>NC_030825.1:28019693-29269693 GCF_001704415.2 Capra hircus | reverse complement strand
AGAATTTGCCTGCAATGCAGGAGATACCAGTTCAATTTCTGGGTTGGGAAGATCTGCTGGAGAAGGGACAGGCTGCCCACTCCAGTATTTTTGAGGTTCTCTGGTAGCTCAGCTGGTAAAAATCTACCTGCAATGAGGGAGACCTGGGTTGGGAAGATCCCCTGGAGAAGGGAAAGGCTATCCTTTTCAATATTCTATCCTGGAGAATTCCATGGACTGTATAGTCCATGGGGTCACAAAATGTCGGACACAACTGAGTGACTTTCACTTCCTTTCTAATATTCATTGCAGCACTATTTACAATAGCCAAGACACAGAAGTAACCTAAATGTCCATTGACAGATGAGTGGATGATGAAGATGTGGTACATATATACAATGGAATATTACTCACCATGAAAAGGAACAAAACTGGCCCATTTATAGAGACATGGGTGGGTGTAGAGTCTGACCTACAGATAGAAGTAATTCAGAGAGATGCGGAATCTAGAAAAATGGTACAGATGGACCTATTTGCAGGGAAGGGATAGAGATGTAGATATAGAAAACACACGTGTGGACACAGGAGGGGAAGAGGAAGGTGGAGCGAATTGAGAGATTAGGATTGACAAATGCATACTACCATGTGGGAGTAGCTAGTGGGAACCTGCTGTATAGAACAAGAAGTTCAGCTTGGTGCTCTGTGATGACCTAGATGGGAGGGAGAGTTGGTTGGGAGTGGGAGGAATGTCCACTAGGGAAGGGATATATATGTATACATGTATATTCATATACATGAATATATGTATATGTACAATGATTCATTGTACAGCAGAATCACTGTAAAGCAACTATACCTTAATTTAAAATAAAATTTGGTATATTTCCCTTCTCTCCCTGACCCTGTCTCATACACACACACACACTAACTACATTTACTCAGAAAAAGGTGATTTGTAATTAGTTCAATTAAATCAAGTTTAACAGTTACACATAAGGAACTAACATATATCTAAACCCAAAAAAGATATGCAAACTACAAGCAGTGCAATGACTCTATTGAGATCAGAATATGACCACAGAGTTTTGTTCAGAATTTTAATTCAAGGGAAACAGATGGTTAACTTCCCATTTAAAAAATGAATACATACTTTTGAATGTCTGGGACATATGTTAATATATAGTGATTGCTGAGATCACCCCTAGGAGAAAAATGCCAAGTGGAGAATAACATGTACATTCTCTTATTTGTATGAGAAAATATAAACAGACACATACTCATGACTAATTTGATATGGAGATAATACTTGAAGAAACACATTACAATTTTTTTCTCTTATTTTTTATTTTGAAAACCAGAGAAAGGTTGCAAAAAAAATACAAATGAGCTTTCCCTGATTTATTTGAGAATGAAAGAAGTGAGAGTGTTAATTGCTCAGTTGTGTCCAACTCTTTGTGACCCCATGGACTGTAGCCCTTTAGGCTCCTCTCTCCATAGGATTCTCCAGGCAAGAATACTGAAGGGGTTAGCCATTTCCTTCTCCAGTGGTTAGCCATTTCCCCATCCAGGGATCAAACCCAGGTCTCCTGCATTGTAGGCAGATTCTTTACTGTCCAAACCACCAGGGCAGGAAATGACATTTGAGTGTAAATTACCTCAAAAGCCAAAATAAATAAAATTATTTTCTAACAAGAAGAACATTCTCCTATGTAACATGATAGAACCATAAAAATCAAGATATTAACTTTGCTATCTTATTACCATTTAATCTTCAGACATATCAAGTTTTACCAATGCGTATTAGACTTGAGCCAGTGGTCTGAACAAATATCCTTCATAGCAAAAATTTCCAGTCCAGAGTCTTACATTGAACTTGTCATCCCCTCATTAGTCTCCTCTGATCTAGAGCAGTTCTCGGTCTTTTTAAAATTTTTATGAGTATGCTTCTTTTGAAGATTATGGCCCAGTGACACTGAAAGGTTTCCCTCAATTTAGGTTTGCCTAGTGTTTCCCTAGGATTAGATTTAGGTGATGCCTCTTTGGCAATAATAACCCAGAAGCAGTGCTGGGCTTTCACTGCATCCTCTCAGGTGGCACTCTCAGAATTTCAAGGTATTCTATTATTGGTGATGCTAATTTTGATCATTTGATTGAGGAGGTTCGTCTAGGCTTCTCCACTATGAAGTCATTTTCCCATGATAAATACTAAGTATTGAAGGTGGAGGTATTAGGAGAGTATGCAAATCCCATTCCTCATCAAAATCTCAACAATCTAGTCATATATTTACGCCACTATGCTATGATCTTATAAATTATTCTCATTCCATGAGTTTACTCCACTAATTCCACTATTTAATGTGATGCTTAAATTTATCCAGCTTTGGCCAGTGGAGCTCCTTTTAGCTAGTATCTCTGTTATTTTTTTATGCCCTCATCATTCTTATGTTTGGGCACACTTTCTGGCTTACATTTTCCAGTCTTGGAATCAGCCTATTCTCCAAGGAGCCCTGATTCCGTCTCGTAGAAATATATATCTGTCTAGAAACCACGATTAATCTAAATGATATATTCAGAAAACACAGTCTGGTCAGTAGGTATGCTCATTGGTGGTCAGATGTTATAGGCTGTTTTAGTGGATAGGGCTAGAAATGTGTCTGTTTACACATATACACAGACACATGCATGCAAATTTCACATTTATATTTTTATCTAACCTCCATCTCTCTCTATCTGTCTATAGAAATTGTAAGTTCATGTCAATATCTCATATTCCAATTCAACACTAGGGTTCATCACAGTTTTCTCCCTTTTCACTTTTAAAATACCCATGAAAGTGAAAGTCGCTCAGTCATGTCGGACTATACAGTCCATGGAATTCTCCAGGCCAGAATACTGGAATGGGTAGCCTTTCCCTTCTTCAGGAGATCTTCCCAACCCAGGGATTGGACCCAGGTCTCTCGCATTGCAGGTAGATTCTTTACCAGCTGAGCCACAAGAGAACCCTAAGATGCCCATATCCTTTTTCGATATGGAGATTCCAGGTCCCCAGGAAAATTAATATATTACTTTTTTACCAGTACTCTATAAGTAAACAATTTATTTTCAGGTCTCCCATCACTCACGTGTATGACAGAGACCCTGTTCATCATCACATCTTGGCTCCTGCTCTCCCTCCCCAGTGCCCTCTACTCCTCTTCCTGCTCTTACCTCCACATCAAGCAGACTCTCTACCCTTGGCACAAATGGCCTCTTGATTTTGCTGTGACTCTACTAAGTGCACTGGAGTATTGAAGAACCTCTTACATTCTTAGAATGTCTGTCTTGTTTGGCACTATCAAATAATTTTGCATATCATCTAGGAATGAAAGAGAAAGAAAAGGAAGATGAGAAACTAAAGATGTCTTCACTACACTTGCCCACTAGAGAGGGGGATTAAGTTTTCAAAGATGAGAGGGTGCTTTTAATTTCTAGCATTTAGCCCCTCTTATGATTTGATATGTTTAACATGGATGATGTATTACTTTTCCAATTTACAAGATATGTAAAAAGAGTTTAATGGGTGAATACCTGTAATCTAAATATTTCCCTTGACAAACAGTTATTTAATTCTGAATATAGAATTGCAGAGTTATATTCTTACCTTTTGGCTTTAAGCAACTATGAATGTGTCAGTTCACTCTAAAAAAAAGAGGAAGAAAAAGAAAGAGAGGTAATAAAATTTGCAAAGGATGCCTCTAAGACTTAGTAGTGAAATACCATGTCTTTTAAATAAGTCACTGCTGAGAATGATGCAATTTGCATAGTGCAAATACAGGGCATTGTTTTTATTCTAAAGGGAAACTAAACCACCCAGCTCATGTGGTTATCGTAACAGTGTAGTGAGTAGAGATGATTCACTTCTCAGGTTTCCAAGTCAACTGGGCTCCAGAATCCGTATACACTTTCTTAGGAATGTCACCTCTCACATGTCTAGAGTCGAAGTGGTCTAACTTTGCAGTATATTAAATCTTAGCAAACTACCCAGGCCCTCTTTATGTTATTACTGTTCTGTAAGAAACTTCTCCACAAATAATAAACTGCCAATACCAAAAAGTGCCTAAGAGATAGCTGTCATGGAGGGAAAAAAATTATAAATATTCATATTTTATAGAGCAATCAAGATGTTGATGTTAATATTAAAGCAATAACTTTAATTGTATTTCAGCAAACGGATGCCAATTAGGAAACAAATTATCTCACAGAAGCATGTCTTGCACACAGTTTTGCCCTGAAGGTAAGCTGAGGGCTATACCAGCTTCCTGAATTTTAATGCACTAGTGAACACCTCCAAAATTATTAAAATTAAAAATAAGCATTTAAAGGGCTTTAAATTATGCGAAAAAGTACATGATAGCTGCCTGCTTACTGGCAAAGGCAGAATATTTTCTCCCATAGATGGAAAGAGAAAATCACTTGTAAGAAAAAGTAAAGGAGGGCCATTTAGGCTGTTCCTTCAGTGATGGATCTCAGAGTCTCACGTCATTTCTGATAAGGTACGCAGAATTGTAAATTGCCATGCAAACCTCATTTGAACTTTCTAAACTTTCTAAAACTCCACATTCTTAAAAATAACAAGCTTTTATCAATGCCTATCTAGAAAAGCTCTGACCTGAAGGTCGAACAGGATAAGAAATGGGCATGAAAAAACAACTGTTCAAAAGGATCCTGGATACTCGAAGAAAAGGCTGATTATTCATGGTCTCCAGAAACCCTAAGGCATCTAATTCTGGTGTAACATCTCCCAGAAGTTATGGCTCACAGGATAGACTCTGTTCTCTGGGCTCATGCTGTAGAGTTCACTTAAAGCAGAGAGCCTTTGAGCATCCTAAGAACTAGTCCCAGTTTGAACTTTGACTTTATTGCCATGGCATCTTGTACACATTCCTTATAGTACATGGATCACGTTGCCGTGTCACTGTTTGTCACAACAGTCTCCCTTACTAGGTTGAAGGCATTTCATGGGAATAACTTCATTTCAGAAGCATTTCTGTGTTTTTAGTGGAACTTGGATTATTCCTCAGTAGAGTATAACTCAGACCTTAGCTGGGATCTCCTTGGCTCCTTTGTTTTTAGGTAAGGTTATTTGGAACACCCATGTCCCTACATTGAGGGAAGTTCCTAGGAACTTAATTTTTCCATAGACCCTCTTGTTTCTATGTTCTTACCTTTGAACATGTTATTTAGACTCTGACTTAACACACTGGTTTCAACACACACACACACACACACACACACACACACACACACATTTCGCGTATATATTTTTCCATGAACAAAGTAGATCTTACTGAGGTCTGCTCTGCATACCCAAAATGAATTAGAAATCCCATCTTAGACAACCTATCTTAAAACAATCTTGCCAAAAGTCCCAATCATGCATCGCACTTACATGCTTCCCTGGTTCCTTTCATTTTCTTCTCTCATTCTCTCTGTCCATTCTACTCCCAATATTCACACTTGAGAATAACACATTTATCTCTATATACCATTCATATTTTTTAAATCTCCAAGTTTCTATAATTATCTTACCCTGAATATCAACCCTGAACACAGTTATCAAGCTATTTTATTTCATGATGATATCTCTCAGCTAGTAAGAAAAAAAAAATTTTTTTAATCTCATCTCATACACCAAGAGAACTGAGAAACATACATAAAGGCCAATCCATTACAAGGTGGTGGTGAGAGTTCAATGCATTAAAAGCTGAAATAACCAACTTAGTGTATGGTTTGTATAGCTGAATAAATTCTAGAGTATGTTTGCCTACCTCAAATTTACAGAATTGTGCAGGCTTGCATATATGGTAGGAACACCAATCTGCATATTGAAAATTAGCAATCACAGTCTTGTCCCTATTCTGGGATTAAATTATTTCTGAGTTAGGAACTCCACATCCTATGAGATACTGAAGACTATTTTGAAACCATTAAACAAGGACTATGGGCTTCCCAGGTGGCTCAGTGGTAAAAGAATCTGCCTGTCAATGCAGGAGACATAGGTTTGATCCCTGAGTAGGGAAGATCCCTTTAAGGAGGAGATGGCAACCCACTCCAGTATTCTTGCCTGGGAAATCCCAAGGACAGAGGAGCCTGGAGGGCTACAATCCATGGGATTACAAAGAGTGGGACAGGACTGAGCATGCACATATGCTGGGCTTAGTGGTGACAGATTAATCCACCAGGTTATCCTCAGGCTAAAATTATGAGATGTCAACAAAGGTTGAAAATTTCTTCCACATACATCTTTCTTCTTTTTCTCTGACCAGCCGATCTAAGTACTCTTAAGACAAACTTTTGTTTTGTTGCTAATTTTTCATTCTAGAGAGAAAGACATCTATGGATTTTGATTCATGTTTAGAACACCATTCTAATAGCTGCTGAATAATCTTTGCAAAACTCTTAGTTTTTAATTTCTACCTTAGGCAGAGGATCCACCAGTAATATCTTTGGTTCATCTGACAAACTCAAACTAATTTGGAAGTTCAAGCCCAGGTTGTGATCAGCTTCCATACAGATAGGGTTTCCAGCCCAGTTTCCAGACTGGGATTTATGTTGGCTCCCAGTCAGCTCTTAAAGTATATGCTTTGCAGGAGCATCTGCATTTGAAACGCATAATTGCAACCAGCTCCTCAAAGAGGTCTTTCAAATTGCTGAAGAATGGCAATCCAACCTGCTGTGGGACTAAAATAAATGAAGGTCCCAGTTCTTCTATTCTTTTCTGCCTTGACTGCACACAGACTGGTCAGGACAACCATTCCATGAGCTACTCAAGCATATTATAAGGAAAGAGCCAATGAAACGTAACCCTCTGCCTCTACTGACATTTTTCTCAAATCATGGCCTGTCTGCAACTCATCTGGATTTTATGTCCTTGAAAGTTGTACTAAGATAGTCACCAGCTTTATGGAGTGTGCCAATGAGAAGATATTTGGAAGCTTTAAAATTAGACCTACAATTCCAAGTCTGAGAAGCTGTTTTCCTATGATAACCAAATGCCAACTACCCTCTCACACAGGCTCTCTTTGAGGCATAAAATTGAATGTACCAAGATGCTTGGTACTTATATTTAGTTAATTGTGGGTGCAATCAGCCAATTGAGGATACAATTAGACACTGCAATTAGCTGCTGTGGTCCAAATTATTGGAGAGAGGCAAAACAGGAAGCCTAGTCATTGCCCCTTTAAAGATGCAGGTCTGTGCATGAAATCACTGATGAAAGTCATTCAAATTAATAAACCCATGGAACCAAAGAGAAAATGGGAAAACAGCATAAGCTAAAACTTATTTCTAGAACAGGCAGATAATAACAGTATTACTTTACATGCAAATGTGTGTGTATTTTTTATAGTTTACAAATCTGATATCAAAGCTGTTTTATCATAGGTTTATTTTACCGAAAAGATATCCACTTAATCCAACTAACAGAAACTGTAGTATATAATACAGTTTTGAAGGAAAGATGGAAAAAGGTCTTTCCCACTTGCATATACCAAGTAATGAAGGTTGAGTAGTTCCTCTCTTGCTACAATTCTGTAATTTTATAAGGCAAAAGGGAAAGAAAACTAATATTTACTGATCATCTATATTCAGGGGCCTTTTGTGGACAGGTGACAAGGGATGTTACATTTAATCTCATGACACTATCACATGAAAGATGTTTATTCTTTTTTCTTCACAGATTAAGAAATCAAGCTTTAATAAAATTAATGGTTAGGCAAATCGCAACGCCATAGGTAAAGGGCAAGCTGAAATCTCTCTGATCTCACAGACTTTCTCAAAATTATGATCTTCCAAATGTGTGGTTTCTTTCTCTTTTAAAAAATTTTAAAATTTTCATTGCAGTATAGCTAACAATGTTGTGACAGTTTCAGGTGAATGGCAAAGGGACTCAACCATCCATATATGCGCTTAGTTGCTCAGTCATGTCTGATGGTTTGTGGCCCCATGGACTGTAGCCTGCCAGGCTCCTCTGTCCATGGGGATTCTCCAGGCAAGAATATTTAAGTGAGTTGCCATGTTCCCTCCAGGGGATCTTCCCAACCCAGGGATCAAACCCAAGGTCTCCTGCATTGCAGGCAGATTCTTTACCATCTGAGCCACCAGTGAAGCCCCATACATGTATCCATTCTCCCCCAAACCACCATCTCCTATCCAGGCTGACATGTAAGACTGAGCAGAGTTCCTTGTGCTATACAGTAGGTCCTGCTTGGTCATTCATTTTTAATAAAGCAGTGTGTACGTGCCCAGTCCTGACTTCCTAACTATCCCTTCTCCTGGTCATCCCTCCTCCACTCCGCTGGAACCACATTTTCTAAGCCTGTAAGTCTGTTTCTGTTTTGTAAATATGTTCATTTGTATCATTCCTTTTTAGGTTCCCCAGAGATTTCTCCTTCTTTGTCTGATTTAATTCACTCAATATGATAATCTCTAGGTCCATCCATGTTACTGCAAATGGCTTTATTTCATTCTTCTTAATGGTTGTGAATAATGCCAACACTAACACCTGAAAATATAGTTTGAAAGGGGTGGACACTCCCAGAAAATGTCAATCTGTTAATATACGTGGGTCTAAGACACTAAGAAAAGGATTCCTTTACTTGGTGAGAGATCACATGGCTAATGAATGACACCTTCATAGCTGTGATCCTATTATATACATTCCCCTAGTGTTAGATACACAGCTCTTCACGTTTGTTATCATTCCTCAAAATATTTGGGAGAGCAGGGAACTGCTTTGATGATTTGCTAGTGAGTTCTTCCGTAGAATTTTAATTTTGAATTATGTCTTTGTTTCAGCATTTAATTAAATTCTATTTTAGAAATTCACCAAAATGTTGAAAAGAGGGTGAAAGATAAATGGTCATATGGAATTCAATGCTTTTTAATTACAGGAATCCATTCACTTTGTAATATCTGTGTAACAATTCCTTAATGAAATTGAATTATTCTTTTAAAATTGACTTAATTAATGATTCAATTTATATTAGATTGATTTTATAATACAATTTTAACTATAATAGCAAAGTTTAAAGTTTCTTAAAAAAGAGACTTTTAAGAACTATTAAAATCTGAACGTCTTTGAAATGGAAGTTTATGTGGAAAAAAGAGAGATGGGTTAGTTAAGACACTCAAAATTTTACTACTCTATTTTGTTTAAGGAAAAATGCAGTAATTTTGTACTATAATTAATTTTAGGGCTTTAAAAATCCAATTATTTCCTGAATAAGCTATTAAACTTATTTCCTTATGTAAAAAGTGAACTGAACGGCTTAGAGAAGAATGATTTTACAGTATTTAATAGGCTTTTAGTCTATTAATGAAACCCAAAACTTGCAACCTGCCAGGTTCTAAGAACTGCTCACATTAAACTTGCCTTCTATTCTACCTAAACCTGGTCTAGGCCATAAGTCTTATGCTTTGTGTTTAAGAGCTTGTTCATAATAATGGTTCACCAAAAGGTTATAGAGTAGATTAAAGGAGTTAATTCTCCTTCCCAATTTTTCATAGATTCTCTCTAAGGAAGCATGTATTGGCTGTCCCCTGACAGTCAGCTTTTCAGAAACTTCAAAGCCCTGGAAAACGCCTGAAAATCTCCCAAAAGAAAAAGGAGTGGCAACAAAACTTACATTTTTAAATGTCCTCAACTTTAAGAAAGGTCCTGCATGTACAAAAAGAAGGTGTATATTTACTCCCTTACAAATATGTGGAAATTAGAAAAAAATCCAGAACAACATTGATTCATTTACCACTTAGTCATCCATCATTTCCGTATTTGTTTTTTATTGCTGCTACAGCAATTTTCCACAAATTCTGTGGCTAAAAGCAACACAAGGGCTTCCATGTGGCTCAGTGGTAAATAATCCACCTGCCAAGATGGAAACGTGGGTTTAATCCCTGGGTCAGGAAGATCCCCTGGAGAAGGAAATGGCAACCCACTCCAGTATTCTTGCTTGGGAAATCTCATGGACGGAGAAGCCTTACAGTCCTTGGGGTCTCAGAGTCAGACATGACTCAGAAACTAAAGAACAACAACTAAAGCAACACCAACTTACTGTCTTACGATTCTGAAGTTTAGATATCTAAAATGAGTTGGCAGGGCTCATTCTTTATGGAAGTTTTAGTGAAAAATCCATATCCTTGTCTTCTCCTGCTCCCAGAGGCTGCCCACAATTCTTGGATCTTATCCTCATATCACTCCAGTCTCCACTGCCATCAGCCCATCTCCTTTTCTGGTTCTGACCCTCCTGCCTCTTTCATTGGGACCACACAGATAATCCAGAAAAATGTCTTCTCAAGATTCTTAATTTATTCACATCTGCAAAATCTACATTGAGAGGTTTCAGGGATTCAGATGTGTACATCTTTGAGGAGCCATTATTCAGCCCACTTAAAGTTCATATAGCAGCCATTTCAGGTTACCAACTCTTCCCTTGAATGGAAAAGAGGAGAGAGTAGGAAAATAGTATTCTCAGTTCTTTTTTCCCCATTTTCTCAACTCCTTTCTTCATCCTCGCATACCCAAGCCTATACGTGCTTTTACTTGCGCACACACACACACACAAACACACAGAGTTATATTCACACAATCAGTCACAAAAAGCCCCCAATTCCACTCTTGAAAAGTAACAGTCTATTTTAAAGATTTGAACTTCTCCTGAACAATCAATAAAAGGGAGTACATATATATATTTGGAGGGGAAAAAAAGATATCAATAATGTTTTGATACATCAAAGACTACATCTACCCTTATACACACACCCTCCATATTATAAAAGATCCAGAAAAATAAAGAGAAAAAAGTGAAAGTAAAAGTCCACCCTACCAGACCTAGTTACTTGAAGCTCCCCAGAACAAGTCTCTTTTAGCTTATAGAATTAACGTTTTGAAGCCCTGATTCAATTTATTTTCCATATCACCCACTTCCTTCCCTTTTCCCTTCTAATCCCAGGTTTTTGGAAAGGAGATGGAAAAACAAGAGCAAATTTGTATTTTCTCTTACCTGGCCACCCAGGAAAGTACTGCTTCCTGGGGCCAGTTAGTGGAGCTGGTTCTCTTGACTTGGAAAAAGAGTTTAGTACTAATCTATAGATACTATATATTTGCTCTTCAGCCAACATTTTTATTGTAGTTCAATACTCCACTCCCCTGTCCAATAAAATCCTCTTTTCCTCTTCCTTAAGTCTAGAAACAACTGAGAGACCAATGGCCAGTCAGTCAATCAGTCAGTTCAGTTGCTCAGTCGATCTGACTCTGCAACCCCATGGACTGCAGCATGCCAAGCTTCCCTGTCCATTCCCAACTCCCAGAGCTTGCTCAAACTCATGTCCATGAGTTGGTGATGCCATCCAACCATCTCATCCTCTATCATCCCCTTCTCCTCCTACCTTTAATCTTTCCCAGCATCAGGGTCTTTTCTAATGAGTCAGTACTTTGCATCAGGTGGCCAAAGTATTTGGAGCTTCAGCTTCAATATCAGTCCTTCCAATGAATATTCAGGACTGATTTCCTTTAGGATTGACTGGTTTGATCTCCTTGTTGTCCAAGGGACTCTCAAAAGTCTTCTCTAACACCACAGTTCAAAAGCATAAATTCTTTGGCACTCAGCTTTCTTTATGGTCTAATTCTCACATCCATACACGACTACTGGAAAAACCACAGCTGTGACTAGATGGACCTTTGTCAGTAATGTCTCTGCTTTTTAATATGCTGCCTTGCTTTGTTATAATTTTTCTTCCAATTTTTAATTGGAAGAAATTAATTTCTTTTAATTTCATGGCTGCAGTCACAATCTGCAGTGATTTGGGACCCCAAGAAAGCAAAATCTCTTACTGTTTCCATTATTTCCCCATCTATTTGGCATGAAGTTATGGGACCAGATGCCTTGATCTTAGTTTTTGAATGTTGAGTTGAATGTTAAGCCAGCTTTTTCACTCTCTTCTTTCACTTTCATTAAGAAGCTCTTTAGTTCCTCTTCACTTTCTGTCAAAGGGTGGTGTCATCTGTATATCTGAAGTTATTGATATGTCTCCCGGAAATCTTGATTCCATCTTGTGCTTCATCTAGTCTGGGATTTCTCATGATGTACTCTGCATATAAGTTAAATAAGCATGGTGACAATATATAGCCTTGCTGTACTCCTTTCCCAATTTGGAACCAGTCTGTTGTTCCATGTCTGGTTCTAACTGTTGCTTCTTGACCTGCATATAGGTATCTCAGAAAACAGCTCTGTTATTCCCGTCTCTGTAAGAATTTCCATGGTTTGTTGTGATCCACACAGTCAAAGGCTTTAGCTAGTCAAGTGGAGGTCAAAATTTAACCTTTGTTTCCATAAGGGTAGTTAGAAAATATGGTTTATTTAAAATCTGACACCAAATGGGCATTCTACCACTTCAGTCCTAAATTAAAACTTAGAATAAGACCATAGCAGCTGACTTTGACAATGTGTCCAGTTTATTTCGAATATGAGCTGAGGAGGAGAAAAAATGGGCTGTATATATTGGGCATGGGGCTTCCCAGATAGTGCTAATGATAAAGAACCTACCTGCAGTGCAGGAACATAAGAGATGTGAGTTTGATTCCTGGATTGGGACAATCCACGGGAAGAGGGCATGGCAACCTCGTCCTGTATCTTTGCCTGTAGAATACCATGCACAGAGGAGCCTGGTGGGCTATAGTTCATAGGGTCGCAAACAGCCAGACTTGACTGAAGTGACTTAACACGCACGTACGTGTTGGGTGTCCCTGGTTTTCTCTCCTGAAGTCACTAATCACATAGATTATGGCATCTCTTCCCCGAGGGAAGAGTGAGTGGTAATTTGGGAGAGGTTGAAATTACTTTCAGCTTCATGGAGAATTAGATGAATAAAACCCTCACTTTGGAAACAAGTCAGATTGGCGAGCGGAAAGTGTCCCGTTCTAAGAGGGAAATTTTCTTCCCAAAAGGAATGACATGAAGTCTAAATCCTCTCAGCCAGTCCTATGAGTCCTTTGAAATGAAAACTTTCTTTAAAAGCCAACCATAATGAAACAATTTAAAATTGTTGTATTGCCAAGTAGGAAAACAGTGAAAGAAGGCATCCAAAAAGGTGACCAAGTAGAGTATGGAAACATTGGGAAGATTAACTTGTTTGGCACAAGGACCTGCATGTTTCGAGTTAGTTAAGAGAACTAAAGAAAAAAAATCTTTAAGGTGAGATATTAAGGCTTATTCTCTTTGTGCATCTGATGAGTGACAGAGGACTGAACACATAGTAGGCACTTTATACCTGTCAATTAAATTGAAAGAAAATTCAGAGAGCTTTACTTGTTGGGACTATTTCACTGGGTAAGAAACAAACTGTTCATAGACTCCAAACCTATTACAGGTGTGAAGTCCAGAGGCAGGACATTATGGGATGGCTTAAGGAGTAAAAATGAGACACCTGTTTAACCTTTAACATGACTGTTTTTTAACAGTGTTTCCAGAAGACAGGGGATTGGTTAAAACTGATTATCTTACATCATTCAAGGTAGATGACTTAAGTTTCATTCATGATTACCAGAAACAGTTTGGATTTCACTTGCATTCATAAAATAAGTTAGATTTAATTTTGCTTATGGGGTTTAAATGGTTTTGTCTGGCCCAGGGTCTCCATTTTACCTTCCCAGTTAGTTGACAGGTCTTTGTTAATCCGTTTAACTTTCTTGTTTTGTATCTAACATATGCATTCCCAAAAGCCCTTTCATATCTAACAATTTTCTATTCTTTTCATTCTTTTCTTTTTGATTTGGGGGTTATAATAGCAAGTGGGATCTTAGTTCCCCAGTCAGGGATCAAACCTGTGCCTTCTGTATAGGGACTGCAGCGTCCTAACCACTGACCTGCAGGGGAATAATCTTCTACTTTAAGTGAACAATTTTCTATTTTAAGTGAATCCTCTCATTTCCTCCCTAACCAGACCTGCAACCAATTGTTTTGTCTTCTTCTGGATAGTTTTCTGACACTTTTTTTTTTAATTGCTTTCACCTCATTAACAAGCTCCCAATGAGCCCTTTCATATACTACCTTAATGCCCAAAGTTGCTGCGAGTTCCAGAAGGGATGATGTTTTGTAGGGAAATCCAGGGCTGGGTTTCAGGTATTCTTAATCCTGTCTATATGAGAAGCAACAGTCAGATAATTTCAAAAGCATACGCCTTTAGGTTTCAAGCTGTTCATGTTTGCAAACCAGACAGACACCCTTAATACCACTGCTGGTTTATTGACACAAACTCTTTGCTTCCCACAGCTTGTAATTGAATCCCCCCACTGCTTAATTGGAAATAGAATGACTCCACAACCAGATTTGAAACATCTTCTGAAGCTGGTGGGAACATCAGCACTCCCTTTTAAAAATAAAAATTATATCATTAACTGTGTTAAGTGAAGATTGGTGTTCTGTTGAATATCAGGAAATGAGAGAACCCCAGGACTGTCTGAAAACAGGGCAATTAGGGATGGCTTCTGTCTTACAGTGTGTGTACACATGGCCTCCTTTCTCCCCAAAGCATAAAGGCTGCAGTGGGCTTAGTCTGTGCCTTGTTGCAGTCCTAATGTTTGCAGCATTCTGATCCCTTTAAAAATTCTTTCTCTTAAACTTATTCATATCCTGTGACTAGGAATTGCATTCAAACAAATAATTACCAAGCTCCTATTGCAAGCCAGACACTGATCTAGGCATCAAAGATAAATATTGTACAAGAGAGAATAAAAAGAAAAGAACAAGAGGGTAAATTTTATGCTGTTTATATAATATATGCAAATATTTACATATATTTCCATTCTATCAAACTATGCAGAGAAAAATGAATCTTTGATTATTTCTAATGACTTTAAAAAACTTATGTTTTGCTGTAAGTTTCTATATACTTCTTTCTTGTGGCAGAATGCACATAATGTAAGGTTTGCGATTGTAGCAATTTTTCAGTGCACTATTCAGCGGCATAACACAGTGGCATTCGCAATGTTGTTCAACCATCACTGTTATCTACTTCATGAAGACTCCCCTTTTGTTTTTCTCTTTTTTGGAATATAATTGACATACAGCATTATGTTAGTTTCAGGTGTAGAACATAATTCAACATTTGTATATATTGTGAGGTAAACATGTGACTATTCATTGTTGGTTATAGTAATAATAAATTTGCAGTAAATTAAATAATTTCAAAAGCAAATGAGTAAAATAAATTATCTTGTCTATGGTAAGGTTGTGTGCTTAGATGTTCAGTCATGTCTGACTCTTTGCAACCCCATGGACTGTAGTCTGCGAGTCTCCTCTGTCCATGGGATTCTCCAGGTAAGAATACTAGAGAGGGTTGCCATGCCCTCCTCCAGGGGATCTTCCCAATCCAGGGATCTAAACCAGGTCTCCCACACTGGAGTCAGATTCTTTACTAGCTGAGCCACTAGGGAAGACCAGTAAGGTATTATGCAGACAATAAAGGAGTAACTTTGAAGTCTACTGAATGCCACAAAAGAGCATGTAAATAAGTGGAGGAGTATAGTATGACTTAGATGTTTTAAGTATATTTTAATAAATCAAAGAAAGATGATACATAATAATAATCAGTGTTCATAGGGCTTATCTATAACCACGTGCATTGAGATTTTACATAAGTTACCCTCTAACAATTTGTTTTAAATGATTATTTTATTTTTAAAGAAATATTTATCATGCTAGTTAATATCATATTTTAAAATATGGCATGCTGCAGGCATCCATCAGCCTGCCCCAGCACTGCTCCACACCACTGCTTTCATCCTACAAGACAGGGGTTCTGAGGTTTAAGTGGTTATGAACCTGGACTCCAGAGTCAGTCTGCTTGATGTCCTATCCTGCCTCAGACATTTATCACTGTATACACCCGGGGACTCTGTGTGTTATATGTAATCTAACTACTCTGCCAGAGAGGAAAAACATTATTATTCCCATTATACAGATAAGGAAAAGAGTTATGGCATTTTCTAAAAGTTTACCAGAAAGAGAAAACAGTCAGAAAGAGAAAGCAAATATCAGATACTACCACATATATGTGGAATCTGGAAAAATGATACAGATGAATCTATTTCCAGGGAAGGAACAGAGATGCAGATGTTAAGAACTGACACGTGGACACAGAAGGGTAAGGGGAGGGTGGAACAAACTGGGAGATTAGGATGGATGCTTATACACTACCATGTGCGAAATAGCTAGTGGGGACTTGCTGGTCAGCAGGAACCTCTCAGGGAGCTGAGCCGAGTGCTCTGGGATGATCTGGAGGGGCGGGTTGGCAGGAGGTAGTGGGAGGTCCAGGAGGGAAGGGATGCATGTATACATATAACTGATCCGTTGTACAGCAGAAATGAACACAACAGCATGAGGTAACTAAATCCCAATAAAAAATACTTTAAAAGTTTAGCAGATTGTCTCGCTTTAAAATAATAACAGCTAGCATTTACTGCATATTTACTATTTCCTGGCTTCTCATCTCGCCTTGTTTTCCACCCTTCCTTACTTCAGAGGCCCCTCCCTCGTCTGATCTCCTTACTTGGACACTTGGGTTGGGGACCCTGTCCTGTCATCATGTCAAGCCCCATATGCTTCACTGGGATCACACACACTAAGCCTGCACATGTGGTAGGCTGGTGGCAGTCATTGGCTCTTTCCCCTCACCATGGCAGCAGAGGTCTTGGTATTTCTGGTCTCCACATGGCTCTCCAACAACCTCTCCCCTAGCTCGTAAGATACAGCCTACATATTCATTTGGTTGTCTGGTAGCCAGCCGTATACATTTGATATATTCAGATGTGTAGTATACGACCCTCCACTTGTACTATCACACTGGACTCTACAAATATTATTTTTTGTGTTGGGAACAAAAAGATGGAGGAAAACAGTTCGAGGTGAATAAAAGAACCAATAGGATCATAATGCTTTAGTAATACTCTATTGTGCCTCCATGATTTGACTGCATAGCTGAAGGTATTACAACAATCACAGCAGCTTTGACTGGTCCTCTCTGGAAATTGCTTTCTGCTAAAGAGAGCTGTTGGGTTTCCCAAGTGGCACAGTGGTCAAGAATCCATCTGCCACTGCAGGAAGACAGGTTTGATCCCTGGGTCAGGAAGATCCCCTGGAGGAGGAAATGGCAACCCATTCAAATAACCCTGCCTGGAAAATTGCATGGAGAGTGGAACCTGGCAGGCTACAATCCATGGGGTCTGCAGGTGCTGCTGCTGCTGCTGCTGCTAAGTCACTTCAGTCGTGTCCAACTCTGCGACCCCATAAACGGCAGCCCACCAGGCTCCCCCGTCCCTGGGATTCTCCAGGCAAGAACACTGGAATGGATTGCCATTTCCTTGAGTTGGATACAAATGAGCAACTGAGCATGAGCATGAGCAAAGGGAACTGTCTCCCCAAAAGGAGAGACTCTCATCTCAATTTAGGACAACTCAGAAGGGTCCTCTGAGGTCTAGAGCTCCCAGTGGGGTTGGCAGAGACCTTGTGACCGCTTTACACTGCAAGTTCTCACTCTGCCCAATCTAGTTTCCTTGTGGACCCCGAGACTGCTTGCCAACAATCTGCCTTCATGTTCATCTCTGTCTCAGAGTCACTTCCCTGCTAACCAACCAGCCACAATGTTTATAATTATTATTTTACTATTTGGCTTGTTCTGGGCATTTTCCATAAATCATTTCATTCATTTCTCACAACTCTCTGATGTAGTAGGTGTGCTTTTAATAGTCATTTTTTTAAATGCTAAAGCTGAAAGTTACTCAGTCCATATGGCTGAGTAACTGAAGGCTATACGTTTAATAGGGGAGTAAGGACTTGCTCTATTAATTAGCTTTTAGACCTCTCTCTACCTATGTAGGCATTCCTTAGAATTTAAAATGATATTTTCATTCATGATTCACTTATTCATCTACCTTTTTTTAATGCCAATCAACTGTAAGGGAGAGAATTAATCTGGATCCATTCAAGACTGTGCTTTGAAAAAGTCCCACTGGACTACCAGGCAATTCCCTGAAAAAGTTCATGTAGCTATCATTTCCATAATTTGTATAACAGGAAAGAAAGTAGGACAGGATGCTGACAATATCCAAGAAGGAAAAAAAAAAAAAAATGCTGTGTTTAAAAGGTAGGAAAATGCCAGTTCATTTCACTAGGTCCTGTGCAGAGTCTTATCATGCAAGTGTCCTTTGACACCCTAAAGCTGGGGTTTGGTAGAAGGTTGATAGTAAGAGCATACTGTGCTGATAAAACAAAAACCCATGGACTCACATGGGTAGTAGACTGACTCTCAGGCTGACATAAGTCCTAAATGAACTATCTTTTTTCCTAATTATGCTTCCTTAATAACCTGCATAACCAAACAATTGTTACTTTGTGTGTGTGGGGTGGGGAGGGAAGGAGTAGGGCAATGTTAGGGTGATAATTTAGAGATTTCCAAGGGATATTGTATCTGAAAAGTCTTTCTAGGATAGGTGAGTAAAACTTTTTTAGCAGCTCCTGTGCATAATAAGTCTTCTTATTCTGGCCTCAGAGCCCAAACTTAAAACATTCCTTCTGTTTGGAGGCATCATTAATCTCATCCTAATAATTCCAACTCTTCCTCAAGAGGAGTGATGTTAAGCAAATTCATGAAGGCTATCATCCTTGGTTAGGAGAAGGCAATGGCGCCCCACTCCAGTACTCTTGCCTGGAAAATCCCATGGACAGAGGAGCCTGGTAGGCTACAGTCCATGGAGTCACTAAGAGTCGGACACGACTGAGTGACTTCACTTTCACTTTTCACTTTCATGCATTGGAGAAGGAAATGGCAACCCACTCCAGTGTTCTTGCCTGGAGAATCCCAGGGACAGGGGAGCCTGTTGGGCTGCCGTCTATGGGGTCGCACAGTCGGACACGACTGAAGCGACTTAGCAGCAGCTGCAGCATCATTCTTGGTTACTCCCTCCATGATCCAGTTAGGTTAATCATCCTTGCTTTGTACAGCTTGTACTGTTCCCATTACACAAGTGTTTGGAATTAAAGGGCAAGATCCTGTTTCCCCAGCTTCGTTCTCAAATTGTTATATTTCTCAGGGCTTCAACCTCCTCATCTATAAAATGGGAATACATCCTCCTATCCTAGAGGACAGCTGTAATTATTTTAATTGCTTCTAGTAAATTCCTAGCCAGGGTAGTCTTGTGAAATTTTAACTCTCTTCCTTCTGCACATAATTTAAAATCATTTTTTATGGAAAGGATGGTCTGGGAAGACCAGTTTAATGTTTGCAATCCAATCCCTTCTCAGGTTTCAAGTGGGGAGCAGTTAGTAACTGCTTCAGCTCTGCCCAATGCCTGACTCTTGCCCCTGTTCCTCTATAGACAATAGGGCAGCCTGAGGGATACCACTGGTCAATAACTGCCTTTTTCTGGGAGGGAGTTAATAAAGGGACAGCTTAATGCTCTTGCTGATGAGGAAGTTTGGGTTCTTACTTCCTTAAGGACCTGGCAGTTTAAAAAAAGAGAGAAAGAGACAGAGAGAGACATTAAAAATGAAGAATACAGGTTCATCCAACCAGGTCCCTCCTATCCAAGAAAGAAGCCTGGGAAAGCTACCCCAAACTCCTGGCTCCTTCCCAGCTTCTGAAAAACCCTCACAGATTCAAGATGTCCTAGTGAGTGTTCACTTAAGTCTAACACTTGGTCTTAAACCTACTGGCTTTGCAGAGGGCTCAGTGTGCAACTGGATGCAGTCAGAAGCGAACTGGAAAACAACAGCTTTCAACACCAGAGAAAATGATACGCCATTCAACAAAAGTCCCCTATCATCCGCTTTGTGATTGGAAATGAGGTGGGGAGCAGTTTCCCGAATACTGTATATTGCTGAGCAGATGTATAAGAATCAAAGGGAAAATGGTTGCCAGGGAGACAGGACACTCATGCCAACTCTGTCGCAGACTCATCATGAAACGTCTCCAGGGGGCATTGCATAGCCACAAGCACAGACAGGAACACAGCCAAGCCAGGGATCCAGATGTTGCCCTTGGAACCAGGCGCCATTTCAGGAGCTGGCATCTGCCTTCTGCCAAACAGAATGTGTGTGGCCACATCTGCTCACCGCAGAAAGTTAACACACATTAAAAGCAGAGGAAAGGTTGCCATAAAGTGACAATTTGGCACTGTGCATGAGGAAGGTAGTAAATATTAGATAACTCTTCTGTTAACCCTAAGCTCATTCTTCACTGTTCTTTCCTCACTCATAATTTATGGATATCCTCTCTCTCATTAATTCCATTCTGTTCATCTGAAAACAATCTTGTTTGCAAATAATACCTGAATAATTTACAATCTACCTAAGTGCATATAACAGTAAAGGAGAGAGTAGGTTGGAGTGGACTAGTGTCTCCAATTAACTCCATAAAATGCAGCTTTTACTTTACAGCTCTTAAAGAAGACATGATATACATTTGTCTCTGAGACTGCCACTAAATTGCTATCTCCAGTACAAAGAGTGGATGACAACAAGGTATTTTCCAAGTGTTTATGTTCAGTTTCATCTACTCTCACTTGGAATGATGAGACGTTTGAACAATAAGTTACGTTATTTTAACAGCCCAAGAACTTTTTTATGACCAGAGAAAAGTTCAATGAGGCATAATTTAAATGTGTGCTGTACCTGATTCTGTATATATGTCTAGCATTTTCATAGCTTACAAGACTTTTTCACTTCTTTTGCATGTTCTTCTCAACCTATCTCTAGCAGTTGGTTAGAACAGGTACTATGCATCTTTTCTAAGTTGAAGATATTGCAGCCGGAGAAGTTTAAAGTTTTCTTCAAAGTCAAGTCAAGGCAGTAATAAGAGAAAGACTTATGATGAGACTACCGTAAGCATATTGCTGATCTTAAACTTTTTGTTTTCTTCACCAACATTACTACCCTTAGATTTTGAGGAATAAAGATCAATACATCTTTCTAACCTACATACGAATGGCAAGAAATTGGCTGGTTGTATTGAATTAGATCCTTTACCTTCCTTCCAGGAAGTTGTTACTTCCTGATGTTGCATAATAAATTGCCACCAATTTAGAAGCTTGAAACAATATCTATTTATTTTTTCGAAACTCCTGCGGGTCAGGAGTCCAGATGCAGCCTGCCTGAGCTGAGTCTTCGGAGGCAGAGATCAGGGTTGCATTCTGGAGGCTCTGAATATGAACTTTAAGCTCAATCAGATTGTAGGAGTCCAGTCCTTTGAAGAAGGTGAAAGTGGAGCTGGAGAGCTCCGTTTCATGTCTGGCTGTTGGCTGGGGGCCATCCTCATCTCTTTTTGTCCCATCCGCATTCAAAGAACATATCAAACCCCTGTTAGCCTTCAGATTCCTTTGTCTCTTCTTCTGCCTTTCAAGTCTGCCTTTTAAGTCTCATGAGTTTAGATTTGGCTCAACTGGATAAACTCCATGTCCCAAGGTTAACTGACTTCAGGCTTTAATTACAGCTGCAGGCACCCAGCTGTACCTAGATTGGTGTTTGATTGAATAACCAGGGTTGAAGAATCCTGGATGGACAAGGGCATCTGTAGAATTCTATTAGCACACCACTCAAAATGTGGTCCTCAGACCAGCAGCATCAGCACCAAGGAACTTGTTGGAAATGCGGAGTCTCAGGTTTCACCCCAGATCTCTGAAACAACAGTGTTAATCTCCAGGAGATTCATATGCATACAAATAAGAAGCACTTGTTTACGCTGCTGCTGCTGTTAACTGCCCCCACTCTGCCCCATTTCTCTTTTTGTAGCAGACACTGGGTTGTCAGGCCACTCAGTGTTTTGTTCAATCTTGTGAATGTTTCTTCTCTCCCTTTCTGACATGGAGAAAGCGGGTCAGATAAGGCCAAAGGCAACTTTATGGATCATAGCCTGAAAGTACAAGCAAAACTGTGTCCCACTGAGCCATGGAAGGACAGGAATTTTTTTTTTTTTTTTGAGAGCATTTGCAATGGAGCTTTTGATGGTTTATTACTTCTTTGCCTTTAGCATTCTTGGTGGCACTTCTTGACTGCTGACAGTGGACAATCTTGAGACTATTATGGAATCTTTTAGTGTTTGTTTATGGTGCACAGCTGAAATGTTTGAAACTTTAAATGAAAATAGATCCCACTGCAGAGTAAGGATAATAATTAGAAGACAAAAATCAATTTTGTTTCAGATGGAGGGAATTATACACCGTCTGACTGTTACGATATGCTGCATTATTTAGAATGTATATCACAGGGGGTCAGCTTTCCAAGAGTGCATATTGATTTCATGTCCACTTAGCTACAGAGATGGGACCAGGAGGAAATCCAAGCGCCACTGGCCAAGGGTTTTAAACATATGTTCAGCTCCCCAGCACTAATCAACATTACCAGGAGTCTGTTGAAACAATGGACTCCACCTCCACTTGGTGCCAGCATGCCCACAGTATGGCAAGTCCTCAATTATTGGTATAATGCAGGTTAATATAAAGTGGATGTGTTGTAGGAAGGGGGACCCACTCCAGAGCCACAAGAGTGGGCTCTTGTCTAACACTTGGATAAGAATTGACTGAGGATTCACGAGCTAAGAAAGCAAGAGACTTTATCGGACCGGGTACCTGGGCAGAGAGCAGCAGGGTAAGGTTGCCCAGGAGAATTGCTCTGCCTTATGGCTCCCAGTCTTGGGTTTTATGGTCATGGGATTAATTTCTAGGTTGTCTTTGGTCAATCATTCTGACTCAGGGTTCTTCTGGTGCCATATGCATTGCTCAGCCAAGATGGATGTCAATAAGGATCCTGGGAGGCGGTCAGACACATGGTGTCTCTCTTTGATCTTTCCTGAACTCTGCCAGTTGGTGGTGGCTCATTAGTTCTGTCTTCACACAAATGGTTGCTACGGTTCCTGGCCAGGGTGGGCAGTTTCAGTCAGTGTGTGTCCCCTAACAGATGTAAGGAGAGACTAACCAGACCAAAGTTCTACTGGAACTCCTGTAGTTAACGGCAAAATGAACAGCTGCTGAGAAAAAAGGGAAGGTCTAGATTAGGAAGTGTATGAATTTCGTAGGTGACTGTAGGTATATTTGGAGAGAGGGCTAGAGGGAGGCAAAGAATGCAAGAAGAAGCTATAAGACCCTTTTAAACTCAGAGCCAGAAGAATCTAGAATACATTTGAAGAAGGGATGTAATTCACATAATATATGCCATGAAAGATTACATATTACATTACATTTAAACTGCATCCGGTATATAATAGATATGCTCTTGTTGTTTGTTTTTTTCCATGTTTTACATGGAGCATAATGTCAAATTTCTTTTTTGATGTCTGACTTTCTCCCTAATGGTAATGTGTCCAACACTGAAATAGGAGTATCGTGGCTCAGACAGTAAAGCGTCTGCCTACAATGCAGGAGACCTGGGTTCAATCCCTGGGTCGGGAAGATCCCCTGGAGAAGGAAATGACAACCCACTCCAGTACTGTTGCCTGGAAAATCCCATGGACAGAGGAGCCTGGTAGGCTACAGTCCATGGGGTTGCTGAGGGTTGGACATGACTGAGTGACTTCACTTTCTTTCTTTCACATTTATAGTACTGATATTAGTGAACTAATAGTATTACATTTGACAAGCATGCACTGAGTTAGGGTTAGGATTAGCTCCAATGCTTTGGCCACCTGATAATGCAAAGAGCTGACTCACTGGAAAAAACCCTGATGCTGGGAAAGATTGAAGGCAGGAGGAGAAAGGGATGACAAAAGATGAGATGGTTGGATGTCATTGCCTACTCAATGGATGTGAGTTTGAGCAAACTCCGGAAGGTGGCATGCTGCAGTCCACGGGGTTGCAGAGTCAGACACGACTTAGTGACTGAACATCAATTGAGTACCATCTCTTTGCCAGATGCCATGCCAAGTGCTTTGAATATAAAAATGTATGTCGTTCCTTCAAGAAGCTTTCTGTCTGGAGATATAGTCCGGCATGCAGACAATTGTAAGATTGTACGATGTGAGTGCTAAAAAGTACATGGAAATTGCTACATGACCACACGAGGAATGGCCACACATAGAAGAAGTAACTGGATAGAATGGGTAAGTCTTCAGAGAAACGAGGACATTCTGATGTGGACAGAATGGACAACAAAAGCTCATCCAACAGAGGGAGAAGAGGGATTCTCTGCAAAGTAAAATTAGTAGGTTAAAAAATATACAAAAAATAAGTGTGCATATTGGCATGAATGAGTTGTGACAACTCTATAAATCAGGCAGCAGGTGAAAATACCTGTTTTATAAGAAATAAAATTTGAAGAAAAAGAAATAGAAAAGGCTAAATGATTGTAATGCTTGCTAAATTACACTATAAATTCTATTATTATACAAATAGCCTGCTCATTGTCTCAGGATTATACGCTCATCCCATTGGACAATAAGAAGCAGTCTTGTCCACATTTTACAGATGCAAAAGTAGAGGCCCATGGAAATGAAATGATTTGCTCAGGGTTTTACAGCAAGTCCAGGTCAGGGACTCTATTTCTACCATTAACCATCGACCTCCCACAAAAAGAAATTCTTCATTCTATGTTTTTCTGGCTATTGTTTACTGGTTAATCCTCAAAGTTTGATTCTAGAATCTAGATGCATGAATCAAGACATGAACACAGTGCCTGCTTCTGGCAATCAATTAATTGGCTTTTTTTTTTTCTCTTCTTTGATGAAACTACATTGGCAATACTCTCAAGTGAACTCCACTTGTTAAGCTGTGACACTAGCAACCCCTCTGCTCTATTCTCCCAGCCCACTGACCAACTCCCTCCAACCTAGAGCTCTACATCAGTCATCCTCAAAAAATGGCTTCACCAGCCCTTTGTTCTAAAAGCTATAATGTTTTATTAATAATAATAATCACATTGATGAGAACTTAATGTGTGGCAACCTCCAGGCTAACAATTTTGCATATATTGTTTAATATTAAAAACAATCCCTCCAAGGTAGGCACTCTTATCATCTCTCTCTTTGGGTAATGGAATAAAAGCCTTGAGTGACAAGGTCAGGTTTATTTACACAGTATGAAAACCAGAGTCCTGATTCATACCAGTCTGTCTGTAATACACATGCTGTTAACCCCTAAGCTTATGCTGCCTCCTGCAGCAAGCCAGCAGTGAAAAAAAGTAAAAATAAGGAATATTTATTGAATACACAGAGGAGAAATGACACAGGTGATGAGCTGTGAACTTTCTCCTTCTTGGCTGTGACCTAGGCCAGGGAAGACAGAAGTGCATTCATGGAAAATTAAACTTTTGCCTTTAGGGAAATGCTGCATAGTATTCTCAGAAGGAAATAATTTATTTTTTCTGATTTTTCCTTTCTTTTCTTCTTTCCTTTTTTAATTCAGAAGCTCAGAATCAATCGTTTTGCTTTCCTTGGCTAGAATCATTTTAGGGAATGAGTATCATCATCTCCATCAGCAGCAGCAAATATGATCATTATGCTTTAAATTGCCCTTACCCACTTGGTCGTTTCCTGGTGCAGTCGGATTAAACTTGCTTATTACGTTACAAAATAGAATGTGTTAAGTTTGCTCAAGTTCAACTCTGGAGTTTACATTAGAGTGCTGTGATTATATAGTATTTGGACTAAAGCTAAAACTGACATTTTCTTAGAATATAAAAAGATTAGATTAAACGGCTTCCCAAAATAAACAAAGACTAAGAAAATCCCAATCAGCTTAAAAGTCTGAAAATAGAACTTTGACATCACATGTGTAATGTATTATATGTGCAGTGGCTCCAGTGTCCAATTCGTAGCCACAGCAAGTGCTGCCCACTGATAAAATTTGGTGCCCAAATCTATCAGCCCAAAGTCCTTGGGAATGTTCACAGCCGGTAGATATTCACCAGTACAGACCCAAAAGTAATTTACAGTAGATGCGAGGAGGTGACTTCTTACTTGGAACTATCAGTTCCTGTTTTGGTATTTCTTACTTCTTCCAATCTTGATTTTATATGTAAATTAAAAATTCCACCAGTTACAATCTTTCTTCCATAATAGTATGTTGTGGTGTAAAGGTTCTCAAACTAGCTGTTCAAATGCAGATTTCTGGGCCCCACCTCAGAGTTGCTATTGCTTTGGCCACGGGGCCCAGGTAGAGGTATTCCATGAATGACACTCCCTGAGTATGTGCAAACGCCTTCCTAGCTAGGAATCTATATCCACAGGTGAGTTTGCTACAGCTGATCCATGGATTACATTTTGAGAAACATATATGGAGAAAAAAGTAATGGTTTTGTTAGGGGAAGCACACTGATTGAAACCGCCCACCCTGGCCAGGCACCATAGTAACCATTTGCAAGAGTTGTTTTATGACAGGAGATCCTGGTAAGGAATACGGAACTAATAAGCCACCACCAACTGGAAGAGTTCAGGAATGGTCGAAAGGAGACACCGCATGTCCATCCACTTCCCAGAATCCCTCTTGCCAACATCCATCTTGGCTAAGCGATGCGCGCGCCACCAGGAAAGACCCTGAATTAGAATGATTGGCCAAAGACCACCTGGAAACTAATCCCATCACCATAAAACCTGAGATTGCGAGCCAGAGCTGTTCTTCTGGCTTCCCTTACCCTACTGCTCTCCGCCCGGGTGCCCTTTCCCAATAAAATCTCTTGCTTTGTCAGCACATGTGTCCCCTCAGACAATTCATTTCCGAGTGTGAGACAAGAGCCCAGTTTCAGGCCCTGGAAGGGGTCCCCCTTCCTGCAACAGCTTCATAGTCAAATAACTTGGATTTGAATCCTGAATTCTGGCTACCAAGGTTGACATAGTCTCTTAAATCCCCAAGTAGACTCAAATTCATTTATAAAGCAGATTTACCTGGCAGAGTTGTTTAGAAGATCAAAGTTAATATCTGTTCATCACCTTGCACTGTGCTTAAACAGTCGGCTCTCCATATCCGTGAGCCGGATGGAGAGGACTGACTGTTTTCACTGTACTATACCATTTGATACAAGGGACTTGAACATCTGTGGAGCTTGGTATCCATGGGGGGGTCCTGAAACCAATCTCTCATGAACATCTAGGGACAACTCAATATGTCCTCAATGAAACAGTCTATTAAAAATGTTGTTAGTTAATAAAGTAAAAAATATGGATGGTGGCTAAAATAGCCAGATTATACATTTCACAGTAGCATACTCTCTCATCTAAGACAAAAGAATGCATTCCACATCTCCACTGACTGCCCCCTGCCCCAAACACTCACATCTGTGTGCACTTGTCAACTATGTTTTGGTGTCTAACAGACCATAGTGTCCATTCTGCTGGAAATAAGGAGACCTTTCCAAGAAGTTCCAATTCCACGAAGACCCACAAAATATTAACTCAAATCTAGCACTGACTGATTGAGAAGTGTTAACATGTTCATTGACTATTGGATTCCTTTTATAATTCTACACCCATCTTTACAAATCCTATTTACACCCTTTCTATCCCAGATAAAGGGTCTATAACTCAGAGGCTGTGAATCTGTTACCTAAGATACCTTATAATTTTTAAGAAAAAACATATTAAATGGAGGTTTTGACAATAGAAATTCATGACTATTCCTCCACTTTATTATTTTAAAGTCAGAGTTAATTACCATGACTAATTCACTTAACTGATTTCAATTTAATGTAACAAATATTAAGAGGTGCCTATAAGCCACAGTTGATGCCAGCAGTCTATATATTCCAGGGGGAATAAGAAAACATTGCCTCTGTTCATTGTGAGCAATCATCCTAGAAGGAGATACTGCGTTAGGCATATTTCAACAAACACACATAATTAAACACATTCACCATAACTGTGGAAAATTACCACAGGATTTCAGGGGTGGTAAGTTAGGAAGAACACATGCACTCTGAGAATGTCAGAAAGCAAGCCCTGTTATCAAGTGACAACATGAAGAGTTGCATGCGTGCTCAGTCATGTCTGACACTTTGCATCCCTATGGACTGTATCCCACCTGGCTCCTCCGTCCATTGAATTTTCCGAGCAAGGGTACTGGAGTAGGGTGCCATTTCCTCTGCCAGGGGATCTTTCCGACCCAGGGATCGAACCTATGTCTCCTGCGTCTTCCACACTGGCAGCCAGGTTCTTTACCACTGAGGCACCTGGGGATCCTAGGCATCCCCTTAAGAGTTTTGTCATCTGGGAAGTAGATTTCATGGTAATTGTTGAAAGATCCTTCTTTTGTCACGAGTTAAGACAAAGAACATGCCATGCAAATATTTAGGACTGTGTTTTTAATCTCTATTGCAGATTTAACATTCCAAATTTACAAGCAATGTGGAGGAAAGGAAAACAAGAATGTTTAATTATCTTGCTTAGACTCTGTAAGTCTATATATTCTTTTCCTTAAAAAAAAAAAAAATCAAACAACATGAAATGGGGATATTTTAAAAAGTGATTTTCATGCTTAGCAAGAAAATTCTCTCTGGAGTGTCATCCAGGTATATACCTTAAAGTGATAGTAGCCTAAACACTTATCACCAAATTCAATTTAGCTACAGTCATTCAATAACGTGAATGGCATATCCTAATGGAGGAAAGTTAGAGAAATCTTAAATAGGAAATAATCTGATATCACATGTGTGCTCTTTTTCCTTCAGTATAACTTAAGACCTTTGAAAGCTCTAAGCTGCTGCATATCAATGAAGAATTTCTGACATTTTGAGATGGTAGAGTATAATTTATCCTGTTATCTTTGGCTGTTTGGAAATTGAAGATCTTACTTTAGAGCTTGAGTATGCATAAGGCTTAATTCATTTCAAGTATGTAGAGAGCCCACGTTCCTTATGGAGGAACACAAGCTCTATCACGATGCAACCCAAACCCTAACTGCTCACAACTTCTGCATCTTTTTTTAGAAGCCATGGAAGCACAGTTCCTAAAAGAAATCTTTTAGGAACCTTGGTTCACAAATGCCTCCCACAGCCCCCTGGAAACAATCATGTGAGCATGCACACATACGATACCATCATCTGCAGGATTTTTAGCATGTGACCTTCCACGTTTCCAAGACATTGCATGTGACATTTCCTGTTCCTATAATGCCATTTCCCATCTTTTATTGGCTCAGAGAATTCAGATGTAGATTCAAAACTTAGCTTGGATTGTCACTCCTATAGTAACCATCCCTTCTTTCCACCAGATTCACAGGATTAATAATACCCTCCTTTGTGTCAACCCTGTATGAAACACCCATTTGTGTTACTCCATTCAACTGTGGTTCTGTGTTGCCAACTCAGGACTGGCTTCATGGGTGTGTGACCAGTCACTCCTTGCCACTTCCAGAAGGGGTTATGCTTGGGAAATAATATTCTGCAGTTGCCATTTTCAAATATTTAAAAAATTTTCCTTTGACTTTGTTCTTTCTAAAATGGGTTCAGGGAGCTTGTGCTTGGGGCTTGGAGCCTCAGTTTATAGGTGGTCTTGCCTCCTACAGCCTCCCAGGAACAGATTCTCAGCTGTCCATTCCCTCAAGTTCTGGGCCCCCAGCCCAGCGCAGCCTCCCCTAACTCTGCCCTACCCCTACTATCTCCTTCAGCTCCCTACAAGTGTGGAAAAGCTTGGGGGGCACATATCTTGTAGCCTGTTGGGAAGGGACAGGCAGGTAACCGTCCCACGTTGAACTGAGGGCACCACAGAGTATCTGAGTGATGAGTGGCCAGAAAAAAAAAAAGGCTGCTTCTTGATGAGAGTGAGCCTCTGTTAGCTATATCCAGGTACCTAGCATTTCTGGTGCACAGGTTTAAAGATCCTTGAGGAGTCCATCCATCGGCCATGGTTGGGGTGATGGGCTCATGAGGAAGGGGAAATGCTTACCTCAACTACCCAAACCCATTGCTGGCTAGGAAACTTGGAAGGAGTTTGCAGCTGGCAGGAGGGGACCTGTCACAGAACCTACCTGTGACAGTCCTCTCTGGCTCCAGAGTACCCTCCTGCTCCAGAATGGAGCTCTCCCTTTGGTCCATGGGGACTATTCCTTGTCTGCTTCCAAGCTTCTGGGACTTAGTTTGCATCTATCTGTCTTTTCTGGCAAGTTCAAGGCACTCTTCAGGGACAAGCCATGTAATAAAAGTGTATAATTTTTCTATTTCTGCAGAAGGCTTACATGCTTGATATTTGCATTTAAAACTGTCACTACACAATATAAAAATGAACGAGTAAATTAGTGCTAATAATTTAAGGTTTTAATATTTCTTTACTTAGAAAGGCATTCGCTAGCAAAGTTGTTGTTTTTTTTTTTTTTTTTTTTTTTAAGACAAGTTGAAAGGGAGAGACCATGGAAAAGAAGAAAAATCTTTGTATCTTTAATTGTACATGTTCCTGTTTTTCAAACAAAGGAACCCACCTTTTCATCTTTTACTGGGACATGCAAATTTTCTCGCCAGCCCTGTTCCTACCTGAAATTGACTTCCTCAAGAATAGAGCCCAGGGTCTTTCATTTTGCTCTTCTGTTTCTAATATAATATCTGGCATTTGTCAGGTATACAAAACTACTTTTTGAGGTAATTTATATGAATTTGTTATATGTGTATGTGCCTGTATCTATATAATACCTAAATATCTATATATTTCTGTCTTTATATTTGTATACTATAAGTTAGCATAAATATATACTGTAATATGTGATGATACATGCAGCAGATAGATAGAAATGACTCAGAAAACTGCTTTTAGACATTTTGGTCTTTCAGTTGTTACTCTTTTCTGAGACACTACTGGTTCAATCTCTCCAAATTTAAAAGACCATTAATCCAAATGATAATTTAATCAATATCATATTAAGAAGCTATAAAAACCAAATTCATATCAGGTAAGCAGATTCATAGCACTAAAAGCATTCAGAATGCGCCTAGTGTCAGCACATTTCTATGAGAAATGAATTCCTGTTTCCACCACACAGAACTCACTTAGGAAAATCTTGGACTGACTTTTTCCCATTGTTTATACTTTGATTCACTGTGAAAGCAAAGATGAATATGAATACTCTTACAATTTTTGGTTTGTCTACTTTCTAAGTGCTTATCATTTTTTAAACACCTGTGGCTAAATGCAGACAAAACAGAATTTGGGATAAGCAGATGTCTTTTAATATGAATTTTTCCAGAACATTAGGTTCTAAATAGTTCATTTTTTCTGCAAGCAACACTTTCATTTATTTAAAAAGTAGGAACTATGCTTAATGGTGCATGGGTATAGACACACAAAGTTGCGTAAGTAGATCTACATACAGGTAGTCAACTATACACACCAATCACACACACATAAATGCATCTGTGTACAAAGAGACACACAGTTATCTACACAGGCACACAAATACATTCTGGATTAACAGGTGCACACATATCAGCATGTACACACACACCGATGCAAACACATACACACATACAGGCAGACACACACAGATCCCTATATACAGAGACAAGACCACACTTGCAGAGACTTATGCACACAAATACACATCCATATGCATGTACACAGCTCGTATACACAAACTCATGTGTATACAGACACACAGGAACATATACATATTCTCATAGATACAGACATATGTACAGATATAACCTCATGCATATGCAGATTCACAATTATCCACACAGAGACTTGAACTTCTTCTGCTGTTTCCCTTGGGAACTGAACAGAATTGTTTGGAATTAAAGATGGCTCAGTGGTAAAGACTCCACCTGCAATGCAGGAGACCCAGTTTCGATCCCTCGGTCAGGAAGATACCCTGGGGAAGGAAATGGCAACCCATTCCAGCATCATTGCCTGGGAAATTCCATGGATGGAGGAATCAGGTGAGCTACAGTCCATGGTGTTACAAAGGGTCAGACATGACTTAGTAACTAAACAACAACAAAAAGATGAAAGCTTGATGGGATTCTTTAACAAAAGGAGAGATGTAAAAGAAAAAGAGGAAAGTAAAAAACACAAAATCACTTCCTATACAAAATCTATACCCCCCAAAAAAGCCATTACCCTTGTATCTCTCCAATAAATAAGGAACCTTAGCTAAACATCTTACATGTCAGGTCCTATTGAGTGCCATAGTTCACACAAAGCATGTGTCATTTTGACATGGATGAGTACACGAGCCTTTGTTTTATTTTTCTAATACATTGTAAATTCATTGCACAATTACAGCAGTAACCACGGTGTGTCATTAAAGTTCAGAGAAGGTACTAATAACTTTAAGGAAGTAAAGATATGCGCCATTAGAAAACTGGACAGCTGCATGTAAATCAATGAAGTTAGAACACACCCTCACTCCATACACAAAAATGAACTCAAAATGGCTTAAACATTTAAAGACAAGACATCATAAATTTCTAGAAGAGAACATTTGGCAAAACATTCTCTGACATAAATTGTACGAATATTTTCTTAGTTCACCCTCCCAAGGCAATAGAAATAAAAGCAAAAATAAACAAACAAAGCCTAATCAAATTTACAGGTTTTGGTACAAGAAAGGAAGCCATAAACAAAATGAAAATGCAACCTACGGACTGAGAGAAAATATTTGCAAATGATGCTACTGACAAAGGTCTGATTTCTAAAATATATAAACAGCTCATACAACTTAGTATCAAAAACCAAAAAACCAATCGAAAAGTGGGAAGAAGATCTCAATAGACATTTCCTCAAAGAAAATACAGATGATCAACAAGCACAGGAAGATATGCTCAACACCACATCAGAGAAAGGCAAATCAAAACTACAATGAGTTATCACCTCACACTGGTCAAAATGGCCAGCACTGAAAAGTCTACAAACAGTGAATGCTGGAGAGAGTGTAGAAAAAAAGGGAACACTCCAACACTGTTGGTGGGAATGCAATTAGGCGCAAACACTATTGAAAACAGTATGCATGTATGCATGGTCAGCTGCTTCACTTGTGTCCAACTCTTGGTGGCCCTATGGACTGTAGCCCACCAGGCTCCTCTTCAGCGGGGTTCTCCAGGCAAGAATACTAGAGTGGGCTGCCATGCCTTCCTCCAGGGGATCTTCCCAACCCAGGGATTAAACCTGCATCTCTTATGTCTCCTGCATTGGCAGGCAGGATCTTTACCACTAGCGCCACCTGGGAAGCCCATTGAAAATGGTACAGAGATTCCTCACTCCTGGGTGTACAGAAAAGATGAAAACTCTAATTCAAAAAGATATATTCATCTTAACGTTCATAGCATCACTATTTACAATAGCTTAGACCTGGAAGCAACCTAACCTTCTTTGACAGATAAATGGATAAAGAAAATTTGATATGCATATACAATGGAATGTTACTCAACCATAAAAAAAGAATACAATTATGCCAGTTTCACCAATGTGGATGGACCTAGAGATTATCATACAAAGTGAAGTCAGACAAAGGCAGATATCACATGATACCACTTACATGTGGAATCTAAAGTATGATACAAATGACCTCATTTACAAAAGAGAAACAGATTCACAGACATTTAAAAAACTGTATGGTCACTAAAAGGGGAAGGGGAAGAGGGATAAATTAGGAGCTTGGGATTAGCAGATAAAAATCACTATATATAAAGCAGATAAACACAAGGTCCTACTGTATAGCACAAGGATGTGAAAAAGTATGTGTGTGTGTGTGTAAACTGAATCACTTTGTTGTATACAAGAAACTAGCAAAACACTGTAAATCAACTATACTTCAATACAAAATACATTCCACATAAGCCCTTTTTTCCTCCACTTCACTCTATATATCTGTGTGTGCTTCCAAATCGAAAGACAATTGCTTATTTTGAGAAACTGCTAAATATCTGTCTTCCATCTGATTGCCCTCTTCCTGTGTTCCCCCTTGTCTTTACTATTTGCATTTGTTTCTGGCCTTGTTTTGTGGGGGTGTCTGTATGGGTGTATGCCTCTTTTTATTTCACTCTGTTTATTTTCTGGGGAGGTCCAACATTTAACAGGAGAAGCTTAACATATTTCAGTAATTAGATGTCAGTGTCACAATATAATTTTAAATAAGAATATGTAGATTATGAGCAGACTTCTGACGAGATGGATGGATTAAAAAGCACAGCAAAGAGGTCACTGTCATCTCGCGGGTCTCCCTTCTCCCTGTGATTTGTAGAGCATCAGATGTGAGTTCAAGAAGAGAGAATGGCGTTGGGTATTATAGAAGGCTGTCACTGTGATCATATGGATTGTGGTTTCTGCTACTCAACAATGTAAACTCTGTTCAGTTCTCTAACCAGTGAAATACACACACACACACACACACAATTCCTCTTCTAACTTATAACATGGGAACAGTAATTAGCTCTTTAATGGAGTTGCTATAAGATCACATTTATCTGTAACTATATATGGAATTAAATATGTTCTTTGATCTAAAACATTTATCAACAATCCCTAGCATTTGAAACTCTAAATAAAGTTTATAAAATGTTTAATTATTAAAATACATATTTTCCATACTAAATTGCAGTGGTTAAAAATTCTTCTAAGATTCTCTTTGGTTATCCATCCTTAATTTTAAGATGGAAAATCTGGGAGTAAAGGTAATTACTTTCCATATTTTTGCTTTTGCCAGATTGTATTTACATAATGGCACGCATGTACATACCTACTCTACTTTTCAGTATCAATAGGATTCTCATTCAACCAGTAGCAATTAAGTGCTAACAATGTGTCAAACATTTCCTTTACTTTCTGAGGTTGTCCAGGCCATTTAATGAGGAAAGATACCTGTATTATCCTGCTAACCTAACAGGTGAAAAAACTGAAATGCAAAGAAATTATATTTGTGGTATCTCCCAACTATCTATCCAGGCAAATCTTTTTTCATCATAATTTACCCCCAGTTTTGTCTCCTACCCCAATTTGCATACACATATACTCATATACTCTATCTATCTGCCCCTGTGGCCTTCTCATACTTAGAACAAGTGAGGACACTGTCAATGGCTCCTTGCTCTGTCTTAAATGTGCTGCCACTTGAAAATCTCTCACTAATTAACTCTACGCATCAGAAGAAATGCTGGAAATGACCTCCACTTCTATGAAGATATCTGTGACTCACATAGGCAAATGTTGGTTCTCAATGAGTTCAGTTCAGTCACTGAGTCATGTCCAATTCTTTGCAACCCAATGGACCGCAGCACTCCAGGCTTCCCTGTCCATCACCAACTCCCAAAGCTTGCTCAAACTCATGTCCACTGAGTCAGTGATTAAATCCAACCATCTCATCCTGTCAACCTCTTCTTCTCCTGCATTCAATCTCTCCCAGCATCAGGTTCTTTTCCAGTGAGTCATTTCTTCACATCAGGCCAAAGTATTGGAGCTTCAGCTTCAGCATCAGTCCTTCCAATGAATATTCAGGACTGATTTCCTTTAGGATTGATTGGTTTGATCTCCTTGCTGTCCAAGGGACTCTCAAGAGTCTTCTCTAACACCACAGTTCAAAAGCATCAATTCTTCAGTGCTCAGCTTTCTTTATGGTCCAACTCTCACACCCATACATGACTACTGGAAAAACCATAGGCTTTGACTAGATGGACCTTTGTCAGCAAAGTAATGTCTCTGGTTTTTAATATGCTGTCTAGGTTGGTCATAACTTTTCTTCCAAGGAGCAAACATCTTTTAATTTCATGATTGCAGTCACCATCTCCAGTGATTTTGGAGCCCAAGAAAGTAAAGTCTGTCACCATTTCCATTGTTTGTCTATTTATTTGCCATGGAGTGATGGGACCAGATGCCATGATCTTCGTTTTCTGCAAGTTGAGTTTTAAGCCAGCTTTTTCACTCTCTTCTTTCAATTTCACCAAGAGGCTCTTTAGTTCCTCTTCACTTTCTGCCATAAGGGTGGTGTCATATGCATATCTGAGGTTATTTATATTTCTCCCAGCAATCTTGATTCCAGATTGTGCTTCATCCAGCCTGACATTTCACATGACATACTCTGCATAGAAGTTAATTAAACAGGGTGACAATATACAGCCTTGACATACTCCTTTCCCAATTTGGAACCAGTCTGTTGTTCCATGTCTGGTTCTAACTGTTGCATCTTGACCTGCATACAGATATCTCAGGAGGTAGGTAAGGTGGTCTGGTATTCCCAGCTCTTGAAGAATTTTCCACAGCTTGTTGTGATCTACTCAGTTAAAGGCTTTGGCATAGTCAATAAAACAGAAGTAGATGTTTTTTTGGAACTCTCTTCCTTGTTCTACGATCCAACGGATGTTAGAAATTTGATCTCTGGTTCCAATGCCGTTTCTAAATTCAGCTTGAACATCTGGAAGTTCACAGTTCATGTACTGTTGAAGCCTGGCTTGGAGAATTTTGAGCATTGCCTTGCTAGCATGTGAGATGAGTGCAATGGTGCCGTAGTTGTTTGAGCATTCTTTGGCATTGCCTTTGAGATTGGAATGAAAACTGACAATTTCCAGTCCTGTGGCCACTGCTGAGTTTTCCAAGTTTGCTGGTATAATGAGTGCAGCACTTTCACAGCATCATCTTCCAGGATTTGAAATAGCTCAACTGGAATTCCATCACCTCCAGTAGCTTTGTTTGTAGTGATGGTTCCTAAAGCCCTCTTGCGTTCACATTCCAGGATATCTGGCTCTAGGTGAGTGATCACATTATCATGGTTAGCTAAATCATGAAGATCTTTTTTGTACAGTTCTTCTATGTATTCTTGCCACCTCTTCTTAATATCTTCTGCTTCTGTTAGGTCCATATAATTTCTGTCCTTTATTTTGCCCATCTTTGCATGAAATATATCCTTGGTATCTCTGTTTCTTGAAGAGATCTCTAGTTTTTCCCATTCTATTGTTTTCCTCTATTTCTTTGCATTGATCACTGAGGAAGGCTTTCTTATCTCTCCTTGCTATTCTTTGGAACTTTGCATTCAAATGGGTATATCTTTCCTTTTCTCTTTTGCCTTTAGCTTCTCTTATTTTGTCAGCTATTTCTAAGTTCTCCTCTAACAACCATTTTGCCTTTTTGCATTTCTTTTTCTTTGGGATATACTTGATCAGTACCTCCTGTACAATGTCACAGATCTCCGTCCATAGTTCTTTAGGCACTCTCTCTATCAGACATGGTTCTCCATCTCCAAGGAATACTCCTCCTTACCGTAATTCTGCCTCTTATCCAATTTCCCTTCTCATAGAAATTATCTGTAACCATGATTGTCCTCCCCAATAGACTAAGTTTCTTGAAATCAAGGACATATCATGATATATACTTAAGGCGCATTCTAAATAAACCAACACTATACCAAGGTCACAGAAGTGTAACTCAAGCTTGCGACTTTTTAGTTTTGTTTTAATAGATATAGCAGAGCAACCTTGATATTGAATTCTTATACTGACTTCTTCTTTTCCAAATAATGTTTTCTCTCCACTAAAAGGGACTTACTGTTAGGAGAAGAAAGAGTCTCTGGCCTCATAATAATTCTCCACATGCTGGAGGAGTTTGTGATAAGGTCCTGGATCGCATGTAATATTACTGACCTTTACTGCCTCTATTCTGAACATCCACAGGAACTGTCTACAGAATGAGAGCAACTCAAAATAGAATTCTATTCATTTAGTTCCAATGTACACTTTAGAGGGTTAGTTCCTAGTAGCATTCAACTTGTCATTTTCTGGCTTTCTTTCCTAAATAATGATTACTTACTCATGTTAGTGCGTAAATAAACAGAATGATTAAAGAGTAAAATGACATCTCTTTCTTTTTCTTATCTAAGCACTAACAAATTCTAAACCATGGCTTTACATTTAATCTATTGTTTTGATATTATTGGGAGACAGAAATTGAGATTATTGGTAAATTCACAAGTATTCCCCTTCCAGTACAGATTTCTTGATATTTAAGTTAATCAGGTGACATATGACCAGGGTAGACTTGACCCAAGATGTACTAATAACTCCCTGCTATCTACAGAGGTTGGTTCAAACTACTGGCATGAAACTCTAGCCAGGTTAATTATGTCCTCTTCTCCCTGGAGAGAAAAATGTAATTTGTACTTATGCAAAACGTTTCTCTGGATATGTTTGTTTTGGAGAGAGAATCACACCCATGTCCATGGAGTCGGTGATGCTATCTAACCGTCTCATCCTTTTTCCTAGGTAATACTAAAATAAACAAGAAAACCCGCCTTTTGATCATAATGGCAGAAACCAAACTCCATCTAGCATTTTATTACTCAGTGTGGCATGTGGACCAGTAACATTGACATCGATTCAGAGGTTCTCTGAAAGAACTTCTGCTTTCAGGCTCCTCTTCAAAGCCCATAAGCCAGAGCCCACATTTAAAAGAAAACTCCCTGATGTTCTATATGTGCGTGAGAAGCACTGATATGTCTGCATTGTCGTCCTGCTTCCTACGTTACATTGTCACTAGATTTTTTCAAACTTCTACCACCTTTCAACCACGGGGCCTTTGCAAATACTGTTCTCCCTATCTTGAAAACTCCTCTTCACCTAATTAATTTTTCTTTAAACCTTAGATCTCAGTTCAAGCATCATTTTTCTCATAAGCATATTTCTGACTAGACTGAAAAACCCTATTATACATGCATGTATAGTAGGGAGTGTGTGCAGGCATGCTAAGTCCATTCAGACTATAGCTTGCCAGGCTCCTCTGTCTATGGGATTCTCCAGGCAAGAATACTGGAGTGGGTTGCCATGGCCTCCTCCAGGGGGAATTCCCAACCCAGGGATCAAACCCACATCTCTTAAGACTCATGCGTTGTCAAGCAGGTTGTTTATCACTGGTGCCATTGTGGGAATAATATATGTAAGTATAATGTATATAAGCTTTGTGAGTCATTGACAATAATGGATCTTTTTTTCTTCTATTGTATTCCTAGTACCTAAACTGTTACATACTAGAATCTCAGTGTATACTTGTTAAATGAATGAATACAGGCATGAATGATGAAAAACTTTTAGAGATAAATAAGCCTTAAACCCAGAGAAAATGACTAATTAACCTAAAGTCACCTAAAAAGTGGTAGATCTGAGTTTATAATCCAGGTTCCTGCCCTGATGTCTCAGAATGGTATCTCCGAATTCTATTTCCCCTACAATTTATTCAGCCAAATCAAGCAAATTAGAAATAAAACAGATGCCAGATGGGAACAAACCCACCTTGAAAGATCACAGAAATGAGAGAAACTCTTTCTAAAACACCTTCTCTTCTATCAGAGAGACTGACGAATATTCTACTGCTGAATGGGTGGCTTGAATAATGCAAACCTATCTAGTATTGAGTGATTACACTTTTGTTGGGATACTAACTTCTTTGGCTGCAGAGAAAATAAAAGGCGATGGACCAAAAAGCCTGCAGCAGCTGATGAGTTTCTGAACCAACTGGCAAGTCAGAAATTCTTGGCAAGTGCAAACTCAGGTGATCAGCTGATATGAGATACAGGCCTGGTGAACTCACCAGTCATAGAATGAGTTCAATTTATCGAAATAAACTTTGTGGCATTTTTATTTGGGCCTTCAGTACCGTTCTTATGATTGGAATGCTTTGATCAGTAGGGCAGTATAGGGCAAGGCTTGTGGAAATTTTAAGCAATCGTCATCCCAGCCTGCCTTGGTATAAAAGGGATGCAAAGAGATGAATGTATGATGTATGTCTTTATGTATTTCTGCAGCTTGTCTGAACAGCTTCTATACTGTTAAACTTATCAACTGGACCTAGTGTGTTAGTTGCTCAGTAGTATCCAATTCTTTGTGACCCCATGGACTGTAGGCCGCCAGGCTACTCTATCCATGGAATTCTCCAGGCAGGAATTCTGGAGTGGGTCGCTGTCCCTTCTCCGGGGGATCTTCCTGACCCGGAGATTGAACCTGAGTCTCCTGCACTGCAGAAAGAGAGCCACCAGGGAAGCCCTATACCCTGAAAATTTCCCATTTCCAGTGAATTGTCTTTAAGTATTCTCATCCTTATATAGACAGTATCCCAGAACATTTCTCCTTGCCCATCTTAGACACCCCACCCTCCACCATCTTCTGATGTGCTTATTAATGTCCTAGCTGCTGAATTGCTCTTTTGTATCACAGTAAGTGTCCCGTGTTCATATTTCTTTTGAGCTTGAATATCATGCCACTAATACTGTTATCAAAAGCTTTCCTTAGGCATGACTAAATTTCTGTCATTTTTTTGATTTATTTATTTAAACGTTTACTTTGTGCATACAAGATACCACATCCTGCTAGATGCTGGAAGATGAAACACAGTACTTCTGCTCATCCGCATGTAATTAAATTGTGTTTAATATACACTATGGTGTAATTACAATACAATGAGGTATTTCTATGGAGACATAGATGTCTCTGGATATGTTAAATAAAAGCCTCAAAGACCCATGCCCACTAATATAATATTGTAAGTCAACTATACTTCAATTTTTACAACATTGCCAGACAAAACAAGAGGCCATTCCTGACTCTGGACCCTTCTTGAGCGCTAGGCTGTTTCCTCAGGTCTGCGTTATCTCTCTCCCCACATCATCCTTAGATCTTTAACTTTGGAACAACCCATTCAGTGCACCTGTGTCCTCCCTCCCCCTACTCTTTGCTTACTTCTGCCTGTCTGTTTATAGAAACAGAAAGTTAGAAAGCTCTGCTCCATTTGTAACTCTTGCCAGATATCAAGTATCTTGATGGAAGTAGTTTCAATTCATCTCTATAACCCTGGTATCTCATACTGTCTCCATTCAGAAGCACTCAGTAAACAGTGAACTCACTGGCTTATTTGATAAACGCAAGACAAGTTTTAAGTGTCATTTTCTTCAGCTGGAACTCCAAATAGGATTAACTTTGTCATCCCTCAGAAATGAAGTCATTTCTAATATGCCTTTCAGTGATGGAGAAGAAGAGAAAAAAAAAATACATTCTGCAAATTATAATAACTTGACAGCTGCTCGCTAAACAATACCGCGTTAATTTCCGATGTTCCACACATGGCTGAGTGGAAGATCCCTTAATCCCAGGTCCCATTTTGTGTTTGCCTCATTGTCTCTGTCCCCTCCTTGTATCGCTTGCAGAAATCACCAGTGGCTGTGTATTCTCTCAAACCTTATTATTGCTGGAGAAGTCATAGATTAGGGAAATGCAGATCTGCTTCCCAGAGGTATGTTAAAATGGATTTAAGTTCTTTATTTTGAGTGATTGACTTTGAGAAATCCCCTTCTTTATCAGTTGCTACCAGGAAAACAGAACTTTTCAGGAATGACAGTAAACGAACCACACTTTCTTGAGTTCTACAGGCATAATAACTTTTAAAGAGAGTGAGGTTCATCTGGCCGTTTAGGTATTGGCATCATCAGATGACCCTGTGAGCTCAGGCCCAATGCAAAAGTGTGCCCCAGCTTTAAATTACTGGCTCCAAAGGCCTGCATTTGGGGAACTTTTCTGAGCAAATTCTCTTAGCTTTGGTCATGGTACTGTGATTCTTTTGTTCTAGGCTTACTATTTCCAACAAACGATTACCTTCAAAAGAAACAGAAGGGAGAGTCTTTCTTAAAGGGGCTCTTTGCTTTTCAAAAAACCAAACCATGCTATCTTATTTTTGAAAACCTAATAACCTGCTTAGGAAAACTAAAGATAACTTTCAAATACAGAAAATGAGTGGTGCAAAATATGGTCTGATAGAGAAGAGGAATGGTAATCGCAATTGAGCTAGCATCTTGGTGGGTAAAGTGTTGTCTGACATGCCCGTTCTCATCCAATAGTAAATAAAGGGATTGGGACCATTCAGATCTTTTTGCTACACAGAGCTATATTTCTTTATTTGTTTGTTTTGGCTCTGACAAAATTCATATATCAATAGACATTTTAGAAATCACTGACAGACTATATCTGGAGTGCTGCTTCTAGGAATGATGATGTGGGTTGGAAAATTGTGGAATGAAAAGAACACTCTGATAGCGCTGCCCACAAAAGCCGAATGGTGCCTCTACATCTTTAGGAAGATCTTCTCCTGGGGGCTAATTGAGCCTAAGAACACAAATGGTTTCCAGAAGCATGGAGGTGGCAAGAGTGAATACTGAGCCATGTTCCTTATCAGGACAGTCACCGGGATGTTGTGTGATTTTCTAATCCTATTAAAGCCACACTTCATTAGGACTCAACAATAAGGATGAGTAGAGGAAACTTAAGTTCTGAATATTGTTCAAAATGAAATAAGAAAAAAGACTGGTCATATGGAACCAAAATGTGACGATTAAGTTCTTCAGTGCTTGCAAAGTGATTACAAGAGAGCTTGACACATAGAAGTACTAACTCAGCTTAGCAATTCTTACCACTGTTATTACTAATTATCATCATTAATTTCTTGAATGTTCTCATTCTAAGGACTTAATGAGAAATAAGCTGACATTAGCAGTCATAAAACTTGGGTTCAAATGACCACTGATTAGCTGGGTGGCCCAGAGAAAGTTCCTTAACTCTGTGAAATCTCCCTGTTTTCCATCGACAGCTGAGACCTCACAATGAGCTATAACTTACCTTTGTTTACTAAGTCCAAACTACACTGGTCTTTCAATTCCTCACAAATATCAGTTTCCAGCTCTAATGAATCACACATTCTCGTCCTTCTTTTAAGAACAGACCTTTACAGATATATAGAACAGTCTTTTAGACTCTGTAGGAGAGGGAGAGGGTGGGATGATTTGGGAGAATGGCATTGAAACATGTATAATATTATATAAGAAACTAATCGCCAGTCCAGGTTCGATGCAGGATACAGGATGCTTGGGGCTGGTGCACTTAGATGACCCAGAGGGGTGGTACAGGGAGGGATGTGGGAGGGGGGTCAGGATGGAGAACATGTGTACACCCAGGGTGGATTCATGTTGATGTATGGCAAAACCAATACAATATTATAAAGTAATTAGCCTCCAATTAAAATAAATAAATTTAAATCAAAAAAAGAAAAAGAACAGACCTTTGTCCTTTGCTGGCCTAGGTTATAGAGCTCTATAACTTTAGAGCTTTGCTTAAAATGAATACTTTGGAGTCCCTGATGATGAAACTATTCTCTTTCATAGGTCTTTATTTTTTACAGGACTTATTGAAATTTGTAAACTGTATTTTTCTTTTTTTATTGCCTGCATCTTACCCTAGACAAAAATTTTCGTGAGATCAGTGTTTAGGTGTGATCTTGTTGTATTCACCTTTGCACACCCAAAATATAGCACAGGTCTGACACCTAGTAGGTTTTCTCCAAATAGAAGGAACTAATTAAAAGACGCTTACTCCTTGGAAGAAAAGTTATGACCAACCTAGACAGCATATTCAAAAGCAGAGACATTACTTTGCCGACTAAGGTCCGTCTAGTCAAGGCTCTGGTTTTTCCAGTGGTCATGTATGGATGTGAGAGTTGGACTGTGAAGAAGGCTGAGCACTGAAGAATTGATGCTTTTGAACTGTGGTATTGGTGAAGACTTTTGAGAGTCCCTTGGACTGCAAGGAGATCCAACTAGTCCATTCTGAAGGAGATCAGCCCTGGGATTTCTTTGGAAGGAATGATGCTAAAGCTGAAACCCCAGTACTTTGGCCACCTCCTGTGAAGAGCTGACTCATTGGAAAAGACTCTGATGCTGGGAGGGATTGGGGGCAGGAGGAGAAGGGGACAACAGAGGATGAGATGGCTGGATGGCATCACAGACTCGATGGACATGAGTCTGAGCGAACTCCTGGAGTTGATGATGGACAGGGGAGGCCTGGCGTGCTGTGATTCATGGGGTTGCAAAGAGTCGGACACGACTGAGCAACTGAACTGAACTGAACTGAATATATGAATGAACTCCACCAAACACCTGAGGTTTATTCTGTCAACACTGTAGCAACCCTACAATGTCAGTGTCAAAATAGGTACTGATATCACTATTACCATAAACACAGTTTTTCTAATATCACTATAATAGTGATATCACTAATATCACTGAAAGTGAAAGTGTTAGTTGCTCAGTCATGTCTGATTGTTTGCAATCCCATGGACTGTAGCCCACCAGGCTCCTCTGTCCATGGGATTCTCCAGGCAAGAATACTGGAGTGGACTGCCACTCCCTTCTCCAGGGGATCTTCCCAACCCAAGGATCAAACCCGGGTCTCCTACATTGCAGTCAGATTCTCTACTGTCTGAGCCACTAGGGAAGAACACTAATGTCTCTATTACCATTATAATAGTGATATCAGTAATATCACTATTATCATAAACATAATTTTGCTCCTTACCCCAGGCAAAGATAAAAAAGTGTCAGTAGATCCTGAAAATTCTCAAAGAAAAGCTAATTATTTTCAGGTATTGAACATCCAGACAATTGAGTAGAGGAACCTGACCCAAATTATGTCAGGAGACAATGTTGCATGCCAATTTTCCAATTCCTTCCCCATAATGAATGATTTCTCTGGAAGAAAATAATTGTGTGCTGCTAAATGTAGCTGTAATTTATGTCACATTATTTATAAGACTGATATGTATAATATTCCTCCAGTCCTACTATAAATTGAAACAATTCAGGAACATACTATCTACAGACACTTACAGAAAGATGTCTTTACAGCAGCTACACTGTTCATTCGAATAAGAATAGAATAGGGAATTTTCTCCAAGATAAAGACCTGTCACGGGAAAAAAATGAAAAACTAGCCTCCTTATCATCACCCTGGAGTGACGACCGACAAATAACTGACATATGAGGTATAATAATGTCCTGGACTTCCCTGGGGGCACAGAGGCAAAGAACCTGCCTGCCAGTGTAGTAGACATGGGTTTGATCCCTGGTCCAGAAAGATCCCACATGCCTCAAAGCAATTAAGCCTGTGCACCGCGACAACTGAGCCCGTGCTCTAGAACCCAGGAAACACAACTATTGAGCCCAGGAACCACAATTATTGAGGCCATGAGCCGCAACTACTGAAGGCCATGCTGTACATCAAGAGAAGCCACTGCCAGGAGACGCCCTTGCAGGGCAACTGGAGAGTAGCCCCCATTCACCCCAACTAGAGAAAAGCCCGTGTGGCAGTGAAGACCCAGCACCGCCAAAAATAAACACACTGATTAATAAAATTACTTTTACAAATATCCTAAAGATTGTAAGCCACTTAGCTTTAGTCACATGGCCTAGGATAAAAATAATATACCAAGAATCGTAAATGGACACTGCAACCAGAAAATGTGGTTCAAACTCCAGTCCCTTGTGTATTACCTCTATAAGGTAGGGCAGAGTCACCAAAACAAGCCTCAGCTACTTTGTCCATAAAACGGGAATCATAATAAAACTGACCTTGTAATGTTGTTGGAGGGATTAAATGAGATCATGTACATGGCAAAGCCCAGTGATAACAGTCAGTCTGCTAGGGATGCTATAACAAAAGACTATAGACTGAGCGGTTTGTAAACACTGAGATGTACTTCTTACTGTTTTGGAGGATGCAAGCCTGAGATTAGGATGCCACCATGGTCTGGCTTTTAGAAGGCCCTCTTCTGGGCAATAAGACTGTCGACTTCTCTGTATGTCCTCACATGATGGAAAGGGCCAGGAAACTCTGTGGGGCCTCTTCCAGAAAAGCACTAATCCCAATCATGAGGGCTCCCACCTTTATAACCCAGTTATCTCTCAAAAGTCCCACCTCCAAATATTATCCTCTTGGAGATTAGGATTTCAAAATACAAGTTTAGGGGGACAGAAACATTCAGACCTTAGCAATGGCCAGGTAGAAAACACCCGATGAACAATGATGATGAAGATGAAGAGGAGGAGGAGAAGAAATGTGATTTTTGTTTTGGATGAAATGATTTAAGCCCTTTTTAATGAGTTTAGAGCATGATTATCGACAATGCATACTGACAGTGGTTTCAATGTACTGGCCTATTATTTTGTATTAAGGGGAGGGGAGAGGGTCTGAACTTTCTTGATGAGCATGGTAGAGAACACAGTGAAAATGGAGGCAAGATGAATAAGACGATAACACCAAGGGAACCATCTCAGTTTTACTTGGTCACAGATGAGGTCTTACTAGCAGAGATTGGGTCACAGACTGATACACTTTGTCTAAAAGGACCCATGTTAGGCACTTGATATGAGGATAGGGTAAAATGGCTCAGAGTGTTCATGCATATCAGATTTTATTACTTGCATGGTTTTACTAATGAGGGATCTGATACTTAGAGCCACAGAGCAATCCAGGAACTCACCTATAAAAACTTAGGGTCAGCTCAATGATGACGTTAGGCCAGGGGTTTAAGGAATTGCTCAATGGTTTTCTTCTCTGAGAAAAACAAGAGGAAAAACTTGATACCTATTCCACTTGTGGTGGAAGCCAGTGATGCTGCTGAAGAATATCAGCTTTAAAATCAGTTTAATGGTGTGCATGCATGAAACAAGTTCCCTCTGAGTAGAAATGTGTTTTCTGGGTGTTCCATAAAAGAGAGAACCCCAGTGACCCTGGAGAACACCTGTCTGTCCGCAGGTACTTCATCAGAAGCAAGTGCCAGACCTCACTTTTCCAGCCAGAAAAAAGTGAAAGTGTTTCTCTCTCAGTAGTGTCTGATCTTTCTGACCCTATGGACTGCAGCCCGCTAGGTTCCTCTGTCCATGGGGATTCTCCAGGCAAGAATACTGGAGTGGGTTGTCATGCCCTGCTTTAGGAGATCTTCCCAATCCAGGGATTAAACCTGGGTCTCCTGCATTACAAGCAGATTCGTTACCATCTGAGCCACCAGGGAAGGAAGGTGAAGATGCTAGTCACTCAGTCATGTCTGACTCTTTGTGACCCCATGGACTGCGGCCCACCAGGCTCCTCTGTCCACGGAATTCTCCAGGCCAGAATACTGGAGGGGGCAGCTGTTCTTGTCTCCAGGGTATCTTCATGACCCAGGGATCAAACCAGGGCCTCCTGCATTGCAGGCAGATTCTCTACCATCTGAGCTATCAGGTAAATCTATCTACTGCCTCTGCTCACTGCAACCCTTGCTTCAGGCCCCTCTGGAAGATGCACTGTTTTGCCTCTAAAGGAACTTACCTTTCTTTTTTTATGATGCAAATTTCTTGGAGCAAGGACTATACTAACAACAGTGACTGCTACCACTGCGGTTGCCAATTATTGAATGTCTATGCATCAGGCATAATACTAGATGCTTTAGATACATTCTCTCTAACCTGTTAAACAAACCTGAAAATGGAAATCATCATCTACATTTCACAGAGGGAAAATGCATTGTCCAATGTCATGAAGCTATGAAAATGAAAGCATGGAGTTAATTTAGATCTGTCTGGCTCCAAACCTGTGCTTCTCCAACTACACCACAATCCAGACAGGTTTATAATTATCCTAGTACTTTCTACTATCATTATTATTAGGGCAATTAAAACCTAATAAATACTTTGGTGATTCATGGTTAATCATTATTCAGTTCATCTAATGGCACATTAGATTTATATGGTTCAATGTAGCCGAACACCGGTGGCTCAGACGCTAATGAATCCAGCTGCAATGCAGGAGACCTGAGTTCACTTCCTGGGTTGGGAAGATTCCCTGGAGAAGGAAACGGCAACCCACTCCAGTATTCTTGTCAGAAAAATCCTATGGACAGAGGAGCCTGAAGAGCTATAGTCCAAGGGATTGCAAAGAGTCAGAAATGACTGAACAACTAACATATTCATAGAGTTAAAAGTGTATTTTAAGTGACTTACTTCATTGGTCCTGAAGGGGAGCAGAATGTGCCACCTGAAAAGATACCATCATGATGATTGGGAATTAACATTACTTCAGAAACAGCAGGAGCAAGAAGGATACTCTGACTTTCCTTTGTCCCCCTGAAAGGAGTACATAAATCTCCCATGCATTGTACAACACAGGGAATGTAGCCAATATTTTATAATAATTGTAAACAGAATGTAACTTTTTAAAACATGTTGAAAAAGTAAAAATAAAACAAATGATTTTTTAAAATCTTCCTTGTGAAAGTTACCTTCCTTGTTCCAGGAAGTAGAGCAGCATTCTTATCACCAGAGACAGGGAATTCAAGGGCCAAGAAGGCTGTGTAAACAAACCGTGTGGCATTGTCACTAACCAGCTACCCCAAGCCCAAACTCCTCTATTGGGTTGGCTCTTTCCAAATTTTAATTTTGTATTTGTCTAAAAGCTGCCTGATTTAGTCACTACTTTGACTCATATATGTCTCATACACCAGAAATCATTTGTTTTCTCCTGTTACTCTCTTCTGTCATTTTAATTATTAGGCCAGTCAAAACAACTAGAGGAGAGAAAAGGAAGTTTCTCTGGCTGACAGTTCTCATACCAATCTTGTGTTTCTCACATGTAGCTCTTCCTTTCCCCACACTTAGAAGACCATCTAGATACATCTGGATACTAGGAACTGACGTTGGTATTTATCATTTTTCTTGTTTCAAAGCAAGAAATGGTTGATGGAAATAATACCACAGTCAATCTAACTATGGCTAAGATAAATGAGCAGAATTCCAAATAATACTAACCCACTCCAGTATTCTTGCCTGGAAAATCCCATGGACAGAGGAGCCTGTGGGCTACAGTCCATGGGGTTGCAAAGCTGGACACGACTTGGCGACTAACACACACTCCCCTCATAAGTACAGACTGGACTTAGTGACTTACTTCCAAAAATAGAGTCTTTAAAGAAAAAAGTAATTTAATAGTGGAGAAACTTGACAGACACGCCTTAACAGAGCAATCAAGATAACATAATCAGTAACCAGACATAATATCACACACCCTCCGAACTGATGCAATGAGAGGACATCTCAGCAGTTTTTTTTTTCCCCAAATCTATAATCCTAGTTTAATTATGAGGGAGCACTAAGCAAGTCAAAATTGGGGATATTCCAGCAAACAGTTTACAAACGCTCTTGGAAAGTGTCAAACTCTTGTGTGAGTGCGCGCGCCCGCGCTCATGCTCAGTTGCTAAGACATAGCCGACTCTGTGATCCCATAGACTGTAGCCCTCCAACTCCTCTGTCCATGAGATTCTCCAGGCAAGAATAATGGAAGAGTGCTCTCCTCCAGGGGGTCTTCCCAACTCAGGGACTGAACCCAGATCTCCCACATTGGCGGCTGATTCCTTACTGTCTGGGCCACGTGGGAAGCCCATCAAAGTCATACAGAACAAGAAAAAATCTCTCACAGAGGAGAGACCAAATGTGAGTGGGCATCCTGAACTTAGTGGTAAAGAACCTCCCTGCCAACGCAGGTAGATAGCTGTAAGAGAGGTGGGTTTGATTCTTGGGTCGGGAAGAACTCCTGGAAGAGGACACGACAACCCACTCCACTATTCTTGCCTAGAGAATCCTATTGACTGTGGAGCCTGGCAGGCTACAGTCCATTGGGTTGCACAGAGTTGGACACGACTGAAGAGTCTTTGCACGCACGCAACCTGAACTCTATTCTGGAACAGAAGGAAACTAGTGGAAACGCTGGAGAAGCCCAAATTAAGTCTGTAATTTAAGTGACAGCACTGGAACAATGTTAAGATCTGAGTTTTGACAGCTATGGTTAAGTAAGATGTTAACATTAGGGGAAGATGAGTGAAGGGTATATGGGAATTCTCTATACTATTTCTGGAACTTTCTGTGTATCTAAAATTATTCCAAAATAAAAAGTAAAAAGAAAAAGCAGAAAAGTTTATATGTATTCTTTCTTTCCTTTGTTAATTTACCCTTTCTCATAGCTTGATATCAATAAAACTCTCCTATTATAATCTAATTGAAACCTCTGAGCTAGCATTTGGAAATTTCCCCACTCAAGGGGTTTAATACGCCAGCTTGCATGAATTGGCTGGCCCAGATTCATAACACATGTTAACTTATAGCTTTCTACTATCATTCCAGCTTCCCTGTTATCTCTTTAATGTAAAAAACAAACACATCCTTAAATTTAAAATAAGTAAATTTAATTATTAAAAAGAGCCAACCAAACAGACAAAAAGACTATTTTCTTCTAGCCAGCTAATGGGCAAAAACACTTCACATGTGTTAGATAAAAAATGATTTTAGGTGCAGTCTTGAAACTGCGTTTTCTCAAAAAGGAGACACCAGCTTGCCTGGGTGTGGGAGCAAAACTGGTATGTGAAGAAATGTGCTCAGTGGTGGTCAAGGTAGACGTGGCTCAGGAAGGGGGATAAGCGACTTCGGAGGTTATGAGGTGCTCACTTGAATTCTTTCAAGTCAAAAACAAATAAATATTGTCTAATATGCGCTGTCCATGATCATAGGGAAAATGTTCTGCCTTTACCTTTTACCCCACTGAAGTTTTTAAATGATGGATGGCTTTATGAAAGCAGAAAAATAACACAATATTGTAAAGCAACTATATTCCAATAAAACTTTTTTTTTTTTTCAAAAAAAAAGAATGTAAACATTAGAATTCTCAACAATGAGAATAAAACTGGCACCCATTATCTGGATTCTTCTGTGGGTTAGAGATGCTAATGAGCAGTCAGCATTCATAAAAGCCTCACCTTAGCATAATGAGAGATTAGCAAACTAGATTGCATTGCCCCTTGAAATTGTGCATTTGAATCATCTCTTCCTACAAAGCAGCTCTGTCCAAATGACACATTCTATAGCAGGTCAATAACTCATTGTGTCTCCCTGAAGGTTTCTCTCCCTATCTCGGAACCCAAAATGCATTACTCATAAATATTAACATTTTGTTAGTGAGGGATCCTAGACCAATTTGAATTGTTGAGGTTGGGATGTGATTTGACTTGAAAAGAGTAATGAAGTTACAGTGAGTCCACGGATAGAAACAAGTTTTGTAGACATCTGAAACAAGGCATAAAATAGGTGACAACCTTTGGTTTCCTTCTTTGCAGTCTATATAAGAAAAATCGCAATGGAGATATTAAGGCACATTTTTATAGGATGATTTGGAAGAATGGCATTCTAACATGTATACTATCATGTAAGAATTGAATCGCCAGTCTATGTCTGACGCAGGATACAGCATGCTTGGGGCTGGTGCATGGGGATGACCCAGAGAGATGTTATGGGGAGGGAGGTGGGAGGGGGGTTCATGTTTGGGAACGCATGTAAGAATTAAAGATTTTAAAATTTAAAAAAATAAACTAAAACAAATAAAATAAAAAAATAAAAAATTAAAAAAAAAAAAAAAGAAAACAGGATAGTGACCCTACAAGCTGCTTGTTGTTTTTTTTATCTCCTCCAAAATCACCAGAATAGCCTTTTTAGGACGTCCCTGTTGGCGCAGTGGATAAGAATCTGCTTGCCAGTGCAGAGGACACAGGTTCTATCCCCGGCCTGGGAAGTCCCACATGCCACAGAGCAACTAAGTCGTGCGCCACAGCTCCTGGGCCTGTGCTCTAGAGTTCGTGTTCTTCAACAAGAGAAGCCACTGCAATGAGAAGCCCCTGCATTACGACAAAGGGTAGCCCTTACTCTTTGCACCTACAGAAAGCCCACATACAGCTGCCAAGACTCAGGGCAACCAAAAACAAAGCAAGAATTTTCAAAAAAAAAATAAATAAAATAAAATAGGTTTTTAAAATAAAAGAACGCCTCACACATATTAGCTGTTATTATGACCATTTCTACATGTATTATTTCACGAAATCTTTGCAAAAACTTAGCTGAATAATAATTGTTATTCTCTCTGAGTCTTATCCTGTTATTTAACCTCTCTATGCACTGCAGAGGTGAGATTTGAACTGAAAGCTATTGAAATCCAGAGCCTAGGATCTTAACCACTAAGCCCAACTTTGGAAGTTAACATTGTATGGGAGAGAACAGGGTGGAGCAGAAAATGCTCTCTCTCTTGCTTTGTAAAGCTATTCCTCTGCTGTTTAGAGAATCCTTTTGAATTCACGTTTCTCTCAGCTTAACTGTGGCACACATCGTTAGGCTTAAATAGGTAAACTTAAACTGTTTTTTTTACGTGCTTTTTTGGGCAAAATCAGATGCTGTATTAGACACCTTCAAAGGCCTTTGTGAGCAGTGCACATTTGATATCTCTAAATGTATCTGTATTGATGGGCTCTTTGACTACTTAATGTTTTAAGGTAATTAAACCACAAAAACTCATTGAAATAATGTTTGGGGCTGACTTAAACCCTTAAAAGCCATTAGCTGTTAACTGCCAAGTTGCTCTGCGTCTCTGTCTGCATGAAATTGAATCATATTTGAGAGGTTTTGTAGGCTAGTGGCAAGATTCATAAAACCCTGACAGTTTTACATCTTTCATCACAGACCAGGAAATCAGAGGAAGGGATTAAAAACTGAATTTGGGAGAGAAAATGGCATTTGATTTTCAACCAGTGTGTTTCTAGAATCTTCAGCTAATTAATCCCACCTTGCCTTCATAGGGCAAAATTGAAAATATTCATTTACCATTTGTATAATTCATTTCAAGTCAAAGAATGCTCATGCTATACCTATAGGGATTGGTACAGGGGACACAGAGATTAATAAGGCAGTGACCTTGCCCTCGAGAACCTTTAGAGTCAAGAGAGACAAGCAGATGAATAAATAACATGCAGCATGGTGTGGTGAGCACACCAAGAGAGGGATGCACAAAGCAAAGAAGAGAGGACTATGAATGGGGTCAAGGAAGGCTTCCTGGAAGAAGCTGAATTTAAAGGCACAGTAGGTAAAGGAAATAGCAAAGTATTTCAGACTAAAAGAGGAAAAAAAAAACCAAACTGGAAACAAGGAGCGGGTATTCGTACGTAGAGCTGATTCATCTTGTAGAGTAGAAACTGAAACTATATTGTAAAGCAATGATACTCCACTTTAAAAAATGAAAACAAAAAACACAGGAAAAAGTAATGACATTTCATACTCAGGTTAAGATTTCAGAGTATCTCATACACAAGCATGTGCTCTCTCACACTCACTCAAACACACGTGCGCCCGCACACACACACACACATATGTTCCTGGCATTTAAAAAGCTTGGCATTCTGATCCATTATGCGACCACCTGGTGATCCTGTTCATGGAAGACTCTGTCCACAGCTGAAAATGTTTTTGTCTCATCATGGCATGCTCAAAGCCCTATTCCCCCTGGCCTTTATGCATGTCCACCACCAGGGCGGCTGATACAAACCTTTCTACCCTGTCTTTCCTCTCCCTGGGCTTCCCTGGCAGCTCAGATGGTAAAGAATCTACCTTCATTGCAGGAGACCTGGGTTGGATCCCTGGGTCAGGAAGATCACCTGGAGGAGGCTATGGCACCCCACTCCAGTATACTAGCCTGGGAAATCCCATGGACTGAGGAGCCTGGCGGGCTATAGTCTATGGGGTGGGAAAGAGTTGGACTTGAAATTCACTTTCACTTTTTCCCTCTCTCCTGGTCAGCAAAACTCTCCTGACAGGCACACCTGCAGTCCTGTCCACTGTTCACTATGTACAAGATTGGGGTCTGGACCTCAGAAGAGCCAGAAAGGCCTTAGAGTTCTGAGTTACATATTTAGATAGATAATGAATGGATTTCAAATAGATGCAATATTATCTTAGCTATAAATGGGGTCGCAAAGAGTCGGACACAACTGAGCGACTGAACTGAACTGAATAGGCAAAGAACATAACCCGACATTCTTGGTACTGATTTGATAGGCAAGCTTATTAATTTCCATCAGTGTATGGTAAGGACCTGGTCTGTAAGGAACTGAGGTCTGGGGACGAGCATGTATATCTGGACTGAAATACAGGTTTCCCCTAAATTTATTTCTTTTTTCCCAGAGTCTTAGCTGGCATTTCTTCATCTATAAAGTAGGGTATTAATCCTTACTTCCTGTGTTTTTTATGTGGATTAATAAGATGATGTATATAAAGTATCCTTAATGTAGGCAATGCTTTTGAGAGTTACATAATAAGTATTGCTCACTTTAGTTAATGCTTTGGGTTATTAAAAGATGGCATAAATGATACAATGACTTCTCTTTGTTGACAGAAAAAAAAGGTGCCTAAAAGTGAATAAAATTGATTATACAACTCTCATCTTCTACCTAGTAAGTTCTGACAATCATTTGACTATACGCTTCTTCCTCAAAGATATATCTAATAAACAGTGGATGAGCTAACATTTCTTGAAATTGTGGTTGCATTTTCTCTCATTCTGTCCTCAAAATTCTGTTAAGAAATACTGAAGAAAGCATTGGACAAGTTGCTTTTTCCATTTGTGCTATTGCACTTAACCAAGAAGTTAGCCCAAGGTCCTTTTTCTGTCATTTTGTTCTATTGCTACATTTCATCCTTTTTCCAACATTCTTTGGGACAAACCTACCTTTTATTTACTAAGCTCTTCAAGTCTTAAGGGAAATAAATTCCGTGAGAATTCTGATGACTGTTTTCCCTGGGTTCAGGTTAAAGCATGTTCTAGGAGTGTTTTTAAGTCCCTTAAGGTTAAACAAGGCCACCTTGGTTGCCCAACCCCATAGCCACTGCTGACATTTTATGTTTTAGGACAATGATACTCATGTGGACTACAGCTCCAATACCCCAGTGATCTAAATTCAGTAGCAAAACACTCTTAAACCTGCACCCTGTCACCTTCTTTATTATCTGCAGATTCCTCTCCATAATATGCAATCACTAACTTTATGTGCTGGTTGATATGCCATCTGCTTCCTATTCTAGAATATGAGGTCTTTGAAATCAATGACCCTATCAATATTATCTAACATTTGATTTTTCACTATGCCCCAGTTACTGTGAATAAATTGGTGGATGTGCAAACGAAGATTAAATGGAATTATACACTTAAAATAATTTTAAACTTGGAAATGCCATGAAGTACTGCATCCTTTTTGGTAATCCCTCCATTGTACAACAGCTCATTGTGCATACAACCCCCACGCCTCCCAATACTATTCCCAAGTTACTATGGAATACTTATTTATGCTTAATATTTTACAGACAGTAACCCACAATCCTCATAAAATGTTTATGATACGGCATTATCATTTCCTTTCTCCCTTCCATCTTACAGATAGAAAAAAAACCTAAGGAGCATAGAACATAAATTACTAAAGAAGTGGTAGGAAACATGCCTGAAGGAAATTATCACCTCACAGGTTTTATGTACATTTTCTCCATTAAGTGCTCTGATTCTGACTTTAGGAAATAGAACAACATTGAGTGATACCTAGATTTTTTAAAAGGATTCTCAGACTACGTGAAAGAAAAGATGGAAAGAACCTGTGCACACCTCCACATTCATTGTACTTATATATGTGTAGAACACAGCAGGAGAATACACAGAAAGCCTACTCTGCCTCTGAGATAGGAATTAGGGCTCTAGGGTAGAACGGATCTGCTCTAGATGTATTTTGTTACTTTTCATTGTTCGTCCCTCACATGCGTGCAGTAACTTTTTAAAGATAAAATGGAAAAAAAGGAGAATCGAGGAACTGAACTATATTGGTGGCTGTGAAGAAGGAGAAGTGATAGATTTAAACTTCCAGTGGGGATTTACCTGGTGGTCCAGTGGCTAAGACTCTGTGCTCCCAAGGCAAGGGGCCCACATTCCACCCCGGTCAGGGAACTAAATCCTACATGTAACAACCAAGTGTTCACAGGCAGCAACCAAAGTTCCCATGTCCCACAACTAAACTTGGACTAAGCCAAAAGAATAAATATTAAGGAAAAAGAAAGACTTTCACTGCAAAGACAGCTCAAGCTGAACTTTAAGCTATTAAGACTTACTAAGTTTAAAATAAAGATTTTGTTAATTTTTTGGTTAATTTTTTTTCCCAATATGATTGGGAATACTATTAAGTCAACAAAGGTGAAGGCCTCTCAATAGCACCATTTTTTTTTTCAGATAATTTAAATCTATGATAGGTGTATATTTCATTTTTTACAGGATTTTTTTTAATAAAGCATTTCACAGATGTAATATTCTGGATAAAACACTTTATCACAGGATTATCTAGAGCAGGATCAAGCAAACAACAGCTTGTGAACCAAATCCAGCTTGCTGCCTATTTTCATAAATAAAGTTATAGCAGAACAGAGTCATTTCTAATTGTTTGCATTCTGTCTATGGATGATATGGGATGAAAACAGCAGAGTTGAGAAGTTGACAGACAACTTAGGGTTTGCAAAGCCTAAAAGATTTGCTAGCTGGTCCTTTAAAGAAAAAGTTTGCTAAGCTCTAACTAAGAGGATGAAACTGCCAGAAATTGCTGGTCAAGTAGAGGTAATGGATAACATAAAGAGATTGAACAGACTTCAAAACATTCAAATGCTTACTGGGGTTAGACAGGAAATATGTACAACTGGAAGAGAGGAGGCATTAAATTATAAAGAATGGTAGAGAAAGACGCAAGTAGAGATTAACTTACTAAGTAAAGTTTGAGAGAAAGACAAGTACCATATGATATCACATATATGTGAAATCTAAAATATGACACAAATGAATTTACCTACAAAACAGAAACAGACTCTCAGACGTAGAGAACAGACTTGCCAAGGGTTCAGGGAGTTGGGAGAAGGATGCAGTGGGAGGTTGGGGTTAGCAGATACAAGCTTTTATACATAGAATGGATAAACAATACTGTCCTACTGTATAGCACAGAGAATTATATTCAATATCCTATGATAAACCACAATGGAAAATAATATAAAAAAAGAACATATATATATATATACACACACACATGTATAACTGAATCACTTTGTAGTAGAGCAGAAAATAACACAGCATTGGATTGTAAATCAACTATAATTCAACGTCAAAAAAAAAAAAAAGAGCTTTCAGCTAGTCACAGGAAAGACAATGAAATTCATGACAACAGGATAAAAACTCTTATGGTAATATGTCTTGGAGAACTCCCATCTAATTAAAAGTTTTGCTTATTTTGACCAGAGATGAGGGTTAGCAATTGCCACTTTGTCGATTGTATGCTGCATGGATTCCAAAGAAAATAAGACAAAATTCAGTACAATGAAAACAGAAAAAAAAAAAAGAAGAAGAAGAAGAAGAAGAATGGTAGAGACAAAAGGGAGGGCAGACTCTTCTCAGAGAGAGCAGCCGACTGCCAGTTGAAGTCATATAAAAATCTGGCCTAAATATTGCCAAATCTACTAATTTTTCCACCAAAATAATGAACATTTTTGCATTGCTGTTAAACATTTTTAGTAATTCATTTTTTTAAAATTTTGGCTAAATAAAACATAACTGTGTATGAAGTACAGCCAATTAATGGTCAATCTGTAATCTCTAGTCTAGAGAGAATTCTAGGTTACTGGCTTGTTTAATCAGGTGGTGTTATTGCTTTCATTAAATGCAGTTATGTCTGTAAACTGTTGAGCAAATTCTTAAGATTCGCTATTTATTCTCCAAATGCACTGCTACCAAGATTACTAGTAATAATAACAATAAGAAATGTGATTTGAGCATAGTTTTCTGCTTTCTTGAGTCAGTACAGCTTGCACATAGATAATTAATTAAATTTGTAATACACTGATACTCTTACAATAATGAGAAAAGCAGTGTTTTTCTAGCCATAAAAAAAAAATTTTCTATGGTAGAGAAGAAGAGAAGCCCAGGTTTTCAGCAAAAATAGTTAACTGAAAGAAAGTGTGGGAAGTGAAGAAGGACTGTGGACTGAAAACTGGCATACTGGGGAAAAGTGAAAAAAAAAAAAAAAAAAGTAAATGAAGCAAGCAAGCCAGAAAATGTGACAAGACAAAGAAATGGAGAGGGTAAAGAAATGGGAAGACATGATACATTTGAAGCCATATTATTACCATGGTATTATTACTAGTAACCAAAGCTGAAAGCTGGCAGATTTGTGACCAGGCTTCCTTCAAAAATTAAATCAGGGACATCCCTGGTGGTCCAATGGTTAGGACTCTGTGCTCCCAATGCAGGTGGTCAGGGTTCAGTCCCTGACTGGGGAATCAAGATGCCACAAGGTGTGCTTAAAGAACATTTCTTTTTCAGTGTATAAATAACTAAGACTTCAGTTCAGTTCAGTTCAGTCGCTCAGTTGTGTACAACTCTTTGCGACCCCAAGAACTGCAGCACGCCAGGCCTCTCTGTCCATCACTAACTCCCGGAACCTACCCAAACTCATGTCCATTGAGTCGGTGATGCCATCCAACCATCTCATCCTCTGTTGTCCCCTTCTCCTCCTGCCCTCAATCTTTCCCAGCATCAGGGTCTTTTCAAATGAGTCAGCTCTTCGCATCAGGTGGCCAAAGTATTGGAGTTTCAGCTTCAACATCAGTCCTACCAATGAACACCCAGGACTGATCTCCTTTAGAATGGACTGGTTGGATCTCCTTGCCATCCTAGGGACTCTCAAGAGTCTTCTCCAACACCAGAGTTCAAAACCATCAATTTTTCGGTGTTAAGCTTTCTTGATAGTCCAACTCTCACATCCATACATGACTACTGGAAAAATCATAGCCTTGACTAGATGGACCTTTGTGGACAAAGTAATGTCTCTGTTTTCTAATACTGTCTAGGTTGGTCATAACTTACCTTCCAAGGAATAAGCGTCTTTTAATTTCATGGCTGCAGTCACCATCTGCAGTGATTTTGGAGCCCAAAAAAATAAAGTCAGCCACTGTTTCCCCATCTATTTGCCATGAAGTGATGGAACCAGATGCCATGATCTTAGTTTTCTGAATGTTGAACTTTAAGCCAACTTTTTCGCTCTCTTCTTTCACTTACATCAAGAGGCTCTTTAGTTCTTCTTTACTTTGTGCCAAAAATGGTGGTGTAATCTGCATATCTGAGATTATTGACATTTCTCCCAGCAATCTTGATTCCAGCTTGTCCTTCAATCCAGCCTAGCGTTTCTCATGATGTACTCTGCATAGAAGTTAAATAAGGAGAGTCACAACAGACAGCCTTGACGTACTCCTTTTTCCTGTTTGCAACAAGTCTGTTGTTCCATGTCCAGTTCTAACTGTTTCTTTCTGACCTGCATACACGTTTCTCAAGAGGCAGGTCAGGTGGTCTGGTATTCCCATCTCTTTCAGAATTTTCCACAGTTTATTGTGATCCACACAGTCAAAGGCTTTGGCATAGTCAATAAAGCAGAAATAGATATTTTTCTGGAACTCTCTTGCTTTTTCAACAATCCAGTGGATGTTGGCAATTTGATCTCTGGTTCCTCTGCCTTTTCTAAAACCAGCTTGAACTAAGACTTAAAACTGTCCAGTTGGAAGTGCAAGTAAATAAGAACAAGGAAGCCTTCCCTTCCTAATCTATACATTATTTTATTGGTAAAACACTTTGATGAGAATTAAAATGCAGCTGGTATTAAGAAGGCAAGATGTTCTCCAAATGAAGAATCAGCTCAGTAATAATGAGTTGAAGTATTTGAACACAATTAAGATCTCTCTAGATTTTGTGAAGGATTCACAAACACACACACATTATATATAAAGCCACAAATGTATGTTTTATCTTTTTTTTTGAGAGAGAGAGCAAATGAAACGTAGGTACTACAGTATATACAAGAAGTACATACACAAAGAACATTCCAGTTGAAATGAAACCCTTCTCCATAAGCAACATTTTTTTAAGTCCAGCTCTTCTACCTATTGAGAAGCAGAAGATTCAGTATACTTTACAAAAAGATGTAAAAATGAAATGACAGAATCTTGGCCAGCCACATTGTGCTTTATTAAATTTTTAAATGTTCACCATCATTGCTGAAAACTAAGTGCAACCTGCCAAATGAGAATGACTTGGTGTGGCAGTACTAAGTATTTCAGCATTCACCCTGAGGTTGAGGGATGGCATGAATTCCCTGAAATAATGTTGTTGGCACCATGTCCCTGTCTCGTGATTTGACTTGCCTTTGGAAAGATGTCTAATATTTTTGCAATTGGTTTCTTTCTAACTGAAGTGATGGTTAATCTGATCACAAACTGACTTTAGGTAGGTTACTCCTACCAGACAGCAGTCATGGTGTCATTCCTGGACCTGATTTCCGGGAACACTAATGATACATCTGTCTTCTCCTTCGGTTCATTTGAATAGAACCCAAATATGTCCAAATCCATGAATGTGATGAAAGTGTTTAAAAGGTATAAATTATTTTAATAAAATTTGAGTGCAAGTCTCACAGATAAGATACATTCAAATAAAATGTTACTGACACACTTTGCCTAAGCACAATTTCACTGCATTTTAAATTTGGACCACCTCAGCATTTGGCCTGATCATTGCTTCAATTCTCATATACCAAGGTTGAACATGCCCTTGTATCAAGACCATTAACTTGAATATTGGCTTTTAAAACCTTTTGAAAGTACAGAGCTTCCACGTGCGTTGTAAATTTTATCAAATAACTCAAAAATTCTTTTCCATTATTGCACTTTCCCCCAGTGTGGCATCTTTCAAGGAAAAAAAAAAAAAAGAAAAAAAAAAAGAATCCTATCATCACCACTAAATCCTTCTTAAAGTTCTCATTGATCATAGCCTTAGAACAAGATTATTTAAAAAAATAGCCCTACACTGAGATAATGTGCAAAAGATTTCGGAAAATCTCAACACTCCATTTTAGATTAAATCTAGCAGGTATTCAAGCTCATGTTCCATTCCATTGATAAAGATGGATTATCAGTGTTCTCTTCTTAATTAAAGACAAACAATAACTACCGCTTCTTTAGTTGCAGCACAAATACCATAACCTTTCCCAACCGTATTAAAAATCTTGTGTTTGATCTATTTGTCATTTAGGTGAATAATACAACTATTGTGCCTTTAAAGAATCAAGTATTGACTTAGGAAGAAGCAATCTCCTTTGGAGTAGGATTGTGGGTTTTTTTTTTTTTTAATCATGATTGGATTTAAAACTTTGCTACTATTGCCACTAACTAGTTCAAAGCTGACAGAAGAGAATAGTTGAATTTCAAGTCAGTTTTTGAGGGTGATAATGGATATGCAACTTTGTTTAATTAAAGTACTTCGAATTTGGGGGAAAAGGCCAATTAGAAAGACATTTCATGCTTTAAAATTACATAAGCAATCCTGGATCAAAAGTGTTAATGATGGCAAATCTTCAAAGATACTTTCTGTTGATGTTATTATGTTGCAATATGTCGGTATCCACGAGCCAAAAATCAAAGCAATATTTACTCTTTATTAAAATAATATTTTTTTCTTAGATCAAAGAACAATTTGCACATGGAATAACCATTTAGCACCACTATGATCTAGTATTGAAATACGAGAAACAATGTGTCAATCCATATCTTCAGTTCAGTTCAGTTCAGTTGTGCAGTCGTGTCCGACTCTTTGCGACCTCATGAATCACAGCACACCAGGCCTCCCTGTCCATCACCAACTCCTGGAGTTCACTCAGACTCACAACAATCCAGTCAGTGATGCCATCCAGCCTTCTCATCCTCTGTCGTCCCCTTCTCCTCCTGCCCCTAATCCCTCCCAGCATCAGAGTCTTTTCCAATGAGTCAACTCTTTGCATGAGGTAGCCAAAGTACTGAAGTTTCAGCTTTAGCATCATTCCTTCCAAAGAAATCCCTTCAGAATGGACTGGTTGGATCTCCTTGCAGTCCAAGGGACTCTCAAGGGTTTTCTCCAACACCACAGTTCAAAAGCATCAATTCTTTGGCGCCCAGCTTTCTTCACAGTCCAACTCTCACATCCATACATGACCACTGGAAAAACCACAGCCTTGACTAGATGGACCTTTGTTGGCAAAGAAATGTCTCTGTTTTTGAATATGCTATCTAGGCTGGTCATAACTTTTCTTCCAAGGAGTAAGTGCCTTTTAATTTCATGGCTGCAATCACCACCTGCAGTGATTTGGGAGCCCCCAAAAAATAAAGTCTGACACTTGATCTCCACTATTTCCCCATCTATTTCTCATGAAGTGATAGGACCAGATGTCATGATATTAGTTTTCTAAATGTTGAGCTTTAAGCCAACTTTTTCACTCTCCACTTTTACTTTCATCAAGAGGCTTTTGAGTTCCTCTTCACTTTCTGCCATAAAGGTGGTGTCATCTGCATATCTGAGGTTATTGATATTTCTCCCAGCAATCTTGATTCCAGCTTGTGTTTCTTCCAGCCCAGCGTTTCTCATGATGTACTCTGTATATAAATTAAATAAGCAGGGTGACAATATACAGCCTTGACGTATTTCTTTTCCTATTTGGAACCAGTCTGTTGTTCTATGTCCAGTTCTAACTGTTGCTTCCTGACCTGCATATAGGTTTCTCAAGAAGCAGGTCAGGTGGTCTGGTATTCCCATCTCTTTTAGAATTTTCCACAGTTTATTATGATCCACACAGTCAAAGCTTAGTCAGCATTTGATAGCTCTAGAATCACAAAGTGAAAGCAATTAAAGGGAGTCATCTACCACACCCTGTCTTTCTCTAGTCTGGTAAACAAAGAGAGACCCAAGATTAAGCGAATCTTTCAAAGATGTGTTAATGGGAGCTGGAGATCCAGATGTTGGAAAATTTTGAAAAAACTCGTGTTTTTTTTTCCCCCCCTATTTTGTTTTTGTAGGAAGCAGATGCCAGCAGAGAATAAGACTGCAACCAATTTATTAGGAAAAAGTCCTGTGAGAGGAAAAGGGGGAGGAGGAGACTGGGTATACCATTCCACTCCCAAGAAATGGAATAAAAGGAGAACAGAAGAATTGCTAAAGAAAACTTAGATGACAGTTCTGTTCTCAGATGTGTGTGCATGCTCAGTCATGTCTGACTCTGTATGACCTCATGGACTGGAGCCTGCCACGCTCCTCTGTCCATGGGATTTTCCAGGCAAGAATACTGGAGTGGGTTGTCATTTCCTTCTCCAGGGGATCTTTCTGACCCAGGAATTGAACCTCATCTCCTGTGTCTTCTGCACTGGCAAGTGGATTCTTTACCACTGGCCATCTGGGAAGCCTGCTTTTGGAATTTTCCTAAGTCTAGTGATGGGTCCTGGAGCCAAGGCTGCTGATCAGAGGAGTCGAGGAACTGCCAGAGCCAGCCTGTCTTAGCATCTCTCCCAGGCTCAGACACTGGCTCGAGCAGCCCATGGGAAGCGCCATCTCCCTATGTCAAGGCTGTGAAGGAGTGTGGAGTGTGGCCACTGAGACTGTGAGTCAGGTTTGCTCCCTGCAGCTGGAGATCAGAGAGGAACATTTTCACGGCCACTGCAGTTTCCTAACCTACTGAATGCCACTTTTCTCATCTATCTACTGATTGTCTCCTAATGTTCATTACCAGCTGTGGCAATATTTCCTGTCCTTTTGTTTATTAGTCACTAAGTCATGTCTGTTTGTGACCCCGTGGATTGTAGCCCACCAGGCTCCTCCATCCATGGGATTCTCCAGGCAAGAATACTGGAGTGGGTTGCCATTTCCTTCTCCAGGGGATATTCCCAACCCAGAGACCTAACCTTCATCTCCTGCACTGTAGGGGAATTTCTTTTACCACTGAGCTACCAGGAAAGCCCTTCCTATCTTTTAAAGAGAAGTTTCATTCAGCCACTGGTAACAACTCATTGTTGGAGAGAAACGAGGGAAGTCACGTTATGAGGAGGCCTTGATATGGTGAAGGGGAAAGAGGAAAACTGTAGGTAATGGTAATGTTAATAATAAATACCAAGAGAGACTTCCCTGGTGATCCAGTGGCTAACACTCTGCGCTTCCAATGCAGGGGGCCAAGGTTCCATCCCTGATCAGGGAACTAGATCCCACATGCCACAAATAAAGAACCCTCATACCACAACTAACACCTGGCACAGTCAAATAAATAAATAAACAAATAAGCATTTATTAAAAAATAATAATGAATAACAAGAATCATAAGTGCCTCTGTTCACAAGTTATTTTAACAGCCATTTCACTGAGTTAACTTTAATGTTCATATGAAGTCATAACAACTCCACAAAAGGTTGTTTTCTCTTTTTTTCTGTTTTAGAAGAATAGAACAGTCTCTATGCAAAATCACTTATCAGCTAGTGTCAAGTCAAACAACTCTAAATCTTATTTCCTATCCTGCATAATAAGATAATAACAGCTACTTTCAAGAAGGTGTTATGAAGATTCAATGGAGCAGTAACACCTGGTGTACCTACTACCTGCTTTCACCTACACTTTCCTATATCCTATTAGATTATTCTGGGTAGGCTTTTTCCTTACTTAGTATTTTCTGAGTACCTACATTGCAGAAGCCTCTGTTAGAATCTCGGTTATTTGTATATTAGTCTATCAATATCCTTAACTAGAGAGCAATACCATAGCATAGCAGTTAAGAAAATAAATTTTGGAGTTATAGTGTCAAATGTCAGCCCAATTCAACTTTCCTCTTTTTGACTCCTAATTAACACAAAGTAGCTGTATTTTTTTTTTTACTTAATTTTTCTTTTAATTCTCAGTTTCTTCATTTCATATAAAGGCCAACTTTAAGCTTCCAAAGTTCTTTGCATAAAGTGACTTTATACCTGAATTATATATAAATAGGAGATATTACTGTAATTATTATGATTATATCATGAAAAAAAGCAGTCCTAAATGGTAATGCTCTGGTGCATGGTCTAAAGCTAAACCTCGAATTCCAGGGTTTTCCTCTTTTGTCTCTCTGGTAATAATAAACATGGGTGTTGAAGTCAAGAAGGTAACTAGCAAAATGAAAGTTACTCATAAGCTGGTTCACCAAAATGACCAGAAAGTAAAACAGTGAAAGTGTTAGTTGCTTAATCGTGTCCGATTCTTGTGACCCCATGGACTGTAGCCCGCCAGGCTCCTCTGTCCATGGAATTCTCCAAACAAGAAAACTGGAGTGGGCAGACATTCCCTTCCCCAGGCGATCTTTCCAGGGACTGAACCTGGGTCTCCTGCAGTGCAGGCAGATTCTTTATCGTCTGAGCCACCAGGGGAGCCCATCGTGGCATGACTAATGTAATGTTTTCTAATATAAAATTAGAGATTAGGCTCCGACCTTTAATTTGGAAAAATTAAAATATTTCCTGGAGATAAATTTTATTGAAAGCATCCTAGATTTATACGTTGAAGAAAAGCATGGTTAAAGGAAAATGACAGTCCAGAAACCTAAAATCCAGAAGTGCAATCCATAATATGATTTACTTCATTTCTGTAAACTTCTTAACATGGCAGGAGAACAGTATCTATTTATTTGAAACATGGACAACTGGCTGCTTTGAAGATTTAAAAAATATTTTTGTGACAATTCAAATAGGCATCAAGTTTTGAATAGTCAAATAGGGAACAAAGGCTCAAGTAGAAAATACATGGTCAGAAATGCAATTGCTTTCCTCCTTATATCCAATTTTAACACCATATAATGAGAATAAGTACTGAAATGAGATTTGAATCTTCCAATTCCTCCAGCTTTTGAGGAAGATTTTCAAGGCTTCAGTTACCAATTCATATGGCTAAAGAAATATGTTCCCTGATGAAAAATAACTCCAACTCTACCCTATCCTCCTTCTATCTCTATTTATGAGAAAAGTGAAAATGTTAGTTACTCAGTCATGTCTGACTCTTTTGCGACCCTATGGACTGTAGCCCACCAGGCTTCTCTGTCCATGGAGTGGTTCAGACAAGAATACTGCAGTGGGTTGTCATTCCCTTCTCCAGGGCATCTTCCCAATCAGGGATTGAACCCGGGTCTCCTGCATTACAGGCAGATTCGTTACCTCCTGAACCAGCAGGGATGCCCCATATCTGTATATATACCAAGATAATTTTCATTATAGCAGTCATCCTAAACTCTACTTGTTATTTTATTTTATTATTTATTTTAATTGGAAGTTAATTACTTTACAATATTGTATTGGTTTTGCCATACATCAGCATGAATCCGCCACAGGTGTACACGTGTTCCCCATCCTGAACCCCCCTCCCTCCTCCCTCCCTATACCATCCCTCTGAGTCGTCTCAGTGCTACTTGTTATTTTAAATTTAAGTTTTATTTTATGATCTTTATTAACTTATAAATTTCAGATTGTCGGAAGCCATGCATCCTTTGCTTACTCCTATATGTTGAACACTTAGCAGACTCTCTGACACCTAGAAAAGAGGCTCCCAGCTGAGTCTCCCAGGACATGGGAGATTCAACTATTATTCCCTTATGAGTCCCCATCACCACCTGCTTTATTGTTTTCTAACAATTCTAACTTTATTTCTAGTCTCTCCATTCTATGTCAATTGCCTGTTAAGTCACACTGTAGAAACTGTCTTTCCTCCATGTACTATTAATTCCAGGCCATTGTGGTAGCAGAATTCCTACCAGCTAGGTGACTAACTGGTAAAGAGTCCACCTGACAATGCAAGAGACACAAGAGATGTGAGTTCAATCCCTGGGTCAGGAAAGTCCCCTGGAGAAGAAATAGCAACCCACTCCAGTATCCTTGCCTGAAAAATCCCAGGGACAGAGAAGCCTAGTGGTCTATAGTCCATAGGTCACAAAGGGCAGGCCATAACTTAGTGACTAATAACACACCCAAACTGAGGAACGTTCCCCACACAGAGCGCTTATCCCTAGAAACTTTATTTTTTCTCTTTTCCATCGCCTCAGAAAACTCCACCTCCTCCCCAGCCTAGTTTGTCATGCAGAGCAATCTAGATCTCCTTCTTCTTGGTCCGGCTTCTATATTCATTTTGCTTCCTGCTTTATTTTGCTTACTGACTTGTATTTTATTTCTATCTTGCCTCATTCCACAAAGGATTTTGCTGTACTACAAGATGCCTTGCAATATAAAAAGAAAAGAGAAAATATAAGAACAATATAAACAAAGATTATAATTAATCCAATTCTGTTCAACTGGAGTCAAAAATGGGGGCAGGGCAAATGAGTTAAGATATTAAGGCCAGGTAAAGTCTGTCTTAAAAATGTGAATTCTAGACTTGGGCTGAGTGGTGAATAAGAAAACAAAAAAATTGCTTCCAACAAGTATTCAGACTCTTGATTACTCTGATCTCTGGCTCTGAGCTTCCAGGCAGCCAACATTTAAAGGGAAACATGTCCGTTTGATCATTCTTATCTTCAAAATGCCAGCTCCTTGGGGGAGAAGCAAAGCTTTCCTTAATGCCTCACTCTACAATAACATTTCATGTGCACAGATATTGAGAAATAATAAAGGGAGGGCATAGAAATTAGCTCAGGGGTAAGACTCTCTGGGGCCTCCTTGGTTATTCATATGGTAACGAATCCGCCTGAAATGCAGGAGACACTGGTTTGATCTCTGGGTTAGGAAGATCCCCTGGAGAAGGGAATGGAAATCTATTTCAGTATTCTTGCCTGGAAAATTCCATGGACAGAGGAGCCTGATGGGCTATACTCCATGGAGTCAAAGAGTAGGGCATGACTGAGCAACTGTCATATCTTTCAAGACTCCAGGCTTGAACTAATAACTTGTAAGTAACAGAGACCTGAGAGCTGGTGGATGCTAAGATGGGAGAACCAGGAAACAGGTGTCTGGTGAACAGAGATGCTTAGAGAAGAGGGAATTTAAGTGGAAAGTCATCCTCTTTCAGCTTCTTTTGGATCACCCCGGGGCCCCGATTCTCCCATGCTTCATCTTTATGGCTGGATTCCTTGTATTTACATACTCAAGATTGTATGAATGCAGCCTCTTCACTGAGCCAGGATCACATATATTGGACTCTGGGGCAGAAAGAGCTCTGGGCTAGAGCTCTAATATGCCACTCACTGAAACAGCTATTTCCCTTAATGGTCTCTATCCAAAGAGTAGTGCAGTGAAGGTGACATTGGCTATTAACCTATTCTGAGTGTGGGAGGCCCACACAAATGATGCCTGAATTGTTCCTCAAGAACAATTTGGGTGTGAATAGAAACTGCAAAATAGGCTCTGTCACCCACGGATAAAGGACCCTTATCATACATGCAGAAGTTATTCTTCAAGATTCCCTAGTTAAGCAAGCAGGCTTATAACCATGAGTAGATATATATGAGGATGATTTTTCAAACCAGTAAAACAAAAGTAACAGGCTTTACCACTGATTGTGTTTATTAAATTGCTCAGCTTGATGTTGTTAATAGTCTCAAAAAAACAATTTGGGTGTGCAAAGTGACCCAGAATAGAGCCTATTATGATGCCTAAACTGTTTTAAATATCCACTGAGGTTTTTTTTTTTTTCTATGAGTTGCCCTTCAAGGAAGGAGATTTTTAAAGGCATGGGAGGTAGCTTTTCTCCTGCCTGAATCACAGGCTAATTGCAGGCTAATCATTAAGACATCCATGGCTTTCCAGTGAATATAGGTCACAAAGACACATCTCAGTCTTGCCTTAGGTCTATATCCCAGACTGCAGAAACAGGGGCACGTGTGTGTGTGCGTGTGTGTGTGTGCACGCACACGCATATATAGTACATGTCTCTACGCTATATACACAGGATATACATATGCGTGTCTATCGATACACTGACACATATATTTATTATATACATATTTATGTATATACATGGTATGTGTATTATTTGCACCAAAACTGTTTTCACTTAATTCTGCAATCACTATTCACTCAGAAGAGGGATAAAAATGATAGCAGTATTTGGAAAAACTATGTGTTAGAGGATGTTCCTAGTGAATTACACTCAATCCATTGGCCTAATTGCCAGTGTGTGTTACTTGCTCAGTTTGTGTCCAACTCTTTGAGATCCCATAGGCTGTAGCCCTCCAGACTCCTCTGTCCATGGATTTCTCCAGGCAAAAATACTGGAGCGGGATGTCATTTCCTTCTCCAGGGGATTTTCATGACCCAGGGATTGAATCCAGGTCTCCCACGTTGAAGGCAGACTCTTTAATGTCTGAGTCACCACGGAAGCCCTCATAATGATGCCAGAGACATTTTAAATAACATGTCCAGAAGTAAAAACATTCACAGAAGTGCGAAATGGGAGATGGGGGGAGAAAGATGAGAATATTTAGGAAAAGGGAAAAATCTCATAGAGGAAAAGCTGTTTGAAAGTCCTATGCTCTGTTTGAACGAGGGCTGAAACATACAGTTTTTCAATAGCGAGGCTGAGGGATGGAAACCCACTCGTGTCACTGGGGAAACTAGAGATGGGCTGTGGGGATTAGGGGACATAAAAGAGCAAGGTCAGGAAGGGATAAGCATTTAATATGCGCTGAGGAGAAAGCCAGATGTTTCAGTTCAGTTCAGTTGCTCAGTCGTGTTCGACTCTCTGCGACCCCATGAATAGCAGCACGCTGGGCCTCCTGTCCATCACCAACTCCCGGAGTTCACTCAGACTCACATCACCATCAAGTCGGTGATGCCATCCAGCCACCTCAGCCTCTGTTGTTCCCTTCTCCTCCTGCCCCCAATCCCTCCCAGCATCAGAGTCTTTTCTAGTGAGTCAACTCTTCACATGAGGTGGCCAAAGTACTGGAGTTTCAGCTTCAGCATCATTCCCTCCAAAGAAATCCCAGGGCTGATCTCCTTCAGAATGGACTGGTTGGATCTCCTTGCAGTCCAAGGGACTCTCAAGAGTTTTCTCCAACACCACAGTTCAAAAGCATCAGTTCTTTGGCGCTCAGCTTTCTTCACAGTCCAACTTTCACATCCATACATGACCACTGGGAAAACCATAGCCTTTACTAGATGGAAATTTGTTGGTAAAGTAATGTCTCTGCTTTTGAATATGCTATCTAGGTTGCTCATAACTTTTCTTCCAAGGAGTAAGTGTCTTTTAATTCCATGGCTGCAATCACCATCTGCAGCGATTTTGGAGCCCTCAAAAAATAAAGTCTGACACTGTCTCCACTGTTTCCCCATCTATTTCCCATGGAGTGATGGGACCAGATGCCATGATCTTCGTTTTCTGAATGTTGACCTTTAAGCCAACTTTTCACTCTCCTCTTTCATTTTCATCAAGAGGCTTTTTAGTTCCTCTTCACTTTCTGCCATAAGGGTGGTGTCATCTGCATATCTGAGGTTATTGATATTTCTCCCAGCAATCTTGATTCCAGCTTGTGCTTCTTCCAGCCCTGTGTTTCTCATGATGCCTAGCCAGATGTTTGCTAGGCATTTTAATATATACCATCTCCTATAATATATATGGTAAACTTCCATTCTAAAATCCCAAGTCTTCCAATAATACATTATTGTAACTTGTTAGTGTGAAATCTGATCTGCCCTACTCACTGTGTGGCACTACATGAACTGAGAGGATGTAAATCAATTGCAATATTTTAATATTATGTCTTAATATTAAAAAATATTGAATTATTCATGTCAGTGCTATATAATGTAGAATATGTGCTCAATATTATGTTTCTAAACTCTAAGTTTTGAATTCTGAACTGTTTGACACCAAGAGCTTAGATTAGAGATTGTGGTCCCTTTTTTAGTAATGGTAAGACCTCAGAGTGTAATATCTGGTTATAATGCCTTTTTGAGTATTTTCTCATTTACCCTCATAACACCTCTTTCAGTAGATATGATGATTCTTGTCCATATATAAGGCTCTTTGAGGACTGTTTAGTTGCTCAAGGTTACACAGTTCATAAATATCAGGAATGTCCTTCTGACTTTAAATGTCACACCAAGCCCTGTGGTTCTTATCAGAAAAGTGTCCGGATAAGCATAAATACAGGAGAAATGTAAAAAGTGATGTCAAAAAGCTATTTCTGTGATATCAGTACTCAAGGACAATGATTCAATCAGTCCCAAATCTGTTTTTTTTTCTTTTAATAAAGCAGATAGAGAATAATTATATTAAAAACAAAATACATTTTAAGAAGAATTGGTAAAATCACATTTCCAGGAGTACTATTAATAGAAGTCCATATTTGGGGTTTCTGAATCAGCTTTACAAAGATAATACCTGTCTTTGTTCTTTGATTCAGTAGTTTTTACCTTTAATTAGAACCAAATCAATAGTGAATAAAGATTACATGTTCCTACCTCCCCAAAGATTTTGACAGATGTAAAACTGTCAAACCCTGGCTAAAACTACCCATTCACATTGACAGTGAAAGTGAAAGTCGTTCAGGCGTGTACGACTCTTTGTGACCCCATGGACTATACATCTGTGGAATTTTCCAGGCCAGAATACTGGAGTGGGTAGCTGTTCCCTTTTCCAGGGGATCTTTCCAACCCAGAGATTGAACCCAGGTCTCCCACAATGCAGGTGGATTCTTTACCTGCTGAGCCACCAGGGAATCCATTAACATTAAAGATACTCAATAAATACACATGAATGAATCATCATTTAATTACCAAAACATTTGTTTGACTACACTTTTTTTTTTTTTTTTTTTTCCTGGTTGTACTGTGTAGCATATGGAAGCTTAGTTCCCGAGCCAGGAATCACTTAATTCCCCTGCAGTGGAAGTGTGGTGTCTTAACCACTGGACTGCCAGGGAAGTCTGTGGTTATACTTAAAAAAAAAAATGTATCATTAAGCCTCAAAACTTTATGAAAGGTTATAAATTATGAAATTCCTCACAAAGTGGTTGAAAACTGCTGCAATAAACTATGACTCCTGTACTTGCTTCTCCAAGAATTAAAACAGGACTTATTTGCATAACAGCATCAAAATAGCATCTCCTCAGAAGAGTCACATTAAAAGACAAACTGAGGCATATTAAAAATGGTGAGTTTGAGCAAAAACCAATTTGAATCTGGAAGCACCTAACTGGAGTGGTAAGGTGTGGTCTTTAGAGAAGAGCCAGGGGAGACTTATGCAGAGCAAGTGCAGAAGCAAAGAAAGAGACTTATTCATTATTTCTTAGCCTAAAACCCAGCTGGTTGCCCTCAGCATTTTGATTTGTAGCCTTGAGACATTTACAGGTTTAAATTTTGGTTTGTTTCATAGGCCACCACAATAGGAGAGCCACCTCAGTCTAACAACCTCCTTGTTTAACAGGAGAGAAACACTCTGTGTGTCTATGAATTCGCTACTATACACATGCACACACAGAAAGAAGTACAAACAACCCATTTCTATCTTCAAATAGAAAGAAAATAAGGCTGACTTTTTCACAAGAAAATCAAATGCTTAACAAAATTAAGTTGATATGTAAGTAGAACACAAAGTCTTTTTTTTTTTTTTTTTGGCAGTCATCAGTTGTAATTAATTTAATGCCATGTGTTTAACACAAAGTTGTGTAGCATCTTTATAGGATAGATCTTCAAATAACATCTTCTTTCCTTCTATAGATTCTTTCCTTCTATATTCCAATGGCTTTGTTAGTCACATAATCATTTAAACAAAGAGCATTTAGCCTGCTCTGCCTAGGAAAGCACCCACATTTGGCAATGCAAAATCAAATGTTGTGAAGATTACCCTGCCACATACAGCGAGATGTGACAGTTGAGAAAGACAATGGACATGTTAATCAATTCAACAGAGTTTCAAAGTTAGCAGCATTTGAAAGAATAAATAAAACCTAAAATCTACAGCTGTTGAGACAGATGAGCCAACAAGGGGACCAGTTATCCATTCACTTCTCTTTAGCAAAGAACAATTCCTTTGCCAGTGGGTTGGATCTTCCTTTTTGTTTTATTTATGTTGACTGTAAAAAGGCAGAATGCCGAAGAATTGATGCTGTTGAATTGTGGTGCTGGAGGAGACTCTTAAATGTCCCTTGGACTTCAAGATCAAACCAGTCAATCTTAAGGGAGATTAGCCTTGAATATTCACTGGAAAGACTGATGCTGAAGCTCCAGTATTTTGGTCATTTGTTGTTAATACACAACTCATTGGAAAACTCCCTGATGCTGGGAAAGATTGAGGGCAGAAGGAGAAGAGGGCATTGGAGGATGAGATGCCTGGACAGCATCACCAATGTAATGGACAAGAACTTGGGCAAACCCCGGGAGATGGTGAGGGACAGGGGGCCTGGCGTGCTGCAGTACATGGGGTTACAAAGAGTCAGACACAACTGGGTGTCTGAACAACAACAATGTTGACTTGTAGCCTTGTCATTATTTTCTCAATGTATAAATATTCCTGATCATACATTAAGGGACAACTTGAATAAGTTATATGATATTGGGATTTGTCACTCTGCCAAGAAAAACTTGCATGAAATTTTAAAAGTCTACTTAAGGTGCCCATAGTTCTAGAATTTTCTGAGCAGGATCTTTATCTTCTGCTAGAAGAATTCCCATGTGGTGTTACTGTAAATTTTTGTTGCTTTTACATTGGAAAAATACTTTAAATTGTAAGCTGTAGTTTCACCAGCAGTTTTCCAGAACATAGAGGTGTTCACATGGTTACCTTCCAAGGAGATATTTGCCCACCATACATGATCTGGCAATTTGGTATTTCTACAGTCCCAAACAATGAAATATACTAATATAAAGCCAATATTGATATAAGAAATGAAAGATTTAAATATAATTATTTACAATAAAAATAGTTTCATTGTTTTTATCATTTTAAATCTCAACTCAGTCAATGGTTCTGTTCATTTTCTTTTGCCTTAAATTATTTATTTGCCTTAAATTTAAAAAATTATTTCCATAAATATTCTTATTTTCCAACCAGTTAGTATATGTTTCTAGTTAATGCCACTTATTCTATATATTTCAAAGTATTTAAATTTGCTTTTCATATTTGCCACTTTTTCCCCTCATAATCTTTGTTATTTATCTTTAGTCGGATAATCAGTTATATAGATTAGGGTTACTAGATTAAGTAAAGGATGTCCAGTTAAATTTAAATTTTATATGAACATAAAAACTTTATTTTTAATATAAGTATGTCCCACACAGCATTTGGGACATATTTACTCTAAAAAGAAAGTTTATTTGTTTACGTGGAATTTGAACTTAACTGAGCATCCTGCATTTTTATTTGCTACATCTATCAACCGTGCTAAGAAAGTAACTTGATCACGGGTCAATCGGACTCTAAAGTCACCTTCTCTATCACCACTCTTTCTGTTCAGAAGACGTCTGATATCCACGTATTGATTCAAACTTTCAAAAAGTAGTTTTACTTGTTATATTCTAATTTACTTTTGTTTCTAGTTCCTTCAGAAAATAAAAACAGTGAGAAAATACATCTCAGTTCCTTTTTTTTAAATAAAATTATTTCAGGTTCTAGCTGGAAAAGAAAGTAAGTACTTCCGGTACAGGGTAATGATGATGGTTGAATAGGAAAGATACAGATGTTTCAATTCTAATCTTTCTCTCTACCCTAAACTAAAAATGTGCATGCGGGACACTCTGCAGTACACAAAGAGGGCCAGAAGTCCTGCTTAAGGCCAGCAGAGCCTTGTGTAGGACACTCTAAGGGGATTCCCAACAAGCCTAAACTTCTGGAGTCACTCATTTTAGAAATGAGCTTATTGAAGTTGAGGATGGTGGGGTGATTAATTTGCATCAAACATCAAAATTATTCAGTAGAGTTACAGTCTGAATCTACAGTTATTTAACTCAAATGGTTATGCTTATTTCTATTTTCCATTCACTCAGTGGATATTATGAGCATAATGAGTGTCTATTACATGTTGGGCACAGCACTAAGCTCTGAAGAGAGACCAGGCTGAACAAGACAGACAAGGTAAGTGTGTCATGGGCTGTTTGAGTTTCCTATTGCTGATGTAACAAAGTACCACAAATTGAGTAGCTTGAAACAGCACAAGTATCAGTTCAGTTCAGTTCAGTCGCTCAGTCGTGTCCAACTCTTTGTGACCCCATGAACTGCAGCACACCAGGCCTCCCTGTCCATCACCAACTCCTGGAGCCTACCCAAACTCATGTCCATTGAGTTGGTGATGCCATTCAACCACCTCATCCTCTGTCGTCCCCTTTTCCTCCTGCCCTCAATTTTTCCCAGCATCAGGGTCTTTTCAAATAAGTCAACTCTTCACATGAGGTGGCCAAAGTATTGAAGTTGCAGCCTCAACATCAGTCCTTCCCTGAACATCCAGGACTGATCTCCTTTAGGATGGACTGGTTGGATCTCCTTGCAGTCCAAGGGACTCTCAAGAGTCTTCTCTAACACCACAGTTCAAAAGCATCAATTCTTTGATTTTCAGCTTTCTTCATAGTCCAATTCTCACATCCATACATGACTACTGGAAAAACCATAGTCTTGACTAGATGGACCTTTGTTGGCAAAGTAATGTCTCTTCTTTTTAATATGCTGTCTAGGTTGGTCATAACTTTCCTTCCAAGGAGTAAGTGTCTTTCAATTTCATGGCTGCAGTCACTATCTGCAGTGATTTTGGAGCCCAAAAAACACAAGCGCATCACCTTTGGAATGGCTCCTCAGTCCACGGGATTATCCAGGCAAGAGTACTGGAGTGGGTTGCCATTTCCTTCTCCAGGGGATCTTCCCAACCCAAGGATCGAACCCAGGTGTCCTGCATTGTAGGCAGATGCTTTACCATCTTAGCCACCTGGGGAGCATTACCTTGCAATTTCAGAGGTCAAAAATCTAAAATGGGTTTTACTGGGATAAAATCAAGGTAAAGGATTCTAACAATTTTCTGAGTTTTCAGGAAGCTGTAGTCTTTTTGCAGTGATAACATCAAACATCATTGATCACAGATCCCATAAGAAAATAATAGTGAAAATCTTGAAATATTGCAAGAATTATCAGAAAGTGACAGACATGAAGTGAGCAGATTTGGTTAGAAAAATGACACCAATATACTAGGTTAACACATACCTTTAATTTGTAAAAAATACAAAATATCCCAAGTATAATAAAATGAACTATGGCTGTATTACTTGGTTGAAGTGAAGTGAAAGTGGCTCAGTTGTGTCTGACTCTTTTCAACCCCATGGTCCATACAGTCCATGGAATTCTCTAGGCCAGAATACTGGAGTGGGTAGCCTTTCCCTTCTCCAGGGGATCTTCCCAATCCAGGGACCAAATCCAGGTCTCCTGCATTGCAGGCAGATTCTTTATCAGCTGAGCCACAATTACTTGGTTGGAAGTCCCTTAATATCAAAAATCTCCCTGTAGCCAGATGAATTTCTGTCACATCACCTCATTCTTTTTCTTTTAACTGAATATAATGGAGCATCATATTTAAGATATAACTTTACAGGATCAAGACCAATTTCCATTCACTACACTGGAAAAATATCATCATGAACTCATATAAACTTGATATGCATGTGTGTGTTAAGGCACTTCAGTTGTGTCCAACTTTCTGTGATCCTATGGACTTTAGCCCACCAGGTTCCTCTGTCCATGGAATTCTCCAGGCAAGAATACTGGAGTGGCTTGCCACATCCTCCTCCAAGGGATCTTCCTGACCCAGGGACTGGACCCATGTTTCTTATATCTCCTGCCTTGGCAAGAGGGTTCTTTACCACTAGTGCCACCTGAGTTCCCATCTACAGACAGAAAACCGAGGTGACCCATTAGCCTCCCAGTGCTGGATGGAAAGGATCAGCTCCTTCTCACTTGGTCAAGCCTGTCCAGGTTTCTTGATGATTCATATCTGAGGATCAGGAGATGCTCTGAAAGCAAGGAAGTTCTCACTCAGTCACCACTGATAAGTTTTATGAGGGACATCACATCATTCTGACACAGACTCTTCTGCCTCCTTCTTCCATGCATAAAGACCGGGTGATTACACTAGGTACCTGGACAACCCAAGACAATCTCATCTCAAAGTCAGCTGGTCAGCAATCTCAATTCCATCTGTAGCCTAATTTGTCTTTTCCTCATAACCTGACATACTAACCGTCTCCTCCTCTGGCGTCCCCTTCTTCTCCTGCCTTTCTATCTTTCCCAGCACTGGAGGATGAGATGGTTGGATAGTATCACTGACTTGATGGACATGAGTTTGAGCAGGCTCCAGGAGTTGGTGATGGACAGGGCACCCTGGTGTGCTGCAGTTCGTGGGGTCACAAATAGTCGGACGCAACTGAGCGACTGAACTGAACTGAACATGCTAATAGGTACCGGGCATTAGAACGTGGACGTATTTGGGGGACTGTTATTCTGCCTACTCTAGGGGTTTCCACTATGAAGCATAAAAAGGGAGATATAATTCTTACCATTATCTAAAAGTCATCACATTTTAGGTAAAACTCTCCATGAAGATGAAAAATATAAGATAAATGTAAAATATAGAAATAAAAGAGAGATGACAAGTTAAAAATGGCAGAGCAAGAGACATGGGCAGTTTTGAAGGAGACAAGGTAAGTTTCTCTTGAGAACTGGTTAATTAAGCAGATACTCAGACAAAGCACATGTCAGACAGGAGGACTTCAAAGTACTAAAGCCATAAACCAGAATGTGTGGGTGTGTGCCGAGTCACTTCAGGTGTGTCTGACTCTCTGCTACCCTATGGACTGTAGCCTACAGGGCTCCTCTGCCCATGGGATTCTCCAGGCAAGTATACTGGCGTGGGTTGCCATGCCCTCGTCCAGGCGATCTTGACCCAGGGATCGGCCAGCACCTCTTAGGTCTCCCATATTGGTAGGCAGGTTCTCGACCACTAGCACCACCTGGGAAGCCCGTAAACCAGAATAGACCTGAAATACTCTTCAAACAGAAAGGTGACAGAAACATAGTGAGCTCAAGGAAAGAGAGTTGTATGAGAGCAACATCCAGACTCCTTAACACGGTTTACCTGATCTAATGGTATCTGCTCTCTGCCTGTTTCTCTACCACTCCCTACATGTGTTTACTAAGCTGCTTGGACAGTTTTAAGCAATGTTTCCACAACAGGGCTGTATGCTTACAAGTTAACTTTGGGTGTCTTTATGGAGAATGAGGTGGAGGGCACAAGAGAGGTGTTGGTGAAACCGTCCAGGAGGTGACGGAAATGGCTCATGGGAGAGAAGCTGGTAGCCTCGGAGAATGAGAGTAGTGGGCATGATGGCATATTCTCTGGAGGAAAATTCTGCAGCGGGGTTTCTCAGCCTTGACATTATCGACATTTTGAGGCAGAGGATCCTTTTGAAGGGAACTGTTCGGCACATTGAGAACCACTGATGTACAAGACGTGGTGAAGGCTTACATGAAGGATGTGAGGGAAGAAGAGGAACCAGCGGGACTCCTGAGTTTCTGGCTTTCATGACTGGAAAGGTATGACCTCTTTCCTATTGTTCTCAGTACGCTTAAAGCTGGCTTTTATATAAATGAGAAGATTGGTGACATTGATGCTTTTAAGAGTATCTAAAGGAGAACAGTTTGTAAGGAAAACTTAAAACACTTCTTTATAAAAAAAAAAAAAAGTAGTTCTCCTAATAATAAAATGGCACATTTGACCCCTGGAAGTAAAATATTATGGGCCTCTTTCCTCAGACACAAAATAACCAGTTTGGGTTCTTATGTCTAAGGTGATTTCATTATCTCTAACCTCCAAATCTATTTTAAAGACATCTCACTTTGACTGATGGCAGGGAGTTGGGGAGCATATATGGGTAGAAATTGTGTGTATGTTGCTTTACACAGAACAGGAAATTCAGTGAGTTATGCTCATCTGAAGCACAAAACCCTAACAAACACTTGTTTTTGCATTTACATTTCATTACTAATTACTTACTTATAATTATATGACCTGTCACCACAATTTGACTGCGAAATTTCTTTCTGGCATAGACCACACTTTATTGTCCTTTTTTACCCACAGTTCCTGGCATATAGGCAGTTGTAGTGGATAGTCATTGATTTTTATGCACAGAATAGCCTAGACCCACCCACCCAACTTTGGCCTCTATGAAAGTTCCCTTTCAAATCATGTGGTTCTACAGAAGCTTGCCAAACAAAGTACCAAAGTTTCCCAGACCCAGGAATAAGTCCATCCTAATTTCCTGACCAGCATGATTGGTTCAATTGAGAGCAGTTGTTTATCCTTGGGTCAATTAGAAACCTTTCTTGATTCTTCTCCTTATAGTTCTTAGTTTTAATTGAAGCTTTGAAGAGTATGAACAGAAAGGACAGGACACCAAGCTTTAAGCGCTTGAATGTGGTTTTCCTATATATTGTGAGAGTGTTGGTCTGAAGACAAACCTGACATTCAGAGAGAAGAGAAAATAAGAGTGAGAGGGTCCTCCCTTTTCCCCTTTTCTGGAGTCATCACTAAGACTGGCTCCTTTCTAGGAGAGGAGAGTCAACAAATTCTTCATGGATAAATCTGTGTCATGCTACTGTCCATTGCCAAACAAGAGTTGTGCCTGATGTGCTGGGCAGTTAAAACAAGGTTTATTGATAGCAACACTAGTGTGAGTAAGTTTGGGGTGTTACAATTGTGCTTTCCCCTCTTTTTGAACTGGAGGGAAAAAAAATTGCAAAATTATTTAAAAGAACTATTAATATCTCACAAAACATCTCACTTATAAAGACAAAATAAAGAGGAGTTTTTAAAAGGGGATACAACTGAAAAGATAACAAACTGGGCGTTGATTGGCTCTTAGAATTAGCTTGGAATCCATTAATTTATCAGAATCTTGACAAATGGCTCCCTATGGAGAACAAAGCTGGCAGACGGTCTGAAGAGATCAAAGCTAGGGATAGGACATTCCCCTGATCAAACAGAGCTTACAGCATCACTGTTTATTGATTAATAGCTAAATTCAGCATTCATTTGTTCATTCCACAGCTGCTTGCAGAGTGCATACAGCATGCTAAGAACTAGAACAGATGCTACAGATGTGAAAATGAACAAAACATATACCTGTTTTCAAACAGTTTCAAGAATCTCAGGTATAAATCCTAGAGCAGCAAACACGTTAAACACATGGAGGAAGCTGGTCATTTGCAAGACAGTAAGAAACAGTGAGAGATTAGGAGTGCTTGTGATCCCAAGCTCTTAAAATTCTCCATAGCTGTTCTGTTTACAAAAATATGTCTGAGGACTGGATCGAGTCTGTATAGCCTAATGCGCTCTCTGGTGTCCAACCTCTGGTCTTAATATTTAAGCAAATAATTGAATATCATGTAAAAGGTTCTGTGGGAAAAAGAAAACTGTCAGATTTTCTGAATTCACTTGGAAGTGGCTTACTGGAAGAGTGGTACCTCAATGCTAAAGAATGAGTAGGCCTTATGCAGGTAAATGAGGAGACAATGCCAGTCAGATGGAACCACATGTTGTAAGGCCTGGAGTCTGGGAGAGGGGGTCTTAGATCCCTGGGACTAGGAGGGGCTCTCCTGTGGCTACAGTCTCAGGGGAGAAGGAAGACTGAGGTTGTGGACTTCAGCTTTTTAGCAAGGTTGTGTCCAAGGCTGTGTGCTTTTTGGTGGAACAGATAATCTCAAATCTAACACATTTAATAAACAGTAAAACAAAGGAAACCAAGGTACATCTTAAAATGCTGAGTTCAGACTTGCAACTTACTGCTGTCTCGAGATTTTCTTCTGCTGGCTAAGCTTCTTATGTTTGGCACAAAACAACCTTGTCAAATGTTAAGCTTGGTTCCAGTAGGAAAAATTAAGACACTCGAGTCCCAGTTATTTACTACAACGGTGCTGAAATCCTGCTTACCTGACAATGCATACAGAGAAGCCCTTAGGTTTCCTTATAAAACTCACTATTTGGTTTAAGCACATTAATAAAACTGATAGGAATCAAAATGAAAGTCTAAAGAGAGACAAGAGATTCTTCTTACTTTCAACTTATCTAAAATCCCAATTTATGCTCTAAAGATTAGAAGCTCTTTAAGGACACAGACAATTTCCAATTCCTCTTTCTGCCCTCTATGTTTTGAATAATAGTACTTGAAGTGTACTCCTTATATATGTCCAACCAATATTTAATGAACAGAATTGAACATTTCATTATTGTCCACTGCTGCATAACAAATTGGGGCTTCCCAGGTGGCTCAGGGTAAAGAATTCGCCTGCTAGTGCAGAAGCTGCAGGAGATACAGATTCGATCCCTGAGTCAGGGAGATCGCTGGAGGAGGAAATGGCAACCCACTTCAGTATTCTTGCTGGGTTAATCCCATGGACAGAGGAGCCTGGGGTCACAGAGTTGGACACAATTTAATAACTGAGTGACACATAACAAATTTTGCCTAAAGTGAATACCTTGAAACAATAAATATTTATGATTGCAAAATTTCTGTAGGTTAGGATCTGAGAAGAGCTTGGTGGGTGGATCTGGCTCAGAATCTCCCTTAAGCTGCAATCAGTGTTTGCTGAGGCTATAGTCATCTCAAAGCGCAACTTTGGGAGGACCCATATTCAAGTTCATTCATGTGGTATTAATCATCAGGCCTCTTACTGCTGCCTCTCAAGCTCATGCATATGGACCTCACCGTGGGGCTGCTATCCAACCCAGGAGCTGCCTTCACCAGAGCAAGCAATCCACGAGACAATGTAGAATACCTAACATGAAAGCTACAGGTCTTTATAATCTAATCTCAGAAATGACAGCTTATCATTTCTACTATATTTTATTCTTGACAAGTAAGTCAATAACCACAGCCCACACGCAAGGACAGGAAATTACATGGGGTATGAACACTAGGAAATGGGGTTCATGGTGATCCATTTTTGAGACTGCTTGCCAAAAACATCTTAAAGAGAAACTGGGAAATAGAGGACACAGCTACTCTGAATAAAGTCAGGATGCTGCTACTGAGGAAGAAGTAGATAATGGATAGGAGAGAGTTAATTACTGTAGATTGAACAATTTTGCAAAAGATATGACTCTACCTCATGATTTCCAATATCATCAGTGAAATCAAATGACTATGGAAATCAATGAAACAACTCACTATTTTTCATAGTATGGAAGCAAGTCAGATAAGATAACATAGAAGTGTAGAGGTAGGGACTTCCCTGGTGGTCTAGTGGCTAAGACTCCACACTCCCAATGCAGGGGGCCAGGGTTTGATCCGTAGTCAGAGAACTAGATCCCACATGCCACAACTATGCACCTGTGTGTTGCTGCTGCTGCTGCTAAGTCACTTCAGTTGTGTCCGACTGTGCGACCCCACAGACAGCAGCCCGCCAGGCTCCACCGTCCCTGGAATTCTCCAGGTAAGAACACTGGAGTGGGTTGCCATTTCCTTCTCCAGTGCATGAAAGTGAAAAGTGAAAGTGAAGTCGCTCAGTCATGTCTGACTCTTTGAGACCCCATGGACTGCACCCTACCAGGCTCCTCTGTCCATGGGATTTTCCAGGCAAGAGTGTCTGAGTGGGGTGCCATTGCCTTCTCCTACATTCTGTGTACTGCACTAATATGTGATGCAGTCAAATAAATACATTTCCCCCCCCCACAAAAAAGGAATACAGAGGTAGAGAAAAAAATAGACAACATATCCCCAAAACTCACAGAAATTTGGGGGAGATGCAGGGAATCGTACTACTATGGGATTCAGTTCAGTTCAGCTCAGTTCAGTTGTTTAGTCGTGTCCTACTCTTTGTGACCCCATGAATGGCAGCATGTCAGGCCTGTCTGACCATCACCAGCTGCTAGAGTCTACCCAAACCCACTTCCATTGAATCAGTGATGCCATCCAACCGTCTCATCCTCTGTCATCCCCTTCTCCTCCTGCCCTCAATCTTTCCCAGCATCAGGGTCTTTTCAAATGAGTCAGCTCATCAGGTGGCCAAAGTATTGGAGTTTCAGCTTCAACATCAGTCCTTCCAATGAACACTCAGGACTGACCTCCTTTAGGATTGACTGGTTGGATCTCCTTGCAGTCTAAGGGACTCTCAAGCGTCTTCTCCAACACCATAGTTCAAAAGCATCAACTCTTCAGTGCTCAGCTTTCTTTATAGTCCAACTCTCACATCCATGCATGACTAATGGAAAAACCATAGCCTTGACTAGACCGATCTTTGTGGGCCAAGAAATGTCTCTGCTTTTTAATATGCTGTCTAGGTTGGTCATAACTTTTCTTCCAAGCAGTAAGCGTCTTTTAATTTCATGGCTGCAATCACCATCTGCAGTGATTTTGGAGCCCCCAAAAATAAAGTCTGACACTGTTTCCACTGTTTCTCCATCTATTTCCTATGAAGTGATAGGACTGGATGTGATAATCTTTGTTTTCTGAATGTTGAGCTTTAAGCCAAATTTCTCACTCTCCTCTTTCACTTTCATCAAGAAGCTCTTTAGTTCTTCACTTTGTGCCGTAAGGGTGGTGTCATCTGCATATCTGAGGTTATTGATATTTCTCCTGGCAATCTTAATTCCAGCTTGTGCTTCATCCAGCCCAGTATTTCTCATGATGTATTCTGCATATAAGTAAATAAATAGAGTGAAATATACAGCCTTGACATAGTCCTTTTCGTATTTGGAACCAGTCTGTTGTTTCATGTCCAGTTCTAACTGTTGCTTCCTGACCTGCATCCAGATTTCTCAAGAGGCAGGTCGGGTGGTCTGGTATTCCCATCTCTTTCAGAATTTTCCACAGTTTATTGTGAGCTACACAGTCAAATGCTTTGGCATAGTCAATAAAGCAGAAATAGATGTTTTTTTGGAACTTTTGCTTTTTCCATGATCCAGCAGATGTTGGCAATTTGATCTCTGGTTCCTCTGCCTTTTCTAAAACCAATTTGAACATCAGGAAGTTCATGGTTCACATATTGCTGAAGCCTGGCTTGCAGAATTTTGAGCATTACTTTACTAGAGTGTGAGATGAGTGGAATTGTGTAGTAGTTTGAGCATTCTTTGGCATTGCTTTTCTTTGGGATTGGAATGAAAACGGACCTTTTCCAGTCCTGTGGCCACTGCTGAGTTTTCCAAATTTTCTGGCATATTGAGTGCAGCACTTTCACAGCATCGTCTTTCAGGATTTGAAATAGCTCAGCTGGAATTTCTCACCTCCACCAGCTTTGTTCATAGTGATGCTTCCTAAGGCCCACTTGACTGCATTCCAGTATTTCTGGGTCTAGGTGAGTGACCACACCATCATAATTACCTGGGTTATGAAGATCTTTTTTGTACAGTTCTTCTGTGTATTCTTGCCACCTCTTCTTAATATCTTCTGCTTCTGCTAGGCCCCTACCATTTCTGTTCTTTATTGAGCCCATCTTTGCATGAAATTTTCCCTTGGTATCTCTAATTTTCCTGATGTAATGGGCCATATTTATTAACCAACTCAATGGAATTGAGAGTTGGATTTTTGGAGAAGGGAGAAAAGAAACCTGAAATAAGCAAGAATGTCTTTGGTTTTTTTAGTTCTCAGAATACTGAATGGTATGAAATAGATTTTTTTTTTTTTTTTAGTGGACTGAAAGAGGAATAAATGAGTGTGTTTACACATCTTGTCTCTGCAATGTAGTGATCTATTGTTTTATGACTGACTTCCCTTCTGGAGGAAGTTGCCGCCAGCTATTGCAAAAGACACCAGCACCTTCCATCCATAACACACTGTGTCTTGACAAATTGCATGAGAAGCCTATAAGGGAATTGGCATAATAGGCTTACTCAAAATGCTTATTTGCAGCCCCGTCATCCTCTCACAGTAAGAGTTAAATGGAGAAACAATTAGTTGAAGTCAGCAAAGTATAGAAGTAGAACAGACAGTGACTAAGCTGCCTTCATGGTAAAACACTAGAATACGTACTGCTAGGAAACCAGATGACAAAATCTTTAATTTTGTGTAAATAATCAGAAATGAGATTTTAACTTTCGGAAAGAGATTCTGATTCTTAGTGATGAACTGACTGTGGTTATCAAGGTGCTGTTTCTTTCCTTTCTTTTTCTTCTTTTTTCTCTTTTTTCAATCCTTGTGATCCTGCTGACATTAAACTCCCATCATCTAAGCTAAGAGTGTGTCTCTAGCTCTTGGCATTTTATATCTGAGTGGATATTCCTGAAGCCCTGTATGCCTTAATAGCAAAACTATGTTCTTTAGAGAGAACTTTCTTTAATCATTTTGTCTCCCAGCAAATTCTTCACATAGTAAGTTCTGTGTACTCCACACCAGATAGTAAAATCCACAAGGGAAGGAAGTATATATATCTAATTTACTAATGTTTTCTATATAGCCCAATTCCTGGAATACAGTAGGTTCTTAATAAATATTCATCAAGTGACTGTTTAATGAATTGGCATCATTTTCAAAGCCTCATTATAAACAGGATATGAATTTTCATTCTTCCCTGCCTTGATTTAATAGCTCAAATGCCTTTAATAAATCATACATTGCATAAATATCCTGTCACTAAAGACAAAGACACATTGTATTCTATTTGCTTCTTTCTTTTTTCTTTCTTTCACACCATTGATGCTTTACTGCTTAAACAATGATGACATCCAGAATGATACTTATATTCAAAATTTTTGAAGAAGAAAAAGACTACTGAAACAAGCAAGGTAATTCTTAGTTTTTCAGTTTTGAATAGGAAGATGAAAGAACTTATGTGATTTGCTTAACCTTAGAAACTATATCATTTATCTTTGTAAGTAAATGCATCAAACGCCTCTAGGGCCCCTTTTCGCATCGTGTCTAACTACCTTTCAAAACAGCTGTAGCTGCAGCAAACTGAAAGTCAGTGCCTCGGCTCAGTTCTGTTCAGTCTCTCAGCCGTGTCCAGCTCTTTGTGACCCCATGGACTACAGCACGCAAGGCCTCCCTGTCCATCACCTTACTCCCAGAGTTAACTCAAACTCATGTCCATCAGGTCAGTGATGCTATTCAACTATCTCATCCTCTGTCATCCCCTTCTCCCACCTTCAATCTTTCCCAGCATTAGGGTTTTTCATATGAGTAAGTTCTTCACATCAGGCGGCCAAAGTATTGGAGTTTCAGCTTCAGCATCAGTCCTTCCAATGAATATTCAGGACTGATTTCCTTTAGGATGGTCTGGTTGGATCTTCTTGCAATCCAAGGGACTCTCAAGAGTTCAAGGCATCAATTGTTGGGCACTCAGCTTTCTTTATAGTCCAACCCTCACATCCATACATGACTACTAGAAAAACCATAGCTTTGATTAGACGGACCTTTGTTGGCAAAGTAATGCCTCTGCTTTTTAATATGTTGTCTAGGTTGGCTGTAACTTTTCTTCCAAGAAGCAAGCATCTTTTAATTCCATGGCTGCAGTCACCATCTGCAGTGATTTTGGAGCCCCCTTAAAAGTCAATTCCTAGGCAGGTTGATAAGAAATCCAGGGGTCCCTGAGAAGAGAGGAGTCTGTGGTTCTCGAGGTAGAGATAGGGGTCTTGAATTCTCAAAGAGGATGAAAGGACAACTTTTTTTTTTCCTCTACATTCTTTAGTCTTAGTCACATAATTTTTTTTTTCTTTAAACCTGGAACTGATGATTACACAACAAACAACTCAGTTTAAACTTTGTATTCGGGATTATATAACAACAATGTATCCTGCTTGAGGGCGGTTTCTCCTTCCTGAAAACCTCTGACTAATCCTGATGGGGCTTCCTTCATAGCTCAGTTGGTAAAGAATCTGCCTGCAGTGCAGGAAACCCAGGTTCGATCCCTGGGTTGGGAAGATCCCCTGGAGAAGGAAATGGTAACCCACTTTAGTATTCTTGCCTGAAGAATTCCATGGATAGAGAAGCCTGGCAGGCTACAGTCCATGTGGTCAAAAGAGTCGGACACAACTTAGCGACTAAACCAGCATAAACCACCAATCCTGATAACTTAGAATGTATATTATGGGAGTGGGTCTGGTAGGTCTTTCTATTGTTAAGTTCTAATCCTGTTATCCTAAAATGTAAATTGTGAGAGTGGGTCTGGCAAAATTTTTACAACCTTGAGACATTGTTTTGATTAACTGTAATAACCAATTAAAAAGTATATAACTCCCTTGCTAACATTAGTAAAAGGGGCACTCTCCATCCCCCCTCTGATGTCTATGTCAGAAGGGTTCTCTGTCCCTTTTTCATACTTTAATAAAACTCTGCTACACAAAAGCTTTTGAATGATTAAGCCTGGTCCCTGGTCGTGAAGTTAAACCTTCTTCGGAGATTGTGAATGAAACATCGTTCACCGTAAGCTATCAAAATCAACCTTGCACAAATATGAGCCGGTGGCACTTTTATAAGAGCCACATCACTTAATTTTCCATTTCTTCCCTAGGTCTTTTCTAAAACAAAAACAAAAACAATTGCATGTATCCGCTAAAGACGCAGAAAAAGCCCAGCCTAGAAGAGAGTAGACACCCTGTTTTAGAGGAAGATAGACAGAGATTTACTATAAGGAATTGACTCATATGTTTATGGATGCTAGTAAGTCCAAAAATTTGCAAAGCTGATATCCTAGTTTGAGTCTTAAGGCCAGTAGCTGCTGAAGAAACAGAAAGAACTAATATTTCTATTCAAAGTCCTGAAGGCAGGAGATTTCTCTCTTGCATAGGAGAGGATCAGCATTTTGCTCTAGTCAGGCCTCCAACTGATTGGATGAGGCTCATCCACATTCAGTTCAGTTCAGTTCAGTGGCAGTCATGTCCGACTCTTTGTGACCCCATGGACTGCGGCATGCCAGGTCTCCCTGGCCATCACCAACTCCCAGATATTACTCAAACTCATGTCCATTGAGTTGGTGATGCCATCCAACCACCTCATCCTCTGTCATCCCCTTCTCCTCTCACCTTTGATCTTTCCTAGCATCAGGGTTTTCTCAAATGAGTCAGCTCTTCCCATCAGGTGGTCAAAGCATTGGAATTACAGCTTCAGCATCAGTCCTTTCAAAGAACATTCAGCACTGATTTCCTTTAGGATGGACTGGTTGGATCTCCTTGCAGTCCAAGGGACTCTCAAGAGTCTTTTCCAACACCGCAGTTCAAAGGCATCAATTCTTAGGTGCTCAGCTTTCTTTACAGTCCAACTCTCACATCCATACATGACTACTGGAAAAACCATAGTTTTGACTAGATGGACCTTTGTTGGCAAAGAACTGTCTCTGCTTTTTAATATGCTGTCTAGGTTGGTCATAACTTTTCTCCCACGGATTAAGCTTTTTTTAATTTCATGGCTGCAGTCACCATCTGCACTGATTTTGGAGCCCCCAAAAATAAAGTTTCACACTGTTTCCACTGTTTCTCCATCTATTTGCCACGAAGTGATGGGACCGGATGCCATAATCTTAGTTTTCTGAATGTTGAGCTTAAAGTCAACTTTCTCACTCTCCTCTTTCACTTTCATCAAGAGACTCTTAAATTCGTCTTCACTTTGTGCCAAAAGAGTGGTGTCATCTGCATATCTGAGGTTATTGATATTTCTCCTAGCAATCCTGATTCCAACTTGTGCTTCATCCAGCCCAGCATTTCTCATGATGTACTCTGCATATAAATAAATAAGCAGGGTGACAGTATACAGCCTTGACATACTCCTTTCCCTATCTGGAGCCAGTCTGTTGTTCCCTGTCCAGTTCCAAGTGTTGCTTTCTGACTTGCATGCAGATTTCTCAAGAGGCAGGTGGGGTGGTCTGGTATTCCCATCCCTTTCAGAATTTTCCACAGTATATTGTGACTAACACAATCAAAGGCTTTGGCATATTATGACCCAGCAATCCCACTGCTGGGCATACACACCGAGGAAACCAGAATTGAAAGAGACACATGTACCCCAATGTTCATCGCAGCACTGTTTATAACAACCAGGACATGGAAGCAACCTAGATGTCCTTCAGCAGATGAATGGATAAGAAAGCCGTGGTACATATACACAATGGAATATTATTCAGCCTTTAAAAAGAATACATTTGAATCAGTTCTAATGAGGTGGATGAAACTGGAGCCAATTATACAGAGTGAAGTAAGCCATAAAGAAAAACACCAATACAGTATGCTAATGCATGTATATGGAATTTAGAAAGATGGTAACGATAAACCTGTATGTGAGACAGCAAAAGAGATTCAGATGTATCGAACAGTCTTTTGGACTCTGTGGGAGAGGGAGAGGGTGGGATGATTTGGGAGAATGGTATTGAAACATGTATAATATCATATAAGAAATGAATCATCAGTCTAGGTTTGATGCAGGATACAGGATGCTTGGGGCTGGTGCACTGGGATGACCCAGAGGGATGGTATGGGGAGGGATGTGGGAGCAGGGTTCAGGATTGGGAACACGTGTACACCAGTGGTGGATTCATGTTGATGTGTGGCAAAACTAATAAAATATTGTAAAGTAAAAAAATAATAATAATAATAAAATAATTTTTTTAAAGGCTTTATTATAGTCAATAAAGCGGAAATACATATCTTTTTTTCTGGAACTCTCTTGCTTTTTCAATGATCCAGTGGATGTTGGCAATTTGATCTCTGGTTCCTCTGCCTTTTCTAAAACCAGCTTAAACATCTGGAAGTTCACGGTTCATGTATTGTTGAAGCCTGGCTTTCAGAATTTTGAACATTAATTTACTAGCATGTGAGATGAGATCAATTGTGCAGTAGTTTGAGCATTTTTCAGCATTGCCTTTCTTAGGGATTGGAATGAAGACTGACCTTTTCCAATCCTGTGACCACTGCTGAGTTTTCCAAATTTGTTGGCATATTGAGTGCAGCACTTTCACAGCATCATCTTTCAGGATTTGAAATAGCTCAGCTGGAATTCCATTATCTCCACTAGCTTTGTTCATAGTGATTCTTCCTAAGGCCCACTTGACTTCACATTCCAGGATGTCTGGCTCTAGGTGAGTGATCACATCATCGTGATTATCTAGGTTGTGAAGATCTTTTTTGTACAGTTCTTCTGTGTATTCTTGCCACCTCTTCTTAATATCTTCTGCTTCTGTTAGGTCCATACTATTTCTGTCCTTTATTGAGCCCATCTTTGCATGAAAACTTCCCTTGGTATCCCTAATTTTCTTGCAGAGATCTCTAATATTACCCATTTTATTGTTTTCCTCTATTTCTTTGGACTAATCATTGAGGAAGGCTTTCTTATCTCTCCTTGCTATTCTTTGGAACTCTGCATTCAGATACTTATATCTTTCCTTTTCTCCTTTGCTTTTCACTTCTCTTCTTTTTACAGCTATTTGTAAGGCCTCCTCAGATAACCATTTTTCTGTTTTGCATTTATTTTTCTTGGGGATGGTCTTGCTCCCTGTCTCCTGCACAATGTCACGAACCTCCGTCCATAGTTCATCAGGCACTCTGTCTATCAGATCTAGTCCCTTAAGTCTATTTCTCACTTCTACCATATAATCATTAGGGATTTGATTTAGGTCATACCTGAATAGTCTAGTGGTTTTCCATACTTTTTTCAACTTAAGTCTGAATTGGCAATAAGGAGTTCATGATCTGAGCCACAGTCAGCTCCTGGTCTTGTTTTTGTTGACTGTATAGAGCTTCTCCATCTTTGGCTGCAAAGAATATAATCAATCTGATTTCAGTGTTGACCATCTGGTGATGTTCATGTGTAGAATCCTTTCTTGTGTTGTTGGAAGAGGGTGTTTACTATGACCTGTGCATTCTCTATTAGCCTTTGCTCTGCTTCATTCTGTACTCCAAGGCCAAATTTGCTGTTACTCCAGGTGTTTCTTGACTTCCTTCTTTTGCATTCAAGTCCCCTATAATGAAAAGGATATCTTTTTTGGGTGTTAATTCTAGAGGTCTTCTAGGTCTTCATAGAATCGTTCAACTTCAGCTTCTTCAGCATTAGCGGCTGGGGCATAGACTTGGATTACTGTGATATTAAATGGTTTGCCTTGGAAACAAACAGAGGTCATTCTGTTGTTTTTGAGATTGCCCCTAAGTACTGCATTGTTGACTCTTGTTGACTATGATGGCTACTCCATTTCTTCTAAGGGATTCTTGCCCACAGTAGTAGATATAATGGTCATCTGAGTAAAATTCACCCATTCCAGCCTTGTCTAACTCAATGAAACTATGAGCCATGCCATGTAGGGCCACCCAAGATGGACGGGTCATGGTGGAGAGTTCTGACAAAATGTGTCTACTGAAGAAGGGAATGGCAAACCACTTCAGTATTCCTGCCTTGAAAACCCCATGAACAGCATGAAAATGCAAAAAGATAGGACACTGACAGATGAACTCCCCCAGGTTGTAGGTGCCCAATATGCTGCTAGAGATCAGTGGAAAAATAATTTCAGAAAAAACGAAGAGACGGAGCCAAAGCAAAAGCAACACCCAGCTGTGGATGTGACCAGTGATGCAAGCAAGGTCCGATGCTGTAAAGAGCAATACTGCACAGGAACCTGGAATGTCAGGTCCATGAACCAAGGCAAATTGGAAGTGGTCAAGCATGAGATGGCAAGAGTGAACATCAACATTTTAGAAATCAGCAAACTAAAATGGACTGGAACAGGTGAATCTAACTCAGATGACCATTATATCTACTACTGTGGGGAAGAATCCCTTAGAAGAAATGGAGTAGCCATCATGGTCAACAAAATGCAGTACTTGGGTGTAATCTCAAAAATGACGGAATGACCTCTGTTTCCAAGGCAAACCATTCAAAATCACAGTAATCCAAGTCTATGCCCTGACCTTTATAGCTGATCATCCACATTATGGAGGGTATATGCTTTATTCATTCCAGTTATTTAAATGCTCCTTTCATCAATAAACACCCTCAGGGAAACAGAATAACTTTGACCAAGTATCTGGGCATCTTGGGTTCCAGTCAGGTGGACACATAAAACTAGCCATCTTACAAGTGGAGAATGAGAGAGAATAAATGTACCCCTCTTTCATTCTTCAGGTGAGAAATTGTGAGGCACAATTTACCTGACCTCTTAGGAGTCCCCAGCATGGAGAAGCCCTGTGACCAACTCAATACCTGCCCCTCCTGGTGATTCTTCTTCATTGCCTGCTTTGCTAGCTTCATTATTCCACGCTTCCCTCCCCTCTCCCATCACATTCTAAAACAAATTATCTACACTCAATATCTCAGTATCTGCTTTCCTGGAGGAGGGAAACAAGCTGATACCCAAAGATCATCAGGACTTTTCTTTTCTTTCCCTCAGCTTTAGTGAGGTGTGTCTGACAATAAAAATTATATGTATTTAGATTGTAAGAACAATAACTGTGAGGTGATAGATGTGGTATTAACTTGATATGGTAATAACTGCACATTGTATGCCTATATCAGATTGTGTTGTCCATCTCAAAAAATTTTCTCACATATGTCCTGTTGGCAAGGCAAAACTATATTTCATATATGATGCATTTCTCCCAAATGCTCACTACCCATGTATTTCTTTGGGACCCGTTTTCAACCATCTCCAAAGGAAGCTTTACATACAGAGTCCATAACTCCCACAATTAGGTTACATAAATAGAACTTTAAGAAATAAATTGCATAATTCTTCACTACACTGTAAAATTCCTCAAGGCAGAGGATACATCTAGTTTTATTCAAGACTAATCCCTAAACATCAGACATGTTAAATCAAAGACAGTAAAGCTGGTAAAATGACCTATAGTACTGAAAATCAGAATTTTTTGACCTTAAAGCCTGAGTTAACTCCAGCCACCTATACTGCTCTTAATATGTCCTGTAGGGAGCTATTCTTTAGCTTGTTTTGATTCCACCCTTAGGTTTAACTGCTGAACCTAAGATTTCAAATCACAAAAGTAGAATTACTGTGCCAATGAATGTCTATACACAATCTGTTAAAATTAATCAGACATACATCAATAAACTGATCCTCAACTGCTAAATGGAAAGCAAAAATAACACTCTATGCCCTGAAGTAGTTGAGAATTCATAATGCCATGTTATATTGATTCACAATCAGACCCATAGTCTAAGAAAAAACAACACTAAGTTATCCTATTAACCCTTCAGTGTTATCCTCTATTTTTAGTTGTATCATGGTTATACCTCAGGCAGGGGTATATTGCTTCTTAGTACACAGACTGACCAGATTCAATTACCTCCACCAAATTTCTTTTACTTTAAGAAAAGTCAATCAGAGCGAATTAGCAAGACTTGATAATTAGTGGCACTGCACCAAATTAATGTGACTTAAATTCAAAGACTTAAGGCTTCAAAGAATAGTTAACAAATTTGGTTACATCTTTTGAACAATTTTTTTTTAAGTAATGAATCTTAATTATAATTTTACAAATACATCAAGTTTGGAGACTATGTTTGGAAAAGCTTACTATAAAGACTGTAGTCAATACACCAAAAGAGCAAATATATTTCTATGAACAGACAGGACACTCTGTAAGAAGATAATATTGACATTATAATTCCATATAAACTTTGATCCATTGCATATATTTTCTCCTATCCTCCTTACTAATGTCCATGGTGTGGAACAACAAAAAGGCTACACTAAACATTTATTAAGGATAAGGATTTTCGAGTCTGACTCTGGGTTTGCAAATTGGTTTCCTTGGAGAATTCCATTGACTGTACAGTCCATGGGGTTGCAAAGAGTTGGACAGGACTGGGACAGGACTGAGTGGCTTTCTCTTTCACTTTCTTTCATTATTATCTGGGTGGCCATAATCAAGATGCTTGGCCTCTTTGTACCTAAAGTAAACTGAATATTTGTAACGTGTTAGTCTCTTAGTCATGTCTGACTCTTTGCAACCCCATGGACTGTAGCCTGCCAGGCTCCTGTGTCCATGGAATTCTCCAGGCAAGATACTGGAGTGAGTAGCTTCCGTTCAACAGGGGATCTTCCTGATCCAGGGATAGAACCCAGGTCTCCTGCATTGCAGGCAGATTCTTTACTATCTGAGCCACCAGGGGAGTCCTCCAGCTTACATATTGAAGTTTTAACCCATGGTGTGATGGTATTTGGAGATGGGGACTTGGGAGGAAACTAGGGTTAGATGAAGACATGACAGTGGGATCCGAATAATGGGATTGGTAACCTTATAGGAAGAGACACTAGCAGGCTTGCTCTCTTTCTCTCTGCATGCTAATTCACAGTCATGTCTGACTTTCTGTGATCCCATGGACTATAGCCTCCCAGGCTCCTCTGTCCATGGAATTCTCCAGGCAAGAATACTGGAGTGGGTTGCCATGGGATCTTCCCAACCTAGGGATCAAACCAAGGTCTCCTGCATTGCAGGTGAATTCTGTACCATCTGATAGTGTATTTTTATCCTATGGCATTATTGGAAGAATTACATAAGATAATAGTGCTTAATATGAAGTAAAAGATACAGTATTTTTTTTTTAACTAATAGATTTAAGGTGACTCAGACGGTAAAGCATCTGTCTACAATGCAGGAGACCTGGGTTCGATCCCTGGGTCGGGAAGATCCACTGGAGAAGGAAATGGCAATCCACTCAGGTGCTATTGCCCGGAAAATCCCATGGACAGAGGAGCCTGATAGGTTACAGTCCATGGGGTCGCAAAGAGTTGGACACAACTGAGCGACTTCACTTTGTCTTTGAAATATGTATCAGTTTTAAAAGGAAGATAGTTTCAGAACTGGGATACTTCAAAAGGTCTTATTTTTCTCTTGCAGAGAAGATGTGATCACTGGCTTCATGTTTTTCAAATTCTCAAGGATTTGAGAATGCAGAGGTCTATAAATAAAATCCCCTGAGTTAAGACTTCATATATGTCTTCTAACCAGATTTCTCTATTTACTGTGTTCCAGCAGGTTAAACATGTAATATCAGAAAAAAATATTCCAATAACGTTGAGAAGATGCAGTTAAATGGAGCAGACTGAAGATGAATTTTTCTTGGCATTGTGTAGATTTTCAGATGAAAATTAGAGATACACCAATCTTGCCCTAAGCAAGAAAATACACAGGGAGTTTATATGGTGTGAATCAACTTATTCTGGAATGTCAAAACTGAAACTCCTGACAAAATGGCAACAGGCACTAAGTTATATTCTGGAGAGGGGATGACACTGAATATACCTTGACAGTCCAGCTGGTAAATGTGAATGTCATTTAGTGGTCTATTTCTCAATGAGTGGCATGCTAACATCTCAATAAAATGAGAATGCAGGCTGGGTGCCAATCATCCCATGCCTTTTCAGTTTCCAAGGGAGTGTGTCATCTGTAATAGCATGGAAAAAATTACTCTTACTGCTTTTCTTAATAGACAAAAATATTAGAGTGTCTAGTAACACAACCCAGAATACCATCAACAAAAAATTCTGCATGGAAAGTAAAATTGGGGAAATGCTTGATGACTTTCTTCTTAACAAATTGATGTGATAATAATTTTCTTTTTAAACTTACCTTACTTGGTATATCTGTGGCAGACAGATAGGCCAATTGCTATCACCCACATCCTCCCTTGTGAGTCTTTTATCGTGGAAATTAGAAAATGTCATTTACTTACTTCTGTGGCCTCTCTTAAACTGTAAGTACCCGTAAACAGATTGAGCTATTAAAATATAAAAAGTCTGCTGGGTAGGGGGTAAAAGGAGAGACTCTTTTCAGGAAAAGGGCCTTTCGTCACCAGCATGCCCAACATGCCCATTGTGCCTTTAAAATTAGGCACAATGTCAAGAGCTGCAGCAGCTATCTTGTGACCATGAGGCAATGGCCCAGGCCCAATATGACAATGCTAGAAGCTGAACTTCATCAGTAAAGCTAGGAGTGATCCGTCTCTAAAACAGTGACTCCCTGTGGTAGGCAAGATTTTCACATCCAAGAACTTCAGTTTATGCTCTTGTAACTGTGAACATGTTACTTGACAAGTCAAAAGAAACTTCGCAATTAAAATTAGTTAAAATAGATGTTTAAATAGATTTTAAAATAAGGAGATTTTTACTGGTGGCAGCAATCTAATCACTTTAGCCCTTAAAAGCAAAGTTAAGTTTCTCTGGCTAGGCTCAGTCAGAGAGATTCAGTGGAAGAGGAAGCCAGAAGGGAGATAAGGCAGACAGATTTGAAGATGGGAAAGACTTGACCTGCCAGGCTAGCTCTGAATCAGGGAATGCAAGTGACCTCTACAAGCTGATAACAATCCCTGGCTGACAGTCAGCAAGAAAAGGGGAACCTCAGTCCTACAGTCATAAAGATCTGAGTTCTGCCAACAACCTGAAAGAATGTTGAAGCTGATCCTTCCTGAGAGCCTCCAGGCCAGGAAATAGATTGGCCAGTCTCTTGATTTCAGCCTTATAAGAATCAGATGATCCCACTGAGCTTTCTACCTATAAAACTGTACAACATTTGGCTTGTATTTTTTCAAGCCACTTGATTTGACTGGACGATGTGCATGCTTAGTCATGCCCAACTCTTTGCAACCCCATGCACTGTAGCCTGACAGACTCCTCTGTCCATGGAATTCTCCAGGCAACAATATTGGAGTGGGTTGCCATCTTCTCCTCTAGGGAATCTTCCTGACCCAGGGATCTAAGTCAGGACCCTCTGAATTGTAGGTGGATTCTTTACTGTCTGAGCCACCAGGGAAGCCCTAAGTTTGTGCAATTTGTTATAGCTGCAATAGAAAACTCATACACTCTCCCAAAACAAAGTAATTCACTAATGTGTTGCAGAAGACAAGCCATTCTAGGTAGTCAAGTAAAAAATGCACAGACAATAACAATGCAATAATAACAAATAACGGCATACTATGCCTTCTTATTACATGTCAAACTCTGTTCTAGAACAAACAGGACAGAGTAGAGCACTGTTTCTTTGGAGCTTATGTCTTAGGAAAAGGAAATAGATAATAAACAAATATATGCATAAGATAAAACTATTATGTAGGTGAATAAAATTGGGTAATGTGCAGCCAATTATTCATCAAATAATGTAGGTTGTATGGTCAGGAAAAGCCACTTTGAGAAAGGAGCGTCTAAGTGAAATATGAATAAGAAGCAACAAGGTAACAAAACATTGTATGAAGGGTAACAGAGACAATTGCAAGATGGGGTAGGGGACTCCCAGATAAAAACTGTAAAAAAAATACATACTATATAAAAAAATAAGCAACAAAGATACATTGTATCACATGAGTCATAATTACAGTCATAATTGTGTAATAACTTTAAGTAGAATATAACATATAAGGATGTTGAATTATTATGGTGTACACTTGAAGCTAATATAGTTTTGTAAATCAGTTCAGTTCAGTCGCTCAGTCGTGTCCAACTCTTTGTGACTCCGTGAATCACACCGCACCAGGCCTCCCTGTCCATCACCAACTTCCGGAATTCACTCAAACCCACGTCCATCAAGTCGGTGATGCCATCCAGCCATCTCATCCTCTGTCATCCCCTTTTCCTCCTGCCCCCAATCCCTCACAGCATCAGAGTCTTTTCCAGTGAGTCACTCTTCTCATGAGGTGGCCAAAGTACTGGAGCTTCAGCTTTAGCATCATTCCCTCCAAAGAACACCCAGGGTTGATCTCCTTCAGAATGGACTGGTTGGATCTCCTTGCAGTCCAAGTCAAATCAACTATATTTCAATTTTAAAAGAAAAAAAAAATAGTCTACACATTGTTTCTCTTCCAGGACTGCTTTTGTACAAATGTGTAATGCCAGACAAGCTTGATTTTGTTGAATATAAAGATGCTGAGTCAATTTTGTTAGATGAGTTAAAATATTATATACCTCTGAATTATGCCTTCAATTCTAGACATAATTATGCACTTGTGAGTATGTTGGGTCAAGGCAGGGGATGGGGTGTTAGTAATTTCTGTTCTTTGAATATTTCTTCTAAGGCCATTGAAGGTGAAGGTGAAGGTGAAGGTGAAGTCGTTCAGTCGTGTCCAACTCTTTGCAACCCCATGGACTGTAGCCCACCAGGCTCCTCAGTCCATGGAATTTTCCAGGCAAGAGTACTGGAGTGGGTTGGCATTTCCTTCTCCAAAAGCCATTGAGGGAACAAGATAATTTGGTCCAATTCATGTTGCTCTGCCAATCCCTGGCCTCTGCCCATTTGCCTAGGTACAAGGAGCTGCTACTCAGATTGGCTAAAATAACTGACTGAAATACCAATAGGAGGTATTACTGCATTACGAAAAGGGAGCAGATAAGGCCTTTCCTTGTTCTTCCCTTTCTGAACACTTACACAGCAAATGCTTTTTAAGCTTCTGCCAGAGATTTGGTAACCTAGCCTGGCTGAGTCTGGCTTAAGTCCTGCAGCCACCACTCTGGGCTTTCAATTCCTTCATAATGGTTAAATTAATAAATCAGAGCCTGAAGAGACCTTCAAAAATTGAAAGGGCTGAGAGTCCTTTTTAGTTTCTTTTTAGACCTAAGTCTGGTCTCTAATTCAGCTTTATCAGAGTGGCTTTATAGCTGAAGAGAGCTGAGGAGGGTGATGATGATATTTGCACGGCCACTCTGAGGAACAACTTATTTGTTGTTTGGGTTGGACATTTAACTCATGAAACTCATCACTTTATGTCCTTTAGGGTTTTCTGCTGAGAAAGCTTTATACATGAAAACAAAAGCCAAATCCCTGACACCCTTTGATGTTTTTGTAAACATATGCATGTGCTTTATGATGACTTTCAGAGTTGCCGAGGCCACCACTTTAAGTTACTGTGCATATAATCAGGCCAAATATTCTCATCTGACACTCCTAATTATTTCCATGTTTGTCTCCAGTATATTTTTTTATAGACCTATATTTCTTATTCCTAGCATCTGCATCATTTTTCTATTTTCCTGTCCAAAGTATAAAACAATGACATACCTGCTTTCTTGCACATATCTTGTTTTATATTTGTAAACATTCGTTCTAGCAATTACAATTGGTAACAAAGCTCAAAATTAAATGTATCCCTCAGTCAGAACCATCATAGCTAACTCAAAATATTTATTCAGCAGCAAACAATTTTCGTGTGCAAAAGGCAAGAGAAAGCTATCAAAGTATGAAGAATGCACACTTGTTTTATTTTGAAATCAGTTGGCAGGAAATCAATGACCTATGATATAAGAACCTCATCCCCACCCCCAGGACCTCCATGTTATTGGAGTGGATTCACAGTACACACGCACATACACATTTTCTCAAAAAACAAATGCTAACGTTATAACAACTAATCTTTTAAATGATTTCAAGCTTTCAGCATTTGACTACATGGGTCATAGTGTTTCTCAAATGTGAACCCCAGATCAGCAGCATCAGCCTCTTTTAGGCACTGAGATACTCAAAACCTCACATCTCACTTCTGATCTATCGTATTAAAAACTCAGAAACTGTACGTGGGGTCCAGCATTTGTGTTTGCACAAGCCACCAAGTGGATTCTGACGCAAGCTAAAGTTTAAGATCCATGGATTTATAAAAGAAGTTAAAGAAGCATTCCTTTGGTCAGTTCAGCCAATGCTAATTACAGCATTTATTCTAATGACATACTTATGGAATATGGAAGTGTCCAAAGATTAGAACTGTTTATAATTGTGATAAGTTTTGAATGATGAATGTTCTATATGAAGAACAATCACATGGGGAATATTAATGATTAGTCATTTTTTAAAAGGAAATTTTAAGTAGCGTGCCCAAGAATTTCTAAATGTTCTCAAAATTATTCTGATAACTACATATAAATATCAAAACTGCTCATCAAAAATAAACAAAATATCTAGAAAGCTTATTTATCTCTAGGATCATGACTGTTCATAATTTTCATTTTTATATGGGTTTTTGTCAGTTTCTATTACAAATATGTGTGTGCACATACATACATAGGCACATGCCTACATATATATATACACACATATACACATTTACATGTGTTCTCAATTGCAAGAAGTTTGGCAAACTCCTGTTTATCATTCTCTATGGGTTTGTTGTCTGAACTTATACCATCAGCTGCACTTTTCCTGGTTCTAATGCTATGAAAATTATTTTTCACTTAATATGAATATAAAATTAAAGTTTACTACTCATTTATATATTACATGAGCCATTTATTTTGTGCTGACAATACATCTACTAGAGGATGATTTTGGAAATATAGTTACAATTGAGACCATATAGAACATGAGATTTCTGTTGTGATTATTCCTTACAGAATCTCAACATGTGCTTTTATTTTAAAACGTGTGTACCTGAGGAAGACCCTGCCACACAGAACACATACCTGAGTTTGATTATTTATTTTGTCTGGGAAGTCAATGTTTTTGTTAAAATGATGCTAATTTGACAACTAAAACCCCTATAGTCCCCTACCCATAAGTTTCTTTGGTTTTCTTTCCATTTAGGCACTCTGCAGGGAGTGGGGGGTGGGAGGGAGAGTTGGCGGAGTCCAATACAGTGGTACTGGGTCATGAAGTTTTCTCTTTACAGAAAGTAATTTATTTATCATATTTTCAGATCTTTCCAACCATCAGTTCCTCTTTTGGTTTAATGGAGGGATTCTTTTAAGATGTGGAATGCCTGCTTGAATGCCAGTTCTATTTTATGAGAAACCGCAGTTCAGGATTTTCTCTTTTCCTGTCCTTGAATGCATCTTAAGACTTGCAAGACTGATTCCTAGACGGAACATCAAATGATTGGATGTCTTCAAGGTTCTTCACAAGTAACAAGTTTTGTTCTTAGGTGCCAGATAGATAGCTCTGTGCTTCTTTTGCAACAAATAAAAGCAAACCACTCTTTCCAAAACATCAAATAAAAATGGAAAGAAATAACCGCTTTCAAAATAAAGGAAATGGTTAAATTCAGGGGAATTATTTGAAGTTTTTCATCTCTACCCCTAACCATCAGACATTCACATTCTCCAGGATATTTCTCTTTACTGGTCCTTGTTATAAGGACAGACTCTAAATGTTCTTTACATATCTGAATTACTTGATAAATCACATACATGATGATTGGAAAGGCAATAATTTGATTATGATATTTTGGTTTAATTTGAGAGTAAGACCACACTTTCCTCTTTTTCAAATAGAAGCAGTTAAAATAAATAGCTTTGAAGTGGAAGAAAAATCCTGTTTATCATAATCATTTTGTTGATCACCAACATAGTAAGAGGATTACAACTGCCGTTGTAGTTGTCCATTCTCTATGTCTTTGTTCTATTTCTTCCCTGCAAATAGGCATAATGTATGGTAGATTTAGTATTACTTTTAAAAAAAATGTTTTAAAATCTTCTTTAATTGGAGGTTAATTGCTTTGCAATGTTGTATTGGTTTCTGCCATGCAACAATGAGAATCAACCATATGTATACATATGCTCCCCGCCCCCCACGTCTTGGACCTCCCTCCCACTGCCCACCCCTTCCCACCCTTTCAGGTTGTCATAGAATACCAAGCTGAGCTCCCTGCGCTACAGCTTCCCACTAGCTATCTATTTTACATACGGTAAAATATATGTTTCAATGCTACTCTCTCAATTTGTCTCACCCACTCCTTCTCCTTGGAAGGAAAGCTATCACCAACCTAGACAGCATATTGAATAGCAGAGACATTACTTTGCCAACAAAGGTCCATCTAGTCAAGGCTATGGTTTTTCCAGTGGTCATGTGTGGATGTGAGAGTTGGACTGTAAAGAAAGCTAAACACTGAAGAATTGATGCTTTTGAACTGTGGTGTTGGAGAAGACTCTTGAGAGTCCAAGACTGCAAGGAGATCCAACCAGTCCATCCTAAAGGAGATCAGTCCTGGGTATTCATTGGAAGGACTGATGCTGGAGCTGAAACTCCAATACTTTGGCCACCTGATGTGAAGAGCTGACTCATTTGAAAAGACCCTGATGTTGGGAAAGATTGAGGGCAGGAGGAAAAGGGGATGACAGAGAATGAGATGGTTGGATGGCATCACTGACACAATGGACATGGGTTTGGGTGGGCTCCAGCAGTTGGTGATGGACAGGGAGGCCTGGCGTGCTGCGGTTCATGGGGTTGCAAAGAGTCGGACACGACTGAGCGACTGAACTGAACTGAACTCCTTCTCCTACTGTGTCCACAAATCTGTTCTCTCTCTTTGTGCTATTCCTGCCCTTCAAATAGGTTCATCAGTACCCTTTTAGAAAAAAATTTTGAATTGAGGGAAACCCTCTTCCCTTACACAATAGATATAGGATATATGAATATAAGGGGCTTCCCAGGTGGTGCTAGTGCAACCACTGCCAACGTAGGAGATGTAAGAGGCGTGGGTTCCACCCCTGGGTCAGGAAGATCCCCTGGAGGGGGCATGGCAACCCACTCCAGGATGCTTGCCTGGAGAATCCCATGGACAGAGGAGCCTGCTGAGCTACAGTCCACAGGGTTTCAAAGAGTCGGACACAACTGAAGCGACTTAGCACAAAGGCATACATATGAGTATGGGATAGCAGAAAATGCTCAGGTAACCAACTGCTCCAGTCTGCCTGGGTACGAGGAATTTCCTGGGAAGTGGACTTTCAATGCTGAAATCTGGACAGTCTCAGGGAGATGGGCACCCAGTGGTCACCCTTCTGGAGATGGAAATGGGTGTGGGGTTAGGATGAGTTTCTCTCCTTAGGAATATGGCCATCCTAGAACTAAAACATTATACAAAACAACAAGTTATAGGTGCTGGCCAGAAATACCAGGGAGTATATAGAATTACCAAATATGAGGAGCAGAAGGGCAGGATCTGAGGTTCTCGTTGACGAGCGTTAGGAGTTCAAGCAAGATACAGTAAACATTGTGAGACCCTGAAACTCCACCCATCTTGGTATTTTTTTCATTTTTGTTCTTATTGCCAAGTGGCAGGTTCTTCTCAAAAGACTACAGGTAATGAAGTGTTTTTTTAAAAAATTTATAATATAAAGAATATGAGCCTTTTTTTCCATTCCTTAACTTTGATGTCTTAAATCTCCCTAAACCTGAAAACATACTTTTTACCTTCTGTCACATGCTGATAAGTAGGATTTCAAGGGGAAAAATAGTCACACATTCCAATTATTATAATATCTAAGGGAGCACTTTAACCTATTTTCAAAGTTTCACCTGCTGCAAATATGAGAGTGATTTTAATTCTCCTCTTTATTATAGTCTAGTGTTCATATACTAATCCTTATTATATTGCCATGAAATTACAAAAAATAATATCAGAACAATTTTGTGTTTATTCTAAATATGCTAGATAAGCCGTTAGCATTAATGTGGCTGAGATTTTATTATTTTTCTTCCCAGAAAGAATGGAAATGAGTTTACTTAATATGAGATGATGGTTTCATATAACTGTTAGGATTAAGCAATGTTGAAAATAAGAAATCTTGATAGAAAAAAAAATTGCTAAATTTTTATTCAGCTGAAATATGTAGACTTCAATAATAAGGCTGGAGCAGCTGGTCTGATCTAGTCTTTTGCGGCAATTAATTAAAAGAATGCCTCATTCTGTAACCATCCTTGCCAGACCCCACTTGAGTTTATAATGTGCCACAGTCTCTGACTATTCCTTCTGGAACTCATACACAAGCCTTTCCATAATTAAACTGGTTTAGCCTTTTCAGAGGTGAATCCTAAAGCACATTATATGTAATTTGACTGCAAATGTCTATTTATAGAGCCACTCAAATATACAATGTGGAACAATGTATACTAACACATCTCAAACAGTAACTTTTCTGGGTTCCTCTAACTACTTGGCATGTGGGGAAAGGCAAAACTATGGAGACAGTAACAGATCTGGGATTTTTTTTTGGAGGGGGGTGGGGTTGGAGGAACAGGAGAAATGAATGGGAATGGTACAGAGGATATTTAGGATGCTAAATCTATTTTATATGATATCAAGATGGCAGATACATGGCAATATACATTTGTTAAAACCCACAGAACTGTGTAACACAGAGTGGACTTTAATGAAAATTATGGGATTTCACTGATAATGATCTATCAACATGACTGATTAATAGTGACAGATGCATCCCATGAATTTGTTGTTGTTCAGTTACTAAGTTGTGTCTGACTCTTTGTGATCTCATGGACTGCAGCATGTCAGGCTTCCCTGTCCTTCTCTCTCCCAGGGTTTGTTCAGGTTCATGTCCTTTGAGTCTGTGATGCTATCTAACCATCTCATCCTCTGCATTCACGAAAGATGTTAATAACAGTGGAAACTGTGGGAAAGGGGGGTATACATGTATTTGCTCAATTATTCTGTGGCTCTAAAACAGTGATATTCAATCTTTCTTTTTCTTCTTCTTCTTCTTCTTCTTTTTTTTTTTTTGGCTGTACCTCATGTCATGTGGGATCTCAGTACCCTGATCGGGGATCTCTTGGTACCCCAACCAGGGCTTGAACCTATGCCCCCTGCATCGGAAGCTCAGAGTCTTAATTATTGGACCATCAGGAAAGTTTCAAAATTCAATCTTTTAATGAGCATTATATGCTTAAAAAAAAAAAAGGAGCTTTGAAATCAGAAACATTCAGGCTTGAATCCTTATTCCACCCTTTAGCTGTGGGACTTTAGATGGTTCTCTGATTCTTCTGGAAAATAGGGATAACAATGCCTCTCTTATATATCATGACATATCATGATACAATATTCCTTCAAATTAAAATGTGTGTGTAAAGAAGTATAACAGAATTTCCTGAAGTGATAAAAACAGTCTTGCCATGCCAGCTGTTAAGTCTTTTTGAGGTTTGGGACACTTGCAGCTGACAGTGTTGGTGGGGCTGGTGATGGCAGAATAGAGAAAGGTCGGGTATTAAGCTGAAACTGGAGAAGGTCTTTACTATAAAATATTCTAACTTGAATACAGCTCTTTGGGAAAATATTCAGTAAGACAAATTTCTTTTTCTTTTTTAATCCAATTCAAGTCATAATTTTCCTTCTTCATTCTAGATAGATATAGATAGGCATAACTCCTCTCTCCTCTGCAGTTAGTGGCTCTTAGGCACTTAGGTATAAGTGTTCTTGGATGTCCCTGATGGCTCAGTGGTAAAGAATCTGCCTGCCAATAAAGGAGATACAAATTTCATCCCTGGGTTAGGAGGATTCCCCTGGGGGAGGGCATGGCAACCCATTTCAGTATTCTTTCCTGGAAAATCCCATGGACAGAGGAGCCTGGCAGGCTATAACTCATGGGGTGCAAAACAATAGAACATGACTTAGCGACTAAACAACAGCAGCAGAAATATTCTTATACATGTGCATTTTCATTTTTGCCGGCTAAAATCCAAAGAGTTGAAGTGCTGGTAATGGGGTAGATATATGCTCACCTAAATGAGAAACTTCCAATCTCTTTGAAGAAAAGAGAGCTAACATTTTCTGAGTATTAAGGGCCAGACACTAGGTCACATGCTTCATGTTGATTATCTTATCTAATCCTTTAACACCATGAGCTAGACTCTATTTTTATCCTTGATTTACAGAAGTGTAACTGAAGTTTAAAGAGCTTAAGAAGTTTGCCCCCAAATAACACTGTTAGTGTTGCTATAGTCTCCTAAGTATTAGTAGAGGGAACCAGCTCTCCTGCATAGACATTGGCGTGAACAAGGGTGAAAAAAATAAAAAAGGACCTAGTCCTTGCCCCAGATGTTCTCATGAAGCTCAAGAGTTTTAATTAGGACCAATGAGACAGCCCAAGTTGTTCTTAGGAAAATAACTGCATGGGTCAGAGGAAGGTTTATTTGTATGTATCTTGAGAAATGTTTCCATTTCTTCCAAGTTCCCCTTGACTAGTGACACTAAAGCTGAAGGAAGTGGATGCTTCAGGACTATTTTATTCCAGAGCCAGTGGAGCCAGGTTGTCAGTCTCTTCTCTGCTAGTCTGCACAGCCCAGCACCCATAGCCACTACCCTACAATTAACCTATCTGAATTAGGCTTCCCATTACTATCTAAGGAAGCTGGCAGTACCCTTTGGGTATTCTCCATCAGGAGCTGGGTTAAGCATTCATTTACATGTAAATGGTCTCCTTTTCTCCTTCTTCTCAGCCTGCTAATGAAATATTCTGCACTGCTGTGCAAACCATGTTACCTACACATTTTGAATAGGAAAATGCTTGAGATGAAATGGAAAAATTAAAGCAAAATTACCCATTAAAAAAAAATAGCCCTCGGAGATAGCCATTTACCTTTTTCACTCCATTTGTTCCATTATTCAACGGCTGTGTGAGTGTCTACCAAGTGTGGGAGGCTGGGTTTGGAGTTGGAGAAACACCACTGATGTTTAGGAACAGGGGACCTCAGAAAGTTCACTGGATTTAAAGGCGCCAATCAGTAAAGTCATATTTACGCTAAGAATTTTTAAAATTCGTTTTGAATTTTCAGTTGTGCTGAGTACAGGGAAATACAAACACAGGAGACTCCAAGGGCACTGACAGGGGAATCTAACCTAAGCAGAAGGCAAGAGACTTCTCTGAGGAAACTACAAGACAAGAAACTGCTTAAAGCTGCCAGGATATGACCGCTAACTGATACTGGTTATTGTCAAATGCTCACTGTGTACCATGCTCGGCTCTTAACGCATTACACATACTATCTCTACAGATTTACGAGGTTGGTGGTGTTATTATCCCATTTTACAGATGGGATGAAGAACCAGTATTGAACGCCAGGCTGCCTGACTGTGGAGTGCGCACGCTGGAACACTTTAAACACTCTGTCTGCTGTTCCTTTTGCTTTCTTAGGGGCTTCCCAGGCAGCGCTAATGGTGCAGAATCTGCCTGTCAGTGCTAGATATGCAAGAAGCTCGGGTTCCATCCCTAGACTGGGAAGATCCCCTGGAGTAGGAAATGGCAACCCACTCCAGTATTCTTGCCTGGAGAATCCCATGGACAGAGGAGCCTGGCGGGCTACAGTCCATGGAGCCTCAAAGAGTTGGACACAACTGAGCGATTCACACACACACACACTTGCTTTCTTAATATTACTTTCTAATGAAAAGCATATTTTTCCTTTTCTAAGTTGGCCTAATTACTATTTTATTAAAACATTTAATTTGCTCCTTGATCCAGACCTATGTTAACTATGTCCTATGTGTACAGATTGTTACTTTATTAATAAGCAAAGGTGACTATAAGGAAAAAAAAAATCTCTGTCATTAATAAGCACCAGGAACTGCAGGAAATGTTTTCTCCCAGTATCTGTTTGGGTATCTTTTAGCATCCCTGTTACACAGGTAAGAGAGTGAGGCAGAGATAAGTTTAGTGGCTTAGCTGCTGTCTCCTGGGTAGAGAGCCTGGTAGAGCTGGGAACAGAGGCCCAATTCGCCCATGTTGCTACAAACCCTGAGCTGCCTCTCTGATTTTATTATTAGTGTTGAACTGATCTCTAAAATAAAGCCATGAAAAGCCTCAAAAAAAAAAAAAAAAAAAAAACAACCACAAAACCAAAAAGCTGTGCAGATTCTAGAAAGGACTTCCCAGGTGGCGCTAGTGGTAAAGAACCCACCTGCCAATGAAGGAGATACAAGAAACATGGGTTCCATTCCTGAGTTGGGAAGATCCCCTGGAGAAGGCAATGGCAACCCACTCCAGTATTCTTGCCTGGAGAATCCCATGGATGGAGGAGCCTGGTAGGCTACAGTCCACCCAGTCACAAAGAGACACGACTGAGAAACTGAACACCGAATACTGGAAAACACCTGTATTTCTACCTTTGGGGTATTCCCAACAATCCCTACAACAGCCTCATGTTTGCATTATTAAATAAATAAATTCTGATTAAATAAATGAAATGGTCCAAGAAATCCTAGTATTTTTTTGCCTTGATCATCGATTTACTGATCAATATTCTGAGGATTATTTTGTTTTCCTGCTATTTTGATATTGAGAATGAGTTGTCCTGAGTGTCTGAAACGTATTTAGTTGGCTTGGTTGAATACTTTGCTTTGTAAATTTATATAATTACTTTCATATCCAGTTTAGTTTCCTGAGAATTTGGATGGTGTGAGATTTCCAGAGACTTGATATGAAAGTCACTAGTGAAAGTGAAGTCGCTCAGTCGTGTCCGACTCTTTGCGACCCTATGGACTGCAGCCTCCCAGACTCCTCCGTCCATGGGATTTTTCAGGCAAGAGTACTGGAATGGGGTGCCATTTCCTTCTCCAGGGGACCTTTCTGACTCAGGGATTGAACCCAGGTCTCCCGCATTGCAGGCGGATGCTTTACCCTCTAAGCCACCAGGGAAGCCCACGAAAGTCACTAGGCTCCTTCACTTTTTTTTTCTTGACATATTCTAAAACCTCTCTTTATTTTTCCTCAGTCCTTAATGTTTCTCTCTCCCCAGACCTGACTCACATTTTCCTCCTCATTCCTTTCGGAGCTTACCTTTCTATCTTCAAGAATTATAAGGTAACAGTGTATACACTACAGTTCTATTGCAGCCTCAGAGCCACTGTCCATACAAATACACTCACACCTGTCAGACCACACACCCTGACGCACAAAACAGATCTCGAGCAGCTCACGCTGACATCTCTCTAAAAGCAGTCAGCTTCCACAGCCAGTCCCTAGGGAGGTTAAAAGAAAAGGCAGCTAGCATGGCTGGCGTCCTGGCAGTCTGACTTCAGCTCCTCACACGACCTGCCTGTTCTGCCACAAGGTGCAATTTCAACTCCAAGAAAGTGTTCCCTTTTGCTTGGCCTCACATCAGATCACCATCTAATGTAGCCCAGAGATTTTTCATTAGGTTTCATTACCGGACGTTACAGTTTCCGTTGCATTGCAGTGCTCTTCACAGAGAGTTTTCACTGATTTTAGTTCGAGAAATTAAGTGATCTCAAGTGCAGCCACGGCAGCACCCATTACGATGTCAGATTTTAAAGCCAAATAAAACTGAAAAACTCATGTTTGGAATCCTGAGTATGCCAACAGGTCCAAAGACAGTTTATTAAGACAAGAGCATTGATAATAATAATATTAAATGAGAGCGAAAACTACATGTTTTGAAAAAAATCCATTGCTGCTTTCATTCCTTCAACAATTTTTTTCTTCTTTTACGTACCTGATAAATTCCAGGCCTTGTTAGCAAAGGGGAATAAGTTTGTTTGTGTACTTCTTAACCATTCTGTACATAATAATGAAGAGAGATTTGGAGCTCTTTGGCTAAGCTGAATATCAGGAATGTATGTATTCTTCTACACGGTGGTGGTGGTTTAGTCCCTAAGTCATGTTGACTCTTGAAATTCCATGGATTGTACTCTGCCAGGCTCTTCTGTCCATGGGATTTCCCAGGTAAGAATACTGGAGTGGGTTGCCATTTTCTCCTCCAGTTCTCCCACATGAAGGAAGGTAAGTGTTTATGTGTCAGGACTGGCACATACATGACTCTGATGGAATTTTAGTAACTGTATCCCTTGGCAAATGCAGTTCTTTCTTGTGCCTTCCTTAGGAGAAGTCTCAGAGTTTTTTTATGTCCAAAGACCACAGATTCAGTTCCATAAGTGGTGCTGATTTACAGAAAATGTAGTACATTTTTCCTAAGTAAATAGAGAAGTGATAGCATATGCCATTAATCAAACAAAACTTTACAAACAGTTCATTTCAGCCTCTCTTTCATTTCCTCTTCTTAGTAGCTAGCCTTTGGACTTGCATTCATGCTTTCTGTCACCACTTCTCTCTGTCTCTTTCTGTTAATCTGTGTCTTTCTGTCTGTTGACCTAAAACATATAGACTGCCAATTATTTCTCCAACAAAAAAGAAAAAAAAAAAGGGGGAAAGGAATGAAAGAAAAAAAGGATGGCAGGGTGATTTAATCGGGATTAGTAGAGAGCTGGAGTCCAGAGTCTGCAGCCACAGTGAGCCACTGACAAGCGAAGAGGAACTCTTTACTGGAGTGGGAAAGGAAGATGCGTGGGCTGCAGTAAGCAACGTGACCATGGCTTTTCACCGGCTGATTGTTGTAAGGAAAGGAGCTTTCATTCCCTGTTGAGCTGTGATCTTTGAAGGATGTGAAAGCTCCCAATTCTGGTCTCCTAACTTGATGTAATTGAGGTTTCCAAAGACCCTGATGCTGAGAAAGATTGAGGGCAAGAGGAGAAGGGGGCAACAGAGAATGAGATGGTTGGATAGCATCACTGACTCAATGGACTTGAGTTTGAGCAAACTCAAGGAGACTGGGAAAGACAGGGAAGCCTGGCATTCATGAGGTCACAAAAAGTTGGACATGACTTAGTGGGTGAACAATAACAAGAAGAACCTCTTTGTCTCTCTTTTTGTGTCTGTCCATCCCTCTCTCTTGCTTTCTACTGCCTCTACCCATACCCTGCCTTGTTTTCTTCCTGCCTTGTTTTCTCCCAGCGCATCCCTCCTTTCTCGAGATCTGCCACTGGGTCACGGAAAGCCTCTTTTCTATATAAAGTAGTGTGTTCCTCATTCTGATCCTCTACTTCCCTTCCACAGTCTCACACAATCTTGCCACTAAGTACGACAAAGCATCTTTCTTATACTCCTAGATTTTCAGAAAGCAGGGAAGGAATTCTTCCTGATAGTGGAAATTATTGTTTTTCCTATTTACTTTTTGTCATAGCTCCTTTCATTAAAAAAATAAAATTATATTGGTAAATCCACAGAATCCTAGGAGTAACTTTTTTAAAAAGATGGGTGCATAGTTTTAAACTCTTAGTTTGACTCAGTGGTAAAGAATCTGCCTGCCATTGCAGAAGCCGCAGGAGATGTGGGTTCAATTCCTGAGTCGGGAAGTTTTCCTGGAGGAGGAAATGGCTTCCTACTCTGGTGTTCTTGCCTGGGAAATCCCATGGACAGAGCAGCCTGGTGGGCTATAACATAATCCATGGCATCTCAAAGAGTTGGACATGACATAGCAACTAAATGAAGCAAAAATGAAATAGTAAGCTGGAAACCTATGGATTCATTTATGCAGGTTTAGTTATTGATGAGTAAGACTTCACATTTGGGAAATACGATGGTGAGTCTACAAAAGACTGTGCATCACCATGATTTAGTCTCTGCAGTCAAGAATGCAGATGGATTTTCCTACAAGGCTTTCCTGATAAATGGCAAGTTGATGTTTTTGCTAATAAAGTATCAACCCAGGAAGTAAGCACTGATTGCAAAAAGACATTTTTGTGAACCCTAACATTTGAAAATAACCTGTTTTCCATTTACTTCCAAAGTAACAGCCCAAACTTTCTGTTTCCTCTAAAGTAATCCTCACAAGGAGATCCAACCAGTCCATCCTAAAGGAGACCAGTCCTGGGTGTTCATTGGAAGGACTGATGCTGAGGCTGAAACTCCAATACTTTGGCCACCTCATGAGAAGAGTTGACTCATTGGAAAAGACCCTGATGCTGGGAGGGACTGGGAGCAGGAGGAGAAGGGGACGACAGAGGATGAGATGATTGGATGGCATCACCAACTCAATGCGCATGAGTTTGAGTAAGCTCCCGGAGTTGATGATGGACAGGGAGGCCTGGCGTGCTGTGATTCATGGAGTCACAAAGAGTCAGACACGACTGAGCGACTGAACTGAACTGAACTGAATCCTCACAACTTCAGAAATAGTACAAAAACCATAACACACTCAGCTGCTAAGTTAACTTGTACTACATTGAACATGCTGTAATCTAATGCAACAGAGAGATTTTTATTTCCCTAAAGACATGCCTTTCTCATTGCCTAAGACATTTTCTGAGATCTAACAAACTTCTGGCATGGATAGAACAAGACGGTTTCACTGTACTGTAAAGGAAAAAAAAAAAAAACAAACAAACAAAACCTGTAACTAACTCTAGACCAAGCTGTGCGGACTTTTTTTTTTCTTCACAGCTGGAATACTAGTTTTTATTACAGCTCAACTGGCATGGCAAATTAAAATTCATCTCTGTTTGCTAAACTGCTACTTAAAATGGCTTCTACCAACTGTTACTGTTGAATATTGTGTTGGCATTTATGCATTTAGTGGGAATGGCTCAATAGCATGAATATTTTAAAACAAGTACATAGGAAGTACTTTTCCCCCCATTGGTTTTCAATAGTTTACTCTCTGAATTATGTTTTGAGTTCTTGGTCAAACTCAGCTTAATTTTCACTGGTGATAAGGCAGCTGTCGACTGAATTAATTAAATAGTCTTTATAGGTACATTATAGCTGCAGTTCCTGATTACAGCCAAACAACTCTATTTTATTACTTCTCTGTTACATTACTCTGCAGATTTGTCACTTAGGAAAACCCAGGGATTTTCAGTGACAATTCAACCTTCCTCACACAATGCATGACACATTGTTAACAACAACAACGACAAAAGATCCTTCCCTTTGTTTCTGTGCATTTTACATTTATTTTCATTGAGCACAAAAGTCTGCAGACTATCTTGAATGAATTACATATCCGGCGTTTGTTCACTATGCCAAGATTATAAGTGTTTATGAGCACTTTTATTTTTGGTATTAATGAAATAAAACAAAGAAAAGCACTCAATGTCATGATGTATCTGCATACAGAATCAGCATGTTATTTCTTCCCTTAATACTCATAATCCTAATTACCTCCTTGGGGAAACCTTTACCGACATTCCAGACAGAATAAACCATATTCTCGTCTGAGTTATACTCTATATTTCCTGAATCATTCTGCTCTTTTTCTTACTAGAATGTTTTTTAAACTCTTTGTTTACATGTCTATCATAGAGGTAAGATCATGGTATATATCCTGCACTTCATTAAACATGGGAATGCCCAACCCAATCTCCCTTACTCGAAAGTCCCTATCATTACTGAAATATTGCAATAGAATTTTTATGACTTGTTTGAGTGATAAGGAAAATATGTAAAAGCAAGTCAAAATTCAGCTGAGTTATTTTATCTAAAATTCTGTTCTAATCAAATCTTGAAGTCATAGTTTATCTATTATACTTGCCACTTAAATAGCCTCCCTTTTCCAAAAAAGAAAACAAAAAAAAGAACTTCATAGATGATAATTTATTGAAAACTACCTCTATGTTTATTTTTTTTCTAGTGATTTTCGTTCATTAACTTCAAATGAAAAGAGTACCTTTTTATAGGCCCTAAATTGAGAAAAAGCGCTTAGATTCAAAGACATAGAGTCATAATTTTGCTTCAGAAAATAAAAATGTAGTTACAATTAACCATTGTTTTTTGCAGGGTTATCAAAATGACAATTCATCTACTATTTTCTAGAACACAGAGATTCTGCTTCATTATGCAGATTGTTTCTTAAAGGATCAGATTCTTACAAGCATTTAACACCAAGAGGGGTACAAGGCACATCTAATTTATAACCAATTTGTTTTCCAGTGTTTTATCCGAGGATACACAAAAAGAGATGACAAGAAAGAGAAGAAACCTTTGTGATGGTTTTATAGCCCCCAGTAAGAAAAATGTTAACCTTTTCTTCCTTTAATATCTTGCTAGAACAACATCTTTACCTGGCATTTATCCTCTTAGCTATCTTAATCACATTGTACACTGTGAATGCCAAAAAAATGAGCATCGGTCGTCCTTAGTAAAATGTCATGTATCTGACAACCCAGCTTGTTACTTACTACTCAGGCCCTGAATAAGTTGATGTATTCTGTTTGTCGTAATGCTTAATGTTAGGGAAACTGAGGAACAAAAAATTTATATAACAAAAAAGTTCACGAGAAAATAGCTGCAACAAAGCACTTTGGATAAGCCAGGATCTGTGATATTTGATAGATCTAAGAACTGAGCTTTAAGCTAACTTGCTACATAATTCTTATCATCTTTATATATTCTTTATAGAATAGTATTTATAAAGAATGCTTATTTCTTTTAAATAGAACAAGTATGGTTAGCCCTAAATGGTATTTCATGGAAAAAAAAAAAAGTGTAACATATATTCCTTACACCTTGGACAAATGAAGTTTGGGCATTAATATCTTGCTACTAGTAAATACTAGTAGGCAAATATTTTCCCATCCATCATATTTCATCAAGTGAAAAAAAAAAAAAAAGTGGCGATTTTACTGCTTACCAGCTGGGAAAACTGGGAAACACTGTGGCTAACCTGGAGGGTTTTGTTTTGTTTTGACTTCTTTTTCTGTTTTTAGAATTGAAATAAAGCATTCTTCAGGAGTTGGTTGCAACTTTGTAACTTTGTAAGTCAGATAATCATGTCATATTGGGAAGTTAAAAATAAAGGACATTCTGTACTTGGGACAAAAGGAAAATTGTTGCTTTATTAAGGAATATAATAAGTGTAGTTTGAAGCCTAGCTAGGATTTTTATATGATTATCTTTAGGGTATATTAGATAAGCATCTTCAGGTCTGTCCTTTGAAGTATCATCTGTATTCTCCGTATGAATTTCTAACAAGATTTTCACATTATTTTTTATGCTATTGAAAGAAATTGCATGTCTACATAGAGAAGACAGTGACACATATACACAGAAATCCTTTCCATGAAAATCATCAAGAATGATGCTGTAGTGGCAAGATTCTAGAATGAACATGCCACAGTGGTCGGGTGAAGGGTCATGGGCTTTAAGCATTGTGTGGTGCCAGAATATCTCATCTCAAAATATGACATTTTGGCTTAAGCATTATTTTGAGCTGAAGGCAGTTTAGAAGAAGGTTCAAGAAAAATGTCTCTGCCTTCCCCCTATTTGCCTAAAATCAGGACAGAAATTTAAAAAGGTGTGCCCCTCTCCACTGTACCAGGAAGGACAAAAGTTAATCATTCAAGACCACTTTAGACCTTCATCAGCTGGGTGATGGCACCAAAGCCATCTACCTAATAAATTTCATGAATGAACCTTTCTCTATCATTAGTTTCCATGTATTTTCCTTACAATTTGCAGCCCAAGAAACTTAAAATCCTTCTCCTCTGCCTTGTCACTCCTTTTAAAATGTATCTTGCCTTTGCTAAGATACTACATAAACCCAAGTTCTAGCCAACTCTTTGTGTTACTCATCCATGAGTGCTCCCATGTGTAAGGAAGACACATGTGCTAATAAACTATTAGTTTTTCTCCTGTGAATCTGCCTTTTGTCAATCCGATTTACAAGGCCTCAGCCAGAAAATCTAGAAGGCTAGCAGGGGAAAAAAACTCCTCCTTTGCAGCATCCACTTGATTAGGAGTATAAATAATTTCGCTTAAAAGTTGTAATGCCTTATCCCAGTTTCAGTTCTTTTATAACCTCTACATTCCTTCTGATATTTTACTGATGTTTCCCAAGTCATATCATTACTGTCCCATCTACTCATTTAGTTAAAAGTATTTATCAAATCTCTCTGCTGTGATAGTGTTGGGTTGGCCAACCCAATACTTTCCCTAATGGAACTTACAGCAGTGAAGATAGGGTTACTGATACAAATTAATGTACATTTGCAAATTATGCTGTGAATTTGGAAGAAAGGAAGAGAAGTCTCATAATAGTAAAGAATAGATGTGGCCCTGTGAGAATGAAGAAGGGGAGGAGCAGGCCAGATTTAGCTGACCTGAGGAAGTAAAACAAAAACTGAGCTTTATGTTCTGTTCAATATGTATGTTCTGGACAACATAGCTACCTGCGGCTACTGTGCACTGAAATATAGCCTGGGTGATAATAGAATTGGGATTTTTAATTTATTCAAGTGTAATTAATTTAAAAAGCCAGATGCAGATAGTACTTCTAGATATACTAAATGACTCCACTGCCCCATACATACGGTGCACCCCTATTTCTAGGGTTGCATACACAGTTGCCTTTTTCCTAAATATAAATTTGTGTGATTAAATTGATATAAATATAAAATTGTGTGGTTTTCATCAGCCCAGGAAATAGCTGAAGAAGGAAAAAAGAAAAACACCAATACAGTATATGGAATTTAGAAAAACGATAACCCTCTATGCGAGACAGCAAAAGAGACACAGATGTATAGAACAGTCTTTTGGATTCTGTGGGAGAGGGAGAGGGTGGGATGATTTGGGGGAATGGCATGGAAACATGTATAACATCATATAAGGAACGAATCACCAGTCCAGGTTCGATACAGGATCCTTGGGGCTGGTGCACTGGATGACCCGGAGGGATGGTACAGCGAGGGAGGTGGAAGGGGGGTTCAGGATGGGGAACACGTGTACACCTGTAGCAGATTCATGTTGATGTGTGGCATAACCAACACAATATTGTAATTAGCCTCCAATTATAATAAATAAATTTAAATTTAAAAAAAATAAAAATAAAATTTTTTAAAAATGCAGGAGAAAGTCCACAGCTTACAGACTGCTGGTCTATATTTTTAGACCATATATATTTTGGCCTCAAAAGTATATTTTAGCTGAGATTATATAGAGGCATTTTTTTAGGGGAGGAGGAATAAGTGTGATATAGTGCTTGTTTGTTTACATGTTAACCTTTTTAACTATTTTTTTCTTCTCTTTCTTAACAATCTGGTTCTTATAACTGTATATAACTGACTTTGTATTTATCAAGAGTCTGTGAATCTTTGCCTTTACTTGGAACATTTAGTCTGTTGTATTTAATCAAACTGTTGATATATTTAAATTATTTGAATTTAAATCTACCTTCTTAAAGTTTGTTTCATACTTTCCCAAAATATTCTGTTTCTTTTTCTCTCTTGGCTAGATTCCATTTGGAACCTTCAAAATAAAAATTTTATCATTCAGTCTTCTTTGTTAAAAAAAAAAAAGACAAAACATATTATTTAAGGCCACCTATACCTTTGTATTGATGTGTTACTATTTAAATAGAAGTATCTCAATTGCTGTCTTAAGAGTAAGAAGGAGGAGGAGGAAGAAGGGAAGACAGAGGAGGAGAAGAAAGGGGAGGGAGAAAAATCAGAACCCTTTAAGTTATTTCTTGATAGTTTTGAAGAACCTTATTTTCCACTTTGAGTAAGAGATTTAATGGTATAAGCTATCAATCTCGTATCTACATGTACTAATTTAACTTGGAAATGAAGTCAAAGGATACAAAGGCTATAGGACTGTAATGATGATGAAGAATTGCAAGTATCTCTCCAGTAAAAGCTGTAAAGGTAGGCTTATCCATTAGACAGTTGTTCCAGTGCTACCTTGAACTGGAGCTCTCCCTGTAAACAATTATATTTACATTTCAGTTATAACTACTCTTGTCTAGATGCTCAGATGTTTAAGACTCACTCAGAAATTCTATTAAGTTTAATGTCATAGACAATTCTTAGTCTAATAAAGCAGTAACAGGCATAATGATGAAAATGGCCAACTTATTAATCTGTCATTTATAGATTTGTGGACTTGAGGGTCCATTCATTTTCACTCAATATTTTAATCAGTTACTATGTAGCAAGTATTTTCCTAAAGGCTAGGGATACAAATGTGTAAGTCATGAATTTTGTCCCAAATAATTTAAGATCTAAATGTCATTTTTTTTCACAGTATGGTCCACAGACAACCTATTAATACATCAGAATTACCTGATAAGAACACACATTTCTGATCATTACCAACTTGGAAGCTATAGGTTCCTCAGGTAAGTCTAACATATGCAAATTTTTAGGATAATTGGCCTAATGTGATGAAAGATAGGATTGGGGTGTATCAAGGTTATTTCAAGTGATACTTGGAGAAAATAGATGGATAGTGATTCATTAACTGAAACTGAGATTAGAGGCAACATGTCACCATTGGGAGTGGATAAAATATTCTGAAACATTCTCAAGTAGATGAGTTAAACAGGTATCTCTCACTTAGGGCACTGGAAATAAATATTTGGAATTCATCAGCACAAAGATTATCATTCAGATTGGTAATATTACCCAAGAAGAATATTCTTGAGTAAAGTAAGATTTTAATTTTTGTAAAGAATAAAAAAAAAAAAATCTTAAGGAAAAATACTCCAAAGCAAGCAGAGAACATGAAGTGCATTTCTGTGACCCCACTGGACTGTAGCCCACCAAGTTCCTTTGTCCATGGGATTCTCCAGGTAAGAATGCTGGAGTAGGTTGCCATTTCCTTCTCCAGGGGATCTTCCCAACCCAGGGATCGAACCTCCATTTCTTATGTCTCCTGCATTGGCAGGCAGGTTCTTTACCACTAGCACCACCTGGTAAGCCCACAATCAGAAGCAAGCAAGTAAAAGAAGCAATCAAAGCATTTCAAATTACATAAATTAAGATTTGAAGAGCTGATTTGTCTTTAGCCTTGCTGAGATTACAAGACTCCTATGACAGACTGGATGAAGCACAAGTTGGAATCAAGACTGCGGGGAGAAATAACAATAACCTCAGATATGCAGATGACACCACACTTAATGCAGAAAGCAAAGAAGAACTAAAGAGCCTTTTGATGAAAGTAAAAGAGGAGAGTGAAAAAGTTGGCTTAAAGCTCAACATTCAGAAATCTAAGATCATGGCATCTGTTCCTATCAATTCATGGCAAATAGATGGGGAAACAATGGAAACAGTGACAGACTGTATTTTTGGGGGGCTCAAAAATCACTGCAGATGGTGACTGTAGCCATGAAATTAAAAGATGCTTGCTCCTTGGAAGAAAAGTTATGACTAACCTAGGCAGTATATTAAAAAGCAGACATTTCTTTGCCAACAAAGGTCCATCTAGTCAAAGATATGGTTTTTCCGGTAGTCATATATGGATGTGAGAATTGGACTATAAAGAAAGCTGAGCACCGAAGAATCGATGCCTTTGAACTGTGGTGTTGGAGAAGACTCTTGAGAGTCCCTTGGACAACGAGGAGATCCAACCAGTTCATTCTAAAGGAAATCAGTCCTGAATATTCACTGGAAGGACTGATGCTGATCATGTGAAGAACAGACTCATTGGAAAAGACCCTGATGCTGGGAATGATTGAAGGTGGGAGAAGGGGATGACAGAGGATGAGATGGTTGGATGGCATCACCAACTCAATGGACATGAGTTTGAGTAATCTCCGAGAGTTGGTGATGGACAGGAAAGCCTGGCATACTGCAGTCCATGGGGTCGCAAAGAGTTGGACACGACTGAGCGACTGATCTGAACTTAACTGACTGATGATGATATCAAGATAGGAGTCTCTTCCATTGCCTATTGCATCCTCTTAGCTGGCTGTGTCATCCACCTTGATCTCTTCTGTAGGCCCCATTAAACTGTCAGCACCTGCAGATCTCATAGTCTCTCAGGTGCAGAGAGGAGCTATTCTCTCCTGGTGAAGGAAACAAGTTCTAAATATATCTCTTACGGATCCATGAGAGCCACATGCCCCACACATCAACAGATCATTAGGATCTGGAAAGTAAAAGGTGCTTATTATTGTCTACAGGAGCAGAGGTAGGGTTAATTATCACCACAAACACCACTACAACCACCTGAGATTCAGGAAGAGAATAAGCCTGAAAGAAAATTTGTAATGGCTTTAGGAAGTAGGAATAGAGATTAAGTAGTCAAATAGAACAAAAATGTCAACTTCACTGGGCATTAAAGTCACGGTTACAGCTCATTGTTTGAGGAATATGACTTTCTTGTCTTTTTGAAAACTAGGATATCACTTTCCTGCCTTCAGCCTCCCTGTTCCTCCCCCACTCACTATTATTCTTCAAAGATCAGTAGTTTGGCAATCTAATTTCCTGCTTACTTGAGTACCCTGGGAAGTCATAAATCCTGACTGGGGTCCTTGAACTCATTTAAGACCTCTATTTTGGTGTCATAATGTATACACACATCTGACTGTGAGATGCATTAAATATAACTACTCATTTCCATAATCATTCACAGTTTAGCATTGTACTAAATAAGACTCACTGAATTTTTTTTTTTTCTTAAATGCCTCTCTGGGCTTTGTCCACGGAAGAATGCTGTTTAAAGGGCACCCTCAGATAATTCACATAGCTAAAGGTCATAAAGTCGGAAAAGGAAGAATGATAGAGTTGCTCAGAAAAGAAGGCAAGTGATATTAAGTGGAGGCTATTTGAGTGTAGGGAAATTGAATAATGAATAGGAAGAGACAGGGTGCTTGATTGAAAAAATGTATATGTGAACCTTAAATATTGGGATACTATAGAGTTATTAAAAAGTAAACAGTGTAAAAGAGGAAAAATATATTTAAATCATGGAAAGTATTTGTTAGCAAAGACTTAAATTGCAATAAAATTGCATGTATTCCTTATTTTATTCTTTATACTTTTCTTTATATCCCAGACTTTCAAAGCACATATTATCTCACAATTAAATCAAAAGGTAAACATCTGTTTGAGATGCACTCTTCTTTACTCCTCACATCAACAATACAGTATTGTAAAGTAAAATAAAGTGAAATTTAAAAAATAAAAACATTTTAATTTTATTGCTTACACTCAGATTTTTCTTAAAATATGCACAAGATCTTGAAGTCATATCAAGGATTCCTATCAGAGTTCACCCAGAAAAAGTCATAAAATGTACAACAGTCACTCCATTATTTTCCAAGTTTCAGTGATCCCATAACTTCAGCTATCCAGAAAAATCCAGGAAGCAGAAGGAAATTATAATAAAAGAATGCTCATATACCTAAGCAATATATTCCAAAATTTTGCTGGATGTGTAAAAATAACAGGTAATTTGTTATTTTTCCTAGAAAGAGTTTAAATAACTTTATGCCTTAAGTGAGTGAAGTCGTGCAGTCGTGTCCGACTCTTTGCAACCCCATGGACTGTAGCCTATCAGGCTCCTCCATCCATGGGATTTTCCATGCAAAAGTGCTGGAGTGGATTGCCATTTCCTTCTCCAGGGGATCTTCCCAACCCAGGAATCAAACCCGGGTCTCCCGCATTGCAGGCAGATGCTTCACCGTCTGAGCCACTATTTTTTAAGGTGATAATTCAAAAATCACATGGAAATCAATCCTAAACTAAAAGAAACAGTGTTCTCATTAAATTTCATAATATGCTTAATCTGGAAGTCAACTGAAATAATTTCTTGATTGATATGTTTTCCTTTCCTTGCAGTTCCTTGCTCAAACTCTCCTCTTATGCAGTTCAACTCATTTGTCAGTTTTCAGCTAAACCAATGGCTCTCAATATTTTTATTTTTATTATCAATCCCCAGGAACATTGAACATTTCAGACACATTTTTCCTGGTAATTCTCCATAAAATTTTAATACCACAGGTATATATAATATATATACTTGTTCTTTTTATTTTATTTAATTTTTATTGGAGTACAGTTGATTTACAATTTTGGTTTCAGGTTTCAGCAAAGTGAATCAGTTATACGTATACATATATCTACTCTGTTTTAGATTCTTTTCCCATGTAGGTCATTATAGAGTATTGAGTAGAGTTCCTTATGCTATACAGTAGTTCTTTATTAGTTATCTATTTTTATAGTGTGTATATGTCAATCCCGATCTCCCAATTTATCACCCCCCGCCATTGCCTCCTAGTAACTGTTGCTGCTGCTAAGTTGCTTCAGTCGTGTCCAACTCTGTGTGACCCCAGAGACGGCAGCCCACCAGGCTACTCCATCCCTGGGATTCTCCAGGCAAGAACACTGGAGTGGGTTGCCATTTCCTTCTCCATCTGGTAACTGTGATCAATAGCAATTTAGGAAAAAGTTATTTGGGTTGTCTTATAAGAATAATGTATGTTTGCCATTCATCTGTTGCCTTTTAATTTAATAAACAAACATAGATTAAAAAGATTGCCCCTTTCAAGTACACGTTCTCCTACTGTTTGCATATATGTGCTTTATATGTCACAAGAGGAAGATCTTTTTCTGCCCCAAAGAATCAATTTTCACACCCTTCGAAGTGATATCACCCTCATTGAGAATGCAAGTGCAGAGAACATCATGAAGGAAGAACTACCGGGGTTTAGGGATATGCATTCTTCATTGCACAGAAATGGCCCCCAAACTGCAGGACCCTCAGCTTCCTTGGATCATGCCCAACAAATATCAGTAATATCTCTAGTCAGTGGGATTAAAAAAAAAAAAATGCTTCCTAAGAAAAGAGTTTCCTTACAGAAGAATTCCAAATTGTATATATAGGTACTCCTCACCTAGGAAGTAGGGCTTTACCCCTCCTTCATTGACCTTGGACTAGACTTATGATTGGCTTCCAATGAACTGAATAGGGAAAGAAAAATAGTAGGAACTTGATAGTTAAAGAACCTGGTACACCCCATGTTAACATGTGATAAAGTTTATCATCTCCAGTGATATCATATTGATAGCACGTGCCCTTGATATGTGTTCTTTGTGGTATTCTTTTTTTAAAAGGCATAACTCTGATCTAATCATGAAAGAAACATTAGACAAACACAAATCAAGGGGCATTCTACAAAATATCTGATTGGTCAGTACTCCTAAAACAATCAAGGTCACAGAAAACAACCAAAGGATGAATAACTTCAAAGACCAGAGGACACCAAAGAGATGTGACCATTTAAGGCAAGTAATGTACTAATTAGGGCTTCCAAGATGGCTCAGTAGGTAAAGAATCCACCTGCAATTTCAGAAATGCAGGCAGATGCAGGTTCGATTCCCAGGTTGAGAAGATACCCTGGAAAAGGGCGTGGCAACCACTCCAGTATTCTTGCCTGCAAAATCCCATGGACAGAGGAGCCTGGCGGGCTACTGTTCACAGGGTCGCAAAGGGTTGGCTGCGACTGAAAGGACTGAGCACAGAGCACAGTGTTATTTAGACCCTGAAACACACCATATGTGTGTGCCTGTGTGTGTGAGTCGCTCAGTCGTGTCCGACTCTGCGACCCCGTGGACTGCAGCCTACCAGGATCCTCTGTCCATGGAATTCTCCAGGCAAGAATACTGGAGTGAGTTGACATTCCCTTCTCCAGGGGATCTTCCTGACCCAGGGATCCAACCCTAAAAGATTCTAAATGGAAAAACTGGTAACATCCAAATGAAGTTGGGATTTTAGTTAATAGAAGTGTACTTTGTTAGTTTGGACAAGTGCACTGTGGTAATGTAAGATAGTGACAAAATAGGAAATTAAAGGAGAGGTGTATGGACCTCTCTGTTCTAAATGTACAGATGTTTTGTACATCTAAAATTACTCCAAAATAAAAAAGTTTATTTTAAAATGCCACCCCCCCCATACTTCCAAATGGGGCTTCCCTGGTAGCTCAGTTGCTAAAGAATCCACCTGTAATATAGGAGATCCCAGTTCAATTCCTGGGTTAGGAAGATCCCCTGGAGAAAGGATAGGCTACCCACTCCAGTACTGTGGTCTTCCCTGGTGGCTCAGCTGGTAAAGAATTTGCTGCAGTGTGGGAGAGTGAGTTTTGATCCCTGGGTTGGGAAGATCCCCTGGAGAAGGGAATGGCCACCCACTCCAGTATTCTGGCCTGGACAATTCCATGGACTGTAATAGTCCATGGGGTGGCAAAGAGTCAGACACAACTGAGTGACTTTCACTTTCACACACTACCAAATATTCCCTCTGAGCAATAGCACCCTGAATGGAGAAAATTATTAGACTAACCTTTTTAAAATGCACATCCAATCATGTCACTTTCTGAAAAAATTTTTAAATAAGCACCCCCCCGCCCTTATTTATCACATAAGATCCACACTGTATCACTTTTGATGACCTTTCTGAACACATCTCTTTCCACTCCATCTCTGATAGCCTTCTCTTCCTTTATCACTCCTGGATTTTCACGTTTTCCCAACTGTGTCTGTTGTTTCATGCTTATATACCTCCACGCTACCTCGTAGCATGATAGTAGACATGATTTAGAAATAGATTACAATGAATATTTGTCTGAGTTTAAGAAAGATTAAATGGGCCAAGGAGAATGGCTGTTGGTGTTCACTTTAGTCATTTCCTGCTACCTACAATAGTCATTCTCTCTGACAGAATCTTTTGATCAAAGATCTAGTCACGTAGATTATTGCCTGCTTGAAAAATGGCCTGTTGTGCCCCCAAGAATGAACTAAAGGTGAGGCAGCCCATAGCCTGTGCAGTATCAGACCTCAGAATTCTTTAGCTCAGATATGTTCACAGCAAAACTTTGACAGATGGCTCTCAGAAATGATACACTTAATTTAAGCATTTGATCATTATGATAATGAGAGGATGGTAAATATTAACACAGGTTTAACCTCTCAGTAGATGGAAGTTAAATCATAGCTCACATGACAAAAAAAGAACAGAAGGGTTCTGTGTATAAGTGAAAGTGAAAGCTGCTCAATCATGTCCGACTCTTTGTGACCCCGTGGACTATACAGTCCATGGAATTCTCCAGGCCAGAATACTGAAATGGTAGCCATTCCCTTGTCCAGGCCAGAATACTGGAGTAGATCACCAGTCCCTTCTCCAGGGGATCTTCCAAACCCAGGGATTGAACCCAGCTCTCCCACACTGTAGGCAGATTCTTTACAAGCTGAGCCACCAGGGAAGTCCAAGAATACTGGAGTGGGCAGCTTATCCCTTCTCCAGGGAATTTTCTCAATCCAGGAGTCAAACCAGGGTTTGCTGCTTTGTAGGAGGATTCTTTACCAGCTGAGCTCCCAGGGCATCCTATGTTTGTTTTAAGGGCATTATGTATTAATAGTAAGATATATTGGTTTATTATCTTTGCATCTTCTGTGACCCATTAAGAATTTGAATCTTTATGGATTCAATGAAAACTTTACACTGAAAGAGTATCGGAACAAGAATGACTGTCTAATCATCATATTTGAGGTTGGATTTCAATATGAGTCCTACAGCTTTCATAAATAAAACTCTTGTACTCTCATTGTAGAATTTTCCCCAAAAAATTCCATTTAAATAAACATCTGGTTAAGTAAATATTAATGTCTGTATGTGTTAGTCACTCAGTCGTGTCTGACTCTTTGTGATCCCATGTGTTATAGCCCACCAGGCTCCTCTGTCCATGTAATTCTCTAGGGAAGAATACTGGAGTGGATTGTCATTTTCTCCTCAAATGTATATTAAGAAATTATTTGTCATTTTCAAACACTAAATACATTTCTCTAAAATAGCACTTTAATTTTTGAAATATGTCTGTGTATTTTATTCTCAAGGTGTCAAATGTGTAAAATTATTGAGTATAGCTGGTTAGCTATAGAGAAGTCCCTTTTCAGGCTGCTAAATCACAGAAAACACTGTGAGATAAGCATGTGCTGACTTACTTATCCTGAAAAAGATAAAGATGTGACATCATTTGGTTCAGGATTAGTTTGGTGTTAGCGACATGAAAGTTCAATTATTTCAATCAATATTAGTGTTTATAGCAAGGAAAATCATAAAATAAGCTATATATGGAAGCATACTAAAGGAGCAAGTTTCAGATTTCTAGGGAAGCAGTGAAATTCCCATTTCCTAGTATTGGTAGACTTATGTCTCCTAAAATAGATAAGAATCTACTGTGCCCAGCTAGCATTACCAAAATCTAAGAACCCCATTAGAGACCAATGAACTAGAAAAGCTATTACATAATACACTATGTGCTATTTCTCTGTGTATCCTCCTAACATCCGTTACAATTTTGTATTCTTGGCTACTTTAGCCAAAAACTTTTAGTTCTGCCAATTTGTAGCCATAATGCTACATAATGTTTCTATCAGAAAAATGGTGGAGGGGAGCGGGTGGGGAAGAAGAAAATGTGGCAGAAATATTTTATTGGAAAATGCTTTAATTAGAAAAACTTTAAACTGTAGTAGAAGGAAGAGTTTTGTTTTTAATAATGGCAGAGTAGCCCTTATTTTAGACTAATTATTTGATATGTAATAGCTAAAAAATTTTAACAAAAATTATATGGATGCACTGGAGGAAAGTGGTCAGAAACAGAAGGAAAAAAGAAAATTACACTGAGTCAGTTTTATGGTTACATGGTCTGAGTGGATCTTCCAGTCTGCCCAAGATCATGTGGTTAGCATTCAAACAGAAGTTCCCAGTCTTAATGTCTTGAGAAGTGAAAAGATGATGGCCAAAGTATGTGGAGTGCAAAGAGAAGTCCCAGAATGGAGAGAACCAGAGAGGACGATCTTCAAAATGTGCCAAAAATCTTAGCCAAATCCCTGGTTAAGTCCTGAAACTAAGCATAGTAAACATAAAAGATGGCATGCTTTCTGGAAAAAGCAGTACCTGAGAGGTAAGGAGGAAAATAATTCCTCTACTTCTCTCTAAAATGGAGACGTATTTTGGAACTTGAGTCTAGCCATAGAGTTTTTCCTGGCCTGCTAGAAAAAGTCAACACTGTTCAGAGAAAGATAACATACTCAAGAACATCTCTAAAATTTGTCACTTATAGAGGACTGAAAACAATTAAAAGAAAAACTAGGCATGCAAAAATATAAAAGCTCATAATCAAGAGAAACATAAAGAATAAAATCTGACAGTGAGAAGACACATGTTGGTATTTTGCAGATAAAGACTTTAAAGTAGCTATTATAAATATGTGCAGTCACTCAAAAATAAGTTAGTCAAAATGAATAAACAGATGGGAAATAATAAAAAATACAGAACTAATTTTAAAAAAAACAGGGAAATTCTAGACCTACAAAATATACTAGTCTAATTTTTAAAATTCCGTGAATAAGTTTAAGATCGTATATAAAATAAAAAATTTCATTTGTGCAACTTAAGATAGATCAATACATATATAAATTATGGATTCTAAAGAATAGAAAAAAAAAATACCCAGAACTTCCTTGCTTTGACTGAACTATAAAAACATATGAAGCTGTCTAAATTATATGTAATATGAGTCCCAAAAGAAGAGGAAAGAAAGGACTGAAAAAAAATTACTTGAAGGAATAATATATAAAAAATTCCCAAATTTTGTGAAAGATATTAACTTAAAAAACACAAAGTTCATCAAACACCAAGGAAGAGAAATATAGAGGCAAAAAATATCTAGGTACACCCAAGTCAAAGAGAAAAGTTATAGAGGACATCTTGAAAGCCACAAAACAGGTAAAATCCCATTATACACATTCAAACAACAATATGAAATATGACTGATGTCTCATCAGAATAAAACAGGAACTGTAAGACAATGGTAAAACACCTTCACAAGTGTTACAAGGGACAAACATTTATTAACCCAAAACTCTAGATCTTGAAAATATACCCTAGATCATGTTGTCAGGGCAAAATCAAGATGATGGAATAGAAAACGCTGTCCTCCCACAGACACCCAAACTACAAGTACATATAGAACCACTCTCTCTGACAATGACCTAAAGACTAGTAGAACAGCTCTACTACAGTTAAGGATATAGGGACTAGAGACTCAAGCATAAGAACGAGGACCCAGAGGGATGGTACAGGGAGAGAGGTGGGAGGGGGATTCAGGATGGGGAACACCTGTATACCTGTGGCAGATACATGTTGATATATGGCAAAACCAATACAATATTGTAAAGTAATTAACCGCTAATTAAAATTAATAAATTTATATTTAAAAAAATTTTTTTTTAAAAATGGAACTCCTAGAAGAAAACAAAGGCTGTATGCTCTTTGACAGCAATCTTAATGAAGTTTTTTGGACATATCTCCATGGCAGCCCATTCCAATATTCTTGTCTGGAGAATCCCATGGACAGAAAAACCTGGCAGACTACAGTCCATGGAGTCACAGAGAGCTGTGCACAGCTGAAGGGACTTAGCACACACTTTCAGGCAAGGATAAAAAAAGCAAAACCAATCAAATGAGACGACATGAATTTAAAAAGCTGTTGTGCAGCAATGCAAATCATCAGCAAAATGAAAAGGCAACCCACTGAATGAAATGATACTTGCAAAACTTAATATAGAGAATTGATATTAATTAATAAGAGCTAATTAATATCAATTAATAATAGGTCAATATCAGTTCAGTCGCTCAGTCGTGTCCGACTCTGCGAACCCATGAATCGCAGCACACCAGGCCTCCCTGTCCATCACCAACTCCCGGAGTTCACTCAGACTCACATCCATCAAGTCAGTGATGCCATCCAGCCATCTCATCCTCGGTCATCCCCTTCTCCTCCTGCCCCCAATCCCTCCCAGCATTAGAGTCTTTTCCAATGAGTCAACACTTCACATGAAGTGGCCAAAGTACTGGAGTTTCAGCTTTAGCATCATTCCTTCCAAAGAAATCCCAGGGCTGATCTTCTTCAGAATGGACTGGTTGGATCTCCTTGCAGTCCAAGGGACTCTCAAGAGTCTTCTCCAACATCACAGTTCAAAAGCATCAATTCTTCAGCACTCAGCATTTTTCACAGTCCAACTCTCACATCCATACATGACCACAGGAAAAACCATAGCCTTGACTAGACAGACCTTAGTCGGCAAAGTAATGTCTTTGCTTTTGAATATACTATCTAGGTTGATTATAACTTTTCTTCCAAGGAGTAAGCGTCTTTCAATTTCATGGCTGCAGTAACCGTCTGCAGTGACTTTGGAGCCCCCAAAAATAAAGTCTGACACTGTTTCCACTGTTTCTCCCTCTATTTCCCATGAAGTGATGGGACCAGATGCCATGATCTTCGTTTTCTGAATGTTGAGCTTTAAGCCAACTTTTTCACTCTCTTCTTTCACTTTCATCAAGAGGCTCTTTAGTTCCTCTTCACTTTCTGCCATAAGGGTGGTGTCATCTGCATAGCTGAGGTTATTGATATTTCTCCCAGCAATCTTGATTCCAGCTTGTGTTTCTTCCAGCCAAGCGTTTCTCATGATGTACTCTGCATATAAGTTAAATAAGCAGGGTGACAATATACAGCCTTGACGTACTCCTTTTCCTATTTGGAACAAGTCTGTTGTTCCACGTCCAGTTCTAACTGTTGCTTCCTGACCTACATATAGGTTTTTCAAGAGGCAGGTCAGGTGGTCTGATATTCCCATCTCTTTCAGAGTATTCCACAACTTATTGTGATCCATGCAGTCAAAGGCTTTGGCATAGTCAATAAAGCAGAAATAGATGTTTTTCTGGAACTCTCTTGCTTTTTCCATGATCCAGCAGATGTTGGCAATTTAATCTCTGGTTCCTCTGCCTTTTCTAAAACCAGCTTGAACATCTGCAAGTTCACAGTTCACGTATTGCTGAAGCGTGGCTTGGAGAATTTTGAGCATTACTTTACTAGCATCTGAGATGAGTGCAATTGTGCAGTAGTTTGAGCATTCTTTGGCATTGCCTTTGTTTGGGATTAGGATGAAAACTGACCTTTTCCAGTCCTGTGGCCACTTCTGAGTTTTCCAAATTTGCTGGTATATTGAGCGCAGCACTTTCACAGCATCATCTTTCAGGATTTGCAATAGCTCAACTGGAATTCCATCACCTCCATTAGCTTTGTTTGTAGTAATGCTTTCTACAGCAGCCTCTATATACAAGAAAACATACCCAAATAGTCAACTGTAGAAACACAAATATCTTTATTCACTGACAAGTATTAAGGGCCTACTACAAGCCAGACTTATCTTGTCTGAAAAATGTTTCAGAGGCAAGAATGGTTGGGTCAAATAATATTCAGTTCAGTTCAGTCATGTCCAGCTCTTTGTAATCCCCTGGGCTGCAGCACACCAGGCTTCCCGGTCCATCACCAACTCCCAGGGCTTGCTCAAACTCATTTCCAGTCAGAGATGCCATTCATTTATCTAATTTTCTGTCATCCCTTTCTCCTCCTGCCTTCAATCTTTCTCAGTACATGGTCTTTTCCAATGAGTCAGTTCTTTGCATCAGGTGGCTAAAGTATTGGCGCTTCAGCTTCAGCATCAGTCCTTCCAATGAACACCCAGGACTGATCTCCTTTAGGATGGGTTGGTTGGATCTCCTTGCAGTCTAGGACTCTCAAGAGTCGTCTCCAACACCACAGTTCAAAAACATCAATTCTTTGGTGCTTAGCTTTCTTATAGTCCAAATCTCACACCCATACATGACTACCAGAAAATCCATAGCTATGACTAGACAGACCTTTGTTGGCAAAGAAATGTCTCTACTTTTTAATATGCTATTGAGGTTGGTCATAGGGTAATAATACAGTCAGTTATAATTGACTAATGAAAGACAACAAGAACCCAGATAGAGCAGGTCTCAGAACTAGAGAAGCTGAATTTCTCAAAATTTTATGAAACAAATACAAGTATCATACCATTTAGCATTTGGAGTTTATCATTTTCATATAATATAATCAGATCTAGACAGAGGATTTACCATTCTCAATGAGTAAGCAGATTACCCTTCCCTTCAAATTCTGGTGCCAGCCTGCAATTAATTCTTTATTCAACACAAGAATCACCCAAATATGTTTTCTGAATATTCAAACAATGTTTAGAATAAATAAGTTTGAGGAAAAAGATAGGAGTTACTTAAATTCTTGTAAATTCCAAGAAATCTTTACATGGATAGAGTTTATCATTTTATTTAATCATTGTAACATGGTAGAAATGAATATTCTTATTTTACAGAGTAAAAAAAAATCAGAAATCAGAGAGATTCAGAGTCTTGACCAAGCACACACAGCTAGCAGGCAAAGGAATGAGAAGGAAACTACAGTCTGTAACTCGTATTCCGATTTCCACTCTAGCACCATCCCCTCCAAACCCCAGAAGTGATGTTTTGATTCAGATCCATTAAGCAGAATTATTGAGTCATGTAGGTGGTTGAGTATAAACCTTTGAGCAAAGTTCATTTAATGCATCATAATTAGCAACAGAGATTAGCTAATCAAACCACTAATGATAATCTAATTGGTGTAGTGTTCTACTGCTTACAAAGCACTTTTATGTAATTGTATAATTTGATGTGTAAAATGATGATGTTTGACAGAGATTTCCCCCCCCCCACCTAACTTCACAGGTGAAAAATTTAATGCTCAAAGAAATTTATTGATGTCCCCCAAATCATTAAATCCCTAAATAAGTTGGGAAATGAATTCTAATGCTATATCTTATGTTCTCCAAATACAACATATACCACTATCCAACTGGGCAAGATGATCAAGAACAGAGTGCTCCAGAGTCCTTCCCTGATTCAGAAATGGTGTGTGATGCAGCCTTTAGTGAATAAGTACCCTTTCACCTACAATCTTAGATCTTAGTGATGATTCTGGGCTCTTCCCCATGGAAAACAGTTTTGAAAGTCCATTGCATTGCCCTTTGAATATGGATTTGGGCTTGACTTTTTTTTTTTTTTTGTGCCATATACAACCTAGGAATAGTTTTGTGATAATAAAGAAAACACCAAAAGCATTCTCTGCTATCATTTCCCACCTATGGTTCTTAGAACAGGCCATAAAGTAAATTTTTCTGTTTTGGTTGTATAAAAAGAAAGCTGTGATTTTAGCTTACTGAGCAATTGTACTCGCCCTATTTTCCATACTTTATAGTAGCCTTCTGATGCTCATCAACAAAACACATGTGGAACATGAAAAAAACTAAGCATTTTATCTCCTAGTTTGATTTTCAAGATGTATTTCTAATAATTAGCATAATATTAGAGTAGTGGGAAATGTTAGACAGTATGAATAGAGTTATATCAAATAATAAATAATATTGGTGAATAAATAATAAGTGAAGTTTAAAATGACTGCAGATGGTGAATGAAGCCATGAAATTAAAAGACACTTACTCCTTGGAAGAAAACTTATGACCAACCTAGATAGCATATTGAAAAGCAGATACATTACTTTGCCAACAAAGGTCCATCTAGTCAAAGATATGGTTTTTCCATTGGTGATGTATGGATGTGAGAGTTGGACTATAAAGAAAGCTGAACACTGAAGAATTGATGCTTTTGAACTGTGGTGTTTGAGAAGACTCTTGAGAGTCCCTTGGACTGCAAGAAGATCCAACCAGTCCATCCTAAGGGAGATCAGTCCTAGGTGTTCATTGGAAGGAATGATGCTGAAGCTGAAACTCCAATACTTTGGCCATCTGATGCGAAGAACTAACTCATTGGAAAGGACCTTGATGTTGGGAAAGATTGAAGGTGGGAGGAGAAGGGAACGACAGAGGATGAGATGGTTGGATGGCATCACCGACTCAATGGACATGAGTTTGAGTGAACTCTGGGAGTTGGCAATGGACAGGGAGGCCTTGTGTGCTGCAGTCCATGGGGACTGCAAAGAGGCAGATACGACTGAGCAACTGAATTGAACTGAACTGAACTGAACTGAAGTTTATACCTACTTATCTTTTTTATTTGTCAAAACAAAATCTCCAATTGGTAAATTTGGATTTTAGTAGCACATAAGTCCTAGTTGAGGGGAAAGAAAGACTTATTAGCCTTGTTTCTTCAAAAAAAAAAAAAAAAAAAGGAAGAAGAACTTTGATGTATATTCTGGAATTTTATTCTAACTTTAACTTCATTTAGAATAGAAATGGTCTATTACATTTGTGTTTCAACGTCCATTCAGAAAATGATATGAGCTAGTATTTGACTCTCTTAAGAGCAGCAAATGTCAGATGAGTAAATAGAGCAGTTTCAGATTTGGGTTTTTCACTCTGGTCTATTTAACAAATTGGGGGAACTTAAATGAAGTCATAAATGCTCTAAACCCTCAGTTGCTTCTTCACAAGTGGAGAAAATCTCACCATCCATTTATCACTGTTGTGAAGATTAGTTATCATAAATGATAGATTTCATGATTAAACCAGTTATATTTATTCAACACATTCTCTCATGATGTGCGATGGTTTAAGATAATTATTTCTTTTGCAACACACATAACAAAGGATTAGTATTAGAATATGTAAAGAATTCCTGCAGATAACTCTTTATCATTTATATATTTTTAAAAACTAGAAATGATTTTTTTTTAAATTTACAAAGCACATGAATAGGCATTTAACAGAAAAGTACATATAGCCCCTCACTTGTAATCAACAAAATGCAAAGTAAAATCACAAGGAAGGTGATTTTGCTTAGGGGTTGGTTAACTCAACACATGCATGAGTTAACACTTGTATAGTACAAATAAAGATACAATGTCAACCAAAGGCATATACTCCTAAAGGCAAAGAGGACAGATAAAGAAAGAGAGCAAGTAGTTTACTACTAATAGAGAGAGGGATTAAGATTGCATGTTGAATTCTAAGATCTTCTCCCCAGGCTTTCCCTAACATCTAACAGCTCTCAGGACACTGGCAAAAAAGGTTTCATCTGCCAAGTTGGAGACTATAAATATCTTCTCAGGGGAAACTAGCTAGCTCAAGTGAAAATTCTAAAACTACCAGTGTCTGAGGTCATCTAGTGAAATGGTTGAGCCAGATCACCCCGCAGCATGGCTCACATTAAACAAGCCCTTTCAGAGCTTCCCATCAGCTTTTCACTGCCCCAAAAGTCAGCAATCACCAGACTTGTGAACAATTTCTAACATGAGTAACATAAGCCAAAACAAGTAAAACAAATAGATATAGAGGGTAAAATGACAAAAGCACCTTGGAAGAAATAAGCTGTAGAAAAGGAGGAAAAATAAAAACAACTGTGAATGTCTTCAGGGAGAGAGACTCACTGGCTCATGGGATGGTGCTCTCCTCTAAAGTGGAGAAGGGTAAATAGAGGGACATCACAGAAGCTGATAAAGTTCAGCTTCTGAAGATAGAGGTCAAAACCATCATGTGTTATAGATTGTCCTTGAGCCACGCTAACTGGCAAACAGAATAGCAATAATTGCTTGAGACAGAAGATAAATGAAGGGCACTTTTAAAGTTGTGTTTAAGCTGAGAGATACACACACTCATACATACACAAACACAGTTCTCTGGAGTCTATGAACGTAAGTGCAAAGAAAATAAAAAGTGAAGTGAGAGCACAAAACAGTGACTAGTGTGCTATATACATATTTTAAATGCTTATAGTTAAGAGGAGTGACAACTTTGAGGTTAGAAAGATCTGTAATCAAATCCTTACTATGTCACTTTACATCTGGGTGAGATTGGGCAAACTAAATTTTCCAAGACATAGTTTCTTCATTCATGAAAGAGAATAATAAAATATATTCTATGGGATCACTGTGAATATTCAAGATAATACATACCAAAAGTTCATGGCAAACTGGTTGGTATAAAGTAGAAATTAAATCAAAATCAAATACTATTATAGTAAAATATATAAAGATATCATTATACACTGATGGTTCACCCCCTTTCAAATATTTTCCTTATTTTCCTCACTTTGTTAATTAAGTTCAGTTCAGTTCAGTCGCTCAGTCGTGTCCGACTCTTTGCAACCCCATGGATGGCAGCACGCCAGGCCTCCCTGTCCATCACCATCACCCAGAGACCACTCAGACTCATGTCCATCGAGTCTGTGATGCCATCCAGCCATCTCATCCTCGGTCATCCCCTTCTCCTCCTGCCCCCAATCCCTCCCAGCATCAGGGTCTTTTCCAATGAGTCAACTCTTCACATGAAGTGGCCAAAGTACTGAAATTTCAGCTTTAGCATCATTCCTTCCAAAGAAATCCCAGGGATGATCTCCTTCAGAATAGACTGGTTGGATCTCCTTGCAGTCCAAGGGACTCTCAAGAGTCTTCTCCAACACCACAGTTCAAAAGCATCAATTCTTCGGCACTCAGCATTCTTCACAGTCCAACTCTCACATCCATACATGACCACTGGAAAAACCATAGCCTTGACTAGACAGACTTTAGTCGGCAAAGTAATGTCTTTGCTTTTGAATATACTATCTAGGTTGGTCATAACTTTTCTTCCAAGGAGTAAGCGTCTTTTAATTTCATGGCTGCAGTCACCATCTGCAGTGATTTTGGAGCTCCCAAAAATAAAGTCTGACACTGTTTCTACTGTTTCCCCATCTATTTCCCATGAAGTGGTGGGACCGGATGTCATGATCTTCGTTTTCTGAATGTTGAGCTTTAAGCCAACTTTTTCGCTCTCCTCTTTCACTTTCATCAGGAGGCTCTTTAGCTCCTTTTCAGTTTCTGCCATAAGGGTGGTGTCATCTGCATAGCTGAGGTTATTGATATTTCTCCTGGCTATCTTGATTCCAGCTTGTGTTTCTTCCAGTCCAGCGTTTCTCATGATGTACTCTACATAGAAGTTGAATAAGCATGGTGACAATATACAGCCTTGACGTACTCCTTTTCCTATTTGGAACCAGTCTTTTGTTCCATTTCCAGTTCTAACTGTTGCTTTCTGACCTGAATACAGATTTCTCAAGAGGCAGGTTAGGTGGTCTGGTATTCCCATCTCTTTCAGAATTTTCCATAGTTTATTGTGATCCACACAGTCAAAGGCTTTGGCATAGTCAATAAAGCAGAAATAGATGTTTTTCTGGAACTCTCTTGCTTTTTCTATGATCCAGCGGATGGTGGCAATTTGATCTCTGGTTCCTCTGCCTTTTCTAAAACCAGCTTGAACATCAGGGAGTTCACGGTTCACGTATTGCTGAAGCGTGGCTTGGAGAATTTTGAGCATTACTTTACTGGCATGTGAGATGAGTGCAATCGTGTGGTAGTTTGAGCTTTTTTTGGCATTGCCTTTGTTTGGGATTGGAATGAAAACTGACCTTTTCCAGTCCTGTGGCCGCTGCTGAGTTTTCCAAATTTGCTGGCATATTGAGTGCAGCACTTTCACAGCATCATCTTTCAGGATTTGAAACAGCTCCACTGGAATTCCATCAACTCCACTAGCTTTGTTCGTAGTGATGCTTTCTAAGGCCCACTTGACTTCACATTCCAAGATGTCTGGCTCTAGCTTAGTAATCACATCATCATGATTATCTGGGTCGTGAAGATCTTTTTTGTACAGTTCTTCCATTTATTCATAGCCTAGTTATTTATTTGTTTCTACTGACCAATATATATATATATATATATATATATATATATATATATATATATAAAGAAAGTCCCTCAGTCATAAAGAATATATATATAAAGAATATATACACACATATATATTTATGGGTTTTCCTGGTGGCTCAGTGATAAAGAATCCACCTGCAATGCAAGAGACCTGGGTTCAATCCCTGGGTCAGGAAGATCCTCTGGAGAAGTGAATGCCAACCCACTCCAGTATTCTTACCTGGAGAGTTCCCCTCCATCTGTATGTGTGTGTGTTTGTACTGATAGATTGATCGATCAATAGATAGATATTCTAGTCTGCACTGACCCCATCTTATTGTGGAAGTCAATCTTCTGTTTCCCAGACAGAAAATAAACAGGGAAACAGCTCCCCATAGACAGTTCTGGCTTTATAATTCTAGATTCTAATTCTAAATGTGATTATCTTACAATCAGCTTAAAGGCTTGCTTTGGTTTTGGTTTTCTAGCTAACATTTGCTAAATGGCCCTCAACTTTGTACTCCTATTTTAGGATGTTTAAGATGTTCAATGCATGATTTGACAACCTAATAATTGATTGCGTGGAAAAGAAGGATATCAAAATGAAGAGGAAGAGGAGCTGAAATATACAAATACAAATATTCAAAGAGCAAAGATTAACCTGCCATTCCAGATAAAAAATATGTCTTGAAAACATCTGCTTCTGCTTGAAATTGTCAGGGAAAATGTGCCTATATTTTTATATCTCTCTAATGGACCCAGAATACACTTGGAAATCTGAATGGTTTTGGTTTCTGGTAGGAGTTATATCTTTTACCCTTTATTTAGCAGCCAGATACCTGAAGCTGGTGGCAAAACCATAAGCTACAAAGCTAAATGAAAAGGCATTTGGGTGATAATTTAATTCACATTTAATTGTGCCTGAAACAGTTAGGCCTGGTGAGAACCAGGTTATCAAATAGTAAAATTTGGATCCATTCTGTCTTATCCCAGGAGCTCCAGACAAGCTCACACGTGAGCTGGATCAGGAGATTAGCAAAACCCTCCGTTTAAGCATTAGATGTCAAGATTTTTTGTTTATTTTTGTTATTATTTTTTGAGTAGAAATCTTTTGAGGTACTGAATTCTTTTCGATCTTTATAAATGAGAACCCTATATGCACCCAAATAGCATTAACTTCTCTGTCAAGGCTACTATAAGAAATGATAATATAAATAGCAACAGTAAACATTTCTTGAGCATGAACACTGCATGGGGAATAGGGTGAAAGCTTCACATTGACTAAATACATCTACGGCTCACAGCCCTGTGGAACAGAGTATTAAGCTCTTTACAATAAGGATAGGAAAAGTGAGACCCAGAGAAAAGAGGTGACTTGCCCAGCTGTACAAAGGCAGTGTGACATAAGTACATGGTTAGTTCATCAAAATCCATTTTCTTTAATTATGGGGCACCAGCCTACATTTCCCACCTTTTCCTAGAATTAAGCGTGGTGATGCACTTAACTTCTGGCCAATAGAATATGAGCACAAATACTGTATTTGCCATTAAACATATTTAAAAGTGGGTGGTCTTTCACAAGGGGCTGTTACTAATCTGTGATGAATTGAGAACACACCAAGACCATCTGAAAACAGTGGAGCCACAGAAGAGTAAGAGCCTGGGTCTTAAACTGACCCAGTTTGCGTCCTACAAACTCCCTCAGTCACCTGTTACCCTTTATGTAAGCAAGAAATCAATCTTTAACATGTCAGTGGCTTAACACATTCAGATGAACTGGTTACTAGCTATAATATTTATGTAAATGCTAGCTGCCTTCAGGGGCATAAACTGAGTGTTGAACGTGGATTTTGTGATTTTTAGAGAACAAGATATTAACCATTATGCTGTAGCACTTCTAAGCCCGATAAGTAAATCCCCCTCACTAGAATTCTGAACACTCGTCCCATTCCATCTTATTTGACAACTGTCTGGTTACTATGTTAACTGGGGAAATGAAGCAGTATATATCACCTTGAGCATATATCTAGTAAAAACTACGTCTATATACGTGTGCTCAGTCGTCTTTGACTCTTTGTGACCCCATGAACTGTAGCCCACCAGGCTCCTCTGTCCATGGGATTTTCCTGGCAAGCATACTGGAGTGGGTTGCCATCCCCTTCTCCAGGGGATCTTCCCAACCCAGGAATCAAACCCGAGTCTCCTGTGTCTCCTGCACTGCAGGCAGATTCTTTACCACTGAGCCACAGGGGATGCCCATATCTATCTACTATTTAAAAAGTCATATGTAATATTTTCAAAGCAAGGGAATAGGGAAGTCCTCTTTGCAGAGCCCTTGTTTTGAGCCCTGAGTACTTTGAGATTAATGACTCAAACAATCTGACAAATCTGATCAAGTTTATGCATACTTATGTCCCCCAAATGCATATAAATGTAATATTTTTCATAAAATCCCAGGGTCCATAGAAATGGATTTAGGGCTCCTGACACATGTGATTTCATATAATTCATGCAGAAGGTTTGCCTGGTAGCAGTTTTATTATCCTCATTTTACAGATGACAAAACATAAGATACAAGTGGTAAGTGACTTGCCTAAGCTCAGACTTTTGGTAGATGGCAGAACCAGGATTTAAGTTTAAGACAATTTTACTCCACGGTTCATATCCTTTCGGCTGCTTTGTGATTGTTCAGTCCCTGTGGTGTAGTGAAACACCACCCGGTTTCTCACAACTACCTTAATATCACTGTTTTAAACATAAAATTTAGCAAGATCTGCCAGCCTTTACAATTCCAAATATTTATTATTCATGCAATTGTGCCATGTGTATGTGAAAGAGAGACTAATATGAAATACTGTGATTGAGAAAAGAAAGAGATACACAGATTGAGAAAGATACTGTCTTCATAAATTATTATGTTAAGGAATTATCTCTAAGTGACATTTATCTTCATCCACAAATTTTATAGAAATCTACTGGTAAAACTCACATAAAGTAGCCTCATGTGCTAATTCCCAAAGTTCAACTACCCTCTAGCCATAGGAGCAACCTGAGTTACAGAAAGGCACCCAGCTGTCTTTGGTGTTTCCTATCCCAAATTATGTTTTTCCTCTTTGCCTTGATAAATCTCATCCATCTTATTTAACACATACTCCAGCCAATAACCAGCCTTCTTCCCTAAAACAAAACAGAATAAACAAACCGAAGAACCCACCATTTCCATGTTTGGATGGGAATAAGCACATGTAGACGGATGGCATTATAATAACCCTCCCTCCCTTATCCATGGTTTCAGTTTCCATGGTTTCAATCATTAATGCCCATAGTCAACCATGGCCCAAAAATATTAGATAGAAAATTCTAGAAATAAGCAATTAATACCTTTTAAATCATGTGCTCCCATTCTGAGTAACATGCTGAAATTTCATACCTTCCAACTCCACAGAAAGTGATTCATCTCTTTGTCCAGAGTGTCCATGCTGTATATGCCGCCTGCTTATTAGTATAGGGATAAATATAGTATGCTTAGTATGTGGGCTTCCCAGGTGGTGCTAGTGGGAAAGGACCCAGCAGCCAATGCTGGATACATAAGAGACTTGAATTCGATTCTTGGGTCTGAAAGATCCTCCAGAGGAGAGCGTGGCAACCCACTCCAGTATTCTTGCCTGGAGAATCCCATGGACAAAGGAACCTGGCAGGCTACAGTCCATAGGGTGGCAAAGAGTCGGCCATGACTGCAGCTTCTTAGCACACAAACATAGTATGGACACAGGAATACCTCATTTTATTGCACTTCACTTTGTTGCATCTCAAAGATCCTGTATTTTCTACAAATTGGAGGTTTGTGGCAAGCTTGCATTGTGGCAATTCAAAATATTCAGAGTATAGCTAGCATTTTTACCAATTATATATTTTCAAATTACTATATATCCATTATTCTTTAGTCATAATGCTATTATACACTTAACAGACCATAGTATGAAGACGGCATGCCATCCCACTCCAGTATTCTTGCCTGGAGAATCTGATAGAGGAACCTGGTGGGTTATGGTCCATATGGTCACAAAGAATCAGACATGACTGAAGTGACCTAGCACAGCACAGCACAGTATAGCATAAACATTCACCGGGAAAACAAAAAATTCATGTGATTCTCTTTATTGTGATATTCACTTTACTGTGGTGGTCTGGAAATGAAACCATAATCTTTGCGGTCTGCCTATAAGAAATTCAATACTGCCCATGGCTTCAGTCATTCACTGGGGGTCTTGGGACACATTCCTCTGGATAAAAGGTTCTTCTATATTGTCTGCATGTCCAGGATGTGAGAGATAATTGCACATCCCTTAATAGCAATTATTTATCTGGGGATTGTTAGACTTATTATCTCTTCCTCCCAATAGATTAATTCTCCAGGAAGACAGTAACTATCCTCTTTTATTCTTATTGCATCTCCTAAACTAGCTCAGCTCCTAAAACAGAGTAGGTATGTCATATTTGCTGAAGGACTAAAATGTGACAGCTTTTAGTCCAATTCACAGATTTGGGGACATGTCAAATGATAATAGATGGAGCAAGTTCTCTAGTTTACATCATTCCTGAATGGTTTCAGCACACCTCACACAACTGCATTTCTAGGAATCTGACTCATGAAATGAGCCTGGTGGGTCTCAGGCTGATGAGAAACACTGCAACAGCCTAGGTGGAAAAGACCACAGAAGCTTTCTAAATTGCTTTTCTTTCCTCCTCAGGAGTAACTGGGCTGGGGACTCACAGGAGGGCAGATGCTGTCGCTCTGCCACACCCTGGAGGTGTCTACCTCAGTTCCACACTGAGAACATCTGCTTCTCTCCACTCCACATCACAGCATTCCCTCCCCAGCTGGGAGACCAGCACCAAAGGCTTCAGCCTCCACAGAGCAGGGCTGTACTTCCTGTTAATTCAGAGAGATGCCATGGAGAGTTGAAAGACAATTGATTATTTGGAACTCAGTGGTATACACACCCTAGGGCAAGTACCAATGGCAAGCTGTTGCTAGACTAGCAGTGGTCTTTATTTCCACATCTGAAATTTCTTTTTAAATATTGAGATAGCCTGAGTCATTGCATCAGTCTTAATGCAAGCCTGTATCATAGATACCCAGTAGAAAGTGCCCAGTCTTTGATTTGGGAAAACCTGGCTTTGAATCAACTCTTCTCCATGTATTGACATTCTTTCCTATGATTCTCTAATTCTAAATATTTCATATCTCAGAGGCACTTCCCTTTCTTATAAAATGGCAATAAGTAGATCTGCATCATGGGCTGCTATGAAGATTCACCTTTTCCTTCTCGCCTATCTCATTGCTCCGCTAGAGATATTATTATTCTTGTACACACATCTCAGTATGCCCACAGACTATCTCCATCATGATCACTCACTGCCCTGGTGATTCTGATGCATGCTCAGAATTGTTAGAAACTGTTTCATTGAATGAAAATACGGATTGCATTGGCTTGGTCATAGACAAAGGTTATTTCCTAATTTTGGAGTTAAGTTCCTTAAAACATCATGTAGAGTAATCTGTGATCAAGAAATTTAGAACCTTATAAATATTAAGACCGTATATATAATATATAGCATAATACTATCTATGTAACATTATATATACACGTACACATATAACATGTTACATATATAACATATGTAACACATATGTAACATGTTATATACGTTATATATGTACATATATAACACATATATGTATATATAACATGCTATATATATACTTGTGTGCGTGTGTATAAAAGCATGGCAAAATAAACGTTTGAGTAAAGCATCCCACAGAAAAGCCTTTGCAGGTTTTTGATATGATTGTAAAGTCATTTAATATGGATAGCCACACACTAACTGCAACATTGACAACAATATTGTACACCTCTTGAGGCATTCTGATGCCTCAAAAAATTTGATATCCATTTGCCATTGTTTTATATACACTTAGGGATATCTCTTTTACATATATATATACATACATATATGTATATATTTAAAAACAGAAGTAAGTCCATCCAGCTTTGTAGGAAATCACAGAGTATGATGTGATGCCTCTTTGCAAGATTTAATATAATTATTATTTTAAAACAAGGTTGGAGACTAGGGGCATTTAATTAATGTTAACTTACAATAATATACACTCAGTCTAGCATTCGCATAGTTGCAGAAAGGATGAAGAATTTATAGTTTCACTTCATGTACGCCTAGCATCTTCCAACTGGGAGAGATCACCATCCCAACATAAAGCTAATTCCAAGATCTATAGGTACAGAATTAGTTGACAAGCAGTGTGTTGCTAACCAGGTGGCACTAGTGGTAAAGAGCCAGCCTGCCAATGTGGGAGACATAAGAGATGAGGGTTCTATCCCTGCGTCGGGAAGATTCCCTGAAGGGGGATCTGACAACTCACTCCAACATTGTTGCCTGGAAATCCCAAGGACAAAGAATCGGACGTGACTGAAATGACTTAGTACATGCTTAGCATGCATGCATGGAGAGCACAACGTGTTGCTCACCAATACATTAATAGTGGGTCAGCAAATCAGTCTAGGGATTCAAGTTTGATCTAGGAAAAGGAAGCAATCATGGAGGAGGAGGAAGAAAAAGGAGAAAAAGCAGCAGCAACTTATTTACTGACTTCTTAACACCTTAATTACTTCCCTGGTGGCTCAGACGGTGAAGCGTCTGTCTACCATGTGGGAGACCCGGATTCGGTCCCTGGGTTGGGAAGATCCCTTGGAGAAGGAAATGGCAATACACTCAAGTACTATTGCCTGGAAAACCCCATGGACAGAGGAGCCTGGTAGGCTACAGTCCATGGGGTCGCAAAGAGTCGGACACGACTGAGCGACTTCACTTCACTTAACACCTTAATTACATTACTTCAAGAATAGGGTAGCGATGCAATTAGCAATTCCTCTTTATAGGAGAGAAACTGGATCTTTATATATATATATAAAATGCATTTTATTTTATTTTTTATTTTTTAAATTTTTATTTTTACTTTATTTTACTTTACAATACTGTATTGGTTTTGCCATACATTGACATGAATCCACCACAGGTGTACATGCGTTCTCAAACATGAACCCCCCTCCCACCTCCCTCCCCATAACATCTCTCTGGGTCATCCCCGTGCACCAGCCCCAAGCATGCTGTATCCTGCATTGGACATAGACTAGCGATTCGATTCTTACATGATAGTATACATGTTTCAATGCCATTCTCCCAAACCATCCCACCTTCTCCCTCTCCCTCTGAGTCCAAAAGTCCGCTATACATATCTGTGTCTTTTTTACTGTCTTGCATACAGGGTCATCATTGTCATCTTTCTAAATTTCATATATATGTGTTAGTACACTGTATTGGTGAGAAACTGGATCTTAAGTTACATCATGTATTAGCTAGATTAAGAAGGAGAGTAATTATTAAAATCCTGCTCTTTTTGTTTTTGTTTTCAGTTCCAAGTTAAACTCCCATCTTATTGTAGTAAGCCACAAACACTTCTCAGTTTTAATAGATGCAGAGAAAAAAAGCATCTCTTCAAAGAATAAAGCAAATACACTGACAAAACAAAACAAGATATTAAAGTGCAAGTTTTTCAGGTTAAGGAACTAAGAACGACTCTATAGATTTACTCAAGGGGGAAAACGGCTTGCTCTATGTGGAATTTTTAGGCTCCCCTTACATAGTTGCATGATAACAAATGAGAAACTAGAGTTATTTAAGGGAGCATTGGTGCCTTAACAAAAGATTATTGTAATCTGTAGTTTTGAAATGATGTTAGAAGTCGAACAAATATGGGAACATAAATAAAGAATGTTGATTTGCAGACATCATACCTTCTGTACTTCATCAACTCAGATGGAACACTTTTTTACATTGTAGTATCTCTGAAATCAAAATGAGTAATACATCAAATGGCTTCATACAGTCACTCTCAACAGAGTGAAAACTGTCTGATTCCAATGTTAAGATTTTATTTTTTCCCCTCTCTACCTATAGTTTCTATAAGCAATTACATGAGCTTTCTTGGTTGTAATGCCTGAGGGCATAATTGAATAATGGCAACTCCATGTATATTTCAATAATCAAAGCAAAAATAACAAACCATTTGAGAAAAGGATGTGAATCTGACTTGTCTGGTCCTTTGGCATTTTTTGTTAGATCAAGAAAGTGTTAGCATTAAAACTCTGAGACAGTTGTCACAGAAAATGTGGGAGTAAGAAGCTTAAAGGCTTGCTCTCTTGAGTGAAGCGACTATTATGTTGACAAACACTGATAGAATCTATGTTTTTGGAAACTCTGGAATCTAAGGAAATAAACTTACAGCGACCAGGGATGTGTTTAATGAAGCAAGAGGTTGTGAAATTTTGGTTAAAAAGTGCTGTGGTTATTTTGCTTCCTTGAGTCTTATCCCCCATTCCCTAACTTGACAGTGGTCATTGGAATGGTAGATTGAACTCCTGAGGCAATTGGCTGGTGCCACAAGGTGAAATATGAACATTGTTATCAAACTCCTGGCTGTGCATTTTGACTTGCTGGGTGGCTACCTAAGGGACCAGCAGAGAGGCTTGCCTTAGCTTTGCCCTCCCTGGGGAGGAGATATATCAACACAAATTTATAAAAGCATTTAAAGACATATATCACTTATAACTTCCTGGAGCAAAGGACAACATATGGGTGGGTAGCAAGGGAGGCAAGAAGAAAATAGACTGAAAAGCATGGGAAGGAGAAGGCTGAGGATGAAAATACTTGAGAGAAAGGGGCTTTAATGGGATACTGAGTGTAACAGGATGCTCAGGGCCAGGCATGTGCTCAGAAAAGAGGTATGAGGACCCTACACTTGGTCCCTGATTGATGTTTGATGTCTGTGCAAGCAAGAGATAGATACTAAGTCAGAGTCATAGGTCTTGGATAAGCATTTTACAAGGGTCCCAGCTCAAAGCTAATCTGCAAAGATTAAGAGAGCATTTTTTTTTTTCCCTTGGCTCTAAGTTTAAAGAAATCTTTGTCAGGTCACTGGCTGACTACTGAAAGAACAGAGACTTTGCTGACACACACACACACAAACACATAAACTGTTAGAGCTAATAAATCAATTCTGCAATTTTTCAGGGTACAAAGTCATTATGCAAAACTAGCTGTACTTCTATGCTGAAAAGGAAATTAAGAAAACAATTCCATTTAAAAAACACTGCAAAATATAAAATGCTGAGGAAATTTAACCTAGAAAGTGAAAGTCATGTATACCGAAACCTATAAAACATTGCTAAAAGAAATGAAAGGAGATATAATTAAACAACAAAAACAAAAAACCCACGTTTATCAGTTGAAAGACTTACTATTGTTAAAATAGCAATACTACCTAAAATGATCAAAATATTCGATATAATCTGTCGCAAGTTCAATGCCTCACCTTTGTTTTTTGTTTTTTCTTTTTTATGGAAATATTAAAGCCTACCCTCAAGTCCATATGGAATTATAAGGGAGTTCAGTTCAGTTCAGTCACTCAGTAGTGTCCGACTGTTTGCGACCCCATGAATCACAGCACACCAGGCCTCCCTGTCCATCACCATCTCCCAGAGTTCACTCAGACTCACCTCCATCGAGTCAGTGATGCCATCCAGCCATCTCATCCTCGGTCATCCCCTTCTCCTCCTGCCCCCAATCCCTCCCAGCATCAGAGTCTTTTCCAATGATTCAGCTCTTCACATGAGGTGGCCAAAGTACCAGATAGCAAAAACAATATTGAAAAAGAAGACCAAATTGGAATACTCATATTTCTTCATTTCAGAACTTACTGCAAAACTATGTTGGTCAATCAATATGTGTTGTACTAGCATAAGGATGGACAGAAACTAATGTAAAAGAATTGAGAGTCCAGACATAAGCCAATGTATTTGTGGAAAACTGATTTCTACAAAATGCCAAGACCATTAAATGGGAAAAGAATAGTATTTTCGACAAGTAGTGCTGAAGTAATTTGATATTCATATCCCAAGGGATAAAGTTGGACCTCTACCTCATTTTATATACAAAAATTAACTCAAAATGGATCAATAACCATATTTATAAAACCATAAATTCTTAGATGAAAACACAGTGGTAAATCTTAGATTTTGGCAATGAATTCATCTTAGATATGACACCAAAAGAATAAGCAATAAAATAAAAAAAACAGATAAATTGTACTTCATTAAATTAAAAATATTTGAGCATCAAAGAAACTTATGTAGAATTTGAAAAGGCAATCTACATAATGGGAGAAATAGTTGCAAATGTATATCTCATAAGAATGTGTGATCCAGAATATATAAACAGAGCAACTCAATAACAGAAAAGCAAACTCAATAACAAAAAAGCAAAATAACAAAAAAGCAAACAAAAAAGAATTTTACAACAGGCACAAGACATGAATAGAGATTACTCAAAAGAAGACATAAAAATGTTCAATGAGTAATTGGAAAGGTGGTTGATAACACTAGTCATTAGGGAAGTGCAAATCAAAACCACAAAGAGATATCACTTTGCAGTCACTAGGACGGCTTTAATTGAAAAGAGAAAAACAATTATTGGCAAGGATGTGAAAAATTTGAGCACTTGTACATTGCTGGTGCAATCTAAAGTGGTATAGTCACAGATGAAAATAGTTCCAGAGTTCTTCCAAAATTAAACATAAAATTACCATATAAACCAGAAATTCCATTCTTAAGTAAAAGAACTAAAAACAAATATCCAAATAGATACTTCTACACATATGTTTATAGCAGCACTGTTCATGATAGGAGAAGTAGCCAAAGTTAAAAATGACCCAAATATCCATCAACCAATGAATAATTATGATATGCTCATTAAATGGAATATCATTCAGCCATATGAAGGAATGAAGTACTAATAATTGCCATGATACAGATGAACTTGAAAATATTTTTCTCTAACTGAAAGAAGGTAGACACGAAATGTGATATATTTTATGATTCTTAGTATATGGAATACCCAGAATAGGTAAATTCATAGAAACAGAAAGTAGATGGAGTTTTGAGGAGTGCCTCCTTAACGGATATGAGTTTCCTTTCAGGTGAAAAAAATATTTTAGAACCAGACAGAAGTGGTGGCACAGCACTATGACTGTTTTAAATGCCACTGATCATATATTTTAAAACGGTCAATTTTATGTTATGTGAATTTCACATCGACTTATTAAAATACAAAGTTCACGTCTGCAACTTGGAAGCAAATCTCAGAATCACTAGAAAAGCCCTCTTTCAGAAAGCACATCATCAGCACTTTTGACTGCACAAAAGATTGTACCAAATGATAAAAACGAACATTAAGCTCAGTTCAGTTCAGTTCAGTTGCTCAGCAGTGTCCGACTCTTTGAAGCCCCATGGTCTGCAGCATGCCAGGCCTCCCTGTCCATCGTCAACTACTGGAGTTTACTGAAACTCATGTCCATCGAGTTGGTGATGCTATCCAACCATTTCATCCTCTGTCATCCCTTTCTCCTCCTGCCCCCAATCCCTCCCAGCATCAGGGTCTTTTCCAATGAGGCAACTCTTCACAGCAGGTGGCCAAAGTATTGGAGCGTTAGCTTCAGCATCAGTCCTTCCAATGAATATTCAAGACTCATTTCCTTTAGGTTGGACTGGTTGGTTTTCCTTTGCAGTCCAGACGACTCTCAAGACTCTTCTCCAACATCAAGTTCAGAAGCATGAATTCTTTGGTGCTCAGCTTTCATTTTAGTCCAACTCTTACATCCATACAGGAATATGGGAAAAACCATAGCTTTGACTAGACGGACCTTTGTTGGCAAAGTAATGTTTCTGCTTTTTAATATGTTGTCTAGGTTGGTCATAACTTTTCTTCCAAGGAGCAAGTGTCTTTTAATTTCATGGCTGCAATCACCATCTGCAGTGATTTTGGAGCCCAGAAAAAGAAAGTCTGCCACTGTTTCCCCATCTATTTCCCATGAAGTAATGGGACCGGATGCCATGATCTTCATTTTCTGAATGTTGAGCTTTAAGCCAACTTTTTCACTCTCTTCTTTCACTTTCACCAAGAGGCTTTTTAGTTCCTTTTCACTTTCTGCCATAAGGGTGGTGTCATCTGCATATCTGAGGTTATTGATATTTCTCCCGGCAATCTTGATTCCAGCTTGTGCTTCTTCCAGTCCAGCGTTTCTCATGATATACTCTGCACATAAGTTAAATAAGCTGGGTGACAATATACAGTCTCGACATATTCCTTTTCCTATTTGGAAACCAGTCTGTTGTTCCACATCCAGTTCTAACTGTTGCTTCCTGATCTGCATATAGGTTTCTCAAGAGGCAGGTCAGGTGGTCTGGTATTTCCTTCTCTTTCAGAATTTTCCACAATTTATTGTGATCCACACAGTCAAAGGCTTTGGCATAGTCCATAAACTAGAAACAGATGTTTTTCTGGAACTCTCTTGATTTTTCCATGATCCGGCGAATGTTGGCAATTTGATCTCTGGTTCCTCTGCCTTTTCTAAAACCATCTTGAACATCTGGAAGTTCACGGTTCACGTATTGCTGAAGCCTGGCTTGGAGAATTTTGAGCATTACTTGACTAGCATGTGAGATGAGTGCAGTTGTGCAGTAGTTTGAGGATTCTTTGGCATTGCCTTTCTTTGAGATGCAGGCAGGAATCCCTTAGAAGAAATGGAGTAGCCATTATGGTCAACAAAATAGTTCAAAATGCAGTACTTGGATGCAATCTCAAAAGTGACAGAATGATCTCTGTTCGTTACCAAGGCAAACTGTTTAATATCACAGTAATCCAAGTCTATGCCCCAACCAGTAACGCTGAAGAAGCTGAAGTAGAATGGTTCTATGAAGACCTACAAGACCTTTTAGAACTAACACCCAAAAAATGTCCTTTTCATTATCAGGGACTGGAATGCAAAAGTAGGAAGTCAAAAAACACCTGGAGTAACAGGCAAATTCGGCCTTGGAATGTGGAATGAAGCAGGGCAAAGACCAACAGAGTTTTGCCAAGAGAATTCACTGGTCATAGCAAACACCCTCTTCCAACAACACAAGAGAAGTGTGACCATCACCAGATGGTCAACACCAAAATCAGATTGATTATATTCTTTGCAGCCAAAGATGGAGAAGCTCTATACAGTCAACAAAAACAAGACCAGGAGCTGACTGTGGCTCAGATCATGAACTCCTTATTACCAAATTCAGACTTAAATTGAAGAAAGTAGGGAAAACCACTAGACTATTCAGGTATGACCTAAATCAAATCCCTTATGATGATTCAGTGGAAGTGAGAAATAGATCTAAGGGACTAGATCTGATAGATAGAGTGCCTGATGAACTATGGATGAAGGTTTGTGACACTGTACAGGAGACAGGGCCAAGACCATCCCCATGGAAAAGAAATGCAAAAAAAGCAAAAAGGCTGTCTGGGGAGGCCTTACAAATAGCTGTGAAAAGAAGAGAAGTGAAAAGCAAAGGAGAAAAGGAAAGATATAAGTATCTGAATGCAGAGTTCCAAAGAATAGCAAGGAGAGATAAGAAAGCCTTCCTCAGCGATCAATGCAAAGAAACAGAGGAAAACAACAGAATGGGAAAGACTAGAGATCTCTTCAAGAATTTGGCAATAGGGAGTTCATTTGACTTTTTTAAGTAGGAAGTCAAATGAACATGAACAACTCTAAATAAATTCTCAAAAAATCTTCAAATTAACTGCCTCTGAATATTTGAATACTTTCATTGTTGTTGTTCAGTCACCAAGTCTGTGTCCAACTCTTTGTGACTTCATGGACTGCAGCATGCTAGCTTTATAAATACCTTAATTCTAGTACATTTCATACCTTGTCATCCCCCCACAAACACACACAAAGAGAAGATAAATATAAAAACAAAACAAAACTGTCAAAATTCTGCAGGAAATTTCTATAGTAATTACATTTTTTTTTCTAAGTGATAAGAAAGCATGGCTAGAGTATAATTGGGAATGTATTTCTTTCTATTGGCATATAAAATAATAGTGCTTCTTACAATTAACAGCATTCTGAGTTTAGTGGAGAATAGTAAAGGTAACGATTATATCAGTACACTCAGAACAGATACTTTTCTTACAGTGGTGACCATTCACTCATTTTCATTCATCAACATTTTGAGTGTGTGGTGCTGAATTCAGAGTACCAATGTTTAAAACTTTTGCTATGACAAATCTGAAGCACATTTGATTAAAAAAGGATGGATCAACTTCAAGAAGCATTTGCTACCTTGCTAAAAGCATTCACTGCCATTAAGTAGAAGAGATAAGAACCTAAGAGATTATAAACTATAGACTCTTGCAGGGGCTGTTAAAGGGACAATTTGAGCACAAAACATTGACTGTCTCTTCCTGGAGATTTATAGGAGGCTTTGTAGAAGCAATAATGTTTGAACAGCATCTTACAGGACAAATTGGAGTTTTGTGTTTATCTCAATAGAATAAAATAGAAAGGTGATTCCACCCAGAGGAAATTATAAGAACCAAGGGGAAAAGGTGTGATGCAACTTATGAAGACAGTGCAAGAGGAAATTGGACAGGCAGAAGGGAAAGAGCAGAACACAAAGCTATAAGCCAAGTCAAGAACCCTTTAAAATACTGCATTTCTGGGTATCATGTTAATACTCATTTCTTTACTTAGGCCTTTTAACAGAAAGTGAAATGCTTCAGGCCATGACATTAATATTTAGTGACCTCTCTGATAAACCAAATTTGATATAGTGCCAGGACCAAAGGAAGGCTTAGACTTTGGCCAGTATCCATGTTACACTTCCTTTGGTAATTCTAAGTTCTCTATTAAAAAAAAAAAAACAAACAAACCTAAAAACACTAACATTTTACAATAGCTCCCAACTATGGAAGATATAGTTTGTCCCAGGAATCATATCCAGTACACACACACACACACGCACACACACTCACACAGATCTTTCAAGCAATATCTTTATATGTTCACTTTAAAAATTATGAAATGTAGCCTCATAGAGGTTTGATAAACTTTGTGTATAAAGAGCAGCAAGCTACCTAAGCCAATGTCTAAGATTTCATTATTCTTTCATTTAAATATGTTAGGCAAACACTCTGTACTATCCACTTTGATGAATTACTGAGATTTTTTCAGGTACCATGTAAAATGTGTTTTTCTAATTTCCATAGGCCAACAATTGATGAGGGCTTCCCTGGCGGCTCAGATGGTGAAGAACCTGCCTGCGATGTAGGAGAACTGGGTTCAATCCCGGATCGGGAAAATCCCCTGGAGAAGGGAATGGCTACCCACTTGAGTATTCTTGCCTGGACAACTCTACGGACAGAGGAGCCTAGCAGGCTACAGTCCATGAGGTCACAAAGAGTCAGACCTGACTGAGGGACTAACACTTTCACACTTTCACTTTCAACAACTGATTAAAGCCAGATGTGCCGAAACACGTGATCTCGATCTTGAATTTCCTTGGTTAAGTGCGCGTGTGTGTGCGCATGTGTATGTGTGTGCGTGCACTATGTGTTAATATAAGTGGTCAATCTAGAGAAGTGGAGGATAAAACATCTATTACTTTTGTTACAATTTGTCATTAGCTATGACTTAGAACACACTCCAGTGAATACTGATTCATATCAGTATCAGAAACAATGCCGTCTTTGATGTAACTATGTAATATTCATTTCTGAGTATTCAGAAAATCATAAACAATTGTACCTGTTACTTCTTTAGAAATAAAATATTGAGCCTTGCCAGTCCCTTTACTGGAAAATAGAAACTCATTGAAAGCTGTGGTTAAATTATAAAAGAAAAAGAAATTATCTGTGACATATGTGTTCTTGTTCTTGATATTGATATTGACTTTTGTCCAAACATATTTATCTTGGAATCAATTCTGTTCTTTCTTTTATCATCTGTTCTGCAAATTTGTTGCACTGCACATTTCAATTTACTCCTTCACTCATCTACCTTCCCTTTACATGATGAATTGCTTGAAAGCAAGAACTATTTCAGATTAACCATTTTATCCTTAAACCCTGAGAATCTCCCAAGCATAGAGCAGCCACTTGAGAATTGTTTGAATTGGTAGAAAAAGAATGAGACAGTGAGAGTAGCAGTGAGTGACTGAGTGAACACGCTGCAAGCTCATGTCTGACTTTGCAAACTCATGGACTGTAGCCCATGAGGCTCCTCTGTCCATGGCATTCAGGCAAGAATACCGGAGTGGGTTACCATTTCCTCCTCCAGGGGATCTTCCCAACCCCAGGACTGAGCCTGCATCTCCTGCATTGGCAGGCAGATTCTTTACCGCTGCGCCACTTGAGAAGCCCAAGTGAATGTGTGAGTAGTGTCAGTCGTTCAGTTGTGTCTGACTCTTTGCAACCCCGTGGACTGTGGCCCACCAGGCCCCTCTGTCCATGGGATTCTCCAGGCAAGATTACTGGAGTGAATTGTCATTCCCTTCGCCAGAGGATCTTTCTGGCCCAGGGATCAAACCCGGGTCTCCTTCATGGCAGGTAGATTCTTTACCGTCTGAGCTGCAGGGAAACCTAGGTACAATGAAAATATTCTATTTAATGCTAATTATTCTGAGACATGTCTATATTAGATAGGTCAACAAACAGACATTAATATCAGGTACTTAATACTGAATATTTCCCAGTTCATATGAACCTGGAATTTCAACGTGCTAGTCACAATATAATTGATTGGGGAATTGTCTTTGACACAATTACCTAATTCTAAAAAGTTGTAGCATTTTTACCCCCATCTAACAAATGAAGAGCTTGAATCTTAGAGAATTTGAGTTATAAAACATTACACGCAATTATTATTGTCAAGAAACTATTATGCACTAGGCATTCTGTTTAATATTTTCTTTGTGAGATTTTTTTTTTAATTTTAATTTTTACTTTATTTTACTTTACAATACTGTATTGGTTTTGCCATACATTGACATGAATCCGCCACGGGTGTACATGAGTTCCCAATCATGAACCCTCCTCCCTCTCTGTGAGATTTTTAAGTGGCCTGCTCTCAGTCTCTCAAAATTTAATTAGAATGGGCTGAAATCTAGGTGTCCACAGTGCTTATTTTACAAACTGCAACAAATGCAAAAGTGAAAAGGGACCCTGTTATTAAGTTTCTAGGACTACAGAATCAAACCAGAAAAGCTCCAGGAAAGCTACGACATAATATTACCCTAGCTTCAACCTTACTTCATGGATAAGGATAACCAAAAACCTCTGTGTGGTACTTTTGAATCACTATGTTCCTATAAGCCTATGTGTTCTTGATTTCTTCCACGTGAGGAAGGGCACCAAGTATAAATCTGGGACAAATTTATAAAGAGAAATGACATCTCCACAAAGCATTTGTTAGCAAAGTGGACTGAGTAATGATTTGAGTAAAATTAAAAGAAACTTTTAGCAAAGCACAAGCAAGAAGATTGAGTTAAATATCAAGCAGTGAGGAGAAAAATTTCTATGGGCCGCCAGTAAATTTCTATTGGCCTTTTTCTCAGAAAGACTCAACTTCAAAGAACCTCTTACTCATTCTTCTCCATTCTTTTGTATCCTCTTTCAGCTCTAGGAACAAAAACACAACTTCTCTCTTGTTTTCCATGCAGGCTGTTTTTCCATCACTTGCATAACTGTACATGTGAAACCACTTTATGATCTTACCTTCTATTTCAAAGGCAATATCCCAGTATTTCTTGCTTGTAACCCAATGATTCCTCTCTTCTGGAGATGATAGTCAATATTATATTTGACAGTGTTGCTGTTGTTTAGTTGATAAGCTGTGTTCGACTCTTTTGGGACCCCCATGCACTGCAGTGCACCAGGCTCCTCTGTCCATGGAATTACCCAGACAAAAATATTAGAGTGGGTTGCCATTCCCTTCTCTAGGGGATCTTCCTGACCCAGGGAGCACATTCACATGTCCTGTACTGGCAGGTGGATTCTTTACCAATGAGTCACCAGGGAAGCCCATTTGACAGTGTTAGCAAGTTTGAAAATACATGTGACAATAACGTAAATCTTGCACTTCTAACTTACTACACAGAGCGATCAGTTTATCTGCATGCCCCAATTAAATCCCTGCTGAAGATCAACTCAACATTCAGAAAACTAAGATCATGGCATCTGGCCCTATCACTGCATGGCGAAAAGATGGGAAAATAGTGGAAACAATGACAGATTTTATTTTCTTTGGCTCTGAAATCACTGCAGATGGTGACTGCAGCCATGAAATTAAAAGACATTTGCTCCTTAGAAGAAAAGTTATGACCAACCTAGACAGCATATTAAAAGCAGAGACATTACTTTGCCAACACAAGTCCGTCCAGTCAAAGCTATGGTTTTTCCAGTAGTCATGTATGGGTGTGAGAGTTGGACCATAAAGAAAGCTGAGTGCCGAAGAAGTGATGCTTTTGAACTGTGGTGTTGGAGAAGACTCTTGAGAGTCCCTTGGACAGCCAGGAGATCCAACCAGTCAATCCTACAGGAGATCAACCCTGAATATTCATCGAAAGGACTGATGCTGAAGCTGAAACTCCAATACTTTAGCCATCTGATGTGAAGAATTGACTCATTTGAAAAGACCCTGATGCTGGAAAAGATTGGAGGCAGGAGGAGAAGGGGATGACAGAGGATGAGATGGTTGGATGACATCACTGACTCAATGGACATGAGTTTGAGTAAACTCCAGGAGTTGGTGATGGACAGGGAGGCCTAGCGTGCTGCAGTCCATGGGGTCTCAAAGAGTTGGACACGACTGAGCGACTGAACTGAACTGAACTGAACTGCAGATCTCAGTGGAGTACCTGAGGCTCTATTTCTTTCCTATTTACAACTTCATCTCTTAAGGCTCACCTGTCATCCCTAGGATGTTTTCTTGAGGGACCTTCTCTCCCTGACCTCTACCTTCACTTTTTTTTAAAAAAATATATACATGTATTTATTTATCTACTTGGCTTCACTGGGTTCCAGCTGAGGCACACAGGATCTTCACTGCAGCGTGCAAACTTAGTCACCCTGTGGCATGTAGGACTCCAGCTTCCCAACCCGGGAATGAACCTGCGTCCTCTGCACTGGAAGGCGGACCCCCGACCACTGGACCGCCAGGGGAGTCCTACCTTCACTCTTCTTTTAGAGTGCAGTTCTGAAAATGAGATTCAGACCATCCTTCAGAACCTGGCCTAGGACTGGTCTGGATTTACCAGCCTGCTGGATTTACATCCTGGTCATTGTTCTCCCTCTATAAATTACTGCTCTGTTAGATGCAAGTGACAGAAAATCAACCTAGACTAAGTTAAACAAACAAACAGAAATAGACATACTGGCCATTGGGGTTGAAAAGTTCAGCGTCAGGGCTGATGACAATATTAAGAACTGCTCTACATCCATTTTCCTTATGTTGACTTTATTCTCTGGATGCAAATGGTATTTTGAAGACTGCAGAAGAATTGTCTTCAAATCCGCCCAGGTGAAAGGACATCTCATAAAGGAAATCTTCTTCCTGGTGAGTTTTTCCAAAAGTTATATATTTTATTCTAGTTTTGTTAGAGTCAATCAATCACTGAATCAATTTCTGTAGCCAGCAATACTTGGGTCTCTGTCATCCTAGGCTGGTCACATGCTCCAGGCCTAAAGCCCTACCCAGCCAGCATGGGATGGACATAGAAGAAGGTGGGTCTTTATAAGAAGAAAATAGATGGTAGAAGGAACACAGCAAATGTCTTCTAAACCCTCATTTTGAGAAAGTTACTTTATTTATCTCCCTGCCCCCTTTTTTTCCACTTTGCTTCTAATGTCTCTTCTCTATGAGCTGGTTCTGTTCTTTCCTTCCACCAAGCTATGGGGCCACTGTCTTAAAGTCACTGATACTGAACTCTGTATCCACTGAACACAGAATAAAATAAGACAGAATAGAAAGTAAATTTCTCAGTTTAATCTCTTCCCGTCTATAACACATACAAATAAAGTGGCAGCACAGGGAGAATTTTGCAAGATGATGATCACAAGGCAGCGTGTTGTAAGTAGGCACTCAATAAATAATCATGGGTAGACTTTAAGTCCCACTAAACCATTTACTCAGAGCCCCTTTGGTCCAATTAATATCTCTACAAGAAAAGACAAGTCTATAGAGCAATGCTAAAAAAAAAAATAGATTGATTCTGTATATAGCTTAGTCTATAATCTTCAATATATATGTTACTTGGAGAGTTTCTTGAGGTGGTTTGTCATTCCCATTCTGTCTCTTTCACATTGATAAGGGATGTGATAGGGAAAATAACAGAATTTGCTACTAAGGATTCTAGCAAAAGACATGAAGATATACAAGAAAAACTAAGAATATCTATTTATTTTCTATTTTAAAGACTTTTAGTCAAAACAAGTTGGCTTGAAAGAAGGAGAGGATGTTTGTATTCTTTTGTTTGTTTGAAGGAGGAAGGCTAACATAAGAGAAAATAGTTTTGGGGGACTATCAAGAATGGAATGTCATACAGTGCAGTTGTATTTGAGTTTACATAGAAGTATGTCTGTCTTTACACAGATCTACTGTGTATTGAGAGGATGATCTGAAGAGTTCATTTCCTGTGAAACTCAAATTCCACATCCATAAAAGCAAGACGGCAACTATTGCTACTTTGACATAATTATTCTAAGGGTCACAAGCAATATGCTATTTCTTTTTATTTTTATCTATAATAGCTTAACATAGTAGTTAGAGACACAGACTGAGTGTTATGTTTTCCTGGTTGCATGTCTCAGCTGTGTGACTTTTGGGGAAATCATTTAAGAAATGTGTATAATATCCTTCCATTTGTGTAAAAAAAAGTTGCTGACATATATTCATGTACACACTTAGGACATTTTTGAAAGGACTCACAAAAGTCTGTCAGATATCGTAACCTTTGGGAGGAGTACTAAATGAATGGGGGATATATCAAAAACTAAAGAAATCAATTTAAAACTATAAATCAAGTAACACCATCAACAGAGACAAAACAAAGTAGAAACTTCACAGTGACTTCATATGAGATTTAAGAGACTATTTTGGACTTCTCTAGTAGCTCAGACAGTAAAGAATCTGCCTGCAATGCAGGAGACCTGGTTGGGAAAATCCCCTGGAAAAGAGAATGGCTACCCATTCCAGTAGTCTTGCCTGAAGAATTCCATGGACAGAGGAGCCTGGCAGACTCTAAACCATGGGGTCTCAAAGAGTTACACACTGCTGAGTGACTAAGACTTTCACTTTAGCTTATAGAAGAGTCAGATAACTGAATTGTTTTTTCTCTTCACCATATCTTGCTATAATCTTGTAAAATTACATGCCTTCTCTGTTTCTCACTTCCTTTCTATAACAATGAGAATAAAATATTTGCATGCTGAGATAATTTTTAAAAGTAAGGAAAAAATCTCTATAAAATTGTAGTATTACAATTATACTAATAAGCATCAGTAATACTGATGATGTATCATGCTAACATCTACCATGATAATTAAGAGGCCAAGACCATAAGTACATCTAAGAAGGACCATATTTGCCTTTGCTTCCCTAAGAGGGAAGTCTCGAGCCTCCCTGTAATTTACTCAATGAAGTGTGAGTAGACTATTCTAATGAACATCTGCTTTTAATCTCTGTGGAGTCTGAGTGATGCTTCTATCTCAGGCTAGAATTTTCTGCCCCTTCAGCATTTGGACCTATCTAGCACTCAATGGCTGGTTAACAGCTGGTTAACAGAGAAGTGGTAGATGGGTTCCTTTTGAAGATCTCCTTTTAAAAGGGCTCCTGCAGGAAAGCAATTTTTCTGTGGCCACTGAAACTGTCAAAATCTTCCAGAAGCTCATATGGCAGGAACTCTGCAGAGCACTCATGTCTGCTGAGTGGATGTTAACACAAAACGTTGTAGAGCATGTACTTTTTTCCTCCTTGGCTTTCTTAAGGTTGTTCTTCTTTTCCTCTCCTTTCCCTTCTTGACATGTTGGAAAAAGACTAGTAAAACAGTGTCATTTTTAGCTCCCTCTTGTTAAACACGACCTCCTTTCTGCACATGTCAGAATAACCCGAGGCACAGGTAGCAAATGTGGTTATCGAAACCATGAAGCAAATGTTTCTCTATTTTTAAAACACTGTGGCCACAGAGTAGTTATTATCCTTACTCCCCTTGGGGAAAATTTGCCCTGGAAGCAAATAATGTTGAAAAGGCCTAAAGAACAGACGCAGAAAATACTACCTGGAGTAGGAAAAAAATGGCAATGCGGAAAAAAAACCCAAAAACTTCCTGATGACAGAAGCTATTGTTCACAGTAAAGTTTTCAATAAGGAATTCGAATTGAACTTTGAATTCTGTTTTTGTGACCTTGTTATGATTAAAACCACAAGGGGTCTTTTTTTTTTTTTTTTTTTGGCAACCATTTAAAATCAATGAGTCTCTTCCCCAGAGATGGACTTTATTTTCCACAACTGAATATTCCTGAATCTACTCAGTTTAATGCATCCTTGCGTGTATTTCATAGCAAGCTTTGCTTTGATGGAAAGTTTATTCAGGTTTGGAAATCAGAACACTGTGCGTTTGGGTCTTAACACTGATGATCACAGAATTATAGCACCTCTGGTGAACTCCAAGTTTTGGAGTCTCAAAAGGTTTTGATATCCAGGTAAGCACATGATTAAATTGAAAGAGAAAGGAATGTATATATATTAGTATTTTATGGAATTGGCCTACATAATTATGAATGTTGGGAAGTCCCCCAATATGAGGAGCCAGGAACACCAGTGGAATAATTCAGTCTGAGTCAAAGACCTCAGAAATGGAGGAACCATTGATCCTAGTCCAAGAAAAGGAGATGCGATATTCCTGGTCAGTGAGGCAAATTCCTTTCTACTACTTCTTTGTTCCATTCAGGCCCGCCATAGATTGGATAATACCTGCACACACTAGGGAGGGCTATGTGAAGGCCAACTCCCTCACTTGAATCCCCTGATTCAAATGCTAATGCCAGCTGAAAACATTCTCACAGCCACACCCAGAAGTAACATTCAATTTGGACAGACACCCCATGGCCAATCAAGCTGACATATAAAATGAACTATCGCAAATGGGACCTTGGACTTCCCTTGTGGTCCAGTGGTTAAGAATCCCCTGCTCACCAGTGCGGGGGCATGGATTCAATCCCCAGTCCAGGAAGATTCCACGTGCTGAAGGACAACTAAGCTTGAATGCCGCAAGCACTGAAGCCCATGCGTCCTGGAGCCTGTGCTCTCAACAAGAGAAGTCACGCAAATGAGAAGCCTGAGCATCACATGGAAGAGGAGCCTCTGCTTGCATCAAGTAGAGGGAAGCCTGAACAGCAGCAAACACCCAGCACAATTAATTATTAATTAATTTAAATTATTCAATTACTTAATAATATAATTAATACTAATTAATTAATGTAAAATAAAGGATATTGAAGTGGTGACTCTGGAGGGGCAATACCTAGCTGTTTCCAGTAACTACCAAAGCAATCCTGGGAAGATTTCTGAGGAAAACAGTCTGAAGATCACTGATTCCTTTAAATTCAGGCTTTTTTTGTGATAGGCTAAAAAAAGGCCAACTCCTCAAAAATAGGCAGAAAGTGAAGAAGAACTAAAGAGCCTCTTGATGAAAGTGAAAGAGGAGTGTGAAAAAGTTGGCTTTAAACTCAACACTCAGAAATCTAAGATCATGGAATCTGGTCCCATCACTTCATGGCAAATAGATGGGAAAATAATGGAAACAGTGAAAGACTTTATTTTGGGGGGCTCCAAAATCACTGCAGATGGTGACTGCAACCATTAAATTAAAAGACACTTCCTCCTTGGAAGAAAAGTTATGACCAACCTAGACAGCATATTAAAAAGCAGAGACATTACTTTGCCAACAAAAGTCCCTCTAATCAATGCTATGGTTTTTCTAGCAGTCACCTATAAATGTGAGAGTTGGACCATAAAGAAAGCTGAGTGCTGAAGAATTGATGTTTTTGCACTCTGGTGTTGGAGAAGATGCTTGAGAATCCCTTGGACTAGAAGGAGATCCAACCAATCCATCCTAAGGAAATCAGTCCTGAAATTCATTGGAAGGACTAATGCTGGAGCTGAAACTCTAGTACTTTGGCCACCTGACGCGAAGAACTGACTCATTTGAAAAGACCCTGATGCTCGGAAGGATTGAAGGAAGGAAGAGAAGGCGATGACAGAGGATGTGATGGCTGGATGGCATCACCAACTCGATGGATATGAGTTTAAGTAAGCTCTGGGAGTTGGTGATGGACAGGGAAGCCTGGCAAGCTGCATTCCATGGGATTGAGAGTCAGACACGACTGAGTGACTGAACTGAAGTCCCATATTAATGTCACCATCTTTGAAAAGCGTTTTTGCAGAAGTGATTAAGGTAAGGATCTTCAAATGAAAAAATTAACCTGAATTATCATGTGGGCCCTAAATGTTATCCAAAGTTTCCTTATAGAGAAGAGGCAGAGGGAGACCACCCAGAGAGAAAAGGAGAGGACACATGCATGAAGGAAAGTATATATGAACTCTCAGACAGAGATAAGGATGAGGTGTCCATAAGCCAATTTAGCTGGAAAAGGCCCAGGGACTCATCCTTCCCTAAGTTTCTGGAGAAAGTGCAGCTATGACGATGCCTTGATTGCAGCTCAGCAACTGATTTTACATTTAAATACACAGAAACTGGGACTTCCTTGATGGTACAGTGGTTAAGAAACTGCCTTGCAATGCAGGGAATGTGGGTTCAATCCCTGGTTGGCGAGCTAGGATCCTGTGTGCCATGGAGAAACTAAGCCTGTGTACTGCAACTACTGAAGCCCAAGCACCACATCTAGAGAGTCTGTTCATCACAACAAAAGATCCCACACGGTGCAGTGAAGACCTCATGTGTCACAACTAAGATCCGAAGCAGGAAAAAAAAAAATTCAACCATGCCAAAACTGACAGAATAAACTTACGTTGTTTTAACCACAGAGACAGAGATCATTTGTTAGAGCAACCACAGAAAACTAATATATGCCTTTATTTTGCATTTTGCAAATAAAGGTCAAGAGAAGAATGGGAAAACTCCAGAGGTCACATATCGAAGTAGTGATACATTTGTGAATGGATTCCAAGCAAAAGGCATTTTCTCCGTCTCTGCATGGATATATATATATGTATGTATCAGTTCAGTTCAGTTCAGTCGCTCAGTCATGTCTGACTCTGCGACTCCATGAATCGCAGCATGCCAGGCCTCCCTGTCTATCACCAACTCCCGGAGTTTACTCAAACTCAATGTCCACTGAGTCGGTGATGCCATCCAGCCGTCTCATCCTCTGCCGTCCTCTTCTCCTCCTGCCCTCAATCCCTCCCAGCATCAGGATCTTTTCCAATGAGTCAACTCTTTGCATGAAGTGGCCAAAGCATTGGAGTTTCAGCTTCACCATCAGTCCTTTCGATGAATATTCAGGGTTGATTTCCTGTAGGATTGACTGGTTGGATCTCCTTGCAGTCCAAGAGACTCTCAAGAGTTTTCTCTGACACCGCAGTTCAAAAGCATCAATTGTTCAGTGCTCAGCTTTCTTCACAGTCCAACTCTCACATCAATACATGACCACAGGAAAAACAATAGCCTTGACTAGAAGGACCTTTGTTGGCAAAGTAATGCCTCTGCTTTTGAACATGCTATCTAGGTTGGTCATAACTTTCCTTCCAAGGAGTAAGTCTTTTAATTTCATGGCTGCAGTCACCATCTGCAGTGATTTGGGAGCCCAGAAGAATAAAGTCGGCCACTGTTTCCACTGTTTCCTCATCTATTTCCCATGAAGTGATAGGACCAGATGCCATGATCTTCATTTTCTGAATGTTGAGCTTTAGGCCGACTTTTTCACTCTCCTCTTTCACTTTCATCAAGAGGCTTTTTAGCTCCTTTTCACTTTCTGCCATAAGGGTGGTGTCATCTGCATATCTGAGGTGATTGATATTTCTCCTGGCAATCTTGATTCCAGCTTGTGTTTCTTCCAGTCCAGCGTTTCTCATGATGTACTCTGCATAGAAGTTAAATAAGCATGGTGACAATATACAGCCTTGACATACTCCTTTTCCTGTTTGGAACCAGTCTGTTGTTCCATGTCCAGTTCAAACTGTTGCTTCCTGACCTGCATATAGGTTTCTCAAGAGGCAGTTCAGGTGGTCTGGTATGCCCATCTCAGAATTTTCCACAATTTATTGTGATCCACACAGTCAAAGGCTTTGGCATAGTTAATAAAGCAGAAATAGATATTTTTCTGGAACTCTGTTGCTTTTTTGATGATCCAGCGGATGTTGGCAATTTGATCTCTTGTTCCTCTGCCTTTTCTAAAACCAGCTTGAACATCTGGAAGTTCATGGCTCACATATTGCTGAAGCCTGGCTTGGAGAATTTTGAGCATTACTTTACTAGCATGTGAGATAAGTGCAATTGTGTGGTAGTTTGAGCATTCTTAGGCACTGCCTTTCTTTGGGATTAGAATGAAAACTGACATTTTCCAGTCCTGTGGTCACTGCTGAGTTTTCCAAATTTGCTGATATATTGAGTGCAGCACTTTCACAGCATCATCTTTCAGGATTTGAAATAGCTCAACTGGAATTCCATCACCTCCAGTAGCTTTGTTCATATTGATGCTTTCTAAGGCCCACTTGGCTTCACATTCCAGGATGTCTAGCTCTCAGGGAGTGATCACACCATCGTGATTATTTGGGTCGTGAAGATATTTTTTGTACAGTTCTGTGTATTCTTTCCACCTCTTCTTAATATCTCCTGCTTCTGTTAGGTTCATACCATTTCTGTCCTTTATCAAGCCCATCTTTGCATGAAATGTTCCCTTGGTATCTCTAATTTTCTTGAAGAGATCTCTAGTCTTTCCCATTCTGTTGTTTTCCTCTATTTCTTTGCACTGATTGCTGAGGCAGGCTTTCTTCTCTCTCCTTGCTATTCTTTGGAACTCTGAATTCAGATGCTTATATCTTTCCCTTTCTCCTTTGCTTTTTGCTTTTCTTCTTTTCACAGCTATTTGTAAGGCCTCCTCAGACAGCCATTTTGCTTTTTTGCATTCCGTTTCCATGGAGATGGTCTTGATCCCTGTCTCCTGCACAATGTCACGAACCTCCATCCATAGTTTATCAGGCACTCTATCTATCAGATCTAGTCCCTTAAGTCTGTTTCTCACTTCCAGTGTATAGTCATAAAGGATTTGATTTAGGTCACACCTGAATGGTCTAGCATATACACACACACACCCCACACACACACATATATATGTATGTATATTTTTTAAACCACATCCCCATCAGTCCAATTCCAGTGGCTATAACTTCCCCTTGAATTTGCTCCCTAGTGTTTTATTTTTTCCCTCTATTTGACCACTCCCCATTACCTCCTTAAAACCTACCTATTCTTTTTTCAGCATTTTAAGTATCAGATGCCACTTTTAATTTTCTAAAAGACCATGTCTGGGAAATGCACATACTTAGAGGAACTTGGCAAGTAATGTAAATGAGACAAGTGAACCACAAAGAACTAGAGAGATTGTTTTCCATCAAAAATAGTAGATTCTTAGCCCTAGGTATGTATTAGAATCACCAGGACAGATTCCAGACTAATTAACGAAGTCTTCAGAGGTGAGAAGTAGGGCTTCGTCCTTCTCAGACCTCTGCAGCTAATTTCAATGCACAGGCCAGAATCACCTGCCTAAAGACAGAGATGGCCACGCAGTCCCAGCGGACTCTCACTGGGGAGAAATACACATCAAAACCAATTTTACCACATGTTCCAGAATTTTCAGAGAAACAGAAATTTCTATATCTTATGTGAAATCTCTAGGTTTTTAAATGTCAATAAAAATTCAGATTTTAAAAAACAATTTCTGATTGCAATGGACTGAACATTTCCATCAGCCTTAAATACACATGTTGAAATCGTAAGTCATAGTGTAATAACATTAAGGGGAGAGGTCTCTGGAAGGTAATTAGGCTGTGAGGATGGGACCCTCTCAAGTGAGATTAGCATCCTTATCAAAGCAAGCTCAGAATCACCTAGGTCTTTCTCCAACATATGAGGATATACAAAGAGAAATCAGCCGTCTAGAACGTAGAAGAGGATTCTCACCAGACCTGACCATGTCACACCCCGATCTTGGACTTCCAGTCTCCAGAATTTTGAGAACTAAATTTCTTGTTTATAAGTCATCCAGTCTCTGTCTATGGTACTTTGTTATAGCAGCCCTACAAGTTTGGTGAAACAAACGTGCCTGTAGGTCAGACTCAGGCTGTGTACATCATTTTGCAACCACTGAAGTATATTAACTTTTGCCTTTTTAATGTCTTCTTTCTACTAATAAAGTTTAACATATATCTTTTACCAAGATGAAATTGAACAAAACAATCAACATTTGATTAAAAGCAAGTTTATATACCACAGAATCAAATATCTTCTCTTTCCAAAAAGAAATCCATGTGAGATACGGTATTAAAGCCATTTGGTAATTACACTCTAAATAAATCTTACAGTAATGAAAATTTAAAATAATTATAATACTTGTAGAAATACATTTCTTAAATCCCTAAAGTAGATGAGAGATAGAACTGATATGATTACCACTCATTTTACCGTACCAATTGTTGAAAGTGAAATCCATTTCTGCAAAATAAAAGAAGTAGCTAAATTCATGCCAGAAAACTGATGGAATATTTTTGAAGTAAGCAATCCTTTTGACATCAATCCATCTTTAGGACATTCTTGATTGAATTATCTATGCTGTGTTGTTTCAAGATGCTAAGTCATGGAAGTCAAGAACATTAAAATCTGAGCTATATTATGCTTAAAATCTAGAAGTCCTCACACAGATTCATGGGATGTTTGTGACATTTGGCCAATAATTTTCTTCACTTATATTATTTTCTTCCATATAATTTTAGAAAATGAAATGAGTCAAAGAAAAATATTTCTCCTAGATTAAACAAAGTTAATTTTAAAGACTAAAATTAGTTAGTTAAAACTGCTTCAACATAAGTGATGTATAGATTTTAAGAATTGCTATTATTTAAATTTATTATATGCATGAGTATCTTATTTGTTTAATTGGATTCACTGATACAAAACTCTAAATGTCACCAGAAAGATTCAAATCATTTTATTGCTAAACATATTAAAATAGGAGGTGGAATCCCTCATTACAATCGTTTCTCAGTATTGTTGCTGGTTTGTTTTAAGAATAACTGACTCTGGAAGTAATTGTAAAGAATAGCTTCCTTGGTATGAATTTAATAAGACATAGATGGTAAAGAATCTGCCTGTAATACAGGAGACCTGGGTTCAATCCCTGGGTCAGAAAGATCCCCTGGAGAAGGAAATGGCTACCCATTCCAGTATTCTTGCATGGAGACATCTACGGAGAGAGGAGATGGGCAGGTTACAGTCCAAAGTGTGGCAAAAAGTTGAACCTAACTGAGCGACTAACACTTTCATTTTCACTTTCAAATGACTCTAGAAGTCATTTTAAAGAGCATTTTTCCTGTGTTGTTGTTGTTGTTGTGTCCAGCTCTTTGCAACCCCATGGACTGAACCCTGCCAGGCTCCTCTGTTCATGGAATTCTCCAGATAAGAGTACTGGAGTGGGTTTCCATTTCCTTCTCTAGGGGATCTCCCTGACCCAGGGATCGAATCTGTGCTTCTTGCGTCTTCTATGTTGACAGGTGGATTTTTTACCACTGTGCCACCTGGGAAGCCCAAATAAGACATATACAATGGACACATTAATCACTCGATTAGACACTTGTTGAAAAAATAATTGGCCATGCAGAACTCTTGAAATTCCTCAAGATAATGGAATCATGCCTGCACTTTATAAAAGACTAGCCATTCAGAACAGTGTTGTGTTTCTTCCTTGAAAATACTATTCTCTTCTACCTTCACTGAGCATATTAACAACAGCCACCATCTGAATGATGGTAGTCTTATTCTATCCCAGAGAATAGAACATACTTCATAAACCAGAAAGCGATTTTTCACAACTTTAAAAAAACTAGCTCACAGAATTTGAGGGGTGGCCGAAGATAAAGATTCCTAATGACTCACAAAGCAACAATGAAGACTGAGGTGATATTTTAGGTTCCTGAGATCAAATCCAGCAAAAGCGGTCCCCACACCAACAAACAGTGCTCCAGACACCAGCTGGGTGTCTTACAACTTATCTCAATTCTGATACATCTACCCAAAGATGGTGTCAGGTTCCATAGGTTAAAGGTTCAGTCCCACAAGCTTGCCTCCACCTGCCCACTTCAGATGCTAATTCCAAGTCCAGGTTGTCACCTGTGCTTATGACCAATAGGCTACGAATTGGAGGTTCCAAGGAACCTCTCCCATTCAGGATGCCAATGACAAGTCTAGGTTGTCACTCAAACATTTGGCCAGTAGCAGAGGTTCCCGCAGCCCTCTCCTTGGATTTGATTATAATAGTTTGCTAGAGTGGCTCACATTGTGCCTACTAGATTACAGGTTTATTACAAAGGATATAACTCATGGAAGAGACATAAGGCAAGAAAGAATGGTGAACTTCCATGCTCTCTTCGAGTCTCCCTCTCCCCAAATCTCCATGTGTCCACAACCCAGAAGCTCTCCAAGTCCAGTTCTGGAGGGCTCTGAAGGAGATACCATTAGAGACAAATGATTGATTAAATCATCAGTAACTGGTTCAACCTTCAGTTTCCATCTCTTCCCTGGAGGTCAGGAAACGGGACTGAAAATTCCAACCTTCCAATCACATGGCTGACTTCACTGACAAGGAGCCCCCAGTCTTAGTTGCTTTCCAAAAATTTCCTCATTAATATAAAGGACATCTTTGTCACTCTCCACAGGCTTAGGAAACTCCAAGGGCTTGGAGAGTTGTGAACCAGGAATCATGGACACAAAAACCAAATTTATAGAAGAAATATATTTTGGTCATCTGAATGACCATATGTGTATTTTTTTATATATAAAATCCTGCAGGCTACAAAAGGAGCTGCTGCTACTACTACTAAGTCACTTCAGTTGTTTCCAACTCTGTGTGACCCCATAGACAGCAGCCCACCATGCTCCCCAGTCCCTGGGATTCTCCAGGCAAGAACACTGGAGTGGGTTGCCATTTCCTTCTCCAATGTATGAAAGTGAAAAGTGAAAGTGAAGTCACTCAGTCATGTCCAACCCTGCAGCCTTCCAGGCTCCTCCGTCCATGGGATTTTCCAGGCAAGAGTACTGGAGTGGGGTGCCATTGCCTTCTCTGAAAGGAGCTGCTACCCTTAGGCAAAATCAGGAAGCTTCAACATGAGAACATTATCTATTAATTGGCTAACTTAGTCACTGGCTCCAGAAACACACCTTCACCTGATGTGTGACAGAAAAGATTGAAAATACCAGGTCCTGCTCTACCCAAACCCAAGTCAGCCGCATTTGATTGGCAGAACCTAGACACAGTTGGGCTTCCCTGGTGGCTCAGACAGTAAAGAATCTGTCTGCATGCAAGAGATCTGGGTTCAGTCTTTGGGTTGGGAAGGTCCTCTGGAGAAGGGAATGGCAACCCATTCCAGTATTCTAACCTGGCAGGTTACAGTCCATGGGGTAACAAAGAGTCAGACACAACTGAGCTACTAACATTTTCACTTTTTCAAACACAGTTGCACCATTGTCAACCAGGGAATCTGGGAAATGTAGGTTTTAAGTTTTCTACCTCTACATGCCTGGGGAGGGATAAAACATAATTGAAGCCAGTTGATTTTTAGTGTCCACCTTTCTCAAGGAAAACATATTGAATATGTGCGTACAGCATTTTCTGGGAAGAAAACACAGAAACTTGAAATGCATTTAGAGACTATATTCCTATCATAGAAATCCTTTGGTATATACAGAAAATGGATTTTAATCAGACTGACAACTATAATGGAAAAGAGAGTGAGTGAGTGAGTATTGAGACCCCCTGGAATGCATATGCTTTACGTAAGTCGCTTAATTCTTGCAGCATCCATATGAGACGGTAAGAAATTTCCCTGTTTGGGAGAAATGAAAAAAAAAAAAAAAAACTGAAGCTTGGTTAAGTATCACAATCTGTCAACATTCAAAACACTGTTTAATTTCAAAATCTCTATTTAATCCATTTTATGACATCTCAGACCACTAGACACTCTGGGACCTTAACTTACCTATTTTAGTGAAGTTATGGAAACCCTGTCTGTGATATTCTGACATTTATTTCACTCTTGTTGGTGTAACAACGCAATAGTATGAGGCTAAGTTTACTCTGTAAAGAAGTCAGAATGCCAAAGAATTAATGCCTTTTAGCTATGGTGCTGGAGAAGACTCCCAAAAGTCCCTTGGACAGTAAGATCAAACCAGTCAATCTTAAGGGAAATCAACCCCGAATACTCATTGGAAGGGTTGATGCCAAAGCTGAAGCTCCAGTATTTTGGTCACCTAATGGCAAACAGCCAACTGATTGGAAAAGTCTTTAGAGGATGCTGGGAAAGATTGAGGGCAGAAGAAGAGGGCGTTAGAGGATGAGAGGGCTGGACGGCATCATCAGTGCAGTAAACATGAACTTGGGCAAACTATGGGATATGGCAAGGGACAGTGAGGCCCGGCATGCTATAGTCTGTGAGGTTGAAAAGAGTCGGACGCGACTAAGTGATTGAACAGTAACAACTGAGTGTAGGTGTAGGTTAGTGAACACAAACAGAGGCTATTCTTGAAGAAGGTCATTTTAGGACCTACACATCACCAAGGTGGAAAGGCTTTTGAGTATAAAGAAGAATATGGTTTCCAACATACTGAAGCTATGAGCTGAGAGATATTTCCATGGCAAAATTAGTTCAAGAAATTATACTTTATCCACCCTGATATTTCAAGAGTTGGACTCACATTCCCACAGGACTTTGTAAACCTTCTAAAGTGAAAATGCTTGTATTTAACACGTTTTCCTCAAATCGATGGACCAGAGAGTTGTGTGTGCATGTGTGCTATGTACCTGCATCTATATCTGTGTCTGCACAATACTTGCTCACAATCTACACATATGATGAAGAACCTACAGTAAATAATTCTGACCTAACCCAACCACCTACCCATCAATCAGCAGATACAGTTAGATATGGTAGATGAAAGTGCTTTATAAAGGAAATACTTCAGAAAGCACATGGAGGCAAAAATTTCAGCCTGCCTAAAGTCAGGTAGAAAGCAATCATATATACCTAATTGGAAAATAGAGTTTTCAGTATTCTTTGAGAGTGACGGTCAAACTGTTATATTTTTCTAACTGTAGACTTAAACCTCAATGAGAGCACTTAATTAGACTCAGACCTCCTGAAATGTCAAAATATACAGCAAGTTGCAAAATGCATGTTATTTCTGAATAAGATTAGCAAGATAATTGATGGAAAATTAATCCCCAAAGAAAACTGTCTATAGGACTTGGTGATTGTACAAGACAATATTTTTTCATTTATGAAGCCAACATTATGCATTTATTGAGGTTTCATTTAATTGTGGTCAATACACCCGTAAATAATAACTTTATGAGACACGGCAACATACAAGTAGAACCAAATGAAGTTGCAATGTCAGAAATGAACTTAAAATTCACTACAGTTTACTAGGAAAAAGTACTCAACTTTTAAGGGACCATTATCAAAGGATGAAATTATGACAAGCAAGTCTTAATAAACTTTGAATTTAGGAATTTATTTTTTTTCTTGCAGTGTACAGTTTACATTTTCTAATTTTCAATTCCTGATTATTTTGGTAATAATTTTTCATACTTCCTTTTGCATGTTCTCTCACTACTTCCCCCTCTCACTGCACAAAATAGCCAGACTTCTCTCTCTCTCTGCCTCTGTCCTCAGTTCATCTCCGAGTTCTGGGAGATAAGATTAGAGGCCTTGATCCCCCTGCTGTTAGAACAAGACCTCAATCTCTCACTGTCTCTATTTAATCAGGTCCCTATTTTAGCTGCCACAAAGCTGTCAACAAAATAAAACAAGTTATCCCCCATCAAGGGGTTAAATTGGATTTCACAGTATGCAAAGGTTCTTCTGAGTAAAATTCCACCTGCACCCTCCGTCAGGCAAATTACTTCTGACTTTTAATTTATTTCTCTAGGAAATGGAAAGGTATGGCATAACCAAAGTCAACAGGGAATAAAGTACAAGGTGTAATCAGGTGTTCACCAATCGCAGACTCCTTTCTCTGTCAGCTTTAATAGCATTTCAGAACATAGAATTTATAGTATGCATGACATGTCCTCTCTGTTCTGAGTTTTATTTTGGACCTGTCTGTTTAATGGCCCCCACAAGTGACAACTGATGTTTGCTTGATGCAATGGTGCCTGGAAGATGTGTATATTGTACATTAGGGTTCAGTCTGAGAGTTGGAGAGTAAGATTAAGTACTTGAACTGTATTCTTGACTTTCTAAGTATAATGCCTAACCTGGGGAAGAAATCGTATTCAAGTGATGGCATTCTTTGCTCTACAGGATTATGAATATCAAGAAGAGGGCTCCATGTTGAAAACCAGGGACATGTAATTTTTAGATAAGGTTTTTGTTTCGTAACCAGACCAGTTCATCAGGGAATCACTAAATAATTTAAACAACATGGTTTAATATAGTCCCTTTTCTAAAATTAAACTGAATATGAAGCTGTTTCTATTATTTAATTTCTCAAAATCAATATTAAGGGATGGAGGAGATTTATATAAATTCATAACTTCAAGTACACATTGCTATGGGGAAAATGCAAACATTTTTGTCTCCAAAATTAAAGTCAAAAGTATTTTAAAGATACAAATTTAATAAGCGTGCAGGGAATGCCTCCTTAATGAAAGAAAAAGGGGATAATGATGGAAATGTTCATTTTCATTATAAATTAAGAATCAGTGATTTTTTTGGCAGTTTTTTTTTTCTGATATTATTTAACATTTAATTCAAGCTAGCTTTAAAATGAAACTGATATACCCCTGAGGAGTTTAGCCCTTTTTTCCATTATAAAAGATTGTTGATTAATGCCATATTCCTATTCAGCAAATTCCGAATAATGAACTCAAGATTATTCATTGGATGGAGAATTAGGGGAAGGTTATTGGGCAGGAATAATTTTTTCAAGCTGTATATAAACAAACACTTTGGGCTGATCTAGCATAATTTGACTTCCAAATATTGTTTCATCCTTGTAATAGTATCACTGTTCATTTAAATAAACTTCATGAAACTGACTCTAAATTATGGATTTGGGGAGAACATGGGTTCTGAGTGTGTGGGAGGATCATAAGAAAAATATAATTCATTATACTTACTCTAATGATGGGATCATTGAAACCTCAAATCACTGTGATGGACTAGTGAGGCCTGGCATGCTGCGATTCATGGGGTCACAAAGAGTCGGACACGACTGAGCGACTGAACTGAACTGAAGCAGTGGGACTCATTTAGCAATGAGAATCTTCAATAATCACTCCTATATGGACTTTGAAGGAGGGTGCAAAAATAATAATTCTTGGTCTTTGAAATTATTACAGCCAACAAATCTCCATGTGGTTAAATCTATTTTGGATAAGATTTTATCTCACTTGCAAAGGAAAACAAAAATATGAAAAACCCAATCAAGTTAATCTACTGATCTCATGTGGAATCATAGATATATTTCTATTACCTATTCTTTTCTTCTCTGCCTGTTTCTCGTTACAAGAATTGACACCCAGTTCTTAGATTTCTTACCAAGATGCTCCATCTTGTGTACAGTTTCTTTTCACTTGTCCTCACACAGCAGAATAATTAAATCCTGAGATTAATGTTAAATTCAACAGTGATGAACTGTCTTCACTTATACCATACCTCTATGCTTTTAAATCTGGATAGGATAATAAAGGTTAGGACTCTTACAAATAACATGTGATAGAGAAGTTTTGACCACAAAATTTGTAACCAGCCCAATGAACATACTTTTCCTATCTTACATTAACAAGTTATTAAACCATAAAAGTAAGCCACAATGTCCCAAACAACACTGGAGTATATGCCTATAATGTTCTTTTTGCACTGCTCCCCTGGGTTACATATGAAAGTAAATGTGCAAACAACTATGATTTTAAAAGTTAGTCATTTATAGAAAGAGTTAAATACTGATTATATTAAGTATCTGAATAAGCCTCTCTCCATCTTCCTCTCCCCCAATCATGGAATAAATATTTGCTTTTCTCTTCCTACTTCTTCCGCTCTCTATAAAATGATCAAGCTCTATTTTCCACCAGGTTTATAGATAAGCTTTTCCCTTTAAATCTGTTCATCTCCTTTGTGATCCTGATGACAGAAAGCAATTGCACTAAGCCCTTAACTTAAGTCTGTTTGCATACAAATGGCGCCTTCCAGGCCTGATTTGCATTACCCAAGTAGGTTTGGTCTGGGAAATTCACTTTCCCTGAGACTTGCATGTGGGTCTCAATTTTCATCAAGGGGGAATCCATTAGTCTCCTTCATTTCCTGATTACTCGAGGCTTTATAAAGTAGAGAGGATTTAGCTTGCCTGTAAGATGAGCAGTCAATCCATTTCTGCAAATGTGGTATATTTTCTCTCTGGATCTGGCCACGAAGCCAGGTTCCTGGGCCACAATCTTTTGCCCTTTGATGGAATTGCTTTTAGTGAATTGGGCTTTGCAGTTCCATGGTCTTGCATTAAAGGGCATTTATAAATGTAGACTCAGGAAAACTTAGCTCTTACTTGTATGGAAACCTGAGAAAATTTGTAAACAAAATGTCTTCTATAATAGTTTTCAACCAGCAGCTGTGGCATACTGGTGAACTGGGAGGTGTGTCAAAATATTAGTTCACCAGTCTTCAGAGACATAGAGCAAAGCCTCAGGGTTGTTCCCTTCTGACACAGAGCAACCTCATCTATTTATCACTGTGTACCTCAAAAATATGACATTTCCCCCTTTGTTCCATAACATAAAAGAGGTTGGGAACATTGCTGCTAGAGCCTCATAGCAAAAACATCAGTAAACTGATTTTTCTAAATAACTTGTTTTCCTTCTGTGTCATGTAGAATTTACATTTTGTAACTGACCTTAATGGTTCTTCCTGGATCCTTGGAATTTTAGCACCAAATTTAACATTGGTAGCCCAGCTCTGGTTGCTGTAGAGGGCCTTAAAGCACAGAGTTTGAGGTTTCACCTTTAATCTACATTTGTTTCATTCCTTTATGTTTAATTTGCCTTCACTACAAGTTTATCCTTCCTGAATATGGATGTATACATTTGTGGGTGTACCTTTGTGCTTTTCCTTTCTTTCTGGTTTATGGTATGTCACTATCAATCTAGTGTGGTCAAGGTGAGGCATAGGAATAATATGATATACAAAGATATAATATACGAATATAATAGGATACATTCATACTGTGTCTGACCTTTTGTGATCTCATGGACTGTAGCCCACCAGGCTCCTCTGTCCACGGTATTTTCCAGGTGAGAATACCGGAGTGGGTCTCCATTTCCTTCTCCAATGCATATCGTAGACAATAATGACTGATTTATGAGATGAAACAGTCTCAGTTTTCCTGGGTATCTCCCATGTGTACAGGAAGCATAAAGGATATTAACTTGTGTTTCTTTTTCTCCTGTTAACCTGTACTTTATTATGGGGGCTGGGGAGGTGTCTCAGCCAAGAAGCTATAAGATTATATGGAAAAATACTGTTATTAATACAGGTCAACAACACAAATCAATGCATGAATGAAGGGACAGTTTGACTGGCCAACTTGACATTTTTGGAAAGTTAAAGAAGAAAAAGTTTAGACACTGATGTGGTGACCGATTGTACCAATTCCCTGATGAGAACAGAGAGAAAGGCTTTTACATATTCATATGTGCCATTATTTAAATTTTAAGGTAAATATAGGCGCTGTGGACAGGACAGAAAGTCTATCTGGAAGGTGGAACAGAATCTCTAATATGAGTAGGGCACGTTGATTGAGGGATGGCAGAAGGAGCAATTCTTTTTATTATTCTAATGTATGTTATGATTGGAAGCCATTTAAATTTTTTTAGAAACTATAAGACAGACAGATTGTTAGCTATTCTGTACGGATGTACAAACTGGCTTTTAAATGAGCTACCACCTAGAGAAGGCTGAGAAGTGGACCAACCTCCAGGTATCAGCTTAAAGTGTGAGACTAACTGTGAGAGTGTGTGCTGAGATGCAGGCTACCAGGTCCATTCCAGGGATTCAGCTTTATGAACTCTGTTGTATGAACTTAGATTCTTTGCATTTCATGAGTATTTTCTCAGATTCCTACCTAAGTGCTCTGTAGCCCCAGTTTGGGGAAGCATTTCTTCATGCAGGCAGGGTCCATGCAGTGGGATTAGACTGATAGATGCCCAAGGAATTCTTGAAGCATGCAACTAAGAAAAAGGCAGATTTCCAAAGACTATTTTCCCTGTTCAGTCTTGAGAGAAAGCCGTGAAGCTTATTCTCTGCATCGTTAATGAAGGTAGTGCTTTATATTAAAGGCTCCCTGCTGCGGAGCTATCAACTTCAGGACCAGCCTCAGCTTTCAAGTGTTAATGATTATCAGGTCCTCTTTCCCCTGAGGGATGAGGCGAGCTCCTCTGTCCTCTTTAGGGGCTCAAGGCCCCAGACTCTGGTGTGGGTTTGACAATCCAGGAACTGTCAGGCGGGAGAGATGCCCCTAGAGTTTGGATCTGATTTTTTTCAGTATCACTCTCTTACCTTGCTTGTTTGCTGTATGCAATCCAGAGCTCAGTGTTTCAATCTTTCTCAGTAGGAATGTCTTTTTTGAGAATTGGTGAGTCCATTTGGGGTATGAAAGAGTGACAGGAAGGCTTGAGGTCAGGGGACCTGAGTTCAAAGTTTGGCCAAGTGCCAGATGTTTAATACTGGTTGCCTAATACCTCCAGGTTTCCATATCTGTGAAGTGGAGATAATAAATTCACCTTGCAGGGTCAGTTCATTAAATCTATACACACATATAAAACAGCAAATAGGGACCAAGCATCCTAGTAGGAGGTGGGAATGGCAAACCACTCCAGTATTCTTGCCGCGAGAACCCCATGAACAGTATGATAAGGATGGGGTTATAGGTTGATAAATAAACAGAGTATCTGCCTTTCAGAACTTGTGGTGAAGGCTAGTGAAAGTCATTCAGTTGTGTTCGAGTCTTTGTGACCCCATAGACTATAGAGTCCATGGAATTCTCCAGGCCAGAATGCTGGAGTGGGTAACCGTTTCCTTTGCCAAGGCATCTTCCCAACCCAGGAATCAAACCTAGGTCTCCCACAGTGCAGGCAGATTCTTTACTAGCTGAGCCACAAGGGAAGCCCTAGAAGTCTATTGATAGCTATCAACATCCAGAAATCCATTTAAAAATTGTAATAACTTTTTGTGAAACAAGTAAATGGTTTGGTGAAAGATAACAACAAAGATTAAAGGGCAAGATGGGGATACTTAGGTAGAATGACAGTCTTTCAGGGTAAGTAACTTAGAGGAGTTTTCATGCAGGCAAAGAGCTGGTTGGAGAATATCCAATAGAGAAAAACCTGAGGAAGGATTTGAATTAGGGAGAGCTTTACCAATATGAGGTCAATGGCACTGGGTAAAGAAGCAGGAGATAAGATTTTGGAACCAAATCAGGCACAGCCTTAGTGACCAGAGATAGGAAGTTAGATTTTATTCAAATATAAAATCTATGGGAAATTATTGAAGAAGAAATATATGTTTCAATCATGAGAAATATATATGATCTGAGAGTTTCTTGTGCATAATAGGTATTTTAGAAATAATAGTAGCTCTTCCAAAGCCATAATAGCTAAGTTTTCAGCTCCAGAACATGACAAAACAACAGAACTTTATTTGCTTTGGAGTTCCTCAAATTACTGAGTCTCCCATAAGTTGAATGGCCCAATCTGTACAACAGCCAAGTTCTTGAAACTGTTACTGAGGATATTTTCTATATATGGCGAAAGGAAGGTTAAAGGGAAGAATTTCCCAAAATAGGATAGGGAAATATGTGCTTAATAAACACAGAGTGAAATAAAATATTTTGAACAAAGAACATCTACATACATGGTCAGTCTGGACCCCATAACGAATAGAAATTTCCTATACATATAGGCTGTTGACTGGTGGTAACCCAATGTTTTCTGATGAAGAAGTTACAGTTCACAGTAGTTAAGTAATGTTTTCAGTGACAAAAGATTATAAAAATGAAATATGTAATAAAGAAGGCAAGAAAAACCTAAATTTTCATGGAACCAAGCACCAAATTATGAATTAAATCCAATGCTAAACAACCTTTGAAACAGAATGGAATGACACCATGAGTGTCTTTTCTAAAGAACTCCTAAGCCATCTCTCTAGTTCAGTTCATCTTTCTGAATTTACCAAGGCAATCAACTTATCACCATTGTCGTTCAGTCAGTAACTCATGTCCGACTCTTTCTGACCCCCTGGACTGCAGCACGCCAGGTTTCCCTGTCTTTCACTATCTCCCAGAGTTTGCTCAAACTCGGGTCCATTGACTCTGTGATACCATCCAACCATTTCATCCTCTACTACCCCTTCTTCTGTCCTCAATCTTTCCTAGCATCAGGGTCTTTTCCAATGAGTTGGCTCTCCACATTAGGTGGCCAAAGTATTAAAACTTCAGCCTCACTCTTCCAGCGAGTATGCAGGATTGATTTCCTTTAGGAGTGACTGATTTGATCTGCTTGCTGTCCAGGGGACTCTCAAGAGTCTTCTCTAGCACCGCAATTTGAAAGCATCAGTTCTCTGGTGCTCAGTCTTTTTCATGGTCCGATTCTCATACTCATACATAACTACTGGTAATACCATAGCTTTGGCTATACGGAACGTTTTCAGCAATTTATCATCATTAAGCCACAAAAAAGTGTTAGCAACTATGCTCTAATGCACTAATTACATTGTTGTTGTTGTTTTTCAGTTGCTTACTTGTATCCAGCTCATTGCAACAGCATGCAGGGCAGCATGCCAGGCTTCCCTGTCCTTCATCAACTCCCGGAGCTTGCTCAGACTCATGTCTGTTGAGTTGGTGATGCCATCCAAACCATCTCATTCTCTGTTGTTCCTTTCTCCCCCTGATTTCAATCTTTCTCAGCATCAGGGTCTTTTCCAATAAGTCAGCTCTTCACATCACATGGCCAAAGATTTGGAGCTTCAGCTTCAGCATCAGTCCTTCCAATGATATTCAGGACTAATTTCCTTTAGGATTGACTGGTTTGATCTCCTTGCAGTTCAAGGGACTCTCAAGAGTTTTCTTCAGCACCAAGTTCAAAGCATCAATTCTTCAGTGCTCAGTCTTCTTTAGAGTCCAACTCTCATATCCATACATGACTACTGGAAAAACCATAAATTTGACAAGACAGACCTTTGTTGGCAAAGTAATGTCTCTGCTTTTTAATATACTAAGTTTCTCAAAGCTTTTCTTCCAAGGATCAATTGTCTTTTAATTTCATGGCTACAGTCACCAACTGCAGTGATTTTGGAGCCCAAGAAAATAATGTCTCTTACTGTCTCCATTTTTTTCCCCATCTATTGGCCATGAAGTGATGGAACTGTATGCCATGATCTTTGTCTTTTGAATGTTGAGTTTTAAGCCAACTAATTCATTGCCCTCTTTCACTTTCATCAAGAGGCCCTTTAGTTCTTCTTCGCTTTCTGCCATAAGGGTGGTGTCATCTGCATATCTGAGGTTATTGATATTTCTCCCAGCAATCTTGTTTCCAGCTTGTGCTTCATCCAGTCTGACATTTCACATGATGTACTCTGCATAGACGTTAAATAGGCAGGGTGACAATATACAGCCTTGACATTGTCCTTTCCCAATTTGGAACAAGTCTGTTGTTTCCTTTGTTCCATGTCTGCTTCTAACAATTGTTTCTTGACCTGCATACAAGTTTCTCAGTAGGCAGTTAAGGTGGTCTGGTACTCCCATTTCTTTAAAAATTTTCCACAGTTTATTGTGATTCACACAGTCAAAGACTTTGACATAGTCAATGAAGCAGAACTAGATGTCTTTTTGGAATTCTCTTGTTCTTTCTATGATCCAAAGAATGTTGGCAATTTGATCTTTGGTTCATCCACCTTTTTAAAATCCAGTCTGAACATCTGGAAGTTGTCGGTTCACGTACTGTTGAAGCCTAGCTTGGAGAATTTTGAGCATTGCTTTGCTAATGTGTGAGATGAGTGCAATTGTGCAGTAGTTTGAACATTCTTTGACACTGCCTTTCTTTGGGATTGGAGTGGAATGCGCTTAAGAAATACAGTGCAAAGGAAAATGATGCTTGAGATAGCTGAGTGAGGTTTACAAAAAAACAAAACAAAACACAACTGTTCTTTCTTTTTTTGGCTGTAGAGGGCATCATGTGTGATCTTGGTTTCCTGACCAAGGATCAAATTCATGCCCCCTGCATTGCAAGCAGAGGTACAATCACTGGAGCGCCAGGGAAGTCCCCACACTGTTATTTTGCCTGAAATCCTAGTTCTGCCATATACATATATAGGTCCCTGTTCAACCAGTCAGCCTTTGTTTCTTCCTGCCTTCTCTCAACTATAAAAAGTATGTAATATTCACTTTTATAAGGTAAAGAAGGTGAAAACACTTTAAAAACACTGTGTATGAATCTAAGTCATTTTTTAAAAAGAATTCCATTCAAGGGGATATGAAAAGTCACATATTATATAAATGTCAACAATAAATTAAATGAGTAGAATCATATATTCTTCTGTCAAATAAGCAACTCTTTCCAAATGAGTTGCTTACTGGTATTTCTGTTGTCTCTCCCCTCACTCTGTTTTTCCCTTCCTCAGTACTCTTGCCTGGAAAATCCCATGGATAGAGGAGCCTGGTGGGCTGCAGTCCATGGGGTTGCTAGGAGTTGGACATGATTGAGCGACTTCACTTTCACTTTTCACTTTTATTCATTGGAGAAAGAAATGGCAACCCACTCCAGTGTTCTTGCCTGGAGAATCCCAGGGATGGGGGAGCCTGGTGGGCTGCAGTCCATGGGGTTGCTAGGAGTTGGACATGATTGAGCGACTTCACTTTCACTTTTCACTTTCATTCATTGGAGAAAGAAATGGCAACCCACTCCAGTGTTCTTGCCTGGAGAATCCCAGGGATGGGGGAGCCTGGTGGGCTGCCGTCTATGGGGTCGCACGGAGTCGGACATGACTGAAGCGACTTAGCAGCAGCAGAGAACAGAGGTGTTACTTTGGGAAAGCCAGCAGGTGGCTCTCTGGTGTACAGATGCAACAATGAAAAAAGTCACAGCTCCCAGCTCCCTCTTAAGCTAGTCTGAAAGTTTATGATAATCTCATAAAGGGGTGTCTTGAAAATCCATACAAAACCATTGTTTGTACCTCCTCAGCCACACCTTATGGTAACAACCTCAATGCTGAAAATATCATTTAATTTTTGTTCAAAATGAAAAGTCAACAAGTTAGAATGGATTTTTCATCATCCTCACAGCTTCAAAGAAGGAATTTGTTTTCCCCTTCCTCATAGTAAGCAGTCCCATTAGAACACGCAAATGACAACAGGCAAATTAAAAGACAAATGTGAGTAACTTTAAAGTGGCCTGAAGTGGCAGACTTTGTGTTACTGGAGGCTCAGTATCAATATGTTAAATGACACACAAGTTTAATATTGATTTATTTCTATTCAGTATTATTTATATTCCATTCATTTCATAAATCATCCCCTAAAAAACTTTAACCCAAACTCCACTAAAGTCATTCTAATATAACCTGAAGCAAACTCCTGGTCCTGAATCATGGATTGTAACGTGGCTTCTTAAGCATTTTCATTGTATTTTATAGGTATTTCATGCCATGCATGCTACTCAGTTGAATACATCCTACTAAGGATCAAGTTTGTAGTTTTCAAGATATTAATCTAGAATAGATTATGATACGGTACCATGGATTTCTGAATTTGAATCTCCAACTGCTGTTTGGGTAAATGTTATTAAGAAGACCTTTATTATTTAGCTTTATAAACATAACTAGATAAAACAAGTTATCTCCAGCCACACATTTGCTTTTGCCAAAGGAACTCTGAGTTTACTGTCAATGTGGTTTATTAGGAATGAAATATTAACATTTGGAGAGTTACTCTAGGCTGGTTACTGAATGAATTAATTACTTATGGCTTTAGAGTTAATTCTTACTTGAGGCTCCATAATCATACATATTTTAACATCAAAAGCTAGACGACGAATATTAAAAATAATTTTTTAAAAAGCCTCACAGTTACCTGAATTTGAAATGGAGTAGGTTGTCTGCATGTTACTCTCTATAAAAGAGAAAATCAGCAAGTCTAGATTTTAGGACAGGACCCCGTTTAAGAAAAGAAAAAAGATCTTCCAGATCCATAACCATATTATTAAAATAGAATGCCAGCTTCCCTCCCCACCCACCAGTCCCTTTTCTTGGATCTGTTGTATACTCTTTATATGGGCTTCCCAGGTGGTGCTGGTGGTAAAGAACTCGCCTGCCAATGCAGACTTAAAAGTGATTCTATCCCCGGGGAAGATGACCTGGAGAAGGGCATGGCAACCCACTCCAGAGAATCCCATGGTCAGAGGAGCCTGGCAGGCTATAGTTAATAGGCTCACAGAGTCTGACATGACTGAAGTGTCTTAGCATGCTTGCACACTCTTTGTATACTAAATGATAGCCCATCAGTTTCCTTCTTATCAAGGCAACTAAGAATTATATAAAACAAGCCTGTAAACTTAATCTTAATTGCAGGCAAAAGCCTAATTTCCACATCTATTGTCTATGAAAAAACAAAAAACCAAAACATCCCCAACAAATACAAAAGCAAATTAAGTCTCAAGGGCCTCAGTTAAAATAGTAAAGGTTGTTAAATTGAGTGAAGTAAGGTTGCACTGAGACCTATATAGGCCAAACTTGTGTGAACCAAGAAACAGAGGATTGGGGTATACATATAACATAACCAGATTTCTTCCCACCGTCCACCCCCAGCCCTGCCCCCACTCACAGACAGAGACACATACACACACACACCCTGCCTCTTTACTGAAATTTTATTTTTTTCACTTGAGGGATTTCAACTCAATTGTAGTTATCACATGCTAATCTCCCCCAAATCTAAAATGCAAATGACATCCAAATTGACTGTGGAAAAAGGGAAAGCTTATCTGGGCCTGACAGGCTACACACGTTTCCTTCCATTCCTCCTCATTTAGTGCCATTTTTCACGTGCAGGGGCTATAAAAGCCACTGTCAGTCTGTCCCCTGCCTCCTGCCGTTGGTTGTTGATCTGCTGCGGCCTCCCCACTGTGTTAAATCATTCAGCTCCTCTCCAAGCAACACCTCTCATTGATCACTCCAGAGGGGCTGCTTCTGAAAATGTTGATTCAACTCAGTGGGGAAGATGGGCCCGGTGTAGCTGGAGGAGGAGGACTGGCAGAGATTCTTGAAAACAACACACCTCTTAATTTTCATTGGCACAAGAGCAATCACCACTCCTCCCTTGCCTTTTGAGCTAAACTTCTGCCAAGCTAGCAAGTGATTCCAACTTGAAGTAAAATGGTGCAGGTGGAAAGCCAGTTGAATGGTATCACACACAACTGTCTGTTTCTGCCCTGGTGCTATTCACGTACTCCCCAGAGAATCCAAGATTCAGCTGCCTTCAGAGTCGTCAAGCTCTGCTTGATTCTAAACCTGGAGAATTGAGATTAATGAAAAGTGCTTTTGCCACTAAAAATACCTTTCCCAAAGCAGTGATTTCCTAACCCACAGCAGTTTAGAATGGCATCGTTTAACAATGTTTATAAGTCATAAAACATGCATTGGGCTGATGTATGAGTTTGTATCTTTAGAGGAACTAGAATTGCAAACAAAAAAAAAAAAAAAAAAAACAACTGCAGGGAGAGAGAAAAGAAAAACATCCTAACAGATGTGTTCACTGCTAAATAGAACACACAACATGTGCTGCAAAATAAAAGAACCATTTGGCGACATAAAATATCTTGGCATCTGCGTTAGATTTGTAACCACAGTAAAGTATTGATATGGACCATAAAATTCAAGTTCTATATTCCGGTGCTTCTGGGCGACTCCGCTTTGAAAGACTTTTTGTACTGTGGAATTGTTCTTGTTTATCAAAGCCATTTTATGGCAAACCTGCTTTATGACATTGCATGATTGGCTCATTTTCCAGAAGGAGATGCATAAAATAGGAACAGCTATTAATTCTGAGCAAGGTGTAAATTTGACATCTTAAGTGAATAGATAAGAAACTACACAGCTTCAACCCGTTGATAGCAAGACTTACTTAGGAAGACATGTCCAGATAAAAGGTCAGTGAAACCTGAAGCTAAGTTTTAATATTAGCCTCATACTTGGTTAATAGATCGTGGAATTGGCTATGTTCAGAAGAACAGATATGGTAAAAAGCAGTGTCTAAAATGTAATATAATATACAATATTTAATAAATGAAATGTTTTATATGAATATGTAATCTAAATGGTATGGCACATATTTTAATGAGATAGTAAATATAATCACATATTTTACCCATTTTGTAATCATTAGAATATGCTAAAATATAGTCTATAAATTAAAAAGTTCATGAAGACAAAATAGTATGCTAAATATAATTTTTTTAGACAAAGCCTCCATTCCGCTTATAAATACAGTTACTACTTTAAACACCTTATTAAAATTCTGATAGTTATACCTATATTTTAAAATATATATTTATCATGCTATTTTCTGTATTAACAATATTGTTGTTCAGTCACCCAGTCATGTCCGACCCTTTGTGACCTCATGGACTGCAGCACGCCAGGCCTCTCTGTGTCCATTGCATTATTACTCCTGATGTGAAGAGACTCATTAGAAAAGACCTTGATGCTGGAAATGATAAGAAGGCAGGAGGAGAAGGGGACAAGAGAGGATGAGATGGTTGGATGGCATCACTGGCTTAATGGACGTGAGTTTGCGCAAGCTCCGGGAGATGGTGAAGGACAGGGAAGTCTGGTGTGCTTCAGTCCATGGGGTCATAAAGAGTCAGACATGACTCAGTGACTGAACAGCAATGAACAGTAATAATGTTCAGTTCAGTTTAGTCACTCAGCCGAGTCCGACTCTTTGTGACCCCATGGACCACAGCACACCAGGCCTCCCTGTCCATCACCAACTCCCAGAGTTTACTCAGACCCATGTCCATTGAGTCAGTGATGCCATCCAACCATCTCATCCCCTGTGGTCCCCTTTTCCTCCTGCCCTCAATCTTTCCCAGCAGCAGGGTTTTTTCAAATGAGTCAGCTCTTTGCATCAGGTGGCCAAAGTATTGGAGTTTCAGCTTCAACATCAGTCCATCCAATGAACACTCAGGACTGATTTCCTTTAGGATGGACTGGTTGTATCTCCTTGCAGTCCAAGGGACTCTCAAGAGTCTTCTCCAACACCACAGTTCAAAAGCATCAGTTCTTCAGTGCTCAGCTTTCTTTACAGTCCAACTCTCACACCCATACATGACTCCTGGAAAAACCATAGCCTTGACTAGATGGACTTTTGTTGGTAAAAGTAATGTCAGACATCATTAACTTCCTAATATAAAATATAGTGTCTGACTCTTTGCAACTCCATGGACTGTAGCTGGCCAGTTTCCTCTGTCCATGGGGATTCTCCAGGCAAGAATACTGGAGTAGGTTTCCATACCTTCCTCCAGGAGATCTTCCCAACCCAGGGATTGAACTCAGGTCTCCTGCATTGCAGGTGGATTCACCACCATCTGAGCCACTAGGGAAGCCCCAATATAAAACATGAACATTTGTCCTTATAGAACCCCCCTGTTTTAATTATATTACAATTGAATGAATGAATGAAGTCGCTCAGTTGTGTCCAACTCTTTGTGGCCCCATGGACTGTAGCCTACCAGACTCCTCTCTCCATGGGATTTTCCAGGCAAGAATACTGGAGTGGGTTGCCATTTCTTTCTCCAGGGGATCTTCCCGACCTAGGGATCGAACCCGGGTCTCCTGCATTGCAGGCAGATGCTTTAACCTCTAAGCCAGAAGTAATAAGCAGTTACCATCTCTCTTCACAGAGCAATATTCAGAGTGTGGTAATAAAGCAAACATGGTATACTGCTTTGCTCAGAATGAAAAAATGATCACCTCTTTCTAAAATTTGTCCTTTGATTTCCACCCATCATTAATTCCTCTCAGACTCTAGCAGGTATGTAATTTACTGAATGACCCCTTTATTTTCATCCAACCTGACTCCTCCTTCTAGAAGGCACCTGTTCTTCTATGTCTGTACTGTGAGGCTTCCTTCTTCCCCTTATATTGGGTTGGCCAAAAAGTTCATTTGATTATTTTCATAACAGCTTGAAAAACCTGAATAAACCTTTTGGCTAATCCAATAACCATCGTTCTGGAGTTCACCATCCCCTTCTCTTGGTTACTTCCTTTACTTCTCTCATATGTTGCCACTTCTACTTCTGAATCCACTGTCCTCCCCCTTGTTACTCTTTTTTGTTTTGCTGGGACTTATATTCTCATATTTTCCTGATAAATGGAATGTGAGAGACAATTTCATTTTGAATCCTTGCACACCAGAAAGTATTCCATTTCTCCTTTCCACTGAATTAACAGTTTGATTAAGCTTAGTAGTCTAATTTGATGATCAATATCTCCATGCTCAGCATTTTTGTTCCATGACTTCTTTCTGAAATGTCCTCCGAAAAACCCAATGTTCTTCTGTGTCACAGCGCTTTCTGAATTTGTAAAGATCTCTTCCATCTCAGGTGTTTAAAATTTCATGATTGTATACCTTGTGACAGACTGTTTTATCATTCACTGTGCTGAGCCATGGTGAATCCTTTTAATACAGACACACATGTTCTACAATTAGGGGTATTTTCTTGGAGTTAGTGCTTTTATAGATATTCTGGAAAGATAAGAGAGAAAATGGAATATGGAACTTGATCATTTGAATATTAAATCTTGTGGGCTTGTCTTCCTATTTGCTTTCTTTTGAATATTTGATCTCTTTTGTGTTTCACTTGCTCAAATACTATCTCAATTCTGTCTTCCAACACTCCTTTTTTTCCCTTAATATTTCTACTATTTTATTTTTAATTTCTTAGAGTTTCTTTTTTAAAGTTTCTAATTCTTCCTTTTAGAGAGAATACTCTTAAGTGATGCCTGAAAATATTGTCTTAACTCTCTGATGATATTAACTGCTAGATTTCCTAAGATTTTCTTCTATTCCTTTGTCATCACTGTTTCATTTTTCTTGTTATTTGTTTGGTCTCTATTTTTCATTTGGCAGCTGTCTTTATATAAATGAAAGTCAGAGGCCATTTGTTTAAGAAGGAAGTTCTAGGTTCTTGGGTCAGTCTTGGACATTGGCGGGTTTAACTACCTGGAAGAGAAGGTCATCTGTAGAGATTTATTTTCTATGTGTATTTTCACTAGAAGAGGCATATTTAACCAAAATAATATTAGCTTTGGTTTCTTTAGCTTTAAAAAAGGAAGGTTAAGGGTTTTTTTTTTTTGGTCTTTTTTTGTTTTTGTTTTTGTTTTGTTTTTTTTTTACCCAGTGTTACATTTGGACATTTAAAACTCAGTAGCAATAGAAAAAAGTTGTATAGTTTTCATGTGGAGGATTGATTGCTGCAACTTTTACATTTTAATCTCAAACCTGTTAGTCTTATCTCCTTTACATGTCTTTTAAAGGGTATTTTTATTCTAAAAATATCAGGGGCCTTTAAGAGTGACAAGACAAAGCAAATATATCCCCAGGATGATTTTTTATGCTAAATATAATTAACATGGGTGACTAATATCCCTGTAAATATAACAAGTACACCTAGAAAGATTGCTTTGCCAAAGAAAGAACACTTTCATTAATTGTGTGACTCAAAGGAAGGAACTGCATTTTGAGAATTTAACAGTCAAAATGTACACAAAATGGATGATAGACACCATTAGTAGAAATAAACCTGAAATCTGCCTATAAAAATATAAGTGGTTTGGAAATATCCACAGTTCCAATCAAGGCGACCTATGTACAATCTCAGGAAGATGAGACCAAAGTGCAACTGAAACTTATAGAAGGTAAGTCTAAATAATTGCATTAAATGTTGTCTAGAGAAAGATAATGTGAACAAAAGAGGAGCATCTCTTGATGAAACACAAATAAGGAAAATCCAAAGAGAAGAATGTTGGTACGAGTTGTCCACCCTAGATTGCCAAGGTGCTGAATTGCTAAAATGAATTGCTGAGGGATGAGGGAAACTTTACCATCATGCTTAACAAACTCATGCCCAGATCTTAAAATGTTGCAGTATGACATGAGGAAATCATCTCCCTGAATTCACCACCTATTTGGAGGTATTTCTGTAATTATTCTGCTGTTACTATGATGGCCCCAGGGAGACTGTACCACATTTGATCAACTGGGCATGCATCCAGATGTGCCCAGAAGCCTCTTTCTTGATTTTCTGTTGCACAGATAGGGACAGAATTTTACATAAGAACTTACCAAAGGTTCTAATAAATGAAAAAAAAAGGATGGCAGTGGAACAAAAAGATTCAACTGGATTTTCTGGTTTACTAGATTCAAAGAACTTAGGTTTTGCTTGGTGCACCTTACAGTGTTATTTATATCTCTAATGCCACAAAGCAGAGGTAAGGTTTCCAAGTGTCAAGAAAGGAATAATAAATGCACCTGTGTTCAGGCTTAGCAAGGAGCTTCTCCCAGCCTTCCAGATTCTTTCTTTGTACCTGAGTATTACCTTCCCCTGAGTAATTGGCAGTGGGAATGTATACACTCGTGAGGGGCTTACTCTGATATTTACCCACAAGGGTTTGATCTTCTTCTGTGGTCTGAAAAGAAAGACTTATCAGAAGATAGTGTAGTGATTCCAATGAAAAAATACATATACACCATAGTTAGCACTGCTTTCTTTATAAGAGATAAGCAATACAATTCAAATAGGTAGACATCTGTCATCAGGACTATGTGTTATGTTCTTACTGAGCGATCATTATATACAGCCTGTGAATTTGAGGCAACGATGTTTCATTTGCAACAGAGAAGATACGTTGCTTTTCCACATACTTTACCATAGAGAAGAGCAATGTAGAAAATGCCAGGGAACTCAGAATTCTAATCAACAAAATTTTAATGGAATATTTGCAAGTTATCTTTATTGATTTTTTTTTTGGACTGTGATGAAATATTTTATGATGTAGTTTGACAGAGTCAGCATCCTGAATCCTATCTATCTGGGGGCTGTGACAATACTGACTTCCACTTCTTGCCAAACTGATGACTAAACCCTGGGTCAGAGTGACCAAAATTAGATAATGTAACTTTAGAAATCATCTTGATATACAGTCTGTCTTCCTTCCTGATCATGGTAAATAGTTGGTTGCATCCATTACACTGAGCCAAAAGGAGAGGTGATGTGAAAGGCATGACAGCTGCTGGACCACGTATGAGAAAACATCAACACCCAGTTAGAGTAAGTGAGGGGAAATGTGAACTTCAAGCAGTTAAACAAAAAGCAAACCAGATCAGGTCATCCAACAGACAAAGTTGAGACCTGAAAACTCATTAAAGACTAGCAGTCGTCATTTTTCTTGGACAGTCCAGAGTCAGGCTGGTGGGGTGGAGAGGGAGAGGGGACATGGAGAGTTGAATCCAGCAGTCCAAGGTGGGGAGGCTTTCAGCTAGAAGTCCCAGAAACCCTGATAAAGAGAGGAAGAGAAATGTGCAGGTGGTGTGTAGAGCAGGCATGGCTCCCAAGAGCTACCAAAAGGCACCAGGGAGGATGACATACATTTCAAAAAGAAGGTAAAACCATCCTTTACGATGCAGTTTCTAACCTGGGTCGCAGGGCACATACAGGTGCATGCAAAACCCTCCAGCGATCATCATTATGCTCACTAAAGAAGCGAAGCCAGGGCATCTGTTAGTCATTCAGTTGTGTCTGACTTTTGACCCCATGAATTTAGCCTGCCAGGCTCCTCTGTTCACGGAATTCTCCAGGCAAGAATATTGGAGTGGGTTGCCATTTCCTTCTCCAGTGTAACTTCCTTATCCAGGGATTGAACCCCAGTCTCCTGCACTGCAGGCAGATTCTTTACCATCTGAGTCCCAGAAGAAGGGAAATCCCCAAATTGTTATCTCTGTGTTTTCTGTTTAATAGGTGTTGGCTCAGGGTCCTGGAGTCCATTTACTGGTGGAAAAGGAGGCATGTGGGAAGAAACTCTAATGTCTCCTCTCCTTGCCAAAGTAGGGCAAAATCATGCCCTAGTGATGCAAGGTCTGTGGACAACCAAGGAGGCTGACAGAACCATGCCTTTTAAATCATTGTTAAGTCCAAGACTGTCCTTTAGAATGTTTTAGCCTCTGAGACTCACTCCCTCTTAGGGATCCACTAAATCTGACAGCAGGGTGACAGTTATCACAATCTGATATGTGGACACCTATCCATTAGGAATTGGACTGGAACCGTCCGTTCACTTTACCGAGTCTACAGAATGGAAAGTAACTCTTATAATGTAATGGCTTCTAGGCACTCCTGCTCAGGGCCAGCTTTGGATTAGTGATGAGGAACTAAAAAGGCCTTAAGTACTTTTACGAATCCCAGGAAAATGTTCTCCTTAGTTAAGTATATAATGATACATGAAGGCAGAAGAGGTTTGCCTATGCCAAGCTTTCATCTTAGATGTCTATGGCTCTTAATGACATCTTTGAAAATTACTGACATTCATTTAAGAAATATTTGAGGCCATTTTCTCAAGAAGAATAGCCACTTTCTAGTAAACATCATTGCTTTTAGGCTTAAAAAATTATTTGATTCATATGTTTGAATCATATGTTGATTCATACGTCTTCCTTATTACCCCCACATTGTTGTTATTTTATAACTTTTAAATTAATATGCATTAAATTAAAGAGCCATAGTATTTGCTTAGATTCATATAACCATTGCCACAATCAGGATACAGGACAACTGTATTAATAATAGTCCAGAGAATTCCATTGTGCTGAATCTTTGTATGTAAATATTCTCCTCCTCTCAAACTCCAGCCACATCTGTTCTCTGTTATTATAGTTCCACCTCTTCTAGAATGTTGCATACATAAATTCAAATTTGTCAACTTATGAAACTTCTGAACAACAAAATTCAGAACAACGAATTCAGACTCAATTGTACAATTGAGCTTTGTTCCACAGGATGAGAGCTACAGAGATGCTTATAAAGGGGGGAAAAAAAACATACACACACATTTGGGAAATTTGAAAGGGCATTGGGTGACCTTTACAACTTGAGTGCAAGTTCCTGGTAGTTGGTCATTGCCTGGGTTATCCGTGGAGGGCATTCTAGGCAGAAAATTTGGCAGAGTCAAAGGTTCGTACTTTTCCAGTCTATGGATTTTCCAAGAACACTGAGTACGTGACTGAATCCCAAGCCTGTTGTAGCTGCCTGGTTTCATTTGGTTGTGGGTCTGTTAGTTATGTTGAGTCCATTTCCTATGTATTATTTCCCCCAGAAGATTTTATTTTTATTTTCATGTAGTGTATAACTTTGTGAGTCTGGTTTGCTTCACTTAGCAGAATGCATATGAGATTCATCTGTGTTGTTTATCAATAGTTCATTCCACTTTACTGAAGGGTAATATTTCACAGGCTACAGTCCTTGAGGTCACAAAGAGTTGGACATGACTGAGCGACTGGTTACAGTAAACCACAGTTTGTAAATGCACACATTAAAGGACATTTTATTCCAGATTTTTGCTATTATGAACAGTGCTGCTATAAATATTTGTATATATAAGTTCTTCTTGGATAAAGATGTAGGAGTGAGATTTTGGAGTTATAAGTGTACATGTAACTTTTGGCTGTTAACTACTTGTTTATATCCACAAGTAAATAGATGGGTAGATTCTGACTCTGTTCACATGTAATTACTCTATTAGCATTTTATTAAAAGTACATATTCTGCTCCAAACACTGAGGAACAGCAGAGGTTAATAAGACATTGTACATTAAATAAATGCCTGAGTATATGGATATAAGCAGCATATTAGTTTTGCAAGGTTGCCATAACCAAGTACCACAAATTGAGTGGCTTAAAGCAGCGCACAGTGTTGTCTCATGATTCCAGAGTTTGGAAGTCCGAAATCAAGGTGGTGGCAAGACCGTTTTTCTCCTGAGACTCTGAGTGAAATCCTTCCTGTTGTCTTCTTGGCTTCTGGCAGTAGCTGACAGTCTTCAGCTTTCCTTGGCTTGTAGCTGTAGCACTTCAATTTCTGCCTTTCTTCTAATTTCTTTTGTATTATTTTAAGGACTCTCAGCATACTGGATTAAGGCCCCATGACTTGATAGACGTGAATCTGAGTGAACTCAGGATAGACGTGAATCTGAGTGAACTCCAGGAATTGGTGATGGACAGGGAGACCTGGCATGCTGCAGTTCATGGGGTCGCAAAGAGTCAGACACGACTGAGCGACTGAATTGAAACTGAACTGAACTGATCCAGTGTAACCTTGTCTTTACTAATTACCTCTGCAAAGACTCCGTTTCCAAATAAGATCACATTTTGAGGTACTGGAGATTAGAACTCCAAAATACATTTGGAAGGGACACAATTCAACCTATAAAAATGGGGACAAAAAGTGTATTATGTGCTGATCATTGGCTAGGCATTGTGCTCGGTGGTGAGGATAGAATGGCCAGTATATTAGGCAAAGCTCTAGATCTCATAGACGCCATAGTCTAGTGGGCAAGATGTATTCTAATCCAATTATTACCAAAGATCCATTTATAAAAGTATTGCCTTTCTTAGGAGAAGGACACAATATTCTAGGAATCAAAATAAGGGGTTCTTACTAGGTCCAGAGTTTAGAGAAATCTTCTCTGAAGAAGTAACACTTTAGATGCCCCCAGAGAACCAAATGACATGATATCAGACACAAAAAAAGAGAGGGGAAAAGGTATTCCATGCAGAAGGAAAGCATATAAAGAAGACTGGAAGCTGGAAACAGCATCATATTCCAGGAATTCAGCAAGCAAGTGTGAAGGAAGAGCGGCAGGGGATGCAAACACCCTGAGAATGGTTCGATTACATAGAAATTTGTAGATTCTGGCTTAGCTTTTGGACCATATTTTAAGGGCAATTTGAAGTCAATGAAAGGTTTTATTCCAGAGGTTGACATGATCAGAAATGCATTTACAAAGATCTCCTACTCTGTGGAACAGATTAAGTGGAGACAAAATAAATTTCAAGGGAGATTATATCCAACTGTTTAAAACAAGACATAATAGCCCCTTGCCTTAGAGCGGTGTTGATGGAAATAGAAAAATGAGGCTGTATGTTGGAAACTCAGTAAGAATTTGATTTAGTATGAGGAACATAGAGACATCAAAGAAAACATTCACATTTCCAGGATGTGCCGTTAGGCAAGTGAAAGTGCCTTTTGCTGACTTAAGGACTACCCGTGGGCATTCAGATTCAGGGTGTGAGATGCACCAGGAATTCTATTTGTGTGTTGTACGTGTCTGGAAGACATAGTCAGATGATTGTATCAAGCCAGTGCATGTGTTCTCAGTGACTCAATTGTGTCTGATTTCTTTGCAACCCCTTGGACTGAATTCCACCAGATTCCTCTGTCCATGAAATGTTCAAGGTAAGAATACAAGAGTGGGTTCCAATTTCCCCACCTGGGGATCTTCCAGACACAGGGGTCAAACCTGCACCTCCTACATTGCCAAGCAGATTGTTCACCAATGAGCCACTTGGGGAAGCCATGAAGCCAGTAGTTGGATATAAAACTGTACAAATGTCTGAGCTAGACACATACATTTTTGAGTCATCAGCATAGTAATGGCAATTTAACTGAGAGAATGAATGAAATTATCTAGGTGAGGAGTATAGAATTAGAAGAGCTAAAATTGGGCCCTAAGGAACTCATCATTCAAAAGTCAGGCAAAGAGGAGGTTCCGAGAAAGGAGACTGAGGTAAGCTGGCATACTTGCTGATAGATACAACTCTGGAATAGGTTATAGGTGGGAATGGATGGCAGGCATTGGATGCAGAGGCAGCAGCAAAGACGCAGGGCAAAACTGCAAGCAAGTTAAACTCAGAACATATTGGCAAGTTGGTTAGGTTGGTGGAAGAACAGGATGTATAAATTGATTTAGTGAGAAGGAAGCCTGGATTGTTCGGTTAGGATAAAATCAAGGAAAGCCTTGGCTCTAATAGTTGGCTTTTTACCTAACTGGTATCTTTTCAAGAAAATCACTTTAGAACAGAGTGTGGAACTGTCTTGCAATCAATCCCTGAATGGGCTAGAGGGAGTGGCAAGGCAGGGAGTTAATTCAGATTTTATTTTCATTAATGTGCTTTATTTCAATAGAAAATAGCTTGGTCCTTCTGCAGATACTCTTTTTAGGGATTTATATCCCATACTTTCTTCCTGCATAAGTGGATTCTTCCTATTTACTCACAATGAAATGGAGAATATAAATGAATAGTGTAAATATGGCTTTTTGTGTCCTAATTGAACCAACATTTTCTTGAAAGGCAGTCTTGAGTAAAAGCCAGTTAAAGGATCTTTTTAAAAAAAAAAAAAAGTGCTGCAATCAATTGGTGGTTTAATTTCTAGCACTAACACACACTTTCTAATTCCCTAAGGTGTGGTTTTCCTATGTCACTGAGCCAGCCTCAACCACCTTGGAAATCAGTCAGGAGCTGGAATTGACTCAGTACTCAGCACAGTGACCAAAGACATTAGCTACAGTCACAACCTAATTGTAATGTAATTCCAGTAATACACGCAGTTAGCACTGAGCACAATTTAGGGTTCCCTGCCTAGAGTTTCAGGAAAGCCATGCTGTTATTGTAATGAACCCACTGCTTTGCTGCTCCAGTTTTAGTCCTTAGCTTTATTACTCAGGATGAGTTCCGCAATTGTTTCTAAAACGCCTCCTAGAGAAAGACATAATAATGACTCTGACTACCACTATCATATGACTTAGGAACTGACTTCATAAATGTTAGCTATTGCCAGCCATTTCATAACTCATCACTCTATTTTTTGCACAGATTATATAATCTGCCCAACAACTCTATGAGTAGGTCTACGGTTAACCTTCAAGTTTAAATCATTTGATTAAAGCACACAGGGTTTCCCTGGTGGCTCAGACAGTAAAGAATCCACCTGCCAATGCAGGAGACCCAAGTTTGATCTCTGGGTTGGGAAGATCCCCTGGAGAAGGGAATGGCAACCCACTCCAGTATTCCTGCTTTGAGAATCCCATGGATAGAGAAGCATGGTGGGCTATACAGTCCATGGGGTTGCATAGAGTCAGACACAACTAAGTGACTAACACATATCCACACACCATTCATACACATTAGCGAGTGTAAGTAGCAGGATTTGGAGCTAAATCAATCTGATTCTGGAGCCTACTATTATTATTAATATATTGTATTGTTACATTCACTAGGTTACAAATTAGTCTGCCTTCTCAGTTAGAGCAAAAGTTTCTTTAGGAGTTCTATATTTGTCAGGGGCTTTGCAGACTCACCAAAAAATCAATGTTTGTATAGGGAAGGGCCAAAAAAAAAAAAAAAAAAAAAAGGCATTAAAAAGAGAAAAGAAAAGGCCACTGCAGCAAAAATGGGGATGATTGAGCTTATGGTGAGAAATCTTTATCAAGAGTTTTTTCGATACATGATACTGGATGCTTGGGGCTGGTGCACTGAGACAACCCACAGGGATGGTATGGGGAGGAAGGAGGGAGGGGGTTTCAGGATGGGGAACACGTGTATACCTGTGGCAGATTCATGTTGATGTATGGCAAAACCAATACAATATTGTAAAGTAATTAACCTTCAGTTAAAATAAATGAATATATATTTTTTTAAAAAAAGAGTGTTTTTTTTCCAATGTAAAAAATAAATCAAAATAGATTGTGAGATAAGGACATTTTCATTCATTTCACCACGAGTTTGTATGGTTACTAGAAAAATAATTGTAATATTTCTTTATAAATTCCTGAGATCTTTAAATACCAATTTAGACTAATCCTGGCATATGCATCTATGGAGAAAGGCTGTGTGGTCTGAAACACTTAGCACAGATTGGAATCTTGCTTCTGGTACTCCTAGCTGTGTGATCTTCTAAAAATTACTTAGACTGAGCCCCACATTCAACTTATATAACACAGGTATAATATCATGTACTCTATAAAGTTTTGGTGAGGATTCTACATTATATCGTGTCTGAGAGAATTATCGAAGAAGATAGATGACCTGAGATTTTACCCTAAATTAGATCTAAATAATCCCCTGTCCATCTTTGTTCCTGTGGGGCCACATGGAATAGCCTTCCACAGCACAACCAAGACTGGAGATGACCACTTCCTCATCGCTGCTGCTGCTGCTGCTGCTAAGTCGCGTCAGTCGTGTCCGACTCTGTGCGGCCCCATAGACGGCAGCCCACCAGGCTCCCCCGTCCCTGGGATTCTCCAGGCAAGAACACTGGAGTGGGTTGCCATTTCCTTCTCCAGTGCATGATAGTGAAAAGTGAAAGTGAACTCGCTCAGTCATGTCCGACTCTTGGCACCCCATGGACTGCAGCCCACCAGGCTCCTCCATCTATGGGACTTTCCAGGCAAGAGTACTGGAGTGGGGTGCCATCGCCTTCTCTAGACACCTGGAAATCAAGCCCCATGACAACACAGAGAGGCAGGCATTATGAACCTATTTCATAGATGTAGAAACTAAGACCCAGGTTCCCACTGAAGACTCAGAATATAAAACAAAAATAAGGGTGCATTTTTATCAGGCACTGTTTCACAAAGTCTTATTTACATAATGTCATAGAATCTAACTTACAGGGTTATTGTGAGTATTTGATTATTTTTTTTTCTCAGTTTACAAAAGTGAAGGCTGAGTGTTTGAGAGGCTAATAAACTTACTCAGAGGCAAAGCTAACAAAGCGAAAAAACAGGGATTGAATCCAAACATTTTTACTCTCTATTCCCTACTCTTATCCATGACAGAATGTCCTCTCTCAGACCCAGATGTGGCCTGGTGACAAGATATTTGGTGACAGGAACACATTTGAAATTCTATTTCATGTTTTCCCCCAATTTTGTCTACATCTCTGGCCATATCCATATTTTTAAGGCTTTAATTGTAAGTATATTAGTTACCGATTGCTGTATAGTAAATTACCCCAAAACATAGAAGCCAAAGTCAAAATAATCATCTATATCTCATAGTTTCTGGGAGTTGGAATTCGGAAGTGGCTAACAGAGTACCTCTGGTTCAGTGTCTCACATGAGGTTGCCACCAGGATGCTGGCTAGAGCTTCGGTGCTCTAAACGGGCTTCCAAGATAGCTCATTTGCATGGATGATAAATCAGTGCTGGCTGTGGGCAAGTGGCCTCAGTTTCTCCCCATATGGGTTGCTCCACAGGTGCTTAAGTGTACATAGGATACGGCGACTGTCCTTCCCCAGAGTGAGTGTCTTTCTATTCCCCCTCCGCACAAAATACACACAACTTTATGATGACTCATAGATTAAAAACAAAACAAAACAAAACCAACACAAGGTAAAGTAATTGTGTCCACTAATACCTGTCTCTGGAGAAGGCAATGGCACCCCACTCCAGAACTCTTGCTTGGAAAATCCCACGGACAGAGGAGCCTGGAAGGCTGCCGTCCATGGGGTTGCTGAGGGTCGACTCGACTGAGCGACTTCACTTTCACTTTTCACTTTCATGCATTGGAGAAGAAAATGGCAATCCACTCAGTGTTCTTACCTGGAGAATCCCAGGGACGGCGGAGCCTGGTGGGCTGCTGTCTATGGGGTCACAAAGGGTCGGACACAACTGAAGTGACTTAGCAGCAGCAATACCTATCTCATAGTATGGCTGGGTCAATTAAGAAAGATTAAATAAACAGAAGTCCTCCAAAATGGTAACAGTGCCTCAGGATTCTACACTTAGTAACATTTGTTGTTATTGTTTAGTGTGTCAATTGTATCCAACTCTTTTGCAACCTGTGGACTGTAGCCTGCCTCCTCTGTCTATGGGATTTCCCAGGCAGAATACTGGAGTGGGTTGCCATTTCCTTTTCCATGGGATCTTCCCAACTCAGGGATCAAACCCATGTCTCCTGCATTGGCAGACAGATTCTTTACCACTGAGCCCCCAGGGAAGCCCCTACACTTAACGTTACACTTGTATTTATAAGATCTCAGCTGACCTTCCTAAGAGAGGGTTCACAGCTGATTTCTGTGAACAAGCTGTATCTGTGTGCTTATCTCAGAGATAGGACTAAGACAGCTGAAAAGAAGACAAACAGCTTAGATATAGCTCCAGTTAGTGACTGAGCAAATTTTGATGCAAGTTCCCAGTCTCCAAGGCCAATGCATTGCTTTACAATCTGGTAGAATTTTAGGTCTATTATTTGAAGACATTATTCTCCACATAAAGGCCTATGTGGCGATATAAACCTAAGATTTAAGACTTCTCTGAAGCCCTGCCCCCTGAGCTGCTCAGCTCCTTCCCTAGGATGGATCCCAAAGGGCTCCATCAAATCCCCAAAGGGGCCTGGGTCCAGCTTGAAACCACCTCTCTCCATCATACTCAAGAAACTGCTCTGGCAGGAGCCCTGTCATCTTACAGCACAATCCACAGGAACTCAGCAGCTCAGAATGAAAAACACAATCACTTCCATCCATCACAAGTGAAAGGCAGGAAAATGATTGGATGGGTGTCCTGAGCACCCTGGTCTCCACCAGCTTGCTATATTTGATATTATTCCTAATGGAAGAAGGGGCTGGTGAATACCCTACTGTGTATAATATCAGTGGCCTGAGTCTTGATAGATAAACGTGACTTTTATGAAGTTTATGGATGAGCCATCAGGGAAAGTCTCCAATGCAATTGCAGAAAGATTTTCAATGCCACCCCAGGTAGCTGGACACTAAGATAACTAAAGGAAACACCTGTGCTCAAGGGAAGAGCTGCAGTTGATCTTTAATGTTCCGGTCAGAGGAGACCTTTAGTTCAAAGATGAAGAATGAGGTTCTATAGCTTTTATGGTTTCCCTTTGCCAGGTACTTTCTATCTGTTATTGCAGGCGAGGCCTTCATTGATCTTTTCTCCCAGCTGTTATTTATTCTCTCCCTTTTAGCTTCAGTGAAGGAAGAAGATGAAGGGCCCAGGCACTTTGTCATTTTCGAACACATCCGAACAGCGTAGCACTTTCTAAATAAGAAAACCAATAGCTATTTTCTTCGGCGCTCCCACAACACTGTGTTACCCTTGGGAATGGAAGGGCTGCCCCCTGGGAACAGGGATTGAGTGAGCTTGGAATTGGGAATGTATCTGATGGTTGCCTTTTCTCCCTTTCATTTCCTCTGGGGTCTGCATTCTTGAGCAACACTGAGCTACTGATAGTTCCTACAAAATAGAGCATGGCCCTTCACTTCCATGATAATTCTTTCACTTTCTATGTATGTTTCTTTCTCTGATCAATTTTTCCCTTAATGGGGAGGGGTGCCTTTTTATCAGAACACTTAGAGCAGAAGTGCCTTTGACGATAGAAAGGTCCATGTTCGGTCCCCAGGTATATCAGTTTTCTGATGTGTGACCTAGGAACACATTCATAACCTCTTTGTGGCTCAGGATCTCCCCCCTTAAAATAGCAGTAACAGTGTTCACTCCCTAAGATTTCTATGAGAGATAGGAGAATGAAGAGATGAGAGAGTGAGTATGTGTGTGTTAGTCACTCGTTCATGTTTGACTCTTTGTAACCGCACGGACTGTAGCCCACCAGGCTCTTCTGTCCATGGGATTTTTCAGGCAAGAATACTGGAGTGGGTAGCCATTCCCTTCTCCAGGGAATCTTTCTGATCCAGGGATCGATCCTAGGTCTCCTCCACTGCAGGCAGATTCTTTATATCTGAGCCACCAGGGAAGCCCAAGTAACCACTCAGTAAGCCAGTCAAATGTAATAATAACTGAATGTTATGTATGTATAATGAATAAGGATAACAATAACAACTCAAGGCTTCCATTATCTTGCCCAGGGCACCTTCCCTGATTCCACAGTTACCTTCATCATAGAATATGATGGTCAACTCTCACATCTCTCTTTTCCTTTAGATTTTACATACCTAGAGGCAAGACTTATGCTCAGGTTAAAAATTTTGTGTTTCTTAGCACCTAACAAAGTGCCTGCAACAAAGTGAATGAATATTTAACTGACATTGCTTTCCTGCCTTCTGTTCTTTGGTTCCTTCAATGTATCCATCATTTCAATAAATATGTAATAAGTCTCCTCTGCTGTGAGCATAGAAATGCTAGATATGCAGGTATGGATTGGGCAAGCCCTTAAGAATTCATTGTTGTCTGGGTGGATACACAGGTTTATAAATGAATAGCTTCAGTGCAAGTTAGTGATTCTGTGATAGAGCAATGCCCAGGGGACTTTGGGGATGTAAAGAGAACTCCAGTGTGACTGAGAGTGAGGAGGCAGAAAGCAGCATGAAGGCCACCCAGTGGAGGTGGTACCCAAAAGGTTTCTTGGAAGTGGAGCATGTGTTTAGGCAAGAAGAGACTCTGGAGAGGACTGAGTCTTACAGGCAGAGAGAACAGCCTTGTGTAAAGGGAATAGAAATACAAAGTGGCATAGTGCGTTTAGGGCATATGACACACTTCAATATCCCCCATCATAAATATCAAGGCAGTGGTAGCAGATGAGCCTTAAGAGATGGGCTGAGGCCATATCACAGAAGAACTAGAGTGTCATGATGGTAAACTGCCAAAAGCGTGGGAAGCACAATGAGATACAATTTTAAAACAACTCAGTCCACAGTCTTGACCACCTATTTAATCTAAGAGGATGACCTATATACTAAAATCCTCCCCCTAAGGTGGCAGAGACCATATTCAACCCAGAGAGCAATTGAAGTGTTGGTATTCAAAGTGCAGTTCCCATCACGAGATACCTTACAGGTCAGAGCCACAAAGCAGAGGAAATAACAAAGTGCAAGGAGAGCAAATTGCCTCAGTAGGCAGAGAAAATGGAGCACGAAGCTGGAATTGTTGCTAACCTGTCACAAAGTACATGACTAGGAAGGAAATTTACCTATGGTGAGGTTACAGGAGAATTTGGCACATCATAATGGGAATGAATTTAGCGTAGTCAAATCTAGCACCCCCATGAACCCATAATTAAGAAAGTGTGAACTCCACAGTCTTCTTTGTTTAATATGCGGTGTTCATTTATAATTAGAGACATGCACTGAATCCTTGGAATAATTGTTAGGATGGATATACCTAGAATAAGATTTTCTTCCACATGCCATCTTCCTAAAATATCTATGATGAGCCTGTTAATGAGGATCAAATGGACGCTTGAAGATTCATTGTTGCTCTGCTTGAAACTGCACAGTTAGTTTTAAAATTCTGTTCTGTAGCATTAAGAAATATTTATTCATTTTCAAGACTTTCTCCAACTGGTACTCTGATGTCAAAAGATCTTAGGAAGCACACAGGCAAAGTGACAGCCATACAGTATACCTTATTTGCTAGCTATTTTTCTCAGTTCGAAAATCAACCAACATAGGATAACTGACTATGAGATAGATATTGTGCTATACACATTTTTACTTTATTTCAATTTATTATCACAGTAAAGTTATGACTTAGATCTCTGACATGCAGAGAAGTAACTAATCCATGTCAAAACTATTAATATATCCTCTTCAACAAATGGTGCTGGGAAAACTGGACAGCTACATGTAAAAGAATGAAATTAGAACACTTCCTAATACCATACACAAAGATAAGCTCAAAATGGATTAAAAGCCTAAATGTAAGACCAGAAACTATAAGACTCTTAGAGGAAAACACAGGCAGAACACTCAATGACTTAAATCAAAGCAAGATTCTCTATGACCCACCTCCTCCTAGAGTAATGGAAATAAAAACCAAAGTAAACAAGTGACCTGATTAAACTTAAGCTTCTGCACAGCAAAGGAAACTATAAGCAAGGTGAAAAGACAACCCTTAGAATGGGAGAAAATAATAGCAAATGAAACAACTGACAAAGGATTAATTTCCAACATATACAAGTAGCACATACAACTCAATACCAGAAAAACAAACAACCCAATCAAAAAGTGGGGAAAAGACCTAAGCAGACGTTTCTCCAAAGAAGGTATACAGATGGCTAACAAACACGTGAAAAGATGCTCAACATCACTCATTATTAGAGAAATGCAAGTCAAAACTACAATGAGATATCACCTCACACAGGTCAGAGTGGCCCTCATCAAAAAGTCTACAAACAATAAATGCTGGAGAGGGTGTGGAGAAAAGGGAACTCCCTTGCACTGTTGGTGAAAATGAAAATTGATACAGCCACTATGGAAGATGATATGGAGATTCCTTAAAAAAACTAGGAATAAAGCCACCATATGACCCAGAAATCCCACTCCTAGGCATATACCCTGAAGAAACCAAAATTGAAAAAGAACATATATCCCAGTGTTCACTGCAGCACTATTTACAATAGCTAGAACATGGAAGTAACCTAGATGTCCATTAACAGATGAATGGATAAAGAAGTTGTGGTACATGTACACAATGGAATATTAACCAGTGATAAAAATGAATGCATTTGAGTCAGTTCTAATGAGGTGGATGAACCTAGAGCCTATAATACAGAGTGAAGTAAGTCAGAAAGGAAAGATAAATATCGCATACTAACACATATATACAGAATCTAGAAAAATGGTACTTAAGAATTTATTTGCAGCACAGCAATGGAGAAGCAGACATAGACAGTAGACTTATGTTCATGGGGAGAGGGGGGGAGTGGGTGAGAGGTATGTTGAGAATAACACAGAAACTTCCATTACCATATGTAAAATAGATAGCCAATGGTAATTTGCTCTATGTCTCAGGAAACTCAAACAGGGGCTCTGTATCAACCTAGATGGGTGGGATGGGGAGCGAGATGGGAGAGAGTTTCAAAGGGAGAGGATATAGGTATGCCTATGGCTGATTCATGTTGAGGTTTGACAGAAAACAACAAAATTTTGTAAAGCAATTATCCTTCAATTAAAAATAAACATTTTTAAAATAAAAAAGCTATTAATAATAGTAAGAGTTGGCGATGTCATTGGAATTTAAGTTTGTCTGATTCTAAAAGCTGTACTTTCCAATATATAGCATTTGGTGTTGGTGTTACCATGGCAGATCCAGGAGGCAGAATTGGGACAAGATAAAACTTGGAAGAAGTCTTCATCTGAGATGAGCTATGCCAAGAACACATCTCCCATTAGAGTGACTTTGAGACAGTGTTTTGATACCCTGCAAGTCTTAATAGAAACTAGACTCCACAGTTGAGAATTGCAGGTCCACCTCACCCATCATCATCTTTCACCCAGACCATGGCAACTGCATTCTAACAAATTTCCTACATTCATTCTTACTTTCTACCTCAATCATTTTTCTCCATAATTCATGAACATGTGCCAAGTTGCTTCAGTCATGTCTGACTCTTTGCAACACTCTGGAATGTAGCCTGCCAGGCTCCTTTGTCCATGGGATTCTTCAGGCAAGAATACTGGAGTAGGTTGCCATGCCTCACTCCAGGGGCTCTTCCCAACCCAGGGATTAAACCTGTATCTCTTATGCCTCCTGCATTGGCAGGCAGGTTCTTTATCAATAGGGCCACCAGGGAAGCACAGAAACAGCAAGTGTCTTAAAATAGAAAACCAATAATGCCAAACATTCCTTATCATCTTTGTTTTCAAACAAGTCTTTAATTCATAGTTCTCAGTAGAAAACCAACGTTCTTGGTTAGCAGGATCACGATGCCCTGCGATAACCTCGCCGACACCTCCCTGTCCACACTTGGGGGTGACCCCAGTGGTTTTCTTTCCATTTTTTGGATGTATTTTGTTTCCTCCTGCCAGAAGGACCTTGTACATGTAGTTCCCTCCATCTGGAAGGTGAAGTTCTACTCAGTATTCAGATCTAAGTTAACTCATCTCACTCTCCAGGAAACTTCCTCACTGCTTGGTCTAAGTCACTTCTTTTGATATTTACTTTGAGTCTGGACTCATTTCCTCCCTGCACCAACTTCAGTTTGAACTACAGTCTTAACTGCATATCTGTGATGGATATGGCTCTCCACTCCTGCTACAAGTCCATATAGCAATGACCTCTTTATCTTCAGCATGACATTTAACCTTTCTAAAAACGTCGCAGATAGCTTTGAATGAAGGACTGAGTTTCAAAAATCAGAAGTCAGTGCCTCAAAAAAGAACTCTAGTAAAATATCAAGCTCTCTGGTACCAGATCTTAGTTGCATCATCTTTGGTACCAACTAACTATGTGCACTTGGACATCAGTGTTTACATATTTAATTCTGCAAATATTATTTAAATTACAATTTTTCCTAGGTGCTGAGCCAAACAGTAAAGATATGACAATGAGCAAGAGACATGTAGTCCTTGACTCGTGTTAATAGAGTTGAGGGCTTCAAGTTTTTTTCCTTCTTTACTTTAAATTTAAATTTTTATTAAGAACACTGTCGATACACACACAGTTGTAAAAAATAATACAAAGATTCTGTGTACATAACCCAGTTTCTCCTGATAGTAACATTTCCAAAAAAATGTAGTGTAATATCATGAAAGAGATGGGAATACCAGAACACCTGACGTGCCTCTTGAGAAACCTGTATGCAGGTCAGGAAACAACAGTTAGAACTGGACATGGGAAAACAGACTGGTTCCAAATAGGAAAAGGAGTACGTCAAGGCTGTATATTGTCACACTACTTATTTAACTTACATGCAGCATGAAATTAAAAGACGCTTACTCCTTGGAAGGAAAGTTATGACCAACCTAGACAACATATTCAAAAGCAGAGACATTACTTTGCCAACAAAGGTCTGTCTAGGCAAGGCTATGGTTTTTCCAGTAGTCATGTATAGATGTGAGAGTTAGACTGTGAAGAAAGCTGAGTGCCGAAGAATTGATGCTTTGAACTGTGGTGTTGGAGAAGACTCTTGAGAGTCCCTTGGACTGCAAGGAGATCCAACCAGTCCATTCTAAAGGAGATCAGTCCTGGGCGTTCATTGGTAGGACCGATGTTGAAGCTGAAACTCCAATACTTTGGCCACCTAATGCAAAGAACTGACTCATTTGAAAAGACCCTGATGCTGGAAAAGATTGGAGGCAGGAGGAGAAGGGGATGACAGAGGATGAGATTTTTGGATGGCATCATCGACTCAATGGACATGAGTTTGGGTGGGCTCCAGGAGTTGGTGATGGACAGGGAGGCCTGGCATGCTGTGGTTCATGGGGTTGAAAAGAATTGGACACAACTGAGTGATTGAACTGAATTGAACAGAATATCATATCCAGATTATTGCCTTTGATACTGGGTTGCAGTTTTTAAACTAATAATTCCATGTGCGGAAAGGAAGAGTTTAGAAATTGAAAGAATTCCTAAATTGTAGGAGCAGAGAGAATAGTTGAAAAACAAACTAATGAGTCTAGAGAGACACATGCTACTTCATGGAGGGTCTTGTAAATGATATAATGCATTTGAGACTATATCTAATATGTGAGGGAGCGTCGTTGTGGATTTTAAACAAAGAAAATTAAATGCAGAAGGATGAACATGATGGGAGTTTAAGAGCAGCACAGTAGAATGTTCTACTTATAATGTCATAGAATAAAGATCTCTCCATGTGTAGAGGAAGACCTTCCCAACATAAAATATGAAACTCTGATCAATAAGTTTCAACCTACTCTTACTCAAGGGCTTACCTGGTGGCTCAACTGGTAAGGAATCCACCTGCAATGTGGAAGACCTGGGTTTGATCCCTGGTTTGGGGAGATCCCCTGGAGAAGGGAATGGCTACCCACTCCAGTATTCTGGCCTGGAGAACTCCATAACTGTATAGTCCATGGGGTCACAAAGAGTTGGGCACAACTGAGTGACTTTCACTTTCTTACTTAAACCCTCAGGATCACATTGAGTACATTTTTAGTTATCTCCTATCATTCACTAGTTTTTTAGCTGAATCCCCTTATCCTTACAAAGCATATTTTGTTGCCTCCCCTAGCGCAGAATATAAAATACCATTTTAGAACATTCTCTTGAAAAAAAAAAAAACGGCAAGGAGTTAGGGTGAAATGCTTATCCCTGTGTTTCCCCACCTTGGTTTGCGGTAATGAAATCTGAGAAATACTAATCTAGGCTCTGTGATAAAGAACCTGCATACCAGTGCAGGAGATATTAAAGGCACGGTTTTGATCCCCGGCTCGGGAAGATTCCTTGGTAAAGGAAATGGCAACCCACTCCAGTATTCTTGCCTGGAGAACCCCCATGGACAGAGGAGCCTGGAGGGCTATAATCCATAGGGTCACACAGAGTTTGACATGACTGAAGTGACTTAGCACACACAATCTAGAAATTAAGCTCTTTGGAAGAAGGAAATACTGCTTTTATGTAACTTCAATATTTTACCTGATATTTCCAAGAATACTGGAGTGGGTTGCCATTTCCTTCTCCAAGGGATCTTCCATACCCAGGAATTGAACTTGGGCCCCCTGCACTGTGGGCAGATACTTGAGCTATGAGGGAAGCCCCAGTATCTCCACTGGGAATACCAAACAAAAGTAAAAAATGAGTGAAGTACTGATACATGCTGCAAGGTCGATGAACATCAAAAATATAATATATGAAAGAAACCAGACACTAAAGAACATATACTATACCTTTCCATTTGTATTACATGTTCAGGAAAAGCAAATCAACAGAGTTGAAAAGTAAATTAGTAGTTGCTTAGAGACTAGTGATGAGAATGAGGACTTACCATAAACTGAGATGATTAAAATCTAAAACTGGATTATGGTGAATGTTGAATAACTCAGTAAAAATGTTACTATACATTTATAATTAGTGAATTTTGTTGTAAGTAAAGTAGATTTCTATAAATTTATTAAAGCAGACAATTTATCTAAAATAAAAATAAAATAATATAGAATTCAACATCAAGAGGTACCTTAAAGCATCATTTGTTTTGCATTGCTTAATAAGAAAGAGCAAGACTGTTTCTGTTCTCCTTAAGATATATATTTAACTCTATTTTTCCTCCTATGGGAGATAATTTGTTTATTCCCATTATTCTATAGGGCATGGCTGCCTTGTTTGAATGGCTTTTCTTGGGCAATTTCTGGAACACAGATTTTCTACTGCATGTCCATTGACTTTTTGATTCTTAAGTCCTTGACCATGGGGAGTCAATATGTATTAAAGGTTTAAAAATACCAAATAAGACAAACAGAAACTCTTTGCTTGCTGAGTTTGAGTGAAATCTGATAGAGGGGTGTGTGTGTGGTTAACATTGTTACCACTGAATGGTTTCCATTGAACTTTCTCTCACAAGTGGTTAAGGTAGATGCTGCATGTCTCAAAAATGCTTCCATTTCTCGGGCCCACGTGAGAAAGTGAGCACACAGCATCATGATGATACTCAGTGTCCCCTAAAGAATGTTTCTAGAACTCTGATCTGCAGTCCTTTCCAAACATATTAAGGATTAAAATTAAGAGAACAGCAACTTCCTGTAAAGCAGTGGTTCTCAAAGGAGGTTCATCCCGCCCCCAGAGTAATACTAGCAGAGCATGTAGGAACCTAATTACAAATGCAGATACTTTGGCCACACTTGATACCTAAAGAATCGGAAACTCTGGAGATGGGACCCAAAACATGTGTATTAAAAAGCCTTCTCAATGATTCTGATTCATGGTTAAATTTGAGAACTACTGCTACGAATCTAAGAACAGGAGTGTGGGCATGAGCAGACTTGGATATGACTCATGGTATTGAAGCAGCATTGAAAGCTATATTTGTATGTAATACAGTTCAGTTCTCTGACCCTCGGCTTTTTTGTAAACTAAATGGAGATGATAGAGCCTGTGTTAATCTTCCAGTGTTATCATATTATCACAGATGGAGCAGTTTTAAGGACACAGACTTAAAATCTCATGGTACCCTAGGTTGGAAACCCAGGCACAGTGAAGCTGAACTGGTTTCTCTGTTTAGCATTTTACAGGGCCAAAACTAAGGTGTCTGCCATCTAGGTGCCTGTCTGGAAGTGCTTAGGGAAGAATATATTATCAAGCTCATTCTGGTTATTGACAAAATTCAGTTCCTTGTGATTGCTGGACTGAGGTCCCTGGTCCCTTCTATCTTCAAAATCAGTTTTGAATGTCTCTAGCTTCCCCTTCTGCCTCCCTTTTCTGTAAAAGTTCTCTGCTTTTAAGAGATCATATGAATTATATTGGGGTCACACAGGGAATAGAGAATAATCTCCCTATATTTAGATCAACTGATTAGTAATCTTAACTGCATATGCAAAGTCTCTTTGCCAGGTAAGATAACCTATTCTGTCTCATCATATTCCTAATGTAGAGTCTTCTTGGGGGTCGTAACTCTGCCTACTACAAAACCCATCATGCAAGTCCCAAAACAATATCATAAAGGTATTTTAGATCCTCTGAAAGGGCTGCAGTATGGAAAGCTGAATAAGCATCAACTTTAGTGATTCCTTGAGAAACAGGTTGAGATACTGAGAGTTGTCTTTTCCTAAAGTGTTGCAAATAAAACCTCTTCAGGTCACTACTATGAGTCACCTACCTCCTGGAAATCAACAATGATTTCTAAGTGTAAGCCAATGAATGGATATGGATGGAAACAAGTTCACCAAGTTCCAAAATATCTTAGGGTAAGGTGGCTATGGACAAGCCTAAAAAGTCTAGAATAACTCTCACAGGTTGTAGAGTTAGATTTTCACTGGTCACTAATGAGAAGTGATTTGGCTTTAAGAGCTATGCTTTACACTATTCAATCTCACAAAAAAACTAAGTTAAACTAAAAGAACCATTTATTGACAGTGGAAATAATTATTTATTCTATAGACTTCTTTAAAAAATTTTACAAATATGTTTAACCACTGCAATATACACACATGATTTAAAATACTAAAAATAAAAGTTAACATAAGAACATATTATAGCATGTAAAATGTTCTGTCTTTTTCCAATCAATCATCTAGATTTATCTATTCCCAAAAGGGAAACAATTTTAAGTTTTTGTAAGAATAATTTCTTCTGGTTATTATTTGGAAGTTTCTTTTTAAACTCTCAAGTAATATAGTTTCATCAGATGAAGGCTAATTTCTTTTCTGGGGATCATAATAGAGCCATGTGCCCCAAGTCCTTTTATATCTCCTGTCAAACTGTCTGCCTTCGGTCTCTGTCATTATCCTCCAGCTACTTATAAGCATGTTTATAAAACATGGGACCGATGAATGAAGCAGCCTTTTAATTTTTTTCTCACAAATACAAACCCACAAAATTGTAAATTGCCTCTATGTTCTGTCATAGGATGGATTCTTTTTGAAAGTTGCAGAGATCACAATTTCATAGGTTGTATGTTTTATGAAATGCATGCAAAAATGTACAAATATGTATCCAGAAAAGATGCATTCAAACTTTAAGCATGTATTTGGGGTTTTTTATTAGTTTCCTAACATTTTGCTTCAATATGTTCTTATTTATGATCTGAGCATTTGCATTCTTCTTTTGACTGACACCATGAAATTGTTACAGTTTTACCAAATATTTATTGAGTACTCCCATATGCCACAGTCTTTTATAGTCCAAAGCAAAATCTTTTACTTTATGGGGTTCACATTTTGTACCTGGAGATGTCACCATAAGGGAGGAAGCGATGGACAAACTTTTTGGAACATCCCAACTCCCAACATTTTATCCAATTCCAAACCTACCATTCATCACCAGAATCGCATAGGCAAAGTAATTAACCTCTCTGGCTTTTTAATCCTCTCACTGAAAGGATTTTGGGACTATCATCCTCTTTCAGGTAAACATCCCACAAATAGGAAATGAAATAATATTTAGAGTAGATCCTAGGCTGTTTTATAACGAGAAATTTTTTTAAAAAGGAATTCAAGAAAAATAAGAATATGTCAAAAGCTAAAGATATATATTATATATATCATATATACATATGATATAAAATATGTGCATGTTATATATGTACATATATATCATGTACATATTTTATATACAAATGTATAAATGTAATATATATGATATTTATATATTATGTGTACATATTACTATGTACATATTTTGTATATATGGACTGAGGAAGTCTAGAATGATTTTAATATCAATTGGCATTGAGCTGCATAAGTTGCTTGTATATTTTTGAGATTAGTTGTTTGTCAGTTGCTTCATTTGCAATTATTTTCTCCCATTCAGAAGGCTGTCTTTTCACCTTGCTTATATTTTCCTTTGTTGTGCAGAAGCTTTTAATTTTAATTAGATCCCATTTGTTTATTTTTGCTTTTATTTTTCATGTTTGGGAATGCATGTACACCCGTGGTAGATTCATGTCAATGTATGGCAAAACCAATACAGTATTGTAAAGTAAAATGAAGTAAAAATAACAATTAAAAAATAAAATAAAATTCTAAAAAAATAAAAATAATAATACCAATCGGCAACAATTGACCTTAAGGATATTAAAAGTTGCATGGAAGAAAGCCTATAAGGTACAAAGCTGATTACAGACCACCTCCCACACGGATATGACATGGTTAGTGGGAAGGGGTGTAACTACAAGTTTAGTTTTGGCACAGATATTGGTGGTACTCAAGGCAGACTGCACTTGGAAAAAGGATTTCTCAACTCTATTCAAAATAAGAACCTTCTGAGGAAATTGTCTAGTTTGGAAATGAAAGCCTACATATTTGCCAACTCCTTGCAAAGTGCTGCTGAACTTGTGCCAACTGTTATAGCTAATGAGTCATGCAGTTGCGCTCACACTGCTGTGCCTGTTCCAGCTCATTGGTTCCGTGATGTAGAAGAAACTACAGACTAGGAAACCCCTGTTTTCATGGTGCCCTGGATAAGAGCACCCAGGTTCAGAACAGTCCAGTCTGTTTCATAGACTGCTCCTTACTGAACAAATGTCTTATTTTACAAAAGCCCAGAGAGTGAAAGTGACATTCCCAAGGTCCAGCAGGAAGACTGAAACCTGAGACCTGATGTGAGTCGACTCAGCTTTCTCAGATCTTCTGCAAGATGCCACCAAAAGAAGACCAGAGAAAGATCTATCTGCCAGTGGTCAACTTCTACTATCAATGAGTCTTATTTCTCATAAGCACTCAAGCATTTATAATTTCAGTGGTCACTATTTCCACACTGATGGTTTTCACCAAAATACCTAGATGCGCCAAGATAGCAAATTTGGGTTACTGACTCAGTGAAATGAAAAAACACGCACTACCAGTTTTTCAGAAATGATGAAGCATGAATCCTTCATTTACTCTCCATCCTCTTTTCAGCATTTGCTTAATATTAGAGAAGCGTCCCATCAGAGCATGAGATCCATATTGATGATTGCATAGCTACACTGCCTGCTCTGCTGTTTCTTGATTATAATTGAGTCAGTTACACAAATCTGAGTAAAGGCAGGAAATCAACCATTTGTGATGAATAATTCCTGCAAATTGAATGCAAGATTACATTTTATAAATGCAGATTAGGTAATAGTTCAGATTTTCAAGAACTCTACAGGTAGGTGTATTACAGGCTCCCATGCAATAATAAATTTATTACATACAGGTTGAGTGGCTACACATCCCAATTTGTCTCAAACAATTTTAGTTCACATCTGTTTGTCTCCCTATTTAGTATCTGTTCTAGACAAAAATATGTCAGTTACAAATTATATGGTCATTTTGTACATTATTGAATGCAATAATATATATTGCATTCGAAAGGCAGTACAGCCTTTTAGAATATGCTCAGGTCTTAGAGTCAGGCAGTCCTGAGTTTAATCTCAGTTCCCACTTACTGGTTATGAAATCTTGATAAAGTTTTAAATTTCTCTGGGGTTCTGCTTCTTCGTAAGTAAATATAAAAAGAGATAGCTGTGACTTCCACATTAAGATTGTTGTGAAGATTAACTAAATCCTGTATGCACAATTCCTGAAATATGATCTGGCATATACAGTTTTATGTAAAAGGAAGGTGTAAACAGCAGTACATAAAGAAACAGGTCAGTCCAATATCCTCTCGTCTGAGATTTGCCCTTGAGAAGAAATTCCACTTACATTTGAAATAAACAGAGCTATAGTCACCAACCCCCGAACCCGACCAGCCAAATGAAATTTGCAAAAAAAGAGAAAGAAAAAATTACATATACAAAATTAAATACTGGATAATGGTCAGGATATTTTGGCCAACCAGCACAAAATTCCCTCGAGAAGTTTGCTTGCTTGCTATTTCTTCATCATCCGAGCTGTACTATTTGTTTCCTCTCCTTCTCTCTCCCCCTTCTGTGTGCCTTGAAGGAGGCCAAGTATGACTGCTTCTCCACACTCCTGCATCAGCCATATTAGAAATGTTTCCCCACCCTCTGGGACAGCTTGTGCTAGCCCCTCAGAGAGCAGGATGTATTCTCATGGCTTCAGTTTCCCCTATAATGAAGAAGACTCAGCCTTGCTGATGGGAGACTTTCAGAGACTTACTGGTTCAGAACCTGAGTCCATCAACACTTAGACACTCCTATTTCTTCAGCAACTTCTTTCTCCTTTTCTCCTAAGAAGTCAATAGCTTATCACTGGTTTTCAGCTGAGTTCAACCTTTGAATGACTGTCTGCAGTACACATAATTGTATTTAAACTTATTTCCAACCTGAAGATCCCCATATGTCATTGAGCATACAATACCCATGCTGCTTTTCTTTTACTTTAAAGATAAACTGCCACCTGGGCAATTGAAGATACTTCAATGGTAGGTACTTTATAATCACTCACAACTACTTTAGATAAATATATAATCTAGAATGAGCTTAGGATAATGCTTATATGTACATGTCAAAGAGCCTTCTAAACAACTCCAGCCATGACTTATACAAAAAATTGCATTTAAACAATCATATTAGTTACTCTATTTTAAAGGTTAATATATGTGAAATAAAAATATTTACATAATATTTTATATTCATTTTTAGATAAAATCAACAATTCTCCTGAAGATATGAAAAACACTTTTGAAAGAAAGACTGAAGTATTAATATAACCATACCTATATATGGAGAGATATTTGTATATCTATGCATATGTACATATATATGTATATGTGTGTGTATACATATATATATAGAGAGAGAGAGAGATAGACAGAGAGAGGAAGAGTCCACAGAATCAATCATTAACCCTTTCCAGACCACAAATTATCTATAATAGCCAAGCCAATTTCCCCCTACTTTCCCAGCCTATACAGGAAGACACCTAGATCCACACTATACAACTCTGAGAAGGAAATTGAGAGAAAGCAGAACAAAGTCTTTTAGCCTGGGAGCAGAAGGTCTAGCACTGCATATAAACTTGCAGAGTGGCGAGGGGTTATTGAGGATACTTTGTCACACAATCATTCAAATAAAATAATTGACACTGTCCTTGACACCGCTATTCATTTTCCCACAACTCCACAGCCAAACCGTCATTAAATTTTGTCAGCTCTTCTTATAGAATAGATGCCAAGACCTTGATCAAACTTACCATCATTCTATGTTTCCTAATCTGATTTCCTGCTTCTGTTGTTGTTAACCACCTATAGATAAATTTCAACAGGACAGCAGAGTGATCTTTTCAAAACAGGATGCTAAAAATATTTTCATAGCTCCCTCTCTCACTCAGAGCTGAGGTCCAGACTCTTACTGCATGTTAAGCCTCCAAATAAGGTTGTCAGATTTAACAAATAGAAATACAGAATACAGAGTTAAGAATATAGAACGTTGGCACTGGACTTGACCTACCTCATATTGCTCCTTTGCACCCATGGCACTCAAAGATTGTGTCCATTGCCTGAGATGGAGGAGGCTGTCAGTCAACAGATTGGAGCTGAGTGACAAGTTCTGGAGTCTCCTGATCAGAAAGGTCTTTCTTGACTGAGACTTATCATAGCACTTTTCACCACGTGACAAACAAACTGCAAAAAATCAGATTTTTCCTTCCATTAAAATAGGTCTCTCCCATATGTCAAGGAACTTGATTTCTTACTGCCATGCCACTAATACTAAGAATATTGCTGGCCACAAAGAAGGTGCCCAATAATGAATATCAAATGTTTTCAAGAGACTCAAGTATAACCAATGGAAGTATTGACAATTTCAGTGCAATGTCCAGGGCTGTGTCAATAGGAAATGACAGAGCTACAAACAGAAGCTATTAAACTCAGGCTTTTTAGCACTAGCTTATTTGTATTGCTATGTTTTTAGTGGGAAATACAGGTTTCTTCCCTCTCATGTCTATATCTTTGTTCTTTGTCTATTATTCATAAAAAGAAAACTATTACTCTGAATAAACAACTCACGAACTAAATTTCCTATCCTTACTCTTTGGACACCATGCATTTATTTTGTAGTCCTCAATTTTCTGATAATTCAAATGGATTAGGAAACAAGGAAGTGATGATGATGGATATCACGTTTAGAGTATACTGACAACTCTCTGCAGTCCAATCATTATGATTTTCACCGTCTAATTAAATAACTGTCCTTACACTCCCCCACCACGAGCCTGCCAGAAAGTCATAAGGATGGGAAGAAAGGGAACAAGGAGGAAAGAACTAGTGCAATTGCATATTCCCAGTTCCAGAAAATGTGTCGTTAAACCAATCTCTAAAGTAAATATCATTTCAAAACATTCTAATATGAAAGCAAAGTTAAATTTTTCATTCACCAAGTGATAAATTTAATTCACTTTAATATCTCTGGGCTCTAGCTGTAAAATAGAATGCTCTAATCAGTTAACTAGTCCTCTACACACTCACTTCATAAAGGAGTTTAATTTTAAGGAAGTCTTATCTACCAGAATATCTTATTGGGAAAGACAGCACTGAGTTCCCCTTAAAGACGTAGCTAACACATATTAATTTCTATCAATCAGTTTTTGAATAATAATGATAAAAGAATGAGAAAATATTGTATTTTTTAAAAAAAAATTTACTGGAAGAATTGCTGAGAACTGGAGGGTCTTCTCAATCATTGAACGACCATATAAGATAAAGATCTCAGATTTCCTCCTCTATATTCACGGCTATATTCCTTGGAGACTATGATTCAAGCAAGGTACTAAACAAGAAATGCTCCCAAAGAGCTAAAAACAAATGTATTAAAAATTCAACTTGATTATATTTTGTATAAGAATATTTTTTGTTTCATTGATTGATTGACAAGTGGCTGTGCCTGAATGGAATAAACATAATGGGAGAAACAATTTAGCGTAGCCAAGTGAGAACGGTCCCTTATACCTGCTGCTGGTGGCCCTCTAGGATTCCTTTAATATGTGACTTTCCTCTTGCATAGGACTGTTTTAAAGTAGTAAGAAAAGTAAAGTACACAAAGCTTTTTTCAGTGCTTTATGTAAATTTCACCCAATAATTAATACTGTAGAGGGACTTCCCTGGTGGTCCAGTGGCTAAGACTCCGCTCCCGATGCAGGTGGCCTGGGTTTGATCCCTGTTCAGGGAAATAGATCCCACATGTCATCCCACTAAGAGTTCGCATGCCACAACTAAAACTCCTGCATGCCAGGTCCTGCATGCTGTATGAAGATTTCACAAATGACAACTAAAAAGATCCTGCATGCCACGATTAGAAGACAGAAGATCCTGTGCGCCAAAACTTAAGGTCTGGTTCAGCCAAATAAATAAATTTTAAAAATAAAATAATGGCTAATACTGTAGTTATTTTTATGTCCTATTATAACATGTTGTTTGTTGTTCAGTTGCTCAGTAGTGTCCAACTTCTTTGTGACCCTATGGACTGTAGCCTGCCAGGCTCCTCTGTCCATGGGGTTTTCTAGCAAGAATACTAGAATGGATTGCCATTTCCTTCTCTAGCTATAACATTATGTTTCTGTACTACAGAGAGTTCAGATTCTTGTTTCAACTCTTGTGAGAACTCGGAGTCTATAACTTCTCCCTGGGATCTCATTCCCACTCATCCTCACCTTCAGGCTTAAACCATTCATGGTTTGTGTAAAAGTCACTTTTCATTATGGGAGGCAATATGCATGGGACCCCAGGGTTTCTTAACAGGGCTTGTATCACCTCTAATATACTAGCACAGATTATGAGAAATGTTTTGTCCTTTCAAAAGCTCTCACCTACTAAATCTGAGAAACGAAGTGATTAGTTTTTAGCTCAAGCTGCAGGAAATGCCACCATATTGCCAGACTTTCAATTTGGCTTTCTTAAAAGTATGTAAGATTTTTAATCTCAAAGTATAGGCCTCAGACAAAGCAGGAAATCCAGGACCTCAGAAATCACATAGTGATGAGGGACTCACTATCGAAAGGGAAGGGGGAAAATTGCTATAATTCTGAAAGTAAAGTTAGACAGAAAAATATCCGTGAGAATCCCAGCCTGGCCAGCAAGTTCTGACAAAACATTCCTTTTACAACTTTACTTCAAACCAGAGGGTTATGTAAAATGTTTTCAAGATGAACAGGCTGTTGGACCCTGGATTGGAATAGTACTATCTTTGCTCAAAATTTCATTAAAAAGTGACTGTAATATAAAAAACTGATTTTGCAGGGATTTCCCTGGTGGTCCAATGGTTAAGACTCTGAGCTTCCAAAGCAGGGGATGCAGGTTTGATCCCTTGTCAGGGAACTAAGACCGTACATGCTGCATGATGTGGCCAAAAAACAAAATGATTTTGCAAAACTTGCATTGGGCTATTTAAGGTCGGATACTATATCACTCATCTTTATATAAGCAGGGCTTAACCTAGTTGTGTTAGATCTCCTCCAGTTGACATTCCAAGTCCATTTGCTTCACCCCCTTCAATCTTCTGCCTTGGTTAGTTGATCTTCATAAACCACACAACAGGTCTTCTGGTTCTCTGTTTCCTACTAAATTTGGCTAATTGAGGACCAGAGATGGGAATACCAGACCACTTGACCTGCCTCTTGAGAAATCTGTATGCAGGTCAGGAAGCAACAGTTAGAACTGGACATGGAACAACAGGCTGGTTCCAAATAGGAAAAGGAGTACGTCAAGGCTGTATATTGTCACCCTGCTTATTTAACTTCTATGCAGAGTACATCATGAGAAACGCTGGGCTGGAAGAAACACAAGCTGGAATCAAGATTGCTGGAAGAAATATCAATAATCTCAGATATGCAGATGACACCACCCTTATGGCAGAAAGTGAAGAGGAACTAAAAAGCCTCTCGATGAAAGTGAAAGATGAGAGTGAAAAAGTTGGCTTAAAGCTCAACAATCGGAAAATGAAGATCATGGCATCCGGTCCCATCACTTCATGGGAAATAGATGGGGAAACAGTAGAAACAGTGTCAGACTTTATTTTTGGGGGCTCCAAAATCACTGCAGATGGTGATTGCAGCCATGAAATTAAATGACGCTTACTCCTTGGAAGAAAAGTTATGACCAACCTAGATAGTATATTCAAAAGCAGAGACATTGCTTTGCCGACTAAGGTCTGTCTAGTCAAGGCTATGGTTTTTCCTGTGGTCATGTATGGATGTGAGAGTTGGACTGTGAAGAAGACTGAGCACTGAAGAATTGATGCGTTTAAACTGTGGTGTTGGAGAAGACTCTTGAGGGTCCCTTGGACTGCAAGGATATCCCACCAGTCCATTCTGAAGGAGATCAACCCTGGGATTTCTTTGGAGAGAATGATGCTAAAGCTGAAGCTCCAGTAATTTGGACACCTCATGTGAAGAGTTGACTCATTGGAAAAGACTCTGATGCTGGAAGAGACTAGGGGCAGGATGAGAAGGGGACGACCCAGGATAAGATGGCTGGATGGCATCACGGGCTCGATGGACATGAGTCTGAGTGAACTCCAGGAGATGGTGATGGACAGGGAGGCCTGGCTGGCTGCTATTCATGAGGTCATGAAGAGTCGGACATGACTGAGCGACTGAACTGAACTGAACTGATCAGGAGTCAGAGACATAGGACACTAAGTCAGGTCAATTCCAGTCAACATGTGTATCATATCCAAGAGAAAAGTGAAAAAAAATGTGAACATGTTAGTCACTCAGTCTTGTCCAACTCTTTGTGACTCCATGAATTGTAGACTGCTGGGCACCTCTGTCCATGGAATTCTGCAGGCAAGAATACTGGAGTGGGTAGCCATGAACCAGGGACTGAACCCAGGTCTCCTCCATTGCAGGCAGATTCTTTATCATCTGAGCCACCAGGGCAGCTCCATGTCAAATAAATCACAAGTTTAATCAACAAATTGTATGAAAACATCAACCCGCTTGGCAGGGGTCCTTTTTCTCCCTCTGGTCCCACAACTTGTAGGGGGATTTTTTTTAAAAGCTTTTATTTATTTGTTTGGTTGCACCAAGTCTTAGTTGAGGCATGCAGGGTTTTTGATCTTCACTGTGGCATGCGGGTCTAGTTTCCTGAGCAGGGATTGAATCTGGGGCCCCTGTATTAGAACTGCAGAGTCGTAGCCACTGGACCATCAAGGAAGTCCCCTTATGGGATTTCTATTAATGAATTTTATTAGACATCTGGTTTTTATCTCAGGACCATCCTACCTAAAATCATCCCTGATTTCCTCTTAAATAAGACATACTGATGGACTAATAACTACTCAGTCCATGCTCACACATTAACAGTGGTTTAATGCATTTGATTTTTTTTTTTAAGGGATGCCTGGACAAAACTATGGCCATCTGAGACCTTAACACAGTCAAATAAGTTGTTGCTGGACTCTAATCAAATATTATTTACCAATATCATCAACCATAAGGTGTTACTCAGTCAATGGTTACAGGACACAGGAAATTACACATACACTCATGTACTTGCATGTAGACACACAGACATACTATACACCAGTATTCTCCAAATATTAAAGTGCCTAAAAATCACCTTGGGAGTTCATGAAAACATAGTTCTAATTCTTAGGTTTAGGGCTGAACATAAGAATTTTTCTTTCTACTAAGCTTCAAGGTGATGCCAATGTTTCAATTGTGTGAGCCATATTTTGATTTGCAAGATATTATATGCTTTTCTGTTTTCTGATTTTCCCACATCCCTTCTGGGGATGGAAATACCCTAGCTGCTATAAATTTAAAGGTTTTTCAGTATCCCTTGTTGAGTCTCCTGCAACCATGGTCAGACTTTTATATATTCTCTTTAGCTATAAGGCGAAGCTTCTGCAATTAGTAAACATTTGAAAGAGATGGGAACACCAGACCATCTGACCTGCCTCTTGAGAAACTTATATGCAGGTCAGGAAGCAACAGTTAGAATTGGACATGGAAAACAGACTGGTTCCAAATAGGAAAAGGAGTACGTCAAGGCTGTATATTGTCACCCTGCTTATTTAACTTCTATGCAGAGTTCATCATGAGAAACGCTGGGCTGGAAGAAACACAAGCTGGAATCAAGATTGCTGGAAGAAATATCAATAATCTCAGATATGCAGATGACACCACCCTTATGGCAGAAAGTGAAGAGGAACTCAAAAGCCTCTTGATGAAAATGAAAGTGGAGAGTGAAAAAGTTGGCTTAAAGCTCAACATTCAGAAAATGAAGATCATGGCATCTGGTCCCATCACTTTATGGGAAATAGATGGGGAAACAGTGGAAACAGTATCAGACTTTATCTTTGTGGGCTCCAAAATCACTGCAGATGGTGATTGCAGTCATGAAATTAAAAGACGCTTACTCCTTGGAAGGAAAGTTATGACCAACCTAGATAGCATATTCAAAAGCAGAGACATTACTTTGCCAACAAAGGTCTGTCTAGTCAAGGCTATGGTTTTTCCAGTGGTCGTGTATGGATGTGAGAGTTGGACTGTGAAGAAAGCTTAGCACCGAAGAATTGAGGCTTTTGAAGTGTGGTGCTGGAGAAGACTCTTGAGAGTCCCTTGGACTGCAAGGAGATTCAACCAGGCCATTCTGAAGATCAGCCCTGGGATTTCTTTGGAGGGAATGATGCTAAAGCTGAAACTCCAGCGCTTTGACCACCTCATGCGAAGAGTTGACTCATTGGAAAAGACTCTGATGCTGGGAGGGATTGGGGGCAGGAGGAAAAGGGGATGACAGAGGATGAGATGGCTGGATGGCACCACTGACTCGATGGACGTGAGTCTGAGTGACCTCCAGGAATTGGTGATGGACAGGGAAGCCCGGTGTGCTGCCATTCATGGGCTTGCAAAGAGTCAGACACAACTGAGTGACTGAACTGAACTGAACTGAGTGCTACACTTGTGATTTAACACATAGTAGGAACTCAATAAATGTTCATGACATTAATCTCTGAATAATTCTATTAGAATGTAAAGATAGAGATATTTTTCATGTATTTCACTCTATAACGTATGTGTCAAAAAACCCATAATATGTCGTTGGAAGCCATGAAAGGATGACTTGATTTTTAATTAAGAAATTTCTTTAGTTAAAAATCAGTGGAGGCTTCAAAACGAAGTAACATGTCTCGTTTTCTAATGATTTCAACATAATGTCACAGAAAATTGATACCAAGGTAAAGGAGGCAGTCACATAATTGAAACTGCATAATTTAGAGAGAATCTGACATTTTCCCTAGGCTTGTGAACCAAAGGGTAGCAAGTCATACTAGTTGGCATCAGGCCAGCAGTTTGGGAAATAATATGACATTCTAACATGCAGTCTTTATAGAGCTATACAATATTCAATAGTAGGTGAACTGTAACATTTGCTATCTAGGGGAATTTCTTTTCCTTCAGAGTATATTTAATTACAATTAGCATTTATGAAATTTGGAAATGCTAAACAACTTAAAGGCATACATATTTATTAATGAACCTTAGGTGTCCAACTTCTGTTCATCTACTAGCAAACATTCACCAGTGACTCGTGTAGAGAAAGTCAGAGCAGAGAGTTGGATTTATTCAGCAAGCACAGTGAAATTTTATTACATGCTTATTATCTGCCAGAATCTGAGACAAATTCTGTACTGGAGTTGAATTTCACATGGTTCCTCATGAGAAATGGGTCTATTAACCTGAGTTTGAGTCTGAACTTTATCATTTAAGACCTAAATGACACTGGGAAACTGTAGTTAATTTGTTGATAATACTTTAAAAACTAGTGTATGTGAAAGCACCTTTACCATGAAGTGTGCTTAGTTTTTATACATATGTAGTACGCATGAGCTGTTTTATAAATATGCCAAGGAGGATTATAATTAAAACAGTGCTAAGAAGATATTTTTATACAAAGATATAAATCTAGATTGTTATTGACTCCTGCTTCTTGCTTTCTTATATAGAAAAGAGATTAGGAAAAATATTTGAGTGTATGGAATTTTAATGCCATTTTTAGAAACTTTCAATTTTTTAAAATAGACTTTAGTTTCCAAACTACTTTTAGTTTCACACCAAAATTGAGCTGAAAACAGTTTCTACATATCCCTTCCCCACACACATCTGGCCTCCCTGACTATCAGCATCCCATGTCCAAAAGGCACATTTGTTACAATTGGTGAACCTACACAGATATGTCATTATCACTCAAAGTCTATAGTTTACATTGTGGCTCACTCTTAGTGTTGCACAATCTACGGGTTTTGACAAATGCATAAGGACATGTATTCACATTTACAGCAACACGCAGAAGAGTTTCACTGCCCTAAAAACCCACTGTACTCTGCCTGGTCATCAGTTCCTCTCCCCTAACCCCTGATAATCATTCTTTTTATGACTTGATCATTTTGCCTTTCCCAGAGTGTCGTATAGTTGGAATCATACACTATAATGCATTTTCAGACTGGTTTCTCTCATTTGGTAACACGCATTTAAGTCTCCATCATGTCTTTTTGTGGCTTGATAGCTTATTTCTTTTTAACTCTATATAACATTCCTTTGTCTGGAGGTCCTATGGTTTATTTATCCATTCATCTACTGAAAGACATCTTGGTTGCATCCATGTTTTGGCAATTATGATAGAGGGGCTATAAAAACTGCTTTCTTCCTTGTGCAGTTTTTGTGTACATATAAGTTTTTAAATCCCTTGGATAAATACCAGTTTTCTGCCACTTTGACTACTCCACTCGTAAGTTCATTGCATACGGAGACTCTTGCTAACATCAGCTGAGTTATCCTATTCTCTTTATTGTCTTTGTGTGTGTGTGTGTAGCAGTCTTCTCTGGTTGGCACTGATGTGTGACGTAAGCTCCCTATACTTTGTATTAAGTCCTTTAGATTGTCCATATGCCTCATCCCGTGACCCTCTAATCTCAATCTTCCAAACTTGCCCCACAGTAGCACTTAATATGTCTGAGACATATGATGACTCAGTTAGTCTAAATGGACAAAGAGACAGATCAGAGAGTAGCTGAACCTTCCACTAGAAACAGGAGCTACAAAAAAAAAAAATTGTAAAATCAGCCTGTGACATTCTGAACATTTGACATTTTTGTTTATTCATGACAAGAATTTATGGAAAGTGCTGAATGTGCTGGGGGAACAGCATAGAACCAACACAGTACTGATTATATTGCAACTGGCATTGAACTGGAAGATAAGGAGGCCTGTTTGGGGCGTAGGGCAGTATGGCAGCAAATGGCTCAGTTTTGACACAGGCTGGATATCTGTGAAAATGGGAAGATGATGCATTTGAGAGCTATTAAGAAAGCTGAATTGAGAGTTTGGTGATTGATTGGGATATAAAATTTGATGGAGATTCATTTTTGAGAAGTTCAAAGAGTTTGGGCATTATGGTCTTTCAGGATACTAGTATAATTCTTTATTCAACATGTTAAGAACACCTAACAGAAAAAATATAGATGGTTCTCACACCTGGTATTTAAAAGATATCACTGTCTATAATTATTATACCATACATATGTGTGTATGTGTATTTCTTAATATTATTCTTGATAATTGGTATAGTATTGTTGCATTGGTTTCTGAAAGTATTTTTTAGCTTCAAATATACTAAATTACAGCTTCAGCTGCTTTAATTTTTTTCTCCACTTCTGGAAGTTAATAATGCTCCTGCAAAAGCAATTAAACTGAAAAATAAAGCTTCATTTTGAAGAATAAGCAGCTTGCAACCTGGTTTAACGCTGAGATGACACTAATAACACAGCCCTTATGATCTAAGGGAGAAAATGAAAAGTCTTTATTATTTCCCCAAACACTGGAATAGTCAGGGCCTAAAGACACACTATCACCATTTATTGCATTAGATAATGTGCATTTTTGTAAATGAAATGCTTGCTTCTGAGCATTATACCCTCCACTTTAGTGATTTGGCTAAATAGTTAATTTGATCTCTAAACATAAAGAGCTCTAATGTCATTTCAAGACTCAGAAGGCAAGTGCAAAGGTGAGAGGGAGAAAGAATTAAGCAGAGCCAATGAAGCAGTGTCTACTCAGAGGTACATGATGGAGAATGGATGTTCATTTGATTTAACCCAGAGAAAATAATCTCTGCCTTTCAAGACAGGGCTGTTTTCAGAAAGCCTTCTTATAATCCCAGCTCCGCTTTCCACAAGGCCGAGGATAAAGCAGACAGGCTAGTTCAGGAAAATAAAAGTGAAACTTGGCCCTCAACTGAAGAATTTAAATCTTGCTTCTCTATTAGCCTCAAGATATCAGACCCTGGGACTTCCCTGGTGGCCTGGTGGTTAAGAATTTGCCCTGCAACTCACGGGACGTGGGTTCAATATCTGGTCAGGGAACGAAGATCTCACATGCTGGGGAGCAACTAAGACTGTGAGCCACAGCTAGAGTCTGTGTGTTGCAGCCAAAGATGCCACATGAGGCAACGAGGATCCCACAGGCTGCAGTTAAGACAACACAGCCAAAGAAACGAATAAGTAGGTAAATTTAAAAATACTGCCAAACTCTTAAAAGCAATCAGATTCACTCTTGCAGCTGGTATACTTTTAGTACTTTTAGCACAGAGAAAAACCTTCACTCCCCTTATGCGCCCTAATAAGCATGACTTAATTTAATCTGATCCTAAAAACTAGAAACTGTTATCCTATAGAGAAAGTTCCATATTCCAAGTAAAACCCATACTCAACAAAGAATTTATACTTAATAAAGTAGGAGGAGAGGGGGACAACAGAGGATGAGATGGTTGGATGGAATCACCGACTCAATGGACATGAGTTTGATCAAGCTCCGGGAATTGATGGACAGGGAAGCCTGGCATGCTGCAGTCTGGGGAGTCGCCAAGAGTCGGACACAACTGAGTGACTGAACTTTACACTTAATAAAATGCTCAGCCTAACTCCAAAAGCCTTCAACAACAACACTGATGGAAGCAGAGGCGGTTACTTGGCTCGGCTCTTCTGATGGTGGTCAATAGATGCTTGAGATGAGAGCTACACTTCTTGGAAGAAAGCAGCGTTCCTTAATTAGCATACAAACTCTTATCCCATGTGGCACTACATTGATTTTAAGAGAAAAGTATATACAGGCATATATTTGTAAACCACTTATTCAACAAAGGGCTAGCGTCTAGCATATACAAAGAAGTCTGGAAACACACTGAAGTAAACAAATAATCTGATTAGAAAATGGGCAAAACTTAGAAGAGAAATTTCACCAGAGAGAGCACATAGATGACAAGAAAGCTCCTGTGTGTGCTCGGGCATGTCTGACCCTTTGTGATCCCATGGACTGTATAGCCTGCCAGGCTCCACTGTCCTCGGGATTCTCCAGGCAAGAATACTGGAGCAGATTGCCATTCCCTTCTCCAAGAAAGCTCATAACAAGAATAAAAAATATGTTGAACAAGGAGATGGGAATTAAACCCAACATGAGTTATCATTACACATTGTCACAATAGTTGAAATAAAAAATAGAAACAACACTAAATGCTGGTAAGGTGTGGGCAAATGGGAAAATCCATGTATTTCTGGTGGGACTATGAAACTATATAACTATTCTGAATAAAATAAGGCAGCTTCTGCATAGAACTAAGCATGTGATTTATAAATATTTTATCACATTCTATAACTTATCATCCTGTTAAACATGATCTTTTGCAGAACAAAAGTTTTTAACTTTGGTAAGTCCAAATTATCATTTATTTCTTTAATGGGTTGTTCTTTTGGTATGAAGTCTAAGAACTCTTGCCAGATCCTATATCACAATTTTTTAAAGAATTTTTCTTAAAGTTTTATAGTTTTATGATTTACATTGTTCATAACCATTGGAGTTAAATTTTGTATCATAGGTGAGACTGAAGTCAAAGTTCTCACCTCTCCTCCCACGGGTGTCCAATTGTTCCAAATCTGTTTAGTGAAAGGCTAGCTTTCTTTTATTGAATTGCTCCTTGCATCTTTGCAGAATATCAGCTGGGTATATTTATGTGAGTCTATATCTGATTTCTCTTTCTTGTTCCACTGACCTATTTGTACATCTCAGTGAAAATAACACACATTTGTTAATGGCTCAGATGGCAAAGAATTTGCCTGCAAGATGGGAGACCAGGCTTCGATTCCTGGGTTGGGAAGATTCCCTGGAGGAGGGCACGGCAAACCACTCCAGTGTTCTTGTCTGGAGAATCCCCATGGACAGAGGAGCCTGGCAGGCTACAGTGCATGGGTTTGCAAAGAGTTGGATATGACTAAGTGACTAAGCACACACTTAATAAGTCTTGAAATCAGGTAGATTGGTTCTTCACACTTTATTTTCTTATTTTAAAATTACTGTCATTCTAGCTCCTTTTTCCCCCCATATGAACTTTAGAATAATCATGTGAATATATATCAAAATATTCTTAATATTTTAAAATTAATTTATTTTAATTGGAGGATAATTTATTTACAATATTTTGGTGGTTACTGCCATACATCAACATGAATCACCCACGCATGCACATGTGTCTCCCCATCCTGAACACACCCTCTCCTCGTTCCTCCCCACCCCATCCCTCTATTTTGATAGAAATTGTGCTAAAATTATCCATCCATTTGGAGGAACTGACACTGTTACTGTGTTGTCTTCAAATCTATAAACACAGCATTGCCCTTCATTTATCTAGATCTTTATTTTGGTGTTTTTTTGTTTTGTTTTGTTTTTTTCCCCAGCTTGGAAATTCTCTAAGGACGGGAAATTGTGACAATGGTGGGGCTCCCTTCATCTGTTCCTCGCTCTCAAAGATGTTTTTCTTCCTTGTTTCAGACGGGACAGTAAATCTGATCCCTGTTATTCCATCTTGGATAGAAGAGGAAGTCTCCAAGCAATATTAAGTAGCCCATGTACATTTATTTTTAAATTATAAGGAAATGAAAAAAATTTAAAAAAACAGGTAAACATTTTTAAGCAGATAGGATAAATATTTCACAATGATTGATCCCAGATGGTCATGGTTTCACGCATTCTTTATTAGATTAGATTCCAATTTAGTCACATAAATGTCCTTCGATTTTTATTGTCTGCTTACAATGACTCTTACATTTTGGGGGGACAAGTTTTTTCTTTTTTCTCTCTCTTTTTATCAACTTAGATGCACCCATGTTGAATCCAGAGAACATATATTTTAATTGTTGTGGTCATAGTTATTTATCATTAGGATGCAGCATTTACTGGGCACTTTCCTATGTCCTGGAAATATGTTATATAGTAAACTATGCGGGATTACAATGCGAATGTCCATGTTGACCATTTCACATTAGTAAACTATAATGCCCATTACATAAAAGGTGAAAGTGAGGACAAATGAGAATCTTATATTGGAATAAAAACCCAGACAGCTTGATTCTGGAGCTCATGCATTCACCACTGAATTAACTGTCTCAAAGTTTCCTTAAGGATATAGGGGAGATTTTGACTGTCCTATCTGCCTGTCTGGCACTTTCTCATGCCTACTAGTAAATATCACTGCTTGAGATATTATTCAGATCTTTCACTTTATCGGCCACATTACCAGAAATACACTATCACAGTTTTTTTCCTCAGGTGGTTATATTAGGCCATTCATTACCAGTGAAAACCAATGACTATGGTTTTAAAGCATTGTATTTTACCAGAGTGAAAGTCGCTCAGTCATGTCTGACTCTTTGTGACCCCATGGACTATAGCCTGCCAGGCTCCTCTGTCCATGGGATTCTCCAGGCAAGAATACTGGGAGTGAGTTGCCATTTCCTTTTCCTAACCCCAAATGCCCTACTTGGATGTTTTTAATTAAATGAAAACTATCTTAAACTTTTCAACCAAAGTTGAATCAAATGCTTACAAAGAACTCTACAGGCTGGAGGATTATGTGTGGGTGTCCTCATTTCACACTCTTTGCTTTTCCTAGCTGATAAGCCCAGATAACCACAGACCATGACTTAGACTCTTAGTCTTTTCCAAATCAATGATCACCCTGAGAAATTCATTCATGTTGCCAAACCAAACCAAAAAAGTGCCATGTGTCAAGTTTCATTTATATATGTATTTAGAACCATATGCACAGCAGCAAGTAAGACATACAGAATCTAAAACAGGTAGATCCTGAACAGTTAACACAAGAATATAGAGCATTTGAAAGAATCCTCTCACCCCCAGTGGTAAATAAGCCATATTTGCCAAGACAGTTCCCGTGATGTGAAGCTCCTGGCGGACCTTGCTCAAAGTACAGAAGCAGGAGTTGAACAGATTTAGTTCTTAAATAGGAGTGGGGAGCTAGGGAGGAAAGGAAATTTGTGCATTGTTAAAAAGGATAGTACATTTTTTTTTTTTTCACATCTGAGTTTGAACTACTGTTCCCATAGAGCAAAACTTATCTGTGCCTGACATGTGAGTGTTTTTGTTTGTGTTGTTGTTGAATCACTAAGTCACATCTAAATCTTTTGCAACCCCATGAACTGTAGACCCCATACTGTAACCTACCAGACTCCTCTGTCCATAGGATTTCCCAGGCGAGAATATTGGAGTGGGTTGCGATTTCATCTTCCAGGGAATCTTCCCCACCCAGGGATCGAACCTAGATCTCCTGCATTGCAGGCAGATTCTTAACACTGAATCACCAGAGAGGCTCCATATGAGTGCTACCATTGCTATTTTTTTCAAGCTGCCTGTAACAGGATTTCCATTTCAAAGTCCAAAGGATCATATTATTGCAAAAAAAAAAAAAAAATTATTCTGCCTTCTCCGAGAAATGGATTGATTGAATGAGAACATTTAAAATGTAGCAGGTAAGAAAACAATCCACTGATGGCTTAACCTGAAACCCCAATTATATATAATATGCATTAACAAGGAAAGATGGAATAATTGAAAGGAAACTGTAGCAACATTTCTTTACTGAGTTTACTGACCTTTTAAACATACTTGAAGAATGATTATTCGTATTGTTTTAGCAAATCAAGTATAGAACACTCTTTTTAATTGAGGCTTGCATTTAATCCCATCGTTTCAGTGATTATTGCCTGTTTAAAATATGTGCATGAGTAGGATCAAATCACCTTATTTTTTCTCATTTCCTTATTTAGTATACAAATATATTTGGCTCAACATCTTTGGAAAATAAACATGTCTACACATGCCTTGTAAAACTTTAAAACTATGGTTTATTAGAATATAGCACTTGTGTGGCTAGGGGGCAAATGATAAATCTTCAGGTTCTTTTTGTTCAACAGTTTTTCTATTGACAGATCGTTGGCATTTATGATTAAGTATTTCATGTCACTATTTCTTTTTTTTTTTTTTTCGTTGTCACTGTTTTGTTATTTATTTTTTTATTTATTTATTTTTTTTTTACGTTTATTTTATGTTTATTTTTTTTTTTTTTTCTTACATGCGTTCCCAAACATGAACCCCCCTCCCACCTCCCTCCCCACAACATCTCTCTGGGTCATCCCCATGCACCTGCCCCAAGCAAGCTGCACCCTACGTCAGACATGGACTGGCGATTCAATTCTTACATGACAGTATACATGTTAGAATTCCCATTCTCCCAAATCGTCCCACCCTCTCCCTCTCCCTCTGAGTCCAAAAGTCCGTTATACACATCTGTGTCTTTTTTCCTGTCTTGCATACAGGGTCGTCATTGCCATCTTCCTATTTCTATGTATACTTCTACAGTTCCTAGACACAGGAAAGATCCTCTTTTATTTCTTTGGTCTTTGAAGAGGCAATTTTTTTTTTTCTGAAAAACAAAATCTAATAATTGGACCCCCTATATTTAATGCACTGCATTTAGTGTTAAGTTGATGTCAAAACTATAAAGACAAACTCCGTATTTTCAGGAAGTTTATTCAAGCAAACATTTTAAAGGCTACACTAGGCATTTTTCTCTCCTATATAGACAGATGATTGAAACATAATTTAGGTTTCTAGGTATATAATGTTGTGAGGAAATAATAGAAAATACTACACAGGAAAGAGAAGTTAACATGTGATTATATAAAGGCAATTTATAACTAACCAGTAGAGTAGGGAACAAATTGATATTTTTATTTAGAAGATGATATTTCAAATACTCTAGATGGCATATTATTTGTTAAAGAGGAAACAGGCAAAATAGTGTAAATTGACTTATATTACAGATTATGTCTCTCTATATTTGCCATTTATACTGAATAACGTAAATCGACACATGTCTTCTCTCATCTGTGAAAGGACTTATTACCTTGTCCTTTCTAGACTCACTATAAATTTTATTTATAGATAGTGAGGAAAATTTATAGGCCAGGTTTGCAAGTACAATATGCAATTATTTTGAGAGCTATATCTATTACCAAGTGGGTGATGGAGAGGATACTAATAAAGTTCCTGATTCTTTCCGATGACTTTTAAATAAATATTGAGATGTGCCTAATTAATCATGACAATGTTATTTACTTGGGCAGTTAGTTTTCAGGGTACCGGTAGGATGCATATTCTGTGAAGAAAAAATATGTTAATTTCATTTAAAATGAGGAATGTCTGGAATGGAAAATATTGTTCATGATTTCATATGAATCAGCCTAAGTATGACTTTGGAATAATGGCAATTCAGAAGTAAAAAAAAAATGGTTTCACTAACTCCAAGCTTCTATAAGGGCTCCACAGAATAGAATTTTTTAAAAAGAAAAATTATATGCGATGGTATACTTTAAAGCTTGCCTTTAGTTTGTTGTTATATTCATTAGTAAAAATTTCTGAGAATTATCTGTATTTAGCAATTTGACATGGAACTCCAGAAATATGGGATATTTTGCAATGTGTTGGGTCAGTGTGAGGTACAGAAGTAGAGAAAAGAAAAATAATGTCAGGTCCCTAGAACCCATTACAATGTTATATATAAGTCTCCCCAGTAGGCCCAATTTGAAACATGGCATTATTTTTTTCTGATCTACTACAATACTCTAAGTACTTACCTAGCACTTAGTTATTAGTAATTGAAAAGTTTTATTTCTACGATCTGTCTTGTAGGCTAAAAATTCTAACCATCCTTATTTGAATATTTGCATTTAAAAGAAATGTGAAAAAATTAGACAAGAGCATTTTTGTGTTATGTTGTACAAGACCAATGTAGAAAACATTATTATTATAGTCCACATAATCTCTTGTTAAGACTTCAACAAGCCATAGGATAATTCAATTCTGATTTATTTCACAGTCATGTGTACCCTTCTCTCCCCTATTTCAGTGGTTGATATCTAATATAAATAAGTATATTATTTCTCAGTCTGTAGGCTAAGTTCAGCAAAACAAATTATGTGAAGGACATTTAACCCATATTTACTTTAATTCTATTTGGAATTTTGAAAAACAGTAAGTTGGTTATAAAAAGTGATATATCAGTGTCTTCATGTGTCAATATAAAAGATGCTAATTGACTTATAATCATCAGAAGAAATTAGAAAAAATATGCTGCCATGATATAAATGCAAATGTATTATCAATTAGTTCAGATATAGTACTTGACATTTAAATATAGCTTATCCTAATTCAAAAATGTAATGTTCAGTTATCTTTTTTAAGTTTGTTCATATAAGGAAACTGATATGCATTCAGTTGTATTGAATGAAGACAGTTTAGAATTAAGTCTTGTAAGAACTCTAAAGTAAAAACATAGCCAGCCCTCTATATCTATTTGTTCTACGTCTGGGGATTCAATCACCACAGCTTACAAATATTTTTAAATACAAAAATAGTTTCAAAAAGCCAAATTTGAATTTGCCAGCCTCAGGCAACTATTTACATTGTATTTAAATGATATACATAGCATTTCCATGGCATTAGTTATTTAAGTAATCTATAGATGATTTAAAGTACAAGAAATGATGAAAATAGGTTATATACAAATATCATGCCATTTTATAAGGGATTTGAACATCGATTTTGGTATCCACAGGTGGTTCTGGAACCAATCCCCTCAATACCAAGGGATGACTGTGTAAACAGTGATTAACTCCAGAGAGGCTCTTTAGTTCTTCCAGAAACATGGTGTCATCTGTGAATCTTTATTTTGGGGGGCTCCAAAATAACTGCAGATGGTGACTGTAGCTATGAAATTAAGACACTTGCTCCTTGGAAGAAAAGCTATGATCAACCTAGACAGCATATTAAAAAGCAGAGACATTCCTTTGTTCATAAAGGTTTGTCTAGTCAAAGCTGTGGTTTTTTCAGTAGTCATGTATGGATGTGAGAGTTGGATTATAAAGACAGCTGAGCACTGAAGATATGATGCTTTTGAACTGTGGTGTTGGAGAAGACTCTTGAGAGTCCCTTGGACTGCAAGGAGATCCAACTAGTCCTTCTGAAAGGAGATCAGACCTGAGTATTCATTGGAAGGACTGATGCTGAAGCTGAAATTCCAATATTTTGGCCACCTGAGGCAAAGAACTGACTCAATGGAAAAGACCCTGATGCTGGGAAAGATTGAAGGTGGGAGGAGAAGGGGATGACAGAGTTTGAGATGACTGGATGTCATTACCGACTTAATGGACATGAGTTTGAGCATGCTCCGGGAATTGGTAATGGACAAGGAAGCCTGGCATGCTGCAGTCCATGGGGTCGCAGAGTTGGACACTACCTAGTGACTCAACTGAACTAAACTGAACTCCAGAGAAGGGTTGAAGAGTCAGAATGATGTGAAGGAAAGAGGTGAGACAGTAAAAACATGAAATTCAAATTTTACAGCCTTTGCAATATATTAAATATATGCCTATTTACATGTGTGCTTTTCATATAAAATGTTTGTTAGAATTATTTTAATATATTTATTTTATAGTAATAGCTAAAATGTTATTAAATGCAAATACATTTTTCCTTCAAGACATCAAAATTGAGGTAATTTTAAATGCATAATCGTACTCCATCTATTTTATGGACAAAGGAACCTGGTGAGTTACAGTCCATAGAGTTGTAAACAGTCAGATACAACTTAGTGACTAAACCACCACCCTTCCATCAATCAAATATAAAGGTTATTCGTATTTGGTGATATACATAGCTATACCCAACTAATAGCTCTTTTGGCTTATTCTTCTTGTATTCTACTCAATTTTCAAGTTCTATTTGAATTCTTTCAGGGAAAAAAAAAAGGATTCTTATTCTCCATAGTATCTCCCACCTATAACTTGAGGTCTTCAACTACCTGATGACAGGAATTTTAAGGCAGCAAAAAGATTTCTTATTATCAAACTGATTTGGTGCATATCAGCAAACAGAATTTCTTTTTTGTGAGCAAATGTTTTTTCTTCAAAGGTAGGAACAGTGCCCTAACCTCCTTTTCATCTTACACAAAGCTGGGTATTCTTGGTGTTTGTTGAATAAATACATATTTAATAACTATGGCACTAGAATTTTTTATTCAGTTGTGTCTATTTTTACTAGAGATTAGCTTATAAAATGAGCTATTTGTTTTAGGATCTTGTAAAATGATCTTATTCGGGCAGCTTTTACAGACTTTTAACAGTCATCATTTCTTTAGATAGAAAGGAGTTAGCTTTCCTCCCTGAAGATGAAAATTGAAGGAAACCCAGGGAAATCACCTTGTCTGGCTAAAGTTAGCAGTAAAAATGCATTATAATATGGAGAAAGCAAATGTATTCTGTGACATCTATTAACTTTGTAACAATTTTCTTCACTCTTCTGTAGTTTTATGTATAAAATAAGAATTTTTACACATAAATTATTAAAATAAACATATTTAGAATAGTTTAAGATTTATAGGAAAGTTGAAAAGATAGATAAAATAAAATAAAGCAAAATTGTTACCAATTATATTTTAAAATGATGAAAGAAAATATAAATGCATATTCATCTAACAACAGAGCTTATAAATAGATTAATAAAAATTTATAAAACTGAAAGAAGAAATATACAATTAAACAGTAATAGAGACTTCAATACCTGTGTGTGGCCTTCCTAAAGAAGCAGTATGGATCTTGACTTATAAATCAGTATGGATGTTAAGACTGATGTTCCCACATATATACCATGAAGGTATACATTGTTACTCACATAATAAGGTTTGCTAAGGGGAGCAAGAAATATTTACCAAGACCAGCCCAAAATGGTTTGAGAGTATAGAGAAAGAAGATTGGCTTGTTTTTTAGGGTGGCTAGAGGATAGAGCAGGGGTGGAGGTTCACCTATGAGATGTACACTATTAGTCAATACCAACTGAAGGAGAACTTAAGGTAAGAGAAGAAGGAAAATATAGGGATACGGTTTAAAAACTGACTCCTTATTACAACCCCGCTTAATAATGGATATAAAGCTGAGCAGAAGATAAACAAGGAAACAAAAGATCTGAATCAACTATATATGAAAGACACGTAAAATTCCACAAAAGAAGTGATAATACATCCTTTATAAGTTCACATGAAACATCCTCTAGAAGAGATCACATGCTAGATTGTACAAAATTCAGTAAATTGTAAAAGATTTAAATCTAAGTATATATGACCAACGGAATGAAATCAGACATAACAAACAAAAAATGGTAAAACTATAACAAATATATGGAAATTAAAGGCTACACTCCTAAATAACCAATTGGTCAAAGAAGAAATAACAAGGGAAATTATAAATACAATGATGTGAATTAAAAAATAACATATCAAAACTCACGGGATGCAGCTAAAATAGTGCTTGGAGGAAAATGTATATAGCTTCAGATGCATATTTTATAAAAGAAGAAATACATTAAATAAAAAATCGAACGTTCCACCTAAAGAGAATAGGAAAAGGAGAGAAAACAAAACAAAGAAATAGAAAAAAGAAAATAACAAAGCTTAGAATGGAAATTAATAGAGAATAGAAAAGCCATAAAGAAAATGAACAAAAGAGATACCAGGTTCTTGCAAAGATCAGCCAAACTGATAAACCTTTATTTAGACAAACAAAGGAAAAGTGAGGGAAAACTCCAACTGCTAAAATAAGAAAGTGGATATCACTACTGTTTTTATAAAAATAAAAAGGATTATGAGAGATCACCACAAACATCTGTGCCAAGAAATTTAGGTAACTTCAACAACGTGGACAAACTCCTAAAAACTACCAAAATTGGCTTTGGAATAAATGAAACATCTGAATAGGCCTATAACAAGGAAAGATATTCAATTACCAACTTAAAAATTTTCCCTAAAGAAAAGCCCAAACCTAGATGTCAGTTACCATGTTGAGTTCAACCAAACATTCAAAAATAAATTATTACAATTTTTCACAATTAAAAAAATAAAAATAAAAAGGAAGATTATTTTGTCAATGCAATCAATGAGGCCAGTAGCACTCTGATACTAAAACCTGACCAAAACATCACAAGAAAATAGAACTGCACTCCAAAATCTCTTACAAATATAAATGCGAAATTCTATATAATTTAGTCATTCAAATTCACCAATATTCAAAACGAATATATGATATATATATGATAACCAAGTGGTATTTCTGTTAGGAATGCAAGGTTGGTTTAACTCAAGAAGTGTGTCTTATCAGTAGAATAAAGCACATTTTATACAAACCAATAAAATATTGTAAAGTAATTAACCTCCAATTAAAATAAATAAGTTTATATTTTTTTAAAAAAAGAACATTTTATGATATCCAAAACATTTTCAAGATAAAACATTCAACACTTAATAAACTAGGAATAGAATGGAACCTGAAAAATGACAAAATAGCACTGAGGAAAAAAGCCACAGTTTACCTAATACTAACTGTGAAAGACTGAATGTGTCCCCATTTAGATTAAGATTAACTAATAGAGGTAATAAGATATTACCTATATTTCTTGCTTGTTAGAGGTTCCAAGAAGAGCAATTAGACAAGAATAAATTCAGCCAGGCAGGAAAAAAGGAAGTAAGACTATCTCTTCTTGTGGATAGCTTGATCTTATACACAGACAACTCTAAGGAATTTACACACACATACACACACATGCACATGTACAAATCTATGAAATAAACATATTTAGCAAAGTTATAGGATAAAATATCAATATATAAAAATATATTATATTTCTATACAGTACAATGAAAATTTCAAAAATAAATTAGGAATACAATTCCATTTATAGTGGCATTAAAGAAATAAAATTTTTGGGAATAAATTTAATGAAAAAAAGTATAAACTTGTGCTCCAAAAACTACAAAACACTGTTTAAAAAATTAAAGGAGATCTAAACAAATGAAAAGATGCCCCATTATCACTGATGTGAAGACTTAATCAGTTCAGTTCAGTTGCTCAGTCATGTCCGACTCTTTGCGACCCCATGAATCGCAGCACGCCAGGCCTCCCTGTCCATCACCAACTCCTGGAGTTCACTCAGACTCACATCCATCGAGTCAATGGTGCCATCCAGCCATCTCATCCTCTGTCATCCCCTTCTCCTCCTGCCCCCAATCCCCCCCAGCATCAGAGTCTTTTCCAATGAGTCAACTCTGCGCATGAGGTGGCCAAAGTAATGGAGTTTCAGCTTTAGCATCATTCCTTCCAAAGAAATCCCAGGGTTGATCTCCTTCAGAATGGCCTGCTTGGATCTCCTTGCAGTCCAAGGGACTCTCAAGAGTCTTCTCCAACATCACACTTCAAAAGCATCAATTCTTCGGTGCTCAGCTTTCTTCACAGTCCAACTCTCACATCCACACATGACCACAGAAAAAACCATAGCCTTGATTAGTTGGACCTTTGTTGGCAAAGTAATGTCTCTGCTTTTCAATATGCTATCTAGGTTGGTCATAACTTTTCTTCCAAGGAGTAAGCGTCTTTTAATTCCATGGCTGCAGTCACCATCTGCAGTGATTTTGGAGCCCCCCAAAAATAAAGTCTGACACCATTCCCTCTATTTCCCATGAAGTGATGGGACCAGATGCCATGATCTTCGTTTTCTGAATGTTGAGCTTTAAGCCAACTTTTTCACTCTCCACTTTCACTTTCATCAAGAGGCTTTTTTTTTGCTAAGATATTTCAGTGTGCGTGTGTGTGCTTAGTCACTCAGTCATTCCTCATATTAATTTTCAACTCATACTAATCCATATCTAAAGTGCAGCTGCATTAAAAATATAAAATGAAAAGCTGATTCTAAGATTCATGTGGAAATACAAGGCACCCAGAATAGTCAAAATAATCTTAGGGAAGAAAAACAAAGTTGAATTGCACACATTTCCATATTTCAAAACTTACTACAAAGCTAATATAACTTATTATAGTACATATAGTGTGTACTGGCGTGAGAAGAGACATACAGGTATACACAATATAATTCAGTTCAGTCGCTCAGTCATGTCTGACTCTTAGTGACCCCATCGACTGCAGCATGTCAGGGTTCCATGTCCATCACCAATTCCCAGGGCTTCAGAATATAATTGAGAGCTCCTAAATTGTCTCATATTTAGGTTCAGCTGATAGCATATTCAAAAGCAGAGACATTACTTTGCCGATTTGTCTAGTCAAGGCTATGGTTTTTCCAGTAGTCATGTATGGATATGAGAGTTGGACTGTGAAGAAGGCTAAGCACTGAAAAATTGATGCTTTTGAAGTGCGGTGTTGGAGAAGACTCTTGAGAGTCCCTTGGACTGCAAGGAGATCCAAGCAGGCCATTCTGAAGGAGATCAGCCCTGGGATTTCTTTGGAAGGAATGATGCTAAAGCTGAAACTCCAGTACTTTGGCCACCTCATGTGAAGTGTTGACTCATTGGAAAAGACTCTGATGCTGGGAGGGATTGGGGGCAGGAGGAGAAGGGGACAACAGAGGATGAGATGGCTGGATGGCATCACTGACTCGATGGACGTGAGTCTGAGTGAACTTCAGGAGTTGGTGATGGACAGGGAGGCCTGGCATGCTGTGATTCATGGGGTCGCAAAGAGTCGGACACAACTGAGCGACTGAGCTGAACTGAACTGAACTGATTTTTGACAAGGGTGCCAAGACGATTCAAAGGTAGTAGCTTATCTTTTCAACAAACGGTGCTGGGATAACTTGACATCTACATGTAAAAGAGTGAAATTGGACCCCTTTCTCACACCAGACACAAAGAATAACTTAAAATGAATCAGAGACTTAAATGTAACAGCTAAAATTATGAAATTTTAGAAGAAAATATAAAGATAATTATTCATATCATTGGAATTAGTAAATAATTTCTTATATAAAGAAAGCCCAAGTAACTAAGGGAAAAATAGATAAATTGGTTTAATCAAAATTTTAAGCAAGGGACACAATAAAGAGCGTAGACAAGATGGAGAGTAGAAGAAATTATCTGCAAATCATAACTGATGAGGGAATGGTATGAAGATTATATATTTTTAAAAAACCTGGTACAAATGTAAAATAAAAAGAGACAGAACTCAAATAAAAATGGGCAGAGAATCTGAATAGACATTCCTCCAAGGAAAAAAGTATACATAAGACAGTTGAATAGTTCTTCAGGAAATTAAAATTAACATCACAATGAAATAGCACTTCCTATTTACTAGGATGACTATAATCCCAAAAACAACGTGTTGGTGAGGATGTGGAGAGACTGAAACCCTGAAACACTTTTGGTGAGATTCTAAAATAGTTCAGTTATTTGGAAAACAATCAATCAGTTTCTCAAAATGTTAAACATAGAGCTCCTACATGACCCAGTAACTCCACTTCTAAGTATGCGTGTATGCTAAGTCGCTTCAGCCATGTCCAACTCTTTGTGACCCTGTGGACTGTAGCCCACCAGGCTTCTCTGTCTGTAAGATTCTCCAAGCAAGAATATAGGAGTGGGTGGCCATTTCCTTCTCCAGGGTATCTTCCTGACCCAGAGATGGAAGCTCTGTCTCTTGCATCTCCTGCATTGGCAGGCAGGTTCTACAGCTCCTGCATTGGCAGGCAGGTTCTTTATCAGTAGTGCCACCTGGGAAGCCTGTATGTACCCTGCAAAATAATGACAGATGTCCAACAAAAACTTGTGCACAAATATTTTGAGCAGCATTATTCCTAAAAGTCAAAAAATGGAAAAACATAAAATTCCATCAATCAGTTCAGTTCAGTTGCTCAATCGTGTCAGACTGTTGCGACTCCATGGATTGCAGCAAGCCAAGCCTCCCTGTCCATCACCAACTCCCGGAATTTACTCAAACTCTTGTTCATTGAGTAGGTAATGCTATTCAGACATCTCATCCTCTGTCATTCCCTTCTCCTTCCGCCTTCAATCTTTCCCAGCATCAGGGTCTTTTCCAATGAGTCAGTTATTCACATCATGTGGCCAAAGCATTGAAATATCAGCTTCAGCATTAATCCTTCCAATGAATATTCAGGACTGATTTCCTTTAGGATGAATTGATTGGATCTCCTTGCAGTCTAAGGGACTCTCAAGAGTCTTCTCCAACATAAAGTTCAAAATCATCAATTCTTTGGGGCTCAGCTTTCTTTATAGTTCAACTCTCACATCCATACATGACTCCTGGAAAAACAAAAGCTTTGATTAGCCAGACTGTTGTTGGCAAAGCAATGTCTCTGCTTTTTAATATGCTGTCTAGGTTGGTCATAACATTTCTTCCAAGGAGCAAGCATCTTAATTTCGTGGCTGCTGTCACCATCTTCACTGATTTTGGAGCCCCCCCAAATAAAGTCTGTCACTGTGTCCACAGTTTCTCCATCTATTTGCTATGAAGTGATGGGACCAGAAATAGAGGAAAACAACAGAATGGGAAAGACTAGAGATCTCTTCAAGAAAATTAGAGATACCAAGGGAACATTTCATGAAAAGATGGGCACAACAAAGGACAGAAATGATATGGACCTAACAGAAGCAGAAGATATTAAGAAGAGGTGGCAAGAATACACAGAAGAACTGTACAAAAAAGATCTTCATGACCAAGATAATCACGATGGTATGATCACTCACCTAGAGCCAGACATCCTGGAATGTGAAGTGAAGTGGGCCTTAGAAAGCATCACTATGAACAAAGCTAGTGGAGGTGATGGAATTCCAGTTGAGCTATTTAAAATCCTGGAAGATGATGCTGTGAAAGTGCTGCACTCAATATGCCAGCAAATTTGGAAAACTCAGCAGTGGCAATAGGACTGGAAAAGGTCAGTTTCATTCCAATCCCAAAGAAAGGCAATGCCAAAGAATGCTCAAACTACTGCACAACTGCACTCATCTAACATGCTAGAAAAGTAATGCTCAAAATTCTCCAAGCCAGGCTTAAGCAGAACATGAACCGTGAACTTCCAGATGTTCAAGCTGGTTTTAGAAAAGGCAGAGGAACCAGAGATCAAATTGCCATCATCCGCTGGATCATCTAAAAAGCAAGAGAGCTCCAGAAAAACAGATATGTATTTCTGCTTTATTGGCTACACCAAAGCCTTTGACTGTGTGGATCACAATAAACTGTGGGAAATTCTGAAAGAGATGGGAATACCAGACCACCTGACCTGCCTCTTGAGAAACCTATATGCAGGTCAGGAAGCAATAGTTAGAACTGGACATGGAACAACAGACTGGTTACAAATAGGAAAAGGAGTATTTCAAGGCTGTATATTGTTATCCAGCTTATTTAACTTATATGCAGAGTACATCACGAGAAACGCTTGGCTGGAAGAAGCACAAGCTGGAATCAAGATTGCCGGGAGAAATATCAATAACCTCAGATATGTAGATGACACCACCCTTATGGCAGAAAGTGAAGAGGAACTAAAAAGCCTCTTGATGAAAGTGAAAAGAGGAGAGTGAAGAAGTTGGCTTATAGCTCAACATTCAGAAAACGAAGAACATGGCATCTGGTCCCATCACTTCATGGGAAATAGATGGGGAAACAGTGGAAACAGTGTCAGACTATTTTTGGGGGCTCCAAAATCACTGCAGACGGTGATTGCAGCCATGAAATTAAAAGACACTTACTCCTTGGAAGAAAAGTTATGACCAACCTAGATAGCATATTGAAAAGCAAGACATTTCTTTGCCAACAAAGGTCCATCTAGTCAAGGCTATGGTTTTTCCAGTAGTCATGTATTGATGTGAGAGTTGGACTGTGAAGAAAGCTGAGCACCAAAGAATTGATGCTTTTGAACTGTGATGTTGGAGAAGACCCTTGAGGGTCCCTTGGTCTGCAAGGAGATCCAACCAGGCCATTCTGAAGGAGATCAGCCCTGGGATTTCTTTGGAAGGAATGATGCTAAAGGTGAAACTCCAGTACTCTGGCCACCTCATGTGAAGAGTTGGCTCATTGGAAAAGACCCTGATGTTGGGAGGGATTGGGAGCAGGAGGAAAAGGGGACAACAGAGGATGAGATGGCTGGATGCCATCACCGACTCAATGGGCATGAGTTTGAGTGAACTCAGGGAGTTGGTGATGGACAGAGAGGGCTGGCATGCTACGATTCATGGGGTCACAAAGAGTCGGAGACAACTGAGCGACTGAACTGAACTGATGGGATCAGATGCCATGATCTTAGTTTTCTGAATGTTGAGATTTAAACCAACTTTTTCACTCTCCCCTTTTATTTTCATCAAGAACCTCTTTAGTTCTTCTTCCCTTTCTGCAATAAGGGTGGTGTCATCTGCATATCTGAGGTTATTGATATTTCTCCCGGCAATCTTGATTCCACCTGTGCTTTATCCAGCCCAGCATTTCTCATGAGGTACTCTGAATAGAAGTTAAATAAGCAGGGAGACAATATACGGCCTTGATGTGCTCCTTTCCGTATTTAGAACCAGTCTGTTGTTTCATGTCCAATTCTAACTGTTGCTTTCTGACCTGTATACAGGTTTCTCAACAGACAGGTTGTGTGGCCAGGTATTCCCCTCTCTTTCAGAATTTCCTAGAGTTTGCTGTTGCCCACACAGTCAAAGGCTTTGGCCTAGTCAATAAAGCAGAAGTAGATGTTTTTTTTCTGGAACTTTCTTGATTTTTTGATGATCCAATGGATGTTGGCAATTTGATCTCTGGTTCCTCTTCCTTTTATAAATCCAGCTTGAACATCTGAAATTTCATGGTTCATATACTGTGGAAGACTGGCTTGGAGAATTTTGAGCATTACTTGCTTGTGAGATGAGTACAATTGTGTAGTAGTTTGAGCAATCTTTGGAATTGCCTTTCTCTGGGATTGGAATGAAAACTGACCTTTTCCAGTCCTATTGCCACTACTGAGTTTTCCAAATTTTCTGGCATATTGAGTGTAGCACTTTCACAGCATCATCTTCCAGGATTTGAAATAGCTCAACTGGAATTCCATCACCTCCATTAGCTTTTTTGTTCATAATGATGCTTCCTACAGCCCACTTGAATTAGCATTTCAGGATGTCTGGCTCTAGGTGAGTGATTACACCATCTTGATTATCTTGGTCATGAAGATCTTTTTTGTACAGTTCTTCTGTGTATTCTTGTCACCTCTTCTTAATATCTTCTGCTTCTATCAGGTCCGTATAATTTCTGTCCTTTATTGTGCCCATCTTTTCATGAAATGTTCCCTTGGTATCTCTAATTTTCTTGAAGAGATCTCTAGACTTTCCCATTGTGTTGTTTTCCTCTATTTCTTTGCACCGATCACTGAGGAAGGCTTTCTTGTCTCTCTTTTGCTATTCTTTGGAACTCTGCATTCAAATGGGTATATCTTTTCACTTCTCCTTTGCTTCTCTTCTATTCATAGCTCTTTGATTGACCTCCTCCAACACCATTTGCTTTTTGCATTTTTTTTTCCTTTGGGATGGTCTTTATCCCTGCCTTCTGTACAATGTCACAAACCTCTCTCCGTAGTTCCTCAGGCACTCTATCAGATCTAATCCCTTGAATCTATTTCTCACTTCCATTGTATAATCATAAGGGATTTGACTTAGGTCATACCTGAATAGCCTAGTGGTGTTCCCTACTTTCTTCAACTTACATCTGAATTTGGCATTAAAGAGTTCATGGTCTGTGCCACAGTCAGCTCCCAGACTTGTTATTGCTGACTGTATAGAACATCTCCATCTTTGGCTGCAAAGAATATAATCAATATGATTTCGGTATTGACCTCTGGTGATGTCACGTGTAGAGTCTTCTCTTATATTGTTGGAAGAGGGTGTTTGCTATGACCAGTGTGTTCTCTTGGCAAAATTATATTAGTCTTTGCCCCACTTCATTCTGTAGTTGAAGGCCAAATTTGCCTGTTACTCCAGGTGTTTCTTGACTTCCTTCCTTTGCATTCCAGTCCCCGAAAATGAAAAGGACATCTTTTGGGGGTGTTAGTTCTAGAAGATCTTGTCAATTTCAGCTTCTTCAGCATTACTAGTTGGGACATAGACTTGGATTACTGTAATATTGAATGGTTTGCCTTGAAAATGAACAGAGATCATTCTGTCATTTTTAAGGTTGCATCCAAGTACTGCATTTCAGACTCTTTTGTTGATTATGATGGCTACTCTATTTCTTCTAAGGGATTTTGCCCACAGTAGTAGATACAATGGTCATCTGAGTTAATTTCATCCATTCCTGTCCATTTTAGTTAGCTGATTCCTAAAATTTCGATGTTTACTCTTACTATCTCATGCTTGACCACTTCCAATTTGCCTTGATCATGGACCTAACACACAGGTTCTTATGCAATATTTCTCTTTATAGCCTCAGACTTTACTTCCATCGCCAGTTACATCCACAACTGGATCTTGTTTTTGCTGTGGCTCTGTCTCTTCATTCTTTCTGGAGTTATTTCTTACTGATCTCCAGTAGCATATTGGGCACCTACTGACCTGGGGAGTTCATCTTCCAGTGTTCTATCTTTTTGCCTTTTCATACTGTTCATGGGGTTCTCAAGGCAAGAATACTGAAGTGGTTTGCCATTGCCTTCCCCAGTGGACCATGTTTTGTCAGAACTCTCCACCATGACCCATTTATCTTGGGTTTTCCATCAATGGTGAATGGATAAACAAAATGTACATTAAACTTTCTATTATCTATTCAACAGAATATTATTCTGCTTATAAAAACAAATGAAATGCTGATATATTCCACAACATGGATGGACTTTGAAAACATTAGGTTACATGAAAAGAATCCTGTCACAAGAGAATTGGAAGTATACGATTCCACTTACATGAACTATGCCAAATAGACAATTCTATAAAGATAGATAGTAAATTAGTATTTGCCTAGGGCTGGGTGGGTTAGAGAGAAACAGGAAGTGAACTGCTAAAGGGTACACAGAAATAAGAGGAAGATTATTAAGCTTAAAAAGAAAAATAGGAGCAAATCTGTATGACTTTATGTTAGGTAATTACTGCATAGATATGACACTATATTAGATATGATACTCTAGAAATGACAGAGGTTTTTTTTTGGTATATTGAAATGTTCTAAAATTGATTCTGATGGTTGTAGCCCAATTATGAATATACTATAGAGCATCAACTTGTAAAATATAAATTAGCAAATTGCATGCAAAATATATCTCAAGAAGGGCATTAAAATTAACATTTTAAAAGATTACTTTATAGCATAGGCCATCAGATACATAAAATTGTACCTAGCAAATATTGGGACATGGGGACAAATGGGGCAAATAGGTAAAATATTCTGCCTATATAAGAAATAAATGCCTGAGTATGTTTAGAGCACAGTGTATTTTAAGTAAAAAATGCCAAATAAATCAGCTACATTTTCAATGTTATCATTTTTTTAATATAAATTTATTTATTTTAATTGGAGGTTAATTACTTTTTTTTAATTTTTTAATTTTTTTTATTTTTTAAATTTTAAAATCTTTAATTCTTACATGCGTTCTCAAACATGAACCCCCCTCCCACCTCCCTCCCCACAACATCTCTCTGGGTCATCCCCATGCACCAGCCCCAAGCATGCTGCACCCTACGTCAGACATGGACTGGCGATTCAATTCTTACATGACAGTATACATGTTAGAATTCCCATTCTCCCAAATCATCCCACCCTCTCCCTCTCCCTCTGAGTCCAAAAGTCCATTATACACATCTGTGTCTTTTTTCCTGTCTTGCATACAGGGTCGTCATTGCCATCTTCCTAAATTCCATATATATGTGTTAGTATACTGTATTGGTGTTTTTCTTTCTGGCTTACTTCACTCTGTATAATTGGCTCCAGTTTCATCCATCTCATCAGAACTGATTCAAAAGAATTCTTTTTAACGGCTGAGTAATACTCCATTGTGTATATGTACCACAGCTTTCTTATCCATTCATCTGCTGATGGACATCTAGGTTGTTTCCATGTCCTGGCTATTATAAACAGTGCTGCAATGAACATTGGGGTACATGTGTCTCTTTCAATTCTGGTTTCCTCAGTGTGTATGCCCAGCAATGGGATTGCTGGGTCATAAGGTAGTTCTATTTGCAATTTTTTAAGGAATCTCCACACTGTTCTCCATAGTGGCTGTACTAGTTTGCATTCCCACCAACAGTGTAGGAGGGTTCCCTTTTCTCCACACCCTCTCCAGCATTTATTGCTTGCAGATTTTTGGATCACAGCCATTCTGACTGGTGTGAAGTGGTACCTCATTGTGGTTTTGATTTGCATTTCTCTAATAATGAGTGATGTTGAGCATCTTTTCATGTGTTTGTTAGCCATCTGTATGTCTTCTTTGGAGAAACGTCTATTTAGTTCTTTGGCCCATTTTTTGATTGGGTCGTTTATTTTTCTGGAATTGAGCTGCAGAAGTTGTTTGTATATTTTTGAGATTAGTTGTTTGTCAGTTGCTTCATTTGCTATTATTTTCTCCCATTCAGAAGGCTGTCTTTTCACCTTGCTTATATTTTCCTTTGTTGTGCAGAAGCTTTTAATTTTAATTAGATCCCATTTGTTTATTTTTGCTTTTATTTCCAGAATTCTGGGAGGTGGATCATAGAGGATCCTGCTGTGATTTATGTCTGAGAGTGTTTTGCCTATGTTCTCCTCTAGGAGTTTTATAGTTTCTGGTCTTACATTTAGATCTTTAATCCATTTTGAGTTTATTTTTGTGTACGGTGTTAGAAAGTGATCTAGTTTCATTCTTTTACAAGTGGTTGACCAGTTTTCCCAGCACCACTTGTTAAAGAGATTGTCTTTACTCCATTGTATATTCTTGCCTCCTTTGTCAAAGATAAGGTGTCCATATGTGTGTGGATTTATCTCTGGGCTTTCTATTTTTTTCCATTGATCTATATGTCTGTCTTTGTGCCAGTACCATACTGTCTTGATGACTGTGGCTTTGTAGTAGAGCCTGAAGTCAGGCAAGTTGATTCCTCCAGTTCCATTCTTCTTTCTCAAGATTGCTTTGGCTATTCGAGGTTTTTTGTATTTCCATACAAATCTTGAAATTATTTGTTCTAGTTCTGTGAAAAATGTGGCTGGTAGCTTGACAGGGATTGCATTGAATTTGTAAATTGCTTTGGGTAGTATAATCATTTTCACTCTATTGATTCTTCCGATCCATGAACATGGTATATTTCTCCATCTATTAGTGTCCTCTTTGATTTCTTTCATCAGTGTTTTATAGTTTTCTATATATAGGTCTTTAGTTTCTTTAGGTAGATATATTCCTAAGTATTTTATTCTTTTCGTTGCAATGGTGAATGGAATTGTTTCCTTAATTTCTTTTTCTACTTTCTCATTATTCGTGTATAGGAATGCAAGGGATTTCTGTGTGTTGATTTTATATCCTGCAACTTTACTATATTCATTGATTAGCTCTAGTAATTTTAATTACTTTAAAATATTGTATTGGTTTTGCAATATATCAACATGTAACCACAACAGGTATACACGTGTTCCCCATCCTGAACTTCCTTCCCTCCTCCCTCCCCGTACCATCCCTCTGGGTCTTCCCAGTGCACCAGCCCCAAGCATCCAGTATCATGCATTGAACGTGGGCTGGCGACTCATTTCATATATGATATTACACATGTTTCAATGCCATTCTCACAAATCATCCCACCCTCTCCCTCTCCCTCAGAGTCCAAAAGACTGTTCTATACATCTGTGTCTCTTTTACTGTCTCACATACAGGGTTGCCATTACCATCTTTCTAAATTCCATATATATGTGTTAGTATACTGTATTGGTGTTTTTCTTTCTGGCTTACTTCACTCTGTATAATCGGCTCCAGTTTCATCCACCTCATTAGAACTGATTCAAATGTATTCTTTTTAATGGCTGTGTAAGACTCCATTGTGTATATGTACCACTGATTTCTTATTCATTCATCTTCTGATGGACATCTAGGTTGCTTCCATGTCCTGGCTATTATAATCAGTGCTGCAATGAACATTCGGGCACATGTGTCTCTTTCAATTCTGGTTTCCTCCATGTGTATGCCCAGCAGTGGGATTGCTGGGTCATAAGGCAGTTCTATTTGCAGTTTTTTAAGGAATCTCCACACTGTTCTCCATAGTGGCTGTACTACTTTGCATTCCCACCAACAGTGTAAGAGGGTTGTTTTTTTTTTTTTTTAATTCTACTTCTATGATGTGGTAAGATTTATATAATTTATTCCCTCTAAATTTTGTCATTCTCTCACTCTATACTAAGCTGACCTTTACCTATTTAGTGACGATATAAACACAGAGCTTCAGAAACTTCACTTAAGCAAGTAAATCTGATTTCATTTTTCTAGTGGTAACAATGCCTTTTGATTTACAAGTTAATCTGAACTGCTCCTATAAGAGTAACCTCTTGTGATTATGTGTGTCTACTGGGCCAGTTTTGTTAGCATACCACATCTACCCACAGAAAATGAAGAAGAATGAATAAAAAGGGACAGAAGATTTCAATTTATCACCCATGCTGCATTGCATGCCTTCACATCGGTTTTAAAGTTAAGTGTTGTATTTTTTCCCTTTGGTTTAAGAACTCAAAGCAATTTCAAAGAGTATATGGTCGTAATTTAGTGGCAGAAATGCCTTCTACCTTTGCAAATTAAACCCTTTTGGAATATATTCTCTGTTTTGGTTATGAATCCACTCATATTATTGAAAGCATGATGCTAATCTCACAATTTTTTATTTGATTCTGCTATTTTCCACATTCATTTTATACAGAACATAGTTTTCTTAAAGTTTACATAATTTGTCAATAACTGCTGAAATTCTAATTCATACTCTGAGAGTTTGCAAATTTATTAATCAGTTCAGTTCAGTTCAGTCAGTCATGTCCGACTCTTTGCGACCCCGTGGACTGCAGCATGCCAGGCCTCCCTGTCCCATCACCAACTCCTGGAGCTTATTCAAACTCATGTCCTTTGAGTCGGTGACGCCATCCAATCATCTCATCCTCTGTCATCCCCTTCTCCTCCTGCCTTCAATCTTTCCTAGCATCAAGGTCTTTACTAATGAGTCAGTTCTTTGCAGCAGGTGGCCAAAGTATTGGAGTTTGAGCTTCAGCATGAGTCCTTTCAGTGAACACCCAGGACTGATCTCCTTTCAGAAGGACTGGTTGGATCTCCTTGCAGTACAAGGGACTCTCAAGAGTCTTCTCCAACACCACAGTTCAAAAGCATCAGTTCTTTGGCGCTCAGCTTTCTTTATAGTCCAACTGTCACATCCATACATGACTACTGGAAAAAGCATAGTCTTGACTACATGGACCTTTGTTGTCAGGAATACACATATTTGATATACTATCTCAAAATATTTGGACCTGTAACCTTCCTCTACCACTGTGAACCTGAATTAATACAAAAGTTAAATTACCAAAAATCTACAAGAAGCTCTTTGTTTCAGTATATAGAATGGAGATATTATAACTCATGGAGGTAGCTTTTTGTGAAAATCAAAATTAAGTCAGAATCTGCCTGCAATGCAGGAGACCTAGATTTGATCCCTGGATCGGGAAGATCCCCTGTAGAAGGGAATGGCAACCCACTCCAGTATTCTTGCCTGCAGAATCCCATGAACAGAGGAGCCTGGTGGGCTACAGTCCATGAGCTCACAAAGAGGCAGACGCGACTGAGCAACTAACACACACACACACTATTTATCGGGCTTCCCTGGTGGCTCAGATGGTAAAGAATCGGCCTGCAATGCAGGAGACTCAAGTTTGATTCCTGGATTGGGATGAATTTGGGGTCCATGTTTGGTATCTCTTAAGAGCAGAAATATTCTGAGCCTTTTAAGAACACACACATTCTTTTTCTTTTCTGGATAGGTCTACAGTATTTGCAACTGCTAATATGTCAAGTAAGTTACCAGTATTTAAATGTCTGTTTTCAGTGGAGTAATTTTCAACTAAACTGTTTGGAAAACTCTATCATCATTATATGCAAGGGGGAGTTAAACATCCCTCTAGTAGGCTATAGGATTCTTTTTAACCCTTGAAAGTGTTATGTCTAGTTTTAGGCACCCAGAGCATTCCAAAAATGGTTTCTGCCAACCAAATGACCATGTCCTCCAGCATCCCTTTTAGTTTGGCATTTTCTCATTAGGAAAAAAATAAAAAGTTCCTCAAATTGTTAAACAAGATAATTAGAACTAGCTAGAACTGGGCTGCTAATAGGCATGGGAATTTTTCAAGGGCATCCATGTCAAAAACTTTTTTTTAAAATACAGGTCCAGGGTTTGTGAAAACTTGTACAAAGGGAAATGTTGCCACTTTGGATCCCTGAGGAGTTCAGTCCTTCGCCAACATGAATGAACTGCATTGTGCACAAGCCATCGCTCCATTTCTAAGCAAAACATTGAAGTGGTTAGTGTCAGTCTGTTTCTTCTATCTTCACAGTTAGCAACTTAAAAAAGAGAAAGAAATGAATTGCAAGCCTTTTAATGTTGCACATTCAGAACTCCAGCATGGGAATTTTCTATCTAAAAGAAAAAAAAAGAAGTATGATAGTTGAAACATTATGTAAATCAGAACTTCTCAAGGGGAAAAAGAAAACATTCTACAATTATAGTAGGTCATATCAGATAATTTTTTGTTGTTAGAAGAAATACTCTGATTTTAATTGATAATTAACTCATTACTATTATTTTCTTAAAACTATTAAATAGATGAATCAAAAAGGAATGAAAAACCTTAAAGAAACTTGTTGCTTTTACCACTGTACTCACTGATAATAAAAGAATGATTCTGCATTTGCCAATATCTTGGTCAATCTGTATGCTGATAGGTACATTTAATAGCAAAATCAATAACAAAAAAAACAAGTTTCCTATAAAAACAGATTGTTGGGCAACAAAAAGTCTAGGAAAACTTCAGTAGTTTTTCTTCATCAGTGATTGGAGAGTTGAAGTGTAACTAATTCTTTTAACCATCTCAGAGAGAAGAAAAAAATGTGTGAAATGAAGTATATTCAAATTAAATCCTCGACACTGGCATTCTTTAATGACTTCACCTCATGCTATTTCCCATTATTCCTCAGCTTTAAATCCAGCCCAGAAGATTAAGACTTCAAGAGTGAGCTGTGGAAGTCCAACATTTAATCTCAGATCTGTTTCTCACCTACGCAACGTGTCCTGCGAACCTTGACAAATCGTTTAGCAATACAGGAAGTCTCATCTTGCCAAGTCTAACGATCCTTTGCACTTTCTTGTCATACAAATATTCAAAACCTGCTGTCACTGAAGCTTAGAAAATTTATTCATCTTGGACAAAAAATCAGTTCTTTTATAGACAAAGAGAGATTACTTTAGGGGTGCTGAACAAAATTTAATGAGACATAAATAAAATTAAAATGGATTTGCAAGTCTAATGAACACAGGAGTTATGGGTAGCCTACACATGACCAATCACAAAATATTGTACCAATGGATAAAATTAATAAAGTATAAATTATGCTATTTGTAGGCCTCAGATAAGATAAAGAATGGAAATACTTGATTTTAGATTAATTTCTACCTAAGTTCTATTAGTATGGAGGCATTTTCCAAATTTTATTACATGAGAGTAGTGACCAAAAAGAAACAATAGTTTTCACTGGTTATAAGTAACAGAGATCAGAGTTTGAGTTTGCTAAATAATTAAAAATGTGGGGTAAGAGAAAAAGAGCCATAGATATGTAGAGAGTGCTTTCCTTGAGTCTTTGACTGAATATTAACTTTATATTTGCAAGCTGAGACTCTGTGCAGGCTGGCAGGGAAAAGCTTAATTTATGGAAGTCAAACAGTACTTGGAATGCTTAGAGTTGTCATCAATCATATAAAGAGAGATCACTGAAAACCCAGTGAAAATATTAGTTATTCAGTTTTGTCCAACCCTTTGTGACCCAATAGACTGTAGCCCACCAGGCTCTTCTGTCCATGGGATTCTACAGGAAAGAATACCAGAGTGGGTAGCCATTCCCTTCTCCAGGGGATCTTCCTGACCCAAGGATTGAACCTGGATGTAATGCATTGTTCAATTAAAATCCAAGAAAAGCTTTTCCTTATCAATAGAGCAGATATAATCTCACAGTAAGAGTTACTCCAGGACATTCCTGCTGCTGCTAAGTCGCTTCAGTCATGTCTGACTCTGTGCAACCCCATAGATGGCAGCCCACCAGGCTCCCCCATCCCTGGGATTCTCCAGGCAAGAGCACTGGAGTGGGTTGCCATTTCCTTCTCCAATGCATTAAAGTGAAAAGTGAAAGTGAAGTCACTCAGTCGTGTCCAACTCTTATCGACCCCATGGACTGCAGCCCACCAGGCTCCTCGTCCATGGGATTTTCCAGGCAGGAGTACTGGAATGGGGTGCCATTGCCTTCTCTGCCAGGACATTCCTAACAAAACGTAAAATTAGCTTCAGTGTAACAAAGCGTATCTAACAGCAACTTAAGTGATTGACAGAACAGATCTGAAAGTTCTTGAACATGAAATCCAGATTCTCATATACATGGTTGAACTAAAACATTTGTAACACACACGCAGAGAAAACAGTCAGTAGAAACAGAGATGATACTCTGGCAGAAATGAGCAGAATAGTGATTTAGAGCAGCCATGTAAATATGTTTAATGAGTGAGGAAAAAATGAAAATAACCTGAAAAGGTATACATAATCAAAGTCCAAAGTGAAAGTGAAGAAAGATCGAAAAGGAAAATTCTTTAAATTTGACAAATAACTTGCAATTTTAGGAGGCAAAGCAAATTCTGAACCATCTGAAAAAAAAAAAAAAAGGACAAATCTAACCACATTGGAGCTTAAATTGCTGAAAATCAAAGAAAAAGAAAATCTTATAAGCCCCCAGTTGGAAAAAGATAAAAACATATATAGGATCACTAATAAGAATGGGTGTTGAGTTTCATCAGAACAATGCAGTGAAGAAGCCAAGATAACTTTAAATTACTAAAAATAAAAAGTCACTTTTGAATTCTATGTCCAGAGAAAAATCACTTAAAATATAGGCAACATTAAGATATTTTCAGTATAGGAGCTGAATTTAACACCAGCAAACTAGAAATAAAAGAAATATTAAAGTAACTTGAGCTAAGAGAATATGGTGTCTGATACTACATTGAGTTCACAAAAGTGAATGAAGAGAAAGAAACTGGTAAATAGTTTTGTAAATACAAAAGACTTTTTTTTCTATAAAATTTTCTTTAAAGGATAACTGTTCAAAGCAAAATAATAGCTATGTATTGAGAATGATAAAAAGTGAAGGAGAATAAAAACAACTGAAACAAAGATGAAGATGGTAGGAAACTAAAGTATTTATTTATTATTGGAAAGGTCTCACAATTACATGTGAAGTGGCAAGTTCACATCAAGATACACTTTAGACATTGATGTTGAATATTAAAATCTTTAGCATGAGAGCTGAAGGTAAAACAGATAAAACTTAAGAACAGAAGAGAATGAAAGATTAGTACAAATAAATGGTTAATTCAAAAATAGTCAGAAAAGGGTGAAATTAGGAAAAGGGGCAGAAATAATATTTAAAACTTGTATAATGATAGACATAAACCAAAGCATATCAATAATTATATTACATAAAAAACTCGAAGTTCAACAAGAAGACAGATTCTCAAATGAAAAAACAATGAAAGACTCAACTATATGCTATTTTAATGAGACTGTTTATTTATAAAGACACAGAGTTCAAAGAAATCAATGGAAATAGTAAGAGAAAGCATGGACACCTATGTTAATATCAAATGAAGTAGACCTCAAGAGGAAAGTCTTATTAGCAAAGACAAAAAGAATATTTTATAATGATAAAGGGCAGTTTATCAAGAAGACATCCACTGCATGCTCACTCAATGATAGGAAAAGTACATAGAAATTCAGTAAGGCTACATAAGATGTGAATATAACCAAGAACCTAGTTGATATTTATAGACCACTATGCACAAAAATCTGGTCCCATCACTTCATGGCAAATAGATGGGGAAACAGTAGAAACAGTGACAGACTTTATTTTGGGGGGGCTCCAAAATCACTGCAGATGGTGACTGCAGCCATGAAATTAAAAGACACTTGCTCCTTGGAAGAAACGTTATGACCAACCTAGACAGCATATTAAAAAGCAGAGACATTACTTTACCAACAAAGGTCCATCTAGTCAAAGTTATGGTTTTTCCATTCGTCATGTATGGATGTCAGAGTTGGACTATAAAGAAAACTAAGTGCTGAAGAATTGATGCTTTTGAACTGTGGTGTTGGAGAAGACTCTTGAGAGCGCCTTAGACAGCTAGGAGATCCAACCAGTCCATCCTAAAGGAAATCAGTCCTGAGTATTCATTGGAAGGAGTGATGCTGAAGCTGAAACTCCAATACTTTGGCCACCTCATGTGAACTGACTCATTGGAAAAGACCCTGATGCTGGGAAAGATTGAAGGTGGGAGGAGAAGGGGACGACAGAGGATGAAATGGTTGGATGGCGTCACTAACTCAAAGGACGTGAGTTGGAGTAAACTCCAGGAGTTGGTGATGGACAGGAAGGCGTGGCGTGCTGCAGTCCATGGGGTCACAAAGAATCGGACATGGCTGAGTGACTGAACTGACTGAAACTGCATGTGCGCGCGCGCGCACACACACACACACACACACACACACACAATGTCTAAAAGGCATTCTGCAAAGGCACATAGAGCATCCAAAACAATAGACTCTATTTTGAACCACAGAACAAGTCTTAATACATATCAGACATTAAAATCATAGTATATACTCTGTCAGAATTAAAATAGGCAACAAAACAGAGATATGGAAAATCTCAAAACATTGGGAAATTCAATAACACTTGTGGTGACAATAAGAGCTAATAAAATAAGAACATATTTAGAACTGAAGAGGATATATGGGATACCACTCTAGCAGTGTTTAGAGGGTAACTATAGCTTCAGTTTGGAGAAGGCAATGGCAACCCACTCCAGTACTCTTGCCTGGAAAATCCCATGGACGGAGGAGCCTGGTAGGCTGCAGTTCATGGGGTCACTGACTCAGGCACAACTGAGCAACTTCACTTTCACTTTTCACTTTAATGCATTGGAGAAGGAAATGGCAACCCACTCCAGTGTTCTTGCCTGGAGAATCCCAGGGATGAGGGAGCCTGGGGGCTGCCATCTATGGAGTCGCACAGAGTCAGACACGACTGAAGCTACTTAGCAGTAGCATAGCTTCAGTTGCGTATATTAAAGAAGGAAGACAGAAGAGAGTTATTCAAATATTAATTATTTAAAAAGCTGGTAAAAATGAATTAACTATTAAAGTTTAACTCAGAACATAAGCAAACCATAAAGGTTAAAAGAAACAAGAAAGAAAATAGAAACAGACAAATAGAGAATAATCATTACTGGCATGGAAATATTATCCCCAAAATAAAAAATAAATAAACAACCTTAATAAGCACATAACTAGACTAAGGAAAAAGAGAGAAAAACATAGCATCAGAAAAGGAGGAGGTGGCATTGAAACAGAAACTGTAAATGTGAACAACCCAATCACCCAAAATTTGACAACTCACATAAAGGTGCATTCATTGAAAATTCAAATTAACAGATGCAAAAAAATACATGAATAATTCTGCATTTGTTAAAATATTGAACTTTTACTTAATTTTTAAATTAATAGTCTTCCCATGAAGAAATCTTCATGTGCAGATGGCTTCCCTGTTGAATTCTAGATAACACTGTTAGAAGAAATATTATCAGTCTTAAACAAACAGAAAACAGTGGAGAAGGGAACTCATTCCAACTGATTTTATGAGGTCACCATAACCTTGATAGGAAAACCAGACAAGGACATAATAAGTAAATAAAACTCCAAACTAATAATGGCAGATACAACTAACAAAATATTAGCAAATTCAATCCAACAATATACAAAAAGAAATATATGATATGATTAAGACCAAGTTGGTTTATCCCTGAATAGCTTATCCTTTCCTTTAACATTTGAACATCAATTTAATTCACCATACTAACAGGATAAAGGAAAAAAAAATAGGATTAAATCAATAAATGCAGAAAAAGCATTGGCAAAATGTAATGCACATTTGTGAGGGAAAAAAAAAAAATCTTATAGCAAAGTAGCAACAACAATGTTGGGTGAGAGAGGAGGGAAAACTTTTTCAGCCAGATAAGGACACCTGTGAAAATGCTACTGGGGACCGCATACATAATATTAAAAGAGTAATGATTTCCTTCTAAGAAGTCAGGAGTAAGATCAGATTGGCTACCCCAACCCTGCATTTCAATACTATCCTAGAAGTCCTACCCAGGGCAATAATGCAAGGAAAATAGAGAAAAAGTATAAGCATGGACAAGAAGATGTAAAATGTTCTTTATAATGTTCTTAGACAGAATAAAGACATTTCAAGTATCTATTAGAACTAATAAATAAATTAATTACTACAGACTACAATGGAAACAATAAAATAACAGTTCCATTCATATAAACTGACGATAAACAATGGACAAATTAAATTTAAAATGCCATTTAAAATAGCATCTGAAGTCATAAATTGTAGGATTAGGTTTTATGTAAGATTACTATACAAAAAACTACAAAAGACTGGAGACATTTTTTGAAGATTTTAAATATTGATGAGATATACAATGTTAATAGAATGAAGACACACACAGTGTTATTAATATGTCAGTGCAGTTTTTAACAAAATTCCATGAAGAATTTCTGAAATTTAAAACCTGATTCTAAAATTCATACAAAATGCAATGAAATTATAATAGCCAAAACAATCTTGAAAAAGAAGAAAAGTAGACTACTTACACTATCTTCTATTCAAGATTAGTCATAAACTTACAGTAAGCAAGATAATTGGTATCAGCCCAAGAATAGACAAATAGACCAATAGAACTAAGTAGTAAATCCAAAAATAGACACATACTTCTCTGATCTAAAGTATTAAACATTAAGACACAATTGGAACATAACATTGTGTAAGTTTAAGGTGTAAACTTGTTGATTTCATAAGCTTTTATATATTGCAAAATGATTACCACTGAAATGTTAGCTTACATTTTCATCAAGTCATATAATTGATCTTTGTGTGAGGATGGAACTTAGGATCTCTTACAATGCTGTTTTGGTGATGTCATCTCTATGGCCAACTGACCTTTGAAAAAGGTGACAAAGTAGCTCAATGGGGAAAGAGTCTTCTTCAAAGAGTAGTGCTGGAAAACTTGACATTTGTATGAAAAAAATTTACTTCAATCTATCGTCACAATATATACAAAAATAACTCAAAAATTACTATAGATCTTTATGTAAATGCTAAAAGTATTAAACTTCTAGAAGAAAACAAATGAGAGAATCTTTATTGACATTGAGTCAGGCAAAGATTTGTTTTATATAGCAAAAGCTATAAAAGAAAATATTGATTAAGAGTACATTTCCACCAAGTTTTAAATGATTTGCTATTTAGAATATAGTTAAAAACCAAAAGGCAAAACAATATGGATAAGTTTTTTGATACTCACATATCTAACAAAGGGCTTGTATCCAGAGTATAAGGAACTCTTATAACTCAATAACAAAAAGATTTAAAAGGTGATCATTAAATTGGTAAGAGATTTGAAGACTTCTACATTTAAATAGCCAATAACCATTGTTTATGAACAGTGGCAGCATCATTAGCCATCATAGAAATGCAAGTTAAAACTATAATGTGTTTTCATTATCCACACTTGTCCACTACAATCCTAAAATTAGGAAGACTGACAATATGATGTGTTGGGCAGGATGTAAGGACTTGGAAAGTTTAGCCATAGCTGGCAGAAATGCAAAATTGTACAGTCAACTGGGAAATCAGTATGATAGTATCTTATAAAGTTAATATATCTGACTTTGATTTGCATAGTATGTATGACTATAAACATGACCATGAAATTGTAATGGTGCAAAAAATCTTACTAATCAAAGATGAATCATAATTGTGACTTTTTAAGATTCTATGAACCATCACAAACTCGCTTTCAGTTATATATGTTTAGAGAGATTAAAAAATCTTATAAGGCTAATATTTTGTAGACTAAAATACTGAAAACAGGATTAAAAAATTATTTCTTTGTAAAAAAAAAATTCAAGGGTAATTTGAACAGTGCTTGCTTCTTATTTTACAACTCACACTGTGGAATGAACATTTTTTTTTTCCCTTCCCTATGCCTTGGCAAGCTGTCATACTTCTTTTTTAGTTGGGACCAACTTCCAACATTTCATCCTTTGCAATTTCAGTGTCATATGAAGGCTTTTTGCATCAGTCACTTCCTCTGGGACACTCTCGCCCATTTCATCGCAGCACTATCTCATTTATGTCGGTAAGTTTGCTGTCACTAAGTTCCTGTGACTACAGATCTCAGATCTCTTGAATGGCAGCAACAGTGTGAAGTATCCAAAGCAGCTGCTTCTCCTACCATGTCAGTAATATTTCATTTGAATTTCACTTTCAGCTTTACGACTTTTTATTTCTTGGCTGCCCTTTCATCTTCACTGGTCATTTCTCGCTTTCAATTATCTGTTTCTGTAAAATACATCATGACTATCATGGAGGGACAAGAGACAACACAATGGCAAACTTGCTGTCTGGGTATGTACAGATGCACAGATTTTGAAAGAAATGTTGTAACTGATCACTAATAAGGCTCATCTGATATTTATATGATGATTAGTACCTTAAAGAGGTACCAGCGAAGTTTGTGTTTCACGCAGTTATCACAATTAATATAAAACTACAACTGAAATTAGAACTATGTTGTTGGGGGAATGGTTTGAATTAACTAAAACATGATGTCTTTGTTAATTTAGTTGGCTATAACAAAAATACCATGGAGTGGGAAGATTAAAAAACAAATATTTGTTTCTAACAGATCTGGGGCCTAGGAAGTTCACAGTCAAGGAACGAGTAGATTCAGTGCCTGATATGGGCCCACTTCCTGGTTGATAAACAGCCCTCTTCTCACTGTGTCCTAACATGATGGAAAGAAGGCTGGCTAACTCTCTGGTCTCCTCTTATAAGAGTATAATTGCCACTTAAGAGGGCTCTAGCTCCATGACTTAACTACCTCCTAAAGGCTCTGATGCAAATAGCATCGTACTGGGGCTAGGTTTCAACATATCAATTCAGGGGAAGTGTGCAGGCACAAACTTCAGTACACCACACATGGTAAAAAAATGGGTGCATATCAGAATCCTAGAGTGACGACTGTCTGCGTGTACTTATCAGCTGACTGAGATTTTCCACTTCAATGTGTTTTCCCAAGAGAAATGAAAATGCAAATCCACTTAGATTTGTGTACATATGTCATCCCAGGAGCACTTTATTCATAATAGATAAAAAGTGCCAGTAACCCAAATGTTCATCAGCTCCTGCATAAACATGCAAATCATTGCATATCCATACTATACAACACTACTCAGCAATAAAATGTAACAAAATATTACTATATGCAACAATATAAGTGGATTTTAAAATATTAAAATGTATCAAAAAGGTACAACACAGACACTATATATTATATGGTCCCACTGATAAGTTATAAAAACAAATATAGTAACGGAAAACTTATCAATAGTTCCTTGGAATGAGGGGAAGTTATCAAATGCAAAAAAAGCACAAAGAAGATTTAAGATGAAGGAATTGTCTTACATCTTGAATGTGAATGTGTTTACATATAATTACTCAAATTCAAACTGTATACTTTGAATATAGTGAATTTTACTGCGTATAAACTATACTTCAATAAAAAGTGCTTTAAAAAATAAAAAACCAGAGTGAAGTGATTTTTGTCTGAAACTCAAAAGGTAAGAGGATTTGTCACTAGGAGAACTGTGCTAAAACAAATGTTAAAGTCTTTCAGTTTGAGGGACTAAAATCAAACTAAAATTTGAGTTTATACAAAGAAAAGAAAGGCAAAGGAAATGGTAAATATAATTAGCTTTCTCAAATCAGTTGTATTTTTTCAGAGATAATTGACTATTTACAAAACCAGTGTATTTTCAAGTTATACACACACACACAAACATACTCACACACTGGTGAAATATGTTACAACATAACAGACAAGGAGAAATGGAGGTACACAGCTGTTAAGTTTTTGTCATATGCAATGGCATACTATTACTTTGGTGTAGACTACAATAAGTCAAAGATACATAGTTTGACATATTTTATTTTAATTTTATTTTCAGAAAATTTAGATTTAAGAGTTGTAAAAATAATAACCAGCCAACTTTCACCTAGATTACTAAAAGAGCATTTATATTACCTTTATTTTCTTCCTTTTCTCTCTCCTCCCTTCCCCCTCTATCTAACTACACACACAGAAACAACTCTGTGTACACAACACAGAGATGTGATACCCTGCACATATAAACATTTTATTCCAATGTGGACTTCTCAAAATTAAGGACTTTTCTTACATAACAGAACAAGAACATTGAAAGTGAATATTTTAATAATATCTAATCCACAAACTTGAGATTTTATCAGTTATGCCAGTAATTTTGATAGCAAAAGGAAATTCAAACAATGTTTACATTCAGTTGTCATTTCTCTTTAGTAAGATATATATATAGACCTAGCACAGTCTCTACAATATGGAAAAATACCAGATGCAAAGTAAATGAGAGTGGAGATAAAATTAAAAACTAAAATTACATGAAAAATCCAAAAGGACACTGAGAAAAAAGGGGTGAGGGAAGGAAGAGAGAACAAATGGAACAAATGGAAAATAATTAGGTAGATAGTGGATTTAAATCTTGTCATATTGATAATTATATTAAATATAAATGGCCTAAACATGGAAATTAAAAAGCAGAAATTCTCAGAATGGGTAAAAAAGAAAAAGACCCAACAATATGCTTGAAAGAACTCTTCACATATATATAGGGACAAAATAAAAGGAATAGGATGCCAAAAAATTTCATTATGCAAACACAAAGTATTAAACACTGAAGTGTTCACTTTAATATCAGACAATGTAGACTTCAGGACATAAATAAGTGATGAAGGATATTTCATAATGTGAACGGATCAATTCATCATCAAGGTATAGCCATTCTAAATGTATATGAACCTAATAACAGAGCTTTAAAATGCATGAAGCAATAACTGTCAGAACTTAAAGAAGGAATCCACAATTACAGTTAAAGTGTTAGTCGCTCAGTCGGACTCTTTGTGACCCCACAGACTCTAGTCCACCAGATCCCTCTGTCCATGGGATTTCCCAGGCAAGCATACTGGAGTGGGCTGCTTTTCCCTTCTCCAGGGGATCTTCCCAACCCAGGAATTGAACCCAGGTCTCCCATATTGCAGGGAGAAGAAGTCCTGACATTCTCATTAATAGAAGACCAAAAATAAAGAACGAAATAGAAGAATTGCACAACACCATTGACCAACTTTGACACTTTTATTGAACACTTGCCCAAACATCTGTAAAAGATACATGTACAGCAATCAATCACCAAGGTAGACCAGATGGGTCCTAAAACCAGGTCACCATAAATATAAAAAGACAGGAGTTAGAGAATACTCTCTGACATTATCAGTGCTAAATTAGAGGTCAATAAAAAAGTTATTTGGAAAATCCTCAAGTATGCATATAATGTTAAATGATATTCAACAATGGGTCAAAAATAATTCAACTGAGAAATGAAATTCTTTTCAACAAATAATGCTGTAGTAACCATATTGCCACATGTAAAAGAAATGAACCTCAATCCTTACTTCACAAGATACACAGAAGTTATTGTAAATGGATCACAGACATAAACATAGAATTTAAAGAGCTAAATTTGTAGAGCTTTTAGAAGGAGACACAAGAGATACTAGGCAATAATTTAGTAGACAGAGTGGGGAAAAAACCCAATAATTTACAAATTTTTTCAACTATACTATATAGAAACTATAAACTTCCTCTTCAGAAAAAATGAGATAAATAAAATATATATTTACATGGTTAAAACAAGATTTGATATTACTACACTACCTCAAGTTGGCTTCCCTGGTGGCTAATACTGTAAAGAATCTGCCTGACAATGCAGGAGACCCAGGTTTGATCCTTGGGTCAGAAAGATCCCCTGGAGAAGTGAATGGCAACCCAATCTTGTTCTTGTCTGCAGAATTCCATGGATGGAGGAGCCCTGCAGGCTACCATCCATGGGGTCACAAGGAGTTGGACACTACTGAGTGACTTTCACTTTCACTTCATAATGATCAGTTAAGAAAGCCACAGAATGAAAGAACAAAATTCCAAAATGTATTTCTAACCAAAGACTTATAACCAGATTATATAAATTCAAAGACCGTAATTCTTAACAATGAAAAGACTAACAAGCCAATTTTAAAAATAAATGTCAAAAGACTAGAAAAGAAAATTCCACAAGAGAAAATATGTGAAAGGCAAATTAGCACATGGAACAATTATTGACATCATGAGTCTTCATGGAACTGCAAGTTCATACCACAATGACACACCACTGTATCTTTAGTACAATGGTATACTGAAGAAACTGATGACATCAAAGCTTGGCAAGGAGCTGAAGTAACTGAGACTCTTAAAACATGTCTGCAAGCATGTGAAATAATAAAGCCAAACTGGAAAACATTTTGCACTTTTTAAGTCAAACACACCCAAAAAAGATGTCCTTTTCATTATAGGGGACTGGAATGCAAAAGTAGGAAGTCAAAAAACACCTGGAGTAACAGGCAAATTTGGCCTTCATGTACAGAATGAAGCAGGGCAAAGGCTAATAGAGTTCTGCTAAGAGAACACACTGGTCATAGCAAACACCCTCTTCCAACAACACAAGGGAAGACTCTACACATGGACATCACCAGAAGGTCAACACTGAAATCAGATTGATTATATTCTTTGCAGCCAAAGATGGAGAAGCTCTATACAGTCAGCAAAAACAATACTGGGAGCTGATTAAGGGACTAGGCCTGATAGACAGAGTGCCTGATGAACTATGGATGGAAGTTCATCACATTGTACAGGAGACAGGAATGAAGACTATCCCCAAGAAAAGAAATGCAAAAAAACAAAATGGCTGTCTGAGGAGGCCTTACAAATAGCTGTGAAAAGAAGAGAAGCCAAAGCAAAGGAGAAAAGGAAAGATATACCCATTTGAATGCAGAGTTCCAAAGACTAGCAAGGAGAGATAAGAAAGCCTTCCTCAGTGATCAATGCAAAGAAATAGAGGAAAATAATAGAATGGGAAAGACTAGAAATCCCTTCAAGAAAATTAGAGATATGAAGGGAACATTTCACGGAAAGATGGGCTCGATAAAGGACAGAAATGGTATGGACCTAACAGAAGCAGAAGATATTAAGAAGAGGTGGCGAGAATACACAGAAGAACTGTACAAAAAAAGATCTTCATGACCCAGATAATCATGATGGTGTGATCACTCACCTAGAGCCAGGCATCCTGGAATGTGAAGTCAAGTGGGCCTTTGTTAGATACTAACAAAGCTAGTGGAGGTGATGGAATTCCAGTTGAGCTGTTTCAAATCCTGAAAGATGATTCTGTGAAAGTGCTGCACTCAATATGCCAGCAAATTTGGAAAACTCAGCAGTGGCCACAGGACTGGAAAAGGTCAGTTTTCATTCCAATTCCAAAGAAAGGCAATGCCAAAGAATGCTCAAATTACCACACAATTGCATTCATCTCACACACTAGTAAAGTCCAAGCCAGGCTTCAGCAATACGTGAATACTGTGTAATGAAGCCTTCATAAAAACCCAAAAGGTCAGGTTCTGAGGGCTTCCAGGTTGGTGAACACATGGAGATTGGGGAAGTGTGATGCCCTCAAAGGGTGCATGATAGCTCCAAACACTTTCCCCAGAACTTGCCCTATCCATCTCTTCCATCTGGTGGTTCCTGAGTTACTTCCTTAGTTTAGTAAACTGGTTATCTAGTAAGTAAAGTGTTTGAGTTCTGTCAGCTACTGAAGCAAATCAATCAAACCCGAGGAGGGGCTTGTCAGACTCTCTGATTTATAGCCTGTAGGTGAGAAGTATGAGTAACCACTTAGACATAAGACTGGCATCTGAAACCTCAAGTGGCTCCAGCATACATGAGGTTGGTCAGAAGCACAGATCTGACCAGAACCCTTGGCTTGTGACTGGTGTCTGAAGTCAAGAGTTGAGGGTAGACTCGTAGAACTGACATCTGTGGGACCTAATGCCATTTCTAGAAGACAGTCAGAATTGAGTTAAATTGTAGAACACCCAGCTGGAGTCCCAGCATTGCTTGGTACTGGGGGTGAGGGTGGGTGGGTGTGTGGGGTGGATCCTACGCTCTAGTGGAATTGGGTCCAGGAACTCAAAATAGCCTTAAACCATTTGTTGCTGTTCCTCAATTTAGATTTTCTGTTTCAGCAGATATGAGTGAAGCCCAGTAATTTACATTTCTATGGAGATCCTGGTGACACTGATGCTGCTCATCTGAGGAAAACAATTTGAGAATGAATGATGTAGTTCATATGGGTCAGGCTTCCAGTGTGGACAATATGGTGGGAAAGTGGCTAGTGGCTCTGGAGTTGGGACAAATATATAACCAGCTAAGAGGATGAACCCTCCTACACTGTTTATGGGAATGTAAATTGGTACACTCACTATGGATAACAGTATGGAGGTTCCTTAAGAAACTAGAGTTACCATAAGATTCAACAATCCCACTCCTGGGCATATATCCAGACATAGCTCTAATTCAAACAGATGCACACATCCCTATGTTCACAACACCACTACTCACAGTAGTCAAGACATGGAAACAACCTAAGTGTCCATCGACCAGATGAGTGGCTAAAGAAGACATGGTATATGTGATGTCTACACACACACATACACAATAGAACACAACTCATTCATAAAGAAGAATGAAATAACACCATTTGCAGCAATACGGATAGATCCAGGGCTTTCCAGGTGGCTCAGATGGTAAAGAATCTGCCTGCAATGTGGGAGACCTGGGTTTGATCCCTGAGTTGGAAAGATCCCCTGGAGGAGGGCTTGGCAACCCACTCCAGTATTCTTGCCTGGAAAATTGCCATGGACAAAGGAACCTGGCAGCCTATAGTCCACAGGGTCACCAAGAGTCTGACATAACTGAGCAACTAGGCATAGGGCACACAGATTGTCATACTAAGTGAAGTAAGTCAGAAAGAAAAAGACAACTCTTCATATGGTGTCACATATGTGTAAAACCTAAAATATGACACAATAGAACTCATCTAGGAAACAGAAATAAATTCACAGACATAGAGAAGAGACTTGTGGTTGCCAAGGAGGAGGGGTGTAGGGTAGGGATGGATTGGGAATTGGGGATTAGCAGATGCAAACTATTATAATTTATAAATAGTAATATTCTACTGTATAGCACAGAGAACTATATTCAATATCCTGTGATAAGCCATAATGGAAAAGAATATGAAAAAAATGTATAACTGAATTATACTGTACAGTAGAATTTAGCACATCATAAATTAACTATGCTTCAATAAGATAAATTGAATAAAAGAAGATATTCAGCAAAAGTTGACATACACTTGGCCCTTGAACAAGAAGTGTTACAACTGTGTGGATCCACTTACACAAAGACTTTTTTTCCCCAGTAATTGTGTACATGACCCCGAGTTGGCTAAATACATGGGTACAGAACTACAAAGTTGAAGGGAAAATGAAAGTTACCAACTCTTTGCGACCCCATGGACTATACAGTCACGGAATTCTCCAGGCCGGAATACTGGAGTGGGTTGCAGTATCCTTTCCCCTCTCCAGGGGATCTTCCCAACCCAGGGATCAAACCCAGGTCTCCCTCATTGCAGGTGGATTCTTTACCAGTGGAGCCACCAGGGAAGCACAAGAATACTGGAGTGGGTTCCTTATCCCTTCTCCAGTGGATCTTCCCAACCCAGGAATCGAACAAGGGTCTCCCACATTGCAGGTGGATTCTTTACCAACTGAGCTATCAGGGAAGCCCATGAATTTGAAGGGCCTACTGTAAAGCTACACTCTGATTTATGACTTCTCAATGGTCAGTGCCCCTAACACCCTGGTTGCTCAAGGTCAACTGAATGAACACAAGCAGACACATGTGAACATTACAATACTTATTGATCAATTAACAACCATTTTTGCTCCATCAATAAATCTGTTAACAAATTTATCTGTTCTAGAGTAACTGCTCTACTTCTATAGAAATAAACTCTTTCAGCCATGAATAAGTAGAATCTACATATATGTTATTGGCTAGAAGGATGGCCTCTTAATATCTCAGTGTTGTTTAAGGTAAGCTAAGACTGTCCTAAAGAGATAAATATTGTCCAAAAAAATTCTTGATGACTCAAGGATAAGATAAGGAAGAAAATCACATAAAAACACTGCATAATGCACACGTGTAGTTTTCGAATACCTGTTATGTTTGAAGAAATTTACATATACGAATTCATTTAATCTTTCTAACAGTCTCAGAGTAGATATACTGAAATTATTATTATTTTTTCATTTTACAGTTTGCTAAATGTACAAAAGGAAAAAAATTCTCTATAGAAGAGAATAGAGTATTGCATTGGTATAAATTATCTTGTTCAATGTATTCTGTGAAATTAGTTTACAAAATGTATTTTTAATATGTCACTGAAAGCTAAACTGAATTACTTCCACCTTTTCCTTTAATGGTTGAGTATCTACATTTAAAATGTTTTGAAGTTGTTTTACTGTAAGTGGCTCTGCCAATAATTTGTTCATTTGTATTATGAACGTTTTAATCTTTTTTTTTCCTATTTTGAGGGAGAACAGTTAATAATGAAATATGCTTGATACTTATTCCTTAATTAATAGGTTCCAAACACCATGTAAAATAGTCTCCCAGTTGTTATTTCTAAAATTACCTTTTTCTTTCCTTCCTTCCTTCTGTATTTATCATTTTTATTACATGCTTCCTTCCAATGTAAGCATCTCATAGTAACAGAATTGAACGGAGATAAATATTTTAATGCATTAATTGTCAGGTACTTTTCAAATTGCTGATGATACATCTATAAAAAGAAAAACAAACTAAAATTGCACTTTCAGTGAGGATACCTTCTCACTTCATCCTATCAACAGTTCTATGAGATAGGTATTATAATTTCTCCCATTACAGGTAAGAAAATTAAGACTTGAACAAGACATGTTACCTGCCCAATGTCACAAAGTATAAAAATAAAGTGGTGATTCAAACACAGTTCTAATAATTCCCTAACACTGCTAGTAGGGCAAAATGATTCATAGGCTTGTCACAAAATCATCCATGGAACTGTTAGTATTGTCAACATTTCTTTTCCATCAAGTTCAAAGAAATTCAGTTATAAGAGAGGCATTTACTGTAGTTACATTTTCATCATACCCAACACAAGTTAATATTCTGAATAAAATTACTACCATGAATTAACTTTATGTCTGCAGAAAATGGGACGTATGTAATTACTGATTTCAATTCACAATAAAATAAGCAAATTATCTTCACCGACATAAATGTACCATAAATTGTTTTGAGGCATAACGAAGAAATGAATTTCTAAAAGAAATACAGACCAAATCTGCCAAATCACTGTAAATGATAGCCCCTTTAAAATTAGGGCATCTAATTGCAATTGGAAAATGTTACACTTTTAATGGTGACATTATTATTTGGTTAGACCAATAATCCTCTTTGCTGATGTTCCATTTCTGGAGTATTGACAAATTTTATACATTTTAATATCAAAACATCAACAAATTTATGTATAGAATGATTTACTGTTTTCAAGATCAGATTTGTCATAATGAATTGCCTTCCATGAGTGTGTAACATAATGACATTTTAATTGAGAGAAGGTGCTTTGGCAAATAAAAAGGAAAGCTATTTTTCTTTGTGTATTTCTAAGTTTCTTCATTTTCAGCTGAGGGTACTTTCAATTCAAAAGATTGTTCTAACATATGGCTACTTTCATTTAATCTTAATGAGCAAAAATAACCTTTACTATGTGACATTTTAAATCAAATAGAATAATCAGCCTAATTTCAGCATAGTATTTTATAACAATTATCTATTACATTTTGCATAAGAACGCAACATCTGCATCGCAAAATGTCACAGATAATAAAGATGGTGATCATTTTATTGTAAAATTCTTATGTTATCTAACAGAATCATTTATGTTATAGAGCCAATTCTAGTTAACTAGTAGCACTAAACTAAAATGTTTTCAAATCAAATTTTCACTGAACCCAGAATAGCTATCAGTGATTTGAAAGATTATCAATTCAATGAATTAACCAATAAGTGACCTGTTTTTCACATGTGTGCTCCTTAACTGAGATATGCATGCTAAACTTGTCACTTTGCTAGTAATTTTCTAGCATCCATTGTTCTGGCTGTGTGACTTCCCTAGCAGAAAGAAAATAAATATATATCTCTATCTCTATCTACTTAGTATGCATTGTATTAAAAACCCATTTAATTCTTTGAGGGGCAGTATTTTTTTATAGATACACATACCAAAACATTTTCAAATATTTTAATAAATATAAATGTATATCAATATAATGCATATTAACTTATAAATTGTGACCACTTTGATAAAAGTCAAAATATTATTTCAAGTTATTGTCCTTAAATGGAACAATATAGAAATAGTGCAAAAGCAAGATACTTTGAAAATAGTAAATATGCATACCATTGGGAAAATGGTTGTTGATAACATAATCATTTCACAACAAGGAAATTAAATAAAAATATTTCTAGAAATCAATTTCATTTTTAAAGGCAAAAGATACTGGAGACATTTACATATATGTTTATCTCTTTTTTAAAAATTTGGATTATCTGGATACTGATACAAAGAAGTGGTCTCTTTTCTCCATTATTATAGCAATTATTAAGCATGTACATTTCATTTTTCATGGTAACTTCTTTCTTTGGAAGAGAGGGCCTGAGTTTACCAATGAACTAAATTTTATTTCCCAAACCAGTATTTCACTTGAAATTCTCCCTTTTGATTCCAACATTATGGATATTTCTAAGCTTAGGAAAACTTGCCTAATAAAAATTTTATTTTTAGCCACTTATTTGTTATCTTCAGCCTTCAAAGCCTTCAAAACTACTACAAGGTCTAGAAGAAAGACAAGATTAAGGGAAGTAACATTTAGCAATAGGAGAAGTTACTGAAACAAATTATTTGAGCTTAATTTTATTTATCTGTGCCACTAGGTCAGAAATAATACCTACCTCCAGTGGAATATCTTGAGGACTAGAAGGTAGTTACGCAACTGGTATGCTGGTGGTTACTTCTCCAAGAAAGTTTCTGAGATCATGACTCATAATTCAAGATAGTTTTGTGGAAGCAAGAGACTGATGATCTCAAGGCAAAGTGTCAGATTCTAGCTCTACTGTGGCTTAAACCTCATTCAAAATATTAATAATTATATTATAATTAATATTAATATCAATTATATATGATAACATATTAATATAATGTTATAATTGACTTAGTTTCATGTTGTTTGGTACTGTGTGTTTGGTAAGAGTCTAAATAGCAAACATTTAGCTGAAAATTTAAGGAACAAATCATTGTGTACAGACTATAACAATTTTGTGGTTTGATAAAAATAATTTGTTGAATTAATATCTTTTAAGCAAATATGTCTGTGAGACACTATGCTGAACACCATAAAATTGACAAATAAACAAGAGATTCTTCTGAACCTCTTTGTTTCTGAATATTGGTTACCAATTTTCTTTCTGGATGAAGCACAAGCTGGAATCAAGATTGCCAGGAGAAATATCAATAACCTCAGATATGCAGATGATACCACCGTTATGGCAGAAAATGAAGAGGAACTAAAGAGCTGCAGATGAAAGTGAAAGAGGAGAGTGACAAAGATGGCTTAAAACTCAACATGCAGAAGATCATGGCATCTAAGATCATGGCATCTGGTCCCATCACTCCACGGCAAGCAGATGGGGAAGCAATGGAAGCAGTGACAGACTATTTTCTTGGGCTCAAAAATCACTGCAGATGGTGACTGCAGCCATGGAATTAAAAGATGCTTGCTCCTTGGGAAGAAAAGCTATGACCAACCTAGACAGCATATTAAAAAGCAGAGACATTCTTTGCCAACAAAGATCTGTCTAGGCAAAGCTGTGGTTTTTCCAGTGGTCATGTATGGATGTGAGAGTCAGACTATAAAGAAAGCTGAGTGCTGAAGAATTGATGCTTTTGAACAGTGGTGTTGAAGAAGACTCTTGAGAGTCCCTTGGACTGTGAGGAGATCAAACCAGTCCATCCTAAATGAAATCTGTATTCATTGGAAGGGCTGATGCTGAAGCTGAAACTCCAATTCTCTGGCCTCCTCTTGTGAAGAAATGACTCACTGGAAAAGACCCAGATGCTGAGAAAGATTGAAGGTGGGAGGAGAAGGGGATGACAGAGGATGAAATGGTTGGATAGCATCACCGACTGGATGGGCATGAGTTTGAGCAAGCTCCAGGAGATGGTGATGGACAGGGAAGCCTGGTGTGCTGCAGTCCATGGGGTTGAAGAGTTGGACATGATTGAGTGACTGAACTGAACTGAATTTTCTTTCACTTTGAAAGAGATTTCAAACAAGTAAGTGACACAGACATAGCATGCCTTATTTCTGCCAATAAAAATGTACATTGCAACTTTGTAAGACATAAAGAAGCTGGCTTTAAAGCATACTATAAATAACCTTAAAATTCATTGACAACCACATTCTATACATGCTTTGTAACAGATTTCGCTATTGGACTTCTCTGCAGGAGGCATCTTGGGCTGTGTCTTGATCAAAGTCTTGATAAATCTATGGAAGCCACATACATGTTGATTTTAAATCAACAATAGGGCCAAGATCCAAAATACTTTCAGCAAAGTATAATGAAGAATGAAAGTAGCAGGAATATATCTTTAACAGATAAAGGTCAAGTCTCATGTTATTTGAGGATCCCTCCTCTTTATAGTACATGAACTTCATGGAAAGCTTCCTTTACAACATTGCTGTGGGGCCCTAATGGGAAACCTTAAAAAGAAGGGCTAGCTTTGCAGTTTAGAGCTAAGATGGCGCCTGGCGGAAGAGATGAGGGCACGGCTTAAGTTGTTTGTCAAAATTTTTGATTGGCTCTCTTGATTTCCGTGCACGTGGACAACGCGTGATCACCATAGACCCCTGTCATGATGTAAGCACGTGGTAATCTGACCTTTAACTTAATTGGTAGAACTACGGAAAGTCCCTCGCAAAACCCCCCTGCTTGTCTATATAAACCAGGAGCTTACGACAATAAAGCGGAACTGCTTAGACAGAACCCCTGTCACGTCTGATTGTCTCTCGCTCGAGGGGCTGAGTTGGCGGACAGCAGGCTCACTTTTCCTCGGGACCCCTCAGCTCTGCTGAGGGAAGTTCCACTGCCTCTCTCTTTCTGTGGAGCGGCCCCCACATTGCCTTGTATGAAGCCTAGAACTTTGGCTTAACTCACACTTGGTTTAGAGGGATTTCGAATCAATTACAGCAGTCAGAGAACACATATGCCTGTCATCTTCCGAACTCCAAAATTCACTCACAGTTCCAATATACAAAAAAACAAACAAACAAACAAACAAAAAACAGTGATGAACCCAATTCCAAATATTACTTTCAATAGACAGCCTCTGTAATTCTGTTTTTAATTACTCAAGCTCTCTAACTTCCCAACTAGAAAATAGAGAATTAGAATAACTAACCTTTAAAGCTTTTCTCAGCATTGCAGAAGATAATGACCTTAGTTCTGCAACTAAATATGTATGCATGAGAGCACGCTCAGTCACTTCAGTCATGCCCAACTCTTTGTGACCCTGTGGACTGTAGCCCACCAGGCTCCTTGACATAGGATTCTCCAGGCAAGAAACCTGAAGTGTGTAACCATGCCCTCCTCCAGGGGATCTTCCCAACCCAGGGATCAAACCTGCGTCTCCTGCATTGCAAGCATATTCTTTACCACTGAGCCACCAAGCAAGCTGATATATATTTATACATATAACTAGTTTTTGGCATCTCCTATGGCTTATATACAACTTGCTTATCTTACTTGGTATAAAGAGAAACAAAATCAATAAGAAAGAAGTTCCTAAAGTACTACAAATAATAAAGCCAGAATCAGAACATAAATGTGACATCCAAAGCTACACTCTATTTAGAAATAAATAAAAATCTGCATTCATTCTGAAGAAAATGAATACAGGAAAACCATCTTTTTTCAATGCCTCTTGCGAAGTGACAGTTCTTCAAATACTTGTCTTTTTCTTAGTGCTTCTTTTTAAGAGCTAATAGTTCTACTTTCTGAAGAAATAATCATGGCTCACTCTAAACATTTTTGTTTGCTTTTTTTTAAACAATTACAGCTGTCCAATCATTCTGTGGACATCTTATAATGGGACAAGTTCCCCATCATGGGCTGCTTCCAAGGAACAGACTTTTACAGCTTATTTTACAAAGGAAAAGAAAAAGGCTATTTCTTCTGAAAACATACCAGTGACTTTTTGACAGATGACATTGAGGAGTTGCAAAGAAAGCTTTCTGTCATATGTTTTCTTTACAAATAGAAATTTCACTGTTGTGTTTCTCCCACAGCCCTACATTAGAGATCTCTGAACAGCTGAGTGGTGGGAAAAGATCACACCATACATACATACAGGCAGATACACACAGCTAAAAGAAGTCTGAGAAACGATAAAGTCTCTGTGTTAGAAACTAACAAGGAGATGCTCAAATTGATACTAGCCAGTGTCATGGGCTTCCCTGGTGGCTCAGACAACAAAGAATCCACCTGCAATGCAAGAGACCTGGGTTCGATCCCTGAATTGAGACGATCCCCTGGAGAAGGAAATGACAACCCACTCCAGTGTTCTTGCCTGGAGAATCCCATGAATGGAGGAGACTGGTGGGCTACAGTCCATGGGATCACAAAGAGCTGGACACGAGCAACTAAGCACGCACACGGTGTTGTGGTAGAAACTGGAATTCATGCCATTTTCTAAGAGGAAAAGTGGGAAAAGGAACAACTAGTAATATTTTAATCTGTGTTATGTGCTAGAGACTGTGCTAAGTCTTTTATCCACATTTTCTATTCAAATTCTTCAAAAGCTTTGAAAATAGGTATTATATTCTTAGACAAATAAATACACAGAAATAGACCTTAGAAAACTTAAATGCTCAAAGCTAAGGAATAATAGCACCAGAATTCATGCCTAAGTATATCTGACTTCAAAGCTCATGCTGTTTCTCAAATATCAGCCCTTCTCCATCCCATCCTCTGGTCTTGACACCTAGAGGCCTTAGATTCGTCATTTGTTAATATCCCGTGTCTCAGCGGTTTCATTTCAATTCTGCTCTCTCACCTTAATGTTGAAAGATCTTTTTGGATTTGGGAAGAAGCTTGGACTTCACCATGCCTAATTTTTTTTCTGTACCCTTCTTATTTAGTTGTGTGAATCTAGAAAGTGGATATGTGGTTTACTTTCATATTTGTGATCTTTGCAAATAACTTAATTCTACTTAGCCTTAACTAAAGTATCAGGGAAGAACAATCCCCTGCCATCGCTTTGTTAAAGGATAATTTTGTGGACTCTGTGGGGTTTCTGATGACTGGAAAATTATTTTATAAAGAAAAAAATAGGCATTCACCACAACTGACATGAACAGTATGCTTTTTGCCCCCAAGCAAGAGAAAGAGCCGCTGGCATGATAAGCTGAGGCAAATAGTCAGGGGGATACCGAGGAAAAATACGTAACACACGTGTGTCCAGAAGAGTGGGTTCTCGATATGAATCCAAATCTAGAAGGATTAACTAATTTTTTCCCCTGTTTATAAAATGATAAAGTGAGAATTTGGTAAATCTTAATATATTTTTCTTAATATTCTTAGAGATTATGAGGTAAACACATTTGACTTTAAGGTCAGGCTTATGTTTTTGTCTTTCCTATCAGCTGGGTTTCAGTGATGGTTGTAAGCTAAGGAGTAAGTCTTGTCTCTAGAGAAACAAGGCTACCCCTGAAATTTACCTGTAACACAGCTGAACTGTAACAGTGGTGGGAAAATATCTGCACTTTGTTTCTTCTTTAATTTTAACATAAATGTAAAACACACACAAAAAAAACTATAATTACACAAAAAAGTGTTCATATTTTCTATAAAATTAGAACTTTTATATTTTGTGGACAATTTTAAAGAAGTGTGGTAAGTCATCAAGACAGTATGGTGCTGGCACAAAGACAGAAATATAGATCAATGGAACAAAATAGAAAGCCCAGAGATAAATCCAGGCACCTATGGACACCTTATCTTTCACAAAGGAGGCAAGAATATACAATGGAGAAAAGACAATCTCTTTAACAAGTGGTGCTGGGAAAACTGGTCAACCACTTGTAAAGGAATGAAACTAGAACACTTTCTAACACCGTACACAAAAATAAACTCAAAATGGATTCAAGATCTAAACTTAAGACCAGAAACTATAAAACTCCTAGAGGAGAACATAGGCAAAACACTCTCTGACATAAATCACAGCAGGATCCTCTATGACCCACCTCCCAGAATATTGGAAATAAAAGCAAAAATAAACAAATGGGACCTAATTAAAATTAAAAGCTTCTACACAACAAAGAAAACTAAAAGCAAGGTGAAGAGACAGCCTTCAGAATGGGAGAAAATAATAGCAAATGAAGCAACTGAAAAAGAAATAATTTAAAAAATATATGAGCAACTCTTGCAGCTCAATTCCAGAAAAATAAATGACCCAATCAAAAAATGGGCCAAAGAATTAAATAGACATTTCTCCAAAGAAGACATACAGATGGCTAACAAACACATGAGAAGATGCTCAACATCACTTATTATTAGAGAAATGCAAATCAAAACCACAATGAGGTACCATTTCACGCCAGTCAGAATGGCTGCGATCCAAAAGTCTACAAGCAAAAAAGACTGGAGAGGGTGTGGAGAAAAGGGAACCCTCTTACACTGCTGGTGGGAATGCAAAGTAGTACAGTCACTGTGGAGAACACTGTGGAGATTCCTTAAAAATCTGGAAATAGAACTGCCATATGACCCAGCAATCCCACTGCTGGGCATACACACCGAGGAAACTAGAATTGAAAGAGACACATGTACCCCAATGTTCACCGCAGCATTTATTATAATAGCCAGGACATGGAAGCAACCTAGATGTCCATCAGCAGATGAATGGATAAGAAATCAGTGGTACATATACACAATGGAGTCTTACACAGCCATTAAAAAGAATACATTTGAATCAGTTCTAATGAGGTGAATGAAACTGGAGCCAATTATACAGAGTGAAATAAGCCAGAAAGAAAAACACCAATACAGTAAAGTAATGCATACATATGGAATTTAGAAAGATGGTAACAACAACCCTGTATGTGAGACAGGAAAAGAGACACAGATATATCGAACAGTCTTTTGGACTCTGTGGGAGAGGGCGAGGGTAGGATAATTTGGGAGAATGGCATTGAAATATGTATAATACCATATATGAAACGAATTGCCAGTCCAGGTTTGATGCATAAGACAGGATGCTTGGGGCTGGTGCACTGGGATGACCCAGAGGGATGGTATGGGGAGGGAGGTGGGAGGGGGATTCAGGATGGGGAACACATGTACACCCATGGTAGATTCATGCTGATGTATGGCAAAACCAATACAACATTGTAAAGTAATTAGCCTCCAATTAAAATAAATAAATTTATATTTAAAAAAAAGAAATGTGGTAGTCCTTTCTCCCCTTTGCTCTTCATGTCTATTTTAAGATGTCAGTAAATTTCCGTTTGCTACATGCCATAATTTCACTAAAGTATCATGCCAATCTTTTTTTGTTGACTTCTAATATGATAATAAAAGGAATGATACAAAAATGATGATCACTTAGTCTTCTAAAATTTTAAGATGTTCAAATCTTTTTTAGACTTTTGGCATTGTAAAACACCAACTGTAGACTTAATAGTTTGCTGATTCTGTTAACATAAAGGAATAAGTGTACATAATTGTCCTCTTCTTTCAACTAGAATATTATATAAGGTTGATGGAAACATGTCCACCCAGTATATAGCAATACTGTTCAAAGCTGTCTATAAAATTCTTTCTGTTGTTTACTCACTAAGTCACGTCTGACCCTTTGCAACACCATAGACTGCAGCATGCCTGGCTTTCCTGTCCTTCACCATCTCCCGGTTTTGCTTAAACTCATGTCCATTGAGTCTATGCTGCCATCCAATCATCTCATGTTTTGTTGTTCCCCTTGCCTCCTGTCAATCTTTCCCACCATTGGTGGGTTTTCCAATGAGCTGGCTCTTCACATCAGGTAGCGAAAGTATTGGTGCTTCAGCCTCCACAAAATTCTCTTATTTAGTCACAACAATAGAAAATCCAAACTTGGTTGTGAATGGGTGTTCTCATATATTTGCCATCTTCCAAGATACTTACCCTTTACTTTTTGTGGTGATGGATCGTGCCAAGGTTTGAGTGAATAACAGAAAGGGTGATCTCAGCCTCTTCCACACACTAGAGATGAGAGTCAGACACTCTTGAAGCAAAAACCACACTCTAGAGCCAAATGTTAAGACAAGTCATGATAGACACTTCAGGTAGGGGAGAATCTAAGGTGTTTCTCTCTCCACCCTCTCTGCCAACATGCAGGACAAAAATCACTTTCAACTTTGTCAAAGGGAAATCCTTATGTACAGAATGATTGATTGCCTAAGACAGACAGGGAAAAAGGAACAGGACCTGGGAAAGGAGGGCAGAGAAGGGAGGGGTGGGGAGAAGAAGAGACAAGAGTTAAGATGATGATCTAAGAGTGACCTGATACAGTGGTCCTAAAAGATAAGGAAAGAGCTTTGGTGTACTGCCCTTAAAGGGTTTCAGAATTAAATGGGGTGCCAGTCTAATATTGCTAAAGTTCATGACATTTCATGGAGTGCCAGTTTCATTGATTTCACCTTTATATTTTACAAATATTAGTTTTTAAATTGAATCCTCTCAACGACTCTATGCAATAGATACTCTTATAAATCCAATTTCAAAGATAAGGAAAATGATATTCAGAGTGGATAAGTGCGCTGTTGAATGCCATATTTCTAGTAAGATATGACAGGATTCACACAGCCAGGTTCAGCTAAATCTAGACATGTACTTCTGTTTCACCACACAGGATAGAGAATTTAACAAGTCTGCCTTCAGTATGTGAGACAGAGAGAGAGAAAGAGTCACCGAAAGAGACGGAGACACACAGAGAGACAGAAAGACATATATGCTTAGCCTTGGAACAAAATCCTGCATATGCTATAAGGAGACACAATGGGGAGGATCGCTTGATTCACAAAGGTCTGAATGTCACCTGGGGGTGGGAACTGCTCTTAAAGTCATCATCCATATGTTGTTGTTCAGTCACTAAGTCACATCTGACTCTTGGTGACCCCATGAACTAGCCCGCCAGGCTCCTCTGTCCATGGGATTTTCCAGGCAAGAATCCTGGAGTGGGTTGCCATTTCCTGCTCCAGGGGATCTTTCTAGAGCAGGAATTGAACTTGCATCTCCTACATCTCTAGAGCAGGTGAATTCTTTACCGCTGAGCCACCAAGAAAGTCTATCATCCATGTAGCTAAGGCCAAATATCTTTAGATATTTGGATGGGATAGGAAAAACTTGCTCTAGTTTCCTCTATTCTATATAGGTAAGAGAAAAATACCTTTATGCATCTAAACAGAGAGCAAAGGGATGCATACTGGTAAGTAAGGCAGAAAAAGAATGTTATGTGGCTTTGCCACTTTTCCGATGAAAAGCTCAAAAACATCAAAACATACTCTACCCTTTTAAGAGGGAGTAATATTAAAAGCTTTGAGAGAGGTATCTTTTTGTTGTTGTTCCTCAAAGTGTGGTATTAAGTGTCTGGTGGACAAGAAATAAGATGCTTTTCTGAAGCAGCTATTAAAGTCTTTAGGAAAAAATGTACTGCTGACCTTTGCAACATTTGCTTAAGACTTATAAGGCACTTCCATCTTCTGGGATTAAAGACACTAAAATATTTGGTGGGTTTATCATCATATTAACATTAATGACTATTATCCAATTCCTAGTTAGAATAAATAAGGATGGTGCCCAGTGTCCTCTGTTGATCTTGTTTCCTTAACAACATATTTTACAGGAAAAAATAAGGAAACTTTTTTTCATACTTAAAAAAATAGATCTAAAAAAGAGGTAGTTTGTGAGTGACAGATGGTAGTATAAAACACCATAATTAGAGAAAATGTATTATTTAGGGAAAGTAAATTCCTTCAGTTTCTGGTAGCTGCTCTAATCATCTGAATAAAATAACAGTATGCAAATGCTTGCTCTGGAGTTTGACAAGGCTGTCACTTTCCCTTATTGGACACAGTACTTTATCACAATGCAGTGGAAAGAAAGGAGGAAATGAGGTGGAAAATATTATTATAGGATTTTTAGGGTACTTTGATAGAACCTAGAGACAGCTGTTAAAACTACTGTATTTAGGAGCAAATGTGGGTAATGAACTATAAAGTGAAATATGTAGGGCAGGGAAATATTTCTGGCAATATATATGCTCTAACGTAAATTTTACTTCTGTATTCGATGTTAAAGAGTAGGCTGAAGCTATGTGGAGACATTGATCAGACAGTCAACACTGCCACTTTGTTTACAAAACAGAGTTTGAGAATTACGTTAGGAAGAGTTGGATGACTGCTTTGTGTTATGTAACACAGACTTTGTAATCCATTTCCTCCCTCCTTTCCACCTTCTCTCCTTTGCTCCTTCCCTCTGTCTCATACTTTCCCTCTTTGCATTGGCTGCCAGGAAGCATGGAGTCCAATATACTGAGTGTATGATTCAGCTCTGCTTCTCAATACAATTGCCACTTTTCTATTAATATTAACAATATCAGTCTATTTTTCTTGGACTCTCTGCATATCATTTACACTGGCATAAAGGTGATTTTATTATGAGAGTGTAAGGGTTAGTTGCTCAATCGTGTCTGACTCTTTGCAACTGCATGGACTGTAGCCCACCAGGCTCTTCTGTCCATGGGATTCTCCAGGCAAGAATACTAGAGTAGGTTGCTATTCCCTTCTCCAGGGGATCTTCCTAAGCCAGGGATCCAACCAGGTCTCCTGCATTTTCAGTGGATTCTTTACCATCTGAGCCATGGCTGACTGCAAGATGTCAATATCTGTCTATTTTCCTCTGAATTTCTGCATACCATTTACACTGGCATGAAAGTGATTTTATTATAATCCATTTCAAATACCTTGTAGAGAAGCCGATTGTTAATTCTAAACAAACATGAAACAGATACAAAAGTTAAATAATTAATTTCAAAGAAAATTCAACAGATACAGCAGGGTGGTGATCTGATTCTTCTTTCTCGTCCTATTCTCTTGGGTGACTAACATAGAAAGAGGGTGGTAAAAGGGAAAAATGTGTTATGTGATGTTGGAAATCATTGTTAACAATGTTTTGGGGTGAATACACGAGTAGCAACATAAGTTGTATTGATTATTATTGCACAGTTTGCTCTGCGAAAGCTTTGTTATTATTTTTCTGGCACTGTCGGGGGAAAACAGAATTCTTTTATTACAAAAATATGCCTATCATTTGGCTATGTGTTTATCTCTCTAGACAATATTTTGAAGGTTTTGTGAAATAAGTATTTAATACCACAAAGAAAAGACCACTGAATTGGAAATGATTATTGTGGTATATAAAATATTCTCTTTTGATGTGAGATTTACTATAGATGGCCAATTCTGGAGTTTCCTCTCTTGTTTTGTTTTGAGAAATTTTAACTATTTTTCTTTTGGGGGGGTTGAAATATTTGTTGGAAGTTGGTAGGGGGCAATAATGATTTTACCAAAGGGTTTGTAAAATCTTAAAAGATGATATGGTAGGATGAAAACAACATGACAATGTTCATTCTTGAGCCAGCAGAGATTTTTTTTTTCAATCAGGTTAGATCACCTATGAAAGGTAAAAGTGCGTCATAGGAGTCACTGTAGAGATTCTGCTACATGGAGAAAAGATGATGAGAGAGAAAATATCCCCCCTATTATCAAACTCTGAGCTTCTTGGCCAACCAGCTGGCAAGCTTTCTTTCCTTAGAGAATGTGGAAGGTGGGGAATATAAAATACCCTCAACCCGAACTCAGAATAGAAATTGACCCAACAAGATTTAAACGCTTTGTGGTCTAAATGAGAAGAATCTGGAAAGAACCGATATTTCAAAATCAGAAGTGTGTACCTGTCTTGCAAGAGTCAGAGGCTTGAATGCTCCTCTGAGGTAGGCTGTCACTTGTTCTTGGGAAGCTGTTTGAATTGTCCTTTAAAGGGAATAAGTGTGATGGCAGTCAGCTCCTCTGAGGGATGCTCTTATCTCTATCAAGCTCATCTGTCCTCTGTAGCCAGCAAAAAACGTGTGTGTGCATGGACACGCATGGTGTATGAAAATATCCCGAGAGTCTTTTTGTTTGTTTTCATTTCATGATAAATGTAAATGCATTTATTATCAAGCACACATATAAATATGTATATGACCCAATCTTAGAGTACCATACACTTTATCATTTAAACCCAGATAGGTTTGAGGGAGGAACGGGACATTATTAACCACTATGCTGGAGCAGCAGTCATAGTCTGGGACTGACTTGGTTGTTTAGCTACTCTAACTTTGATTTGTTATCTCTAAGCTTTCATTTGTGATATGGCCAATCATCATTATCACATGAAGTTGAAGGTTTGAATGAAGCAAATGTCAAGATTCAGTTCAGTTCAGTTCAGTCGCTCAGTCGTGTCCGACTCTTTGCGACCCCATTAATCGCAGCACGCCAGGCCTCCCTGTTCATCACCATCTCCCAGAGTTCACTCACACTCATGTCCATTGAGTCCGTGATGCCATCCAGCCATCTCATCCTCGGTCATCCCCTTCTCCTCCTGCCTCCAATCCCTCACAGCATCAGAGTCTTTTTCAATGAGTCAACTCTTCTCATGAGGTGGCCAAAGTACTGGAGTTTCAGCTTCAGCATCATTCCTTCCAAAGAAATCCCAGGGTTGATCTCCTTCAGAATGGACTGGTTGGATCTCCTTACAGAGGCAAAATTTTGTCACCCTTTTAGCTGATGGAATCCAAAAAATATGACTGGACATTGGAGTGGCTCAGGGTGTAGCCCAAGCCGTCATGCCTGAGGCTTTCCTAGAGCCAAATATCTTGTCCATATAAAGACAGAGGACTTCTTTAAACTGGTGCTCTTAAAATTAATATGCAAATGTGAACACAATGAGTGTTCTGCCATACACAATGAAGTCAGAAAGAGAAAAGAAAATATTGTATATTGATACATAGATAAGGAAGCTAGAAACATGGTACTGATGAATCTACTTGCAGGGCAAGAATAGAGACTCAGATGTAGAGCATGGGCTTGTGGACACAGATGGGAAGAAGAGGGTGGGATGAATAGGAGAGTAGCATGGACATACATATACCACTGTGTGCAAAACAGATAGTGGGAAATTGCTGCCTAGCACAGGGCGCTCCACTCCACGCTCTGCGATGACTTAGGGGGATGGGATGGGGGTGGCAGAGAGGCTCAAGAGGAAGCGGTTATATGTATATTTAGAGCTGAGTCTATATAGTAGAAACTAACACAACATTGTAAAGCAATTGCCCTTCAAAAGAAAAATTAAAAAAAAATTAAAGACTAATATGTATATGAATCACCTAGGAATCTTGTGAAATGTTAAAATACAGATTCTGATTCTTGTGGTAGGGCTTGAGATTCTGCATTTTTTATAAGCTCCCAGGTTGGGCTGACTCTGCAGATCCCATATTGAACAGGAAATCCCTGAACTATTATAGTTAACTCACAAATTTTGTACATTTCCAGTTTTTTTCATCCAGAGCTCATTTCATTATACAACTTAACAAGGTGTTACTAGATTCAGCAATGAAAGCCCATGTTAGATACACAGTAGGCTAATTAAAGCATGGCTATTGTTGATAGACAAGTGTTTCAGAAGGGCTTCCATCATCCACCTCCGGAGTAAAAAAGTCTCAAAGGAATGAGATTTGAAATGTCATGCTTGTCTATGGGCTGTTTTAAATCTTACTTCTTCCTGGAAATAACTTGACTGTGTTCTTGTTTCTTTGATCCCTTCTTCTCAAGTGATAATGTGTTTACTCTTTCCTCAGAATTCCTCTTCCTCTGTTTGAAGACAGTAACTTTCACCCATACCTTCATTCTCAGTTCTGAGGTTTCAGGACCACCTATTTTCTTCTCATTTGAAAAACTTAGGACAAGAATTCAGACACCTCAGTATTTTGATTGGTCCCCTCAGATGATTAGTTTTGCCACAGGGAAAGAAGTTAAGAACATAGGGAAGCTGGGGAGGCCAGGGTGACAGGAGATGATGCTGTTTTTTGTTGTGAGTGAAGGGGCTGCCAATTAACCACCTCCTTGTTAAGGGACACTACCCGCAGACAACCTTTGCATCTATGACAAAACTATGTTTGTGACTTTGTGCCACGGTGGTAATGTAGGGTATGCAGGTCTCTCAAGGTATCCCCCAACTACCCTCTCCTTATGCATAGAAAAATGTGCATACCATTTGATGTATCTATTTGCTTCTTAAAAAAAAGGGAAATACACATACACAAGTTCACATAGATTGCTAAATATGATGCATACAGCCAGTGGCAGGAAATTTATTAAAATCCTTATTTAGCAAATAGTTAGTTCGCTGTAAAAAGAAGTAACTAGGCTATGGTTTTTCCAGTGGTCATACATGGATGTAAGAGTTGGACTGTAAAGAAAGCTGAGCACCGAAGAATTGATGCTTTTGAACTGTGGTGTTGGAGAACACTCTTGAGAGTCCCTTGGACTGCAAGGAGATCCAACCAGCCCATCCTAAAGGCGATCAGTCCTGGGTGTTCATTGGAAGGAATGATGCTAAAGCTGAAACTCCATTACTTTGGCCACGTCATGCGAAGAGTTGACTCATTGGAAAAGACTCTGATGCTGGGAGGGATTGGGGGCAGGAGGAGAAGGGGACAACGGAGGATGAGATGGTTGGATGGCATCACCGACTTGATGGACATGAGTTTGGGTGAACTCTGGAAGTTGGTGATGGACAGGGATGCCTGGCGTGCTGTGATTCATGGGGTCGCAAAGAGTCAGACACGACTGAGTGACTGAACTGAACTGAAAGTATTTTCATTCCAGATAATTCAAAATAGTATCACAATAAAATGAAAGATGAAATAATGGAGTCAAGGGATTCTAAAGATCTGGTTGATACAGAGAAGCAGAAATATTATATGATACTAATCAGCTTTTTTACAAAACAGAAACAGACTCACAAGTTTAGAGAACTAACTTATGGTTGCCAGGGGTGGGGAGAAGGCAGGAGGGTAGTAAAGAATAGTTAGGAAGTTTGGGATGGACATGTACATGCTGCTATATTGAAAATGAATAACCAACAAGGACCTTTTGTATATTATAGGGAAAACTGCTCAAGGTTATGTGACAGCCTGGATGGGAGAGGAGTTTGAGGGAGAATGGATACATGTATATGTATAACTAAGCCCCTTTGCTGTCTATCTGAAACTATCACAGTACTGTTAATTGGCTATATTCTAATATAAAATTAAAAGTTTAAAATAAATAAAGATTTGGCTGATGTACCTCTCTCATGTCATTTCTAGTTTACCGTCTGTCACAATTTCAACAGAGGACGAGTCTAGACTTCCCATCAAATCTTTACTGAGCGATCATCAAAATGCTTAACTCCCCCAATGTCCCTGTCTGCACACTTTTAACAGTGTACTGTATATCTCCTGGTTTTTTAGCTTGGGTATGTTTAGGAAGCTTTGCGAGGACTGAAAATTCTGTTTTGCATTCACTGTGTTTTCTTTGCACACCTGGTCATCCTTGCTCACATTTAGGAGCCATGAGTAGTAGCTTCAGTAGATTTCCATTCTGTATATATTTTATCTTCGTTTAAATATGTTTTTAATATATCTCTGTGTAACCCATCCTAATAAAAATGAAAACGAGTTCACATCCATCAATTTGTCCCTACTAATCAAATCTGCCATTGCAAAACACTATCATTTCTGAGGCAGAAATAGACTATTAAAAAAAAAAACATGAAATGAATAGAAAATTGTCATTCATTATGTAAAATTAAGCAAAGCTTAATAATTAATCTCATTTCCTTGTGAAACAGTTTTTTTTTTTTCTGCATGTCTCACTTGAATTAATGAAATAAGTAAAAAGGAGACAAAAAGACTAATATTCACTGCATGCCTAAGTGCTCGGGATGGTGAAGTATCCTGTACTGAATATTTTTATTATGGTAATTGATTATCATGATTGGAGATTAGAAGACATTTTCCAATAATAGCTTTCATTTATTGAAGACCTCCCATCTACCCACAAACTAGGCATCTGCATGAATCATTTAAAATACTCTTAGCTGGGTTTTATTATTCCCGCTTGATCGATGATGGACCTTAAGCTCAGAGAGGTTAAGTAGCTTCTCTACATATAACAGCTTGTTAGTGTCAGGCTTTGAGTCAGACAGCTCCTCATTTGAATTATAATTTCATGTCCTATCTATGACATTTATATTTTTCTTAAGAAATATATGTCCTGAATGCACCCAGCTCTTTTAGGTTATTTATATATATCTGCACATGGAAGATTTATGAAATCAGACAACTCAGAGGAAAAAAATCTTCACTTCCCATAAACAATTTTTCTTCCACCTTAGGCCTATTTGTATATATACAAATATCTATTTGTATTTTGCTCAAATTGCTCTTTCTCTTTCACAGTTATCCTTTAGATTGAGCATTTGTTTCATAATCACAGGTGGTTTGGAATTAATAACTTTATTTATTACCATCATTTCTATCTTTATTTTTGTAATAATTTAAGGCCACTTCTTACGAGTACTGATACTTTCAATATTACCATTACCATTGTACTTCTAAGAGGGAGTGTCTACTATTGAGATCACCGACTACAAAATTAGCATAAAAGTAACACAAGAGGTTACAAAACAACTCGACACACAAGGTTTAGATGACCTTTGTCAAATGCTCGGGTCACCTCTAAGGGTAAACACCAAGGTGAGTTAGTGTTACTTTAGAGAGTGACTTGGTTCAAGTCTATAAATTCATGTACTGAAAATTCATATGTAGAGATGTTTCAAGATACATCCTGGTTTCCCTGGTGGCTCAGGTGATAATTAATCTGCTGCAATACAGGAGACCCAGGTTCATTCCCTGGGTCAGGAAGATCCCCTTGAGGAGAAAATGGCAACCCACTCCAGTATTCTTGCCTGGAGAATCTCGTGGACAGAGGAGCTGGTGGACTACAGTTCATAGGGTTGCAAAGAGTTGGACACAACTCAGCGACTAACACTTTCACTTTTCAAGATACATGATCATCATTGTTATTAGTTTGTGTACATGTATTTATATGTGATATGCATGTGTTTTATTTCTACCTTCTTATCTTTTAACTTTTTATTTTATATTAGATTATTGCCGATTAACAATGTTGTGATAGTTTTAAGTGGATAGCAAAGGGATTCAGTCATACATGTATTCATTCTCCCCCAAAGTCCCCACCATTCCAGGCTGCCCCATAATGTTGAGCAGAGTTCTTTGTGCTATACAGTAGGTCCTATTGGTTATCCATTTTAAATACAGCAGTGTGTACATGTCCATCCCAAACTCCCTAACTATCCCTCCACTCATCCTTCCCCTCTTTGGTCTTCTCAGCTTGACTTTCCTTCTTTTGTCCCAGGGGTGGTGACTGAGGCCAGGGGTGGTGGCTGGGAGGAGCAACCCCAGGCCCAAGGAGTGGTGGCTGTGGGGGCACAGAAGGGCCTAGAGGAGCCATCCCACACTGAAGGTCAGGAAGGGTGGCGGGAGGAGATATCCCTCATCCAAGGTTAGGAGCAGTGGCTGTGCTTTGCTGGCGCAGCTGTGAAGAGCTACCCCACGCCCAAGGTAAGAGAAACCCAAGTAAGATGGTAGGTGTTGCAAGAGGCCATCAGAGGGCAGATACACTAAAACCATACTCACAGAAAACTAGTCATTCTAATCACACTAGGACCACAGCCTTGTCTAACTCAATGAAACTAAGGCATGCCCACGGGGCCACCCAAGACGGGCAGGTCATGGTGGAGAGAGCTGACAGAATGTGGTCCACTGGAGAAGGGAATGGCAAACCACTTCAGTATTCTTGCCTTGAGAACCGCATTAACAGTGTGAAAAGGCAAAATGGTAGGATACTGAAAGAGGTACTCACCAGGTCAGTAGGTGCCCAATATGCTACTGGAGGTCAGTGGAGAAATAACTCCAGAAAGAATGAAGGGATGGAGCCAAAGCAAAAACAATACCCAGCTGTGGATGTGACTGGTGATAGAAGCAAGATCCGATGCTGTAAAGAGCAATATTGCATAGGAACCTGGGATGTCAGGTCCATGAATCAAGGCAAATTGGAAGGAGTCAAATAGGAGATGGCAGGAGTGAATGTCGACATTATAAGTATCAGCGAACTAAAAAGGACTGGAATGGGTGAATTTAACTCAGATGACCATTATATCTACTACTGTGGGCAGGAATCCCTTAGAAGAAATGGAGTAGCCATCATGGTCAACAAAAGAGTCCGAAATGCAGTACTTGGATGCAATCTCAAAAATGACAGAATGATCTCTGTTCGTTTCCAAGGCAAACCACTCAATATCACAGTAATCCAAATCTATTCCCCAACCAGTAACGCTGAAGAAGCCGAAGTTGAATGGTTCTATGAAGACCTACAGGACCTTTTAGAGCTAACACCCAAAAAAGATGTCATTTTCATTACAGGGGACTGGAATGCAAAAGTAGGAAGTCAAGAAACACCTGGAGTAACAGGCAAATTTGGCCTTGGAATGCAGAACGAAGCAAGGCAAAAACTAATAGAGTTTTGCCAAGAAAATGTACTGGTCATAGCAAATACCCTCTTCCAACAACACAAGAGAAGACTCTACACATGGACTGCACCAGATGGTCAACACAGAAATCAGATTGATTATATTCTTTGCAGCAAAAGATGGAGAACCTCTATACAGTCAACAAAAACAAGACCAGGAGCTGACTGTGGCTCAGATCATGAACAGTCCTTATTACCAAACTCAGATTAAAATTGAAGAAAACAGGGAAAACCGCTAGACCATTCAGGTATGACCTAAATCAAACCCCTTATGATTATACAGTGGAAGTGAGAAATAGATTTAAGGGACTAGATCTGATAGATAGAGTGCCTGATGAACTATGGAATGAGGTTTGTGACATTGTACAGGAGATAGGGATCAAAACCATTCCCACGGAAAAGAAATGCAAAAAAGCAAAATGGCTGTCTGGGGAAGCCTTACAAATAGCTGTGAAAGGAAGAGAAGCCAAAAGCCAAGGAGAAAAGGAAAGATAAAAGCATCTGAATGCAGAGTTCCAAAGAATAGCAAGAAGAGATAAGAAAGCCTTCTTCAGTGATCAATGCAAAGATATAGAGGAAAACAACAAAATGGGAAAGACTAGAGATCTCTTCAAGAAAATTAGAGATACCAAGGGAACATTTCAAGCAAAGAGGGGCTCGATAAAGGACAGAAATGGTCTGGACCTAACAGAAGCAGAAGATATTAAGAAGAGGTGGCAAGAATACACAGAAGAACTGTACAAAAAAGATCTTCACGACCCAGATAATCACGATGGTGTGATCACTCACCTAGAGCCAGACATCCTGGAATGTGAAGTCAAGCGGACCTTAGAAAGCATCACTATGAACAAAGCCAGTGGAGGTGATGGAATTCCAGTTGAGCTATTTCAAATCCTGAAAGATGATTCTGTGAAAGTGCTGCACTCAATATGCCAACAAGTTTGGAAAACTCAGCAGTGGCCACAGGACTGGAAAATGTCAGTTTTCATTCCAATCCCAAAGAAAGGCAATGCCAAAGAATGCTCAAACTACCACACAATGGCATTCATCTCACACGCTAGTAAAGTAATGCTCAAAATTCTCCAAGCCAGGTTTCAGCAATACATGAACCATGAACTTCCAGATGTTCAAGCTGGTTTTAGAAAAGGCAGAGGAACCAGAGATCAAATTGCCAACATCCGCTGGATCATGAAAAAAGCAAGAGAGTTCCAGAAAAACCTCTATTTCTGCTTTATTGACTATGCCAAGGCCTTTGAGTGTGTGGATCACAATAACCTGCGGAAAATTCTGAAAGAGATGGGAATACCAGACCACCTGACCTGCCTCTTGAGAAACCTGTATGCAGGTCAGGAAGCAACAGTTAGAACTGGACATGGAACAACAGACTAGTTCCAAATACGTAAAGGAGTACATCAAGGCTGTATATGGTCACCCTGCTTATTTAACTTCTTTGCAGAGTACATCATGAGAAATGCTGGACTGGAAGAAACACAAGCTGGAATCAAGATTGCCAGGAGAAATATCAATAACCTCAGATATGCAGATGACACCACCCTTATGGCAGAAAGTGAAGAGGAACTAAAAAGCCTCTTGATGAAAGTAAAAGAGGAGAGTGAAAAAGTTGGCCTAAAGCTCAACATTCAGAAAACAAAGATCATGGCATCTGGTCCCATCACTCCACGGGAAATAGATGGGGAAACAGTGGAAACAGTGTCAGACTTTATTTTTCTGGGCTCCAAAATCACTGCAGACAGTGACTGCAGCCATGAAATTAAAAGACACTTACTCCTTGGAAGAAAAGTTATGACCAACCTAGATTGCATATTCAAAAGCAGAGACATTACTTTGCTGACTAAGGTCCGTCTAGTCAAGGCTATGGTTTTTCCAGTAGTCATGTATGGATGAGAGAGTTGGACTGTGAAGAAGGCTGAGCGCCGAAGAATTGATGCTTTTGAACTGTGGTGTTGGAGAAGACTCTTGAGAGTTCCTTGGACTGCAAGGAGATCCAACCAGTCCATTCTGAAGGAGATCAGCCCTGGGATTTCTTTGGAAGGAATGGTGCTAAAGCTGAAACTCCAGTACTTTGGCCACCTCATGCGAAAAGTTGACTCATTGGAAAAGACTGTGATGCATGGAGGGATAGGGGGCAGGAGAAGAAGGGGACGGCAGAGCATGAGATGGCTAGATGGCATTACTGACTCGATGGACGTGAGTCTAAGTGGACTCCGGGAGTTGGTCATGGACAGGGAGACCTGGCATACTGCAATTCTGGGGTCGCAAAGAGTCGGACACGACTGAGCAACTGAACTGAACTGAACTGATTTTCTCCTTTATATCCTAAAAGCAATGCCTCAGGTTTAGCCTACTTGACTGACTCACCATTGCCTTGATCAGTCATTTTGAAACTTTCATCCAGCACTCACCAGTACAATATGGAAATATTTATCACCAATGTCAGTATATTTATTTGTAAATAATTTACAAAATACTTCTACACTAAAATATTCTATGTTTTATAAAACATGCAGAAAATAAAATATTTTAAAAGATGATAAATATGTAAGTTCTTTCCACAAGCCAATAAAGTACATTATTCAACTCACTTTGGCTCATAAGTTAATGTTTAATTTTTGAACCATAGTTCTCAAGATCTAAAGAGAAATATATGACTCCAAGATACTGCCTTAGCCTTCAGTTCAGTTCAGTTCAGTTGCTCGGTCATGTCCGACTCTTTGTGACCCCATGGACTGCAGCATGTCAGTCTTCCCTGTCCATCACCACTCCTGGAGCCTACTCAAACTCATATCCATTGAGTCAGTGATGCCATCCAACCATCTCATCCTCTGTCATCCCCTCTCTTCCCACCTTCAATCTTTCCCAGCATCAGCATCTTTTCAAATGGGCCAGCTCTTCTCATCAGGTGGCCGAAGTATGGGAGTTTCAGCTTCAACATCAGTCCTTCCAATGAATATTCAGGAGTGATTTCCTTTAGGATGGACTGGTTGGATCTCCTTGCTGTGCAAGGGACTCTCAAGAGTCTTCTTCAACACCACAGTTCAGCCCTAAGCCTTATTATTCATCTTTTGTCATCTCAGATAAATACGTTTTCTTTTACATGGGCTTTGCCATGGCTTAGAGGGTAAGGGGACACCCCCTGGGTGACCCTAAGAATCAATAACCTTTTCAGTAATAGGACACTTGACAAAGATCTCTTAGAACATTTTCAGATATAAAAATCTTTTCCATGGTTTGATTAAATATGTGTGCATGCTTAGTTGCTTCAGTCATATTGACTTTTTGTGACGCCACGGACTGTAGCCTGCTGGGCCTCTCTAACCATGGGATTCCCCGGTCAAGAATACTTGAGTGTGAGCCATTTCCTACTCCAGGGCATCTTCCTGACCCAGGGATTGAACCCACATCTCCTGTGTCTCCTGCATTGGCAGGCAGATTCTTTACCACTGAACCACATGGGAAGCCCTTGATCAAACAGCCAGGACCTAAAATAAGTCTTGTAAATAGAGTGTACATTTGTGTTTTCTCTCTTCTGCCAACAACCTTGAGTAATTTCTACATCCAGTAACACCTACGCAATTTAGTATTAATGCAAGACTTCTGGGAAGGTAGGAAATGATCTTACTGTGTAATCTTTGGAAAAAAGTGGTTTCTTTACACTTTTCTACCTGATGAAAAACATGATTAATTGAATATCAGAAAATTTCAAAAGAATATCTATTTAACATTCTTTAAAAAATAATTTACATGCATTAGCTGTCTCTAAATGGCATAAAATAGGTAAACGTTTAACCATAGATGCCTTAAGTGCTTTTATGTTCTACATAAAGTGGCATTAGTCTGAAAACAGAACAAACTTTAAGAACAAGGTGCTTCAAAAAAAGATCTTCCTTTGTGGTAAGTGCCAACAAAGAACACATTTTACATTAATTGGTTGTCTCAGTCCAGACCATCTGTCTCTCCAAACGTAATGAATCCTGGCATTCTTATTGGTATGTACTGAATAGCTCAAATTGGGTCTGAAATAAACCCACTTCGAAGTCTTGTTATAGGATCAGTTTGTGAGTTGTGGAACAAATGTTAAGATTCTTCTAATCAGAGTCCCTCCCGGTGAAAAATTTAAGTTCAGTTGCCTATAGCTGGAGGATGGGCTTCACATGGACGCATTTTGCATTTGCCTACTAGAATCACACATTCTTCTTTCACTATACAACTATGCATGTGTAGGCGCCATTACTGGTGACTGTCTAGCATTTGAAACGTGGCATTAAAATTCACAAGTGTCTTTATACTGAGTGTTTCATTGGTTCCTGACAACCTACAACCATTTTGTAGATGAGAAAATTGATATTTCAAGGCAGTGCATGACTTAAACTGTGACTGTTTCTTCTATGATACTCTCCTCTTTCATTCTGTTGACATTAGATATTCTGGTCATCTCCTGCAGCCAAACTCCTACCTACCTTGAATCTCTGTAACTTATGAAAGAGGAAGGGAGAGAAGAAGTTATCCCATAATCCTACCAGGCACTTCAACCTCATCTTAAATGTTTCAACTTCCCCTCTATCTCAGACCACCCTAAGTCCCTCTATAAACTCTTACTGTGTTAGTTGCTCAGTCGTGTCTGACTCTTTGCAACCCTGTGGACTGTAGCCCACCAAGCCCACCAGGCTTGTCTGTCCATGGAATTTTTTAGGCATGAATAATGGAGTGGGTTGTCATTTCCTTCTGCAGGGGATCTTCCTGACTCAGGGATCAAACTCAGGACTTCTGCATTGCAGGCAGATTCTTTACCATCTGAGCCACTTTTTTAATAATTATAATTAAAATGATATATATACAAGAATGATCCCCCAATAGAAAGAAAACTTCAGGAAAATAGAGACATTGTCTATTTTGCTGACCAGATACAGTAGTAATATTCAATTTCAAGTAATGATTGAGCAGTTAATTACCAGGTTCTGTGCAAGCAGCAAAACCCTGTCATCATGAATTGGAAAATATGACACTTCCTCTCACTTGGCAGCTCTTTTCAAGGTGCAAGCAAAATGGAAACTGTAAAAGAACTAACTTCAACACTGCTGCCTATTATGGAACTAGTGAAAAGCTTTTGGAATTAGTCAGGCCTGGGATTGTAGCTCATCCCTACACTAGGGGATAACATTAGACCAGTAACTCTGCAGTCATTCTATAGTTATTCATATAGCCATGTATTCAGTTCAGTTCAGTTCAGTCACTCAGTCATGTCTGAATTAAACACTATCTATTTAGATTCTTTAAGAATTTTTCAACTTGTTGCAAGTAAAGTACATGCATTCAGAATTCCTGGTGGTCCAGTGGTTAAGAATCCACCTGCCAATGCAGGGGACACAGGTTCAATCCCCAATCCAGGAAGATTTCATATGCTATGGGGTAATGAAGTCGGCACATTGCAACTGCTGAAGCCCACATGCTCTAGAGCCCTACTCTGCAACAAGGGAAGCCAGTGTAATGAGAAACCTATGCACTACAGCTGGAGAGTAGCCCATGTAACTAGAGAAAGCCTGCGCACAGCTACGAAGACCCAGCACAGACAAAACAGATAAATACAATTTAAAAAATAAGTATATGCATTTGTATAATCACTAGATAGATGACATTTTTTTCTCTCTTCTGGAGATACATATGTATCCCCAACAAGACAGGTGATCATGAGGTAGAAGGTAAAATGCTGAGCTTGTGATGGAAATCATTGATAAGGTTAGTGGCCTCCCCAAATGAGGTTTTAAAGAAATGTCAAAAAATTCATGGCTATTTGGTTGCCAGGAGGGAGGATGGAGGTTGCCAGGTGGGGAAAGGATGGAGGAGGAATTTGGGATTAGCAGATGCAAACTGCTGTATAGAGAAAGGATAACAATAAGATCCTACTGTATAGCACAGGGGACTATATTCAATATTCTGTGGTAAACCATAATGGAAAAGACTATGAAAAAGAATGTATATGTACATGTATAATTCAATTGCTTTGCTGTACAGTAGAAATTAACACATCATTTTAAATTCACTGTACTTCAATAAAAAGTTTTAAAAATTCATGGCTGTTTTAATAACAGTAATAAATCATTGCAGTGGGAAAAAGTGTGGATTACTTCACCACAATCCCCAAAACAACAGGAAAAATTCTATCCGACATTTCAAAGTCTAACGGAGAGGACCAAAGAGGCTAAGTCTGGAGACTTTCGAATGGTTTGGCCAGACTACTTCCACTCAATAGTTACTCAGTTGTTCTAAATTCTTTGCTGCTACTATTACTGTTACCACCTTTTTTCAGAAAAACCAGGACTGGTAGGGGGGATGTTGGCCTTTGGCAGAGGGCAGTGATTATAAAGAGTGAAACCCTCCCTCTGCCACATGCCAAATGCTGAATTCTATTCTGTGATTTAACGGGAACAAAAGAGACCTGGGCACTGTTTTCACAGAGTTTAGAGTCTCAAGGATTAAATGTAGTAAATTACATATTATGATCTAATCAATGCCTATAAGAAATCCTATCAACGAGGTTCTGATTGTGCATGATATGATAAACAGACTTAGTCTGGAAGCTCAGAGTATTTAAGAAGTAACTACAGGAGGGAGGGAGGCTCAAGAAGGAAGGGATATAAGCATACATGAGGCTGATTCACTTCTTGTACATTAGAAACCAACACAACATTGTACAGCAATTTTACTCCAATAAAAAATGAGAAAAAAGAAGCAACTAGAATAAATAAGAGTTATCTAGGTGAAAACTGGAGAGCAATAGAGGTATTCTAGATTGTAGGGACAACATAGGCAACAGTTTTGAAACTGGAGGGAACACAGCAAAGAGCATGTAAAGCCTTAGACATGGTGCAGTCATTTCACATATACTACCTCATTTAACCCTTACCTTTTCCCATAAGGTAGGCATTGTTTTTTCCTCTGGTGCCAAATAAGGTGACAAACAGCAAGAATGAGTGACTTGCCCAAGGTCTCGCAGTTTACTGAACTCGTATTTAAATTCAGATCTCCTGTTTCTGAGGGTGATGGCTCAAACTCAATGGAAATACAAGAGTTTACTAACAAATGAGCATAGGAAGCTTCCTGAGTTAGTCTGGCTTGCAAATTTGATGAAAAGATAGAATTTAAGCATCCAGATAAATCAAGTTATTCTATATCCCCAAAGTTCAAAATAACTCCCAAGAAGCTTTTGTTCATTATTCGTTTGTGGAATAAAAATTAGGTATTAGAAATCAGCCAGCATTCTACACTTTCCTTGCAAGTAAAGACTAACTTTGAAATGATTTAAGAAGGCTGACAGATGCTTCAAGATTTTCAACCTGCTTTTAGTAGAGAAAAACAGACACCATATTCTATTTATTGCACTTCTACATGTAAATCTTACTCTAAATTTGACTACAAGAAAACTACCTTTGAATATAGAGCTATTTATTCCAAAATGTCATGCTGGCACATACGGTTTCTTCAAGCAGTCTTTTCCTCTACACAAAAAAGAGCAATGATGAAGTGAACTAGATTCATAGTGACAATTTTCATGATTTTTATATACCTTTTACGTGATAATCCCTGGTGGCTCAGTGGTACAGAATCCTCCTGCCAAAGCAGGAGACATAGGTTCGATCCCTGGGTCAGGAAGATCCCCTGGAGAACATGGCAACACATATCAGTATTCTTGCCTGGATAATCCTATGGACAGAGGAGCCTGGTGGGCTACATCCCATGGGGTTGCAAAGAATCTGACACAACTCAGTGACTAAACAGCAATAGCAACATGTCTTTCATGTCTTCTGGTGGTTGACAATTACTCAGAAGATATATCTCGGGAAAAGTTTCAGCCGTCACGGCTATATGAGTTGTCTATTGGATAACAGAGCATGAGATGTTTGGATGGCATCACTGAGTCAATGGACATGAACTTGGACAAACTCTGGGAGATGATGAGGGACAGGGAGGCCTGGCGTGCTGCAATCCATGTGGATGCAGAGAGTCAGACATGACTTGGCAACTGAACAACAGCAACAACAAAGCCTTAAAAAGAAAGGCAGAAAAAATTATAGGAACATTTACTTTTCAAAATAATAGTGACTTTCCCAGGTGTACCAAAGAGACTAATGGCCTTGAGTCTCACTGGACTGACAACTCCATTTGTAACAATCTATCATGAGACAGCGTGTGCCTCTTTAAATTCTCAAGAATATTTCCAAATCTTCAGGAACCAGAAATTGAATATGACAGACTATATCCTGTGTTGCTTTGTGCTTCCTTACAGTCATGTCCAATCATGTTTCGGACAGTCTTGCAGCTTGGGAAAGTCACATGAAGGCTTGCCTTCATTATCAGATGTTATAGCCCCTTAATAGGGGACAGTTGCAGGGCCTAGACGTTGCATTGCTCATGTTGGGCTCCCACCTCGCTGATTCTTCTGGAAATGTGGTTACAAATCAGTTATAAAACATCTTGGCAAATATTTTCAAGTCATAGTCACCCCTTTCCAAAGTTTATGGAGATGTCAACCATGATTACTAACATTCTATTTAAAGCATAAATCGTCATTGGACTTAAAAAATAGTTTCTAATTGATAGTGTTTCACATACTAAGGGAATTTTTTAAAACTCTTCATACATACAAAGAACAGTTTTACATTTTTTGCCTTTTCTATTTTTTTTTTCAAATTAGCTGTCTCTTTCTTCCCATGTGAAACTGTCTAACTCTCTCTGTTAAGATTCTTCGGAGAAAAGCAACAGAATCAGAATTGGGCTGGTCGAATCTTTTTGAGGAACTAACTGAAAGGACACTTGGAACATCATGGAATTAAATGTAAAGCTGAACACCTGGATTTTGGGAGAAGAAGAATCATGGCGTATTGAAAGATACTACTAGCAGGTACTTGGGTACAATCTTTTGTACCATTAACATTTGCTGTGTATCATAATACTAAGAATTTATCCCAAAGATTGTTTTAATCAGTTTCCCAAAGGAGAAATGAGGTGTTTTTAACAAAAAAGGGGACAAAGGAAGCAAATGCTCACAACCATTGTTTTGAATTTTTTGGTTTCATTTCAGTTGTTTTCTTTGTTTGCTCTCATGCTGGTATACCTGTATTTCTTTTTTTTTTTTTTAACTTGCTACAGAAAACTACTCAAATGGCCATCAGTAATAACGTGAATAAAACATGTTATATTCACAAAAGTAAGTGAAGCTAATTCATAGTGTTAAAAGCCAGGGTTTTGGTAACCTTAGAGGTAAGGACTAGAAAGAAAAATGAAGAGGCTCTAGAGACACTGGTCATGCTCTTTCTTGAACTGAGTGCTGGTTTCAAAGACAGTGTTGAGTCTGTGAAAATTCACTGAGCTGTGAAAAAAAAGGATCACTGAGCTATAAACTGTAAACTTATGTACACTATTTAGTATGTACACTGCCTGAGCCAAAATGAAAAGTAAATAATACTGATCCTGCCTTTTAAGAAAATGATGTGTTAACCACAGATTTTTTTTTAATCTTAAGGAACATAATTAATGGAATGTAGAGAACGTGGAGAATAAAAGTCAAAGGGCACAAAATGGCTGAGCCAAGGTTATAGATAATTTCTTCCTCTAGTAAAATAATTTTCCTCATCAGCTATTGATCTTTTAATGCCCATTCCTCTCCTTTCTTGATGGTTATGCACCATGGAATGAATCTCACTACCTTTCATATTTTCCATCCCCAATCATGCATTTCCAAAGGAAACAAAAAATTAAAAGCACAAATTCTACAGCAAAACAACTTTATCCATTTGCCTACCCCCAGTACCTTAAACAGTGCCTAGCATTCAGCATGTGCTCATACTATATGTGTTGATTACATTTTTTTTTTTTTAATTAGAGAAACATTTGTCAAAGTCTTATCCCTGCTATGGGAGACTCAACCAAATGTCAAAGTGAAGTTTTTCTTTCTTTAAATGTCATCAACTCAAGGAAATTCTGTTTGAATAGGTCCAAGGTCAGAAGAGCTTCTTAAAAAAGATGAAAACTATTATTCAGTTTTCTCAAAGAAATTTTAAATTTAAAGCCATCAACGATTTCCCAAGATTAATTATCTTCCTCAAGAGAGATAATGATGAAAGTTAATTATTGAGAAAGGTTACAAAGCGAAAAGTATATGATTTTCCAATTATGGCCTTATGCAGGGTTGTTTTTTTTTTGGATATTTCTTTAATGCTAAATTGTATTTAATGTAATTTAGTTCTTTCTCCTGACACTCTAAAAGTCTGTCAAATGCTTTTGTCACTCCTTTTGACTTTGCTTTTGCTTTTGGATTGCTTATTTCTGATTAATAGAAGCTTGAAAGTCTCTTGTTTGGAAGTCAATCAGAATGTAGCTGTTTAATAATGGTACAGTGAACAGTTGACACTCTGCTGGGCTAACATCTTTTCAACAAAATGATTACATCTACTGCACATCAATCATTCGACATAACCAAAATAAAGCTGGCTTAATAGAACAATATCTCATGATAAATACCTTCCCTTGAAACTTCACATCTTTGCCTCCACATATGTTGATAAATGATGTTCCTTCACCTTGATGCTCTTGCTCTGAGCAGGAGGCTCATTGTCCTATGACAGCATCCTATTGCATTCACTACATTACCGAGATGTTTAAGGCAGTTTTCAAAAAGAGACTTCTCTGTCTCAGTATATTGCCAGTTAAGTCAATAAACACTGCGAGATGGCCTAAAGTTTAGAAAGGCTGGGTAACAAGACACCTGTTTCTTACTTTTTGTCATCTTTATAGCCAAGAGCAAAATCACAGGTTAATCAGGTTGCTTGCCTGTCTTAGCCAGTTTCACAGGTCTCAGATGAACAGGAACTCAGCCTGAGCCTCCATCTTCAGCGATTTCTTCTGTCTGTGAAGTAATAAGAATGATGTTTATTTCTTGAAGAGTTTTATAAGACAGTTACAATCAACCATTGGAAATGGAACAGGCTTTGTATGGAGGCTTCCAGTTTTTCAATTACCATACTACTTCTTTGTAAGTCAGTTATCTTCTAAATGAGTCTGATATCTTCTAAATGAGTTAAAGGTCTTTTCTCAAGTAAATTCTGTATTTGTTCACTCTTGTTTTAAGAAAATGCTACCTCCAAAATCTGCAGCTTTAGATAAGAAGTATTTATTATTGTTCAGGAGTCTATGAGTCATCAGGGTTGATTTGGGCCAGGTTCAGTCATGCGTCAGGAGAAGGAAATGGCAACCCACTCTAGTATTCTTGCCTAGAGAATCCCATGGACAGAGCCTGGTGGGCTGCTGTCCACAGGGTCTCACAGAGTTGGACATGACTGAAGTGACTTAGCATTCATGCATGCATTGGAGAAGGCAATGGCAACCCACTTCAGTGTTCTTGCCTGGTGAATTCCAGGGACAGAGGAGTCTGGTGGGCTGCCATCTATGGGGTCGCACAGAGTTGGACATGGCTGGAGTGACTTAGCAGCAGCAGCAGCAGTCATGTGTCAATACTCAGTGACAGGTCTACTGGGAATTGACTGGTCTAGAATGGCTTCACTCAGAGGCCTGTTGATTAGATAGCAGTCAGCTAGGTCAATGGGGTGACCCAGGCAGCTTATCTCTCATCACTACACACTACACACTAGCTACACACTAGCTACACACTAGCTTCTGCTTATTTACTTGGCAATGGTTTTGTTCCCAGGGAATAAATGGAAGCACACATCAAAATATTGCATCTGACCCACTGTGTTGGCCAGAACAAGTCACAGACTCAGCACAGAATCAAAAGATGGGAAATACAAGCCATCTCTTCATGCGAGGAGATTCAAAGTCATGTTCCATAAGCCATGGATATGAGGAAAGGAGAAAAAATTATAGCCAATTTTGTAATCAATTTATGGTAAATTCAGGAGTACCCAAATAGTCAAATATATTTGCATGAATTTTTCAAATTATTACCCACTTTAAAATTTCAACTAAAATTTTTGTGAAACCTGTCCAATGAAATTATTTCATTTATATAAACATGAATTTCACTGATGGACTTTAAAAAATTATTGGATACATGTTAGATGGAAAACAACATTTATGAATTTGAACATTTCATCATAAAGTTATGTGTTGATGGCATCCTTTCAAATTCATATAAAACAATTTTTAACAGCACTGTCAGTATTAGATGTTTTAGAACCCTAAGTAAGCTGAATCTGAGAATAGAAATGACAATAATATATACTCTATGTCAAGTAAATCTTCCTTGGTATAAAATCTGAAATGTTCACACATCATATAAGGCAAAGTGAATGCCATATATGTTCAACTTAATATCTAGGCACTTTTGATTTGCAATAATACGGCAAATGAGCATATTATAGTCAGATCTTTATAGCAATCTCATAAAGGAACAGTTTAAAAGAATATGATTAATACCAAGGAATTTATAAAAATTAAGCAAAATACATGCTTAAAGCTATTTGGTTTATAAAAGTATTAAATAGTATATGTAAAGAACTATTACAGTATCTAATATCCATCACTCAATACATAGTAGTATTTTTGTTTACAGTTTAGCATAATATTCATTACTTTTCATAGGCTAGCATGTATTTTTGAATGAGTTCTGTGAACAACATACATATATCACTGTGGCATAATTCTGGCATTTATTTTAAACCAGTAAATATGCTCATACTCTACTGGCTATAATAGCTTGACATTTTATAATTTAGTGGCTTTTATTCTCACTTGTGAAGGCTGCATTATTTTCTGTCAATTTATCCTTTAGTGGGAAGTTGTTTTCAAATACAAAATATACTATTACATTAATAGACGGAAAAATGGTTGTATACTCTTCTTTCAAATGTTAATTTAGTACTAAACAGACAAACAAGAAAACATGAGAAATAATGTTAACCCAAGTTTCCAATAATCTGCAAGTGAAAATACAGGAAGCCAGTTCATCGGAAGGAATGTAGAATTAAAAAATTGTTTAATTAAATGCTTAAAACTTAATTACTGCTTTCTGTATTTCAGTCAACTTTAAACTTTAAGCTGGTCTATAAAGACTTTAAGCATGAGTAGGGAATTTTCACAGTTCAATACCATGAGTAGTAATTCTAGGAAATGTATGATAAATGTTTTTTTCTTACTTCGTTCTGTCCTCTGAAATCAGATCATCAGCAAACAACAAAAGAAACTTTCAGCAGGGAGATAGAACTTTTCTACAGACAAGAAAGACAAATTCAGGATATCATCATATCCGTAACAATTACAAGCCTTTTTTGGTTACCCAAAACCAAACATTGAGGTTATATAGAAAAGAAAATATATCTAGAGAAACACCTCCAGTGTGTGTATGTGTGGGTGTGTTTTAGTAAAGCTAGCTCGAAGGTCTTTAGCTATATTAACTTTAAAATTATTGTGATGTTTATATTTATATGATAGTTACAAAGTGTTTCAGAGAGTATGTGGCCAAGCATGTGCATAAAACATAGGAAATCATGTTATCATTATTAAAATCATTATAATCACCATTATTATCTTTAAAATATTTGTACTAAGATTTCTCTGATGTTCAGTTTCTAACGAAATATTGTGAAAAGTATTTTAATTTATCTGTTTTATCCACAGCAAAATTTTACTCCTAACCACAAATGTTTTCATTGAAACTGACATACGAAAAGAGTTCCATAAGTACATTATAATCATAAACTAGTTCGTGAAGATTCAAAACTATATTACACCTTCAGCTAATGCTTTCTGTGTGGTCAGCTATTTCCAAAGTGGTATCACAAATTTCTGAGCTTGACACAGAGGTGTCAAGAGAGGTGCCACAGAGGTGAAGTTTTCTTCAAAGCAAACAACAATACTGTATTCTCTGCCTCTTTCACAGAGACATTTACTTTAGCACTCAAGAGTTCTATAAAGACCCAAAACCAAAAAGTCATGAATCCCCTATTCAGTCTATTGTGAGCATCCCTCCTGAGCATCACAGATGTCCTTTCTCTGGGATAAAAAATAGGACACCCATGTTCTGCCCTCCATCCTTTATGAGGTGACCACTGGTGAGTTCCTAGGTATAAGGCTCTTTAAGAGAAGAAACTATACTGATTGAATTTGCTTTTGCACAGCGTGTACAAGGAAACAGAGCTAAAAAAGAGCCTTAATCAATATTGACTAAAGATGATAATTTGAGAGGTGAAGGAAAATCTATGAGGATTTCTTTGGAAAAGCCTGAAACATCAGAAACAAGATAACAACTTAGAGCTTAATCTGTTGTAACAAATTTATAACAAAATAACTTTTTAAAGTACTCCACTATTATGTCAGCATATATTTTTTTTAATACCACAGCAAACTGGGCACTTTGATTGTGGATTCAATTATTAAGACACTCATCTGATCTAGAGGAACACTCTTACAGGAGAACAGTCTATATTAGTGTTTTCTAGGGTGCCTATATTTTAATGTATTCAAGAAGTATAAGAAGAAGTGATTTAAGTTGGGGAGGGAGGAGGGAGAGGGGTCCAGGATGGGGAACACGTGTATACCTGTGGCGGATTCATGTTGATGTATAGCAAAACCAATACAATATTGTAAAGTAATTAACCTCCAATTAAAATAAATAAATTTATATTTAAAAATATTTGAATGAAGACATAAGCCCAAGTCTGCACTTAAATTCAGTTCAGTTCAGTCACATTTGTGTCTGATTCTTTACGACTCCATGAATTGCAGCAACACCATGCCTCCCTGTCCATCACCAACTCCTGGAGTTCACTCAAACTCACGTTCATCGAGTCCGTGATGCCATCCAGCCATCTCATCCTCTGTCGTCCCTTTCTCCTCCTGCCCCCAATCCCTCCCAGCATCACAGTCTTTTCCAATGAATCAACTCTTTGCATGAGGTGGCCAAAGTACTGGAGTTTCAGCTTTAGCATCATTCCTTCCAAAGAACACCCAGGACTGATCTCCTTCAGAATGGACTGGTTTGATCTCCTTGCAGTCCTAGGGACTCTCAAGAGTCTTCTCCAACACCACAGTTCAAAAGCATCAATTATTCGGCGCTCAGCTTACTTCATAGTCCGCTCAATGCAATTACTTATGGTCTACTCATCTGCTGTAAAAATGCATGAATCCACTAGAATACACAGATAGATAAATATTTCCATTTTTTAAATTGTGTTAGGAACACAATGAGATTTATATTCAACATGTTTAAGTATATAGTACAGTAATGTTAAGTATAGAAACATTATTGTAAAATGGATCTCTAGAACTTATTCATCTTACAGAACTAAAACATTTTTTGCAACTTATGATTTCTTTGAAATCAAGGACAACACATTCACACAAATAACCAAATATTTATCAATAAGAATTTTCAAGGAAATGATTAAAAAACTATGAATATTGCATATTCAAAACAACAAGGTATTAACTATATTGCTTGGGGCTTCAATCATTGAAGAACAGCCCTATATATATTTTTTCAGTGCTTCTCTAATGGGCTCATTGACTATCACACCTAAAGCAGTCTGCACTGCTAAGATACATGTTCACAATATAATTCAACAAAGATCACACTCTCTTTTTATGTGGTATCTTTTTGATATGTTCTCTTTTTAGAGATTTTAAATAAAATTTCTTTTAGCAATATCTTGGTAAGGCTGGGAGTGTGGAGTAATTTGAATCCTCTCAGAAATGAGGTACATGGACCATTACTATACACTTTGCAAAGTACAATTTACTTTCCTCTGGCTCAGATGGTAAAGAATCTGCCTGCAAAGTGCAAGACCTGGGTTTGATCGCTGGGTTGGGAAAATCACCCGGAGAAGGAAGTGGCAACCCACTCCAGTATTTTTGCCTGAAGAATCCCATGGACAGAGAAGCCTGGTGGGCTACAGTCCATGGGGTTGCAAAGAGTCAGACAGGACTGAGCAACTTAGCACAGCACAACCAACAGTGCCTAGTTATATACATATCACAGCTTCACTAACTAAAAATGCCATATGCTCCTCCACATCCTCTTTTCTGAATGATCATTTTTTCTGAATCCAAATTTATAAAACATCATGAAAAAACAATTAAGATGTTGTCTGTCTTGTAAAATCAGGCTCGTTTTTCTATGTTTACTGAAGAGCTTTACATCACATGATGTGTGTACTGTCTGAAGTCATACATAGGATTTATCACCACTCCTAAATTCAATTTAGATAGTTTCTAAAATAATTTCCATATCTTTAATGAGTTTTGTAAATCACCTCTGAGAACACACAGATTAATACTCTTTGTGATGCTACTAGAAGAGCGATACCCATATAAAGAAGCTATGCTAATGAGGAAATTGTAGTGGAATATTCTTTTCACTCCAGGTGTTCCACTATTTTAATCAAGTGACAGAGAGTCTCCATACTTGTTGGGCAATACAACAGGAACACCTGAAGAAAAATGAAGACCATGACAGTTAACAAATTATAAAATATTATGTATGTTAACATGAGCAATATTTTCAGGGCTGAAAACAAATCCTCAATGCTGGACGAGAAAAGGTTTGTGTTGTTATTCACAGCAGTGAAGCACATAATTATAACAGACCCTGAAATCCAGTCAACATAATCATTGTCTCTTGGTTGTCTAGGGTTAAAAAAATAAGAGGAAAAAAAAAACTACAATGACATTAGAAAACATTTTTGTTCAGAGAGTTATTAATTAGAAAAAAATATCCTGCACGGAAAGAAAGAAAAAAAAAGTTCCTACTAAAGTGGAATAATTTTTCTATTAATTATCCCCATTGAAACTTCCTCAGTGACACAAAAAAAATGTACATCATCACAAGCCAGATAATTATAATGTCCCCAAGAATGAGACATTAGGAGCTTTAGTCTATATGTGTTCTGGTTTCAAGGCACCAGAACTATTTTGAAAAGAGTTTTCACTTGGTCTTTAAGAAATGATAAAAGATACAGATATTAAAGAAGTAAGTGTAATGATCTCAGAAAAAAAAAAACTTCCGAAGAATGAATAGTCTTATGATATAAGAAAGGTACTTGAGTTTAGATCTGTCCATACTACTTGCTATGTGACATCACATCAAACTGAATAGCAAATAATTCTTTAGACACTCACAGACAGGCTCTGCTCTCTGGAAGGAAAATACTGAGCATATTTATGCCACATTTCTTAAGATATTGATTTCCTTTTCTTACCTTCTTCGAATAGGTAGATTTAAGTTTGGAATCTGAAAAGTTCTTAAATGTATTCAGTACATAAACACTATCAAAAAACTTTAGGATTAATGAGAACTGGAAAATTAGACTCCTAAAACTTATAAACTCCAAATTAAAATGTTGATGCAAAGAATCAGTGAGGGGGTTATACTGAAATATTAAACCTGTGAATATGCAGGTAAACTACAAGAAGACTCAATATTCTATGTGTGTACAAACAGAAATTAGGATGAAGCAAGTATCAAAAAGTTCTTTAGGGCTGCTTTGAAACAGATACCTCAGTAAATTTATTATTTTTATTAATCTACATTATTAATATATTTTGGTTGTAGTTTAGTCACGCTTCTCTGGTAGCTAGGTCAGTAAAGAATCTGCCTGCAATCCAGGAGACCTGGGTTCAATCCCTAGGTCAGGAAGATCCCCTGGAGAAGGAAGTGGCAACACACTACAGTTTTCTCACCTGGAGAATCCTATGGACAGAGGAGCCTGGCAGGCTACAGTTCATGGGGTCGCAAGAGTTGGACACGACTTAGTGACTAACACCACCATCTAGTATCAAAGAAGCTCTTTAAGACTCTTTTGAAACAAAGATACCTCAGTAAAGTTGTTATTTTTATTAAACTTCAATATTAATATATTTTAAATCACTTCCTAAATGTATATTTTAGTTGTAGTTCTTGGGAAAGTATATATTCATGAATAGAGAGATCTGGTATGTGAAAGGGAAGAATAGAATTTGTATATACAAAAATGTTTTGGAGAATCAGAAGAAAAACAGCTCTCTAAATCAGCAAGGCTCCCCTTGTAGCTCAGCTGGTAAAGAATCTGCCTGCAATGCAGGAGACCCTGGTTCAACTCCCAGGTCAGGAAGATCCCCTGTAGAAGGGATAGGCTACCCACTCTAGTGGGTATTCTTCAGCTTCCCTGCTGGCTCAGATGGTAAAGAATCCACCTGCAATATGGGAGGCCTGGATTCGATTCCTGGGTTGGGAAAATCCCCTAGAGGAGGGCATGGCAACTCACTGCAGTATTCTTGTCTGGAGAATCCCTTTGGGCAAGGAGCCTGGCAGGCCAGAGTTCATGTGGTCACAAAGAGTTGGACACAACTGAGCTGTTAAGAACACAACACACAGGGAAAGTTCCTAAGAATCTATTAGCCACCCTCTTCTAGCATCTACAGGTTTCCAATCTATCTACTTATTTTTAAAAAACATTGACTGATTTGACTCTATCAGGTCTTTTCTTAACCCTGGGTTTATGGGACAAGTACATTACAAAATTTCTGACAGAAGAGATATTCTAAAACAAATTAAACCCATCAGTATCCTCATGTGTAAGAAGACAATTATATACCTTATCAGGTACTTTCTAGCAACTTAGTTACTATTTGCACAATGGAGAATTAACTAGAATTAAGCAAACAGTAAGAGAAGATACAAAGTTATCACTTAATTCTGGTGATATAGGTTCATCCCCTACTAGAGAACAGAGTGTTCGGTATAGAAATACTCAGGATATTGAATATTAAATATCCCATTCAAGTCTATTTTATTGAATATTAAACATACCTTCTATTCAGTTGTTCTCAGTGTTTATAGTAGACACATAACATAAAAATTGGATTCATTTGCTAGGTATGTGCCAATGATTTATCCCTCTGAAACCTGTACACTTTTACTCTTCTGATTTTATGCATATTTTATTTATCTTTTTCATTACCTGAGTTAGGCCTATGCAGTCTGACACAGGATCTGGTTTTGAAATCTAGTCTCTATCATGGTCCCCAATGGTCACTGCCTCTTGATATTGACATGCTTGTGCAATTTCCTCCTGCGGGATGAGTAGTAGGACTAGTTTGTGTGGTCAATAGCACACAGCAGAAGTGAAGTTATGCTACTTTCAAGACCACAGCATTTGTCATGAGCATGTTCTTCACACATAATTTGCAACATTGTGCAGCTATACAGAGAATCAAGATTGCCAGGAGAAATATCAATAACCTCAGATATGCAGATGACACCACCCTTATGGCAGAAAGTGAAGAGGAGCTAAAAGTAAAAGAGGAAAGTAAAAGAGGAAAGCGAAAAAGTTGGCTTAAAGCTCAACATTCAAAAAACAAAGATCGTGGCATCCGGTCCCATCACTTCATGGGAAATAGATGGGGAAACAGTGGAAACAGTGTCAGACTTTAGTTTTTTGGGCTCCAAAATCACTGCAGATGGTAATTGCAGCCATGAAATTAAGAGACGCTTACTCCTTGGAAGAAAAGTTATGACCAACCTAGATAGTATATTCAAAAGGAGAGACATTACTTTGCTGACTAAGGTCTGTCTAGTCAAGGTTATGGTTCTTCCAGTGGTCATGTATGGATGTGAGAGCTGGACTGTGAAGAAGGCTGAGCGCCGAAGAATTGATGCTTTTGAACTGTGGTGTTGGAGAAGACTCTTGAGAGTACCTTGGACTACAGGGAGATCCAACCAGTCCATTCTGAAGGAGATCAGCCCTGGGATTTCTTTGGAAGGAATGATGCTAAAGCTGAAGCTCCAGTACTTTGGCCACCTCATGCGAAGAATTGACTCATTGGAAAAGACTCTGATGCTGGGAGGGATTGGGGGCAGGAGAAGAAGGGGAGGACAGAGGATTAGATGGCTGGATGGCATCACTGACTCGATGGATGTGAATCTGAGTGAACTCCAGGAGTTGGTGATGGACAGGGAGGCCTGGCATGCTGCGATTCATGGGGTCGCAAAGAGTTGGACATGACTGAGCAACTGAACTGAACGGAACTGAGCAGGGAGGCTCACATGGTGAGGAACAGAAGTTTCTAGCCAACAGTCATCAAGAAAGCAAGCTTGGCAACAACAATGTCAATAGCCTTGTAAGTGAACTTGGGAATTTTTTCTCTATCTTCAGTAGATCCAACAATTTAATTACAAACTTATGGAAGACCCTGAATCTATATTGCAAATGATCATCACTATAGCATTAGTTTACACCTCCATTTTGTCCAATAATTAGCATTTCATTTTTGTGGTGAGAACACTTAAGATTTATTCTCTTACCATCTTTTAAATAAATAAACCCTGATGGCTCAGCTGGTAAAGAATCTGCCTGCAATGTGGAAGACCTGGGTTCGATCCCTGGGTTGGGAAGATCCCCTAGAGAAGAGAACGGTTACCCACTGCAGTATTCTGGCCTGGAGAATTCCAGGGACTGTATAGTCCATGGGGTCACAAAGAGTTGAACATCACACACACACACACACACACACACACACACACACACACACAGAGTATTTCCTAGTGGCTTTCCCAGTGGATCAGTGGTAAAGAATCTGCCTGCAATGCAGGAGTCACAGGAGATGTGGGTTTGATCCCTGGGTGGGAAAGATCCCCTGGAGGAAGGCATGGCAACCCACTCCAGTTTTCTTGCCTGGAGAATTCTATGGACAGAGGAGCCTGGTAGGCTACAGTCCATGGGGTCTCAAAGAATTGGACACAGCTGAAGTAACTTAGCATGCACGCACGCACATTATTATTAACTAGAGTCCTCATGATCTACATTAGATCTCCAGAACTTATTCATCCTATAACTGAAAGTTTATGCTCTTTGACAATATCTCACCATTTCCCCTATGCCTCAGGCCCTGGTAAATATCATTCTACTCTCTGTTTCTATGACTTTTGTTTTTTTTAGATTTACATATAAATGATATCATACATTATTTGTCACTCTCTGCTTGACTTATTTTACTTAGCATAATGCCCTCAAGATGCCCTTCTTTCTCATGGCCAAACAGTATGTCATGGTATATTGATAGCACATCTTCTTTATCAATTCATCCATTGATGGGCATCCATATCTTGGCTATTGTAAATAATAAGGCAAGGAACATAAGGGTAAATATATATATATATATATATATAAATATATATATATATTTGGTATCCTGTTTTCATTTCCTTTATATATAACACCAGAGGTCAGATTGCTGGATATTATGGTACCTCTGTACTGTTTTTAAGGAACTTCCATACTGTTTTCCACAGTGGCCATACAAACTTACATTTCCACCAACAGTCTACAAAGGTTCCCTTTTCTCCGTATCTTTGCCGACAATCAGTATCTCTTGTCATTTTGACGGTAGCCATTCTAACAGATGGGAAATCATATATCACGGTGGTTGAAAGAATGGCATTAACTCTTCTCTAAACGTTTAAGGGAATTCACCAGTGAAACCATCTCATCCTGGTATTTTCTTTGCTGGGAGATCTCTGATTATTGATTCAACACTCTTATTATTGGTCTGTTTAGATTTTCTATTTCTTCATGATTCCGTCTTCACAGTTTCTAAGATTGTATCCATTTCTTCCAGGTTAGCTGATTGTTGGCACTGAGACTGGCTTCTGTTAGATTCATTCTCTCTATATATTGGGCTGGCCAAAAAGTTTATTTGGGTTTTCCTATAAAATGTTATGGGAAAACCTGAGCAAACTTTTTGCCAAACTCAATATTTCTAACCAAATATGAAACACTATCCTGGAAATGTGTCTGAGTCTGTCTTTAGAAGTTTAGTTTCTTCATGAAATTAAAACAAATCATCTTTCCTGGATGTGGATGAAATTGGAGTCATGGCAGAAAAACTATTATCCTAGAACTTGACAACTAACAATTTTAGGCATAGTAACCCTTAAATTACAAATCAAGTTTTTGTGACGGCTAGACATTGTTTCTAATATCCTGAAGCTAAATAGCAGTTATTCCTGAAAAGGAAACTAATATCTGATTTCTGATATTTATTCAGAACATATGTGAGCATTCATATTAAATGATAAAAGTGCCATTTATCTTGGGCTTTCTCTGCACAGCTGAGGAGATGGGGCAACTAAGTGTTCATTTGGCTCTTTAATTTAGCTTTAAAAGTAAACTTTATTGCTTATAAATCCCTTAAACCATAAAGTATACTCTGTGCTATTCTTTCCAAAGGTTGAAATAATTATTTTAAAAAGAATAAAAATTCATTTTAAAAGACCAAGTAATTAGGAAAAGAAAATTACATACAAGATGGCATTGGGGTGGGGTGGCAAAATGAAGTGTGTTGGGGAATGGAAAGCCAGGATTACAAGTAGAACTTCAGGACTGGTGGAGGCTGCAACGTGTTGAGACTGTAACTTTGGGAGTAAAACACAGAGGAAGTCTCCATGTACACTGATAACATTGATTCAGAATGTTGGTTCAGAGCCTGAGGTATTATCAGTATTTTGCCCATCTTACTAGTCTAAGGAAGGCTTGTGCTGGCAGTCACTATTGGTGGGTAAAGAGAGAAAGTGAAGCCTCTCAGTAGTGTCTGACTCTTTGCAACACCATGGACTATAGCATACAAGGCTCTTCCATCCATGGAATTTTCAAGGCAGAGTACTGGAGTGGGTTGCCATTTCCTTCTCCAGGGGATTTTCCTGACCGAGGGACTGAACCCGGGTCGCCTGCATTGCAAGAAGATGCTTTTACTGTCTGAGCCGCCAGGGAAGCTCTGCTGAGGGGTAGGTTCAACATTAAAAGACTGAGGAAGAAGTCACATTGATCTTAACACTTAAGTACAGCCACCATTCTTAACTTTATAGTGCAAAACAAATATGGTTGATATTTTTCTCTATGAAATAAATTTCAGTAACATACCCACTAAAGTGCATATCGCTCTATCTCAACCAAGTTTCTCTTCAAGAAAGCACTATACCAATAAGTTTGAGAGTGACTTAGCGGTCTTACCTAAATGTCCATTGACAGAGGTATGGATAAAGAAAATGTGGTACATGTATACAATGGAATATGAGCCATAGAAAAGAACGAGATAGTTCCAATTACAAGCAACGTGGATGGACCTGCTGCTGCTGCTGCTAAGTCGCTTCAGTCGTGTCCGACTGTGTGCGACCCCATAGACGGCAGACCACCAGGCTCCCCCGTCCCTGGGGTTCTCCAGGCAAGAACACTGGAGTGGGTTGCCATTTCCTTCTCCAGTGCCTGAAAGTGAAAAGTGAAAGGGAAGTCGCTCAGTCATATCCGACTCTTAGCGACCCCATGGACTGCAGCCCACCAGGCTCCTCCATCCATAGGATTTTCCGGGCAAGAGTACTGGAGTGGGGTGCCATTGCCTTCTCCGGGATGGCCCTAAGGATTATCATATTAAGTGAAGTAAACCTTACAGAGAAAGATAAATGCCATATGATACTGTTCAAATGTGGAATCTTAAAAAAAAAAAAAAAGGTTCAAAACTAATACAGTATTGTAAAGTAAAAATAAGTAAATAAATATATATATATATTTTTTTTATAAAATAGAAATAGACCCACTGAAAAACAAACTTATGGTTGCCAAAGGAGAAGGGGGGTGGCGGGAGATATAAATTCGGAGGTTGGGATTAGCATATATACACTATTATGTATAAAATAAACAACAAGAACCTACTGTAGAGCACAGAGAACTATACTCAATATTCTGTAATAACCTAACCTATGTATACATATATGTATGTATATATATATATGTATACATATACATACAGTATGATTATACAGTGATAATCTGTATAATCAATTATACAGTGATACATATAGTGTTATGCATATGCATACAATATATAGCTGAATCACTGCTATATACCTGAAACTAACAGGAGGTTGTAAATAAACCATACTTCAATAATAAATAAATGAAATAAACAAAGTAAAACAAAAAAAATGCATGATATGGAGTAAAACTTTAAGATAAATAAAGTTGTTTAAAAATGTGAGAGTGCGACTTAGACGTTTTACTTGCTTTTGTATTAATGTATTAAAAAATAAAGCATCTTCTAACATTGGGATCATTACCATTAACCATCACATTTCTCGAGATCCACTTCACCAATAAACTGATACAAAAGTTGTAAATCTTTAACATATAAGACACAGTCCTGTTGGAAGAGCCACCAAACAGGTGGCTCATTACCAAGAAGCAAAAGAAAACCCAAATAACTGGTTGCTATGATAGCAAAAGTAGAGGGACATCAACAGGCAAATTAACATCTTGCAAAGTTAAAACAGAATTGTTTATGTCTCAAGGTATATATGTTTCATCTTGAGTACCCTCGTAGGATCACTGCAGTGTGTAGAAATACTACTTTTTTCCAAATGCTTTTGGTAGAAAGGGACTTTTTACATAGTTAGAAACAAAGGATTCAAACCAAGGAGGGAGCATTGAGCAGGTAGCTAAAGGATGAATTTAATAAGAACATTAGAATAAAACTGGTCATGATTCCCAGTGCCTGGGAGAAGGTCTAGGACATAGCAAGAACCAATAAATACATAGGAAGTCTCAGAATTTTAAAACTGGACAGGACTATTAGAATTTCTACAGCAGTCAATTTGTTTAAAATCTAGAGAAACTAAGCTTTAAGACTTTGGTTTTTTTCCTCAGAGACTTAGAAAGGTAATTATAACATAGTTCAAATCTTAGAATGTGGACTCAGTGAACATGAGTAAATTTTTCAAGTTCTATGAGCCTCATTTCTTCAACAGTGACAAGCAGCTGCTTTAAGTTCTACATGTAAATAAAACATAGGGAGCATTCAATAAATGACAGTTGCAGTGTAGATACACAAAGTTGCTAATAGACCAGAAGATAGAATTTATGTCTCCCGCATCCATCAGTATTAATCAATCTGTTTCCAAGTTCTAACTGAACTATTACTGATTGAGCTTTCATGCATGTTAAATGTCAATTTCATATATGTTATTCTTAACGTAATATCATGCTTCTTTCAGAATTGGTGTATAATATTGAATGTTACTACAACCAGTTCATTTTTTCCAGTAATAGTCCTTCTATTATAATTTCTGAACATTCCAATTTATCAATGTTAAAGATAATTTCCTCCCCTCATAAAACATTAACATCCTTTTCTGTGTAACTAAGAATTGTCTTCAAGCAATTTCTTCCTGTCATTAATTAAAATAATGAGTAGTGTAATATTAAAAGTGTAATTCTCTGACAAGCACTCAAGTGTTTACTGAGAAGTCCCTTTCTACCAAAAAACATCTGGAAAATAATATGGTAAATTAAAAAGCTGATACTTTAATATACTGCAGGGTAATCCCCAAGCCCACATAGGCAAAGTGCCAAGTTGGCAAAGCTCTTATACCTGGCATGGTGCCCTGGCTTCCTCATTTTTCTTTTCTTGATGTGTTATATGAGGATTTTATTCAGCCCTTCTCTATTTTCACTGTTTTACTTATCAGACAAGAAAATGACAACAAACACAAGCCAACCCAGGTTACCTTTTCTGCTTGCAATGGACAGTGTCTCCCTCAGACAGAGCTATCATAAATATTTTAGGTACTCCAATAGACTGGGGAACAGCCACAGTTAGTAAAAGCAGTTGCATGACTCCTGCCCCGGCAGTAAAAGTAGACTGCTCCTTCTCATTGGTTTTATGTCCTCTGCTAGATGCATTTTAATGGGCCTTCAGGTCGCCTTCCACGAGGCTGTAGCCCTTTCTTATTTTTTCTTCTGTCTCGATTTTATGTTTTCAGGGTGTTGAATAGTATATTAAGAGCTTGAAGCTTTAAAAATCAGTCATCCAACACTTTGTGAAATGCCTTACTTAATTTGTCCAGGACTTTACTGTCCTGATTCCCAACCATATGATGTTTTATACTTTGTAAAAGATGTTGGTATTCCTAACAACTTTGATTCTCAGATGTACACTGTGAGGGATTAATTTCCCCACTTCTTTTATGAAAACTGGAGCTCAGAAAGCTAAGTGATTCTTCCCCAAAACAAGAAACAGTTCATACAAATGTACTGATTAAAATGTAAAACTTGCAATAAGATAATCATTCCACATATTAGTAACATATAAGCAGAGAAACAAATAACTGAATTCAGATCTTGGGATCTGACATCTAGAGATCTTTCTGTGGCAGTACCTTGTATCACAAAGTCTAGGCAGATGAAAGGGGTATAGTATATGAAAACAGCATATGGAAAGACTTTCATATCATATTCAACTATTTTCTACTCATCAAGTCTCAGGTAAGTATCACTGAAGTAATTTTCATAATATCATTTATCATTGAATGCCAAAATTATTTTTATTTATAGAAATAGAAAAGTCTTCAATAGTATCTTTCCCAAGACTTGATGGGTGAGAAATAACTGCATATGAGTCTTCCATATGCCATTTTCATTGTCTTCCCCAAAACTCCCCACAGTATTTTTTTTTTTTCCGTATGGTGGAACTTTTCCATTTCAGTTTGAGTCTCAGATAATTTTTGAAAGTTTGATGTCAGAAACCGTGGCCTCACTTATTTCCCCCACATTCATCTCACATGCTAGTAAAGTAATGCTCAAAATTCTCCAAGCCAGGCTTTAGCAATACATGAACCATGAACTTCCTGATGTTCAAGCTGGTTTTAGAAAAGGCAGAGGAACCAGAGATCAAATTGCCAACATTCGCTGGATCATGGAAAAATCAAAAGAGTTCCAGAAAAACATCTATTTCTGCTTCACTGACAATGCCAAAGCCTTTGACTATGTGGATCACAATAAACTGTGGAAAATTCTGAGAGAGATGGGAATACCAGACCACCTAACCTGCCTCTTGAGAAATCTGTATACAGGCCAGGAAGCAACAGTTAGAACTGGACATGGAACAACAGACTGGTTCCAAATAGGAAAAAGAGTACATCAAGGCTGTATATTGTCACCCTGCTTATTTAACTTCTATGCAGAGTACATCATGAGAAACACTGAACTGGAAGAAACACAAGCTGGAAGACTCAAGATTGCTGGGAGAAATATCAATAACCTCAGATATGCAGATGATATCACCCTTATGGCAGAAAGTGAAGAGGAGCTAAAAAGCCTCTTGATGAAAGTGAAAGAGGAGATTGAAAAAGCTGGCTTAAAGCTCAACATTCAGAAAACGAAGATCATGGCATCCAGTCCTATCACTTCATGGGAAATCGATGGGGAAACAGTGGAAACAGTTCAGACTTTGTTTTTTTTTTGGTTCTAAATCACTGCAGGTGGTGACTGCAGCCAAGAAATTAAAAGACACTTACTCCTTGGAAGAAAAGTTATGACCAACCTAGATAGCATATTCAAAAGCAGAGACATTACTTTGCCGACTAAGGTCCATCTAGTCAAGGCTATGGTATTTCCACTGGTCATGTATGGATGCAAGAGTTGGACTGTGAAGAAGGCTGAGCACTGAAGAATTGATGCTTTTGAACTGTGGTGTTGGAGAAGACTCTTGAGAGTCCCTTGGACTGCAAGGAGATCCAACCAGTCCATTCTGAAGGAGATCAGCCTTGGGATTTCTTTGGAAGGAATGATGCTAAAGCTGAAACTCCAGTACTTTGGCCACCTCATGCGAAGAGTTAACTCATTGGAAAAGACTCTGATCCTGGGAGGGATTGGGGGCAGGAGGAGAAAGGGACGACAGAGGATGAGATGGCTGGATGGCATCACTGACTCGATGGATGTGAATCTGAGTGAACTCCGGGAGTTGGTGATGGACAGGGAGGCCTGGCGTGCTGCGATTCATGGAGTTGCAAAGAGTCGGACACGACTGAGTGACTGAAATGAAGTGAACTGCACTGCAGTAATATCTTTTCAAATAATGGGTTGGCCAATAAATTTGTTCTGATTTTTTTCATAAGAGGTAGCAGGAAAACCCAAACAAACTTTTTGTCCAACTCAATGATTTTGTTAACAAAAAGAGACAAAATTCTGTATAGAAAATTCCAACAGTGGAAGAGGAAACAGAAGTTGGATCAATCACAGTCTGTGTTTCTGCCAATGGCTGGCCATCTGGCTGACTTTCTTCATGAATCTTCATGACTTTGTGTCATGAATCACAACAAACAAAACACCACAATTGTAATGATTTTCTAGTGTCCACAAGATCAGTTTGGAATGCCTTAGCAAGGCCATCAGGCTCTCTTCTCTCCTTTAGCCACATTTTCAGTCCTTTCCTCCAGTCCCACCAACTCATACATAAGACCTGCCCAACCATACTGTTGAACCTCCTTGGTACTTTGAACAAAATATTCCAGTTCTCTATGTCTTCAGTAAAATTCTCCAGGGAACTTTATTTGTATTGCAGAAGGCTTATGAGGGTATGTTTTCTGGAACAAAAGGAAGGGAGTAAAAGAAACAGAACCAGCTAGTGGAAGAAGCTGAATGCAAAGGCTACAGTATTCGAAACAGACACCTTAGCTAATCTCAGTCAACACTTTCCTGAATTAAGGCAAAGGGCCTCAGACTTTGTACCTCAACTGACTTGTCCCTGAATGTAGTCTGACTCTGAGAAGGGGTGGAACCTTGAGCAAGGCATCTTTCTGTGGCTTAAAGTAAGCCAAAGAAAGAGGCTCAGGTGTGAGCTATTAACAGTCAACATTCTAGGCATGGGGAAGAATGAATATCTCAGTTCTAAAAAGGAGTCTGGGTGGAGCACCATGGTGTTCACGTTGGCCTATGAGACCATTCTATACTCTTTTGGGGGATGAATCCTAGTTATATTTTAGAATGAAGGCCAAGCAACCTCGCCACTGGGAATCCTTCTGTAATCACTCATTAGAGTTATTCTCACTATCATTGTTCCATTATATCATGTTATGCCTCTAGAATAGTATGTTTCACAAGTCCCACTAATCTATGAGTTGCATGAAGACTGACCTTATATCTTATTTATTACTCTCTCTCCAGCACCCAGCACAGCACCAGACTAGAACAATTAATAAATACTGAGTTAAAAACCCACATTGAGCCAACAGCATGCAGGGTACTCTCCTGAATGCCTTGTTCCTTTGAGTCTTGATGATGTAGTGGAAATTAAGTCATATACATGTATAACTAGAGATGACTTGCTGATGTTCTGCCCTGAGGTTCTTGCATGAAACATTTTATTGAGAAAGAATTTGTATCATTTATAGCCCAAGGAGGAAATGAAGTAAAGCCAGAGAGACAGTTGCAATAAAAACTGCACATTACTCAATATTAGGAAAGCTAAATTTCAGCCCAGATATTGCCAGGTACTCGTTGGGAGAACTTAGATAATACTGGCTTTCTGTTTACTATGATATCCTAAAAAATAGTTCTGTGTGATTTCATCAGAGAATAGCTGAGCTAAAAGGAAATTTGTAGAAATTTTCATTCTTATCCTACAACACCAGTGAAGTGAAAAAAGGTTAAAGATGCTTTGCAAAGAAATACCTTTTTAGAAAACAAAATTTTAGTTATTTACAGGTGAAGTAGAGGTGTGCATCTATTTAAGGCAAAAGTAACTGAGAAAAAGAGATAATAGTGAAAGATCAACGAGTCTCAAAAACTTTAAGCATATTTCCTAAGTAAGTTCAATATGTACGCGGGCATAAACAAATATTCCAATACTTTAAAATTCATCCTTTTTCTCCTAATACTATCTCCTGGAAACCTCATCATATTCTTACTTTATTTGTCTCTGCCAGACAAGGTGAAATCTACAGAAAGATGTACCAGCCCATATTAGAGTTGATCTCAAGTTTTTGCTGTCAACCAAAGCTGTTTTTCCAGTAATCATGTATGGATGTGAGAGCTGGACCATAAAAAAGACTGAGCACTGAAGAACTGATGCTTTTTAATTGCAGTGCTAGAGGACTCTTGAGAGTTCCTTGGACAGCAAGGAGATCAAACTAGTCAATCCTAAAGGCAATCAACCCAGAATATTCATTGGAAGGACTGACGCTGAAGCTGAAGTTCCAATCCTTTGGCCACCTGATGCAAAGAGCTGACTCACTGGAAAAGACCCTGATGGTGCAAAAAAAGAAGCGGGCAGGAGAGGATGAGATAGACAGAATCATCGACTCACTGGATGTGAACTTGAGCAAATTCCAGGAGATATTGGAAGACAGGGAGGCCTGGCATCCTGTAGTCCATGGGGTCACAGTCAGACACGACTTAGTGACTGAACAACAGCAACAAAGCTCTTTTAAATACTAATTAAAATATTATATTTAAACCCCAATGACTATTCTTGAATATGTTTTTTCTTGAAGAGATACATGTCCATGGCTCTAGAATTTTACCCGTGGAATCTGTGAAGCTTTTATTTCTCTTTTGACTTATTTTGTGACTTTTTTGATTACCTAAATCCATGTTATTGCATTTTGTTTAAAAAATTAAAAAATCAAAGGGAATTTTCCTGTGAAAAAGAATGCTATTCAAGCTTGAAAACAAAGGAATTTATTCTAGGTTACTATTGGGAAAGTCAAGCTTGAAATTGAGGTATGGGGTGTGGTAATCCAGGATGGGGAATCACAAACCTACAAAAATAAGTTGCATCAGAATTACTGACTAATTCTTCAACTGTGCATAGCAAGGGAAAGATTTCAAAAGTATAAATGTGTAAATTAAAAAGCTGAAAAACAACTAAATAGGTGTATTTATTTTCACCATACAATTTGGGGTTTGATTTCAAACAATTTAACTGATAAATTAACCAATTAAATAGCCTTCCCAGGCAGCTCAATGGTAAAGAATCTGCCTGCCAATGCAGGAGATGCAGGTTCAATCCCTGGGTCAGGGAGATCCTCTTGAAGGAAATGACAACCCATTCCAGTATTCTTGCCTGGGAAATCCCATAAACAGAGGACCCTAGTGGCTATATAGTCCATGGGGTTGCAAAGAGTTGGACACAACTTAGTGACTAAACAACAATTGACTAAATGGTGATGGAGGTAAAGTCTGATGCAGTAAAGAATAATATTGCATAGGAATCTGAAATGTTAGGTCCACAGATCAAGGTGAAATGGAAGTGGTCAAGCATGAGACAGCAAGAGTAAGAATCAACATTTTAGGAATCAGTGAACTGAAACAGATCAGGCTGGGCAGATTTAATTCAGATGACCATTATATCTACTAATGTGGGCAAAAATCAATGAGAAAAAATGGACTAGCCCTCATAGTCAAAGAGTCTGAAATGCAGTACTTGGGTGCAATCTCAAAAATGAGAGAATGGTCTTTGCTCATTTCCAAGGAAAAACATTCACTATCACAGTAATCCGAATCTATACCCCAAACACTAATGTCAAAGAAGCCGAAATTGAATGGTTCTATGATGACCTACAAGGCCTTATAGAACTAATACCAAAATAGATGTCCTTTTCATCATAGGGGACTGCAATGCAAATGTAGGAAGTCAAGAGATACCTGGAGTAACAGCAAATTTGACCTGGAGTACAAAATGAAGCAGCACAAAGGCTAACAGAGTTTTGCCAAGAGAATGCACTAGTCATAACAAACACCCTCTTCCAACAACACAAGAGACGACTCTACACATGGACATCACCAGAAGGTCAATACTGAAATCAGATTGATTATATTCTTTGTAGGCAAAGATGGAGAAGCTCTATAAAGTCAGCAAAAACAAGACCAGGAAATGACTGTGGCTCAGCTCATGAATTCCTTATTGCCAAATTCAAACTTAAACTGAAGAAAGTAGGGAAAACCACAAGACCATTCAGGTATGACCTAAATAAAACCCCTTATGATTATATAGTGGAAGTGACAATAGATTTAAGGGATTAGATCTGATAGACAGCATGCCTGAAGAACTTTGGATGGAAGTTCATGACAATGTACAGGAGGTGGTGACCAAAATCATCCCCAAGAAAAAGAAATGCAAAAAGACAAAATGGTGTCTGAGGAGGCCTTACAAATATCTGAGAAAAGAAGAGAAGCTAAAGGCAAAGGAGAAGAGGAAAGATATGTCCCTCTGAATGAAGAGTTACAAAGAATAGCAAGGAGAGATAAGAAAGTCTTCCTCAGTGATCAGTGCAAAGAAATAGAGGAAAACAGCAGAATGGGAAAGACTAGAGATCTCTTCAAGAAAATTAGACACACCAAGGGAACATTTCAGGCTAAGATGGGCACAATAAAGGGCAGAAATGGTATCGACCTAACAGAAGCAGAAGATATTAAGAAGAGGTGGCAAAAATACACAGAAGAACTACAAAAAAATATCTTAATGACCCAGATAACTGTGACAGTGTGACGACTCACTTACAGCTAGACATCCTGGAATGGGAAGTCAAGTGGGCCTTAGGAAGCATCACTGTGAACAAAGCTAGTGGAGGTGATGGAGTTCCAGTGGAGCTATTTCAAATCCTGAAAGATGATGCTGTGAAAGTGCTGTACTCAATATGTCAGCAAATTTGGAAAACTCAGCAGTGGCCACAGGACTGGAAAAGGTTAGTTTTCATTCCCGTCCTAAAGAAAGGTAATGCCAAAGAATGTTCAAACTACCACAATTGCACTCATCTCACACATGACCAAATTAATTCTCAAAATTCTCCAAGCTAGATTTCAAGAGTACACGACTGAAGAACTTATAGATGTTCAAAGTAGATTTAGAAAATGCAGAGGAACCAGAGATCAAATTGCCAACATCTGTTGGATCATAGAAAAAGTAAGAGAGTTCCAGAAAAACATCTACCTTTGCTTTATTGACTACACCAAAGCCTTTGACTGTGTGGATCACAACAAACTGTGGAATATCCTTCCAGAGACAGGAATATCAAACCTCCTGACCTGCCTCTTAAGAAATATGTATGCAGGTCAAGAAGCAGTAGTTAGGACCAGACATGGAACAAAGGACTAGTTCCTAAATGGGAAAGGAGTACATCAAGGCTGCATATTGACACCTGCTTACTTAACTTATTATGCAGAGTATATCATGCAAAATGCTGGGTTGGATGAAGCACAAACTGGAATCAAGTTTGCTAGGAGAAATGTCAATAATCTCAGATATGCAGATAATACCACCCTTATGCAGAAATCAAAGAGAAACTAAAGAGCCTCTTGATGAAAGTGAAAGAAGAAAGTAAAAATTCTGGCTTAAAATTCAACATTCAAAAAACAAAGATCATGGCATCCAGTCCTATCACTTCATGGCAAATAGACGGGGAAACAATGGAAACAGTGACAGAGTTTATTTTCTTGGTCCCCAAAATCACTGCAGATGGTGAATGCAGTCATGAAGCTGAAAGATGTTTGCTCCTTGGAAGAAAAGCTATGACCAACCTAGACAGCATATTAAAAAACAGACATTACTCTGCCAACAAAGGTATGTCTAGTCAAAGCTATGGTTTTTCCAGCAGTCATGTATAGATGTGAGCGTTGGACCATAAAGAAAGCTGAACACTAAAGAATTTATGCTTTTGAACTGTGGTGGTGAAGTCTCTTGAGAGTCTCCTGGACTGCAAGGAGATTCAACCAGTCCATCCTAAAGAAAATCAGTCCTGAATATTCATTGGAAGGACTGATGTTGAAGCTGAAACTCCAATACTTTGGCCACCTAATGTGAAAAGCTGACTCACTGGAAAAGACTCTGATGCTGGGAAAGATTGAAGGCAGGAGGAGAAGGACATGACAGAGGATGAGATGGTTGGATGGCATCACTGACTTGATGGACTTGAGTTTTAGCAGGCTCTGGGAGCTAGTGATGGGCAGGGAAGCCTGGTGTGCTGCAGTCCATGGGGTCACAAAGAGTCAGTCAAGACTGAATGACTGAACTACTACTAAATATTCTTCAGAGTATTTGGACACAATTCAGTGCTTCTAAAATTTTTTATTCACAATGTGCAGTATACAATTAAAACATACTAAATATACAGAGACTAAGAACTACTTTGATCTATAATCAAGAGTGAAAACACTAAATAGAAGCTGACTCCAAAATGGCACAGACATTACAAATTGCACACAAGGACTTTGAAGCAGCTATTATAAATATGTTAGCAAAGATGGCCATAATGAATGTACATATGAATATTAGCATGAAAATGAAAATATTAAAATAAAATTGAAAAGCACAATATTTGAAGAGAATAGTTCATTTGCACAGCTAAATTGCAAAGTGGAGACAGTATAGGAAAAGAACAATGAATCTGAAGAGAAATCAAGACATTTTTTTCATTAAAAAACAGAGAAAGAATGAAGATAAATGAACAATTCCCAGTGGTCTGTGGGATAATATCAAACCATCCAGCTGCAAATAAGAGAGGGGGGAAGATAGCGAGAGAAAAGAGAGTGGAGAGGAAGAATAAAATAGAAAAATATGTTAACAGTGTGAAAGACGTGTATATAGAACATCCAAACACACACACACATACCCTCCCACACACATTCCCTTTTTGTTCCACAGAAAAGGAGTAAAAGTAATGACATATCCTTAGCAAGGAGCACACACAGCATTCAGATGGTTTTTAAAATGAAACTTCTTCTCAAATGAATCAGAATCCAGTTTGAATCCAGGGTTGAGTCAGGGAAAGTTAACAATAAACTTGCTACTCTTGATGTGCCATAAAATAATGAATTATATAAAGAAAGATAAGCACATGTCCAGATGATACAATAGCCAGCTGAGGAGACCTCCACTGGCTAAAATCAAAACTTCTTATTCACCAAAAAATAAAAGGAATGGATTATTACTCATTGAGTAGCAAAAGATTCCATGATTACACAACCATACAGGTAAACAGATGAATAAATAAACAGATGAGGGAGATAAGAAAGTGTTTCCTTACAGATCAATGTCAGGTTATAAATATAGAGGACATGGTTTATTTGGAAAATCATCAATGGATGTTAAAAATACTGATAGTTTCATAAGAAAAGAAATAGTTTAAAAATATCTCCCTACAAATGACTTATTAATTACAAGGGAAAAGTAGTAACTTAATAGTAGAGAAAACTTACTCATACACCATGTAGTCAAAATTAACATTACCAATATTGTGACTAATTGGCATCATGTGCTTTATGATATGATACACTGAGCAGGATACAGCACTATTTCTGTAGTATTTCATTAAGTAATGCAAATGTATGAGTCTAATAATTAAAAGAGATCAGACAAATCCAAATTTAGGACACAGCTTAGAATAAATATTCACTTCTTTTCAAAATCATCATGGTCAACAGAGGCAAAGAAGAGCTGAAAATCTTTTCCAGATTAAAGACATGAAAGATGTGTGAAAACTAAGTATGATGTGCAACCCCAAGTTCAATTCAAACCATTACTGGGAAAATTCACAACATGTAAATAGAGACAATGGACCGTATAACATTACTGTGTCAATGTAAACTTTCCAAATTTTGACCACTGAACTATACATTTATAAGAGAATATCTTTTTCTTAGGAAGTACTTTACACATTGCATAGGTATTATAACTTAGGCTTCCCTGTTGGCTTAGTGGTAAAGAAGCCACCTGCCAATGCAGGAGATGCAGGTTCAATCCCTGGGTCGGGAAGATCCCTTGGAGAAGAAAATAGCAACTCATTCTGGTATTCTCGACTGGGTAATCCCATGGACAGAGAAGCCTGGTGAGGTACAGTCCATGGGATCGCAAAGAGTTGGCATGACTTAGCAACTAAAGAACAACAATCTATAACTTCCTCCAAATATCTTTTAAAAATTGTGTGTGTGTGTTTGGGTGTGTAAAAGTAGACAATGTAACTTAGTTTTATTTGTGTAACATATATTTCACATGTACAGTCACACAGAGAGCAAAACTAGGAACTGGCAAAGCAGGGTACAGGGCAACAACTTTCTATAGGCTTGAAGTTTTATCAAAGTTAAAAGTTACAAAACAAAAAGTGACAACATGTAAAAACAATCTATGTATTACTACATATTCCATGTTTGACCATAGCTGTATTCTGTGTACAGACATGGATGAGTTAACAGGTATAGATAAATACACCAATACATCACTTAGTTTGAAAATTAAAGACAACAGAACAATAATGGTTATAGTATCTTATTTCCATGTTCTTTTATTCAAAAGCAAAGTATATAATTAATTTTAAAATTCTTTCTATTGGCAATCTATATGTAAATCTGTATCAGTAAAGATTTAATTCGACAAGGATGACTAAATGATATATACATGGCTTTTAGCTTATCCTTGTTCATATCAGTATTAAAGGACTTTTATTCAATTCATTTTCTAAGGGCATCTGTGGCACATTGATTGCATTTACAAATTGCATAAAACTGTTTAATCCACTAATCTTTAACTATTTAACTGGCAGGCATCATGGGTTAGATTTAATCAAATTAACATTAAGGTCAAATTAAACAAAAATAGATGAACACATATGAGGTTAAAATTACTGCTTAGATAAATATGTCATGGGAATTTTGATTGAATTCAGTTCAAAGTGGCTTAAAAGTGTTGCCCTCTATTTGATTTCATTCCTCCAGGCCTTAGATCAATCAGCTTAGGTTTACAGAATATCCTGGACATCACACATTATCAAATTTCCCCTTCTAGTTGTCCTGATAGTGTGTATTGTCTTTCAAGGTTGGACACAAACTTTTCTTTTTTAAAAGATACTTCATTAAATTCCATAGGTTAGCATTAACCATTCTCATTCCTGAAGACCCACAAATCCCCCTGTAGGTGAACCTCTGTAGAGTATTTAATGAGAAATCTGCATGTGAAACTCTAGCAATTGGATTTGTGCATAACTCTTTTACTGCATTGTAAACCTAACAGCAGAAAAAGGCATATTTTTCATTATTTGTCTATCACGGTCTTTGTCACACATGCCAAATAAGCTAAAGTCATCTTATGCATAATGTCTATAAAAGTGAAAATGTTAGTCACTAAGCTACACACATTCAAGGTCAGGAGGGGCAGCCGTGAGGAGATACCCCTCGTCCAAGGTGAAGAGCAGAGGGTGTGCTTTGCTGCAGCAGCTGTGAAGAGCTATCCCATGTCCAAGGTAAGAGAAACCCAAGTAAGGTGGTAGGTATTGCGAGAGCCGTCAGAGAACAGACAAACAAACCATAACCACAGAAAACTAGTCAATCTAATCACATGGACCACAGCCTTGTTTAAGTCAATGAAACTAAGACATGCCATGTGGGGCCACCCAAGACAGTGGGTCATGGAGGAGAGGTCTGACAGAATGTGCTCCACTGGAGAAGGGAATGGCAAACCACTTCAGTATTTTTGCCTTGAGAACCCCATGAACAGTATGAAAAGGCAAAATGATAGGATACTGAAAGAGGAACTCCCCAGGTCGGTAGATGCCCAATATGTTACTGGAGATAAATGGAGAAATAACTCCAGAAAGAATGAAGGGATGGAGCCAAAGCAAAAAGAATACCCAGTTGTGGATGTGACTGGTGATAGAAGCAAGGTTCGATGCTGTAAAGAGCAATATTGCGTAGGAATCTAGAATGTTAAGTCCATGAATCAAGGCAAATTGGAAGGAGTCAAATAGGAGATGGCAAGAGTGAACGTCAACACTTTAGGAATCAGCAAACTAAAATGGACTGGAATGGGTAAGCTAAACTCAGATGACCATTATATCTACTACTGTGGGCAGGAAACCCTTAGAAGAAATGGAGTAGCCATCATTGTCAACAAAAGAGTCTGAAATGCAGTACTTGGATGCAATCTCAAAAACGACGGAATGATCTCCGTTTCCAAGGCAAACCATTCAATATCACAATAATCTAAGCCTATGCCCCAAGCAGTAATGCTGAAGAAGCTGAAGTTGAACGGTTCTATGAAGACCTACAAGACCTTTTAGAACTAACACCCAAAAGAGATGTCCTTTTCATTATACGGGACTGGAATGCAAAAGTAGCAAGTCAAGAAACACCTGGAATACAATTTGGCCTTGGAATACAGAATGAAGCAGGGTAAAGGCTAATAGAGTTTTGCCAGGAAAATGCACTGGTCATAGCAAACACCCTCTTCCAACAACACAAGAGAAGACTCTACACATGGACATCACCAAATGCTCAACACCGAAATCAGGTTGATTATATTCTTTGCAGCCAAAGATGGAGAAGCTCTATACAGTCAGCAAAAACAAGGCCGGGAGCTGACTGTGGCTCAGATCATGAACTCCTTATTGCCAAATTCAGATATAATTTAAGGAAGTAGGGAAAACCACTAGACCATTCAGGTATGACCTAAATCAAATTCCTTATGATTATACAGTGGGGGTGAGAAATAGATTTCAGGGACTAGATCTGATAGATAGAGTGGCTGATGACTATGGATGGAGGTTCGTGACACTGTACAGGAGACAAGGATCAAGACCATTCCCATGGAAAAGAAATGCAAAAAAGCAAAATGCCTGTATGAGGAGGCCTTACAAACAGCTGTGAAAAGAAGAGAAGCAAAAAGCAAAGGAGAAAAGGAAAGATATAAGCATCTGAAAGCAGAGTTCCAAAGAATAGCAAGAAGAGATAAGAAAGCTTTCCTCAGTGATCAATGCAAAGAAATAGAGGAAAACAACAAAATGGGAAAGACTAGAGATCTCTTCAAGAAAATTAGAGATACCAAGGAATATTTCATGCAAAGAGGGGCTCAATAAAGGACAGGAATGGTATGGATCTAACAGAAGCAGAAGATATAAAGAAGAGGTGGTAAGAATACACAGAAGAAATGTACAAAGATCTTCACGACCAAGATAATCACGATGGTGTGATCACTCACCTAGAGCCAGACATCCTGGAATGTGAAGTCAAGTGGGCCTTAGAAAGCATCACTACCAACAAAGCTAGTGGAAATGATGGAATTCCAGTTGAGCTATTTCAAGTCCTGAAAGATGATTCTGTGAAAGTGTTGCACTCAATATGTCAGCAAATTTGGAAAACTCAACAGTGGCCACAGGACTGGAAAAGTTCCGTTTTCATTCCAATCCCAAAGAAAGGCAATGCCAAAGAATGCTCAAACTACTGCATAATTGCACTCATCTCACATGCTAGTAAAGTAATGCTCAAAATTCTCCAAGCCAGGCTTCAGCAATACGTGAACCATGAACTTCCAGATGTTCAAGCTGGTTTTAGAAAAGGCAGAGGAACCAGAGATCAAATTGTCAACATCTTCTGGATCATAGAAAAAGCAAGAGAGTTCCAGGAAAACATCTATTTCTGCTTTATTGACTATGCCAAAGCCTTTGACTGTGTGGATCATAATACACTGTGGAAAATTCCGAAAGAGATGGGAATACCAGACCACCTGACCTGCTTCTTGAGAAACCTGTATGCAGATCAGGAAGCAACAGTTAGAACTGGACATGGAACAACAGACTGGTTCCAGATAGGAAAAGGAGTACGTTAAAGATGTATATAGTCACCGTGCTTATTTAACTTATATGCAGAGTACTTCATGAGAAACGCTGGGCTGGAAGAAGCACAAGTTGGAATCAAGATTGCCAGGAGAAATATCAATAACCTCAGATATGCAGATGACACCACCCTTATGGCAGAAAGTGAAGAGGAACTAAAAAGCCTCTTGATGAAAGTGAAAGAGGAGAGTGCAAAGTTGGCTTAAAGCTCAACAATCAGAAAAGTAAGATCATGGCATCTGGTCCCATCACTTCATGGGAAATAGATGGGGAAACAGTGGAAACAGTGCCAGACTTTATTTTTTGGGGTTCCCAAATCACTGCAGATGGTGACTGCAGCCATGAAATTGAAAAACGCTTACTCCTTGGATGGAAAGTTATGACCAAGCTAGACAGCCTATTCAAAAGCAGTGACGTTACTTTGCCAACAAAGGTCTATCTAGTCAAGGCTTTGGTTTTTTCAGTGGTCACGTATGGACGTGAGAGCTGGACTGTGAAGAAAGCTGAGCACCGAAGAATTGATGCTTTTGAACTGTGGTGTTGGAGAAGACTCTTGAGAGTCCCTTGGAGTCCAAGGAGATCCAACCAGTCCATTCTGAAGGAGATCAGCCCTGGGATTTCTTTGGAAGGAATGATGCTAAAGCTGAAACTCCAGTACTTTGGCCACCTCATGTGAAGAGTTGACTCATTGGAAAAGACTCTGATGCTGGGAGGGATTGGGGGCAGGAGGAGAAGGGGACAATAGAGGATGAGATGGCTGGATGGCATCACCGACTCGATGGACATGAGTTTGGATGAACTCTGGGAGTTGGTGATGGACAGGGAGGCTTGGCATGTGGCAATTCACAGAGTTGCAAAGAATCAGACATAACTGAGTGACTGAACTGACTGAACTGAAGTAATATCCAACTCTTCTGACCTCATGGGCTGTAGCCTGCTAGGCTCCTCTGACCATGGGATGCTCCAGGAAAAAATACTAGGTTGGGTAGTCATATCCTTCTCCAGGGGAACGTCTTGATCCAGGGATTGTACCCAGGTCTCCTGCATTGCAGGCAGATTCTACCATCTGAGACACCAGGGAAACACAATGTCTATAAGCATGTTAGCATAATGTCTGTATGCTAGCAGGCCCAATGTAAATAAGCTAATAAAAAGACAACAAAAATGTTTGGTTCAGCCTGGTAGCCCAACATAGCAATTAAGAGCATAGGGTTAGTAATCAAATGTACTGTGTTGGCCAATACTTGAAACTGAATTCTGACTCTACTGCTTAACGTCTAGACAGCGTATTAAAAACCTAGACAGCATACTAAAAAGGAGAGACATTGCTTTGTCAACAAAGGTCCATATAGGCAAAGCTATGGTTTTTCCAGTACTTGAGTATGGATGTGAGAGTTGGACCATAAAGAAGACTGAGCACCAAAAAACTGATGCCTTTGAACTGTGGTGCTGGAGAAGACTCTTGAGAGTCCTGTGGACAGCAAAGAGATCAAACCAGTCAATCCTAAGGAAATCAAATCTGGATATTCATTGGAAGGACTGACGCTGAAGCTCCAATATTTTGGCCACCTGATTCGAAGAGCTGATTTATTATGAAAAGCCTCTGATGCTGGGATAGATTGAAGGCAAGAGGAGAAGGGGATAACAGAGGATGAGATGGTTGAATGGCATCACCAACTCAGTGGACATGAGTTTGAGCAATCTCTGGGAGATGGTGAAGGACAAAGAAGCCTGGCATGCTGCAGTCCATGGGGTTCCAAAGAGTCAGACACAACTTAGCAACTGAACAACAACAACAATACCCAGAGGGCCTAGTACTAGTTATTTAATTTTTTGTGGCTTTGTTTCCTCATTTATAAATTTGGAGCCAAGAAAAATTTGCCATTCTTAGAGTTGTGTGGGAATAAAATATATTTACAGACACAAGAGGGTTTAGAAAAATAACTGACTCATGAGTGCTTCCTATTACCATACCATGCATCAGCCAAAAAATTGATCATATGTAGGTGTTCTGCAGAGAAGGCATGGTTATCTTGAACGATGCCACATGATCAAAAGTTGTAAACAGAATAATGCTTATTCTAAACTCAGCCGACAGACCAGAATGTGGAACTTAGCTTCCTACTTTTGTTTGCCGGGTAATCTTGAGCAAATCTCCTAACTTCTCTGAGTTTCATATCTACTTTGTAGACCAGAAACAACAATGAGAGAAGAGAGCGATGATGGGGGAGGACAGAAAAACGTGGAGGAGGAGGAGGGCAAAATGAAAACTGCCTGCAATTCCAGTGGGGAAGGAAAAGAGAATATAATGGATTGAGAAAATAAAACAATGAAGAGAAAAAGAGGCTAAAAAGACATGGAATAAAGTTTGTGAAAAATACCTTGGGATAGTTCAAACACAATATGAAAATAGGAAGTCAAAGTGTTCAGTTTGAAATAGATGCATTTCGGGGAAATAAATCTCTCTTATAGACCAGTGGCTTCCTTGGTGGCCCAGACAGTAAAGAATCTGGCTGCAACGCAGCAGACCTGAGTTCAATCCCTGAGTCAGGAAGATCCCCCAGAGAAGGGATTAGTTACCCACTCCAGTATTCTTGCCTGCAGAATTCCATAGACAGGGGAGCCTGGTGAGCTACAGTCCATGGAGTCACAAAGAGTCAGGTATAGCTGAGTGACTTTCACATTCACACTCACAAAGACCACTACATTCACAGAATCTCTAATCTTCAGCAGAATAGTTAGGTTAAATGCAGTCAAGGAATTGAGGAAAGTGCTTAATTCCTTATATTGCTTAATGTGGTTTGGATAAGAATGACTGTATACAGAAGCACAATCCCAAAGGCATAGGTATCCCCTAAGAATGCCAATGACCCATAAAATCCAAGAAATACTGGTGGTTGATGTAGACTTCTATAGAACAAGTGATGGGGGTTGACACAAGCATATGAAAATCTCAAGGGATCAGGAAACCTTACCTCTTATCTGGACACATTGCATTCTTTAAATACTGGAACTCAGTAATGCTGGCAAGAGAGTCATTTTGTTTTTCTCTTAATGTCTCCAGAAAAGATAGTGGAGAACAATATTTACAAAGGTTACAAATTGGCCAGCTTTGGTTCATTAAAATGAAGACAATTTTGACAATTAATTCTATACAAAATTATCAGGAGACTGGAAACCAATTGTTTCATAGCGTGTTTCAGTCAAGCAAAATGACCACTGGTTGGCATTACTACAGAGGGGATTTTAAGCCTGAGAGAGGAAAATGAAGTAGCTGATCTTTAGGGTGTCTCCTAAAAATCAAAAGAAAAACATAGAAAAGAGAAGAAAACAAAGGAAAAAGCATTAGAAAAGGGGGTGGGGGCATAACAGTTAGTAATAACTGTTACTGACTTGAATGTGATTTTTAAGAGAATAAATTAAATCTAAATGACATGGGAGGAAGTCAAGGACTCTATTTTCAGAAAATTTAAAAAATGAAAGGATGCAGTTATGGTAGTAGAATAATAACATTTGAAGCAGAGAGATGCTTTTAGCCCAACAATGCCCAAAGGGCAGATTTTGTGGTCTGCATATGAGGCTTGAAGCTAATAAAGCAGAAATGAACAAAAGAAAGATGTGAAATGTAAAAGTGGGAGCTGTCATATGGCTCTATTACATGTGGGCAGTTTCTACATATCTTGGAAGACATGCAACATTTTACATATATACTGTCAGACAACAATTATTTTTTGGACGCTAGCTAAGTTTTGGGTCTTGTAGTTGAAATGGTGAATTAAATGTGAATAAATTTTCAGTCTAGTGAAGATAAACAATTAAGCACAGAATCATACTGCTATGTGGTATTAACAAACATACTTGCTTTTTTACTATAAACATTTTAGAAAGAAGCACTTCCTATTTTTTTTTCTATTTTCTTACCACTTGACTATTATTTAGCATCCTTTCTAAATCCTCTTGTGGATTAGTCAGAATACAATAAAATAGTTTAAAAATCTTACTATTTGTTTCCATGTTTCTTGGGACTCTGAATTTAAATAGATTTTCTACCTCCTTAAGAGACATTATTCCATAAAATTTCTATTCCAGGCTGTTTCTGTCTCTTTTATTTTTATCTCTCACTTACTCTTTCAGAAAATAACCATAAACAACTTTCCACCTTCTCAGATTTCAACATTCTCTTTATTCTTCAGAGTGAGTAGCTTATTTCAACACTCTTGTTCTGCCTCCTGCCAGTTCTTAGACTGATGAATATTACTTAATCTTTCAAACTTCAAAATATGGATCCTTACTTCAAGGATGATTTGTATGACTTCTAATATGTCATTGTATGGCTTTCTCATTTTCCTAAATTGCCAGCTACACACAACACTCACTGCACACTTTCTTACAACTACTTTGTTATAAAGTTTGGATATCATATATAACAGCCTTGTGTTTATCTGAGAGATGTTGAATATGTGATTTAATAAATGAATGGAGAGACAGATAGACAAAAGGATGACTTAGTAAAGGTAAATCTACCATGTACAAGTAGTACTCTACATTACGTGGAAGTAGAATATAGAAATGAATGGGATATTGCCCCTTACTTTAAGATGCTAAAAATTCATATTGAGAGATACATACATACAAAAAGGGTAAGCAAAGTGCTGCTGGGGGGTATAATGGAAAAAGTGAGCCTAACTGGGAGCATAAGGCCAGCCATTATAAAGGGAATGGAATGCTCCCCTAATTAAAGTCTTGTAGAAAGAGCAGGAAAGAGCTGGACCATGAAGAAGGCTGAGTGTCCAAGAATTGATCCCTCTGAATTATGTTGGTGGAGAATACTCTTGGGAGTCCCTTGGACAGCAAGGAGATCAAACCAGTCAATTCCAAAGGAAATTAACATGAAAGGACTGAAAACGAAGGACACCTGACACAAAGAAAGGACTCTGATGCTGGGAAAGATTGAAGACAAAAGGAGATGAGGGTCACAGAGGATGAGATAGTTGGATGGCATCACCGACTCAATGGACATGGATTTGAGCAAACTCCGGGAGATGGTGAAGGATAGGGAAGACTGGCATGCTGCAGTCCATGGGGTCACAAAGAATCAGACATGACTTCGGGACTGAACAACAACAAAAACCAATTAGGCTAATGAGTTTAGAATTTAGTCCGAAGGAAATAGGGACTCACAAAACATTTTTGAGAGAATAATCAGTTTTTTAAAAAACAGTAACTAGAACTAATATGGAGAGTTCCCTATAGATATTTGAAAGCATCCAAGTGAAAAATAAAGCTATTTAGATAACAATGGCAAGGGATGATAATAATCGTAATGCCATGTCAAATGGCTCTGTTAATATAACATTTAAATGCCCTATTATACTTGAATGACCATCCTCAATGTATCTGTAATAGGCACATCTACTTAGATGTAAGATTGATAAGTCTATAGAGAAAGCACCATAGGGAACTTCCTAAAATTTATAGCTGAAAATCAAACTTGAATGAAAATATGTATGGAAACACAAATTGAGGCTACTGAGCTACTGGAATATGTATCTGTTAATTAGACCAATGTTAGGTTTATATATCGGAGAAGGCAATGGCAACCCACTCCAGTACTCTTGCCTGGAAAATCCCATGGATGGAGGAACCTGGTAGGCTGCAGTCCATGGGGTCGCTAAGAGTTGGACACGACTGAGCGACTTCACTTTCACTTTTCACTTTCATGCACTGGAGAACGAAATGGCAACCCACTCCAGTGTTCTTGCCTGGAGAATGCCAGGGATTAGGGGAGCCTGGTGTGCTGACGTCTATGGGGTCGCGCAGAGTTGGACACGACTGCAGCGACTTAGCAGCAGCAGCAGCAGATTTATATATACACCTACAGTTTATATATAAGGAGGTTCCATTCTATCAAACTTTGTCTTTAATACTATCATAATTTGTTTTGCAAACAATGGCCCATAAACTGAAATGACATGTTATATTTGCAGCTTGAAAATTTTAGTGACATATATATTGATTTGGGAACTGATTTATTTAGTTTTCCAGGTTTTCTGGGAAAAAGAAACTAAGGAGAATATGATGGAAATGGCTGTATTTATTTTGAGGTCTTGGATATGTTTATCTGTTTGTCTCATCCTGATTAAGCTGCAGCTTATGTTAACCTTGGTGCATGTATATCTTTTCCTGATTTAATTGCAATTGCCTGGAGCTTCAATCTGCATCAAGCGCCTTGACAGCTTAGAAAACAACAAGAAAACAAACCAAAACCAAAGTCAGCTAGGGAGGAGGAGACGAAAAGGAAAATGAGAAGTAGGAGATTTTCATCGCACTGAATTTCATTGAGTAAACATTTATGTCCTCCTCAAATTTGTATGTTGAAGTTTTAACTCTCAGTGTGATGGCAGCTGGAGGTGAACCCATTGGGGACAATTAGGTTTAGATGAAGTCATGAAGGTGGGAGTCGCAAGACAGGATAAGTACCTTTACTAGGAGAGAGGGAGAGAGGAGAGAGAGATTGAGAGATCTCCTGAGAGAGATATCAGAGAGGGAGCGAGAAAGAGAGAGAAAGAGGTCTCCTTTGAGGCCAAGCCCTAAGAAAAGGCCATGGATGCCATAACAAAAAGAGAACCACTTGCAAGCCAGAAAGGGGGCCCTCCCTCAGAATTCAAATCTATTGGCACTTTGATCTTGTATTTTCCAACCTCCAGGACTGTGAGAATTAAATGTCTACTGTTTAAGCCACCCAGTCTAGCGCTTTTTGTTAGAGCAACCAGAGCAAAGACAGTGGGCATATTGTATAATTGGAATCTGTTATCCCTTTCCAAAAGCTGTCTCTTTCCCCTTTCTTTAAACATTATAGTTTTTATCTACAGAACAAGGTAAGAATGTGATGTTCAAGGAGGACAGGTTTCCTAAGTTTTACCAGCTATAAAAGGGAATAGCTTAATTAACATATAAAAACTTAAAATAGCAAGAATATTTTCTTTTGGCTTATAGGCTTAAAAGTCAGATTAACAAAAACCATAAAATAATTACTGAGGGTTTTCCCAGTTGCTTGTATGTACCCCTAATACGGCCTGTTTTGTATCCAGTCTACATATGTGCCCTGTGGAATCTTGTCCTTGAGGATGGCACAGGACAGGCAGGTGAAGGGTTCATTTTTGACTGGGTGACATTCTTATATGAGGCTAGAGCAAGACTAGTTAGGGTGAGGACTAACCAGGAAAAGTATGGGAGAAAAGTTAAAAGTGGAAATTGAGGGACTTCCCTGGTGGTCCAGCAGCTAAGACTCCACACTCCCAGTGCAGGGGGCTTGGGTTCAATCCCTGGTCAGGAAACTAGATCTCACAGGCTGCAACTAAGACCCAGCATAGCCAAATGAATACTTTTTTTTTTTTTTTAAGTGGAAATGGAGACAGAGACCACTAATGGCGATTTAAAAGGGTGGGGAAAAGAAGGCTATAAAGGTAAAAGATAAGCATCTAGGTTAGAAATCAGAGGGTTTAGGTGCAACACAGGTTGGGTTCAATGCACTGTTCTCAGAGTGGTTGAGAAACAAAGTGAGACCAGAATTGCCCACCAGTGCTGTGATCTAGCAGAATGGGGCACCACCCAAAGTTCCACATAAATGAATCACTGATATTATGCCATGTGTTTTTACAAAGAACAATTTGGCGGTCCTGACACGCACACACACACACACACACACACACACACACACACACACACACACACACACACACACACACACACCTGCACCCATCCCATCTTTTCTGAAATGTTTTCCTCCTTGGTTTCTGTGATATTGCGTTAGCGTGGGTTGTCTTCTCCCCTCTACTGGCTAATCTCCTCCTTAGCCTGCCAATATGAAACTGTCTTCTGAGGCATCAGGTCCAGCTGAGTTTTTCCTTTGGATCTTAAGAACAGAACTACAACCTCCTACTAAATAGTGTCTTCTAGATGTACTGCTGGCACCCCAGAATTAACATGCCAGTAATGAGCTTCTTTGTCCTCAAATCAATTCCTTTTCTTGATCCCTGAAGCTTTCTAATAACATCTTCAGGGCTTAGGACAATATTCTTATCATGACTTTTTGGCCCCTTCGTCTTTCTAGCTCATCACATCCTGGCCCTCTTCCACTAATGAATTTGAATTTCAGTAGCAGCTAGCAAAGAGAGAGCTGAGCTATGCACAAGGATTCTTCTCCCTGCAAAATCCAAATCTCACAAAGATTTATGCTGTTTTGGATGCAAATTTCATGTGCCTACAGAATTTCCTGTGAGTGTGGGATCTGAGTTTCTTTATTGAAAAATATTTGGTTTATTTACCCGTATAATAGATACACTCAGGATTTCCTTCCAAACAATCTTTCATTGTGTTTGTTTTCTTTTTTTTTCCTTCCTGTGTGAATATCATATTATCTCGCTTGAAATGTTTGGATTATAGTATTGTGTTAATTCATGTTCTTTTCTGATTTTCTGGCAACTTCATGATTTCTCAAGAAGAAATTTAGAAAAAAAAATCTAACATCTTATCCTTAAGCACATTTAATCCGGCTTTCCTAGTGGTCACATCTCCAGTACCATCAACCCCATAGTCACCATGACAGGCATGAAGTCAAATCTCTGCTCTACTTTGCTCAAAAGTGTTGATTCTCAGGACCTACTCTTCTGAAGGCAGTCAAAGAGGAGCTTGTGTTTACTAACAATTTCCACTCCTAGTAATCACAAACAAATCAGCTCTGTGATCTTAAATAATTCCTCACCTGAGTTAATAATAGCTACCTCATAAGCACTTGTGAAGGAAAATGAAACTCTAGATATAAAGTCTCTAATGGAGTTCCAGGGATACATTAGGCACTGGATAATTTCTGTGGGTGGTGATTATCAACACCGCTGTTGCTATAGTAGTTATGTTTTAAGAAAGCTTTAGGGAATGATACTAGATGCAGAAACATTGATATCAGCAAGCAAAACTGCTGGAAAGCAATTTGACCTCTAATATAGCAGAAGGTTTTATTATTATTATCATATTTTATTATTATTATTTTATCATTATTTTTATTGTCATTAAACAAAGTCAAGAGTTCATAAGACATAGACATATGCTACCACATAGCACAAACAAAACCCTCTTTTGCATTATTAATACTGATTAAGACTCATTTTATCATGGCTTAACTATTGATAAATTAAGATCTGGACCATTTATAAAATTAATGTAAAATTATCTTGACTTGGTTTAAGAAGACAATGAAGCATGCATGCCATTTGGAACAGTTTCTATATAAAATTGTTAATATTTAAGATTTAAAGTATGTAATAAAGTACAACAATTTAGAAAACTAAGGGGAGAAATCCATAGATAAACATCCTTGCTTTGAAAAGAGGAGAAAATAATCTTAAGTTGGCAGTGTATATTTCTACCTGTTTTGCACGACTGCTTGGTATGCAGGTATCAGGTCACAGGTAGAAGACACTGAGGACCATTATACAATGTAAATGTTTATCATTTATTACAATTACTGGCACACCTGTGGTAAATAACTTTGTGAAATTGTGCAGCAAAGATGCTGAAAATGCTCAACAGAGAAAGCAAGAAATAAAATTTCTCTCTCTCTTGTTTTTTAACCTACCATTGGATGGGATCCAACTTATATGTTTCATTGGTTGGAACAGCCACTCACAAGGCTGTGAAGCCAAAGTGTGTCTCTAATGAGTTCTACTTCTCCCCAGCCACCTTCCAAGCTCCCAATATTAGATACTTTGGATCCTCAGGGACCATATTTTCCTTCCTCTTGAGTCTTCTATTCCGAGAAACACTTTGTGCTTAGGTTTTGTTTTAAAAAACAAATCAATTCAGTATTTCCCAAACAAGTCAAAAACCCATAATTAATAAGCAAAAATAAATTTTTAATCACAAGTAATTATTATTATATCCAAGTTAAAAATTCTGGTAAAATCTCCCAGCATTGAACTGACATCCAATTTGCCCTCCGTGTTTGTGGATTCTGCATTCAGATTCAACACACTTCGAACCTTTTTTCAGAGAGCATGGATACAGGAAGGTCAACAACAAGGGACTTGAGCAGCTATGGATTTTGGTGTCTATAGAGGTTCCTTGAACCAGTCCCCTGAAGATACTGAGGAATGAATGTATTTATTATTACCATAACAACAAATTAGTTTATTACCTTAGGTGTAATTTTCCATCTAGTTTACCTTAGTGGTACCCCAGAAAGAAACTAGGTCCAAGGTTAAGCATATCTAGGTTCTAACATATCTAGGGTGGGCCCCAACCAGGTATGTGGAAAGACTCTCTAGACACCAACATCTGAGTTGAGGAGTATCTGCTTAAAATTGTATTCTTATATAAGTTGATTAGAAAACTAAAGCCTTACTGTGTTCTTTCTTCTGCCACCCAACCTCATAGCATTTATGTTATCAAAATGCTTCAGTCTTACACTAATGGGTAAAACTGAGTAAGATTTTCTGAAGTAGCAGCTATATCACAAAAAATATTTTTAAAGGACTGCTTTCATTACAATCCATACTATTCCCCTGGGTACCACTGGATACTGGAGAAATTGGAACATGGATAGTGTGCCACTGAACATGTTTATTCTTTGTTTTTCCCCTTCTTCCCTCAAAGAACACTAAAAAGTCTCAAGATCCCTGGGATGGTTAAAAATGGTTGATGCCCAGTTTACAGCTCACCACTTCCAAGTGTGAAGGTTTTTAAAACAAGTATTGTGAGTACTAGTGTCACACTCGTTTATATAATCCCATTCTAAGTCTCATTTTCCATTTGCTCTAATTTGTTCATCCACCAACTTTAGTTTTTTAAATGTGTTTATGTATAGCAAGCTGCATAAATATTACATATTTTCAACTTATTCTGAAATGACCTAAACCCTTGCCTTGGCCTCTTCTATCTTTCCCATCAAACAAACATGCTAAATGATAAAAGTTACTGTAACCATAGAGCCAGCCCAAACTGGCCCTTTGCCCTGTTTCTAACAAATATTAATACTGGTTTGTTTGTTTGTTTGTTTGTTTGTTTTTTCAGAAATAACAAAGCAGCAAGTCATGCAGATGGAAGAAATTGACACAGAGGAGAAAATTTTGACCTCAAGTAACAGCCAAAACCAAAGTTTCTCCCCGCAGTGGAACCAAAGGAGCAGCCATGACCAGAACCTGCAGTCAGGAACCTTTTCAGAAGCGAAGGTCTATTGTCTAGGACGATCTAATGCCAAAGCCCCCTTTACCACACTCAACCATAAATGACCAAGTTCCAAAGCCCTCCAATCGAAACCAGCCCTGCCAGCACTTCTGCAAGGCAACTTATCCTCCCCTAACTCATCAAAGTTCATGGAACCCCAGACCAGGGAGACAGATATGAGCTCTGCCTCCTCTCTGTTTGTTGGCCAACACTGCCATAAAACTCTTTGTTATCTCAAAAGCTATGATCAAAATATTAGTTTCTATGCACTTTGGGCAGCAAGCCCTTTGCTTGCTAACATTATCCTCAAACACCCTCTGGTGAAGTAAGATCAACAACATAACAAAGCAATTATGTCTCAGCCATGGAAAATCTGAAAAATAGATGTGCATGTCTCAGCCAGACTTGATCACATTCTTTTTTTCCTCAGCTCTTAAGTTAAAGTTTGAAACAGAGCTCACTTTTGGGTTAGAGGTGCTAACAAAGGTATCTGCAAATACATTCCAGGCCAGCGAGGCTGAGTGTTGATACAGTTTTTAAGAGAGAGAGAAGTTTTATCCCATGAACTCAGTGAGGAGGAAACACAGCCTTAAGCTATATCAACAGGGGATTAATGAGCCACAGGACATAAAGTCTAATAGAGAGCAAAGCATATTAATGAGCTCAAGGCTCACATTCACCCTGAACCATTTAGTCTGAGAAGACCTACCTTGCGTCCCTCTGATTCTTCTTCAGTGAATCATTCATGCTGCCGCCAGATGGTCCCATTCCAGTTCCTCAGCATCTAGAAAATAAAATCCAGACTGTGTGCTATCCAAGAACACCCAAATTAAGTCCAACGCAACTTGCTACTCATCAGACACCTTCTTACATTTCCCGGTCAGGCATTTTGCCATGATGCGCACAATCATTCAATGACAAGTTCCTTTGGAAATTTTTGTACAGATAAGTCTATGATCCCCAAAATATCCTTTCCAACATGTTCTGCCTCTGTTCAAATCCCACTCATTCTTTAAGACACAGATCAGACATAAAATCCTCTCTGAAGCCTACCTATATATTTTAGTCTGTGTCTTCATATATGCAAATACACTTTGTGGAAAATAATAACTAGGTTTTAGAGTGCCAGCACGTCTAAAGATAAAGAAACTAAGGTGGAAGATTAAATGGGGATAATACTAGTGTTTTCCTCAAAGGAGGGTTCCCCAGCTTCCCAGTATCTAATGCCTGATAATCTGAGGTAGAGCTGACATAATAATAGAAATTAAGGATACAATAAATGTAATGCTCTGAAATCATCCCCCACCCAGTCTATGGAAAAATTATCTTCCACAAAGCCAGTCTCTGTTGCCAAAGGCTTGGGGACAACTGCTTTAAAAGAATGTTTAGAGCATTTAATGTGACAATATATGCTAAGTCCTTAGTACTACATAAATATTAATTGCTTGGGAAATCAGGTAGATTCTTTACTGTCTGAGCTACCTGGGAAGCCCTTTATGTTAGCTATTAAGTGAGAATCTTTAAACTCTAAATGTGGGCTATCTGACTCTGAGAGTTATATTGTATAGGTGAGTGTACCTGTGTTGAGGTATTAACACAATGCTACTCCACTACTATGAACCGTGTTTTTGAGTTGGTTTATTTACTGTCTTGATCTCTTAGAGATTCACCCTTAACAAATGAGCATTCTGGAGCTCTTGTGTTCTGTGTTCCACAGACAATCGTGAGACCCATCCAAGTCTGAAGATGGAGATACAGATGGTCATGGAATAGGAAAGAATTAAGTAGCGAGAAGCTTACAGTGCTTTACCAAGCCACAGGGACTGGCTAGCACAAGATGGAATTTATCAGATTTGCTTGGAGTTTTGACTTTGCCATATGGGTTCAGACAAAACTGAAATGCAAAACAGAATTTTAAATCATTCAAAGCTGTGAATGAAAATTGCCAAGTTTTACAGTCTCAACTGTGAGGTGGTGAGATCACAGGAAGAAGATAGGTACTCTAAAAGAAACAAAATGATCTCATTCGTTAACTCACATAGCACCTACTATGTAGAAGACATGCTAAAGATGATGGGGAAAACAAAGTTGCTTTGGTAGATTTAGTGATCTGATATCTAGTATCCTAATGGCAGCTGAAGTTTTGGAGGTCTCTGGAGGCCTTATCATGAGCCTTGCATGCAATCTATTAAAAGCACAGCCAGGCATACATATATATTCATATATGCTTTCTTTATGAAATAATAACAGGATTCATATAATGGCAAACAAAATGATTTTTTCATTATCCAAACCATAAACTTTAAAAAATTTCAGTACATATTGTATCTCACTCTTCTAAATATATATACTGGGCTGGCCAAACTACGTGTTCCAGTCTTTCTATAACATCTTATGGAAAAATCCAAATATTTTGGCCAACTCAATATATAAAAGCATATAATTTCTAATGTATAGATAAACATGATTCATTTCAAAGATTTTGAAAAAATTACTATAATAAATGATGAAAATAACATTCTTTTTAAAACATTCTTTAAGTGACACAACTAAATAGACTTGGCTTCTCTATTCCTTTAGCACTTAATGAAGTCTTTGAAAGCTTTAGAAAAATTTCTAGAACACCTTATACCCTACACACAATTTCCCTATTGTTAACATCTCTTATTGATGTGCACACGTATCACAATTAGCAAACCAATACTGGTAAGTAATGATTCCCAAAAACTAAATTCTGTTCCTCAGGTTTTTAAAATATATTTTGAGGTAATTGTAGTTCTACATTCACATGCAATTTTATAAAATAACAAAGATTTGATATAACATTTACCCAGTTTCACTCAACAATAATATAAGCATATCTTAGAGACATTGCAGGTTTTGTTCCAGACCACAGCAATAAAGCAAATATTGTAATTAAGTGAGCCAAAGAACTTTTTTGGTTTCCTAGTGCATATAAAATTTCTGTTTAAACTAGTCTATTAAGTATGCAATAACATTTTGTCTAAAAAAAAAAAAATCAGTTAAGTTCAGTCGCTCAGTCATGTCTCACTCTGTGACCCCATGGACTGCAGCATGTCAGGATTCCCTGTCCATCACCAACTCCCAGAGGTTACTTAAACTCATGTCCATCAAGTCAGTGATGCCATCCAACCATCTCATCCTCTGTCGTCCCCTCTCCTCCTGCCCCCAATCCCTCCCAGCATCAGGGTCTTTTCTAATGGGTGAGTTCTTCACATCAGGTGGGCAACGTATTGGAGTTTCAGCTTCAGCATCAGTCCTTCCAATGAACACCCAGGATTGATCTCCTTTAGGATGGACTTATTGGATCTCCTTGCAGTCCAAGGGACTCTCAAGAGTCTTCTCCAACACCACAGTTCAAAAGCATCAATTCTTCAGTGCTCAGCTTTCTTTATAGTCCATCTCTCACATCCATACCCGATTACTGGAAAAACCATAGCCTTGGCTAGGCAGACCTTTGTTGGCAAAGTAATGTCTCTGCTTTTGAATATGCTGTCTTGGTTTGTCATAACTTTTCTTCCAAGGAGCAAGCATCTTTTAATTTCATGGCTTCAGTCACCATCTGCAGTGATTTTGGAGCCCAAAACAATAAAGTCTGTCACTGTTTCCACTGTTTCCCCATTTATTTGCCACTAACTGACAGTTAAATTGACAGGAAATTCATGTTAACACCACAATGTAATCTTTCTGTAAACCTATCAAAATGCCTGAAATAGAAAATACTGCTAACAACAAATGGCACTAAGGCTCCAGAGAAACTGGATCATTAAAACACAACTGGTGAGAATGCAAAATGGTATATCTATTCTGGGAAACAGTTTTCCAGTTACTTAAAAAACTAAGCATACAACCCACTACTCACACTCAACATTTATCCCAGACTGATGAGAAGTTACGTTCACACAAAACTGAACATGAATATTTGTTCTTGTTATTTAGTTGCTAAGTCATATGTGACTCTCTGTGACCCGCATGTATTGTTAGCCCTCCAGGCTCCTCTGTCCCTGGGCTTTCTCAGGCAAGAGCACTGGGTGGGCTGCCATTTCTTCCTCCAGGGGACCCTCCTGAACCAGAGATCGAGCCCATGTCTCCTGCATAGGCAGGCAGATTCTTTACCACTGAACCACCAAGGAAGCCACATTGACCTGGGTGAATCTCCAGAGAATTATTCTGACTTTACAAAAAGCCAACCCCAGAGGTTATCTAGATGATTCTGTTTATAGTACATTCTTGAAATGACAAAATTATAGAAATGGAGAACAAATTTTGATTGCTAGTGATAATGAAGGGATGGAAGTGGAAGGATTCTGTCTATAGAAGAACATGAGAGATGCTTGTAGGGATGGAAATGTTCTGTAACTGGAAATCAATGGAATGTAAATGTTAGAATAATTTTGCCTATATCTAAAAACATAATCTTGCTGAGATTATGATAATAATTGCTATAAACATATAAATCAGTCTGGAGAGAATTAACATCTTTACCTTGTTGAATCTTTCAATCCATGAATATAGTATATCTCCATTTATTTTGATCTCCATCTAATTTCAGTGTTTTAGCATTTTTAGCATACAAATCTTATATATTTCGTGTTAGATTTAAACCTAACTGTTTCATTTCCTTTGAGCAGTTGTTAAGTCATACAGTATTTTTCATGTTCAGGTTTCATTACTTGCATGTAGAAATGCAACTGTGTTTTGTTTATTTATCTTGTACCCTGGGAATTTTGTGAAATAATTTTTTTAGTGTTAGGAGGATTTTAGTATCTTTATTGAGATTTTATGTGTATTCAAGCATGTCATTTGCAACTAAAAAACTAGTTTTACATCTTTCTTTCTAACCAGCATTTTAATTTCCTGTTCATTGGTTAGCACTTCCGGAACTGTGTTGCATATGAGTGGTGAGAGAGCATTTGTTTTTAACGTACAGGAAAAGATCTACTTAACTCTTTTTGTCTTAATCATTTCTGACCTTAGTGGGAAAAACCTTAGTGACCATCTAAGATTAGAAACATCTGCCTTCACCATTAAGTATACTGTTAGCTGTAGAATTTTTGTAGGTGATTTTTATCAGCATGAGAAATGTCTCCCCTATTTCCATTTTTAGTACTTTATGTAATAAATGGATGCTTCTTGAGTTTTCTTAAACACTTATACTGCATTAATTGATTTCACAAGGTGATATATCTTCTTTAGCCTGTAACATGGTCAACTACATTATTTGATTTTCTAATATCAAACCAGTCTTATCATTGATGGTGGCATATAATTCTTCTTATATATTGTTACATTTTATTTGCTAATACTGTGTTAACAATCTTTGCACCTGTATTCATGAGGTATACTGGTTTATAATAATTAGTCTTTTTGTTCTGTGTTTTGTATTGACAATTTTTGTATCCATGCAATACTAATTTTATAACATAAATTAGAAAGTGTTTTTGTCTTATTTTCAAGATGACATTCAAAATAACTGGTGTTATTTTGTTCTTTATTTTAGCTGAGCTCTTGATATGGGAGCTTATTCATTTATGACTTTTCTCCTTTTATATGCATGTATTTAGTACGATAAATATTCCTCACAACACTGTTTTCATCTCATTACTATTCCCCTTCAGAGATATAATTACTTTAAACAATTTTATTTTTTAGTGTAGTTTCTTTCTGCTGTTCAGATTGTGTGATTTCTGTTATTTATATTATAAAGTTCAATGATTCTTACTTTGGTTTCCTCTATTTGGCTGTTAAATCAATTTGTTGAGTATTTCATTTCAATTACTCAGTTTTTCAATGATTAATTTCCATTTTTTTTTATATCATCTATTCCTTTGCTGAAAATGTCTAGTTCTTCATGGCAGGATTCTAGCAAAAATTAAACAAAACTATGTATACAATATTTGGCAGAGTGCCTCACACATAGTTACTTAAAAATGATAGCTGCTATTATATTTTATTTCTAATAGGTAAAAAATCAGATTTTTTTCAATTAAAAATCATATAATCTTAAACAAAATGCTACAGTCTTTACCACGAGACTGTCATTAGTTAGGATAGAAATTCATGGAATTTATATCACTAATCTGGATCCAGTAACCTGGTGAAAAGGCTTATTATCAGAATGTTTGAACATATCTTAATTATAATTATATACATTTCAGAGTACAACAAAAATTCCAGTCTGCTAATCAGAATGAAGAAAGCTTGTGGATTGAACCTTATGATAAATGACTTCACCCTGATAGGATTCCACTACAGTACTGAAAGTGCAATATATTATGACAGAAAGGAAAGTGTCAAAACTGTTTCCCGGATTTGAGGAGATGTGCTTCATCATATGTCTTGATCAGCCTTTTTATTGAATCTCTGAATATTAACTAGCCTTGTGCTGCTGTAACGTATTTCTTTCCAAGGCTGAGGGACTGTTCTCAGGACATAATCCTGACTATTTCTGAAATCTCAGGTGTTACCCTTTTTATGATGAAAGTCTTATATTCAAATCCAGTTCTATCTACCAGGCTGAGAAACCAATACTGAAAAGCACACCCTTAGGAAAGACCTTGCACCAGGTTGCAGGCTGCCAAGCCCTACATGCTCCCTGCCCAGTGCCAACCCAGGAGTAAGATTAAAGGATGTGCCTCTTCCCCACCCGACTCCCCCCACTCCACTTAGGGCTAAAGCTGTGAATCACTGTTTTGAGTAGATTAAACTATAAAATACCAATTAATTCAAATGGTTGTGAACCTGGTTGATATTGTGGTAACCTGGAAGCAAACACACTTTATTGACTACAACAATCTTTTGGGAATTCATTTTTCTGAGGAATAAGGGCCAGGAAAAGTTTATCCAACAGGGCTCTGCAAAATGAAGAGCTTTCCAAAATAATTTTCTACCAGTTCACATATTTATTAGGCACTTCTGTTTGTATTTCTTTCCACCACTCCTTTCATCCTCCTAACTTCGAAGTGAAGTCTGTGATCCCCATTTTGCAGATGAGGCTTGTTGAGCTTTTAAGACTAGCTAGAACCTGGATTTTCATTCTCCTCTTTCTGTCTTTAAGTCCTAGGTGTTTTCACCTAAATCCACTCTCTTTCTGGGCTATTCTTGATCAGTTTAACTTCTGGCCCAAATGTCCCATCAGCCAAATTAACGTTTTCTACGAGACTGTGAAAGAAGCACAGTGCATCCCTGTGGCCAGCAGAGTAAACAACAGGAAACAAAGGGAAAACCTAGCAGCCTGGGGAAGTGGCAGCCTTGAGAATACTTGAAATACGTTGTTCCTAAACTAAGAGTTTGGAAACTAATAAAAAGGCATCTTCTCTTTCAGGAGGTTTAGTTTTGTATTAAGTTTTTGGTTTTTCTGTTTGAGTTTCTGTGTGTATTTTGCAGTGTTTTATTTTTTAATCATTTCCTATACAACAAACCATAGTACAAACATTTTTTATATACATAAGCTCATTTAATCCTCACAATGGCCCTATAGTATCAGTGCTATTAATTATAACTCCTCTTTCTATAATGGAGGAAATCAAACTTCAGAGATGCCATGTGACATGACCAGTTAAGTTAATCATCGTATGACCTCTGGGCTATTCACTTAAGTAGTTCAGAATTCAAACTCAGATTTTAGCCCACCAGTAAGTGCATCCTGTTTTGTTGCAGAGTATCTTACAGATTTTCCATTTTAAAAAGTAGGCTTCAGCAAGCTGTTTCTTTTTTAGGCCCCTGCAGCTTATGAATTTATAAACAGACAAGAGAAACTGCGGCAGTAGATGAGACTATTTCCATTTTCTTTGACCATTTCCATCTTATTAAAATTTTAAACATATTAATTACTAATTAGAGACATCTAGATGGTAATCACAGAGATTTAATTTACCCAATATCATTTATGGGAAGGTGAGATTTGTCACTTGGAAATGATAATTAACTCATCAGAAATGTTTGGGACTGGAAGGAAAAAATTAAAAGGAAGTACTTGGGAGTTAGGCTAAAAAAAAAAGCAACCAAGCCTCTTACTGAATACATTGGTGCAAGGCAAAACAACATTCCTACTGGTCTGTGGTTTTAAAGCCAGAATTCTTAGTAAAGAGGACCATACCAGAAAGATCTTTAACACCTTAATGTAAGTTTAATGGTCTGTGACTGTTGCTTTCCTAATGCCTAATCAGAATCGCAAATTGATTTTCAGAGGCCTTTGTTGTTGTTGTTGTTGTTGTTGTTGCTGTTTTGCTGTCTTCTACGGAAGAAATTTACTACATCCATAGTGTTTTTTCTTCTTGTCTCTTTGCCTCTATAACATAAAAATACCACAGATAGAGAATAATAAATTATATAACTGTTGTTACAGAGCAAATAGTAGCTTTTTTCCCCCCTCAATGTTTATTGAGAACTTAAGTGTCTGGAGTATAGATATTAATATTAACAAGAGTGCTGCATCTATCAGAAAATATATACTTTCAGTTTCTATCAGCCTTTATAAAATCACCTACACAGTACTAAGCAAACCATCAGTTTGCAAGGGAACTAGGTCTCACTTGTTCATTGTTCAGTCATGTCTGACTCTTTGCAACCCCATGGACTGCAGCATGCCAGGCTTCCCTGTCCTTCACTATCTCTGAGTTTGCTCAAACTCAGAGAAAGTCTCAAATATTTCATGGACTTGGCTTTCTTTCCAAAATATTCTAGAGGAACTGGACATTTTTAAATGAAAAATGTAAGAATAGAAAAATTTTAAATATATGAAAAATGAATAAGAAATGTGTTTTTTAAAATCCCAGGTACAATAATTATTTTTAAAAATGATCTTGAATTGTTATTAAAGATGTTTCTGCTCCACTTGTAGTAGTAGTGTAATCCATACCCTTTTAATACCATAGGACCTCCCTCCAAAAACACTGGTTTCCCAGCAATGATGTTCAAAGAGCTCTTTAAATAGTGGCTTTTTCATTATAAATTTTGCATGTAAACACTTTGCATGCTCTGATTTAATGAGGCCATTCAAAGCTTTCTTAATACTACTGCAACTTTCTCCCTCAGGACTCATTTGATTGCTCAGAAATATCTTTGATCATTTGCATTTACTAATTTAGGGAACCATGAGGATATTTTCTGAGCCCCTACTAAATTCCTGATAGTGAGCCCTGGGGATACAGCAATAAACAAGACAAATGTGGTCCTTACCTTCACTGAGCTTGTAATCCATTGGATAAAACAGATTTTTGAGGATGTAATCACAGGACAGTGAATTCAACAAGGAAATTCGTGCACAATAAAATATTTTATACATTATAAAATGAGCATATGTCAAAATTTTTTAAGCATGCATTAATTAATGAGGGAACCAGAAATTGGTTCAAATGTGAATATAATTTACAGAGATTCGTACTCTGAAATGAAATTTATTTCATTATTAGGAACAAGAACAATTTGCATTGCTCTGAACAAAAATCAGTAATATTACTATCGTGCATGCTAAGTTGCTTCCCTCATGTCCAGCTCTTTGTGACTTAATGGACTATAGCCTGACAGGCTTCTCTGTCCCTAGGATTCTCTAGGAAATAATTCTGGAGTAGGTTGCCATTACCTACTCCAGAGGATATTCCTGACTCAGGGATAAAAGAAATGTCTCTTATCTTCTCATCAGTCTTCTTCTATCTCTACATAGTTGTAAGAAAACCTAGTCAAAGTCAATTAAAGACACCTCTGTGAAACCAGGTAATTCATAGAGGGCTCACTGGCTGCAGTGTCCCACACTCCTCCCAAGGTACGCCCAGTAATCTTGGTGAGGTTTTTTGGCCTATTTCCAAGTTTTTGACAGTTTACCCTGGTAGCTTAAAAGAGATAACTAGAAAAATGTTAGTAATACAGGAAATAAATAGATAGTTACCACATCCCTGTAAACCTTTACTGGAAAGCATAATATGAACATAATATGAAGCAGGAGTAGTAGAATCTCAAAACAAAAGAGAAACCAATTGAAACACAATTTTAGAACATATGTCACTTTGCCTTGTTTCCAGGAAGAAAGATGGATTTTTGTCAGTACCTTTCCTCTTGAGTATCAGATAAAAGGTTGAAAATTCAGTTCCACCTCTACAAGAAGGCATTCAAATTTTTCTATGTATATCTACATATATATTCTAAATTTATATATTTTTAAATTTATATTGAGTAGGAAAAATATACAACATCATGAATTTTAAATTTAATTTATATAAATAAATTAAATACATTAATAAATGAAATTTAAATAAAATCAGGAATTTTAAATTTCTTGATAATATGTTGAATGTATAACCATTAAAACAATGTGTGTAGCATAGTTAATTCAATCTTTCTTTAGCTGGATTTACGATAATTATTAATTATTAAAATAATAGTCTGACAATATCTCTATATGAACATATTTGCTTATACATGTGAAAATACTTATTATTGTTATTTTATTGATAATAAAACTGGAACAAAAAGATTAGGGACAAAGAATTGCATAATTTTTCCAGTTAACATTTTGTTTGCATCTTTCTTTTCTGCTTTCTTTCATCATTGTTTTTTCACTTTTTCCAACACTAACTGGAGGTAGATATTTATTTCTTTTATTTTATTTTTAAAAATTTATTTATTTATTTTACTTTACAATACTGTCTTGGTTTTGCCATACACTGACATGAATCCGCCATGGGTGTACATGAGTTCCCAATCCTGAACCCCCCTCCTACCTCCCTCCCCATATCATCTCTCTGGGGTAGATATTTATTAAAGAATAAAAAGCATACAAAATCTCTCTTCTTTCTACTAAAAACAAGTGAAGCTAATAACTGTATAGGAGTATAATTTATAAAAATATCAAATTACCATGTTGTACAACTGAAACTATGAGGTTGTAGGTTACCTATACTCAAAAAAAAAAAAAAAAAAAAGTAAGTGAAATCCAAAAAGAAAAAGAAGTGAATGTTTCTCAGCTTAGAGATTAACCCACTTCTCATCATGATTAGGGTCTAGTGGGGAAAATGCTCTTTGAGAGAATATTTCTTCTCCTTATCTCTCTTGGTGGGATAACAGAAAAATCATGGAGAATGTGAATGTTAATAATATAGAAGAATCCAGACGGAGGAAAAATATGCTGCTTAATTTACAATGAAGGAAGTGATTGCATAACCACCAGATACCCTTTGCTTGCAACAGGAAGGTCATTTAAATCATTCATGCCTTAGAAGAAAGTATACAGATCATTTTATTATGCCCTCTTGAATGTTGTTTTACAATCTCAATCACTTGAGAACTAACTCTGGGAGGCATTGCTAAAATAAAGCAAGATAGTATGCAGTCTATCTTTAGAACACAACTTTTTAAATACTTTTGAGACAGCAAAACAAATTAATACTTGGTATATGTAATACTTGTCTGTGCTTCCTTTTATGAAATCACTGACATGGCGATGTTTCTCTTTAAATAATTAAATATGTGACATCACTGTGATTATAGGCAGTCAGTAAAGAATGCACTCTATTTGGTCATAAATTAAAATAATGGGCTTCACAAATGTACATTTTTTAGATGTTAAATTTGATACTGATTCTTAAAATTTACTTTATTCTGGCCATCCTATTCTTCATTTTTTCACACTTTCTTAGTGTATGGAATCCATGAGTTGCATTATAGCAGCACATTTTCTTGGGCCCCATTAATACTTCATGCTCTCTCTCTCTCTTTTTAAACCAAAAATGATTAAATTTGACTTATAATATTGAGAAAGGGAATTGAGCCAATTATCTAGCAGCCAGGAATATATTCTATTAATTACCCAATACTATTAAATATAGTTCTGTACTTCCTAGAAACCAACATCAACCATTAATTTTGTTGAATTATATGAGTTTCATCCTCTAACAGGATGTGGTATTATCTGGTATGTGTGTATGTTTGCTAACAATGAAATCTGGAAAAACTTACTGAGCAACCCTTATTTAAGATACATTAGATAGTGCCATGGTCTAGATGCTTGGTCCTCCCTAAGATTAATATGTTAAAATTCTAACCCCCTAAATTGATGGTATTAGGAGGTAGGGACCTGGGAGATGATTAAATCCTGAGGTTGGAGTGCTTATGGTTGGAACTAGTGATCTTATTAAAAGAGATCATACAAAGATTCCCTGGTGGCTCAGATGGTAAACAATCCTCCGGCAAAGCCTGAAACCTGGGTTTAATCCCTGGGTTGGGATGATCCCCTGGAGAAAAGAATGGCTGCCCACTCCAGTTTTGCCTGGGAAATCCCATGGACAGAGGAGCCTGTATTCCATGGGATCACGAGTCTAATGTGACAGAGAGACTAACACTTCCACACACTTTTGCAGAGATTCTAGCCCCTTCCGCTAGAAGAGGACACAGTGAGGAGAAGCAGCAGAGCCCGAAGGAGGGCCTTCACTAGGACATGATGACAATGGCACCTTAATCTAGGACATTTAGCTTCCAGAGCTTGAGAAATGAATTCCTGTTTTTTCTAATCCACCCAGTTTCCAGTATTTTCTTAGAGCAGCTTGACTAGACTAGAAAATAAACAGCAAAATGCAAAGCTATTCATGATTTCATACTGTTCTTATTCCACAGGAGGTTTATTTTTCTGTTTTATATTATGATAAAATTTGAAAATTTTGATTTGCAAAATTTTATTCCAGTTCTATACTATTTAAGATGTTCATAAAGGGAGAAGAAAATTCAGATTTGGTGTTCAAAAGTACAGCAGAAATGAGCATGGAATATTTCTATTTCTGCTCATTTAAAAAATATTTTTCCCTGCCCTACTCCCCAAGTTGTTCTTTGGAAAACTTTATGATATTTGCAAATTCCAAGATTCACTTATTCTAAGCTGGGCTAAAAAGTCATAGGAAAGTTTTTACTTTCATGTCTTATACTCGTGTTTGTTTCTTATGCCACTTGGTAGAAAGAGAGCAAGATGAGGAAACAAGGTCACCAAGGAAAGTAAGGGATACAATAAAAATATATATCAAGTCAGTTCAGTTCAGTTCAGTCACTCAGTTCTGTCTGACTCTGCGACCCCATGGACTGCAGCATGCCAGGATTCCCTGTCCATCACCAACTCCCGGAGTTTACTTAAACTCATGTCCATTGAGTTGGTGATGCCATCCAACCATCTCACCCTCTGTTGTCCCCTTCTCCTCCCACCTTCAACCTTTCCCAGCATCAGGATCGTTTCAAATGAGTCGGTTCTTCACATCACGTGGCCAAAGTATTGAGTTTCAGCTTCAGCACTAGTCCTTCCAATGAATATTTCCTTTAGGATGGACTGGGTGGATCTCCTTGCAGTCCAAGGGACTCTCAAGAGTCTTCTCCAACACCACAGTTCAAAAGCATCAATTCTTCGGTGCTCAGTTTTCTTTATAGTCCAACTTGCACATCCATACATGACTACTGGGATACATGGAAAAAGGGAAAGATACCCTTGTTATTTCAGCTGCATTATCTTTGCTTGCTTGTTTCTGTTTATGTGTTATGGCTTCATCTCTCATCTGTGCTCCTAGTACTTCATGCTGCAGACATGAAGAAACATATTATTTTCAGTTTCCTGAACATACTGTTAGTGGGAAAGAAAGTTTCCTTTACCCTTCTAGTTTTCTGGCCAATCTAAGAATTAAATTGATATAAAGCATAACTACAGAAGAAAATCAAGCAAAAGTTTAATAACATGTATATATGAAAGACCCAGGAAAACTAAGTAACTTGCCAAAATAGTCAAAACGCCTTAAATATACCATCTTCAGCTAAAGACAAGCAAGGATGTTGGGGCGGGGCGGGCAGTGAGGGTGGGTGGGTGGTTTTGGACTTCAAAGCAGAGGAAGGCAATTTACATGGAGATGGAAAAACACGTTTGCCCTGCTGAGTTTCCCCCACTACACTTCTTTATATATTTGGTGATAGCTCTATTGCGGGAACAGGCCTTTCTCTAAATTCTTTAGGCAACTAAGTGTGAGTGTATGAGTGTGTGTGTGTGTGTCTGTGTGCACGCACATGCTCAGTCGCTAAGTTGTGTCTCACTCTTTGTGACCCCACGGACTGCAGCCCACCAGACTCCTCTGTCCATGGGATTTCCCAGGCAAGAATACTGCAGTGGGTTGTCATTCCCTTCTCCAGGGGATCTTCCTGACCCAGGGATTGAACCTGCATCTCCTGCCTTCATCTCCTGTTTTGGCAGGCTGGTTCTTTACCACTTGAGCCACTTGTGAAGGCCTAGGCAGCTAAGGGGAAAAGCCAAGGGGGAAAGTCAAAGTTTACTCCATGGACCTTTATTGTTTGCAGTTGGAAAAAAATCGCATATCAAAGAGACATAGGAGGGTGGCAAATCTTATGTTCTCTGGGGTCTCTGAGATGAGCTACTTTAACTCAAATGCTTCAGTGTGCATTTCCTGAGAGATAACCCCTTATGTAATAACCACAGTACAGTTATCAACTTCAGAAAATGTAGAGTTGATATAATATTTTTAGCCAACTTGGTATTTGTTTTCCAATTTTGTCAATTGACCTATCAATATTAAACTCTCAATATTACAACCTGGTATAGCTCTCCATTTATTTATGTTTTAATTGTTCTCAGCACTGTATGCATATCTTGAACATACTTTTAGAAATCTATTCCTATGCATCATATTTATTTTATTTCTAAATTGTTAAACACTAGTATATACATATACTATTGATTAAATACGCTGACTTGTACTTTGTGATGTTGCAAAATTAGTATTTTCATAATTTGTTGGGAAATTTATTAGAATTTTCCATGTACATATTCAAGTTGTCTAAAAATAAGGACAGATTTATTTCTTTGTTTCCTATCTATATGCCTTTTATTTCTTTATTTTGTGCTTTTGCACTGGTTAGGTCTTCCAGTATAATGTTGAATAAAATTGGTAAAGGGAGAATATTCTTACCTTGTTCTTGATCTTTGGTCAAAAGCAATTAGTTCAACACTACTAAATATGACTTAAGGTGAGAAATGGAATATCTCTGGCCATATCAGTAAACTACGAATGTCACAGTCATCAGCAATTTCAACCATCAAGGGTTGTTAGCTAGTGAGCCCTGAGGAAACTCAGGATGTGAAAACACAGGACACTGGCCCCCGATTGGTGAAGGAATGGTATCAGTGAGTCCACACTCTTGCACCTGCTTACACACAGAAAAGCATTAAATCCCTTGGCTTGGCATATCTGGTGTCTTTAATTAACAGTAATTTTTGATGTTCCCGACTACCTGCCCTTTGTTGCAAAACCCCTATATATCTTAGTCCCTTCCCTCACTTCTTCAAAACAGTTTCTCAGAGCTATCTGAAATGCCGTCTCTGGGGCCACAGTCCTTTTGTCTCAAATAAAACTTAACTTGCAAATTTCGCACTGTGCATTAAGTCAACATAGGCATTAGGGTTTGGGTTTTTTTTTTTCTTAATATGTTCTTTATCAAGTTGAGAACATTCCTTCTATTCGTAGTTTGCTGAGAGATTCATCATGAATATGTGTTCAATTTTATTAAACGCTTTTTCTGCCTCTATCATTATTTTCTCAATTTTGTTAACATGATGAAAACCTTAATCAGTTTCTAAATGTTGACTCAAACTTTCATGTCTTAAATGAACTTAACTTGGTCATGATGACTTACCCATTTTAAATAATGCTGAATTTTAACTTTCTACTATTATATTAGTTTTTTGCATCTGTATTTATGACAGACATTGTTCTTATACATTTTTTTCTTTGTTGCAACATCTTCGCTTTTGGTATCATGGTTATGGTGGCCTCATAAATAAGGGAGGAATCATTCCCTTTTCATCTATTTTCTTTTTTTTTATTTATTTATTTATTTATTTATTTATTTATTTTTTAAATTTTAAAATCTTAAATTCTTACATGCGTTCATCTATTTTCTGATGAAAAGAATGGTAATATTCTTTTGCAGATGTTAGGCAGAACTCATTAGTGGAGCTATCTGAGCCTGACACTTTCTCTATGAAAAGGTTTTTATTTATAAATTAAATATCTGTCTTAGATATAATACAATTCAAGTTTTCTATCACTGTATATATTTTGGAAAAATCTTGTTTTCAAGGAATTTGTTATCTCATCTGGGTTGACAAATATATTGACATAAAGTTGTTGATAATATTCCTGAATTATTCAGTTTATATCTCTAGGATGTCGAGTGATAGCTCTTCTTCTACTTCTAGTACTAAGTTTGTGTCCTTTATCTTGATCAGTCCAACTAAAGGTTCATCAATTTTATGGACTTACTCAATGAGCAAACTTCTGTTTTTATTGATTATTCTTATTGTCTACTTTCTTCAAAATCATCAATCATGTTTCATATTTGTTTTCATTTATTTTCACTTTAATTTGATCTTTTTCTAGCTTCTTAACAACAAAGATTTTATCATTGATTTTAGCTACTATTTCTGTTTATATTTAAGCATTTAAATCTCTAAGTTTTCTGTAAGTACTGTTCAGCTGCATCCCACAAATTTTGATGTTTTGCATTTTCATTCAGTTTTAAAATATTTTCTAATTTCTCTTCTGATTTTTTCTGTGATCTATAGGTTATTTAGAAGACTGTTGTCTGATTTCCAAATTTATAAAGATTTTCCAAATATTTTCCTGCTACTCATTTCTGTTTTAACTATGTGTGGTAAGAGACAATGTTCTATATTACTTCAATCATTTCAATTTTGTTTGGATTAATTTTGTGATAAAAAATGTACAGTGTCATAGTAAATTTAAGTGAGCATTTGAATAAGATGTACTTTTTTATTGTTTTTTGGTATTTCTAAAGATCACACTTACTCCAAGTTAATAACATTCATAGGTCTTCGAATTCTATAAATTGTAAATTATTTTATATTAGTTAACAGTAGTCACATCTTCTATATCTTTATTGTTTTTCCTATCTACTTAGATATCAATTTCAAAGAAAAATATATAACATATGTACTATGAGTGTGGAATTGTCTGTTTCTTCTTTCTCTTCTAACAGTATGCACGCCCTGCATTTTGAAGCTCTATTGCTGGGTGCGTATAGTAATATAATACAGGGTGGGGGCAAGGGGAGAAGCAAGATACTGGAGGTGAAATGAAACTGATGTAGCTGCAAGTAAGCAAGCCAGCAAGCATAAATAGTTATATGCCAGTTTGCAAATAAGGAGAGTAATTTTAGAAAAAAAAATTGCAACAACCTATCAGCATGAGAGTATAAGTAGCTATGGGCTATGCAATTCCTCTGTATCTAAAGTTTCAGTGGACATTATGGATAATTCTAAAACAGAAAAGCTACTATATCTATCTGCCCACCTGCCTATGTATCTATCTATCTATAAAAGGTTGACTTTTGAACAACTGTGGCTTAATTGTGGGTTCCACTCTTGCCTGGAGAATCCCATGGGCGGAGGAGCCTGGTGGGCTACAGGACATGGGGTCGCTAAGAGTCAGAGATGACTGAGCGACTTCACTTTGACTTTTCACTTTCATGCATTGGAGAAGGAAATGGCAACACACTCCAGTAATTCTTGCCTGGAGAATCCCAGGGATGGCAGAGCCTGGTGGGCTGCCGTCTATGGGGTCACACAGAGTCGGACACGACTGAAGAGACTTAGCAGCAGCAGCAGCCACATTTGCAGATTCAAGCAACCACAGATCTTGTAGAGCTGCAGCATTTAATATGTTAAAATACCTGGGTATAAGTGGACCCAGGCAGTTCAAATTTGTTTAAGGGTCAACTGTATTTTTAATAGTTATTATCCTGGGATGGGTATTTGAATTTCATATTCTCATGTACCATCTCTTGAGATTTAATATTTGAATTAAGCTGCTGACTTTCTGGGGAGAAAGCAATGGCAACCCACTCCAGTACTCTTGCCTGGAAAATCCCATGGATGGAGGAGCCTGGTAGGCTGCAGTCCATGGGGTCGCAAAGAGTGGGACAGGACTGAGCGACTTCACTTTGACTTTCCACTTTCATGCATTGGAGAAGGGAATGGCAACCCACTCCAGTGTTCTTGCCTGGAGAATCCCAGGGACAGGGGAGCCTGGTGGGCTGCCATCTATGGGGTCATACAGAGTTGGACACAACTGAAGCGACCTAGCAGCAGCAGCAGCAACTGACTTTCTAGCTCACCCAGCCTACCATGATCAGGCAGTCTTGTACTCCTTGGGCAGTGACAAAAACAAAGAGGAGCAATCAGTGATCAGGGTATCACGAACAGGAGGATGAGCTCTACTGGCTCCAGAGCAGGAATTAAAATGGTAAGATGGAGGGTGGAAGGAAACATGGATTTGGAAAACTACTGGCAAATTTGTTTACTCTGGTCTCAATATCTACCAGTACAAAGATTAATATGTTCTTGGATTCATAGGGTTAATTCTCCCCAAATTTCTCATGACTCTAGCCTTTTTTCATAAGTGTGTTGGATATTCTCTTTTTGCAACCTCAGTCACTCATATTTTGAGCTTCCATAAGTTGACACTTAAGCTCTGAATCACGGCACCCTTGGGCTCTGACTTACTTCCTTGCCAGGCCATGGTTCTGCAGTGTCTGCCCTCCTCTATGTATGTTAACAAACCTTGCCAGAGAGCTTTCTAAACTATGTCTTGTCAGATTCCAATGATGGCTTACCTTCTCCTCTGCTCCCTCTCACCATCTTTCTATATTAGGCTCGGACTTGGTAGTGGGTTCTTGCAGGGTGTCCAGTCTTTGTTGATTTCCTTAAAACCTTCTCACACTGTATATATGATCTTTATCAGCTCTCCTGAACCATTCCCATGTCCAAGGTCAGGAGTGGTGGCTGCGCTTCACTGGACAGGCCGTGTGGAGATACCCCATGTCCAAGGTCAGAAAAAAACCAGTAAGGCGGTAGACACTGGAATGGCTGTGAGACAATACCCCACATCCAAGGGCAAAGGAGGAGCCCCAGCAAGATGGTAGGAGGGGCAAATTCGCATTTAGAATCAAACCCCATTCCCACCAGAGATGCTCAGAGGGCTCACACAAACCTTGTGTGCTCCAGGACCCAGGGACCCCAAAGAGATTGAGACACAACTGTGTTTGAGTGTCTCCTGTGGAGGTATGTGTTGGCAGTGGTCTACCGCAGGGGCAAGGGCTCTGGGTGTGGATATGGCATAAGCCCTCTTGGAGGAGGTTGCCATTAACCCCACCATACAGTTGTCAGAACTTACACAGGACTGGGAAATAGATTCTTGGAGGGCACAACAGAACCTTGGGCACCAGGACCCAGGAGAAGGGAACAGTGACCCCACGAGACTTGCCTGTGGGTGTCTGGAAGTTTCCTGTGAAAGTGTGGGTCAGTGGTGGCCTGCTGCAGAGTTGGGGCATGGACTGTAGCAGTACAGGCATGGGATCTTTTGAGAGAGGTCACCATTATCTTCATTACCTCCACCATAGTTTGACCCCAGGTATAGAAGGGAAGGAACACAGCTCTACCCATCAACAGAAAATTGGATTAATGATTTACTGAGCATGGCCCTGCCCATCAGAAAAAGACCCAGTATCCCCCTCAGTCAGTCTATTCCATCAGGAAGATTTCACAAGCCTCTTATCCATCTCCATCAGAGGGCAGACAAACTGAAAACCGCCATCACAGAAAACTAACAAATCTGATCACATGGACCACTACCTTGTCTAACTCAATGAAACTATAAGCCATGCCGTGTAGGGCCACCCAAGACAGATGGGTCATGGTGGAGAGTTCTGACAAAATGTGGTCCACTGGAGAAGGGAATGGCAAACCACTTCAGTATTCCTGCCTTTAGAACCCCATGATCAGTATGAAAAGGCAAAAAAATAGGACACAGAAAGATGAACTCCCCAGGTCAGTAGATGTCCAATATACTACTGGAGATCAGTTGAGAAATAACTCCAGAAAGATGAAGGGATGGAGCCAAAGCAAAACCAGCACCCAGTTGTGGATGTGACTTGTAATAGAAGCAAGGTTAGATGCTGTAAAGAGCAATATTGCATAGGAACCAGGAATGTTAGGTCCATGAGTCAAGGCAAACTGGGAGTGATCAAACAGGAGGTGGCAAGAGTGAACGTCAACATTCTAGGAATCAGAGAACTAAGATGGACTGGAATGGGGGAATTTAACTCAGATGACCGTTATATCTACTACTGTGGGCAAGAACCCCTTAGAAGAAATGGAGTAGCCATCATAGTCAACAAAAGAGTCCTAAATGCAGTGCTTGGATGCAATCTCAAAAACGACAGAATGATCTCTGTTCATCTCCAAGGCAAACCATTCAATATCATGGTAATCCAACTCTGTGCCCTGACCAGTAACACTGAAGAAGCTGAAGTTGAACAGTTCTATGAAGAAGTACAAGACATTCTAGAATTAATAGTCAAGAAAGATGCCCTTTTTATTTTAGAGGACTGGAATACAAAAGTAGGAAGTCAAGAAACACCTGGAGTAACAGGGAATTTGGCCTTGGAATACAAAATGAAGCAGGGTAAAGGCTAATAGAGTTCTGCCAAGAGAATGCACTGGTCATAGCAAACACCCTTTTCCAACAAAACAAGAGAAGATTCTACACATGGATGGACATCACCAATGGTCAACACTGACATGAGATCGATTATATTCTTTGCAGCAAAAGATGGAGAAGCTCTATACAATGAGCAAAAAGAAGACCAGGAGCTGACTGTGGCTCAAATCAGGAACTCCTTAATGACAAAGTAAGACTTAAACTGAAGAAAGTGGAGAAAACCACTAGAGCAATCAGGTATGACCTAAATCAAATCCCTTATGATTATTCAGTGGAAGTGAGAAATAGATGTAAGGGACTAGATCTGATAGAGTGTCTGGTGAACTATGGACAGAGGTTTGCGACACTGTACAGGAGACAGGGATCAAGACCATCCCTACGGAAAAGAAATGCAAAAAAGCAAAATGGTTCTCTAAAGAGGCCTTACAAATAGTGGTGAAAAGAAGAGAGCCAAAAGGTAAAGGAAAAAAGGAAAGATACACAAATTTGAATGCAGAGTTCCAAAGAATAGCAAGGGGAGATAAGAAAGCCTTCCTCAGTGATCAGTGCAAAGAAATAGAGGAAAACAATAGAATGGGAAAGACTAGAGATCTCTTCAAGAAAATTAGAGATACCAAGGGAATATTTCATGCAAAGATGGGCTCAATAGAGGGACTGAAATGGTATGGACCTAACAGAAGAAGAAGATATTAAGAAGAGGTGGGAAGAATACATAGAAGAACTGTACAAAAAAGACCTTCATGACCCAGATCATCACGATGGTGTGATCACTCATCTAGAGCCAGACATCCTGGAATGGGAAGTCAAGTGGGCCTTAGGAAGCATCACTATGAATGAAGCTAGTGGAGGTGATGGAATCTCAGTTGCGCTCTTTCAAATCCTAAAAGATGATGCTGTGAAAGTGCTACAATCAATATGCCAGCAAATTTGGAAAACTCAGCAGTGGCCACAGGACTGGAAAAGGTCAGTTTTCATTCCAATCTCAAAGAAAGGCAATGCCAAAGAATGCTCAAACTACCGCACCCATCTCACACGCTAGTCAAGTAATGCTCAAAATTATCCAAGCCAGGCTTTAATAACACGTGAATTTCCAGATATTCAAGCTGGTTTTAGAAAAGGCAGAGGAACCAGAGATCAAATTGCCAACATCTGCCAAATCATTGAAAAATCACGAGAGTTCCAAAAAAACATCTATTTCTGCTTTATTGAATATGCCAAAGCCTCTGACTGTGTGGATCACAATAAACTGTGGAAAATTCTGAAAGAGATGGGAATACCAGATCACCTGACCTGCCTCTTGAGAAACCTGCATGCGGGTCAGGAAGAAACAGTTAGAACTGGACATGGAACAACAGACTGTTTCCAAATAGGAAAAGGAGTATGTCAGGGCTGTATATTGTCACCCTGCTTATTTAACTCATATGCAGTGTACATCATGAGAAACGCTGGGCTGGATGAAGCACAAGGTGGATTTAAGATTTCAGGGAGAAATATCAATAACCTCAGATACACAGATGACACCACCCTTATGGCAGAAAGTGAAGAAGAACTGAAGAGCCTCTTGATGATTTACTTTCATCAAGGAGAGTGAAAAAATTGGCTTAAAGCTCAACATTCAGAAAACGAAAATCATGGCATCTGGTCCCATCACTTCATGCAAATAGATGGGCAAACAGTGGAAACCGTGGCAGACTTTATTTTTCTGGGCTCCAAAATCACTGCAGATGGTGATTGCAGCCATGAAATTAAAAGACACTCTTTGGAAGGAAAGTTATGACCAACCTAGACAGCATATTAAAAAGCAGAGACATTACTTTCCCAAGAAAGGTCCATCTAGTCAAGGCTATGGTTTTTCCAGTAGTCATGTATGGATGTGAGAGTTGGACTATTAAGAAAGCTGAGCACTGAAGAATTGATGTTTTTGAACTGTGGTGTTGGTGAAGACTCTTGAGAGTCCCTTGCACTGCAAGAATTCCAACCAGTCCATCCTAAATAAAGGAAATCAGTCCTGAATGTTCATTGGAAGGACTGATGCTGAAGCTGGAATACTTTGGCAAAGTTCCACTACTTTGGCCACCTAGTGCGAAGAGCTGACTTATTTGAAAAGTCACTGACGCTGGGAAAGGTTGAAGGCAGGAGGAGAAGGGGATGACAGAGGATGAGATGGTTGGATGGCATCACCAACCCAATAGACATGAGTTTGAGTGAACTCCAGGAGTTAGTGATGGACAGGGTGGCCTGGCGTGCTGCAGTCCATGGGGTCATAAAGAGTCAGACACAACTGAGCCTCTGAAAAGAATTGAACCATCCCTGTTGAGCATAGCATCATTTTTTCTTTTGCAACTCTACGGATACAGACATATTCTCACTTCTAATCTTGTCTATAAATTCACTAAATGTACCATTTCTTTCTGTCTTGGGGCCCTAAAAGCATTTTGACTATATATCTTCATCCTTTCCTCCTCCCTGGATCTCCAACTATCTTGCTGACCAAGACTGTTCTTGCCAACTAAGACAATCTCATCAATTTATGAATTTAAATTATTTTATTTCCATTAGGAAGATAGGACATACAGTTCACACATTAGCACATGAAAACCACCTTACAAAATATATTTCCTACATGTACATATTTCCTACATAAGTTTAGAAATTAATTTTAAAATATTATATTTTTCTTTTGATCTAAATCTTAAGGCAAATTCAACTTTTGTTTGGATTTTTTTTTGGTACTCTATATCTACAAATTAATTTTTTCTCTCTGCATACACAACAAGTATGTTGGTAAAATTTATGGTTTCATAGCTTCAGTATTAGTTATTTCACAGTATGATCAAATAGCACAAGAGTGGTTGTTGTATTACATCATACAATAGAGCCATTGGTACAGAACTTATGATGATTCACTGGAGCATGAGATAATGATAACTTCTGATTGCAACTGAGTGTGATGTGATAGACACCAACAATGATTTATTCTATAGAGAAAAACAATATTGCGTTGGTTGCTACAAGTTCAGAGGTAAAAGGATGGCATTTTAGGCATGGCAATGTGTTTACAATTTATAGACATGAACTCTATACTGACAGTCAATACCTAAACTGTCATCCACTCATCACTGAACTGCAATGTGTGGGAGTCTGAGAGTCAAGGATGAAACTCAAGTTAAAACAGAGTGAGTCATGCTCAATGACCATGGAGATTCTCTCTCTTCAGCACACTTAAGTGTTTGTGAGATGAGAATGACTTCAAAAATTCTGTCTTGTTCTGAAGTTCAATCTCAAGTTGTTTGTGACTGAAGTGATATTATGCATGCCTTTCATCAGAGTTATTCTCAAGCAATATAAAAAGTTTCTTTGCAGAGGTTTAATTTGTTGACTTGAATAAATTCTTTAAAATAGTTCACAAACTCTTAATTTATAAGATAATGATACTTTATATTTAACATGCCATTAATTATAAAAATTATTTTGCTCTCAAAAATTTACTAACACACTTATTACACATGGCTTTGCACTCCATCATCCTTATATAGAAACTTTTAAACATTTTTCTAAAGTCTATATAAATTTATCTGGTTTTGCTCACTATCACAACCTTGATTCTAGTTCAGTGACCATTACATAGAAGTCATTCATTAAATAGTTTCTGAGTAACATTCTTTAACAAAAACTGTAGCAATAGTTTCTTAGGTCATTCTCCAAGGCAATAGAAATAAAAGCTGAAGTAAACAAATGGGATCTATTAAAATTTATAAGCTTCTGCACAGCAAAGGAAACCATAAACAAAATGAAAAGACAATCCAAGAATGGGATAAAATATTTGCAGGTAATGCAACCAGAAAAGTATTAATTTCCAAAAAACATAAATAGCTCATACAACTCAATATCAAAAAGAAGCAAATAGTCCAATCACAGAATAGTTTTAAGACCTAAATACACATTCCAAAGAAGGTATACAGAGGGCCAATAAGCATATGAAAATATATTCAAAATCATTATTAGGGAAATGCAAATCAAAACTACAATGAGGTATCATCACACACTAGCCAGAATGGCCATCGTCAAAAAAGTCTGCAAATAAAAAATGTTGGGGAGGGTGTGGAGAAAAGGGAATGATCCTATGATGTTGCTGGGAATGTAAATTGGCACAACCAGTATGGAGTTTCCTTAAAAAACTAAAAATATAGTTGCCATATGATCCAGCAATCCCATTCCTGGGCAAATATCCAGAGAAAACTCTTATTCAAAAAGATACATGCAACCAATGTTCATAGCCACACTGCTTACAATACCAAGATATTGAAGTAATCTTAATGTTCACTGACAAATGAATAGATAAAGAGGATGTGGTATATAGATATGTACAGTGGACTATTACTCAGCCATTAAAAAGAATGGAATATTACCATTTGCAGCTACATGGATGGACACAAAGATTCTGATACAAAGTGAGCTATATTAGACAGAAAGACAAATACCATATGACATCATTTATATGTGGAATCTAAAAAAATGATAAAAATGATCTTATTTGCAGAAACAGACTCACAGACAGAAAGCAAACTTACGATTACCAAAGGGGAAAGGGACAGGGGGAGATAAATTAAGAGTTTGGGATTAACAGATACAAACTGCTGCTGCTGCTGCTGCTGCTAAGTCACTTCAGTCGTGTCCAACTCTGTGCGACCCCATAGACAGCAGCCCACCAGGCTCCCCCATCCCTGGCATTCTCCAGGCAAGAACACTGGAGTGGGCTGCCATTTCCTTCTCCAGTGCATGAAAGTGAAAGGTGAAAGTGAAGGTGCTCAGTCGTGTCCGACTCTAGTGACCCCATGGACTTCAGCCCACCAGGCTCCTCTGTTCATGGGAATCTTAAACAACAAGGTTCTGTTGTATAGCACAGAAAACTATATTCACTATCTTACAATAAACTATAATGAAAAAGAATCTGAAAAAAATATACATATATATATATCATATATACACATAATCATTTTGCTGTGCATCAGAAACTAACAAAACATAGTAAATCGACTATATTTTAATTAAAAACTGAATAAACAATGAATGAAGCAATCAATTTTGAAAAATTGTAAAGATTCTTCTAACATCTCCTCCCTTTTCTCCCTCACTTCTCCCTTCCTTTCTTTAATATTATCAATGGGTTAGTTAGAAGTGGGGGGAGTTGGAGCAGAAAAGGGAAAAAAAAAAGAAAACTAATCATTTTCAATAATTGTTATATACAAAATATTATTTTTATATTTTAATATGGGGCTATTAAATTTGGCAATAGTATGAGAACTCTGTCTCCAAAATGTAATAAATGTAGATAAATACATCCACACATTTGACAACAGAAGTATCAGTGAAAGCCTGAGGCACAGGAGGCAGGATTGGCTTGTCAAACCAGAATAACAAATAAGGAGGAAAAACAATTCCTGTATAAAGGGAATAAAACATGAAGAAAACACACACACACACACACACACATTCATACGCATTTATTCAAGGTTATTTGATGAATTGGAATATGCTTCTCTGATGAGATATTTAGATAAAGATGGATTTACTTGAACTAATATAAAAATCTCATTAATTCAGAAATAAAGACTGTTAAAAAAATTTTTTTTATTCATTCAAGGAGAAAAGGAAGCATGGTGTGATGCAAAGACCTCTGGATTCTAGGGTCAGAATCTGAGTTCAGCCCCAACTTTATCATTTACAAACCACATGACATGGCTCAGCCTACTTTCCAAGGATTAATATATAACAATACTACACAATTTTTTCCATATTGAAGTTTTGCTGTGGGTAACTTTTCTTCCAGGAAATTCAGTTCTATTTTGAATGTGTGTGTGTGTGTGTGTGTGCGCGTGTGTGTGTGTGTGTGTGTGAGAGAGAGAGAGAGAGAGAGAGAGAGAGAGAGAGAGAAATATCTAATAAGTGGGTATGGATTTCCCTTGGTGTTCTTGCTGGTTACAATGGGAAGTAAAGAGGAAAAAACAGAAATAAAGAAAACATTCAGCATCCATGGGGTGCCTTGCTGGTAAATGCAAGTTTTAAGTGTACAGATGGAGCGCCTACTGACAAATGTGATCTTTCCAATATTTATTTTGAAACTCAACATTGCAGTACTTAAAAATCCTAAAAAATTTATTTCTTGAAAATATAAGCATTTAAAACAAATATGTCTCTTGCTTCACTGATGGCTCAATAGCCTCAATGTTATAATTGCTTTTAAGTGCCAAGGAAGTTGGAGAAATAAAAGATACAATCACAGTGACTGCTTCCCTTGTAAAAAGACATTCTTTTTAGTAATTTGGTAAACAAAGACGCTTATATAATCCTGTTCATCTGCAAAAAAATACTTTATGACAAAGATGTCTCTGTGACAAGAATTAATTAAGATCAACCATCTGGTTTGAGGAGTTTTTCTCTAAAATAAAAAGAAAAAAGTATTCTTTAATTGTTTTTAAAAAGCAACATTCATTAAAGATAGAAAAGTAAATAATATTATTTTAATTTAGGCAGAAATGTGTGCATATGTTTAGGAAAGACCTGGGATAAAACTAAATGACTATATCTAACTATCTGTCACATGTGGCTTATATTGTCCTTGTTACAACTTTTAGTCTTTCAAATGGAATATTTGTGGCTTTGAAAACTTTGGCATTTAGGATTTATCTTTTATCCTTCTCCTCTCCAAACCCTACACAAAAGTAAGCTTACAGAGTCTTCTGTCTTTTCTATCATTTTGATATCTTTCCTGAATTCTACTGACAGTTTCAAAGAATCATTGAACAACCTCCATTGTCATGAAGTTCTTCTGTGTCCTTAATTTTAAGTCTTCATTACATTGCTACCTTGTTCTAATCCTATTAGTAAAGAAAGATATTTCTTTTAGATTGATGGTTGATGCTGGCTTGGTGTTGCATATATGCTAATCTTGAATACATTAACACTTTTGGACAATGTTTATTGTTACAAACAGGTGATAGTAAAGTAATAGGTTCCAAAACCCAAATTCTTTCTAATCCGTCAAATAGACCTGGGCATTTTTCAGGTCTCTATATGTCATTTACTAGCCACGTGGCCTTGGATTACTTTATAGGACAGTTAAAAATGAATTCCTATATCATCTCTTATAGTAGTCTTGGTGTTTATAAAATATTTAGCACAGGAAATAGCAAATAGGAAAAGGAGTACATCGAGGCTGTGTATTGTCACCCTGCTTATTTAACTTAACGTAGAGTGCATCATGAAAAATGGCATACTGGATGAAGCACAAGCTGGAATCAAGATTGCCGGGAGAAATATCAGTAACCTCAGATATGTAGATGACACCACCCTTATGGCAGAAAGTGAAGAGGAACTCAAGAGCCTCTTGATGAAGGTGAAAGAGGAGAGTGAAAAAAGTTGGCTTAAAGCTCAACATTCAGAAAACAAAGATCATGGCATCCAGTCCCATCACTTCATGGCAAATAGATGGGGAAACAGTGGGAACCGTGTCAGACTTTATTTTTTGGGGCTCCAAAATCACTGCAGATGGTGACTGCAGCCATGAAATTAAAAGACACTTACTCCTTGGAAGGCATGTTATGACCAACCTATGGTGAAGTTGCTCAGTCATGTCCGACTCTTTATGACCCCATGGGCTGTAGCCTACCAGGCTCCTCTGTCCGTGGGATTTTCCAGGCAAATCGTCCTGGAGTGGATTGCCATTTCCTAGACAGCATTTTAAAAAGCAGAGACATTACTTTGTCAACAAAGATCTGTCTAATCAACGCTATGGTTTTTCCAGTATTCATGTATGGATGTGAGAGTTGGACTATAAAGAGAGCTGTGTGTGTGAAGTCGCTTAGTCGTGTCTGACTCTTTGCAACCCCATGGACTGTAGCCTAGGGCTCCTCCATCCATGTGATTTTCCAGGCAAGAGTACTGGAGTGGGTTGCCATTTCCTTCTCCAGAGGATCTTCCCCACCCAGGGATCGAACCCAGGTGTCCCACATTGTAGGCAGACACTTTACGGTCTGAGCCAATTGATGCCTTTGAACTGTGGTGTAGGAGAAGATTCTTGAGAGTCCCTTGGACTGTAAGGAGATCCAACCAGTCCATCCTAAAGGAGACCAGTCCTGGGTGTTCGTTGAAAGGACTGATGTTGAAGCTGAAACTCCAATATTTTGGCCACCTGATGCAAAGAGCTGATTCATTGGAAAAGACCCTGATGCTGGGAAAGATTGAGGGTAGGAGGAGAAGGGGATGGCAGAGGATGAGATGGTTGGATGGCATCACAGACTCAATGGACATGGATTTGGGTAGACTCTGTGAGTTGGTAATGGACAGGGAGGCCTGGTGTGCTGCAGTTCAGGGGGTCGCAAAGAGTCGGATGCAACTGAGCAGCTGAACTGGAAAGCAAGAAACTACTCAATCAATGGTATTCCTACAATAGAAACAGGTTTTTGGAAGTGTCTTTCTAAGAAAATTCACAGTCATGTTTCATGTCTAAGTTGATTTATTGTTCATAAAACATGACTATAAGGAAGGGCACATACACATTTATGCAAACATACACATCCTCTCCAACTGAAATAGAAGATACTCATAGCTTCATTCATACTAGTTAAAAATTATATGTTAGATTTTAATGCTTATGATACTATGAAGAAAAAAAAAGGAAATTCAATACCTATTTCTACAAAGTCTAACCAAGATTTAAAGGTAAATGAGTTGGCTATTCTGAAGACGTAATTTTTTTTAAATTTGGTTTTTAAAGAGGATTACTTTTCCTCAGTTTATTGAGAAACAGGGATATGTGGTTTTATTCATAAATTTGTAATCCAGATAATGATTATCCAGCAACTTTTGCCATTCTCAGTGTCATTAATAGAATATATGATTTATTGAATAGATGTGTTCTGTGACTTTAGAGTTGTTTTCTAATCTTCTATAAAATTTTCTTTTTAAGAAGACTGAGCTGGTGAATGGAATCAGATTATGAGATTTCTGGCATTGTGCCCAATATACAGATATTCAAGGTATAATTGACAAGTTCATTGGAAGTGGTTGATGTGTGAGTACCTAAAGTAGGGTGAGGGAAACTGAAAGCAATTGGAATGAATTATCATTGTATCAGATAGGGGCCAATCAGGAAACAGATTATATCATTTATTTTAATAAAGAAGATAAATTTTACTATAAACTATTGTTAACCATCTGTTCACAAACTGAAAAGGAAGAAAAGAAACCTAAGGTATCACTTTAGGAAGCAGCTACCATCCCTAGGGATGAGGGATCCAACAGAAGAAGCTGGAATTATTAAAAACTTAGAAGTTTAAGACTGTGATCCTGGCGAACTGAGACTCACACTTCTGCTAGGGGACACTGGCCAGGTGGTATTATGTCTGTATTCAGGAAGGTGCCTGTGGTTTGGATCCAGGTTGGTATCAACTGGTTGGTTCTCCCGCCTCTGAAGAAGGGATAAAGAGGCTGATTCTGCAAGTGTTAAATCTAGAGACTGGAAATTTGCTGGGTTGCCATTGACAGGCACAGACATCAAAAAAGGAAGAAAGAATCCTACTTCCTCCTCTTCCTTCAGCTTTCTAGACTCCCTCTGGCAAACCTGAGTGGCAGAGTCTAACAGGCAGCCACCTGGCAAAAGGACAGCATTACTTGGACCTGAGAGATTGTAGCTTAATGACAGAGTCACCATTACCAATGCAATTTTACCTTGAGGATAATTATACTGTTCTTCTACTAAATATTTGGAGATGAAGGTAGTAAATAAAAAATAGGAAAAGAAGAAAAGATGTGAAATAAAATAGAAAAACTTAACAGATAAGAGTAGCACTGAGGGTTGATTAGAGAATGGAGCACATAAGTAAATGGATAATTTCTATAACTGAGCCCACGTAGTAGATACTTCCTAATGTCTTTCCAGAGTAGCCTCCTTCTTGTCTTAAATAGATCTCTTCGCTCTTCACTAGATTTGATGTACTTTGGAGATCAGGGGTGGGACTGCGTGCTGCTATTTCTGTGCATATTATAAATCATTCTGAATAGAAATAGCTCAACCAGTTAGAATCATTTGCTACCATAGGCTCAGTTGGTCAAGAGATCAATGTTCTTATGTTGCCATCATTATTATTTACATTTGGAATCAGAAAAACTATTGAGCTTCGGTTTTCCCTGTTGGTAAAAAAATGTGCACGCGGTGCTGCCAACAGCCATGCGTCCATGAATATGGAGGAAAGAGAACTCTTCCTACAGGATCCCTGACACCATCCTGTCTCCTTCTGGTTTCTAAGACTTGGCGACTTACAAAACAAATCCCACTTTCTGCAGAGTCTAATCTGACCTTGGGTTTTGTCTTGCAAGCCAGAATCCTTACTAGCTATAGGATATCTTCCCTGACTTAAAACCTGAGAACTTCCATAATATTGCAAGATCTACTAAGATCATGGCATCGGTCCCATCACTTCATGGGAAATAGATGGGGAAACAATGGAAACAGTGTCAGACCTTATTTTTGGGGGGTCCAAAATCATTGCAGATGGTGATTGCAGCCATGAAATTAAAAGACACTTACTCCTTGGAAGAAAAGTTATGACCAACCTAGATAGCATATTCAAAAGCAGAGACATTACTCTGCCGACTAAGGTCCGTCTAGTCAAGGCTATGATTTTTCCAGTAGTCATGTATGGATGTGAGAGTTGGACTGTGAAGAAAGCTGAGTGCCGAAGAATTGATGCTTTTGAACTGTGGTGTTGGAGAAGACTCTTGACAGTCCCTTGGACTGCGAGGAGATCCAACCAGTCCATTCTGAAGGAGATCAGCCCCGGGATGTCTTTGGAAGGAATGATGCTGAAGCTGAAACTCCAGTACGTTGGCCACCTCATGTGAAGAGTTGACTCATTGGAAAAGACCCTGATGCTGGGAGGGATTAGGGGCAGAAGGAGAAGGGGATGACAGAGGATGAGATGGCTGGATGGTATCACGGACTCGATGGACATGAGTCTGAGTGAACTCCAGGAGTTGGTGATGGACATGAGTCTGAGTGAACTCCAGGAGTTGGTGATGGACAGGGAGGCCTGGTGTGCTGCGATTCATGGGGTCACAAAGAGTCGGACACGACTGAGCTAGGGAACTGAACTGAACCCTTTCAGTATCTTTTCACCTACTCACACCCTTACATCCTCTTTTGTAGGGAGATTAAATAATTTTAAGAACAACTTTGATTTTGCTCCAATATGTAGGAAAAAAAAAAGGTCCCTTTACAAATTCTAATATTATTATTAGTTTTCTTCTGAGTTATTTAAAGTAAAACTCATGGTATATTGAAATCATGCTTGACAATTACATTCAGTATTACTATTAACATTAGAGAATTTTCTGTATTTTGTTTTCAATCTGGAATCCTCTGCTCTTTTTCCCCCACACCTGTACTCTGAAACTCAGAACTGACTTTTCAAGCACATATAAAAAATATATATGCAGATATTATTTCTTGCTTTCAATCTTCCTGGAATTCTTTTTCTCAAGGCTAGAATTTATCAGTCTTCTCACTTCTCACGATATTTAATCATAGAAAGCGGGAGCTCTATCAAAGTTTAGACATTTATACAAATTACTTATCCTTCCTATAGCACTGCAAGCTTCCAGAGGGTGGCCATGACTTGAGATCACTGTTAAACTCCATAATTAAAATAATGCTGGTCAGGTAGTATATACACTCAGAATAGCTTTGTGCCTTATGAATTATCTGTTTTTAATATCCTTTGAATATTTTCTAAGCTTATATGAACTAGCTTTCATTGGTTTGGATTTTGTCATTATTATTCTTGCCCATGAATCTATCAAAGTATCAGATAAAGATTATATTTGTAATTTAAAAATAAAGACTATAATTTTGGTTTAAGGTTGGATCTACTATTCTATTCCACTCTCTCTTTCTCTCCTGTCACCACCCTCCCCTATCTCAGCTGTCCCCAGACTCCCCCAGCTGTCTCTAAACTGTTTATTATTCCAGTCATCAGGTTCTTTGAAAGGTACTTGAAAGCCTTTAAATAATTGGCAAGAGTTGTTTTTGCTTCTAGACATATTAAATAGCTTCATTGTCAAAGTCGCTATTTTATTATTAACTGATTGATTAGCAGCATTCTGAAAGTCATGATGGTTTAATTACTGAGATTCCTCACAATGTTTTACATTGTTAATTTTTCCCCAACAGTTCAGTAGACCCTTGGCATTCACTGACTGAACAGTGTGGTGTTGTGTATTTACATCCATCCCCAAAGACACATAGTATGTGGGGATTTGCCATTTTCCTGGTGCTCACATCTGAAATGTATGCCTTATGATGCTGTAAGAAAACAATTCCCTTAGTTGCTGAGTGAGTCTTGCTGGGCACTTAACGACACACCTCTATCCAGCTTTGCTGTAGTGACATCTAAAGCACAAGTTCAATCTTGCTGAACATACTTATTTATTATTCAGGAAATGCTCATCTTACAGCAAGGATTTTCATGTTTCATTCCTCTCTGAAAAGAGCAATTACTAAAATTTAGAAGACAAGCTTCTTGTATATTGAGAGGAAACAAGCTTTCAAGCCAAGAAGAAACAGTCTCATATTTTACTTCTTAAACCCTGTTGTTACAGTGAAAAAATTACTTATCTCCCATCTTAATTTGTATCCTAACCTATAAAGAACCTAAGAATTGGTCAGAGAGGATGTAATTAGATAATAAGTGAATAGTAGCACTCTGCCTCTTAGTAGATCTTTAATAACTAAAAAGAATTATTAAATTTTAGTACTTTGGCCAAGAACTGTATTTTTCATTTTCTTGTATTTTCTTTAGATCCTCTGGTCTGTGAGTCTCAATATTTAGCATGGTTATTAGTTGACCTTTTCCAATAGAATAGTGTCAAACATTATGAAAGATGTTAACCTGGAGGTATTTGCTTTCCTGAAATGAATGCATCATTTCCTGAGAGTCTTTAACTGAATTGCAATTGGTTAGTAACCTTTTTCCATTCTAACACTTATTTTAAGATTTGGATATAAACTAAAACTCAATTCAAAACTAAAAATGAACCTATCATTTTTTAGTTTAATATCTCATTCTTCAAATGCATTTATTTTTATAAAAGTATTTTTTATGTTGAAAATCTTTTTTAAAAGGACTCTTTATTCTTAATCTGTTTTTCACTTGGTAAGAACTAAAGGTATCTGCTCTTTAAAAGCAAAGCAGGCCCTCTAGTTGTCTAAAGAGATTTTGCTGCATTGAATTAATTTTTCATTGTACACTTTTATTTTAAATTCAATTCTGCTCTATGACAAACTTTTTAAACAGCTTTATTCAGACATGAGCGATAAACAAAGAACTACACATATTTAGTTTGTACAATCTGATGAGTTTTGACATAGGAAACATCTCTGATACTATCACCACAATCAGCATAATAGATATATATAATACGCCCACAAGTTTCCCTGTGTCCTTTTGTATTTTAAGCTTAATCTAGGTATAATTGATATACCAAACACTCTGCACAATTTGATGAGTTTGGATACATTGCATAAACCCATATTATTACCCGGGTTAAGTTGTTTCAGTGTTGTCTGACTCTTTGCAACACTATGGACTAGCTCACCAGGGTCTTCTGTCCACGGGATTCTCCAGGCAAGAATACTGGAGTGGGTTGCTGTGACCCCGTCCAGGGCATTCCCAACCCAGGGATTGAACATTATGAAAGTCTTGGGCTACTGAAATTATACTCCACTCCTCCCTTCTTCCCTCCTGGAGGAGAAGCCTCAGTTCTGCACCGCCTTTCATACTCAGCAAGGTCAGCTGCAGAGGTACCCCTCCCCTGACTGCTGCATGGTGGTTCTTTCAGTTCTTTGTGAGCAAAGAGGCAGAAGCCTGCCCTCTGGGAGTCCTCTAAATCCCTGGGACACTGGACATTCACTTCATTCTCTCACCTCACCCGCCCCTGAGGAGAAGTCGTGCTTTCTTGGCGCTGAGTTGTAATGGCTTGGGAGGAAGGCCTGACATAGGTAATGATAATCTGCTTTTTACCCATTTCAGTGCAGCTGATCTCATTCTTCTGTTCATCTGTGATACAATATTCTGTATTTTTTTTTTTTTGCTCTGGACTAATTTTTTAAAGGTTTTATTGCATTGCTTGTTATATTGCTTCTGTTTTGTGTTTGGTTTTTCAGCTGTGAGACATGAAAGATCTTAGTTCCCTGACCAGGGGCTGAATGTGTACCCCCTGCATTGGACCACCTAACTACTGGACCACCAGGGAAGTCCCTAGGACACTACAACTTCTTAAGTGAAAGAGGAACTGCTTGTAAGGTACTTTATTCCTTATATTATCTCAGTGTTTCTGTGGGAAACAAGGGCTGGACTTCTTATTCCTCCATCTTGCTTAAGTCACTCTCTGTGACATTGAAACTTGCAGCCTATGTATAACGAGGGTTTTGAGGAAGGTGAGTCAACTCCAGAGAAGAAGAAAAGCGTTTGGAAGCCCTGAGAACCATCTTTTTGAGGCATATTTTTTATTTTACGTTGCATGGAGATCGCCCATATTTTAAACTGAATGTCATGTCTTAGTTTTTTGCATCTGTCAGGTGCCTTTCAGAAGATGAAGGATCACCAAGTCGTCATTTAGGCAGACTTGTTACTGAGGAGATTTAGGTCACTTAAGATAAAACGAAAGAAAACTCTAAGTAAAAGCAATACTTATGATGAGGTCGAGCCATCAAATATTGAGACATTTGCATGTGGAATTATCAATAAGGTCTCAAAAATAGAATGTCATTATGGCCTTCATCGACTTTGTTTTTCTCTTCTCATAGTGTACAAAAATTGCCTGCTGGCTAGACTAGTTGCCTCTAGCTTTGCCCTAGTTATAAACACTGCCTATAGGACATCTAGCATGCAATTTGTGATAAACAACTCTGACCATGTCTTCCTCCTTTTTTCCTTATATCATTCAGTGCTATGAGATTCCCAATAGGAGACAGTGTGCCCTGCAACACAGGTCTACAATGCTTCCCCATTGCCTCCACTTTCCCCATTGTCTCTGCTTTTTTATCAGTCTCCCTAGTTTTACCTCCTACCACTTCAATATTCCTCTAAAAATATAGAAAATTCAGAGCTTCTGAATCTTCTCACTGTTGACTCTGCTGAAAAGTCCTATCCTCTGTCCCCTATATACCTGTCACATTACTTTTCTGCCTTTTGCATCTTAAATCCTGCTCTTGCATTAAATACCATTCAGACCTCACTTCTTCCAGAAAGTCTTCACTGAATGAAGATAAACTGTGCCTATCATTGATGTTTGATATAGCACGGAAACATCTAATGATGGTAACTATTGTATATCTGTCTGTTTTCACTCTGGACAATATGCTTCTCGAAAAAACGAATTCTTTTATGTTCAAGTCTGTTTTCCTGCCTCCAGCACAATACATATAACAGTCATTTAATAAATGCTTACTGAAGGATTGTGTCTCACAGGAAAATGATTAAGACTGAAAATTGGCTTTCAAGTCCTGTTTATTCTTTTTGACAAATAGGCTATTCCAGTATTACTTTTACGTCTTCATTGGATTACAACTTTCAAAGATGTGAACATGCATCTGGTTCCAGCATGGATCCAGCACCTGGGCCATCAATGGCAGACATGAGTGAAGTTGCAGCTTGCCCTCCATCTCCTATTGCTGATGATCCTTCACCTCTACCATCTCCCACCTCATCCCCCTTCTCCAGTCAGTAACTCTTCTTGCCTGTTCATTCAATACTAGTCCTTGTAGGTCAGCTGTTGTACTATACTAGTGTACTCTTTAAATTATTGTACTGTAGGATTAAAAACATTTCCTTTATTTTTTGTGTTTTTTAATGTATTATTTATGTGAAAAGTATTATGTACCAATTACAGCATAGTGCTATATAGCCTATTGTGTTAGTTGGATACCTAGGCTGACTTTGTTGGACTTATGAACAAATTCGACTTACAAACTCCCTCTCAGAATGGAACTCGTTGTACATAGGGACTTACTATACTGCTAATAACATAGTCTCCTAATTGATCTACTGATTTCTCTCCACTTCTACCTATTATTGCCGATTAATCTCTAAAATTACAGGTTAAAAAAAAGGAAGACATTAAGGGATTAAGGTTCTGTATGTTGGGCTAAAGCTGTAGAGACTCACATTTAGATATTCTAAATGAAATAAAAGAACAAAACACTGATTCCTTATCGATTTCCAAGATACTCCATGGTATTATCTCAGTTTTTCAGAACATATTCCTTCAAGTTTCCAATTTATATGCTTTCATTTGGATTTTCCCTTGACCTGAAATCTCTGCTTACATCTTTGTCTGTTAGGCATGATGGAACAAATTTTGAAATGGAAATTCTAAATGAAGATACCAGTATTTGTATAGCTAGAAAATGAGGTGTCATTTGTCAGCAAAGAGAATCTGAAACAGAGTGTGAATGGTGAGGCACACGTGGGATGAACAACTCTCTGAATCTGCCTAGGATGTGCCTGCTTTTAGCAGTGGAAGGCTCGAGTCCTAGGAACCTCCTCAGTTACAGAAAAACTGTGACAGTCGGTCCCTCTACAGATAGCTGATATAGACATTCTTACAGATCCTTGAGTGACCTGAATATAAAATCTGAAGATTTGTCAGACAGTGAACAGCAGAATTAATTAACCAGAGAAAGACTGAAGTGATAATGATCAGGTAGGAAGGTATTATGCAAATCCAGACCCAAACAGTGAAACCATTCCTCTGATAGAATGTGAGTAGTGGCTTCTGTTCAATAGTCAACAGAATTTGATGACTCATTAAATAAAGGGATTGAAGAGGAGGATCTATAACCCTAGTATGTTAGCTAAAAAAAAAATCTCATTAAGAAATAAGACAGAGGACTTCCTTCATAGTCCCAGCGGCTAAGATTTTGCACTCCCAGTGCAGGAGGCCCAGATTCAATTCCTGGTCAGGGACTAGATCCCACACATTGCAGTTAAAGATCGCACATGCCACAAGTAAATGATTATGATCCTGCAAGTCACAACTAAGACCCGGCACAGACAAATTAGCTAACTAACTAAACAAAATTTTTTTTTTTTTAAAGTAAGGCAGAACTGTCATTAAACTTCTGTTCTTGCTAAAGGTGAGCGGCCAAATACCCTCAGAACACTGAGGCCATAAATATTATTCAAAAAACATTGTGAAAAAACAATATTTAAATGAGTAACTGAAATTAACATATCAGATTGCATACTGAGGTAAAATTAGACTTTATCAATTTTGGAGTTGTAGTAGAGAACATTCCATGAACACATCTGGAGACTGAGACAGCATAAAGTTGCTGGACCAGTAGGGAGCCAGTGAGGAGCCAGAAGAGAATGGCATAGCTAGAGAGAAGGTGCTCTGCTTCAACAAATAATTAAAATAATGAAGTAATAATGCACATCCTATAAAAACTGTTATATTCCTTAACAGTTGTTAAGCAGGTCAAGCAGTGTGCTGACCGCACATAGGTTACTTTACTACTACTGCTATTAAGTCACTTCAGTCGTGTCCGACTCTGTGCGACCCCATAGACGGCAGCCCACCAGGCTCCCCCATCCCTGGGATTCTCCAGGCAAGAACACTGGAGTGGGTTGCCATTTCCTGCTCCAATGCATGAAGGTGGAAAGTGAAAGTGAAGTCACTCAGTCGTATCTGACCCTCAGCGACCCCATGGACTGCAGCCTTCCAGGCTCCTCTGTCCATGGGATTTTCCAGCCAAGAGTACTGGAGTGGGGTGCCATTGCCTTCTCCAATAGGTTATTTTATTTAAACCTTAAAACTCTCTAGGAGGTAAATATCTACTTGAGGTTATATTCAATATTTGAGATATTTCCATTTGGAAAGATAGGAAATGAACAAAAGAGGCAGGGATCTTGGGAAATAGTGGGAAGGTCAAGACTTCCATGTTTCAAGATGCACAACCACAGCAGAATCAGAAATGCAAGCCAGTTACTAAAAAACAATTGAAATGAGGAGGAGGCAGCCATGCCAGAGACAGATTGATTACTATCATAAGTTTAAACTATGAAAAGTGACTTTGAGAAACCAAGTGTATCAGCAATGATGCCTGGGAATAACTTAACAGATAAAATAATAATTTTTGAATATTGAATTGGATTTTGAAATGTTATCCTTTGAATGATATCTTATGGAAATTTTGTTCTTGTGCATTAATTTTGACTGTATTTGGATTGTCCTACCTCACCTAAATTTTGCATTAAAGGGCCAGAACAGTAAAGACATATAGTCAAACTAGTAACAATTTAATAGTTAATAATATAGCTTGATTTTTCATCAAAAGAATATATAGTCTTTTTGAAGAAACTCTGGTAAGGAGTTGGGCTAAAATGTTATACTACTGAAATATAACTATGGAGAAAAAGACACTTTTCCTTTGAATAAGTGCATACTCGATGTGTAAGGAAAGTTAAGAGACAACACAGCACTGTATATTTAGGAAACAGCATGCTTTGAAGATTAACAAGGTATAGCTCATTTATACAACATTTCCTTTTATTTTCAACCATTGGAAAAATCACTTGTTAACATGGTTTCTAAGCCATTTCCAGTATCTGTCACTGCTGCTGCTGCTGCTAAGTCACTTCAGTCGTGTCCGACTCTGTGCAACCCCATAGACGGCAGCCCACAAGGCTCCCCCGTCCCTGGGATTCTCCAGGCAAGAACACTGGAGTGGGTTGCCATTTCCTTCTCCAATACATGAAAGTGAAAAGTGAAGGTGAAGTCTCTCAGTCGTGTCTGACTCTTCACCACCCCATGGACTGCAGCCTACCAGGCTCCTCCATCCATGGGATTTTCCAGGCAAGAGTACTGGAGTGGGGTGCCAATGCCTTCTCTGAGTATCTGTCATTAGGGGTACCTTTTTCCATCATTGATGTGTAACTTTTCTATCTCATAAAATACAAATGAAGGTGAGAAGAAGTTTTCACAGAAGCCCTAAAAATAGTTCAATATTTTTAGTATTCACAATAAAAAATAAATCAATTAATTAAAAATAAACAAAGCAATGTTTTTTTTCTATGAATTAGGAGATGAAAGCTAAAATCAGAGGATACTTCTCAATTAGAAACAAATCAAGGACTTCCTTGTTGGCCCAGTGGTTAAGAATCCACCTTCCAACACAGGGGATGTGAGTTCAACCTCTGGCCAGGGAACTAAGTTCCGCATGCCATGGGGCAACCAAGCCCACACACTGCAACTACTGAACCTGCATGCCACAACTAGACAGAGGCCGGAACACCACAACTAAAGATCCCACATGCTGCAACTAAGACCTAACATAGCCAAATAATTTTTTAGAAATCATTTAAAATGAACCTTTATGGAGTAAGTCTTCTGTGCCAGTCATCAGATGTTTAACAGGGAGCAGCCATACAGGTGTCACAGTAGCTCACAAGATGCTCACTGTCTGTATCACTTAATTATCATCACAATAATGATGAGTAACATACAACCATCAAACCTCAGCAGCACAAGACACTATGTATTTATCTAGCACACCTATGTGGGGTTTCCTTGATAGCTCAGTTGGTGAAGAATCCGCCTGCAATCCAGGAGACCTCAGTTCGATTCCTGGGTCTGGAAGATCCTCTGTAGAAGGGATAGGCTACCCACTCTAGTATTCTTGGGCTTCCCTTATGGCTTAGCTGGTAAATAATCTGCCTGCAATGTGGGAGACCTGGGTTCTATCCCTGGGTTGGGAAGATCCCCTGGAGAAGGGAAAGGCTATCCACTTCAGTATTCTGTCCTGGAGAATTCCATGTACTGTATAGTCTATGGGGTCACAGAGAGTCGGACATAGCTGAGTGACTTTTAAAGAAAAAAAATGTGGGGCTTGGCTGGGAGTTTAATGATCTAAGTGAGAGGCACTGTTCTCTTGAACAGGCTATCACACATCTGAACACACTGATTTTCAAGTTTTCTAATTCTTTTTTTTTTTTTCCTTGTTCAAATATGCTGACCTCCTCCAGAGAGGTTTTCATTTAGAGTTCTACTTATCAGCATCACAATTTCTTTTCAGTTCCTTTTTATGAATTCATTTTTTATTGAAGAATAATTGCTTTACAGAATTTTGTTGTTTTCTGTCAAACCTCAACATGAATCAGCCATAGGTATACATATATCCCCTTCCATTTGAACATTCCTCTCATTTCCCTTTAAAATAGCTTTCCTTTTATTGATCTATTTGTTGATACATTGTTCTAAACTTTCTTTTACTTCTTTAAATATGATTTCCTTTAGTGCTTTGAATATATTTAGAGAAAGTGATTTAAAGTCTTGGTCCTGATGATATTCTGTTATCTAGGAGGAATGCTAGGATAGAAATAGAACTGCACCTGAAGGGACCAAAGCCCAAACCAAACATTTCATTGCCACCACCTTTTGGGTAAATTGTTTCACTTCCTAGTAAACTTTAGTTCCTTAGCGGTAGAGTGGAGTTATTTATACAGGGCTGTTGCGAAACACAAACAAATTACTCTATGTGTAAAATTTTATAAATGGTTAAAGCATTATGCAAAAACAAAACACTCTTATTATGCTGTAAACCAGAATGTAAGATTGTCCTGTGAGTTTTACTGGCCAGTAAACGTTGTGGCTTGACTGTGTGTGAAGACAACTAGGGAAAGTTTTTACTAACAGTTCTTAGGACCATTCCCACCAAGTTCAGAATCTTAGCCTAGACAGATTCTTACAATCTCATGAAGAGATAGATACAGGATGGCAGGGATGCGAGGGTGGTCCTTTATGATGCAGTAATTCTCAAGTATGCTGAGCATGCATAGAAGATTTATGGATAAAGCAATTTACTTCTGGATTATTGCATGACCCAGAGAGAGTATCTTTGATTTATAAAGACCCTGATGCTGGGAAAGATTGAGGGCAGGAGGGGAAAGGGGCAATAGAGGATGAGATGGTTAGAAGGCATCATCAAATCAGTGGACATGAGTTTGAGCAAATTCTGGGAGATAGGGAAGGACAGGGAAGCATATCATACTGCAGTTCATGGGGTCACAAAGAGTCAGACATGACTCATTGACTGAACACCATCGTCACTATTGCATTATAATCATTTTCAATCTTAAAAATCATAATGATGAATAATAAATGTTAAAACACTACATGTGCAATTACAATTTATGAATATTATTTATAATCACAATTTATAGGTACTATTTATTACAACTACATATTTCTTTATATTTTTACAATTAAAACTAACGTAATACTGTAATTACTATTACTATTTTTATAAAAACTAAATACTAAATTAATATTATCATGTATTAAGTATTTATTATGTATCTGCCAGATCCTCTAATAAACAGATAATCCTTATAATGATCCAGTTACATAGAAATTATATCTGCATTATATAGATTCTAAAAATGTACATGTGGACTTCTCTGGTGATGCAGTGGATAAGAATCGGCCTGCCAATGCAGAGGACACGGGTTTGATCCCTGTTCCAGAAAGATTCCACATGTTCACAACCACTGGGCCTCCACTCTAGGGCCTGTGTGCCGCAACTGTTGAGCCGGCACAGCACAGTTACTAAAGACTGTGTGCCTACAGCCTGCGCTCTGCAACAAGAGAAGCCACCACAATGAGAAGCCAGCGCACCGCAATGAAGAGTGACCCCTGCTCACTGCATTTAGAGCAAGCCCGTGCACACAGTAAATGACCAAGCTAAAATGGAACCTGGGTTGTCTGAGTGCAAAGTTAATGCTCTTGAAACACTAAGACACATCTTTTTCTCTCTCTGATTGTACTTAAACTAAATCCCCTTGAAGTGATATAAGACTAATTTTAATGGAATATTATTGTCAATAGTTAACATTTGAAGCTGATCCCCATAATTTATGGGGCACTTTGACATATAGCCCTAGGGAAATACTGATGCAGTAAAATAAAATCAACTGGGAATATATTTAAATATCCCTGATGATGTTTCCACTTAAGCTCTCTATTAGTTGGTAGAGAATTTCTCAAGGGATCTCTGAAAATACTCACTGATCTTCGATTGTACAGCAAAAAATAGAGCATCTCCCTTCCCAGAGACATGGAGACAAAATATATAGTCCCATTTCTCCGTGGGTTTAAGTCAGACCTTGAATAATAAATATTTTAATATGGTCATACGTATTTAAAGAGAGTCACATTTAATGACGCGTCAAAATTTACCATAGAGAGGGCCCTGAGGGAAACCCATCAAAAAGAAAGAGAGAAATTTAGATGCTGAAATGTTGGCTTTCACAGGGATCAGTTCAGGCATATAGTGTATTTTCTCATTTCCATTGCACTCCACCAACACACAAACACGCATGCCTGCGCACACATCATATTTGGAACCAATCAACTTTTTGATAGCACTCAGGGATTTAGGTCCTTTCCCTGACTCTTGCTTTTAAATTTAGTAAAAAAAAAAAAAAATCTAACATAAAATTTACCATCTTAACCAGTTTAAGTGTACAGTTCAGTATATGAAGTACATTTACATTGGTATGTAAAAGATCTCCAGAACATTTTCATCTTGTAAAACTCTATTTAAAAAACAAACAAACCAAAAAAAAAAAAAAAAAAACAAAAAAACTTCTGTATTTATTAAACAACTGCTCTCCATTTCCCATTCCCCCTAGTCCTTGATAACCACCATTCTACTGTCTGTTTCTACAACTTTGACTACTCTAAATAGGGTACATAAATGGAATCATAGAGTATTTTTCTTTTTGTGACTGACTGATTTCACTTAGCATAATATGTTTAAAGTTCATTCATGTAATGCCATGTGGCTAATACTATGTTGGATGAAAATATTGCATTGTTTTTACCCAATATTTCAGTTGCTCTCACTTTTTGGCGATTGTGAGTAACATCACTAAGAATGTAGGTGTGCAAATATCTTTTTGAGACAATGCCTTTGATTATTTTGAATATATACAGAAATGGGATTGCTGGATCATATGGTAGTTCTATTTTAATTCTTTGAGGAATATCCATACAGTCTCCCACAGGGACTGTACATTGGAACATTCCTACCCATAGTGTTCAAGGGTTCCCCTGTGTATGCCTGAGAAGAATGTATATGCTGCTGCTGTTGGATTAAGTGTTCCTTACCTGTCTGTTAGATCCATCTGGTCTAGAGAATGTTTGATTCCAACATTCCTCGGTTGGTTTTCTGTTTGGATGGTCTACCCACTGCTGAGGGTGAGGTATTGAACTCCATTACTAATATTGTATTGTTGTCTATATCTCCATTCAAGCCTATTAGAATTTGCTTAATGTATTTAGGTGCTTTGATGTTGGATAGTTATATATTTGCAATTGTTATATCTACTTGATGAATTGACTCTTTTATCATTATATAGTGACCTTCTTCATCTCTTGCTCCTGATTTTGGCTGAAAGTTTATTTCATCCAATAAAAGTATATATACCCCAACTTCTTTGGGCTTCCAGTTATATAAAATATCATTTTATGCCTTTGCATAAATTCATTTGCAATTTCTTGATAGTTCAGATTTTCTCATATCTCACTACTTTTGAACATAATTTAACTTTTTTCCTGATGTCATTCTTTCTATATTTTCCTGTGGTTATTTTTGAGTCAGATTTGATCTATGTTTAAGGATAGGCTTAGTGTTTCCATAGCTTGCTTTTTTTTTTTTTAAAAGATTAAGAGTATGAAACCTCAAAATATGCTAGGTTCTAGTGACAATATATCTTTGCCCACATTCTGGCCTAGGAGTTACCAGTAAATGTTCTTATTATTTCTATAGACATTATTTTCCAGACCCTTGGACTGATCAAGGTAAGGGAAAAAATCCAAGTTTACCTTTGTATTTCCTTATCTATGAGAATGTGAACTGACTAAGGGAGAATCATACGCTAACACAGAATTATATTTTGTTTTCTCAAAGTTGAGAATTTCCTTGAGCCAAATGGATGCCACCTTTTTAAGCTAGGCTGAAATTGTGAGAAAATACTGCCCAGTGTTTTGCCAACTTAAAACTATTCAATTTGTTGTGGATTTCCAGAGTTAAGACTATACCAGTTACGATTTCATACATAAAGAAAAGCTCTCTGGTTACTACTCCTCCTGTCTACTCTGATAATGGGATATATTTGCAGTATGTAATTCAATTTTTTATCCTGGGAAAGAAATATTGATTAAGGGAAATTAATAAGAATTCAGGATTATAAACATCAGCATTCCCTGAGTTCTGTTAGTTTGAGTGAGCCTTCCTAAGTCTGATGAACTCTCTCTCAACTGGCCAGGCTCTTGTCAAGCTCAATCGGTATGCAGAGCAGAGCCAGGATCATGGAATAACAATCAAGGTAGTTTGTCTTCTGTGACGAACCTAACTGTGTGGTCACCTGGCATTATTTGAGCCATGAGGAAGAATTCTTGTTTTTCAATACCAAATCAAATCAACCATGGGTGACTACCTGTGATAAATATAAAATCTTAACTTCTTTAAACTTAATTCTCCTGTTTTCTTTATAAGATAAAACACTGGAATAGACAAAATTTTTTTCATATATGACATACATAATATTTACCTTTCTCACTATAGATAGATATAGACATATATTACACATGTCATGCTGTACCATTCTGATTTTACTTTCAAGACTCTTCTCTAAAACAAACCTTAGAAAGCTATGGTTGAGTCAACGGGATCTGTCAACATGACATCTTTGACCAATGATTTCTAGAACTGTTCTGATTCCTTTTTCAGATTTTATTTTATGCCTAAATCATTTGGTTTGATTAAAACACGCAACTTATATACTTACTGTAGAGACATTTCATTCTTTACAACTACAAACATTCGATGTCTATAAATTTAAATGGGAAGTTTTCTTTTTTTGTTGAAGTACAGTTGATTTAAAATCTGTTAGTTTCAAGTATACATAAAAAGTGGTTCAGATATATCAGTTCAGTTCAGTCCAATCATTCAGTGGTGTCCAATTCTTTGTGATCCCATGAATTGCAGCAACACCAGGCCTCCCTCTCCATCACCAACTCCTGGAGTTCACTCAAACTCACGTCCATTGAGTCAGTGATGCCATCCAGCCATCTCATCCTCTGTTGTCCCCTTCTCCTTCTGCCCCCAATCCCTCCCAGCATCAGAGTCTTTTCCAATGAGTCAACTCTTCGCATGAGGTGGCCAAAGTACTGGAGTTTCAGCTTTAGCATAATTCAGATATATATATGCGTACATATATATATATATATATATATTTAGATCATTTGTCCCTTGTAGGTTATTCAAATATTGAATATAGTCCCCTATACTATAAAATAGGCCTTTGCTGGTTATCTATTTTATATATAGTAATATGTTCATCTCAACCTCCTAATTTATTCCCCCTCCTCTCCTCTTTGGTAACCATAAGCTTGTTTTCTATGTCTGTTGTCTATTTCTGCTTTGCATATAAGTTCATTTGCATTTTTTGTTTGTTTGTTTTTTTAGATCCTGTACAGTAGGAAGTTTTCAACGGTGCTCACTCAGCCTGTTGCAAACTAGTTACCACAAATAGCTATGCTGAGCTGACCTCTCCATGTTGGTCTAGAAAATGCCTGTTGCAATTTACTTTCTTCTGTGCTTGAGTTCATACTATTCTGAGAACCCTCTGATGTTGAAGTGGCTGCTGTTGATTCTGACTGGAACAAGAATGACTTCCAAGTTGTGTGAGACCTTAAAAAGCCTCCCCTACCAAACAGCAGATATTGACGTTTATGTTCTGCCTGCATTGCAATATCAAGCATGCTGTGTGGTAGGAGCACCCTGTGGCTTTGTTGGACAGTCATTTTGCGCTTTCTACCCTGTAGCAGACTTATTCTAGAGTCCTGTTTAACTACTTTGGCTTATAAATGCCCCACCAAATGGATGAATGGATGGATGAATTATTCCAGACATGAGCTGACGATATTTGCTTATATGTTCATCTGTTGCTTTATAACCATGGTAATAGGTGTGATCTTTCTGATTTAAATTAAGCACCCCCTTTTTCCTCCAAATTATGTATTATTGGAAAGGGTTTCATCATCTTCAAACAAGACATGCCAATCACCAGACAATAATTTAAGTAGAAATTAACATAAAATGACAAATATCTGCTTTTAATGAGAGAGAACCAGAATCTTAGAAAAACAGAGCACTAAGGACATCAAAGATTAATCTTCAGTAATTTAGTGTTGAAATAACTGAAGGATAATATCACTATTGACTGAACTATAGTGTCCTTAGCAAAAAGCTTGTCAGGACTAATAAAATCCAACACGAAATTGATACAGGGAATCGTGACCCTACATCTTAACCACCACACTGGGTCTTCCCCATCCAGAGTAGGTAATTAATTAATTTCAACTGGAGAATGTCTTCCAGGTCTGTAATTAACAATATGTATACCTACCATCCTCTCGCCCTCATCCTCCACTATGGTAAGAATGTGCAAGGTGATTAGTGAAGCCAGATTGTAAATGTGCCCCCTGGTTGTTCCTTCTTCCACTTCAGACTCAGCCTCCAACCCCTTCCCACATTCCGTATCATGTTCCTAAAGAGAGTATATATTTTTTATTCAACTAAAGTGTAAAATATCTGTTTTCTTCATTTTCTTGAAAAGATGTTTTACTATATATCTATTTCTTGAGTTATAAAGTAAACCTTAAGTAAGTTTTATGTTGGTTTATTACTATTAATACAAGACATGGTAAAATGCTCATAAAATGCATATTCTATGTATTTTAGTCATGTTTATTTTTTTAACTTGTGAAGTATTTGAGAAATGATAATTAAAGGTACATAGTAAAGATACTACATGTTTGCTTTCTTCAAGATTTTGACCTGGCATCTGTATAACGTAGGCAGCCCAATAAAATAATCAAGTAAATGGAACAATAAAAAATGTAGCCTATGTGAAATGGCATGAATGGAATTAAATCAGGACATTTAACTGGCTTTAGCCGTGTGCCCTTGGAAATATTAGTTAGCTTCTCTGCAATTTCCTTGTTTCTTCTATGAAAAGAACACAGGATGCTTGGGGCTGGTGCACTGGGATGACCCAGCGGGATGGTGTGGGGAGGGAGGTGGGAGGGGGGTTCAGGATTGGGAACACATGTACACCCGTGGTGGATTCATGTTGAAGTATGGCAAAACCAATACAATATTGTAAAGTAAAAATAAATAAACAAAGAATAATTTTAAAAAAGAATGCTACCAATATGGTGAGCACATGATTATAAATGTATTTTAGGTATGTGTATTAAATATAAGGGCTTCCCAGATGGCTCACTGGTAAAGAATCCACATGTCAGTGTAGGAGACACGGGTTCGATCCCTGGGTCAGGAAGATCCCCTGGAGAAGGAAATGGCAACCCACGTTAATATTCTTGCCTGGAGAATCCCATGGACAGAGGAGCCTGGTGGGCTGCAGTCCACAGGGTCGCAGAGTTGGACACAACTGAAGCGACTGAGCATGTATGCATTTATTATATTTCTAATATTAATTTTCTTAAAGCCAGAAAAAGTATTGAGTTCTTCAGGCAGCATTCCTACAATCTCAACAAACTATTTATTTTTGACATAGCTTTTATTTTGGAGGAAATTCAAGAAAACTTGGATAAATAAAAATGCTGAGCTTTGTAAATGAACATGATTATCCATAAAATGGTGAATATCATGCTAAATTATTAGCAAACAATCATTTATTTGGTTGCAGATGTGCAGAAGAAAAGTTGGAGCTATCAGCAAAAAACTATGCATAAAGGATAAAAGATAAATAAGGAACGTTATTTTGTCATATTTAAGTATGAAACTTTTGTTAGTAGGAACTAATTTTATTGCTCTCCATTATTCTGACTGTAATATTAACTCAGAAAGTAACTAAGTTGGCTAAACATTTCTCTATAAAAATATTCATTCAAAATATAGCAAAACAGAAACAGACACACAGAGAACAAACTAGTGGTTACCACTGGGGAGAAGGAAGAAAGGAGTAGGGGTAGAACAGGACAGGGTAAAGCAGAACAGGAGTAGGGGATTAGAGGTACAAACTACCATCCATAAAATAACAAAGCTATAAGAATATATTATACAGGACAGGGAATATAGCCAATATTTTATAACATTAAATGGAGTAAAATCTATAAAAGTATTGAATCACTATGCTGTATACCTGAAACTAATGTAATACTTTAAATCAACTATACTTCAAAAACTCCATTCACATATTACTTTTATAAGTTTTATTTATATATTTGGCTGCATCAGGTCTTATTTGCAGCACGTGGAATTTTAGTTGCAGTGTGTGGGCTCTCTTCTTAATGGCACAAAGGCTCCCCAGGTGGCGCTAGTGGTGAAGAACCCTCCTGCCAATGCAGGAGATTTAAGAGTCCTGGATTCAATCCCTAGGTCAGGAAGATTCCCTGGAGGAGGAAGTGGCAGTCCACTCCAGTGTTCTTGCCTGGAGAATCCCCATGGACAGAGGACCCTGGTGGGCTATGGTCCATAGGGTCACAAAAAGTCAAACACAACTGAAGCAATGGCACACATATGATTCCTTAGTACTTTAACCAAGGATTTAAAATATATCCCCTGCATTTCAGGGTGGATTCCTAAGTACTGGACCACCAGGGAAGGCCCCACTCATACATTATCAATCGAAGTAACACTTAGGAAGAACTTGCTTCAGTTCAGTTCAGTTCAGTTCAGTCGCTCAGTCATGTCCGACTCTGCAACCCCATGAACTGCAGCACGCCAGGCCTCCCTGTCCATCATCAACTCCCGGAGTTCACCCAAACTGCTGTCCATCGAGTCAGTGATGCCATCCAAAATTCACCATTATTTCATTAAACAGAACTTATTCAAAATAATTGTATTTTGAATTGAGATATTTTTCTTTTAAGTTGTCCATACCAATCCAAGACTTAGTTCTTCCTAAATTTACAGATCATCACATTTTTGTGCACTCAGCTGTGATATAAACCAAAAAAAGTCTCTGATTTCAGGGTCTTTGTTTTCTTTTTTTTCTTTTGTCTTTACTATAGAATGTCCCACTCTATCAAGATGGTAGACTAAGAAATATTTAATATACTTTTACTACAACCGTGTTGAAATGCTGGATAAACTAATAGAAATATATATTAAATAAATAACTAAGCTTACAAAATGGAGATAATCTCCCTCAAGTTGATAGGCACAATAAGATGACTAAAAACCAGAGCTGAAGTACTTGAGTTGATCAGGCGCTGCCGCTGTGTGTGTCTCCCCAGTGCGAAGGAGACAGAGGAGTCAGGAGTGAGGGGCTAGTCTTAGTACCATAGACGCTTGAGGTTTCAGGTCAAATTAGCCTTAAAACATGCCTTTAGTCATGAGAACAAAGGCGGCATTATTTTTTTTTTTAAACCACATTTTTAAAGAACAAAATAGAACTTTAAGAAATGCATATCTCTGTATCATATGAAAACCTGAACACAAGTTTATTAGCATATGCAACATAGTTGAAGGATTACATGAATTACGTAGATTACATGAATGTGAGATCATTAGGAAGACTTCATCCAGAATTCCACAGAGATTAAAGAGAGAATATTTGAAAGAGCTTTACAGGCATCAAGAGTTAGATCCCAAATACATACATATAAAATAAGAATCCCAGAAGGAGAAAAAAGGAAAGAAGCAATACTGCAAAGTAATTGCAGTAGAGTTGAGAACGTCCCCCATTCCTCCTATTACAGGGCGGAGCTCACTTATCATTGTGCTTGATACAGATTAGCCTGTGAGTGCTTTGAGCAATGGAGTACAGTGAAGCCAGTTCTGTACTTAGCCTTTCGATGGCTATCCACTTTTGTTTGCTGGCTGGGAGCCCTGAGCTGCCATATAAGGAGTCTAAGTACTGTGCTGAACAGACGATATGGAGTGATTTTGAGATGACATGAAAAGTGTGAGTGGCCTGGCAGAAACCAATCTTCAAATCATCTCTACCAACCCCTGGCCTGTTTGTATCCTCTAGATCAGACTCTTCACCAGTTAAATATCACTGAGTTATCTCTCTGTGCCATGTGGAGCAAAAACATCACTCTGCTGAGTCCTGGAAGAATCAGGAAGCACAAAATCATGAGATATCTTCAAATGTTTGTGATTTAGAGCTGTTACATCTTGAAGTGAAGTCGCTCAGCTGTGTCAGACTATTTGTGACCCCATGGACTATAGCCTACCAGGCTCCTCCATCCATGGAATTTTCCAGGCAAGAGTACTAGAGTGGGTTGCCATTTCCTTACATCTTGAGGCACTTTTTAAAAGCAGCAATGGATACCTGGAACATAAATAATGCCAAGAATTTTCCAAAATGAACAAAATATGGAATCCTTAGATGGAAGAATTACATCAAGTTCCAAACGAGGGAAATAAAATTAATCTCTACCCAAATTCATAGTTGTAGCCAGAAGAACAAGAGCAAAGTGAGGTCTTAAATAAGCAAAAAGGTAGATTGCATATAAATAATTTTAAGACTGAAACAGATTCCTTAAAAGAAGGAAGAGAGATGAGAAGATAATGGATTGACACCTTTAAGTGATGTGGGTTAACTGTAAACCCAGAACTCTACATCCTGCCAAATATTCAGGATTGAGATCAGAATCAAGACAACTTCTGTCCTAAAAGACTGGAAATTCAGAAGGAATAGAGATGCATGAAACAATAAGAGAAAACAAATAGCAATATCCACCTGTGAGGAAAACAAAACAGAAAATGACAAGTCAAACTAAGCATCTTTTTATACATTCCCCAAAGTCACTATTAGCAGATGAGCGTAACTTATCTTAATTATGCATAACTATCACCATTGTTATTTTTTCCTGTTACTTTATGCTTGATAGAAATAATACTTTATCTCATGTAAACTCAGCAACTCAAAGATAAACATGGAGGATGGGATAAATTGGGAGACTGGGATTGACACATGTACACCATTGATACTATGTATGAAATATATAACTAATATAGCACCGGGAACTCTACCCAATGCTCTGTAGTATCTGAATGGGAAAGAAATTCGAAGAGGAGACTGTATGTATACATATAACTAAGTCACTTGTACAGTAGAAAGTAACAAAACATTGTAAAGCAACTATACTTCAATAAAAATTTTTTTAAAAGAAAAAAAAAGATGAAATAGGAATTAAATTCCTCCTATAACAGAGGAAAACATGCATTAAATAAATAACTCATCAGAATCTGAACAGCTGTTAAAATGTAGAGATGAAGTTTGAACTGATTCAGTGATTTCAGATAGTGAGCAGACTCTCTCAAATATACAGTCTCTTGTGCATACTTTTAGGCCTTCCCCCCTTCACATCTCAAGCGGATTTGTTATAAGCAACTTTAGATGCTTTATCTCTATTTCTCTGTTCACACCCCCCAAACACTCCCACTTCTCCTTTGCTATCAAACACCAATAATAACATACCAAAATGTGTTCATTCTGAAAACAGAGAATTACCAGTGCCTAAAACTAGGTTTCCAAGACAAAATGACTGTGGAAAAGTTAAGGTATAAATGACCTTGCATATGGACACTGTATATGGAGCATAAATGTCTGCATCTGAAGGATGGAGACGTTGCTTTCTATGTATCTAGCAGAGGAAGACTGCTACTCTCACTTTATTTATTTATTTTTATTTGACTGTGTCAGGTCTTAGCTGTGGCATGTGGGAGCCTATTCTCTAGTCAGGGATTGAACCTGGGCCCTCTGCATTGGGAGCATGGAGTCTTAACCACTGGACCACCAGGGAAGTCCTGCCACTCCATTTTATTAATAAAATAGATAATAATGGAGCTTAACCAAACAACATAACTAAACCAAGATAATTAAGGAGTTAAAAAAAGAAGAGATTCAAAATAAATAATGTCCAATGCTTCTAAAGATACTATATCAACTACCACCCATGATGACTACCTTAGGTTGGGAGAATCTATGATGTCTGGCATGTGCTAGGACTTGTGTTTAGTCGCTCTGCTAAGCTGTTAAGTCGCTTCAGTCGTGTCCTACCCTGTGCGACCCCATAGATGGCAGCCCACCAGGGTTCACCATCCCTGGGATTCTCCAGGCAAGAACCCTGGAGTGGATTACCATTTCCTCCTCCAATGCATGAAAGTGAAAAGTGAAAGTGAAGTTGCTCAGTCGTGTCTGACTCTTAGCGACCCCATGGACTGCAGCCTACCAGGCTCCCTCCATCTGTGGGATTTTCCAGGCAAGAGTACTGGAGTGGGATGCCATTGCCTCCTCCGATTTAGTCGCTCAGTCGTGTCCAACTCTTGGTGACCCCGTGGACTGCAGCCCACCAGGCTTCTCTGTCCATGGGATTCTCTAGGCAAGAATATGAGAGTATGCTGCCATTCCCTTCTTAAGGGGATCTTCCCAACCCAGGGATCGAACCCAGGTCTCCAAAACTGCAGATTGATTCTTCACTGTCTGAGCCACCAGGGAATCATGATGTTTGACATAGGAAGTTGCTACTATAAATGATTTTTGATCTCTTGTTAGGAAAACGTCATGTGCCCAAGTGAAAACAATTCCGAATGATAGTAGCCAATACTGATTTACTGATCGCCTAAAATTTTCTGCTCCGTGAACTGTTGCTTCATACAGATGCAATAACTGGGCACATCTCTAAAATGTGGAGAAAATGTGACTCATGTTAAAGGGAAAGTAAAAGTCGCTCAGTCATGTCCAACTCTTTGCGACTCCATGGACTATATATACAGTCCATGGAATTCTCCAGGCCAGAATACTGGAGTGGGTTGCCATTCCCTTCTCCAGGGGATCTTCCCAACCCAGGGATCGAACCCAGGTCTCCCGCATTGTAGGTGGATTATTTACCAGCTGAGCCACTAGGGAAGCCATGTTAAAGTCAAAGTCAATATATGAGGAGGATGGGATTCAGGATACACACATCCTTCCACTAGTCTTCAAAAAAGAACAATTCTGAGTGAACTAATAAAAGTTAATTCTGGTGGTGATGTTATTAAGGCAGGTAAAGTGGAGCAGAGGCCTAAGTGTGTGCTAGTGTGTATGCTAAGTCACTTTAGTCGTGCCCAACTCTTTGAGACCCCATGGACTGTAGGCCGCCAGGCTCCCCTGTCCATGGAATACTCTAGGCAAGACTCTGGAGTAGGCTGCTATTTCCTCCTCCAGAGTATTTTCCTTACCCAGGGATGGAACCTGTGTCTGTTACCTCTCCTGCACTGTCAGGCATGTTCTTTCCCACTAGTGCCAGCTGGGTAGCCCAACAGGAACTTTAAACCTGGAGGTAGGAGAAAGGGATGTACAACTAAGAAGACTCTTCTCTGTGCTCCTTCATCGTTCATTTTGAGCTTTATTTCCTTAGCTTATGTTGTAGAAAATGGCACCTACACTTGTAATTTTTGTGAATGTTGAAGACAAGGCTAGAGAGTGAGAGAATGAAGATGAAAACACATAGCATAGATTTGAGCATGATGTAGCTATTTAAAACATCACGTGAATTGTTTATTGACTAAAAATTAATCATACTGTTTGAGAAAGAAAGCTATTAAAGAAAACAAATGTGGGCATAACGGATATGGGCATTAAAACTATTTTAAGAATTGGGCATGTGATCTCATACAGGGAGACAGAAATGTACTTATTAAATTTTGTCATACTGTTTTTCCTATTAATTTTAATTAGATCCTATTCAGTATTCAAGGATTATTTTTAGTGGTTACCAGACTTACTATTTAGATGTATTATTTATTGTAGATGGAACTTCCCTCTTGCTAGATGTACTGTCTTTGGGGGAATTTTGTTTCATTTAAGTGTTGTTCAAATGTAGCACCCCATGGCAGGTCCCCGAAAAATACATCACAATGCTATATATATTGTTCAGAGAGTACAGGTATTTCTCTCAATGGGGACTTTACTCTGGCTACAGTAACTCTGGCCAGAACTCTTGTTAAGTCAGACATCTAAAACCAATTCTCAGTCACGGTCACAGGTGCAGAAATTTAACACCGGTCATTAAAACAAAAATGACCTCGCTAGAGAACTAAGGAATGTTCCTCTCCAATGATGATTTGTATATTGCATATTTATGAACTCTTCAAAAATAATCCATCCAAATAGGAAATTAGTCCCTACAAGAGAAGCATTTAAGTATGAAAAAAAAATTTATGGAGGCTGAGATCTAAACTCTCATCCTATAGATAGAGATGGTGACAAAAACTGAAACTTAAGACTGTGGGAGATAGGTGAATTAAGTGTTCTGCTTACTGAATTTTTTATTCACTTGTTTCTCTTTCATTTGTGCATTTTCCACAGTGGATTACAGTAACCAAAAAGTTTTCCTGAAGGAAATAACAAGTAGGATTTAGTGGGAAACAAAAAAGGAAAGGTATTCCTATTTCCCATACTTGGAAGCAGTTTGAAGTGGCCTATTAACTGGAAATTCCAGAGATGAAGAGTAATTTAGAGCTAGTAGAAAAAAATCACCTTTGATGAGTGGCTACAAATAAGGTCAGAGAACTGTGCAGTGCTGCGTCATGGAAGGACTTCTGTGCTAAATTACGAAGTCTGAAACATGTTCAGAAAATTACAAAGAGGAATTGAAAGATGATGCATTCGTGTTCTAATGCTGCTATAAAAAATTACCGCAAATTCGGTCACTTTAAACTACATAAATTTATCATCTCACATTTCTGGAGGTCCAAAGTCTGAAATCAGTCTCCCTAGCTGGCAGTCGTAGTATCGGCTTGGCTGGTTCCTTCTGCAGCCTCTGAGAGGGGATCCATTCTCTCTGCCTTCTTACTTGTACTCTAAAGGCTGCCTGCATCCTTGATTCTTGGCTCTTTCCTCACATCACCCCTACCTTTTTCTTCCACCATCATCTCTCCTACTAACTCTGATCCTCCTGCCTCACTGTTAGAAGGATTCCTGTGATTAACCTAGGCCCACCTGGAAAATCTAGGATAATCTCCCCATCAGCATCCTTAACTTAATCATATCTGCGAAACTCCTTTAAGCTTGTTAAAGATTTGGTGAATTAAGACATGAATATTTTCCAGAAGCTATTATTCAGTTTACCAGAAACTATAAACACAGTTATGACATGATAAACTTTATATTTTAGAATGAACCCTCTGATACCATGGGAGTTAAAGAAGGATCAGTCTGGAAGAAGGGGACCAAGGGGCAGTTGCTGAGCTCTTGAAGAGAAATGGCTTATTCCATACCTATTAATGTTCAATGTTTGACTCTAACACTACTATGCCCCATTTTCTTCACAGGAGTAAATGAGGAATAGCAAAAAAATATGTATAAGGTGCATTTTCACAAAACCTACAAGCTAACTAAATTGGGAGAGAAGTGAGGAGTAGAGACAGGGAGTGATTAAAGTCTCCAAATTTGAATTGACATTAACAAATATTCAAATTTTAGGAAAACAGGAGAGTGAAGAAGAAAAGAAATTCATTCAAAGACCCTATGAGTTTGTAGAGCATCAGTGTGCAAATTTGGAAAAGATACCCCACTGCCTCCCCTGGACAGATGCTGTCTCACAGGCACACAACTTGGTCACGTGGCCATGCCTTTAGAGAGAGGAAATTGTGTCCCCTTCTCTCGGTTAAGGCTCTATCAGAGCACAGTAGGAGCCTGCCACAGACCACAGTCATAATATGTCCTGAGCTGTTCTGTACATGATAAACAAAGCATCAGCGAACTTAGATGGAGTTGTCCATTGGCACCAGAGTTAAAACAAAAACTCTGGATGTGAGTTTTATATCAGCAGAAAAATAACAGATGAATGAATGTATAGGCTGGCTGAGATTGTATAGGCAGCAAAGAAAGTATTAATAACTAACTTCAAGAGGCAATCAAGTTTAAAGATAGAATGTCCAGCACCACAGCATGGGACAATCTCTTGTTGCAGAGACATTCTAGGTGAGTATATAGTGCATTTAGTCTTGTTTATGACAACGATAGATCGTTATCATTTTTCTTGTTTGTAATTTTACAAAAATGTTAATGTATTAAATGTATACCATTTGGGGATCAACAATAAGAAACAGAGGAGAGCTAGATGATTTGATATCAGCAAAAGGGAAGATTGGTAAAAGGGCAACTGGGGTATATCAAACATGGGTGAAAGCAGACAGAAAACCCTTTGATGCATAATTAAATCAAAATCTCTTAGAAATCTCTGGACAGGAAAAGGGGCAGAAAAAAATTGGAAAAGGAGAAAATAGAAACATTTAATTTACATGAAAATATTGTTGATTTTTAACCAATTTATTTTTAAAATAAATTAATTCCAAGAAATGATGCTTCGTCCTGGTTATTTAAACCTGTGAAATGTTTTGACATGGGAAAATGCATCCCCTTCGGTTCCATTTGTGGAATTTAGTTATCTATTCAATATATGTATTTCATTTAAACTTCAGCTGATTTGAGACACCCAATTCTCCATTGGGAGGCACTTGGCTTTTCTCATAAATGTGTAATTTTCAGCTCGAAGAAACATTTGCACCTTCAGGGAGCAATATATTCTCTTCTCCCAGTAGTTTCTTATTTTATTTACCCTGTCAAGTAGCCAACAAGAACATTTTCTCATACTGTACTGAACCTAAGTGAAGTTCAAGCATTCAGTTTGCCCAACTTTTAGAGGAAATAAGAAAATACTTTCTAGCAAAATAACTAATAATAGCTCTTACTGAGCCATAAGCCACCTGTTTGGACGTATCGATCAAATTACCTTTTAGAATAAAGACCTAGTATTTTCTTAAATATAATGCATTACCAAAGTGTTTGCATTTTTGCATTTGGCATGGAGGTAAAATGTTGGGAGGAAAAGATCTAAATTTTAGCTCATACATTTGTTAATTACTCCATTTTGGAGGAAACTAACCATGAAGAAGGAGAAGTGCTATTTCTCTTACTGGTCATTTAGTGAGATTCATAAAAGTGAATATGGCAAGCCTGATTCTTTGGATTGTTATTTGTTGAAAATGTGCAGAAATAAAGCTATCAGAAGTGTTTCCTTTTAAATGAATATTGAATAGAAGCTAGTGCCATTTATCCAATAAAGTAATTTCTTCCTTACTTAGAATGGGCTTAGTTAGAGGGGAAATCCTATTTCAGGGCCATTTTTTCCTCCCCTCATTTACGCCCAAAGCATATTGTATGTAGACATATCATGCCATGGACCCAGTAATAGTTCTGCTGTAGACAGTTTCCACCTGACTGCATTTCTATTACTGCGGATAACCTTCAACTCAGGAACAGCATTCACAATTTATAAAGAATATAGAAAAAAGAAGTCTTCCATATAAATCCAGAATTCTAACTGTGTGAAGTATGGATAAATTGCATAACTTTGAAAGCAAATGTGAAATCTTTTTGAGTGTGATCCTCATGGGAAGGAATGCTAACTTGCTGTTCACCTTGAAAGTTTCCTCAGTGTGCTATTATTTTTCTCAAATGTCAAATAGTTTGCAAGACATTTCCCTGATAATTCCCACAGGGCATGGAGAATAAGATTTACTTTGATTAGAAGAGGCTGAAGATGAGGAATCTGGTTTAGCAACAGGCCCTGCCAAAGAATAAAGGCTGGTTAGTTTTGTTAACCTGGATCAAGCAGACCAGAGATTGATTCTTGGAATCAGGCTCCCTGAAGAAGCACTGAAGAACTGGACTACACTTAAGCAGACAGCCTGAAGTATTCAGGAGCTAGGCACAGCAGATCTGGTTTTTATTGCTGACCCTCTTAATAATGTATTGTGTAACCTTTGGCAAGTAAATTAATACATCCGTTCCTCCTTTTCCTTATCTGTAAAGTGATTTCAGTCGCTTGATCCACAAGATGCTCAACTCCAAGCTTCTTAGTTTGAAGGAGGAGCGGAATTAGTGAGCTTATGATACAAAGAAGTTGTTTGTTTTCTAATCTCTTTCCTGTCCTTCCATTCATGGCTACAGTAGCACTTCACATGTCTGCTTCCATCCAGAGGAAAAGAAGGAAAATAGTCATTAGGTCCTTTTATATCCATATTTTATAAAAGTGAAGGACTATATAAATCAACAGGGCCTGCCAGAAGTATAGCATTTTTTATAATTGCACTGCGCTAGCTTTAGCTGTAAGTTTCACCCATCCATTCAAGCATGCACATATCCATCCATTCATGCATTCATCCATCTATCCTCCATCAAAATATCCATTGAATCAATATGTACTATGTACTTATTTGCTGGCTGCATAAATACTATAAATACACTGGTCAACAAGACAGGCTTGTTCTTTCTTCAGGGAACTGAGAGTAAATCAGTAGGCCTGTGTTAACAAACAATTAATTTTAATTACATATGTGAAAAGTATTGTTTAAGAAATACAGCGAGTAGTAACAGTGACTAATGAGCAGTTTTTTCTTCATATAAGAACAGACCTGATTATCCCCACACAAATTAACTTCTTTATTCAAAGGAAGGTAGAGGTGCAAGTTGATTGAAAAATTAAGAATGAAATCCCTCTTTCAATGTTCAGTCACTTGACCCGTTTGCAAGATCATATTTATCAAAACAGTTACACTTCTGGCTTCTGAATAACAAAAAATTACATTTATAAAACTCTCCATGCCTGTCACAACTTCCCAAGAGGCCTTGGGAAAGACTTTGCCCTTGCGAAGTCATCCAGAAGAAGAGTAACCTTTAATTTCAAATTGATATTCCAAGTATACTAAGGCAATAAAGAAGAACGATAACAATCAAATCCTAAAGGAACTAACAGAATCAGCCTTTATTTGGCAGAGAGTGGCATGCAATTATAAAGTGATCAAGGCTCCATACCTATACATTTAATTAAGCATAAAGATGGGCGAGTATTGAAATACTAATGAGAAAACTTAGACTTCCTTATAATGAGATTTCACAATTATGACCCAAATATCCCATTCTAGATTATGTTGACTAACCATCTGTCCTGGTTTATCGGAGACCAAAGGATGTCAGCCTTTTAATGCCAACCCGGGAAAATTGTGGGCAAACTGAGGAGAGCTGTTTTCCAACATAGCTTCTATAAAGTAATAATAATGTAAGCCTAATTATACAAGGTTCTAAACTTATTCCATTTATGCTCTCTAAGCACTGGCAAACCATGAATCATGGCCACTCACCCTTTTGTAAAGGATATTTTAGAACCCACTAATCTGTCAACAAGTCATGTTCTTAGCAGGGGCTATTTGCCCAAAGTACTACCAGAGAACAAACATGCAGAAACTCTAGTCATCATAGTTATTTTTTTCCACTTTGCAAGGTATACCTCTCCTTTGCAGAATCATAAATAAAAGTAAACGGCAAAATCTATCAGCTGGCTGACACACATATGGCTTAACTAGCACTGCAGTTAGTGATTCTAGCTCTGTTTCTGAGTTGTCTCCATTCAAAGTTACTTAGTTAGAGTATGCCAACATCAGTTAATCTTTCTGAGCTTTGGTTTCCTCAACTTAAAAAAAACAAGTTTGACTGTCATAGATGAACCAAAGTCTCCTTTTCCCAGGTTTGAGTTTGGTTCAGTTCAGTTCAGTCGCTCAGTCGTGTCTGACTCTTTGCAACCCCATGAACTGCAGCACACCAGGCCTCCCTGCCATCACCAACTCCCGGAGTTCACCCAAACTCATGTCCATCTAGTCGGTGATGCCATCCAGCCATCTCATCCTCTGTTGTCCCCTTCTCCTCCTGCCCCCAATCCCTCCCAGCATCAGAGTCTTTTCCAATGAGTCAACTCTTCACATGAGGTGGCCAAAGTATTGGAGTTTCAGATTCAGCCTCAGTCCTTCCAATGAACACCCAGGACTGATCTCCTTCAGAATGGACTGGTTGGGTCTCCTTGCAGTCCAAGGGACTCTCAAGAGCCTTCTCCAACACCACTGTTCAAAAGCATCAATTCTTCGGTGCTCGGATTTTTCACAGTCCAACTCTCACATCCATACATGACTACTGGAAAAGCCATGGCCTTGACTAGATAGACCTTTGTAGGCAAAGTAATGTCTTGCTTTTGAATATACTATCTAGGTTGGTCATAACTTTGCTTCCAAGGAGTAGGCATCTTTTAATTTCATGGCTGCAATCACCATCTACATTGATTATGGAGCCCCCAAATTAAAGTCTGACACTGTTTCTACTGTTTCCCCATCTATTTCCCATGAAGTGATGGGAGCAGATGATCTTCGTTTTCTGAATGTTGAGCTTTAAGCCAACTTTTTCGCTCTCCTCTTTCACTTTCATCAAGAGGCTCTTTAGTTCCTCTTCACTTTCTGCCATAAGCGTGGTGTCATCTGCATATCTGAGGTGATTGATATTTCTCCCAGCAAAGTTGATTCCAGCTTGTGCTTCTTCCAGCCCAGCGTTTCTCATGATGTACTCTGCATAGAAGTTGAATAAGCAGGGTGACAATATACATCCTTGACGTACTCCTTTTCCTATTTGGAACCAGTCTGTTGTTTCATGTCCAGTTCTAAGTGTTGCTTCCTGACCTGCATAGAGCTTTTTCAAGAGGCAGGTCAGGTGGTCTGGTATTCCCATCTCTTTCAGAATTTTCCACAGTTTATTGTGACTCACACAGTCAAAGGCTTTGGCATAGTCAATAAAGCAGGAATAGATGTTTTTCTGGAACTCTCTTTCTTTTTTGATGATCCAGAGGATGTTGGCAATTTGATCTCTGGTTCCTCTGCCTTTTCTAAAACCAGTTTTAATATCTGGAAATTCACGGTTCATGTATTACTGAAGCCTGGCTTGAAGAATTTTGAGCATTACTTTACTAGCATCTGGTAGATGAAGATAATAGTGGAAAGTAAGTTGCTAATAACCACATTACAGGACTGCATGGAGGGCTTCATTTAATTTTACACAAAGGCCTATAAAAATAAGAAAATTTTTAAAAAATGGTAATGCTTTTCCAGATAATGAACTAAATTACTGTTCTGGCTCAATCTGGAATAGGTTAGCCATGACTGGGTTGTAGAAGCCTAGGCAAGAAAATGAAACAAAACAAACAAACAAAAAAAACAAAAACCAACCAAACCTTTCCTAAGTTCTTGTTTAAAAAATAAATTAAGCCAATTTCTTGAGATATGATTGACATATACAGAAACTACATATTTGATATTTACTAATCCATGAGTTCATGGATAAATATACATCTATGACAACATCACCACCATCAAGGTCATAAAAATATTTGTTACTACCCTAAGTTCCCACCTGCCTCATTTAATAGTAGTAATAGGAATACCTAAAATAAAACTTTACCTCTTATCTCACATGCTCGTAAAGTAATGCTCAAAATTCTCCAAGCCAGGCTTCAACAGTACATGAACCAAGAAATTTCAGATGTTCAAACTGGATTTAGAAAAGGCAGAGGAACCAGAGACCAAATTGCCAACATCCGTTAGATCATCGAAAAAGCCAGAGTTCCAGAAAAACATCTACTTCTGCTTGCCTTCGACTGTGTGGATCACAACAAACTGTAGAAAATACATAAAGAGATGGGAATACCAGACCACCTTACCTGCCTCCCAAGAAATGCGTATGCAGGTCAAAAAGCAACAGATAGAACGGGACATGGTTCCAAATTGGGAAAGGAGTACATCGAGGCTGTGTATTGTCACCCTGCTTATTTAACTTATATATAGAGTGCATCATGCAAAATGGCATACTGAATGAAGCATAATCTGGAATCAAGATTGCTGGGAGAAATATCAATAACCTCAGATATGCAGATGACACCACCCTTATGGCAGAAAGAGAAGAGGAACTAAAGAGCCTCCTGATGAAAGTGAAAGAGGAGAGTGAAAAAGCTAGCTTAAAACTCAACATTCAAAAAATTAAGATCACAGCATCTGGTCCCATCACTTCATGGCAAATAGATGTAGAAACAATGGAAAAATGACAGACTTTATTTCTTGAGCACCAAAATCACTGCAGATGGTGACTGCAGCTATGAAATTAAAAGATGCTTGCTCCTTGAAAGAAAAACTATGACAAACCTAGACAGCATATTAAAAAGCAGAGACATTATTTTACCGAAAAAGGTGTGTATATTTAAAGCTATGTTTTTCCAGTAGTCATGTATGGATGTGAGAGTTGGACCATAAAGAAAGTCGAGAGCCAAAGAATTGATGCTTTTGAACTGTCGTGTTGGAGAAGACTCCTGAGAGTCCCTTGGACAGCAATGAGATCAAACCAGTCAATCCTAAAGGAAATCAGTCTTGAATATTCATTGGAAGGACTGGTTCTGAAGCTGAAGCTCCAATACATTGGCCACCTGATGCGAAGAACTGACTCATTGGAAAGGACCCTGATGCTGGGAAAGATTCAAGGTGTGAGGAGAAGGGGATAACAGGATGAGATGTTTGGATGCCAACACTGACTTGATGGACATGAGTTTAAGCAAGCTCTGGAAGTTGTTGATTGACAGGGAAGCCTGGTGTGTTGCAATCCATGAGGTCGCAACTGAGAGAATGAACTGAACTGAAATGAACCTCTTATCAGATATTAGTACACAACATATATTGTTAGCTATAGGTGGTATAATAGAATTCCAGCACTTATTCCTCTTATAAAACTGAAACTTTGTACCTTTGACTATCTCTTCCCCATGTACCCCTCTCCTTGGCCCTTGTCAACAATCATCCTATTCTCCTCTCCTGTAAATTGACTATGTTAGATTCCACAAATAAGTGACCTCATTCTGTAACTATCTTCTGTGTCTGGCTTATTTCACTAAGCATAATGTCCTCTAGGTTAATACATGTTGCCTCGAATAGCAACATTTTCTTCTTTTCTAAAGGTTGAATAATACTGAATTGTATGTATATACCATGTTTTCTTTATTCATTCATCCATCCAGGGACATTTGGATTGTTTCCATACCTTAGCTATTATGAATAATGCTACACTGCCCAGGGGGTGTAGGCATCTTTCTGAGATCCTGATGTCAATTCCTTTAGATAAATATGAAGATTGGAGTTGTTAGATCCCATGGTAGTTTTATATTTAATTTTTCCAGGCATGTTCATATTGTTTTCATAATAGTTGTACCAATTTACATCCCCACCAACAGTTTACCAAACTAATCTTTTACTTACATCCTAACTAACATTTGCTTTTTTAATAGGTGTGAGGTGATACCTCATTGTAGTTTCAATGTACATTTCCCTGATGATTAAATGGGCTGAGCACTTTTCATATACCTGTTGGCCATTTGCATGTCTTCTTTGGAGGAATGTTTACTGAGGTCCTTTGCACATTTTTTAATAGAATTAGTTGCTTTTATTTCTTGTTACTGTATTTTGAATATTAATCATTTATCAGACATAAGGCTTGCAAAGTCTCCTTTCATTCCATAGGCTATCTTTTCATTGCAACTATTTCTTTTGCTATGCAGAAGATTTTTAGTTTCCTATAATCTCCTCTATTTTTGCTTGTGTTGCCTGTAGTATCCAAAAATTGTGCTTTTGGTGTTGTATCCAAAATCATTGAAAAGACGAAGGTCAAGGAGCTTTTCCCCTGAAGTTTCCTATAGAAGTTTTATCATTTCAGGTCTTAAGTTTAAGTCTTTAATCCATTTTGAGTGAAATTTTGTGTATTCTAGATGTGGATATTCAGTTTTCCTAACATTATTTAAAGAAAAAAAAAATACCCTTTCCCTTTTTGTATTCTTGGCACCCTTGTTGAAGATTAGTAGACTCTGTATGCATGTGTTTATTTATAGGCTCTTGATTCTATTCCACTGGCCTGTTTGACTATTTTCATGCCAGCACTGTAGCGTCCTTGCTTATTCAAGCTTCATAATACAGTTTGAAATCAGGAAGTGTGGTAACTCCAGCTTCATTCTTTTTGCTCAAGATTGTTAAATAGGGGACTCCTGTGGCTCCATATGAATATTATGATTGTTTTTTAATTTCTGTGAAAAATGGCATTGGAATTTTGTTAAAGATTGCCTTGAACCTATAGAGGGTTTGAGTACTATGGGCATTTTAACAATATTGATTCTTCTAAGTTATGGTTATAGGATGTCTTTCCTTTTACAGGTGTCCTCCTCAGTTTCTTTTATCAATATATTAGAGATTTCAGTGTACAGATCTTTCACCACCTTGGTTAAAAATATTCCTAAATATTTTAATGTTTGATGCGATCGTGTCAGTTTTCTTAGCGTCTTTTTCATGCAGTTCTAACAACTTTTGGGTGGTGTCTTCAGGGTTTCATATGTGAAAGATCATGTCATTTGTAAACAAAGATAATTTCACTTCTTTCTCCCTTTTTACTTTGTATGTGTTTTCTTCTTTTCTAATTGCTCTGGCTAGAACTTTTCATACTGGTGACAATAGGCACCCTATCTTGTTCCTGATCTTAGAGGAAAAACATTTAACATTTCACCACAGAGTATGATATTAGCTGTTGGTTTATCATATAAAAGTCTCTATTATTTGGGGGTACATTTCTTATATATCTAATTTTGAGAATTTTTTAATCACAACATGATGTTGAATTTTATCAAATTATTTTTCTGCATTTATTAAAATTATCATGTGAATTTTATTTGTCATTGTGTTAATATACTGTGTCTAATTTATTGATTTGTGTGTGTTGAACCATTTATCCCAAGGATAAATCCTACTTGATTACAATGCACAATCCTTTTAACATTCCATTGAATTCATTTTACTACTATTTTGTTGAGAATATTGGTGCTCATCAAGGATATTGGCCTATAATTTTCTTCTCTTGTGGTGTCCTTACTTGGCTCTGTTGTAAATTTATTGCTGGTCTTGTGAATGAGTTTGGCACTGCTCTTCCCTCTTCAATTTTTTTGGAACAGTTTGAGAAGAATGGTATTAATTCTTCTTTAAATGTTTGGCAAGCTTTACCAATAAGCTATCTGATAATGGGCTTTTCTTTGTTGGGAGGTTTTTCATTATTAATTCAATATCCTTACTCTTATTAAATAAATCTGTTAGATTTTCTATTTCTTCAAAATTTAGTCTTGGTAGACTTAATGTTTCTAAAAACTTACCCATTTCTTTCAGTATATCCAATTTGTTGACATATGGATTTAATAAAAGTCCCTCATGATCCTTTGTATTCCTGTGGTATCAGTGGCAATGTTGCCCCTTTCATTTATTAATTTTATTTTACAATTCTTTTTTTCTCTTCTAGCCTAAGGATTTGTCAATTTTTGGTCGCTTCAAAAAAAATCAACTCTAGCTTCACTGGTCTTTTCTACTGGTTTTCTGTTCCCTATTTCATTGATTTTCACTTTGATCTTTGTTATTTATTTCCCTTTGCTATCTTTGGCCTTATATTAGTCTTTTTCTAGTTCCTTGAGGTGTACCATTATGTAGTTTACTTGATGTCTTTCTTTGCCCTTAATGTAGATTTTTATTAGTATAAACTTTTCTCTTAGAAGTGCATATGTTGCATCCTATGAATTTGGTATGTTGTGTTTCCTTTTTTATTTTTATCAAGATATCTTCTGATTTATCTTTTGTCTTCCTTGACCCCTTGCTTATCCAAGAGTGCGTTGTTTAATTTCTACATATCTATGAGTTTTCCAATTTTCACTCCATTACTGATTTCAAGTTTTATATTACTGTGTTCAGAGAAAATACTTAGTTTGATTTCAGATTTCTTTAATTTGCTAATATGTATTTTGTTGCTAAAAAGATGATCTATCCTAGAGAGTGTTCCATATGATGTAGATCTCTCTCAAATCATGCACACACACACACACACACACACACACACACACACGTATATATACACGCTTCAATACTGAGATGAGTAACTTGTTAATTTCTTCATGATCACTCACTTTTTAGAGTAATGGTCAACTGTACTCTATCTTTCAGAACATACTTATGACTATACAATATAGGTAATATTTCCAAGCAAGAATGGCATACACTAGAGATTTTAATTTATAGCCATACCATTAAATGCCAAAATCAGCACCGTCTTCAACACAACCACCATGTTTTTTTTTAACACTGCTATTTTGTCCTAATTTTCAGAGCTGAAAATTTGTGATTTTTCTCCTGAGCTTCTGAGTTCAGCCTGGCAGCTGGAATCATATATCTTAATTCTAGAATACAAAAATATTCCCAGTTTTTGCCTAGTCTGAACCAGAGAATCACCTGGCAGTAAGTGAAATGACCACACAGGATAAGATGGAAATCGCCTGAGATCAGGTGTCATGTCATCACAGATGATGGGGTGGGGCAGAAGGAGAATATATAGACAGTAATACTTTCAAATTTCAGCCTCCTCAGTAGACTTGACACTATCTCATGAGAAGCAGTGGCTCACTGTAGCACTTATCCTCAAATAAGAGGAAACATCAGAATCTCTAGCAGAGGAAGAGGAAATATCAGTTGAGCCTCTGACCTACTGCCCATACCTGGCAGACACAAATTTCCTGTTAAGCAATCTAAGAATCAGGTTTTCTGAATTTTATCTAACTCTGACAATTTACATCAAATAAGAGACATTAGGATTGCCCAATTTTTCTAGCCTATGTTTCCTTCAAAGAGTTTGATGAAACTTATATGCAACTCTGTGATGTATTTCTCACATCAATTTACCTCACAGAATTAAAAATTTTTAAATAAGGATATAAAGATGTCTCAAATGTACTTTTATTAGTAAAAACCCACCTGACATGCTATGCACAGCTAACAATCATATATTAGAGGGTGTATTAAAACTAACATTTCCATGAAAATGAACAGAATGATAAAGAAAACACAAAGTATTTGAGGGTTTGAAAGAGGAAGCAGTGATATCTAAATGAGACTAGTGGTGTGGCACATGAAAGATTTTACTGAGATATTTGAAGAGTTATTTTCTATTTCAGTTCAGTTCAGTCGCTCAGTTGTCCAACTCTTTGTGACCCCATGGATTGCAGCATGCCAGGCTTATCTATCCATCACCAACTCCCAGAGCCTAGTCAAACTCATGTCCATTGAGTCGGTGATACCATTCAACCATCTCATCCTCTGTCATCCCCTTTTCCTCTCGCCTTCAATCTTTCCCGGTATCAGAGTCTTTTCCAATGAGTCGGTTCTTCACATTAGGTGGCCAAAGTACTGGAGTTTCAGTTTCAGCATCAGTCCTTCCAATGAATATTCAGGACTGATCTCCTTTAGGATGGACTGGTTGGATCTCCTTGCAGCCCAAGGGACTCTCAAGAGTCTTCTCCAACACCACGATTCAAAAGCATCAGTTCTTCGGCACTCAGCTTTATTTATAGTCCAGCTCTCACATCCATACATGACTACTGGAAAAACCATAGCTTTGACTAGATAGACCTTTGTTGGTAAAGTAATGTCTCTGCTTTTTAATATGCTATCTATGTTAGTCATAGCAATTTTCTATTTACTAGTCCCTTAATTTGCTCCAAAAAGACAAAGCCAGTGATTCAAAGATAAAACACTTCACTTGCAAAAATTTTCAAATGTCATGAAAAGTGGAACATAGTGTCTTACAAAAGAGTGAGTTTCTATCAAGTAGGTACTTTAAGCAAGAGAGTGTCAAGTAAAAAATTTCTAAAGATGTTTTTGACTTTCATTCACAAGGTGTGTACCATGGAAGAGCTGAATCAGGTTAGGTTAAATGATGTTTCTGAACAAAAGAAGGAAAGAAAGAAATCTGTCATTGAATATGATTGAAAAAGACTAGGTTAAAAGAAATTAGACTTTTAATTGCAAGACTTAACAGAGTACTTTAAATAATAATGTTCATTCCTTGGCAATGAATGAAGAGGAGATGTGAATCAAAAAGAATGAATAAAAATGATGTATCTGCGATCTCAGGATATTATTTTTGCCTTCTTATCAACCTTGCTTATTGCTATGTAATGCTAGTATGTTAAAATAATAACAGTAAATACAAACCAGCTATGGAAGATAAACACCGTATTGGTGTTTAATACAATATGAATGCCTAATATTTTATGAGTGCATAAAATAGAATTTCAACATAATGATAGCAAAGAACAGTAAATGTGGTGACATTATCCATAACATATTTACCCCTAGTTGGCAATAAGTCACTGGGCTTGAGGCAACCACATTAAGTCAAGTTTAAAGACCTTGGAGTAACTCATTCATTTAACTGGAGTCTGTAATGAATAATTTTTCTTGCCTCCAATGAGTCAGTTGATTTAGCCAGCCCATGCCCTGTATGCCTTGAGATCTAGTCTTGACTCTTTTTTTCTGCTGCTCTCTAGATGATAGGGGAGCTGACCTCTACAGGTTTCCAGGTCAGCTGACTTCTGCCTGGGTCTAATCAACAGGAGATGTTGATGAGAGACTGGAAGGCAGGGAGAATAGAAGATGAGAGGTTTCCCTTCTCTTTCTCTGCCTCAGGCTAGGTCTGCAGTGCATCAGAATTGCTTTGATGATTCTAGCCCTTTGGATCTGGTAAACCTTCCTTTCCCTTGGTTCATCCTGCCTAGGAAGACAGAGGTTTTTTTTTGCTTTTGGTCATCTCTAGATTATACTGGAGTTTTCTTTTGGCCTCTTACCAGTTCTATCACCCATATAACACATTCCCAGCACTTTATCTTATGTATTTTCAGTGGTTTCTGTTTTCCTGGTTGTATTCTGATAAATATAATGGTTTTCTACATTACAGAAGCATTTTTTGTCAATGTTAATGCATTACTGATGTTGAAGCTGAAACTCCAATACTTTGGCCACCTGATGCAAAGAGGTGACTCAATTGAAAAGACCGTGATGTCAGGAAAGATTAAGGGCAGGAGGAGAAGGGGACGACAGAAGATGAGATGGTTGGATGGCATCACCGACTTGATGGACATGGATTTGGGTACACTCAGGGAGTTGTTGATGGACAGGGAGGCCTGGAGTGCTACGGTTCATGGGGTCACAAAGAGTTGGACACACGACTGAGTGACTGAACTGAACTGAACTGAATGCATTACTATTTTCTCAAAAGATTCTGAAGGTGAAAAGGATCTTGGAAATTGCTTAGCTAAACAGTCAGACTCAAGTGTCTGGTAAAGAGAGAGAGACAGCCAAATGGGTAGGGCTGTGAAACTCTCATCCTTGTTTCAACAAGATCATTGTAAATATTTACCTATTAACAGGTATTGATTCTATGTCATAAAAAATGCTGTCACATTGATGTGGTTGTAAACCTTAATACTACAGAAAAGGCCCAGGTAAGACTTGACTTTTTTTTGTTCAATTCACTTTCTATTACATTCTTTCAGATTCATCAACATTTTATAAAGTAAATCCTGCTTCCTCCACCACAGTATCAAAAAGGACTCAGCCTATATTGTTTTGCTTTATCTTGCCATCAATTTCTTGAAGGTGAAAGTATTATTCAGAAATTGAGATTCAGAAAGGTGAAGTAGCCTGCCTTGGAGAAGGCAATGGCAACCCACTCCAGTACTCTTGCCTGGAAACTCCCATGGATGGAGGAGCCTGGTAGGCTGCAGTCCATGGGGTCGCTAAAAGTCGGACACGACTGAAACGACTTAGCAGCAGCAGCCTGCCTACATCTCTACTGTAAATAAGCATCCAAATCAGACCTAAACACCCCATTAATGCCCTTCCACACACAGTCCTGTTTCCCTTGATGATTAAATGCTTACCTGATCTTACAGTTACATGAAGAGTTTTAGAGAGTAAAATGGTGGGGTTCAATTTTGGAGATGTGAAATAAAAGTGAATATGCCTTTTAGCAAGGACTTAATCTAATGCCTGATCTACCTCTGATATAGTAACTGTTGCTGACTGTTTTTTGTTTGCTTGTTTGTTTAAACAATGTCTTATAAAAGATTCCATTCCCACGGCACAAGGTGAATATTAGCATCTATATAATTTTCTGTAATCTTCCCAGGTGGCTCAGTGGTAAAAAATCTGCCTGCCAGTGTAGGAGATATGGGTTTGATCCCGGGGTTGGGACAATCCCCTGGAGAAGGGAATGGCACCCCACTCTAGTATTCTTGCCTGGAAAATCCCATGGACAGAGGAGCCTGGTGGGCTACAGTCCTTAGCGTCACAAGAGTCGGATGTGACTGACCATTCGTGCACACTTTTACTTAGCCCACCACTTAGAATACACCTGCGTCACAAATCATTCCACCCTAGCTCCTCAATATTATAATCCTCATCATCATTGTTTCCAAAATAACTCAGTGTAGAAGCTTTTTCTGATGAGGGAAAGAATAGACAAAATTGTTTAACAGACTCACATATGGGAGGGAAAAACCAATTAAAGATTATCTCTGAACCAGGACCGCCAATATGAGATGAGATGCATAACTAATCAGCCCAAGACATACAACAGGTGAAGTGAGGAAAATGTGATTGTGAGAAATGTAACAGTCTGATGTGCGTAATTCACTTTTCCCATGGAGCCCTGGCCCATCTGCTGTGACTCAATTGAATATCAGAAGATGGAAGGAGGCCATCATTCATTAACTTACCCAACTCCTTCAGGGCCTGGCTTCGCCTGAGCTGTGTTTTTGTTCTTGCACCAAAGATTTGGAAACCTTTAATATTTCTCTCTGGGTTTCCAAACTTCCCATGCTAGGATCTAATCCGATTCTCTTCCAAAGGGACCAGAGGTGTGAAGTGCTGTATACACAAAGCAAAGTGTATCGAACATTTGTTAAAGCACCAAAGAACTGCCTCCTCCTCGGCTATGATGGATTAAAACCATGAAAACATAGCACTAATTCTAATGTTCTTGGAAACAATCCTCCCAGGCTTTCTTTTTCCTATGTCTGCCTGGGCTCAGGCGGATTTCTCACACTAAACATTGCCAGTCAGGCTTTGGATTCATTGCTCAAAAGAATTTCTAAACTTGAAGGCACACAAGGAATGAGTAGATGATTTTAAAGCTAATTCTGTAGATATGAGTCATTTATTTTAATTTTTATTGGAGTGTAGTTGCTTTACAATGTTGTGCTAGTTTTTTCTGTACAACAAAATGGATCAACTATATGTGTCTACATATGCATATATCCTCTATTTTTTGAATTTCCTTCCCATTTTGGTCACCACAGAGCACTGAGTAGAGTTCCCTGTGGTATACAATAGATTCTCATTAATTATCTGTTTTCTATATAATATCAGTAAGATATATATATGTCCATCCTAATCTCCCAATTCATCTCACCACCTCCTCTTCCTGCCTTGGTCTCCACATATTTGTTCTCTACATCTATGTCTCAATTTCTGCTTTGTAAATAAGATGTGGTACATATATACAATTTAAAATTACTCAGGCATGCAAGGGAACAAAATTGGCTGATTTGTAGAGACATGGATGGACCTAGAGACTGTCATACACAGTGAAGTAAATCAGAAAAACAGACTTTGCTTTACTTAAACAAATCAGATGCCTCTAAGAGTGCATATATAATTTTTAGAAAATAGTTGAGCTTACAAAATATGCACTGTTTACAAGTAGAGATATGTCTTAACCATGTTGGTGATCCTTTCTGTCTTATATACATACAGATAATAATCTCTACATTTTTTGTTTGTTTGACAGACAGATTTTCAGTTTGACCAGTGTGAAATCAAATGGTACTAATACTACAATGAACTAAATTCCTTTTAAGTAATGTTTTTCATTTGTTAAAAATTAAAGACAAACATGGAGCATTTGAGTATCAGGATTATTCTCTTTTCTTGATTTAAATATTGCTTTCTTTGCACTTTAAAAAATAATTAGTTTTATGTTAAAAATGTATATTTTGAAAAGTATATAATTTGGTGAAACTTGATGAATATATAAATCTTTGTAACTATCAGCCAGACCAAATTATAGAAATCGGAGGTTTTTCCTCCTTTCCATCTTAAAGACGGAATCACTCTTCTATTCTGATTGTTCAGTTCAGATCAGTTCAGTCACTCAGTTGTGTCCAACTCTTTGTGATCCCATGGACTGCAGCACGCTAGGCCATCCTGTCCATCACCAACTCCCGGAGTTTACTCAAACTCATGGCCATTGAGTTGGTGATACCACCCAACCATCTCATCCTCCTGTCCCCTTCGTCTCTCACCTTTAATCTTTCCCAGCATCAGGGTCTTTTCCAATGAGTCAGCTCTTCGCATCAGGTGGCCAAAGTATTGGAGTTTCAGCTTCAACATCAGTCCTTCCAATGAACATTCAGGACTGATTTCCTTTAGGATGGACTGGTTGTATCTCCTTGCAGTCCAAGGGACTCTCAACAGTCTTCTCCAACACCACAGTTCAAAAGCATCAATTCTTCAGTGCTCAGCTTTCTTCACAGTCCAACTCTCACATCCATACATGACTACTGGAAAAACCATAGCCTTGACTAGACGGACATTTGTTGGCAAAGTAATGTCTCTGCTTTTTAAAATGCCATCTAGGTTGGTCATAACTTTTCTTCCAAGGAGTAAGCGTCTTTTAATTTCATGGCTGCAATCACCATCTGCAGTGATTTTGGAGCCCCCCCAAATAAAGTCTGCTGCAGTTTCAACTGTTTCTCCATCTATTTGCCATAGATGCCATAATCTTTGTTTTCTGAATGTTGAGCTTTAAGCCAATTTTTTTCCTCTTCTTTTACTTTCATCAAGAGGCTCTTTAGTTCTTCACTTTCTGCCATAAGGGTGGTGTCATCTGCATATCTGAGGTTATTGATATTTCTCCTGGCAATTTTGATTCCAGCGTGTGCTTATCCAGCCCAGCATTTCTCATGATGTACTCTGCATAAGTTAAATAAGCAGGGTGACAATATACAGCCTTGACGTACTCCTTTTCCTATTTGGAAACAGTCTGTTGTTCCATGTCAACTTCTTCCTGACCCGCAGACAGATTTCTCAAGAGGCAGGTCAGGTGGTCTGGTATTCTCATCTCTTGAAGAATTTTCCACAGTTTATTGTGATCCACACAGTCAAAGGCTTTGGCATAGTCAATAAAGCAGAAATAGATGTTTTTCTGGAACTCTCTTGCTTTTTCCATGATCCAGCAGATGTTGGCAATTTGATCTCTGGTTCCTCTGCCTTTCCTAAAACCAGCTTGAACATCTGGAAGTTTGCGGCTCATGTATTGCTGGAGCCTGGCTTGAAGAATTTTGAGCATTAGTTTACTAGGGTGTGAGATGAGTGTAATTGTGTGGTAGTTAGAGCATTCTTTGGCATTACCTTTCTTACGGATTGGAATGAAAACTGACCTTTTCCACTCCTGTGGCCACTGCTGAGTTTTCCAAATTTGCTGGCATATTGAGTGCAGCACTTTCACAGCATCATCTTTTAGGATTTGAAATAGCTCAACTGAAATTCCATCACCTCTACTAGCTTTGTTGATTGTTGCTGTTCTGAGGGTTGCTGTTGTTTAATTGCTAAAAATCCTGCCTGACTCTTTTGTGATCCCATGGACTATATCTCTCTTGGCTCCTCTGTCTATGGGATGCTCCAGGCAATAAAACTGGAATGGGCAGCCATTTCCTTCTCTAGGAATGAAATTTTCCTGACCCAGGGATTGGAACTGTGTCTCCGGCAGGAGGATTCTTTACTGCTGAGCCACTGGGAAGCCTCTATTCCAATATTTCTAATAACTGAAGTCATACAGGAGTATCAGGTAATTTGAAATAGATATGGTAACATTATTCTCTTAACACTTTAAAATGATTTAGAGCTTTATATCTAATTCATTATCAGTGGACCCAGTTTGCCAGTTTTTCTAGTAGAAATACTAGAGTAAACAAAATTACTTTATTCTCCTTTGCAATTTTTTTTCTTTTTTTAAAAATATAAATTTATTTATTTTAATTGGAGGTTAATTTAAAATTTAAATAACAAAAATCAATATTGATCTTGAAAATAGAATAAATATACTTTTCTAAAATGAAGTAATGTAAGGGTATAAGAGAGCTTCTAAATTTCTTGGGTTAAAAAGTAGACTTAAAATCATATCTGGAAATATAAAGCTTACTGCTTTTCATTAGGGGGTCTTACTTAAAACCAAGATTGTTGGGCAGAGCACAACCCCTTGGGTTGCAAAAGGACAGTGAAATATTGCTACAATCTAGCTATAATTTCCAAAACCAGATTAGAAGTATAAAATCTTTAGGAATTACTAGCAGTTTTGAGGGTTATATTTAAATATGCCTACAAAGATGTTTGGGCTTCCCTGTTGGTTCAGATGGTAATGAATCTGCCTGCAATGCAGGAGACCAGGGTTCAATCCCTGGGTTGGGCAGATCCCCTGGAGAGGGAAATGGTAACCCACGCCAGTATTCTTGCCTGGAGAATTCCATGGACAGAGAAGCCTGGTGGACTTACGTCTATAGTCCGGTGGGCCTGGCTATAGTCCATGGGGCCATAGAGTCGGACACAACTGAGCGACTCACACACACACACACACACACACACACACACACACACACTCCAAGATGCTTAAGAATGTAAGCTTATATGCAGTTGGAAGGCTGCAAGTTCTGTTTTCCTGTCAGAAACCTTAATCAACTGACACTGTTGATACGGTCCAGAAACAATGAACATGATTAGTGGAAGTTACACATTCTACTCATTATTACTTTGTTGAAGACTCATTCAATTGAGAGAACAATATTATAGGACTTACTTACACTGATGTGAATCATTTGGTTCATAAACAAATGAGTAATGACCTGTTAATCCAGGAGATTAAAAGCTAAGTAGATATTTCACAAGAACAAAAACCAGTCTAGGGGAGGAAACAGCAAATTCATGTTAGTCATTGGCTTTCAAAACTGAACAACGTTAGACAACTTGAGTTTGTGGAGTGGAACGAGGGAACACAGCTGCCATTTTTGCTGAGGACCATTTATAAAGAAGGTTCAAAGTTTCTTTTTGAAAAATTACTTGGATTTCAAACAAAGAGTGAAAGTCGCTCAGTTGTGTCCGACCCATAGAGTCCAAGGGATTCTCTAGGCCAGAATACTGGAGTGGGTAGTCTTTCAAGCAGTTACTAAGAAAATGGGTCCTTAAAGAGATACCCCTCCAAACTTTGTAAATAGCTACCAAACATCTCCTGTGGATTGTGATATGTGACTCTGGGACTGATTTCACTAGACTTTATACTCATCTTTAATCCATGGACCCGCTGTAGTTCAGTTCAGTTCAGTTCAGTCACTCAGTCATGCCCGACTGTTTGCAACCCCATAAATTGCAGCATGCCAGGCCTCCCTGTCCATCACCAACTCCCGGAGTTAAGGCAAACTCACACCCATCAAGTCGGTGATGCCTTCCAGCCATCTCATCCTCTGTTGTCCCCTTCTCCTCCTGCCCCCAATCCCTCCCAACATCAGAGTCTTTTCCAATAATTCAACTCTTTGCATGAAGTGGCCAAAGTACTGGAGTTTCAGCTTTAGTATCAGTCCTTCCAAAGAACACCCAGGACTGATCTCCTTTAGAATGGACTGGTTGGATGTCCTTGCAGTCCAAGGGACTCTCAAGAGTCTTCTCCAACACCACAGTTCTAAAGCATCAATTCTTCAATGCTCAGCTTTCATCACAGTCCAACTCTCACATCCATACATGACTCCTGGAAAAACCATATCCTTGACTAGATGGACCTTTGTGGACCCACTGTAGTAGGTAGTCCTATAACTGTAACTCTATTCATGCTACCAGTCAATTAAGGAGAGAGGAAATTTTCCCAGAATATTGGAAAAATATAAACAACTAGAAATTGGAAGTTTAGAGAGATCAAGAAAGTCAATCTGGTAATAATAAGGTGATTAGAGCAGAGGATTCAAACGGGGTCTAACATGGTGATTTTAAATGAACTTATTTATAAAAATAGAAATAGATTCTTAAACATAGAAAACACAAACTTATGGTTACCAAATGGGATAACTGCTGGGGTGGAGAGGATAAATTAGGAGATTGAGATTAACACATACACACTATTATGCATAAAATAAGTAAGAAGGACCTACTCAATAGTGCAGGAAATCATACTTAGTACCTTGTAATAGTCTATAACAGAAAAGAATCTGAAAAAGAATATATATATATATGGGTGTGTATGTGAATAAAGTCAGCTCACTTTGCTGTATACTTGAAACTAACACAACATTGTAAGTTAACAATACTTCAATTTAAAAAATGAATAAAAGGATCTTATTGCAGTTCATGTCAATGAGTGTTGCGCCTGTGTTTTCCTCTATGAGTCTTATAGTGTCTGGCCTACATTTAACTCTTTAATCCATTTTGAGTTTATTTTTGTGCATAGGAAGTGTTCTAATTTCATTCTTTTACATGTAGCTGTCCAGTTTACTCAGCATCATTTATTAAAGAGGTTGTTTTTCTGACTTTAACTAAGCTATTTCATGTCTCTGAAACTGGGTTCTTCATTTCTGAAAAGAAGAAGATACGCTTTTAAGGACTCCTCTAGCTCTTAAATACTATTGCTGTAATTTAAAGTGGAGCTGGTCTCTAAAACTTGTTGACTTATACTTGAAAAAAAAATGGTGATTTTACTTGGTGTTAAAAGACCTTTTCAAACTCTTCAGTCAGAAAAAATCAAAATTTTTTTTTAATTTTATTTTTTTACTTTACAATACTGTATTGGTTTTGCCATACATTGACATGAATCCACCACAGGTGTACATGAGTTTCCAACCCTGAACCCTTCTTCCACCACCTTCCCCATATCATCTCTCTGGGTCATCCCAGTACACCAGCCCCAAGCATCCTGTATCCTGTATCAAACCTAGACTAGCGATTCATTTCTTACATGATAGTATACATATTTCAATGCCATTCTCCCAAGTCATCCCACCCTCTCCCTCTCCCACAGAGTCCAAAAGTCTGTTCTTTACATCTGTGTCTCTTTTGCTGTCTGGCATATAGGGTTATCATTACCATCTTTCTAAATTCCATGTATATGTGTTAGTATACTGTAATGGTGTTTTTCTTTCTGGCTTACTTCACTGTATAATCGGCTCCAGTTTCATCCACCTCATTAGAACGGATTCAAATGTATTCTTTTTAATGGCTGAGTAATACTCCATTGTGTATATGTACCACAGCTTTCTTATCCATTCATCTGCTGATGGACATCTAGGTTGATGACTTTACAGCTTGTAACAAGATGTCTTGATTCTGGATTTCTGGGCCTGCAAGCATACACTGACTTTCCTATGTAGGATCCTGTTAGATATCAGAGAGTCATTTAGCTCAATATTTCTGGTACTGAGACAAGGGGAAATATGGATTTGTATTGATGAAATGCAATAATGATGTTTAATCTTAGAATCTCACATGCTTGTATTTTTAGAGAAAGGAAGGTAGTTTTTGACTGAACAATATTAAGACCTGAGAACACAGCTTTATTTTTCTCACTTTGCATGATCATCATGCACATAAGATACAGAGAGTTTTAAAAAATGACTGAAGAATAAATAACAGACTCAGGGTTAAAAATTCAAGTAGGTTTGAGTCCAGTCCCATGTTTTCCCATAAATTTAATATTAAAGGATTTATAAGTGGTCAGTCAGGATGTAAATCAAATTGGGGGACTTTACAGATCATATCAGCTCTCTACCCCTGACTCACATGTGCTGTTATAAATATGCTGTATTCTATTTTAGTCTTCATCAAAGTTGTGCTGGCTTAGTGTTCAACATGTTCTGGATTGCTTAACCTCAGCAAACCGTTTGAAAATCTAACTATGCCATCTAGTATAGTCACTGGAATGGCCCAATTAAGAATATGCTATTCTTCTCAATGTAATTTAACTATGCCTCTTAGTAGCTTTAAGGCTGCATGAATATTAGAAGATTTTGAATGCATTTGCTAATATGCTGATTACATAATCAATGATACTGATCATGTAGTAGGATAAATTGCCATTGACTTTGAACTGCCTTAAAATTCCCCAAACATAAATTACCATAAAATTTTAATTTGAACTAATTTTGTTTCTAGAAAAGGCAACAGACACTATCATTCTGCCTATGTAGTTATTTGTAATTCATTGACTACAGTCAGGGTTCTTAGTATTTCAGATGAAACCTTTCCATTGAAATTTTTCCATTAAAATTATCTAGAGCAGACTTACTGGGTCCCTAGTACAATTATATGCATATTCCAGGCCTGATATACACCCTCATTCCTCACCATTTCTGTCCTAGTAAAACATCTCTCTCTTACTCGTACTACAATGATCAAGCACCACATCCTTAAAAAATGTCTTTCTTGTAACTACAGGCCATGGTACACAATGTGTTTACTTGAAGTAAGTAAGTGTTAGTCACTCAGTCATGCCTGACTCTGCGACCCTATGCACTGCAGTCCACCAGGCTCCTGTGTCCATGAGATTTTCCAGGCAGGGATACTGGAGTGGGTTGCCATTTCCTTCTCCAGAGGATCTTCCCAACCCAGGGATCAAACCAGGGTCTCCTGTACTGCAGGCAGATTCTTTACTGACTGAGCTACAAGGAAGTGTATGCTTTACTCTCATGGAAAGAAGGGAGGAAAGAGGAAGATACAGTATATTAAGAATATTAATTCTACTGCTAGTAATAATAGCAGCTAACATTTATTGATACTTATTCCATTAATCACTTTATATAGAGTAATGTTGTCAGTGAAACCCCAATCTAACCATCAGGAACATTGCCTGCAGTTGATAAAGTCATTTTATTACTGAGAGCACAGGAGAATGCCCACCATAGGTAACCATGGGATATCTCAGTAAAGCATACTGTGTATGTGTGTGTGCATGCTCAGTCATTTAGTTCACTTCAGTTCAGTCACTCAGTCATGTCTGACTCTTTGTGACCCCATGAATTGCAGCACGCCAGGCCTCTCTGTCCATCACCAACTCCTGGAGTTCACTCAAACTCATGTCCATCGAGTTGGTGATGGCCATCCAGCCATCTCATCCTCTGTTGTCCCCTTCTCCTGCCCCCAATCCCTCCCAGCATCAGAGTTTTTTCTTTTTTCTTTTTTTTTCAGGTTATCAGAAATTCTTTTATTTTATTTTATTTTATTTTGAGTCAATTCTTTGCACAAGGTGGCCAAAGTATTGGAGTTTCAGCTTTAGCATCATTCCTTCCAATGAACACCCAGGACTGATCTCCTTTAGAATGGACTGATTGGATCTCCTTGCAGTCCAAGGGACTCTCAACAGTCTTCTCCAACACCACAATTCAAAAGCATCAGTTCTTCGGCGCTCAGCTTTCTTCACAGTCCAACTCTCACATCCATACGTGACTACTGGAAAAACCATAGCCTTAACTAGACGGACCTTTGTTGGCAAAGTAATGTCTCTGCTTTTGAATATGCTATCTAGGTTGGTCATAACTTTTCTTCCAAGGGGTAAGCGTCTTTTAATTTCATGGCTGCAATCATCAGCTGCAGTGATTTTGGAGCCCAAGGAAATAAAGTCTGACACTATTTGCATTGTTTCCCCATCTATTTCCCATGAAGTGATGGGACCAGATGCTATGATCTTAGTTTTCTGAATGTTGAGCTTTAAGCCAACTTTTTCACTCCCCTCTTTCACTTTCATCAAGAGACTTTTTAGTCCCTCTTCACTTTCTGCCATAAGGGTGGTGTCATCTGCATATCTGAGGTTATTGATATTTCTCCCAGCAATCTTGATTCCAGCTTGTGCTTCTTCCAGCCCAGCATTTCTCATGATGTACTCTGCATAGAAGTTAAATAAGCAGGGTGACAATATACAGCCTTGATGTACTCCTTTTCCTATTTGGAACCAGTCTGTTGTCCCATGTCCAATCACTCAGTTGTGTCCAAATCTTTGGGATTAGGAAGGACTTATTATAGGATTTGGGCTTCCCAGGTCACTCAGATGATAAACATTCTGCTTGCAATGCAGGAGACCTGAGTTTGACCCCTGGGTCATGAAGACCCCCTGGAGAAGAAAATGGCAAGTCATTCCAGTATTCTTGCCTGGGAAATTCCATGGACAGAGGAGCCTGATGGGCTACAGTCCATGGGGTGACAAAGAACTGAACAGTATTAAGTGACTAACACTAATAATTGTAGGACTTAGGCCCCAGTTGAATTGGGGTGGGTCCAAAGAAGTGGCGATTCACACAGGTTTGGGTGATGTCAGAAAGCAGGTATAGTTCCATAACTGTATATCTCAATAAATCTTATTTGCTGGGAAGGTGAACTAACAAAAGCCTAAAGCTGTATTGATAAAACAGAAGCAGCCATCCATATTAACTAGGAGAAAAGGTTGTTGGGTACTTTGTGCCTTGAACAATATTCATAATTGGTCAGTTTTTAGACTTGACTGTGGAGTGATCTTGTTATTGGTGTGATCCATCATGACCACCGCGTGGTCTTCTCTGATGTTGATATTCTATGTAATTGCTTATGTTCAACAGTTGAATAACAGGGCCTGGCAGTGAGTGCAAGAACAGTAAGTAGCAACAGCAAGGCCGAGCTGACGGCCCCAGGCTAGCTCCATATGCCCAGGACTGCTTTTCTCTTACTTGATACATATATTAGGCCATTTATTTCATCAACAATCTGATCAGTTTTATGCTACTATCATCTCCATTCTATTGGTGAGATAAATGAAAGTCAGATGGGTTATATAACTTGCTCAAGGACACAGTGACAGTAATTGGACTCATTAGTGGAACATTAGGCTGTCTGCTTCCCTGATTCCAGAGGCCAAACCATTAATCTTACACTAAACTCTCCATTAATAGGCATATGAGAGAAATAATTATTGTATTTTTCTCCTTTTGAGTCATGATATTACCCTAAGAGCTACAAACATGAAAAATGTTTCTCAACCCTCTGATATCATCAAACATTTCAAATGTAGCCCTTCTCTCTCCCCTCAACCCTTCACAATGTTTCAGCTTATAAAGTGGTCAGCTTGCTCTGTTGAGTCACAAGGTCCGCTCAAAGCATATTATTCTGATGCCTTATGCTGAAATACAGAAACCATATAAATGTTTCTAGGCTGAGACACCCAAACCCATAAATAGGCAAAGCTTTCCCCTGCCTCCTACCCAAGGATATGAGCAGCAAAACTTTCCTGAACAATTCCAGGAGCACCCTCTGAGATTGCTTAGGGATTTATCTGACTTACAACCCAAGTCACAGCAGCCCTGGACAGCTCAACAATATGACGTGGTTTCTCATGACTTACTTTCGTACAGACTGGTATTCAGCTTTATCTTCTTCCATGAATTCAGTCACTCTGGGAAGAAGTCAGACTCATGCTACTGGACATTTCATACTTTTAAGATTAAAGACAGGGAATTCCCTGGTGGTCCAGTGATTAGGACTCTGCTTTCGCTGTTGAGAGCCTGGGTTTGATTCCTGGTTGGGGTGCTAAGATCCCACGAGCATTGTGGCATGGCCAAAAAATAAGTAAATAAATTAAAAAATAAAAGATAGTTGATAGCTTGACCCCAAATTTGGCTAATTTCATTTTACATTTGTAGGTATATAATATTTTGCTGCACTTATAATTATATAATATAATTATATTGCAGAAGGTCTATATAACATTAGAGATAAGCTTCTAGTTTTACAATATAACTGTAAATTCTTAAACGTTTCTCCTAATGTATGGTAAGTCCCCTCCCTTTGAATGTGGACAGGTTTGTGACTGCTTTGGTCACTGAAATATAGCAGAAGTGACCCAATGTGACTTCTGAGGCTACATTAAAAAGGCAAAGCAGCTTCTGCCTTGTCTGTTGGAAAACTCATATTTGGAGCCCTCAGCCCCAGATGGGAAGTATGTGAAGTCTGAGATTGCCTACATCAGCAGATGAGCCCTTCCTGCCTAGGAACCAGACCTTTGAATGAAGCTGTCTTGGGCCCTTTGGACCATTTGCCATGATAATACCACTGGAAGATATCTGACCACACCACATAGGACAGAAGAACCACCCAACTGAGTGCTGCCCAGATTTCCAACCCAGAAAATCACAATATACAATAAAAGAGTTATTATTTTGTCATAGTTTCATACACAGAAGTAGATAACTGGAATAATTTACCCTTGAAGAACTGATTGCAAAGAATTTCACATGGCTGGAGAAATGGATAATTATTAAAAGGGACCCGTCTTTTTGGCAGATTCAATACATCATGAGCATTATTTGATACTTCGCCCATACCCAAAAAAGTAATGCAATCTGTGTACGGTTGCGAGGCAAGCAAATATCCCCTTAAATTATTTTGTGTAAAGCACACCAACTATTCTTTAAGTATTCATTCATTCAACCAGTGTACCATTCACCACAGGCAATAAACTTCGACTTGAATTTCACTTTGTGCAAGGTTTGAGTATGAATTTTTATGGACGCAGTAGTAAGAAACAAGTATATACTACTCCTCAAGGATGTTTTTAGTTTAGAGAAAAAATACAAATTTTAAAAATAATTCTGGTATTTTTGTGACATATTTTCAGTCATCATTTTCTAACATGTCCAATTATCTTCTTCAATTTATGGATTCAATAGCATAGAAATGCAGTTTAGTTTAATAGGTAATCTACTGAATTATGAACATAACAAAATGATTTAACTGGTATGAAGTTATTTTTATATTAATATACAAAAATAATTTAGGAGAATTGTTACTAATAAATATTAAATTGCTGAATTTAAATATAGTAAGTAAAAAAGGTTTGTATCAGCAGATCTCAAATTGAGTCCATATTTTCATTTAATACACTTTTTTTCAAGTGCGTCTAGTACGTTGGTAATTAAAACCTCTGTTGGTCCTTTGCCACTAAATCAGTGTATGTTTGCCTTTGGGACAGGAAATATGTAAACCAAAATAAGAGAAATCATGACTGATCTTATTTTTGAAGTTATAAGAAATATATTAGATGATAGGTCCTGATAAAGCATAATTTTATATTTTACTACTAGTTACAAAAAATATATCACCTCTTATACAGCTACAACATTCTACTGAAAATAATCAAGATTCTTATTAAGTAAAAACAGTTTTATAATCATCCCTCACTCTACACTATATATGGTTAAAGTATTGGGGTAAACAATATATGAAGTATTCAGATACCCATGAAGAAACTGCAAATATAAGAGGACTAATGCTGAAACAAAGAACAATTGGATGATTAAGAAGGCCAGGGGAGGAATTGAAAGACATCTTTACACAATTCATTAATAAATTCTAACCAAGATCATAAAGGGGACATGTGGAGAACTCTGTAGCTGCATATACTTTAACACTGATGCTGTGAACACTCATTCACATGGACCAAAACTTTCCCCACATTTGGAATTTGAATGATTTTAAGTGGTAAGATAGCAAAATGAAAAATAAAATAAACCCCACAAAAAGAAGCCATTTTCCTTTTAATCCATCTTTCACTCCTTTTGAATACTGTGAAAGATTCAGTTTGGCGCTGGTGTGTCCCAAACACCATTCTGAAACTTGTTTAATCCAACAAAGAGTCGGTTTATGGCACAAAACCATGACAAAATAGCACAATTGTATTACAATGTGATCACATAGCTTTTTGTATTTATTTTTATATTTACCTTACTTTATCAACTGACACTGATTTTTACACTCATAGTAATAGATAAATAGCTTTCCAGAATGCTGATAGAGTACACATGAAGATTTAATGAGGTATATATGATTACTGCCTGAGCCTTCTGTTCCCGAATGAAGATACATATGTACAGAATCTGAATTTGATTCTGCAGCCAAATCCACTAAAAATGTTGCTATCTATAAATTCGGTTGTCCAGATTCTAATCTTCACCACCAACCTCTACCTCCCATGTCAGAGGCACTATCATCTGTCACCACAATTAAATAACAAGAACTTCTAACTGATCTCCAGTTCCTATCTCTTTCCCTATCTGTATTCCATTTTAAATACAGCATCCGAAGTATCCCATAAAAAATGCTGTCACACCCCACAGCTTCTCTATACAGATTCCTCCAACATCTCCACACTTTACTCAGAACCAAAGTCCATCTATTTGCAATGTCCTATTGACATCTGGGTGCTGATTATCAACTTGACCTCACCTACTACAAAGCTCATCCAACTTGCATCCACCAGAAAAAAAAAAAAGTTCCTAAGAATATTATTAATATGTCTCCAATATGTTTGACACTAATACAAATATTTTCCATTAAATTAGAGTTCTAATAATTTTTATTAGATGGTGCTATTTCATTTTTAACTTTTGACATAAGTATTCAACCCCTTAAGCAGTTAATGTTTTGTGCAATTTGAATGATGACTTTCTGGTCTTTATAAAATTAGGACAGTCTTTAAAACTATTAACAATTTATATGTCCAATTATTTACCAGTTCTCAAATCCCAGCCTTTATTATTCTTCATAAAAGGCCAAAATCCTATGGTGTAGAGTGAGATCCAAACAGCCCACTGACAGGATGCTGAAGCAAGCGGGAGAGACATGCTAATTGCTAACGCATTCCATTATTAACATGTTCCCAACACTGTTTTCCATTTCACATCATGTATCAGTAAAAATGTGGCAATGACAAGGTAATAGAAGGAAGATTAGCTTTAATGCACTCCCATTCATGTTTATAGTTAGAACAAATATAAACTAATTTATACCTGTAGCTATTTTTCTTTTCTGTGTGTATTGTAACAAATGTGAAAATTGCTGGTGTAAGTGCAATCGATCAGTTGAGATAAATGCAAGTTGAGTTCAATGAATCTTTAACACATTTTCATAAGGCTACCTTTTTTAGTAAAAATTGTTAGTCATTTCTCTGTCAGCATAAACACTACAGAATCCTGGAAACTCCAGGTTCCAGTAGGCAACATGGATTTTTTGATTAAACAAGTGGATTGAATAGCAACAAGTCAAATCAAGTTCGTGAACAATTAGATGGTACTGAACAAACAAATAACAAAGCTTGCATTTGATCTTAAAACTACATTTTATGTTTCAACAGTACGGCTAATCAATATTTTGAAAGGTCTTGGACAACTGTAAAATGGTATGGGCAGTTAGTTCTGAATAACTCTAAGTGAAATGTATCCCAAATTATTCACTATTTTTATTTAGTGTTATATTTTTGGATATCCTTTAAATACTAAGAGACATAATAAGAATGACTAATAGAATCTTTATCAAATTTAATGATATACTTTAAATATATCAACAGTGAAGACTTTGAGTCAATTTTCAAGGCATACATCAATACAAATACAAGTTGGCACAATGGAAATCTCTTTTTAGATATTGATCTAGATACATATAGATACAAATATATATATATATGTAAGTCCTCTATTGGGTATAATCCAAACAAATATACTATCAAGCAGTGCTTAGACCTCAAAAGCACCTAGGAATGCCTCAACTAATAACAGTGCTTGTTAATTTCCCATGCTCACATGGTTCAAAGCTCTGGTGCCTTAATACTGAGATGTTAGGTACGGTTTGGGGAAGGAACTTGGTGGCGACACTCTCCCTGTTTGAGGTGTGTGCTGTCTCTGTAACAGCTCGCTGTGAAACAATCGCTGAAAGCTATTTTCACTTTTCACCTTTTTGCATGAAAGCAAAAATCCTCTTCAGATTTCTTTCAGTTTGCAAAAACTGGTATAAATGTAGATCTTTTCAAAAAACTAAAAGGGCATGAAACAAACCTTCAAAAAGCAGGGGATACCTATATACCCAAAGGAACTGAAATCAGGATCTCAGAGATATCTGCACTCTCCTGGTCACTCCGCATTATTCCCTATAGCCAAGACATGGTAGCAACCTAAACATCCACGGATGGACGAATGGAAAAAGAAATGTAGCAGACACATATAGTGGAACACTCTTCATCTTCAAAAAGTAAATCCTGCATTTGAGACAATATCAGTAGACTTGGAGTACACTATGCTAGGTGAAATAAGCCAGACAAATAAAGACAAATACTGCATGATAAAACTTACATAAGGAATCTAAAATAGTCAAACTAGTTGAAGCAGAGAGTAGAAGGTGGCTTCCAGAAGGTTGGGGGAGGGAGAAATTAGGAGATATTAGTCAAATGGTACTAACTTTGTTATGCAAGGTAAATGAGTCATAGAGAGCTAGTACAAAGTATAGTGCCTATAGTTAAAATACATGCACATAGTTAAAATTTGCTAAGAGGGTAGAGTTTATGTAAATATTATCAAAATGTTATGCAAAAATAATAACAATAAAAAGGGCAGGAGGAAACACTTGGAGGTGATGGTATAGATTGCAGTGATGGATTCAAAGAGGTAGTTATCTCTAAACTCACTAAACTGTATACATTAAATATGTACAGCATTTTGTATGCCAGTCATACCTCAATAAAGTGGTTTTAAAAGTGAAACGTTAAAGCAAAAAGTTGACAGTCACAGAAAATCACCACTGTGATTCTGATTGCTTAAATGCAAAATCTATCCCTCTAAGAACAATTCATGATTTCCCTAGACAGGTAAATGTCTTTCTATCTAAATTCCCATGTCATTTTATTCGTTGATTTTGTCTCAACAAAAGAATAATGTTTCAGAGTCACAAAAATTGCTAAAGCAATCTGTACCTCATTTCCATTTATTCTTTAGGGCTATCCTATATTCGACAAAAGTATTGATAAAAATAAATGTAGCCCCAAGATATTTAAAAAGGATAAAATAGTCTCTATAGCATTCTTACACTCAGTTCAAGAGCTGAAGAAATTTTTTTAGAAATATATATTTAGACCACTTTTAAATAGGAATATTGGCACTTAACACAAATTTTGCAGGGGTCAGAAATGACAAAGTATTCCAACATATTCAGATAAACTTCATTCCTAGTGTGGCATGCATTAACATCATTCACCACATACTTCTGGTTCTCTATCCAGCCAAATAGTGGGACTGTATTTCCCTGCCTCTTGGAGCTCAAGTGGCCATGCAGCCAGCATTGGTCAATGAATATATGAGTGGGAATAATATGTATGACTTCTAGGTGGAAACTTTAGGAATTAATGTGCAACCATTCCTACTTAATTTTTCCACCTTTGTAATAACCAGAGTACATCCAGACAGTTAATCTACTTCACACTGTGCCTCTGAATGAGGATGATGTAGAGCTGAGCCCATCAGCCACTCTGTGCTGTTCATATATTGTTAGTTGAGCAAGAAACAATCTTCTGTCATTTTAATCCACTGATATTTTTAGAGTTGTTTGTTACAGCAGCATAATCTAACTTATGCAGACTGATATACTTATTATTATCATTTTTCTTAGAAAAAAAGAAATATATGGCTCATATTTTCTGGAGCAATATGTCACAAAAGTAAAAACTAAAATATTGAATGTGTATAATTAAACAATGATGTGATGTATGATATGCTATTTTCCTTTAAAAATATCATTTCTCTAGACTGGAGGGCATGCAGCAGGCATCTGTCAACAACTTGCCACTTTGATCACATAAAAAAGTTACTTTATGAGATCCTTTACTTTGAAATGTTGAATTTTTTATTTTATCCAGAATCTTGTCTGCCATTCTTGGTTATGACACAAATCAAAAACTTTTTTTTAATTATACTGATCAAAAATAGATATTATGATAAATTGACAGGTGAAGCCATCTACCTTTTAAAACTGAAAAAAAGTTCCAAAAGTTGATAAGTGTGTTTGAAAAATACACAATTTCTACAATAAGTATCAACTTCCTGAAGGAAATCCACTTTGAAGTTTGGATATTAAACATAACAGTATAAACTGCATTTGAAAGAGGTAAGACCACGAAAATTGGAAATGTCTAGTCTTGGTCCCTTCACTGTCGGGTGGGTCCATATGGTAAGATCTGGCCAGTGAAGTGTGAGCAATTTTGACATACATAATTTCAGGCTGAGGAACTGAAAAGCCTATGTTTGATGTGTTAGACCTTCTTCCAAGTTCTAGTACTCAAAGTAGACTCATATTTCTGATAGGGTTGATAAAAGATGGCAACATCTCTGCCAGTACAGCACTATCTCCAGTGATTTCCTTATACTGGCTAATACCTTAGCAAATTGACTTATTATTAAACATTCCTGGAACTACACTAATTTAACCATCCCATCTGTTTTTTGCTGGGCCCCTAAGTTATAGAATCAGGCTGTGGCCCAGAATTTTAGGAGGAAAATGGCATCCCTCTTTCATCTACCTGGCTTATGATAACCATGTAACATCAAGAATAGGTAAACCTCATATATTAAACCACTGTAAAGAGAATTCTTTATTAAGGCTCCAAAACCCTAAGCCAATCCTGAAAAATACACCTATTGGGCTAAATAAGAATTCATCTGTACCTGTTTTTTCTAGAAACTGGTAAGGGGGTGAATACAGAAGGAAAAAAGCCAAAAGAAGGTATATTTTAGAATAGTGCTGGCCAAATTTTTCAGAGGAACTCTGGAATGTAAATGATACTCGATTCATGGGCTTAACATTCCAGGTTCCTATGCAATATTGTTCTTTACAGCATAAGATTGTACGTACACCCTAGACACATCCACAGTTGAACATCATTTCTATTTTGGCACAGCTGCTTCGTTCTTACTGGAGCTGTTAGTAATTGTCCTCTACTCTTCCCCAGTAGCATACTGGACACCTTAAAACCTGGGGGATCATCTTCCATCATCATGATTTTTTTCATTTTCATACTGTCTGTGGGTTTCTCCAGGCAAGAATACTGGAGTGGGTTGCCATTTCCTTCTCCAGTGGACCTCATTTTGTTAGACCCCTTCACTATGACCCATCTGTCTTGGGTGGCCCTGAAAAGCATGGCTCATAGCTTCACTGAGTCATGCAAGCCCCTTTGCCACAACAAGGCTGTTATCCATGCAAGGGCCTTAGGAAGCATTACTGTGAACAAAGCTAGTGGAGGTGATGGAATTCCAGTGGAGCTATTTACAAAGATGATGCTGTTAAAGAGTTGCACTGAATGTCCCCAAATCTGAAAAACTCGGCAGTGGCCACAGGACTGGAAAAGGTCAGTTTTCATTCCAATTCCAAAGAAGGGCAATGCCAAAGAATGTTCAAACTATTGTACAGTTGCTCTCACTTCACATGTGAGCAAGATTATGTTCAAAATCCTTCAAGCTAAGCTCCAGCAGTGCATAAACCAAGAACTTCCAGATGTACAAGCTGGATTTAGAAAAGGCAGAGGAACGAGAAATCAAATTGCCAATATCCACTGGATCATAGAAAAAGCAAGGGAATTCCAGAAAAACATCTACTTCTGCTTCATTGACTACACTAGAGACTTTGATTCTGTGATCACAACAAACTGGAACATTCTTCAAGATATGGGAATAACAGACCACCTTACGTGTCTCCTGAGAAACCTGTATATCGGTTGGTTAAGAAGCAACAGTTAGAACCAGACATAGAACAACAGACTGGTTGAAAGTTGGGGAAAGAGTACAGCAAGTCTGTATATTGTCACCTTGCTTATTTAACTTTTATGCAGGGTATATCATGTGAAATGATAGACTGGATAAATCACAAGCTGGTATCATCATTGTGGAAGAAATATCAAGAATCTCAGATATCCAAATGATACCACTCTGATGGCAGAAAGTGAAAAGTACCTAAAGAACCTCTTGATGAAGGTGAAAGAGAGGAGTGAAAAAAGATGGCTTAAAATTGAACATTTAAAAAATGAAGATCATGGCATCCAGTTCCATCATTTCATGGCAAATGGGGAAAAACGGAAACAGTGACAAACTTTATTTTCTTGGGCTCCAAAATCATTGCAGATGGTGAGTGCAGCCATGAAATTAAAAGCCACTTGTTCCTTTAAAGAAATGCTGGGAGAAACCTAGACAGCATATTAGAAAGAAGAGACATCACCAACAAAGGTCCATCTAGTCAAAGCTATGGTTTTTCCAGTAGTCATGTATGGAGGTGAGAGTTCAGCCTTAAAGAAGGTTAAGCATGGAAGAATTTGAGAAAAAAAAGAAAAAAAAAGAGAGAGATGCTTTTGAACTGTCAGCTGGAGAAGACTCTTGAGAATCCCTTGGATAGCAAGGAGATCAAACCAGTCAATCATAAAGGAAATTAACCCTGAATATTCACTGGAAGGACTGATGCTCAAGCTCCAACACATTGGCCACCTGATGCAAAGAGCTGACTCATTGGAAAGGACTCCAATGCTGGGAAAGATTGCGGGCAGGAGGAGAAGGGGACGACAGAGGATGAGATGGTTGGATGGCATCACCGACTCAATGGACATGAGTTTGAGCAGACTCCTGGAGATAGTGAAGGACAGGGAAGCTTGGCATGCTGCGGGCCATAATGTCACAAGGAGTTGGATAGGACTGAGTGACTGAACAACAGTAGGTTTATTGTTCGAGGAACAATAAAGGCCCGTGTTCTTGTCATGACTAAGGGAGTGAGGAAGAGAACGTTGGAATATACAATGAGAGAGAGAATCAAAGCCAGACAATAGGCCCTTGCAAGCCAAGGCAATGTTTATTCTTGTGTATGTTTGTTATTGATGTTGTTTTCTATTGTAAGTCACTAGAAGAACACAAACACAGGAGTTGCATTAACTGATTCTAGACAACAAGGAACACAATGAACTTAATCTCCCACTGTAAACAACTAGAAAACTGTATATTATACATAAAACAACTGGCTCCACACACGGGACAATACGTAGCATTGAATTCTGGTTCTGAAAGGAAAGGAAAGTAGTTGAGATCTACAACTGTCCCAGTTTCTTGCCTGGAGGCATTGTCTAGACTGTTATTCACAGACAGGGAAGAACACGAACTAGAGCCTGGCAGTCTCAGTGAGTTTTGTCACTGGAGACCACACACGCATGAGATTGGAAGGAGCAGGGCAGAGCTCAGAAAGGACCTGTGCAGAAATTCAGTTCTAGACATCTACACAAAGTCTCCCGCAAGTCTTTGCTGAAAACTTAGCTGTATGTACAAGCAAGCTAAAAAAAAAAAAAAAAACTGTAACACTCACATAAGGCAAGAAGTTATTCAATGTCTAGCCATCATAAAAGAATCCTTGGTGATCAGCTAGGCCTGATGGAGACCTTGGGAGAGATATATTGGTGGAAACCACAGGAGAGTTATGTTTTAGAAATAGGGCTTCCTCATCCCAGGTGGCTCAGTGGTAAAGAATCCACTTGCCAATGCAGGAGACGCAGGTTCTCTCCCTGGGCCAAATTCAATCTCTGGGTCAGGAATATCCCCTGGAGAAGGAAATGGCAATTCACTCCAGTATTCTTGCCTGGGAAATACCACAGATAGAGGAGACTCACAGGCTGTACTCCATGCGGCTGCAAAAGAGTCCGACACGACATAGTGACTAAACAACAACATGCCTAAAATGAAGTTTACTCTAGAAACACCCTAAGAAATCTTAAAACCTGGTCCATGTTCATAATATGTACCCATAATAATTGTCAAAATGCATTGCTTAAACAATAGCATAGCGTTCATAAGATCCAGCCTCATATCAAATATTTCATACATACCAAGAAGCAGATAAAAGTAAATAACTAGCCAAGAATAAAATCATTCAACAGAAGACACAGAAATGGCAGAAATGATTACAGACAAGGATGCCAAGCACTTGTTTTAAGTACGAGCAAGTATTTCGTTAAAAACATGGAGAGAAAATTAAGATGTTTAAAAATGGGCTTCCATAGATTAGAACAATATAAAATTAAGATATTGCTAGATGGGATTAACAACAGATTAGATGCTGCAGAATAAAAATATAAGTGAACTTTAAAACATAGCATTAGAATCAAACCAAATAACACAGGGGAAAAAAAAAAAGAATTTAAAAAGCCTCTATGAACTGTGAGACAACTTACATAGTCTGACATACACAAAATTGATCTCCTAGAAGAAGCAGAGAGACTAGGAAGACATAAAAATATTCAAAATCGCAGTGACTAAAAAATTTCCAAGTATGATACAATTTATAAGCCCACAGATCCAAAAACCTCAAAGAACATATACAGGATAGACATACACAGACATGCCAAGACGCAGTAAAATGCTGGGCTGTGTGCTTAGTTGCTCAGTAATGTCTGACTCTTTGTGACCCCATGGACTGTAGCCTACCAGGCTCCTCTGTCCACAGGGATTCTCCAGGCAAGAGTACTGCAGTGGGTTGCCATGCCCTTCTCCAGGGGATTTTCCTGACTCAGGGATGCAACCCATGTGTCTTGCATGGGCAGGCTGATTCTTTACCACTGTACCACCTGGGAGGCCAGGAGTTGGAAGGGAGAGAGTAAGATTAAATTAATAGAGGACTTCCCTGGTGGTCCAGTGGTTAAGACTCCATGCTTCCAATGCAGGGATGAGGGTTCAATCCCTTATCAGGGAATAAGGATCCCACATGCCTCAGGTCATGGCCAAAAAAAAAATTTAAAGAAGTTAAGAAATAAATTTTAAGAAGATTAAATTAAGAGATCTTTCTTACTGCTAAACCACTCTGCAGATTTGCTTTTAAGAACATATCACTATATTAAATTATTGTTAATTTGTCTGATTTTCAGCATCCTCTAACAAGTAAGAGAATAGATATGTCTTGCCCTCTACTCTGTCAGCTACCCATAGAATTATGCCTAGCATATAGTGGGTAGGGACTAACAAATAGATGTAGGAAAGGAAGATATAAAGAAAGGATTTTCAAAACTAGGTTTCAAAAATGTCTTTAAAAACTTTTTTCTCATTGGCCTAAGGTTATTTGCATTCTGCATAAATTAGTTTCCTTCCTGGGAGTTAAAATGTTATCTACTTTGCTCTTTGGGAAATAATAAAGTGAGATGAAATTGAGATGGCATTTGGCCAGTATTCCCTCTCTTGAGTTCTTATAGGGAGATGCATACACAAAGGAGGAAGCAAGGCAAAGGAAAACTTTATTACTGGTTGACATTCTGTCCCCACAGCCCTGGGAAGAATACTTGTGATACAGGGTGGAACAATTGGAGAAATCATTTTTTAATCTGCTTTGAATGCCCATGCAAACCAGAATAAAGAAGTCCAAAAGGCTGGATTTTGTTCATTTCCACCTCAAAGAACAGAGACAATTATCAAGTCCGCATTGCAGAGAAAGAGGACTGGACAAGAGTACAACTGCAACGGTTGGTCAGAACTGATTTTTTAAGTGTGTTTTATTTTTTGTCATCATCACAGACCATGGTTATTGTCCCCTTGCTTAGCTGTCTTTTTTAAAGGAAGAAACCATTTTTTAAAAGCAAGTAAAACTACCTTCTGACCCTGACCCCCACCAAAAGGATTTTTAGTTTTTCTCACTACTGAAGCAAACTAGATAACTAATACGAACCTACTTTATAGCACAGGAAACTCTACCCAATACTCTGTAAGACCTATATGGGAAAAAAGTCTTTAAAAATGTGTGTGTGTGTATATATATATGATACAATTTGCTGTACACCTGAAACTAATGCAACATTGTAAATCAACTATACTCCAATAATTTTTTAAAATTACATCTCAATAAAACTATTTTAAAAAAGCCTTTAAAGTATGGAGAGAGAGTAAATTGGTGATATATTACCAAGATTAACAGCCTCATGAATCTCTATTTCTTTGCATGATAAATGTCTAAAACAGCCGAGGGGATTGGGTTGGAAGATACTGGAACTTCTCTCAGAGAAGAAGGCAAAAGCTTTATTCAATGTTTCCCTTAATTACAAAAATCAGAAAAGGATATAACTACAGAAAGTAAGAGATGATTAGTAGATGGGTCCAAGCTCCTCCTTCATGCAAACAGACTCTTTCTAGTATCTTTGAATAAAATGAGAAACAGCATGGAAACATGGAAACAATGACCCGACAATACGTGATGACAGAACTTTGACTTACAACCTCTGCAGCCATCGTTCCCGAAGGCCAAACCACTACCTCTTCAACATCAACCAGAATGGTTAATTAGTGTTAAGTTCATACTTCCCTATTTTTCCCTCTGCTTGAGAAAGCCAAATCTTCTTTCCAAATCAATCATACAATTTGCTCATTTCTAGGTAACCCAACATCAGCTTCCCATGCCAACAACTTACAAAGAACATCTGAATTTATTCCCTGTTTTTTGCTATAAAATTCTCCCACATTCTTGCCTGGTTTTGAGACTCTGCCAAATTCAAGCAAAAAAAAAAAAAAAATTGACTCCCTTGCTATAATAAGCTCTGCAGAGTTTCCTTTGTCTGTTCTTATTTGAGTTGTTTTCCTTTACTTCCACAAAATAAGACAGGCATAACATTTATCCCCATGCACAAAAGGTGATAAACTTCTATAGCAGTAGTCTACTTTCTGCACTAAAGTATTTTTTGCTGATATCAATCCTTGTTGAGAAGGATTGCACCTTGAAAATATTTAGACTTTCATGAACTCCCTTGAACTATAATAAACTTAAAATGAAAATAATAAATAAAATGCTGGAAAGTTGCTTCAGTCGCGTCCAACTCTGTGCGACCCCATAAACAGCAGCTCACCAGGCTCCCCCATCCGTGGGATTCTCCAAGCAAGAACACTGGAGTGGGTTGCCATTTCCTTCTCCAATGCATGAAAGTGAAAAGTGAAAGTGAAGTCATTCAGTCATGTGCGACTCTTCGCAACCCCATGGACTGCAGCCTACCAGGCTCCTCCATCCATGGGATTTTCCAGGCAAGAGTACTGGAGTGGGGTGCCATTGCCTTCTCCAGTGCATGAAAGTGAAAAGTGAAAGTGAAGTTGCTCAGTCGTGTCCGACTCTGTGTGACCCCAGAGACGGCAGCCCACCAGGCTCTCCCATCCCTGGGATTCTCCAGGCAAGAACACTAGAGTGGGTTGCCATTTCCTTCTCCAAATAAATAAAATAATGTTTCAATTATTATTCTTGAATACCAAGAGGAGAGTACTAAATTGCTTTGTTTCATGGGTTTCTTGATTTTATTTTATTTTTTGGGTAGGCTTTTATCCCAAGGTGAAACCAGAAAGAATTATGAGAATATGAATACAGGAGATTCTCCCATGCCCTTTTCTCTGTGAGCACTGACACTTTCTTAACAAGTGAGATTCTATATAAAATGTTCAGGAAAGAAAAAAATTATCTCCGTTCATTTGAACCCACTCCCTTCTTACCTCCTACATCAAAAACTCCATGATCTCTAACCATTTTGTATATACCCTCCAAATTCCCAATTTTTCTGTTATATCAGGAATAAATGTATAGATACTCAGTTGCTTTCTAAGTGATGGTGAGGCAAAAGGGCCACTTCAGATCTTGTGAGAGGCACAATTTTAAGATGGCCAAATTTTCATGGGTAAAATGAGCCTTCTCTTGGTATAGAGCTAGAAACCATGCTAGATGCCTTATTTATATAATCTAATCTAATCCTCACAATAGTCAAGCTAGGTAGTTATGACTTCTTCATTAAAATGTGGAGAGAAATGGAATATTCCTCTCTATATCAGTAAACAAAGGATGTCACAGTCATGAGCAATAGCAGCCACCACCCATGGTGAGCTGTGAGGCCTGAGGGAACTCAGGGAGGAAAGAATACCTGCCATCTAGCAGCCATCAGAGCTGTGAAGAAATTCAGGATGCAAAAACACAGGATACTGGCCCCAGATTGGTGTAGGGCACATCAAAGGAAATATTTCAGTGGGCCCAGACTCCTGCGTCTTCCCATATATAGAAAAGTGCTAAATTCCTTAACTTGAGATATCTGGGTTTCCTTTAATTCACAATAATCCTTTGCCATTCAGACTATCTGATACTTTTTGTTGCAAAACATTTTACATATAACCTGGCTCCCCTCTTACTTCCTCAGAGCTGTTTTCTCAAGGTTACTTGAGATGGTGCCTCCTAGGCTTGAAGTCCTAAAAATTCCTGCTGAATAAAACTTAACTTTCAACTTTCAGATTGGGAGTATTTATGTTTTTTTTTTTAATTTTTTAAAATACAAATTTATTTATTTTAATTGGAGGTTAATTACTTTACAATATTGTATTAGTTTTGCCATACATCAACATGAATCCGCCACAGGTATACACGTGTTCCCCATCCTGAACCCCTTTCCCTTATTGGGAGTATTTTTGAAGTCTACAGTGAGTAACACTTAAAATGGGACAGGTTCGGCAACTTCCTACCTATAATATCGTGAGAGATCAGATTTGCTGATATTTAAAACCACCTCTAGTGGTAAAGAATTTGACTGTCAGTGCAGGAGATGCAAGAGACGTGAATTCGATCCCAGGGTTGGGAAGATCTGCTGGAGCAGGGGATGGCAACCCACTCGAGTATTCTTGCCTGTGAAATCCCATGGATAGAGGGGCCTGACTGGTGACAGTCCATGTGGTTACAAAGAGTTGGAAATGACTGAGCACACAGGGTCTCTCTGACCCCAAAGACTCTTCTTAGTCAGTACTTAGCTAATCCTAAATTAAGTACTTAGGATTAGTACTTACATAGTTCAGTTCAGTTCAGTTCAGTTCAGTCGCTCAGTCGTGTCCGACTCTTTGCGACCCCGTGAATCACAGCACGCCAGGTCTCCCTGTCCACCACCAACTCCTGGAGTTCACTCAGAGTCGCATCCATCGAGTCAGTGATGCCATCCAGCCATCTCATCCTCTGTCGTCCCCTTCTCCTCCTGCCCCCAATCCCTCCTAGCATCAAAGTCTTCTCCAATGAGTCAATTCTTCACGTGAGGTGGCCAAAGTACTGGAGTTGCAGCTTTAGCATCATTCCTTCCAAAGAAATCCCAGGGTTGATCTCCTTTGGAATGGACTGGTTGGATCTCCTTGCTGTCCAAAGGACTCTCAAAGAGTCTTCTCCAACACCACAGTTCAAAAGCATCAATTCTTTGGCGCTCAGCCTTCTTCACAGTCCAACTCTCACATCCATACATGACCACTGGAAAAACCATAGCCTTGACTAGACGGACCTTAGTCAGCAAAGTAATGTCTCTGCATTTGAATATGCTATCTAGGTTGGTCATAACTTTTCTTCCAAGGAGTAAACGTCTTTAATTTCATGGCTGGAATCACCATCTGCAGTGATTTTGGAGCCCCCCAAAATAAAGTCTGACAGTGTTTCCACTGTTTCCCCATCTATTTCCCATGGAGTGATGGGACCGGATGCCATGATCTTCGTTTTCTGAATGTTGAGCTTTAAGCCAACTTTTTCACTCTCCTCTTTCACTTTCATCAAGAGGCTTTTTAGTTCTTCTTCACTTTCTGCCATAAGGGTGGTGTCATCTGCACATCTGAGGTTATTGATATTTCTCCTGGCAATCTTGATTCCAGCTTGTGTTTCTTCCAGTCCAGCGTTTCTCATGATGGACTCTGCATAGAAGTTAAATAAGCAGGGAGACAATATACAGCCTTGACGTACTCCTTTTCCTGTTTGGAACCAGTCTGTTGTTCCATGCCCAGTTCTAGCTGTTGCTTCCTGGCTTGCATACAGATTTCTCAAGAGGCAGGTTAGGTGGTCTGGTATTCCCATCTCTTTCAGAATTTTCCATGGTTTATTGTGATCCACACAGTTACAGGTTTTGGCATAGTCAATAAAGTAGAAATAGATGTTTTTCTGGAACTCTCTTGCTTTTTCCATGATCCAGCGGATGTTGGCAATTTGATCTCTGGTTCCTCTGCCTTTTCTAAAACTAGCTTGAACATCAGGGAGTTCATGGTTCATGTATTGCTGAAGCCTGGCTTGGAGAATTTTGAGCATTACTTTACTAGCATGTGAGATGAGTGCAATTGTGCGGTAGTTTGAGCATTCTTTTGCATTGCCTTTCTTTGGGATTGGAATGAAAACTGACCTTTTCCAGTCCTGTGGCCACTGCTGAGTTTTCCAAATTTGCTGGCATATTGAGGGCAGCACTTTCACAGCATCATCTTTCAGGAGTTGAAATAGCTCTACTGGAATTCCATCACTTCCACTAGCTTTGTTCGTAGTGATGCTTTCTAAGGCCCACTTGACTTCACATTCCAGATGTCTGGCTCTGGATGAGTGATCACACCACCACTCATTAAAAAAAAAAAAAAAATTCTCTTCCTGGATAGCTAGGACATTCTTGAAAACACTGAACCTGATAATTAGAATTTAATTTTTGGTTTACCATATTCTATCTCTCCTGACTCAACAGAAAATTAAGTCAATGTAATCTTTTCATTAAAGCATGCTGTAACAAGGATTAGAAAGTAAAAAAAAAAAAAAATGCTATTTCAAGTGCTTTAAAAAGTCAAAGACTAGCTTTCCCAGTCCAGATTTCCTAGGAGGGAGGAGGAGAAAGGAGCTTGAAGCCAAGCTTCAGGTAAAATAGGGTCTGGATCATAACTCCAGGCTAGCAAGAAAGAGAAGAAAATGTAGTCAGTTGAGGAAGAGGTAAAGCAAGTGCAAAGTAGTCCATTACTGACTTAACAACGGCAGGACAACTTCAGCTGTATGTGGAATCATGCAGGGTCTCACAGTCTATTGGAAAAAGAAAGAAGGAAGAATGCATTCAGCTGTCTGCCATCTTCTGTAATTCATCTGTCCCAGTATATCCCAGAGAATTAATGTTCCCAAACTTTTGGACTTGACAACCTGACTTTGCTAGAACTGACTCTGGGAAATCCATTTCTCAGGCCCCACTGATTAGCTCTTCATCTGAAACTAAGAGTGGAGGGAATATCTATTGCCTTCCTAGAAACATTTGGGGTAGATATGGGAGTTATAGCCCTTGCAGCTGCTACTCTGGTGTCCAATGATTGTCATCCAAAAACCTGGCCCTCCTACCGGAGCTGCTGAAATAGCTGGTGGTCTCAATAAACAAGCCAACTGGTGGGATAAATGCCTAATATTCAGGGATTATGTTTATGTGTGTGCAGTATATGTGTGTGTATACTCATGAACACAGAGACTGGGGTGGGGAGGGGTGGACAGAGGGAGCCGAGAAAGTTGGAGAAGATACACTGGGTGACCAAAAAGTTCATTCCAGTTTTCCGCAAGGTGTTACGGGAAAAACCCCAGTGAAATTTTTGGCCCACCCAATATGAACTGAGTCCCGTGGAACCACTCTTTCAAATCTGCATTCAGCATTCCTGCTGATTCTCTGTTTCCTCATGAGCAATACATGTGAATAAGTTTTGGAATTTTCAAAACAATAAACAAATGGTAGAATATATTTCAATGAAACGCCCCAAAGTAATCCACCCTATAAACTTTAGTCACCTATTAGTTTATTTAATAAATCCCAACAATTCACTCAGCATTCATTTATTATATTATGAGGTTCTGTTCTAGGAATTAGGGTTATAGCAGAGAATAAAATAGACAAAAATTTTTGTCCTGGAGGAGCTTAAACTATTAAGATAACTATTAAGATAGTGTCAGCTGGTGATAAATCTTAGGAAGGAAACAAGATGGTGCAATGTGCAGAAAGAGGAGGGAAAAGTTAATTTAGGTTGGCTTAAACTGAATCCTTAATGATAAGAAGGAGACAGCTAAGCCAGCTAAATTAAGGATATGAGGGGGGGAGGGATTAGGAGTTTTTGAGGGAGAACAAACTAAGTGAAAAGATCCAACAGAGAGAATAAACCTGGTACATTTAAAAAGAAAAATAGAAGGCCTGTCTTCCCATCCTTCTTTTCTAGTAGAGTTACGGAGTTCAAGTTAATAAGGGAAATAACAACTGTGTTTTCCATACAAGAGTAAGGAATATTCTTTCCGGAGAATGTTATTGGAGGATGAAGAGAGCAGGTGGTATAGTGGAAAACATTCTTTTAGTTCCTCTAAAAGGATAGCTGCAATACAAATGCTGGAGAAATTTCAAAAACATATTTGTGGCTCCTAGAAGATAAATAATCATAGCGTAAACCTTGATCAGCCATGAGGTATGGCTAAAATTTTACCTCAAGTGTTTTACTGCATAAAAATTGATGCTTTCACAAAAAAAAACAAAAATGTTGTCCTTGGTCATATGAGCACAGTTCTGACACAAAATTGTCCTTACACCTAAGAGGTAAAACTCTGAAGCATAAGTCTCATTCAATATGTAAATTAAAGGCCAATCTGACTGTATCTCTTTTAACATAAATGTTGAATTCAACAGATAAATACAAATGAAATACACTCATAGACAAATGCATATGAGTGACTTTATCTGCCCCCTCCCAAATCTTTGTATCTTATTTTGCAAGATGTTTACCCATCCTCAAGCAAACAGCTAGAGAAAAAGATGAAAGTGGGAAAAGGAGAAATGCAGTTGCCTTGACTCACCTCTCCACAATAGTACAGATGCTTATATAAATCAGCACTATATAATTATCTTCTATACATCAAACTGACATTTCATTACAGTGGTAATACCAAGTGCTGGCAAAGGTGAGGTTTATTTGACAGTATCATTCACTGATGGAATAAGCATAATCTCTTAGAAGTCAATGTCTATCAACAGCCTTAAGAAAACTAGTAGTAATGCCACATTTCAATCTAGACAGCATATTAAAAAGCAGAAGCATTACTTTGCCTACAAAGGTCCATCTAGTCAAAGCTATGGTTTTTCTGGCAGGCATGTATGGGTGTGAGAGTTGGACTATAAAGAAAGCTGAGCACCAAAGAATTAATGCTTTTGAATTGTGGTGTTGGAGAAGACTCTTGAGAGTCACTTGGATGGCAAGAAGATCAAAACAGTCAATTCTAAAGGAAATCAATCCTGAATATTCATTGAAAGGACTGATGCTGAAACTGAAGCTCCAATACTTTGGCCACCTGAGGCAAAGAGCTGACTCATCAGAAATGACCCTGATGCTGGGAAAGATTGAAGGCAGGGGAAGAGGAGAAGAGGATGACAGAGGATGAGATGGTTGGATGGTATCACTGACTCAATGGACATGAGTTTGAGCAAGCCCCAGGAGATGATGGACAGGGAAGCCTGGTGAGCTGCAGTCCATGGGGTTGCAAAGAGTCAGACATGACTGAGTGATTGAACAACAACAACAATTACCATGTTTACTATCCTTGATTTTTAGGGAAAATTAGATTTGTAGAAATATTAATTCTTAATATGTTAATGATAAAGTCTAACAAATCTTTAAAAAAATGTAAAAGAAGTAACAGAAATGTGTTAAAAGAGGGTTATTTGAATAAATGATGGTACAATAGAAGGGTGGAAATTTTGAAAAATAATATATTTTGAAAACAAAAATATTACTAACATGGGAAAACACAGTACCCTATTCAGGATAAAAATTGGGAGCAATGCCATGTTGCATTAGAGATCTTAAGATAAATCACCAAATCTTGTGCTTCTCTCTTCTAAAGGAAAGAGTTGTCATTGCTAAGTGACTGTTGAGCCAGTTATTACACTTTCTAGCTTCTCTTTTATCTAGATGAGTCCATGATATATGTGTTTATGAAGAGATTAGAAGAATTTATTTGTGCCATTTCCAGTCAAGATTATGTAAGAAGATATATTTTCTCCATGCATGTTTTAAATCCATTTCTTGTATGGAAGCAACTAATTACAATGTTGTGGAAGGTGAAAGTTGAGAGATATGAAATAGAAGAAACCTGGGTCTATGTATCACTCCATAAAATAGAGTCTCCCAGAGACAAAGAAATAGACCTGTATACCTAAAAACAGTAAGTTTCCATTGTGTTGAATCTTTGTGCCTTTTGAGGCTATTTGTTTCAACAGCTGGTGTTACCCTAACTAATTGGGAAATGTTCTGTCTATGATGACAGAAAAGTCACATGTGTGTATGTGTGTGTGTGTATGCATGCACACACTCTTAAGTGTGCAGTTCTATGGGTTTTAGAAAATGTATATACTCATTCAACCACCCATAACACCAGAAAGTTCATTGCCCTTTCCTCAAAAAACAAAATATATATATGTGTGTGTGTGTATGTTTTTTCCCTGTTCTGATTTCTGTCACCATAGATTACACTTGTCTATAATTAAAATGGGCTTCCCTGGTGGCTCAGATGGTAAAGCGTCTGCCTGCGATGCTGGAGACCCAGGTTTGATATCTGGGTCAGGAAGAGCCCCTGGAGAAGGAAATGGCAACCCACTCCAGTACTCTTGCCTGGGAAATCCCATGGACAGAGGGGCCTGGTAGGCTACAGTCCATGGGGTTGCAAAGTGTCGGACACGACTGAGCTACCACTTTACTTTACAATTAAAATTCAAATAAGTAGACTTTTATATATTCCCATACAAATAACTTTAAAAAAATATTTTAATTTGAGATAATTTTACATTCACAGAAGAGTTAACGTTTTATGAAGAGTTCTTATACGTCTTTGACTCAGCTTCCTGAAAAGTTAATATGTGACCATCATGCGTTGAATATGTGTGCCCTCCAGAATTTATACATTTAAGCCCTAATCCTTAATGTGATGCTAGTAGCAGATGGGACTTTGGGAACATAATCCAGTTATAAGGATGAAGCCCTTGTGAATGAGATTACCAGAAATGTAAAGCCATATATGCTCTCCATGTGAACTAAAAAACAGCAAGTGTCAGTCTCCAGCAAGAAATAAAACAAATGCGCAGTATGATTTCAACTTACTCCTTTACCTAGCTTTGGTCTGCCTTAAAATCCTAGTCAAACTATCGTACTCTTATAATAAAGTATCCTTTCTACCTAAATCAGAACAAGTGGTTATTTTTTCTAGCTTTAATGAAATATTATTGGCACATAACATATGGACGTGAATTTGAACAAACTCCAGGAGACAGTGAAGGACAGGGAAGCCTGGCATGCTATAGTCCATGAGTTTGCAAAGAATTGAACACAACTTAGCAACTGAATGACAACAAGCATATGGAACCTTAAGGTATAAAATTTGATGATTTGATAGTTTATTATGTAAAATAATCATGACAATAATGTATATAACATATCAAGTTCTCTCATAAGTAGCTAGAAAATTGTTGTCTGATAACATTTAACATTTATACTCATAACTTTCAAGTACATAAAACAGTATTGTTCATTATAGCCACTACTCTGTATGTTTGAAGAAGGCAATGGCAACCCACTCCAGTACTTTTGCCTAGAAAGTCCCATGGACGGAGGAGCCTGGTAGGCTGCAGTCCATGGGGTCGCAAAGAGTCAGACACGACTGAGCAATTTCACTTTGACTTTTCACCTTCATGCATTGGAGAAGGAAATGGCAACCCACGCCAGTATTCTTGCCTGGAGAATCCCAGGGATGGGGAAGCCTGGTGGGCTGCAGTCTATGGGGTCACGCAGAGTTGGACACGACTGAAGCAACTTAGCAGCAGCAGCACTCTGTATATTAGATCCCTAGCACTTATTCACTTTACGGCTGTAAATGTGTACCCTTTGATCAGCATTTCCCCATTTCCCTCACTCCCCAGTTCCTGGAGGTCATCATCTACTCTCTATTTTTATAAGTTCAGCCTCTCAATTTCTAAGAATAAGTGAGAAAACATAGTATGTTTCTCTGACATTTCACTTAGCATAGTCCCTCAAAAGTTATCCATGTTATTGCAAAAGACAGAATTTCCTAGTGTATGGCTCAATAATATTCCATCACACACACACACTCACCTCACATGTACAAACACACACACATCACACTTTCTTTATCCAATCAACCATCAGTGGATGCTTGGATTCTTTCAATGCCTTGGTTATTGGGAATCATGCTGCAATGAACATGGGGGTTCAGATTGGTCTTTGTTATAGTGATTTCATCTCCTTTGCATATATTCCAAGAAGTGGTATTGCTGAGTCATATGGTAGATCAATTTTTAAATTTTTGAGGGCTCTTCATACTGATTCCCATAATGGCAGTACCAATTTACATTCCCACCAACAGTACGCAAGTGTTCTCCTTTTCATATACTCACCATTTGTTGTCTCTAGTCCATTTGATAGTAGCCATTTTAACAGGTGTGAAGTTATAATATTCTGTTGTGTTTTTTATTGCCTCCCTGATAATTACTGAGATGTTGCTCACTTGTCTTCTTTGGAAAAATATCTATTTTGTTCCTCTGCCCATTTTTTAATCATTTTTTTAACCAATTACCTGATATAGCTGCTTTGTCCACCCTGATGAACTATCATTACTTGGCTTTCAAAACAACAAATACTCTTAGTTTTCTGCTCATCTCAGTGATCATCCTTCTCTGTCTCCTTTAATCATCCCTATTTCTGTCTCCAACTTCACAGTGTAAAGTCTTTGAGAATCAATCCTTGGTTATCTTCTCTTCTTTACCTATGCTTATTTCCTGGAAGCTCATTTGCTCTCCTGGTTTCTCAGACGGTAAAGAATCTGCCTGCAATGAGGGAGACCTGAGTTCAATCCCTGGGTTGGGAAGATCCCGTGGAGGAGGGCATGGCAACCCATTCCAGTATTCTTGCCTGGAGAATCCCCATGGACAGAGGAGCCTGGCGGGCTATAGTCCATAGGACTGCAAAGAGCTGGATATGATTGAGTGATTAAACACACAGCACACATTTCCTTCCCTTGTGGCTCAACTGGTAAAGAATCTGCCTACAATTCTGGGAGTCCTGAGTTCGATTCCTCGGTTGAGAAGATCCCCTGGAGAACAGAAAGGCTACCCACTCCAGTATTCTGGCCTGGAGAATTCCATGGACTATATATTCAGGCACAACTGAGCGACTTTCACTTTCACTTTTACACACTTCCCTAAAATTCCATAATATCCAGTAACTCTCTTACTTGCCCCAGCAAAACCGTCTCTCCTAAACTCCAGATTTGTCCATCCAATGGCCTACTTAACACAATCATCACTTGAATGTCTAGAGACATTGAGAATTTTATTTACCCTGTACTGGGTAAATCATGTTGACTCTATCTTCAGTATATAATCAGAATTTGACCACCTCTAAGCATATCCAGTCATTTTGCATTTGAAGACAAATTATAAAGTGTTCTAATAAAGATGGTTTACAATAGTTGCTCATGTTCTTAGGAAACTTCTTATTCAGGAGAGGCGGAAAATCTTTGAATCCCACCCTCTTTGCACCATTTTAAGAAATTTATCTAATAGTACCAAACCTCAGTTTGATTATATGAAAAACAGGATCAAAACCACCAACTTGTAAGAATTTTCTAAGGATGTCATCATATACCAAAGTTTTATCTCTAAGAAATGTATATCGTACCTCTAAAATACCCCAGTAGGGGTGTCCAGAACCTAGAAATGCCCCACTTAAATCTTTTCTTCCATAACTCACACAAAGCCAAATGCTGCTCTGCTTATAGAATCTGCTCTATTGTGGTGAGCTGAAGAGCTCTGCTAACTCGGTCCCTCTACCAAAGCCAACTGTGGAATGAAAGATAGTTTCAATGTTTCAAGTCTGGATTTTGAACAAGAATAAAGAAGAAAAGGTGGTTTGAAGAGAAAGTGATAACTTTATTGTGGAAACTGGTATGAGACTCATGGAGAAAGCAAAAAGAACTCCCTCAATAATTTGAAACTTTGGAGCCCAGTGGAGATCAAGGAACTCAATAAACTGCTGAACTCATGGAAGATAATGGCAACTGTAGGAGAGAAAAGAGAAAGAAGACAACCCAAGGAGGTAAAACAGCAAAGACCAGATCTTTTCCTAGCCTTTGGTTTTCACTTGTATAACTCTGTTTTCAGCTAGCATGGTAACATCACTTTTTGTCATTTTATTCTTGCCCAAGGAAACATGTCCTTTAAAAGCTTTTGCTGCTAAGCAAAAGCTCTCATATTGACTGCGTTAATGTAACTTAAAAAAATTTTTTTTTAATTCACTAAAATGTTGTCCACAACATTCAGGACATCAGACTGCCTTGCGTGTGAAGCACTTCTTAATAAAATTATGGAAATGATTTGGCTTACTTGGATAAGTTCCAACATAGGCTAGCTTAACCAAAATTCTGCAGCAGCAAGAAGGAAAATGGAGCACTGGGTGGAATCCTCTTGAAGGCTTTAGCAGAGTGAAATCCTAAAGAATTAAAAAGCCACAGAGTCAGTGACCTGGGTTTCGATTCTACCATGTCTGCAGTTCGTGCCTCTGTAGGCTAGGTTTCTCCACTGTGAAACGTGTGTCTTACTTAGAGTAATCCTGTGAGCATTCAGTTCAGTTCAGTTCAGTTCAGTCGCTCAGTCGTGTCCGACTCCTTGCAACCCTATGAATCGCAGCACACCAGGCCTCCCTGTCCATCACCATCTCCCGGAATTCACTCAGACTCACGTCCATCGAGTCCGTGATGCCATCCAGCCATCTCATCCTCTGTCGTCCCCTTCTCCTCCTGCCCCCAATCCCTCCCAGCATCAGAGTCTTTTCCAATGAGTCAACTCTTCACGAGGTGGCCAAAGTACTGGAGCTTCAGCTTTAGCATCAGTCCTTCCAAAGAAATCCCAGGGTTGATCTCCTTCTGAATGGACTGGTTGGATCTCCTTGCAGTCCAAGGGACTCTCAACAGTCTTCTCCAACACCACAGTTCAAGAGCATCAATTCTTCGGTGCTCAGCTTTCTTCACAGTCCAACTCTAACATCCATACATGACCACTGGAAAAACCATAGCCTTGATAGACGGACTTTGTTGGCAAAGTAATGTCTCTGCTTTTGAATATACTATCTAGGTTGGTCATAACTTTTCTTCCAAGGAGTAAGCGTCTTTTAATTTCATGGCTGCAGTCACCATCTGCAGTGATTTTGGAGCCCCAGAAAATAAAGTCTAACACTATTTCTACTGTTTCCCCATCTATTTCCCATGACGTGATGGGACCAGATGCCATGATTTTCATTTTCTGAATGTTGAGCTTTAAGCCAACTTTTTCGCTCTCCTCTTTCACTTTCATCAGGAGTGAGCATTAAGAGACATTAAGTGTCCAGAGAAGAAAGCAACTGGCACCATCGCAGGCTGATGGCTAGAATCCCACACTGTGTGTCTTCTCTGTCAGCATTTGTCCCAGGGAACATGAGGTAGATTACAGGGCTTTGTGTAAACAGGCATGGGGCCATGATGAAAGTTTTCTAAGAATACATCGAAAGCCTTGCCTGAACAGCCGAAAGTGCTTTTCAGCACTAATTAACTTGATTGAAAACTTCTCAAATGTTTCCCCATCTCTTTGTGTAAACATAAGAGTGACTCAGAAAGACAACTTGAATGCAGTCAATAAAACCATGAAAAAAATGCTTTAAGAATATAAAACTATTCCCATTATGTTCTCTGAAGGTCTCAGATTGTTACCTGGTAATCTTGAAATGAAAGCAGATCTAATACTAGTTGATAACAGTACTTTTTTCCCACAACACGCTGTTAGAAATATAAAATTAGACTGAACTGCCAACCTTATCTTTAAAGGTACGTGAAATGTGAAAATGTCTAAAATTTTATTATATACTCTGTTGAAATGTGAACATAACTTGCTTTTTTAAAATGTCCTTCCTTTTGTGTTAAATAGTAATAGAAAGTTTAAAAAGAGATGCCCAACTACAATGCTGCTGTAAAAAATAAAACACATGAACATAGAAACAGTGTAACTTTTGAGAGCTTTCTAACTTCAGTAAAGAGACACAATGTGAACCAATATGAAAATACTTATTAAAGAAGATAAAATCTATTAAACAGCAATACTCTGATTCTAACAATTCAGATTTAATGACACATTTAGAATATGCTATTACTGATGCTGTTCATTTAAATATGCTATTACTGATATTGTTTCATTAGGAATACAATTTCCAGCTCAGTGTTTTCACGCCTAAGTGACCTCTAAATTGGTCTGCCACAAATCACCTCTAATGCACGCACAACAATCTAATCCACTCAACCCTGTTCAGAGACTGAACAAAGCAGAAAAGAGGTTTTGACTTCTCAGGAGACACATGAATCTTCAGACACAAAATATGCCTCCTTTTTCCTGTCATGTTCTTCTTTGTCCCTTCATCTTTTGCTTTTCCTTTCTCTTTCATTCTCCCTGTCTCCCCTGAATTATTTCCTCTTCCTACTCAGCATCCTCCAATACTTTTCCAACACCCCCAACTAAGGTCAAGTTGAGTACTAGAGTGGCACACTCTGCTTTCTGAAATAATAGAACTTGTTGCCCAAAATTGGGATTTATGGACATAGGAGAAAAGGAATATCTCCAACTGTTCTATTCCAAGGGGCATTCATCTCTGAACAAACAAAGCCAGTAACCACCACTGCTATGTAGTTGAACAGTGAAAGGGGGTATGGTTCTAAAGTCAGATACTGTGAATCCAAATCTTGGATTTCATTACCTGTCCAGCCTGGAGTAAGTTATGTATGTTTGCAGGGTTATTGCTTAATATATAGAAGTTGGGGCTAAGAGCAAGATTTATTTCATAGACTTCACACAGATTAATCATTTATTTTTTAAGCATTTATTGTGTTTCTGTTCTGACTAGATATTGCTCAATGGGTTGGTGATACAGCAATGAACAAGACAGACACAACTCTTGCCCCATTGGAGTGTACAGTCTGTTAAAAGGAGGCAAAATCTGGAGTGAGTAGCCCATCTGTTCTCCAGAGGATCTTCATGACCCAGGAATCAAACCAGGGCCTCCTGCATTGCAGGTGGATTCTTTACCAACTGAGCTATCAGGGAAGCCCTGAAATATATACTATTCTATAATAAATTAGATTTGGCTTCCCCAGAGGCTCAGCAGGTAAAGAATCTGCCTGCAATGTAGGAGACACAGGAGGTGCGGATTCAATCCCTGGGTCAAGAAGATCCCCTAGAGGAGGGTATGGCAACCTGCTCCAGTATTCTTGCCTGGAAAATCCCAGGGATAGAGGAGCCTGGCGGGCTATGGTCCATGAAGTCGCAAAGAGTTGGACATGACTGAAGCAACTGAGCACACCCACGTATAATAAATATAGGAAAATACTAGGTGATGTCAAATACAGTGAGGAAGATGCATGTGGAGTACTTAGCAGCATGGTTGGAATGTAGTAAGTACTCAGTAAATATTCAGGCATTCAGGGTAATTTTCAGGGAAGTTTACCTGGTTAGAGGACAGACTCCATCATAAAGTAAATAGAGTCCTTATTCATCTCAGCCCTGGGCTGAAAAACACAGACGCAATGACTGCTTCGAAGCAAGGGAGAACCCGTCAGCTGCCTGGACACAGGGAACTATAACACATTACTTCTCCCCTCTGTGCAGCCATGCATCCACCAGCCCCCAAGGGGCAAAATAAAGGCCATTTTGTTCTGCCCATAAAATAGTGTGTTCAGTGCCAGAGAAAAAGAAAGTTGTTATTTTACTTTGACAAGTTCCCTAATAAAAATAATATATAAGGATCTATTGATTTTTTCACTGTCAGTGTTTTTGTTTTCCTTGAAGTTTTTATGTTTACCATGCCCAAGTAAAAGAGGATTTATTTTAGATCCCGACAAGTTCCATCAAGGAGTCATTTCAGATGTTCCTTTTAAAACAAATGCATGGCAACAAGATGACCAGTATGTTCACATAATTGCACGGGAGCTGCAGGAAAGGGGAGCAAAGCCCAGTGAGACCTGGGACTGTCTCTCCCGTTAATAGGCAAGGAAAGGAGCAGCTTGGAGACAAGAGAGGGACCAGCAGAGAATTGTGAAACAGAAAAACACTCAATTAAAACTCAGAGGCCCATGTTCTATAGACCACTTGGCATTTATGCATCTGTAATTAAGCAACACAGCAATGTGAGATGTGATATTTAGGAGGTTGTCCCATTTGTCCCTTTACAGGCCACTTCTGACAAGTTCAGAGAAACGACAGGATTAAATGGGGAGATGTCTGCTGCTGCTGCTCAGTTGTGTCTGACTTTGTGACCCCATGGACTGTAGCCTGCCAGACTTCTCTGTCCATGGGATTTCCCAGGCAAGAATACTGGAGCAGGTTGCCACACTCTTCTCCAGGGAATCTTTCCAACCCAGGGATCAAACCTGCAACTGCCCTGCAGGCAGACTCTTTACCACTGAGCCCCTGGGAACCCCCAGGGAGAAGTGTGCTCATACCTAATTTGTCTTTGGGGCCATTACCTCCATGAATAGCAGTGTTTGGGCTGGTTCATGGTGAATTGGCAACACCAACGAGTTACTCCATGAGAAAAGCCCCATTCATTTCTCCAGTGTGTGCCTTTTAAAACTATCTGCTTACAGGTTCAATTTAATGGGCTATTTATGACCCAGCAATTTCCATCCATTTGGTATGTATCTGCCAGATTTATCCAGTCATTTGGAGGGTTTTTGTCCACCAGATATATTATGTCTACCAGAGTACCACATGGCATGTACTGATGGAAGGTTGCTTGGGGGATAAAGAAAATATACATCTTTTTTTTTTCAAATAATATATAGAGTTGTGTGTGTATGTGTTTAAGTACTCAATACATATCGCCTTGGGATAAAAACAAGAAATAGTTGCAGCAATTTGCTACAGGCTGAAGATATTTGTAAACTGTGATTATAAATTTAACACATGCTGTAGGAGTCAATGCTTGTTTGTGCTGAAGGCTAAAAAGGGCCTTGGGGGACTGCTGCTTAGGAGTTATAGGATTTCAAATCACCATCATTGGCCCCAATTTTATCTTACAAAGGCTACAATTCCCCACCTTTGCCACTACCATATTTGCTTGGATTAAACCCTCCAAAGTCAAACGTTCCTGATGTATCAAATAATATCTTTGTAATATTGAGACAAATCTGAGTATCACAGGGATACTCTGAAAATGAAATAAAATTAAGGTATCCAGCACATGGGAAAGTAATTGACAATTGATGAATATGTTTGAAGAATAGTAAGAATGCTCACATGTCTGGAATACAGCAGGTACAGGAGAGCAAGAGGCAGAGATAATCTCTTATACACATTTTGTAGCAAAGACTGATACATAATGGTTGCTGATGGGATGCTCTGAGGAAGGAATGAAAGAAGAATGTGATAATCATTTCATGATGTATTTATGTTGAATCATTATGCTGTACACCTTAAACTTATACAGTGCTGTATGTCAATTATATCCCAATAAAACTGGAAGAAAAAAATAGAATGGAGGGAGGATGAAAGTAAGGGAGATTGTCCATTACTGCCATGAGTTCAGTTTATAAAATGCTGGAACTGGTCTGTCTTACTTCCAGGCAGGGTCCATTTTGATTCACTTCACTCTCACCACCCACACTCTTATGCTAGTAGGAAAGAGGAAGGGTTTTTTGCTGTTCTTGGCCACATTGTCTATCACTTTGCCGACAAAGGTCTGTATAGTCAAAGCTATGGTTTTTCCAGTAGTCATGTATTGATGCGAGAGTTGGCCCATGAAGAAGGTTGAGCATGGAAGAATGGATGCTTTTGAACCATGGTGTTGGAGAAGACTCTTGAGAGTCCCTGGGACTACAAGGAGTTCAAAGTCAATCCTAAAGGAAATCAATCCTGACTATTGGTTGGAAGGACTGATACTGAAGCTAAAACTCCAATACTTTGGCCACCTGTATGGACGTGAGAGTTGGACTATAAAGAAAGCTGAGTGCCAAATAATTGATGCTTTTGACTGTGCTGTTGAAGACTCTTGAGAGTCCCTTGGACTGCAAGGAGATCCAAACAGTCCATTCTAAAGGAGATCAGTCCTGGGTGTTCACTGGAAGGACTGATGTTGAAGCTGAAACTCCAATACTTTGGCCACCTGATGTGAAGAGCTGACTCATTGGAAAAGACCCTGATACTTGGAAAGACTGAGGGCAGGAGGAGAAGGGGATGACAGAGGATGGGATGGTTGGATGGCATCACCGACTCAATGGACATGAGTTTGGGTGGACTCCCGGAGTTGGTGATGGACAGGGAGGCCTTGTGTGCTATGGTTCATGGGGTTGCAAAGAGTTGGATACGACTGAGCAATTGAACTGAACTGATGCAAAGAGCTGACTCATTGGAAAAGCCCCTGATGCTGGAAAGATTGAAGGCAGGAGGAGGAAGGGATGGCAGAGAATGAGATGGTTGGATGGCATCAAGGACTCAATGGACATGAGTTTGAGCAAGCTCCAGGAGATGGTGAAGGACAGGGAAGCCTGGCGTGCTGCAGTCCATGGAGTCGCAGAGTGGAACACAACTGAACGACTAAACAACAGACATTGATTACTAGTAATTCTAAGATAGCGTGATGTGTTTGAAACAGACAGCCCCATCTTACACAGACAAGGTTTCTAACTCCACTTCTACGACTTTCTAGCTGGACAACTTTAAACTTTCTAAACCTCTTCTAGATTGGGATAAGAATTTCTGCCCCTTAGGATTGCCATGGGAATTAAAGAGTAGTGTGAATACTTGCATCCTTAAAGAAGACAGACACAAGGCGAAGAGAAACAGTTTCCTCCCCAGGGACACACAGGTTCCACTGGAGCTTTGTCTTTGTGCCACTCCTTTTTCCCTTCGCGGCATTACTCACAAGTAGTCAGGAGCATGGTACACTGCTCTGAGCTTTCCTTTTTCCTGTACGTTCTTCTGTATCCCAATTGTGCCTCATTTTTCACAAAGCACTTATCTCTAGCTTTGGCAGGACTTCTCTACCCACTGGGATTAAGGATCAAAATAAACTCAGGAATGTTTGTTGTCATATATTCCCCAAGAGTACTGAAATCTGAACAGATGTCTGGCCCTTCATGGACCCAGCCCATCCATTCTTGGAGGCCACTAGGGAAGGACCGCTGTTCCACAGCAGGATTCTGGCAAGGAGCAGAGAATAATTCTGTGTATCTGAATATTCACTGGAAGGACTGATGCTGAAACTAAAGCTCCAAAACTTTGGCCACCTGATGCGAAGAACCGAATTATTGGAAAAGACCCTGATGCTGGGAAAGATTCAAGGCAGGAGAAGGGGATGACAGAGGATGAGATAGTTCGATGGCATCACCAACTTAATGGACGTGAGTTTGAGCAAACTCCGGGAGATAGTGAAGGGCAGGGAAGCTTGATGTGCTGCAGTCCATGGGGTCGCAAAGAGCTGGACACAACTAAGTAACTGAACAATTAACAACAATTCCCAAGATAACAATTAACACATTTTTTTGAATCCTGCTGTCCCAGCAAAAACCTTTCAGTAATTTTTCCTTCTAGATAGCATATCTCACTAATGAAAGTTCACTTCACATTGTGATTGTCTGTCATTAAAAGGAACTACTTATTTGTAATACAAATGTTTGTTCTTTGCTCTTTTTTTTTTCTTGTTCACTAGAACATGAATATGACTAGTGCTTATTTAAAGAAAACTTGGTAAGTATAAAGAAGACATTTGGGAAACATTTGCTTATTCAGACTGAAAACACTAGTGGGTCTCAAAGTATACTTAAGAATTATTTAAAGTACTTGTTTAATCAGTACACTCATGGCCCCATTACACATATGCAGATTCAAATAAAAATATTGGGGGTCAAAAGCAAGGCATTCCAGTAATTTCCCAGGTGACTCCTATGTAGACCTTAGAGTTCCACTTCTGGATAATCAATGTGAATAAGTCAGAAATAATTTAGATCACATATAATTCCTCAGCTTTTCTAAGAGCCTAAATCATTGCTGGGGCAGTATGAAGAAGGAAACCAATATTCACTGAGCACTTAATATATACCCAGTGTTCTGCAAAGCATCTGCTATGCAGAAGCTCATTTACTTTTCATAGAAAAGCTATGACAGAAGCTTCATTATTTTTCCCATTTTCCACATGAATCAGTAGAATCTCAGACTGATTAAGCCAGTGAGAGGTTGCTCACACAACTGGTAGGCAGTAGGATTCATCCTGGCCTGCCTCAGAGGTAACTCTGGTCCCTGTGTGACAAAGCCTCATTTCTCTTAACAAATCCTTACACAGTATCCTTTGAAAAATAGGATACTTGGCCTTTATGTTCATTGAACTGAGTTGTTTTCAGTAGTTATAAACTTCTATGACTTTTTTCTAGTTATTACAGACAATATGTTTTTCCTATAGTGCCTTGGTAGTGAAACCCACATGCTACTATCTGGCCGGCCTCTTAATAGAATGTACTTATTTACACAATCAGTCCCCTGTACCATTGTTTATTTCTTGGCCCAGCTGTAGATTAATTATAACCCCCATGTTTATGTTCTTATGAGTGCTGTTTTAAAATCGTATTTAAGTCAGTTATCAAAAATGCTGGATGACATAAAAAGGTTGTTTTTTTCTTTTATATGAGAAAAATCTCCTCGCTGAAAATTCCCAAGTTCTAACTCAAGGACAGAAATTCATTTTGTGGTGTGAAGTTGGGGATAATTTATGGAACCTCACAAAGATAAATAAAACCTTATTATTTTTCCTAAAATACATGTGATGTTGTTTTGAGAAGTCAACAAATTCATTAAAAAAAAAAAAAATACTACCACACAAGTCCTGAACTAAAGGGGCTGCTGCATTTACGAAACTAGTAAAGTTTAGTGCCAAGTGTGATCTATTAATATTTGAGGTTAGCCCGTTTTCACCATATGTGGTGAAGACTTAAAAAAATTAAGTTTCAATATTAAGTGCTATGTTTCACATATGGTAAAATTGAAAAGTTCTCAAAGGGCTTAACAATAAATTTCCCTTTCCACTCTGCTCCAGTAAATAAGACCCGTTAGCCAAAAAAAAAAAAAAAAAATCCTCTTTATCGCTGTGCCTTGCCAGGCTCCTCTGTACATGGGATTCTCCAGACAAGAATACTAGAGTGGGTTGCCATTTCCTTCTCCAGGGGATCTTCCCAACCCTGGGACTGAACCCTGGTCTCCTGCATTGCATCTGAGCAACCAGGAAAGCCCTAAATAAAATTATAAATAGTTTCACATTTATTGTCACATAGCATCCTGATAATCTCTATGAGGTTTGATAATACTGATGGTCTAGAATTAATTTTATTTTATAGATTAGAAAATCAAAGCAGAAGGCAACTCATTACCTAAGATCTCTCATTTAGCTACCATAACAAACCCCTCTTTTCTGATATTCAAGATGGCTTCTTGCTAGATGTTTCACATTTTGAAGCGAAGAAATATAACTTGCATGCTCCTTGGTTCTTTCACAGAATTAACATTTTCACAGTGTTTAGCTAATTTACTAAATTTCATATTATTTTGAATTAGAGAACAGTAACCTTGGGCTTCCTGGGTAGCTCAGTTGGTAAAGAATTTGCCTGCAATGCAGGAGATCCCGCTTCAATTCTTGGGGTGGGAAGTTCTCCTGGAGAAGGGATAGACTACCCACTCCAGTATTCTTGGGCTTTGCTGGTGGCTCAGACAGTAAAGAATATGCCTGCAATGTGAGAGACCTGGGTTCAATCCCTGGGTTGGGAAGATCCCCTGGAGGAGGGCCTGGGCAACCCACTTCAGTATTCTTGCCTGGAGAATACCCAGGGACAGAGAAGCCTGGTGGGCTACCTTCCATGGGGCTGCAAAAAGTTGAACACAGCTGAGTGACTAAGCACAGCACACAACCTTGCATTGAGTTGGCATAGACTATAACACTTGCATTAGATTTGAACTGATTATGAGAAAGCTCTCATTTGGATGAAAATTATCCTAGGGTGAGATCCTAGATTTCAATTTTAACCAATGTTTTGCTGTGTGACTTAGGGAAAATCACACCCCCTCTTCTCTGAATTTCATTTTCTTCATCTGTAAAGGAGGAGGAGGATATTATAGATCCCCAAGCATCCTTATAATTGTATTATGTTGGAAGGAGGATCAATTATCAGAGTTTGTCAATATGCTTTGGGACATATAGAACTTCATCAGCAATCATTTTACTCACTTCCTTCAACTGCATAAATCTCATCCCTTCCAGATAAAATCTAAGCATCCCAGTGCAATACCCCAAGTTTTCTATGAGTTGGACCCTTTTTTTTTTCCTTAAATTTCAGCGTCCATATCCCAACATTTAAAATTTTTGAACTCCTCCAAATACTCCACTGGTTCCATTTCTAACAGTTTTATTGTATATCCCCACACTAAAATGCTCTGTCCTCACGTCTCCATTTGAATAGTTACTGCTTCTTCTTCATCATTCAGCCTAGACTCCATCTTCTCTAAGAAGCATGTCATGATCCCCTCAGCCTGGGCTAAGTGCTGTGTGTGAGGCACTGCAATGCTTTGCAAACTTTTCATAATTCTAAACATTTGTCTGTGGATATGTGGAAATTATTTAAATGTCCCACTTACAGTCTGAAGGCAGCAGTGAGAACAAACTATTTTAATCTGGATTACATTGTGTTAAAATAAACTGAATGCTTAAAATCCTCACTCTGGTTGCTCATACCTTTTTTACTTCCTACTCCTTCAAGAAGGACTTTGCAGAACTTTATTTGTATTTATGCATGCCCCCAAAAGTCTGTTAATGTTTGATCAAGAGTTATCCAATCCAGGTGTCAAATGATTTATTTCGACACGGTATTCAGCATCCTTGGCAAAAATCTCGGCATTCGTGGTTCTAGGTGTTAATAGCACTATAATATCAAAGTGTCATTTCTGGTCTGGAAATGCTTCATTTCAGCCACAAATGAGTATTGTCAAAGGCGATTAACTGTGTCACCTTAATAGATGAGGCTGCTCTCCCTGCCTGCCCTTGCAGGGGTGCTCACCTAGAAGAAATGTTGCTTTGTAAAGGCATGGAAAGGTAAATGGGCACTCTGCTAGAGAAAAGAGTGAAGCAGACCGTTAGCCTATTCAGCGTTCAGGGCATGGTTTTTAAGTTAAGTTGAAGTTCAGCAGTTTGGCATTTCTGATATTGCTTAACTACCTGGAAATTGAATTAGATCTAAGTGCTTTTTTCTTAGTGCCCAGGAATTTCTTGGGTGAAAAAAGGGGGAAAAAAACAACAACAAACAGGACTACTTCCAAATCTTTCCATGTTGAATACCATTCAGAAATGGGTATTGCATATATTATCTGCATTAATCAAATGCACTTATGTTACAAAGTTTAAGGTATGTAATTAAGCAGATATAATTAGTAGAACATATTTTTCCTAGCCACAATCCCCTCCGCTACAATACATACATCAAAAGTGAGTCTCATTTTCAAATTTTAATGATTTTAGTTTAATGATTCTATGATTTTTATCCATTGCTTGAATTCTGGGATATACAACTAGATGTCTTTATTTAGAACATAAGAGGATGTCTAGAGTGATAGGGAACTACAAAAAGATCTGTTGGATATGTGATTTACTTTTTATTTTAAGACGTGAGAAAGTATAACCTGAGTTCCTGTAATAAAAATTGCATTTCCTAAATAAAGGCTTAGATCAAGAGTTAATGGACACAATGTAAGCAATACTGTGATGCTGTGGAAATGGAAATAAGGTGTATAATGGTATTTGGTGACTGATCATTATATCTTCATCTTTTGTAAATCATTCAGTCAAATGAAGGAATGAAAACTCCAGACTGAATCCCTGAAGTCCCTTATAACTTAACTCTTCATTCTGTAGGCGAAGAAACTGCTATGAAGAGAAGTGATTTGAACTGTCTAGTGACTGAACTGAACTGAACTGAACTGAATATCAGATGAGCAAGCTCAGGATTTACACGGCGGTCTTCAAAATTCTATGTACACATACTTTTTGCTCTCTCTCTCTCTCTCTCATTTATAGGAAACTCAGTCCTTTCTATTAACTATTAACAAGAGATGAAATGCAAACATTACTATAAAACTTGAAGCATTATGCACAGGTGTAAGCATTAATACAAAGAAAATAAAGTAATAAAGTAAAACTGAACAAAGCAAGTATAAAGTCAATATACAACAGGCTGTTCAAATAAATTAATTTATATAAAAAAAAAACTTGACTCTGAGCACCTACTGGTTAAAAAATGCTAAACTAAAAGCACCACATTGCTCATAAAAATAAACCCCAAAAGACTCAGTGAAGGAAGCGCTGGATTTCTTAGTACTTAGTATTAAGACATCTGCAATTTTCAGTCTAGCATATAAGGATACTAGAAGTCATCACTTTTGTTCTAACAACAAGAAAAAAAGTTGAACAAACTGAAAATCAACAACTCTTCTGAGGTCCAGCAATGAACTGATGCCACAAGGAAAACTGATGCCCCCCAAACTGATGGATGCAGAGAATGAAAACTTAACTAGAGTAAAAGTCTAAGAGTACAAATTTGCATAAGAACCATTACTGGAGTAGAGAAACCGACACCATCAACTGCCCAATTGTGAGAGACTCAATGTGTACAAGCTTGAGAGTTAAAAAAAGAAACACCAGCAGTCCAATCTTGGAAGAGTTCCTATACTGTTTTGAGTTTTACTCCATGAGCCTTACCAGGTTCTCATAGTAAAGATCTGAAAGATGAGGAAATGAGTCATCATTTTGAAATACAACTTATTTTACCAGAGCCTAATCAACTTTGGGGAAGAGAATTATCCAACTCCAATTCCCACTAGCCTTCCTATCATAATAAGGGGGTGAAAAGTATTTATGGGGATTACAACCCAAGGGCACAGGTACAAGTTCAAGACCAAAACCTGATCATAAAACTAAAATGTGTCCTCCTCCACATACACACACACACACCTGCCACATTAATAGAGCTTCTGTACAATAGGGGAGACAAAAATCAGGAACAGAGGAAATTTTAGTTTCTGATCTTTATAGTTAAGTAAACAATAAAAGCAGCCTAATTCCTAGCCAAATAAATAGAAAATCTCACACTATAGATTTATTTGTCTCAGATCCTTTGTTCTAACATGTGTAACTTTCAACAAAAAAGTAAAAACAAAAATACATTTTGAAGAGATAAGAAAGAGTCAGCATCAGACTCAGATATGGTAGAGATAAAGAAATTATCATACTGGGAAGCTTAACAAATGTTTGACTAATATGCTAAGAGCTGTAATGGCAAAAGTATACAACATGGAAGAACAAATGGATACTGAAGCTGAGACATGTAAAGCCTAAAAAAGAATCAAAAGGAAATACTAGAAATAAAAAACACCGTAACATAAGGGAAGAACAGCTTTGATGAGTGCCTTAAGAGACTCAACATGTCAGAATCAGTGAGCTTGAAGAAACATCACCAGAAATTTCCCAAACTGAAATATAAAGAGAAAAAAAAAAAAACACTATAAAAGAGAGAACCAAATAACCAATAGCTAGGGAACAAATTACCAAAGGATAGAAGCCAAGCCACAAATCTAGGAGGCTCAGAGAATGTCAAGAAGTATATGTACTAAAATAACCACATCTAGGCATATCATATTCATATTGCAATAAACCAAAGAGCAAATCTTGAAAGAAGCTAAAGGAAAGACAAAGCAGAACTACCTATAGAGGAACCAAGATAATAATTACTTTGGACCTTTCTTTAGAAGCCATGGAAACGAGAGGGTGGTGTTAAATATTAAAATTGAAAGAAAAAAAAAAACAAAATTCAATATCCAGTAAAAGTATCCTTCAAAAGTGAAGGGGGAAATGAAGAGCTTTTCAGAAAAAAAAAAAAATTTAGAGGATTTGTCACCAGTAGACTTACATTGGCAAGAAATGTTAAAAGAGGCTTTGTAGAAATAAGGAAAATAACATAAGTCAGAAACTTGGATCTACATAAAAAAAAGGAAAAGCACTGGTGAAGGAATGAATGAAGGTAAAATATTCTATTTTTTATTGTTCTTAGTTGAGCTAATGTATTACAGTTTGTTTAAAGAAAAATAAAAAGAAAGTATACCTTATGTGTAAGTGAATAATGACAGAAAATTTATAAGGGGCAGGAATTGAGAATACCCTGTTATAAAGCACTTGCATTATACATAGAAGTGCCGTAGTGTTATGAAAGATGATAGTTATAAATACAATCTAGAAAGTCAAGGGCAAGCAGAAAAATAAGTGTAACTGATGTGATAAGAGAGGAGAAAAAAAGAGATTGCATGAGGTGTTTAACTAAAATCAGAGATGGCAGAAAATAAGTGGAAAACAAAAAAGTAACAAAGGCAATGAATAGAAAACAGTAAAAAATAAATAAATAAAGCTGATATTATATAACTAAAAACTATAACTATCAATGGACTAAACACACTGATCAAGAATCTCTCAGACTGGATTTTTTTAAAAAAAACTACAACTGCACGTTATGTATAACAAAGTTTATTTTTTGAAACTTGCTTTAAATATAAGACTCAAATGGATTAAAAAGTGAAGAGATAGATGAAGCTAACCCATTCTGACATTAACCAAAAGAAAGTGGCAGTAGGTATATTAATTTCAGACAAGTGAACGCTGGGGCTCTGAACATTATCAAAGACAGAGGAACATCATACGACAAAGAGGTCAATTCTCCAAGAAGACAAAACAATCCTTAATATGTCTGCAGCCAACAGTAGAGCATCGAAACATATAAGACAAAAACTGATAGAACTGTAAGGAAAAACAGACGAACTCTCTGTAGCCCTATAGTCAGAATTAAATGCCCCTCTGTTGGTATTTGGAGAAGGAAATGGCAACCCACTCCAGTATTTTTGCCTGGAGAATCCCATGGACGGAAAAGCCTGGTGGGCTACAGTCCACGGGGTAGCAAAGAGTCGGACACGACTGAGCGACTTCACTTCACTTCACTTCACTGTTGGTATTTGGCAGAATCAATACGCAGTAATATCAACAAGGATACAGAAGAGTTGAATATCACTGATAATCAGCTTGAACTGACACCTATAGAATACTTCATCCAACAGCAATGGAACTCATTTTTTTTTTTTTCAGTTCACACAGAAAAGATTTCATCAACATAGGCCATATTCAGTAGGCTATAAAACATAATTGAACACATTTAAGGGAATAGAAATTGCATAAAGTATGCTTTCAGACAATTATAATAAACTAGGAATTGAGTCAGAAAGATAACTACAAAAACACTAAAATATTTGGAGATTAAACAGCACACTTGGAAATAACAAGTAGATCAAAAAAGAAGTACTGAGAAAAAATTTAAAAATATTTTAAACAAGTAAAAATAAAATATAAATTATAAAAATTTGACAGATACAGAGAAAGTAGAGCTTAGAAGAAAATTTATCCTTCATTCTGTTAATGTGGTGTTTCACATTTATTGGTTAATATATATTGAACCACACTTTTTATCCCAGGGATAAATCCCACTTGATCATAGTGTATATCCTTTTAATCTGCTGCTGAATTCAGTTTGTTGCTATTTTGTTGAGGAAGAAAATGGCAACCCACTCCAGTACCCTTGCCTGGAAAATCCCATGGACAGAGAACCCTGGTAGGCTACAGTTCATGGGGTCGCAAAGAGTCAGACACAACTGAGCAATTTCACTTTCACTTTCACTTTCTGAATCTATGTCTGCTGTGGGCATTAGCCTGTAATTTTGTTTTCTTATACTTTGTTTTGTTTTGATGTCAGAGTAATACAAGTCTCATAGAATGAGTTTGGACGTGCCCTATTCTTTTCAATTTTTTGAAAGACTTCAATAAGGATTGAAATTAATTCTTTAAACATTTGATATAATTCACCAGTAAAGCCATCCAGTCCTGGGCTTTTGTTATTGGGAGGTTTTTTTTATCCTTTTCATTTCTGTGGCATTTGTTACAATTTCCCCCTCTTTCATTGCTGATCAATTTGGGTCTTCAACAAACATTTCCCCAAAGAAGATATGCAAATGCCCAACTGGATAATAAAAATACTCAAAATTGTTATCAGGGAAATGCAAATCAAAACCACAAAGAGATATCACTACATATCTTTTAGGATGACTACTCGTCAAATAAATAAAAAGCATTGGAAAGGATTTGAAGACATTGAAACCCTAGTAACCTGTTGGTGGGAATGTGAAATGGTGCAGCAGCGATGGAAAATGGTATAGAGCTTCCTCCAAAAAATTAGAAATAAAACTATCACATGATCTAGCAATGTAACTTCTGGGTATGTCATCAAAAAATTGAAACCAGAATCTCAAAGGGATATCATCACTCCCATGATCATTACAGTGTTATTCACAATAGCAAAGATATGAAAGCAACCTGTGTTCATGAACAGATGAATGGATATGGACACACAACAGAATATTACTCAGCCATGAAAAATCCTGACATTTGCAACAATATGGATGAACTTGGATGACACTGTGCTAGCGAAATAAGTCAGTCATGAAAGGACCAATCCTCCACTTCTATAAAGTATCTAAAACAGTGAAATTCACAGAAGCTGAGAATATAATAGTGGTTGCCAGGGGCAAGGGTTTGGGGGAAATGAGAAATTGTTGTTCAATAGGTATAGTTTCAGTTACCCCACACGAATGTGTTAGATATGTGCTGTACAACACAGTGAATATAGCTAACAATATTGTATTATGCAATTCAAAATTTGTTAAGAGAATATATCTCAGATAAATGTTCCGACTATTAAATAAACAAAAAAGAGGTACAAGGACACTTTGAGAGGTGTTAGATATATCTATTACTTTGATTATATTGACAATATAATTAGTGTTTGCATATAACAAACCCCCCAAATATATAAAACATATGTACAGACTTTGTCTATTAATTACACACCAATAAAGCTGTTAAGAAAAGGAAGGATATCTATAACATCAAATGCATATACTAGTAAAGAAAGATCTAAAATCAATATGCTAAGCTTCACATTAGGAAACTATAAAGATGAATGATAAAATGTTTATCATGAGATATTAGGCCATCTCTTACACAACCCTATGATCTCAATTCTAGAATCTCAAGATCTAGCCCCATAAAACTCTTTTTTTTCTCCTGGTACATGCTGGCTAGGTCTGGATATGTCCCCTTTCTTACCCTAACAAGGCCAAGACTTATCCAGCAAAATTATGTTGTGACATAATCCAGTTAATATCGGTCCAGTGGTCAAGAGGAAAGTTAGAGTAGACACTTATATGTATTACTTCTATGATCCTGCTGGCAAAGTCCTCTGCAATTTTGTCGAGAAAGAGTACAACTCTTTTTCTTAACAGGACATAGCAGATCATTTCTATATATTCTACAAGTCCAGAGCATTGTATGTCATCTGGAAATCCAAGATTTGGGGCTGCATTAACAAATGCACTTCATCCTGCATCTTGAGAGCATCCTAGTCTTCCAAGTTAAGACCCTGATGCTGGCATAATAGACTTTCAGAACTAGAGATTAACTTTCTCTAACATTCTGCTTTTCTTCTAATTAAGTCCTAGGCTTGACCCAAATTGTTTTCTGCTCTTTGCATGAGATGAAAGTTTCTCAGTATCGTGCTAACAACGTTTTCTTGATGCAGACTTAGTCCTTTATCTAATCCCATTGTCCTATATTTACTCCCTCTGTCCTCCAATTTTTCAAATACCTCAGACAAGCACCTGCCAGCACACATTCTTTCACTAATAGCTTATCCACTTTTACCACAATTGAAATTCCCTGTAATTGCACAACTATTGCTCAAGCTCTATGGTATTCTATGCATATGTGCTATATGCTAAAGAACTATCCATTCTCCATGCACCACTAGTGATGAGCTGATTATTGACAATTGTTGGGTGATTAGTCCAGCTTCAAAATCCTCTGTCAGAGCCTGATTATTCTTGGTACCACCTGCCTCATGTCAGGTTCTGGGAGACAGATTCTAAGAAGATTTGTGTGCAGGAAGTTTACCAGTAGATGATGAAAGTATGCTCAGACAGAAGTTTGGAGCAATGTATTCACAGCAAAAGCATCAGTTGATTCCATGAGGAGCACTAGAGCTGGGATGAGCTTTCAGCATTTTCTTGCCTTAAGGCAATTTTTACCAAGCTCATCTCTTGGGCTGAGGGCAAATTCTCAGAGACAAATTCAACAGTCTGACACCCTTCAGGTAGCTGGAAGAAGGAGTGTGCCATTCCACCTTTGGGTTAGATTCTTTACCATACTTGTCTAAGTGACACTTAGCTTAAAAATTAGATTCTACTTGCAAGTCTAAAATTTGCACTTTTGGACAAATAACTTGACATCTCCAGGAATCAAAATTTCCATATGAAATATAGAAATGTTAATATCGTCTCTAAGCTCCTTCTCAGCACATTAAGGCAGGAAAAAATGAAATCACAGAGCAAGGATTTAAAAACTATAAGATTACCTAAAGATGACTCATAAGCTCCTAATTTTGCCTAAGCCTGAATCCATGCCCATTTCTCATGTCCTTAGATTATGCAGAGTCAAAAGTTGTTTCCTGGGTGAAATATGATATACAAAATTTTCCTTGAAGAGGATGTACATATTAAATGAGAAATCATGTTTTTGCAGGCTGGTAAATATCAGCAGATATTTTACTCCTAATATATAAGGCAAATAGCAAGTGGAAGATATATATAAGTCCATGGACATAACCAACCTAAGCATTCATTCTGGTAAGCAAACAACAGATTACAGCTTCTCTCTCACCCTCAGGGAATTGCTGAAACCACCTTTTGAGGAAATTACTAGTCAAGACACTGGGACACATTGAACAAGTGTACATGAAAAAAAGAACTCCTTCCTCCCCCAGCCTTTGACTTAGAGGCGAAAACAAAACAAAACAGGTGTCCTCCTCCAAGCCACTCCAGGCCATTAAAAAATAAGTAAAATAAAATGTTTCCATCCCAGGCCAAGTTATGCAAGTGTTAGATAGAGATAACTCAGAACTCAGAACCACCCACACTACTTGGGTAGAATGCCAGCAAGGCAGACGGACCAGCTTGTAAAATATCTTCAGATGGTCCCAACATTTATTGCATCTGTTTTTATGATTTGAACAAATGGGAAAAAATGTTTTTGGCTTTGTATATTTTATTGGTTTCAAAATCAGGTTATGTCATTTAAAAATCTGTCTCTGGAAGGAACTTCACTTAATTAAATCCTCCCAATATGACTGGATTTAAGCTCCCAGTGTTGACTGGACTGAACTGATGTTGTTTACAAAAATTTTGGAGATTTGCTTTCAAGATCAGCTGTTCCTTCAGATGAAGGCTTTTTCTTACATTTCTGCTGGCCATCTTTTGATCTTGAAAGGGACTAGCCTGGGGAACAAAGTCATTTCTAGCACATGACAGAGGAGTAAGATCGAAAGACAGATACTGACATGGAACCTCTGATTGATTAATATTAACCTGTATTTATGTTAGGACTTCTTGTTATGAGATACAATTGCATTTTTTTCCTTTTGCATTGAGTTCACTGTTATATCTGAATGAATACTCAAAGATACAGAAATGTACATTGGAAGATATTATTTGTAATGGATGTTTAGGTAGAAATGGCATTGAACATAAACATCAAAAAACTTGAGCAATAGATTATACCCTACCCTTTATTGACCATGTGACTTTGTAAAATTATAAACTCCCTGTAGTTAAATGAAGATAATATCTTTAATGTAGAAATTTTGGGATAGGAAAAAAAATACAGTATTATAAATGTAGATGAAAGAAAACACATTGAAATTATTAAAGGTGTTACATACTATGCTATCTAAAAACATAACTTTTCAAGAGTTTATACTAAAACTTTAAGAGATTTATGCTGACAAAACGACTCCCACATGTGATATGTATGTATTTAATGACATGATGATTTCACATAAATAAATGAAAAGAAGTTTCTGTTTATGGCATTTTATGCCATATCAACAGCCATCAGCCCTTCATATATACAAATATGATCAGAGGTGATAATTTTGATTGGAAAAATTAAACACAACAGGCAAGTAAACAAAGATGTCTAGAAAAATGTCTAAATTACAAAATTACCTTCAGGACATGATAGAATTAAAAATCCTTTATTGATAAAAATCATGATGGTTTGCATTTTTTATTAAGAAAAATGACAGCAAATTCTTAAACTCTTTCAATCATCTGGTTTAAGTGGGATGAATTTGTCTGAAGGGAGCGTTTGTCAAAATTTTAAAGATAAATTACCAAGCTTATCTAAAGAATGACTATTGTAAGAAATGATAAATTATAACAACAAGTAATCAATATAGGGATTCTGTTAATTACATTCAAATTATTCATCATATGTCTAAAAGTTGACCCATATTTTAAGATAAATAATGATAATAATAAAGCTGGCATAATGTATATTTTAGATAATTTTTCAGAGTATCAGTGATGGGAAATGCAGAATAAAATGTATCCACATGTGACACCATTTTGAACTTAGCATAACTAAGGCTGAGACAGGATAAAATTCACCATTTATTGGTGATGTATTGTGTGGAAAGAATTTGGCATCCATGATCGAGGTGAATCCTTGTAACTGCTTATGATATCGAAGCCATTATTCTAGTCTTACAAATGAAGACAGTCAGATGAAACAACTAATTCAAGATCACTCAGCCAGTAGACGGGAAACAAGAAACTCAAACTCATATCTATATAGCACCAAAGTTCATGGTCATAGCCATTACTCTATTCAGCCTTGGAGTTCAGGAGACTTGAATTTTAAGAGTGAAAAGACTCAGCTGTTTAAATGAGAGAGGTCTGGGCCTAGGTGTAAGATGCTCTATCTGTGCCGCTTGATGCTGAGCTTTGCATCTCTCCCCACGTTTGTTGGACTGAACTAGGACTGTAGAGGTGATTTATAATTTTATGAGCTGATGGCTAAAACACAAAAGCTACAAATATCCTAGAGGGACTCATATACTTGACTCAGACTTACGTTAGTGAGGAAATATCTGGCACATGTTGGTAAAGTCCATGGTGAAACCAGATTACCCATGTGAAATATTTTAACCAGAGGTTTATTGGTGAGTTACATGGAATGTCAAGCTCAGTAAGTTAATTTTAAAAATTATTTTTGTTTTTTTGCCTTGCCATATGGCATCTTGGAGTTTAGTTCCCTGACCAGGGATCAAACCTGCCTCCCTATGGTGGAGGTGCAGAGTCCTAACCACTGGACTACCAGAGAAGTCCCAGTGAGTTATGTTGTTTTTTTTTTTTTTTAATTTTACACTGATTCTACAATTCAGGGTTCAGTCTTTGCAGACACTGGAAACAATAATAGAGCAAGATCTAGTCAAGCCAGTTGATCCTTTTATATTACTCAGATCCATTGGTAAAAGAACAAAGGTTCAGTGTTTCAGAAAACTGAGACTGAAAGAACATAGGTCAGAGGTTCAAAGCATTGTCTCTTCAGCTGCTCTGTTCAACAATACAATCAATAATGATAGTACTAGTCAGAGCTTATGAAGTCCAGCAGGCTTCCCTGGTAACGAGCCTGCCTACCAATGCAGGTAGACACAAGAGATGCAGGTTTGAATCCAAGATGGGGAAGATTCCCTGGAAAAGGAAATGACAACCCACTCCAGGATTTTTGTTTGGAAAACTCCATAGACAGAGGAGCCTAGTGGGCAACTGTCCCTGGGGTTATGAAGAGTCGGACAAGACTGAGCAGACATGAGCACACATGTGCCCACACACACACACACATGCGTGCACGCTCGTGAGGTCCAAGCACTGTGCTCAGTATTTTAATATAGTGGCTTACTGAAATCTTCTGAGGTCGGGACTATTGTTATTCCATTTTACAGATGAAGGAACAGTTGCAGGGCTTGTACAATTCATTCAGTCACGAGGTCAGTGGAGTCGAGATTCAAACATAAGCCCCCGTGTGGGTCAGGGCCCGAGCTCTCAACCACCGCATCTTTTTTTTTTTTTGAAAATTATAAACATCATGCGAAGTATTTGTGATTCTGCTCTTGCTAATGTTTCTCTTTCCTATCATTATCTTATTTGATCATCACAGCAACCTTGTCGAGGAGGTCTGATCAACTGCATACAGCAGACAAGGAAGCTGAGGGTCATAGGACTGAATATATCCATACAATGCATCCACCGATGTCTGACTTCCCATGGAAAGACACTGGGCAATGAAAGTCTGTCTTTCCCAAACAAATTTTAATGTTTTTTTTTCCCTTGGAGAAAAGAAAAATACACATACCATACACAGAACTTTATTTTTGATACATTTTATAAGCTATACATTATAATTATGTAAATGAAATTGTCATCAATTTTAATCATGCTAAAACGCTCATCTTTTTTTATATAAGGAGAAGAGGAATAAATACTCATTAACACTGAAGGCCTGCAGAACTTAAATTTTACTTTGAGATAGGAAATTGATATAAAAACAAGGATGCATTAATTATACTATCACTCTTCCCTCCCTTCTCCATTAAAAAAATAATTTGTACAAGTAATCATCTTTAAAGCCAAAAGGAATTTTACAGGAAAAATAAATTATGTATCATTTAGACTTTTAAAAGCATCAAGCCTTACCAAGTACATAGGTAGGTACGAACTCTCCTCTTTGCCTTGGGAACCTCCCCTTTTACCCTACTAGGTTTCTGGAGGATTGAGGGGGTGGACAGTGGCAGAAAAAGTTGATTATATTTTGTGTATTTGCTTATGTATGTCCTTATATATTTATGAAGAGGCATTTATTGAAATACATATTTTGCATCTTTTATTGTAATATATCTTTTATTGTAACAACTAAATAAACTTTGTGTCCTAAGACCTTTCATTATAGTGAATACTCAAAGCTTTAGCTCCCTTCATGTACTCCTTCCTTCCAGGCCAACCTGGAACTGTTTCCAGGTTGCATCTGTATTCGTGTGTGTTAGTCATTCAGTTGTGTGCAACTGTTTGCGACCCTATAGACCATAGCCCACCAAGCCCCTCTCTCCATGGAATTCTCCAGTAAGAATACTGGAGTGGGTAGCCATTCTCTTCTCCAGGGGATCTTCCAGACCCAGGGATCAAACCCAGATCTCCTGCATTGCGGGCAGATTCTTTACGGTCTGACTATATTTGTTTAATTAAAAATCATTGAATATCTCTGTACAGCTTCACAGTTATCCTGGTCATGGACTGGCAGAACTAGTAATTTTTAAAAATGCATAGGATACATTCCTTTATTTGAAGTAACATCAGCCTCTTTCACCCAATTCAGTTAATTAGATCACTATCCCTTGACTTATACTGCTTTAAACCCAGGAAAACTCAGAGACATGACTACTACTAACAAGGGAAGAAAAAAATAGTGCCAAATATAATACTCTAATATTAATGATAATATTTAACATGTAGCCTTTTTTACAGGCCAAGTTTAATGCTAAGGGCTTCATATCTCCCTTTTCATGCTAAATATAAGCCCAAGAGGTATATACTATTGTTAATAACTCTGATAATGGCATTGACTTGGGAAAGAATGAGTAATTGACTCAGTTACACTGTCGCTGAATGTCTACATTCTGATCCAGACTTTGCTGATTTTCCAAATTATTCTCCTGCAAACTATAAACTGACACTTTTTATCTCCTGAATAGTTACAGAACATACATATACATTACAATAATAGCATACCTTGTAGGAGGAAGCCTAGTTCTAGTAACCGTTGTTCTTAGTTTAGTTGCTAAGTCATGTCCAACTCTTTTACAACCCCATGGACTGTAGCTTGCCAGGCTCCTCTGTCCATGGGATTTCTCAGGCAACAATACTGGAGTGGGTTGCCATTTCCTTCTCTAAGGGATATTCCCAACCCATAGATCTAACCCAAGTCTCCTGCATTGCAGGTGTATTCTTTATCACTGAGGCACCTGGGAAGCTCAGCAGTAGAGTGTCTTATTAAAATCAGGAACATGATTTAAGATTTTTATGGTTCTACCATTAATCTATGTTCTTGAGATTGCATACAACATGCTCAGCAAAAGCAAAAACTGACCAAAATAAAAAGGATAAAACTTGTAAAGGAGATAAAATCATTATTCTTTACAGATGATATGCATATCTGTCTGCCAGGAAAACCATACAGAAGGAACTAAAGTTATCTTCAAAAGTAGCTGGCACATTACAGAGCTTAGTTATGAAATAAGTGTATAGAATCAATAGAAACTGATAGGACATTGCTGGAATAAAGCAAAGCAAAGTATTAGAATCCTTATTATGTTAAAAAAAGAATGTTGAGGTAAAGTGCAGTTGTATATTGTTAATCTACCTTGTTTAAATTAACTTTTACTCATTTTTCAATTCATCTAATGATATTTTTAGAAAAATGTCTTCATCACAGATACTAAAATCCTGAAATGTCTGTGCTTCCCCATAATCAACATTTGAAGTCTTAGTCTTAAAAGTATACAGGTCTCAGGTGGTTGAAATTGAAGCAAGTCAGGAGAGCTGACTTATTCGCTTTCTGTGGCTGTGAACCGAGTGAATCATCCAGTGAGTGGATGTTTCCTTGACTGCTATAACTTTGGAATTCAGAAGCAGTTCCCCATGGGGTCCAACCTGTTGGCAAGGCATCACGGGGAGAAGAGCAGGCATTTCGTTATCCAAACAGCAGTTTGAAATGGAAGTTCTTCGTGCTTCTCAGTGGTAGTTGCACCCACCAGTAAAGTGATGCCAAGAGATGAGGTTGGATGGGAGTATGGGGCGGTCTGACATGAACAGTGTGAGTAAATATGTGCCTTCATTGTGTCCCCAGTACTGCTAAAGGCTAGAAGACATATTTCCTTTCTACCAAAGGAGATAGAAACCTCCTTGACACAAAACAAGATATAGAGTTTTATTTTGTTTTGTCTGCTTTCTTCTCCATTCTTTTCTTCTTGTATGAAATGAAGGTGCTCTGGAAGCTTGGTGCATCCAAGACTTAGGTGGAACTTCAAGTATCTGAATGGCATGCAATGACTGCTTTGTACCCACCACCATTCAGTGAGTATGTGAAGCTTAGCAATGGCCCTAGAACCAGATTGATCTGGACTAGTCTCAACTCTGTTACATTTTCACTGTGTGAACTGAAGCACAATCCACAGTAAATGTTTTTATAGCATTACCAAGCATTTCATGACTTCTCTTATTTGTGAAATGACTTACCTCAGAGGGCTGTTGTCAGGATTAAACATGATAATGGATGCAGAGCGTAGCACTTTACAATAAATATGAGTTACCTATTTCAGTAATTGAGGTGTTAGAAAGAAATAACTCAGTAATCTACTCTTAAAAAGAAGTATTTCTTCTGACATACTATTTTCAATGCCTTCAGTTGTAAACATTCAGAGAACTCAATGAAGGATAATTTAACAAACACTGCAGAATATTCAATGGATCATGTAATTTAAATATGGTATTCAGAGTGAGTTTATTTATAATGTGATCAAGATTGTGATTTTTTTTTTCTTTTTGCCATATTCTTGGTTCAAGGTACTCCCATTTTTAAACTAAATGCTCAAAGTGGCTTCCCTGATGGTTGAAAATGGCTATAGATGCCCTAAACTTGGTTGGTGTTCCACAATGTCCAAAGGGAACTTACCATGTTCAAGATTCTAAGGAAAAGTGCTAACATGCCTCATAGTTGAACTACAATTGAAATCACTCAGTATAATTATGGGAAGTCATCATAGCAGTTGGCTAAAATTAACTGAATCAGAAACTGTCACAAGTAGGGTATGATTAACCCATTAATCCAATCATGGCCCTTGCCCAAGAACTAGAGTTTAGAGTAACTTTGACTTTGACTTTGACCTTTAACTTTTGTTCAGAACAGTTAGGAGGAGGAGGAGGGCTAGAAATACAGGCGAATTATATACTTCAAGTAGATATATATTTATATTAATAAAAAACATTTTCTAGCACTTTGTTATGACTTCTCCCATTTGCAGGACTAACATGCCTTGATATTTTTAACCTGGTATCTAGAGACACAACCATGCTGAGTCCTGTTCTCAACCCCAACCATTACTGAGTGGCAGGATCTTCAGCAAGTCACATCTGATCTCTGGGCATCAAGGTTTTCACTTGTAAAAGAGAAGTCTGGATTAGATGACCTAAAAGTTCTCAACAGTTTCAGGGGTCTCAGTGAACACAAGGCATTTCCTTTATAAATGGGGAAGATGGCTGTTTAACAACCTCTCAGCTTCTGTTCTGGAAATTACACAAAATAACCCAAGTTTCTTTTATCTTTCCTCACCAGCACTATTTTCCATTCCTTTAATCTTTTTGTTGATATTCTATGGACCAGCTACAATTTCTCTGTATCTCATTCTCTATATAAGATGCCTAACTGGAAAAAAAAAATCTTAAGAGAGGTTAGAAATGTACCCTAAGTAAAGAGGACTCTCTTCCAAGAAGTTATTTTGAACCTTGCTTGTGTTATTTAACAATATTTTGTTCTTGAAAATTCCCAACACAGGATACTTTGGCTGGTACTTCAAATGTTCTATTGCTTTTAGAGTGTACTTTATTTTTGTAAACTTTAAATACAAAGAAATTTACAATTCCTAACACGTGTTCACTGAATCTGAACATGAACTACCTATGTAACACATTCTTTATTAAAAACTAGAATGCTATCATCGCATAATATTCCTCATGCCCCGTAAAAGTCTAATGACATGGTTTAAATCTGTTCTTGTTGTTTTGTCGCTAAGTTGTGCATGACTGTTTGTGATCACATGGACTGAAGCCTCAGCTGAGATTGCTTTCAATCTGTAGTAAGTCCTTAGAGCATTGATATATTATCAATATCTAAACTACTGATTCAACTTTAACTTTCAACATTAAAATAAAATCACCTTGCAGTTTCCTTCCTTCTTTGTTAGACAGGAATAAATCTAGGATTTTAAATATTAGCATTAGCTTTTAGAATTGAGGAAAAAACAAACCTATAATTCTAGAAGGGTCTCCAGCTAAGGATAAGGATTTTAAAATAATAATTCCAATAAATAAATCAGTAATTTCTAAGACTCAACTTTGGGTGAACTGATTAACACCAAAATAAAAGAGGGATGCTATGGAAGAATGAAAGAAAAAATCTTTAGTCAATCCTCAGATTCATCAGGTGTGGTACAGGGGAAATGCAGTGATATAAGGCAACTGAGAATTATCCAGTAAAAAGATGACAGAAGTTTCCTATTTAACCTATTTCATCTTTTAAACTCACTAATCAGAGAAACTTTAAATGGGGCAAACACTCCACAGTTGCAGTTGCAACAATTTTGCAAAAGCTCACATGACTAAGAAAACATGTTCAACAAACACATGTCTAATTTAAGCTGAAATGCTTTCCAGAGTAAGTAAATACTGGTGTGACCAATGCCACAAGAGGTTCAAGGAGAGAGTGATGAATTCCAAAACAGGAGAAGATGAACTTGAGTGTCGTCTTAAAAAATAGATTTTAGACTTTTAGAGAAGTTGGGAAATGTTAAAATAATGGTTCAGTTCAGTTCAATCGCTCAGTCGTGTCCGACTCTTTGAGACCGCATGATTTGCAGCACGCCAGGCCTCCCCGTCCATCACCAACTCCCGGAGTTCATGCAAACTCACGTCCATCGAGTCAGTGATGCCATCCAGCCATCTCATCCTCGGTTGTGCCCTTCTCCTCCTGCCCCCAATCCCTCCCAGCATCAGAGTCTTTTCCAATGAGTCAACTCTTCACATGAGGTGGCCAAAGTACTGGAGTTTCAGCTTTAGCATCATTCCTTCCAAAGAAATCCCAGGGCTGATCTCCTTCAGAATGGTAAATACATGTATCTTGTTTTTTGTTGTTGTTGTTGTTAATTTCCTCACCTCTACTGTATTTCACTTCTTTCATTCTAATAGCAAATGCTAAGTTTATTTCATGGGCTAAACTCTGTGTGCTCTGGGACCTCAGAGGCATATTTATTTTATTTATTTTTTTTTTTGACTCCCTTTTCCTGTCTGTAGGTCTCAACTAAATACTATTACCTCAGCAAAGTCATTGCTGACTTAAAAAAAAAAAAAACAACACTTTTCCTGTTATTATTTGTATTCCTCACTCACCTCCAATTTCTATCACCACATTTTTTTTTAACTTTTCAGGGTTTTTTACCTTTCTTGTACAGGGAACACCATAGTATCCTCACTACTTCATGGAATGAATGCATGAATATACCAGTGTCTCTTTTAACTACTTTGCAAATTCTTAAAAGGAAGTGAACTTCCATAATTTTTTCTTTTAGTGTTAATACTCTGCTTTCAGAATAGAAATTTATAAAAACATATTAAATGTTACAGAGGTAACTACAGAACACTGTAAGACAAAGGTGATCTCAGTAGAAATTTTCCAGTACTCCAGAAAATACAAAATGGTTTCAAAGAGGCAGTAATCTATATGTTGGACCTCCAAAAACACTAAGAGTTATTTACTTGGCAGACAAAGGGTCACAGACAACCCAATCAGTTTGCATCCAGCCATTCATTCACTCATCTGATACACATTTATCAAGATACAAAGTGCAGTCTTATTCTAGTTATCTATGACACAAGGTAATCAATATCAGAGTGAAATGAAAGTCACTCAGTCGTGTCTGACTCTCTGCGACCCCATGGACTATACAGTCAATGGGATTCTCCAGGCCAGAATACTGGAATGGGTATCCAGGCCCTTCTCCAGGGGATCTCCCCAACCCAGGGATTGAACCCAGGTCTCCTGCATTAAAGATGGGTTCTTTACCAGCTGAGCCACCAGGGAAGCCCTTAGATAGAGTACCTGGTGTCATTTAACTCAAAATCTCAATCCCATCAGGGGCTGAGAATTAATTAAATAAACAAACTTAAGTGCTATATCTTTTGCACTGAGCATTTTTTCTATATTATTTCATTTAGTTCTCATAACTCCATGGAATAGTTACTATCATCTGCCCTCACTGTATAATAATAAAACTGAAACACAAAGAATTTAAAGAATTATCCAGGGTGACAATCTCCACCCGACTGAAGTGACAGGAAAGGAATTCACACGTGATTGATCAATCAGTTGACAGATTGATTTCAGAGCCTGAGCAGCTGATTCAGAGTTAATATAAAGTCATACGTAGCACAAGTACAAAGTATGATGGACAAAGGGACATGGGATTAGGCTTGAGAGGTAAACAGGACCAGTTCTCTGACTTTTTTAAGGACTTTTTTCCCTCAGAGCTATGGGAATCCACTGAAGATTTTTTTATATGTATTGATGGGATAAAGAATACAGACCCCCTAGCACAGTAACATTCACTTGGAGATAGTGTCCAGAGTGTACATGAGGAAAAGAATCATTAAAACCAATACAATATTGTAAAGTAATTAACCTCCAATTAAAATAAATTTATATTTAAAAAATAAGGAAAAAAAGCATTAAAAAAAGAGAAAATCTAAAAGAAAAAAAAACTAAAGAGAGGAATAAATCTAGAATCAACTATATGTCAATAAAATACATCATTTCAAAAAATAATAAATTTAATTTGTATAAGATAAATACATACCTTGAGGATCAAAAGCAAAATATAATTGAGCTTGACTATCTTGCTTAGCTTATAAAGTGGTTTGAAAATACCTGTAGGAAAGGAACTCTAAATATGATTTGAGACTTAATTGTGTGCATACCTTAAATTTAAATGAAATATCTATGTAGAGACATTTTATAAACTATTACCATATAAATGAGAAGTAATTTCTTTCTTTTTTGCCAAATGATAATTTTTCTGATTAAAATTCTATTTTTTTAAAATAATAATATAACCACTGATGCTTTCAAATTGTGGTGCTGGAGAAGACTTTTGAGAGTCCCCTGGACAGCAAGGAGATCAAACCAGTCAGTCCTAAAGGAAATTAACCCTTAATATTCATTGGAAGGACTGATGCTGAAATTGAAGCTCCAATCCTTTTGCCACCTGATGCAGAGAGCTGTCTCATTGGAAAAGACCTTGATGCTGGGAAAGATTAGGGGCAGGAGGAGAAGGGGGTGACAGAGGATGAGATGGTTGGATGGCATCACCAAATCAATGGGCATGAGTTTGATCAAACTCCAGGGGATAGTGAAGGACAGGGAAGCCTGGTGTGCTGCAGTCCATGGGGTCATGAAGAGTTGGATACAACTTAGCAACTGAACAACAACAATCTCTTACATATGTTAGATTTGAAGATGAAATTACATGTTGATAGGTTCAAAACAATCAAATATTACCAATTTCATATGGTTCGACCTAATAAAAGAAATGCACATAAAAATAAATATATCTAGACTGTAAGATAGTCTAGTACACAGTTTATTTCATCACACTGGTACTGAGGTAGGGTGGTATGGTGGATGGAAGTTTCAGTTTAAATCTGAGATCTACAGTAAACTTTTCTGGTAACTTAGTGCAAGTTATTTTTCCTTAGAAGAGTTCCATTTTCTCTGCAGAAATCAGTACACAAGTGACTAATATATTAGGATGGCTGGAGACAAAGTAACACTTTGTTGTGAGGAGATTACAAAGTCCCTTGCTAAATTCCTTACATGAGGGCAGGAGGATTATAATTATAGTTATCAATTTGGCATAGAAAAAAGTGCCTTCTTCCCCACAATTCTTTCTAACTACTGAAATCCCAGAAGTTGACATAGTTTGACCCCTGAGGTTAAAATGGCAGTTGTGTTCACCAACCACTAGTTAGTCCAGAAGAAAATGAATCCTGTTGTTATCTCTTTCTAGGTTATGCTCTTAGAACATATATTCTGAAATCCAGAGAAAGATAAGGAAACCCTAAGAGAGGAACCTTTTGCTACGGTTCAACAAACTGTATAGACAACTTTGTATTGTATTACTCTAATGCATTAACAAAAATATATTATTTTCATTTTAAATTATAGATCCTAACTTCAGACCAAGAATTGGAAAGTCTAGAGATTATAATAGGGCAAAAAAGTCTTAGGAATAAATTTACCTGTCTACTTAAGGTAGCATAATTAAGAATTTGAAAAAAATTAAAAGCAATAATATCTAGATATCTCAAAATAGGGAGTTATCAGGTGATAACCATGTTATATCTGACTTCATGGCTAATATTTTGCTAATATTTATCATTTTGGGGGCAAGACAATTTTTTCAAAGTTCACTTGCTGATCCACAGGGAATGAGTTATAAGTGAGATTGGGTTACAGAAATCTGTAGAGTTAATGAACATGAAAGAGGAAAAGTAAGCAATTTCAAAGTTAAGATGTATTTTAGTATATTCTATAAATAAAAGAAAGTAAGGATGTGGTGAAAGTGAATGTAACTCAGTCATGTCCAATTCTTTGGGACCCTACTGAATATAGCCCACCAGGCTCCCTCTGCCCATGGGATTCTACAAGCAATAATACTGGAGTGGGTTGCTGTGCCCTCCTCCAGGGGATCTTCCTGATCCAGGGATTGAACCTGGGTCTCCCACATTGCAGGCATCTGAGCCACAAAGTAAGCCCAAGGATGTGGTACTATTTCCCATTGCTCTAAACCTCTGAAGTCAAGAAGAGAGTTTAATCCCCTGTGTCAATCCAAGTAGCTAGGATCATTATAATAGATCAATATAACTTCTGAGCATCCTGACAACTCTTACAGAGAACTGGCTTTGCTTTTATAAATAGATATATAGATTTTAAAAGTTAAAATTTAGTAATTTGGATTAATGTGCTTTTTGTTCTTAATTTAACAAAAGATAGGAGCAGTCTGAAATAACAAGATGTATGGATGACTCTCAGTATTTTTCTTCATAACCTTATAATTGTAACTGCACATTAGAACAAAACAAATCATGAAAAGAAGCATATATAAAGAGCAATAAATGTCAGGGGAGAGGGATATCAACTTGGAAAATTTGTTTAAAAAAATTACATGAAGTCTATGAATTCAGCTTTGGACTAGGGGATGTGATGGGCAGAGCAATTGTTCCAGACATAAAGAATCACATAGTTAAAGAACTAGGGTTGAGATGGATGAAACTGGAGCCGATTATGCAGAGTGAAGTAAGCCAGAAAGAAAAACACCAATACAGTATACTAACACATATATATGGAATTTAGAAAGATGGCAATGATGACCCTGTATGCAAGACAGCAAAAAAGACACAGATGTGTATAGCAGACTTTTGGACTCAGAGGGAGAGGGAGAGGGTGGGATGATTTGGGAGAATGGCATTGAAACATGTATACTATCATGTAAGAATCGAATCACCAGTCTCTGTCCGATGCAGGATACAGCATGCTTGGGGCTGGTGCACGGGGATGACCCAGAGGGATGTTGTGGGGAGGGAGGTGGGAAGGGGTTTCATGTTTGGGATCGCATGTACACCCGTGGTGGATTCATGTCAATGTATGGCAAAACCAATACAGTATTGTAAAGTAAAATAAAGTTAAAATAAAAATTAAAAAAAAATAAAATAAAAAAAAAGAACTAGGGGAAAGAGCATGCTGAGCATAATGAAATATTAGATTGGTACAGTTTTTTTTTATATGTTTGCAGTATTTCAGATCTGGAAGTCTCAGGATACAAGTCTATATAGATCTTAGAGTATGATTACCACTGGAATATGCAGGCTTGGGGAGATATAGCCTTCAACATGATTCTGAGACTTGAAACTTGAGTGGCTAAGAATTGCATATCAGTTTCACAGAAATGTTCCCAACATGTGAGATGAACGAGATTTGGGGAGAAGTTTTACAACGTGCTGTAGATACGTGGGGTAGATGAGCCCACCTGGAAATTGTAACTGCAAGTTTGAACAGTGCTCAAGGTCTTAGAGTTGGATTTTTACAGCATCTTCAGGAATAAAGAGAGATGACTCTAGGTAATTCTCTAGACCCAACTCTCTCCATTGTTGAGTCCAACACACACAAAGCTTAATGCTCCAGAAATACTACAAACATTTTCTTCCCCTACATTTTCTGCTGCCCGCTTCCCTTTTCCTGTGCTGCCCCCTTCTACCGTGATGGCTTAGTGATACTTGACTTCTTCTCAAGAGCTTATGCCACTTTGAATAATCAGTTTAAATGCTTTTCTTTCTTTGAAAAAGTTCCAAACTTACCCTGCCTGATTCTTGTCATTCTCCTTCTTGGTTCTTATTTCACTTTTTAAACACTGGGACTGATGCCATGCTGTATTTGAATTATTTGCTTTTATGAGTATTTCCCAATAGACCTAAATACAGTTAAGGAAAGGCAGAGTGCTAGTACTTTTATCTCTTCATCCCTGAGTCCAAGCAGGGCTTAGCATATAGTCTTTCCTTGGAAAATTTTCAAAGATTCTTTCAGCTACCAAGAGTTTTATGTAAACAGTATCACAAGCAAAAATGACAAAGATGTTACTGAGGAGAAACTAAGATAGAAAAGAAGCTATGGAAAACCTGAAAACAGAATTCCAAACCAAACTGACACTCAGATCATATAGTTAGCACTTTCCAGTTATAGCCATTTCTGCCTACTTTATAGAGTTTGTTGTGTTTTTTTTTTTTTACTTTAGCTTATTTTCTTCTGTCAGTTATTCATGTGAATATGATAAGGTATCACATCCAATGATCTTGCTTATTAAGTGAAATATTAGGTTGTAAGATGTTTTAACATAATTAGTTGTTTGCAATTATTTTTCTCTTTTCATATTTACCATTATAACCTCATCATCTAGCAAACTGCCTGGTGCATAAGGAAGACACTTTACTTTCTCAGGCCACTGGACATGACTATCATGAGGTATAATTGTGTTATTTCTCATTTAAAATTTAATAAACCTTAATATTCATGTAAGGAGCATTTATAAAAATAGTTTGTTAATAGAGTTTGAAGTATAAAATCTCTCAAAATTTAAGTCAAGAAATATTAATTTAATTACTTGTGCAGTTAGTATTTGGTGATTAAAAAGGATCAAATATATAAGCAGTTTTTTAATAAAAAAGTATTTTTAATATTATAGCATTAAATTATAGAGTTACCATTATTAGTCATATTTATTCATGAGAGGTAATTTGATATCTTCCAAAATAAGCCAATACATGGTGTAACCTCTTGCAGTCTAATTTTTCATGGATGAGCTCTTGCATATTTAATATCCTTGGAGGTTATATTTTAACATAGTCTAATTACCACTTTCCCTTTATTTCTATTCAGTTTGACACAACCGCTTTGCCTAAAATAATTCAATATTCTTATGAATGAGATAGTGTTAAAACTAGCCTATAACATCAATTGCCTTTGTTTACGCCAACAACTCTAGTGAATTAACATACTGGAATGTGAGAACAAATGGCCCTTAGAAAGAAGTGAGAAAATACTCTTCATAATTTTTATATGACTTTTGAATAATTTTAGACATTTCTAGCTTGCAACCATACATCTGCACTATACATCAGAATTTTTGGTAGTCTAATATGAAAGTCAAGAACATTTTTATTCTTTCTTTCCCATTGCAATCTTACTCATCCAACCAGGCACCATGTTGCCTGTTCAGCCCCAGATGCTTTAGGCAAGCCCAAAGTATGCTTGATGAAACATCACATGGCATTTTTGAGGACTATGATGCCTCTGCACAGACCCACAAACAGCTGGCCTGTGCACAAGGGATGTTATGAGCACATTTCCTGAAGGCAGGTGACTACAACTGAACCACAATACTGATTCTTACCAGTTAGGCCCCCTTGAGTGAGTAACATCACCTCCCTTACCCTCAGTTTCCCAATTTCTAAAACCTGCCTTATACTATTGTCCAAATTATGATAATTAAATGAGGTAATCCATGGCAAATGAGTTTATCAGTATGGCATGTCCTGAGGTAAGAAATCAAATACTATAATTTGTATTATTATGATTAGCATTGGTCTAAATTTTAGACTATCATTTGTGTATTCTAAAATTATATTGCTTGAGGCTGTATAATTTAATAGAGGTCAAGTATCTATTAACTTTGGGGACCAGATAAAGACTTTCCAAAAGGCTGATTAAAAGTCAACATTCAAAAAACCAAGATCATGGCATCTGGTCCCATCACTTCATGGCAAATGGATGCAGAAAATGTGGAAATAGAAATAGATTTTATTTTCTTGGAATCCAAAATCACTGCAGATGGTGACTGTAGCCATGAAATTAAAAGATGCTTGCTCCTTGGAAGAAAAGCTATAACGAATCTATTAAAAAAGCAAAGACATCACTTTGCTGACAAAGGTCTGTATAGTCAGAGCTATGGTTTTTCCAGTAGTTATACACGGAAGGGAGAGTTGGACCATAAAGAAGGCTGACCACCAAAGCACTGATGCTTTTGAATTATGGTGTTGGAGAAAACTCTTGAGAGTCCCTTGGACAGTAAGGAGATCAAACAAATCAATCCTCAAGGAAATCAACCCTGTATATTCACTGAAGGACTGACACTAAAGCTGAACCTCCAATACTGAAGCAAAGATCCAACTCATTAGAAAAGACCCTGATGCTGGGAAAGATTGAGGACAAGAGGAGAAGGGGGCAACAGAGGATAAAATGGTTGGATGGTATCACCAAATCAATGGACATGAGTTTGACCAAACTCTGGGAGATATTGAAGGACAGGGAAGCCTGGCATGCTGCAGTCCATGGGGTTGCAAAGAGTTGGACATGACTTAATGACTGAACAACAGTAACTTTTATAAGACTACACAGGATGATCAAAATACTTGTTCCATGCTTTTCTAGATTTTAGACCCAGCCTTAGCATTAGTGGGGCTTCCCTTTTAACCCAGTCAATAAAGAGCCTGCCCGCAATGGGTTCTATCCCTGGGTCAGGAAGATTCCCTGGAGAAGGAAATGGCAACCCACTCCAACATTTCTTGCCTGGAGAATCCCGTGGATAGAGGAGCCTGGCAGGCTACAGTCCATGGGGCCGCAAGAGTCGGGCATGACTTAGCGACTAAACCACTACCACCTAGCATTAGTAGTTGATAAAATGACATCCATTGATATTACCATAAAAAGACATGTTTGTATTGAGACATTGGGAACAGTTTAGAAAGCAGAGAAAGGAAAGAAAGCAAAATATGCCCACAGTCACTACTTTCCATTTCATAGCTGGCTGCCTTACTGGGAGCGAGGAAAAAGGCAACCTGGAATCCGTAATGGTTCAAAGCCAAGGAAGTAGCTATTCAAAAAATCATGGTTGTGAAACACTGAAAATCTATAATAGACATTTGTAATTTAATTCTCAGGATGTTCTTGCTAATATATCTTCCTTGGCTGAGAGCAGGTTCTGCCTCCAGCAAACATGGGCAGTGCTTCAAGACGGCCAGAGCCATATTGATTTGCAGAATTCATGTTTTGGTCTCTATCTATCATTGCAAACATTCCCCATTAACTACAATCATTAGCACCACTTCTGCACAATGATCAGTTCGTGCTAATGCAAGAGAACAGTGCTGCAATCTGTCATGTCTTCAGCAAACAACCCTAATCAAACAAATCAAAATATATATTTCTTCTCATAGCTGGACTCTGATCTATTCACACACTGACTTAAATACTCATCTCAGGACTCTCAAATCTGATTGATGATGTATTTGAACAGTTTAGAAAAGGATAATCAACCACGAAGCCCAACTTGAAGCTGAGCTGAATTTCAAAGCCTAAACATTTAATATGCTTTGATTTATACTTGCTGAAGGGCTTAAGAAATCCACACTGATTATGTATGTATCATCATTCATAGGCTTAAATTTTAAGTTTCATTAGCTGAAATGTTTTTTTGTGGAGAGCACTCCCAACTTAGCACCTGGACTTCAATAGCACACTTTTTAAGTCAGGTAAAGATGTTGATCATCCTTTGCCAACAGCTGATAAATTTCTCTCAATATTAAAAACTCCATTTTATAGATTACCAGTATTAATTATAAGTGATTTATCTGTGGTTATGAATTGTACCTTGTGATCACTGAAACATTAAAAATAGTTCATTGAAGGCATTCCCATAACATTAAAATGCAGGGTTCTCTAGAATTCCTATGAAATAGACATAATTGTGAAATAACCTGTCTCATAATATATGTAGGCCTGGGGACAGTAAATGATTTTAAGCATATTTTGAGGGTCTCAATTAAGGATAACCGAGTGTCATATACTAAGATATCATAATTACAATTTCAAATTCTTATTCTTTGCTCTCAGCATATTTATTACAAAGTAATTGAGAAATTCAGCCTATTGTATGTTTGTGTAACAATATATAATTTCCTTTTCCAGGGAACATGCTAGACATTTGATATGTGTAATTACCAAATTTTATTTTCCTTACAAGCTTATTATCCCTGGTTAGGAAAATCAGATAAATAAGTGGCCTAATTCTTACTTTCAGCTACCTGAAAGATGACTTGGAAAGAAAATTGTTTTTCACTGAGACATTAATGTTATCTGATGACAGGTTAGAAAGACGAGAATTATTCTTCAGGGAAATACAGATTGAAGTTGGTAGTTATCAAAGCACTTATTAGATGCATGAGCGTGCTAATGAGTTCATTTCTGAACCGTCTCATTTTCCCAAAAAGAGTGAGTCCCCAGAAAAATAGTAACAGGGTCAAACGGACACAGATGGGCGCAAATGTAGATTTCATGTACAGCCCAGTGTTTGGACACATTAGATCAGGGGACGCTCTAGTCCCATGTCAGAGATAGGCCCCAATCAATTATTCATATAAAATGCTCCTGTCACCATAGACATGCTCATTTCATATATCCTGTAGACAGCATTGGAGGATTCTGATTCCCCACTCTTGGGTGACAGCAAGATTGTACTTTCATTTCACTCTCCTCCTGGCAATCATGAAGATTTTTTCCCCTACTACATTCCTACCACTGGGTAGGAATTCAAAAACTGTTTGTTGAATGAAAACTATTATCACTAATGACTGGGAAATTTAGATGGTTCAGAATTTCCTATTGTGTACCATGATTTTCCAGCTTTCAGACTTGTACAAGCATAAAGAATTTAGTGTTATCCATGAAGCCGTGGTCTTCTTTGTTACTTTGGATTAAAAAAAAAAAAAATCACCTAAAGGTGTATTATACATTTTGTATTTGAAGGGTATGCCTGACCTGTCTGTAATATCCAGCAGCTACTAATTAGACCAAAGCAGGAAAATACAGATATTTGAAAAACATAAGATACACATTGGGATGAGATTTTACCATTTTCTTTAAGAAAAAAAAAAAAGAAGGAGTAAAATTCCTGTACTTAGTAAAAAAAAAAAAAAAAATTTGGTAATAGTTTCCATTCTGCCCATCGCTGCGCTTTGCTAGTAGTTATCAAAGTCAGTCTATTTGAGGTGTTAATACATTGAAAATACAAGCACTATGTAAAATAAAGAACTCAGTCAATTAAAACTTTTTCATCTTTTGGCTGAATAATCTTACGGACTATAAAGAAGGCTGAGTGCCAAAGAACTGATGCTTTGGAAATGTGTTGGAGAAGACTCTTGAGAATCCCTTGGACAGAAAGGAGATCCAACCAGTCAATCCTAAAGGAAATCAGTTCTAACTATTCAGTGGAAGGACTGATGCTGAAGCTGAAACTCCAATACTCTGGCCACCTGATGCGAAGAGCTGACTCATTGGAAAAGACCCTGATTCTGGGAAAGATTGAGGGCAGGAGGAGAAGGGGGCAATAGAGAGTGAGACAGTTGGATGCCATCACCAACTCAATGTACATGAGTTTGAGCAAACTCTGGGAGATAGTGAAGGACAGGGAAGCCAAGTGTCCTGCAGTCTATGGGGTCGCAAAAAAAGCTGGACACAACTTGGCCACCGAACAACAATATAGCTTAATATTGCAGGAGATGCAGATTTGATCCCTGGGTGGGGAAGATCACCTGGAGAAATAAATGGCAACCCACTCCAGCTTTCTTACCTGGAGAATTCCATGGACAGAGGAACCTGGAGGGGTATAGCCCATGGGCTCGCAAAGAATCAGACATGATTAACACTTGCTACTCCTACCACAACCAACCCCTGGCAACAAAGGGCATACCCAAGACTACAATCAGATTATGCTGTGTGTCCCCCAGTGTTTCATACTTTAGTTCACACTTAAGAAGCTTCACTGACACAACACAATGCAGAATTCACGCTGATGGTACAGAACATTCAAAACTGATAAACTTCTCCTTCCAGTGTTAGATTAGCAAAGATTTAAATGTGAGTCATTCATGTAAAGCAACTATCTGTTCAGTTCAGTTCAGTTCAGTCGCTCAGTTGTCTCCGGCTCTTTGCGACCCCATGAATCGCAGCACGCCAGGCCTCCCTGTCCATCACCATCTCAGGAGTTCACTCAGACTCACGTCCATCGAGTCCGTGATGCCATCCAGCCATCTCATCCTTGGTCGTCCCCTTCTCCTCCTGCCCCCAATCCCTCCCAGCATCAGAGTCTTCCAACGAGTCAACTCTTCGCATGAGGTGGCCAAAGTACTGGAGCTTCAGCTTTAGCATCATTCCTTCCAAAGAAATCCCAGGGCTGATCTCCTTCAGAATGGACTGGTTGGATCTCCTTGCAGTCCAAGGGACTCTCAAGAGTCTTCTCCAACACCACAGTTCAAAAGCATCAATTCTTCAGTGCTCAGCCTTCTTCACAGTCCAACTCTCACATCCATACATGACCACAGGAAAAACCATAGCCTTGACTGGACGGACCTTAGTCGGCAAAGTAATGTCTCTGCTTTTGAATATACTGTCTAGGTTGGTCATAACTTTTCTTCCAAGGAGTAAGCGTCTTTTAATTTCATGGCTGCAGTCACCATCTGCAGTGATTTTAATTTAAAAAATGATAAATAAAAATATCTTTTAAAAAATTGTAAGTCACATAAACACAATTCCTAGCTCATCTCCTGTGGCTTCTGTGTACTTCCCACACTAACCTGGGATTGGTTTCACTTGCTCTCAACCCCTTTTGCCTTTTCAGAGTCCCTGACTCACACACAAGCCTCCCTTAGTGTGAGGTTTGCTGATAGTAGCCTTCATAAAGGGGAAAGGGAAATTTATTTTTCCCCTTCCCCTCTTGCATAGATATGTTAGGTACCATTATCATCACCACCATCACCACTATCATTAATTCATTCTAAGTTTATGCTAAATACCTGACATAGCCAATCTTTAAAATGACTCTGTGCATGTATGCTCAGTCATGCTCAACTGTAGCCCTCCAATATCCTCTGTCCATGGAATTCTCCAGGCAGGAATACTGTAATGGATTGCCATTTCCTACTTCAGGGAATGTTCCCAACCTGAAAATTGAACCCATGTCTCCTGCTTTGGCAGGCAGATTCTTACCCAATTATTCCACCTAGGAAGATTCCAAAATGACTCTATAAAAGTACTATATTCTCCTTTTGATAACAAGGAAAAATCAATTTTCTGCCAATTAAAAAACAGCAAGGAAAAGTTCAGAGAAATGGTCACCCGTCTAAGGTCACACAGCTAGTGAGTTGGACAGTTGTTTTACAAACAGTTTGTATATTCATACCAGTAAATATCAGAGTTTCTATAACTACATAACTTCAGCTGAATATGGTACTACCAGACATTGTGATATTTGCAGTCTGGTGTATCCATTCTCTTCTCTGCCCATTAAAAAACATAAAACAGAACAACATATAGTTGAGTCATTTATGAAAATATTGTGATAATGGGTAGAGTGGGAGTTTTGGATTGACATGTATACACTGCTGTATTTAAAATGGATAAGCAGCTAGAACCTACTGTATGGCACAGGGAACTCTGCCCAATATTACAGAACAACCTAAATGGGAAATTAACTTGAAAAAGAATAGAAATGTGTATGTAAAACTGAATCATATTGTCGTACACCGGAAACTATCACGACATTGTTAGCCAACCATAGGCCAATAGAAAATGGAAATTTTTAAAAGTATTTTTTAGTATGTGGTTGTGAAGACTTTGTACAATAATCTGCCAAGCGCTTAGCATATTATAATAATGCAGAAAATCTTTTCTACTGTCATCTCCTCTGTACTATTCTGATACATTTTGTCATTTGGCTTTATTTTTCTTTCCTGAGAATGGAAAAGGGCTAGAAGCCTCCCTTCCTTATCCACAGACACTCTGATAGTAGTTCTTCCTATTTATAATCATTTCCTCTCATATGAGCAGTAGTGGTTAGAGTTTCACATTCATCTTTGCTTTCTGTTACACAAATCCCAATTACAGAAAACCAATGCAGGCTTCTCTCTCACACTCATATTTAGGGCACATATAAGGCAGTTGCCTTAGTACTGAAAACTTGTGGGTTTGGATTACTTAGAGCCCTAAATATCCACAGTGTTATCCACTGTGGTAGGTGACAATAGGGTTGGAAACCAAGCATTCCTGAAGAGACCCAGATATAAGAACAGACAGAAAATCAGATATGAACTTGCAATGTAATATGCTGACATTTGAGGAAAAATTTGCCCTGAATATGTATGGACATCATGTTATGATTCCAAGAGTTGATAATATGTCTTTCTACAATACCGCTGAGGATTTACCTAAAACACTTTCCCCAGTTCAGCTCAATAATGCCTGTCATCCTTTTCCTTTTTTAAAAAATATTCTCTAAGCCTCTTAGTAAAATACCTCATGATGTTCAACAGTGAAGGTATTCAAGTTGCTTCTTATTTTAGTTAGTGTCCTCTTTTCTTTCCACTTCATTCCTCATTCTGAATGCTTCCCTGCAAAGTGTCTTAAGCAAATCAAAGCAAACTTTTGGATGCAATGTTTCCCTCAGAAGCCCCATGTCTTTATGTACATTTTAAGGGTCACTTGGTGAATAACATTGATCATATTCTACACATGAAAGAATATTCACTGAACACATTCTTTGTTTCCCAGAAAACATCAAAGGTTTAATGCTACCAAGTATTCTGTACTCTGGGCCATCTGAATCAGTATGATGCTCTTATATTCAGGAGAGATGTCCGCAGTTGAATAGCCTATTTATAAATAGCATTACATATTATACTTAATGTTAGTTCACCCTTCCTATAATCTTTTGGGCTAGGAGTGCATGATAACACCTACCCAGCACCATCATGACTCCCTGCATGCCAGTCTCATCCTCAGCCCATGATATGCCACCTTTTACCTCTTTTTCTCCCCTTGCAATGAAACAGACAAAAGTGCTTGCAACTAGAGGCAATCCAATGTGAGTTAACCAGCTGTTATGGACAGCAGCGCCCCAGGCTTCTCTGTCCATCAACAACTCCCAGAGTTAACCAGTCAGCCATCTGTAAATTACTATGGACACTTTAAGAGCCTATTGTTTGAGAAACCTGAGATGGCAATACAAAATTGCTTTTGGTCTAATAGCAAACACAGATCAGTAAACAAATAACTCCAGACAGGTGAGAAATGTTAAAAAGATGTCTGATGCAGGATACAGCATGCTTGGAGCTGGTGCATGGGGATGACCCAGAGAGGTGTTATGGGGAGGGAGGTGGGAGGGGGGTTCATGTTTGGGAACGCATGTAAGAATTAAAGATTTTAAAATTTAAAAAAAATAAAAAATAAAAAATAAAAATAAAAATAAAAAAATAAAAAAAGAGATACATCCTATGTGTCATGGACTCATCAAGAAATGAATGAATTACTGTTCCTACTTCATAAACAGGGGAAGTAATATTAGGAAAAACTCTAGAGGAGATAAAAAAAGATAGAACATAATGTATAGCATTCCCCTAGACACATCTCACCTTCTAAGTTTTACCTTTCCACACGTACAGTCTGTAAAGTGCCCTTTCCAAATTTAGTACATTTTTTTTATAAGCACCATGGCTAGAAAAGGCGCTACTGAGATATAACCCTTTATAATATAGATGTAACACTTTCCCATTACTTATCTGGGATAAGATGAGAGTCAGGATGTACCTATAGCCGGGAAAACCTAGATTTTGGAATTTCTGCCCTATAACCTTGGACATATTACCATAGTTCACTAGAAGATGCCAGCCAAAGTAACATTTAAATATAATTAGATGTCAAAGAGGCAGAGCAGGCTCTGGAGTCATAATGACCTGGGTTCAAATTCTCAATTAGCAATCAAATAGCTGGATGAAATGAGCACAGTTTCCTTGCCACACACTGCCCCCCACCAACCCAAAGAAAGGGGAAGTAACACCCACTCTATACAATAGTAGTGAAAGTGAAAGTGTTAGTTGCACAGTCGTGTCTATTTGTAACCCCACTGACTCCAGCCCACCGTGCTCCTTTGTCTGTGGAATTCTCCAGGCAAGAATACTGGAGTAGGTTGCCATGGCCAGTAATATATTACTGGCAGAGGCAAAATCATCCTCATTTCATAGATTACAAAATTGAGACTCAAAAAGTAACAGGAACTAAGTTGTTCAACTCACAAATGGAAGAGCACAAATTCCAATCCAACTGTTAGGAATTCTAAACACTGAGTTCTTAAGTACTACAATATAAGCAAATGCTCATCAGCACATCAGCATTGCCCATAGAAAAGAAAAAAATATATATTGATTCAGTATTTGGTTTAATATTGATTTATTTGGCACATTAACTATAAGTTGGTGGTGGACAGGGAAGAAAATGTTGATTCAGTATTTGGTTTAGTTTGAAAAGCTTACACTGAAGCACTGCACAATAGTATATATATATGTGTGTGTGTGTGTGTGTGTGTGTGTACACACAAACAATATTGCACATATTATCTATAATGTATACAAAATGTTTTTGTAGTTCAGTTCAGTTCAGTCACTCAGTTGTGTCCGAGTCTTTGTGACCCCATGGACTGCAGCACACCAGGCTTTCCTGTCCATCACCAACTCCCGGAGTTCGCTCAAACTCATGTTCATTGAGACATCGATGTTCATCAGATTGAACTGAACTATAAGAACATTTTATATACATGATATATAAAATATTATGTGCAATATTGTTTCTGTGTGTATGTGTGTATATATATAATATTGTGCAGTGCTTCAGTTTAAGCTTTTTAATAGTGTGGCTTGAGTTCTGGTACTTTCAATTACATTGAGTTAGCTGTGCCATATTTAGTAAATAAAAATACAGAACACACACTTAAACTTGAATTTCAGATAACAATGAGTATTTTTTAGTAAAAGTATGTGCCATGCATTATGGGATCAGTGACATATTGCTTTGTCTAGTGATATTGTTGGTAGAGATTAACAAAAATTTTCCAAACACTTTATATTTTTTCTAATTTTCTTTACAAATGAAGATGTTACTCTCTGGGACAATTAGGACTGATCCTACAAATGTTAATGCTCATGTACTTCTGGATGTTTCCATTTTTCATCGCTTGTTTCTGTTTTAGAGCAGACAAGCACACCCATACATGGACATACTGCAAGTAAACAGAATCGCTTGTCATCGGGGAGCTGATTCCAACCAAGCCTGTGGTAATTAAGAAATCACATTATTTTAAGTCTCAAAAGGCAAATGGATGGGTCTTTATGTCTTTCTCAGGGGAATACAGAGTTACATTTTTTAATAACTGCAAAAGCTATCTCGGGATGGAGCAAAATGGAGAATTAAATGCAAATACTCAGACTTTGAAGAAGATACTCCCTCTAACAGTGTCTGATTTCTTAGCCTGGAGTCAAGCTTCTTTTGGAAGGAATATGCATGACTCGGATTCGAGCCAGCCTGGCATCAAAAATCTTCTGCGTGGCTTTTCACAGCTGCCAGAAGCTTTGACTCCTCCAGAGGAAAAGAAAGAGAGAAGGAGGGGTGGGGATAAAACTTGCTTTAACTACTCATTCCTAATTGCAGAGAAAACTTTGGTTTGCCTTTTTGGGCACTTTAGTCTTCTGTGCCTACATGAAGAGGAAAAAGAATAAGGGGGAAAAGCCTCTAAATGCATAGCTGAGTACAAAATACATAAGAAGAAGGGGATGGCAGAGGATGAGATGGTTGGATGGCATCACTGACTCAATGAACATGAGTTTGAGTCAGTTCCAGGAGTTGGTGAAGGACAGGGAAGCCTGGAGTCTATAGGGTTGCAGAATCAGACTCAACTGAGTGACTGAACTGAATTGAACCTCTAAGAGGTGAAGATTGGAGCTGCCTTGTCTACAAGAATATCTACTGAGAGATGCTAGTTCACTGAAATTTAAATGCTTTAATACACCATCCTAATCTTTGAATATGTTTCTCTCTACCTCCATCGTGCTTCACTCCATATCCAAATTTCTTTCCAGTCTCTGTCTCAATCTTCTTGACAAATTGATTCATTTCTATCCATTTTCCAAAATTCATCTCAGGGGTCATCACATCATGAAAGCCTTCACTATTTGGAGATTCCTATGTCCAGCTTAATATTTTCCCATGTTCTTCCATGGCACCATATCCCGTTAATCAGCCTCTTATGTTACATTTTTTCTCATATGTCCCAATAGACTATGTTCTCCTTGCATGTCTCACTTTGTTTTCTATACCAGCATCAACATAGAAGATAACTAGATGTGTTTATTTCAGTGTGCACATGTGTGGGGTGGTTATTTTTTTTGACAAGGGTCCTGTGCTGTTATGAATTGGTAAGGGCCTTCAGAATGCTTATCATTTTGTCTGCATATGTAGTGAAAGAAAGTGAAGTCGCTCAGTCGTGTTCGACTCTTTGAGACCTGCGGACTGTAGCCCACCAAGCTCCTCCGTCCATGGGATTCTCCAGGCAAGAATACTGGAGTGGGTTGCCATTTCCTTCTGCATATGTAGTAGATATTGTCATTGCCCGCCTATGTCCTCTTGCCCTCACAGTTCCAGCACACACTGATCTGACCTCCAGCTGGGACATCTGTATTTCTCTGTCATAGGTCTCACACTAGTAGCTTGAGCCTCCTTTCCCCCATCAGAGGTGACACAAGATAATGTCTCTTCCCACAGCCCTTGCAATGGGATCAGTTGTGTCCCTCTCTGGCTAATTTGTTGAAGCCTGAATGACACTAAATTTGGAGATATGGCTGTAAATATATGGTTAAGTTAAAATGGGCAGTTCAGTTCAGTTCAATCGCTCAGTCATGTCCCACTCTTTGCGAGCCCATGAATCGCAGCACGCCAGGCCTCCCTGTCCATCACCATCTCCCGGAGTTTACTCAGATTCATCGAGTCAGTGATGCCATCCAGCCATCTCATCCTCGGTCATCCCCTTCTCCTCCTGCCCCCAATCCCTCCCAGCATCAGAGTCTTTTCCAATGAGTCAACTCTTCGCATGAGGTGGCCAAAGTACTGAAGTTTCAGCTTTAGCATCAGTCCTTCCAAAGAGATCCCAGGGCTGATCTCCTTCAGAATAGACTGGTTGGATCTCCTTGCAGTCCAAGGGACTCTCAAGAGTCTTCTCCAATACTGCAGTTAGATGGGCCCTAATCCAATCTGACTGCTATCCTTATAAAAAAAGAAAACTTGGATACACTGTGCTAGAAAGCTCTCCATAGTAGAGTCGTGCTTTAGGCACGATTTCTTTTAGAGAAATCATTTTTGCCCTCTTTTCTTTGTAGTACACGACACACAGAACAGACTCAAACACTTTATCAAATGAATGAATATTTAATGATATGTGTTTTGCACAACCTCTAATTCTAGAGAGATGGTGAATATCTAACTGTATTTACCAGAGGATTCCTATACAGTGTTTGAGTACATCTTAAATAACTACACAAACATACATACACACAAACAAGAAAGCCTCCTTTCCCCATGGCGACTCAATAAATAAATAAGCCATACTCATAAAGCTTGTCAAAGTACCACTTCCCATGGGAGAATTTTGCGCTTCTCTCTCATTTATCTAGGCATGTGCTGAGGCTTTTGACCCAATTTAGCATAGATAAATGACCCATGATGTGAAATTTCCCAACAGTTTAATAATGCATTTAACTCAAAGTGACATTTGCTTGCAGCTGCCTTGAAGCACTTTGGAGGCGATATATGTCTCTTTGAAATGATGGATGGTGAGGAGGCAGGCCTGAGTGAGAGAGCCCCCACCCATCTCCCCTAGGGAAGAAGGGAGGAAATCCTCTTTAAACTGCCTGCAGCAAACCCAGAGTTTTTGAGACTTAATGTAATATATGCATTTTCAGTATCATGTACAGTTATGACCATTAGATAATTGTAGTATGAAGCTTTTTGTATCCTGCATAATACTCCTTTTTTCTGTACATTTAAAACATTGTATGGATTTCCCCTATAGAAGATAGAGAAATTTTTGCTCTTCCTTAAAAGCATTTTATTTTCATAATCCACATAATAATTTAGTAGAGGCAAAACTGTTTTGCATGTTTTTTTTTTTAAATCATACTCCATGGAAGAGAAAATTTTGCCTTGGTTTTGTTAAATTCAATGATCACTAAGTCAATACATCCAAACAGAGGTGGTCTATCATGTTCAATATTCTAGTTAAGAAAGGAAGATGAAAAGAAAATGAATTTCTTAATGCATGATTACACTTCCTTTCCACATTTTGCTTGTAACAATGTCTGTTCTGTGGTTAAAAAAAAAAATTAAGAACAAAGAATGTACCTTTCTCCTCTCTTATCATATATTCTTTCATGCACATATAATTCTTCAGAGGATAAAATAAACAATAGAAAAATGCTTTGAACTGTTCTAGATCTATAACTTGTTTTATTCAACCATATTTTTTGAGTTGGTTACTGCTTTGGGAGACATTCCATCACTTTAGCGATCACAAAGGATGATGTAGAATCCTGGTATAGTCATTTACTGAGTTTAATATACACAATAATTATATCCATGTGGGGAAGTATGTGGAAAATTTACAGGAGGAATACAAAGCGAAATTGAGTAGAAAAAGACTAGAAATACACCATCTGGAGGAGAGCCTGCCAAATTTCTGAACCAGACTACTGACATCTCAAACAGGTCATATTATCTCAGAAAGTCAGTTCAACACTGACATGAAATTTTCCAGGCATAGCTTGAATTTGTGGATGTGTGAAAGCACACTTTTGTTTTATATACACAAACACACACACATGCTCACCATCAAAAGTAGGAGGCAAAGGGTAATCAACTGATATTTAGATCCTCAGAAATGATTATACTAACACCTCTAAATTTCAGATTCCATCTGGCTCCAGACCTCAGCCAGTCGAAGTCCTGAATCGATCAAGCTTATTTTTCAATGGACTCTGTATTAACCCACCTTCACTTGGCTTGTGCTGCCTCCCCTGGGGACCTGGGATACCACCACCACAGTGGCTCTGACAAGCTCCCTAAGTTTTGTCCCCACCTCCTGCAAATGACTCAGTAGAGGGAACCTACACCACATTCAATCAATTGTTATGTGAACACATATCTCTGTATCAGGCTCTCCTTCTATTAGATATTTGTGCTGGTCAGTTCTTGGATAAATGTCGAGATTTTGTACTCAAAAGATCTCAGAAAGGGAAAAGGAGGCTACTAAATTGTATGCATTTATACAGGTGCAATGGCAGTATCTCAGCTAAAATTTGTTTTTGATGAGTGGACAGACATATCTAACCTAGCTTAATAATGGATATGCTTGACTGCATCATTTCTGATACATGTAATGATGGAGATAGAGGATAGGTGGATAGATGACGTGTGGATAGACGATGGATAGCTAGATAGAAAAGAACAGATCTACATATCATGATTTTCAAAGAGGGGAGAAATTCTTGAGCAATGTGAGAACAAAGCAAAGACATCCAAAGGAAAGACATAGCCGAAAGGAGTTTGCCTTTGGAATCAGATGGCCTTGGGTTTGAATTCCAAATTGCATACAGGTTATGAGATTCTAGGTAAATAACAAAACCTCGCAGAATGTCCATGTTTTCAGCTGTCAGATAGTCTTCTTATGCTCATTTAACACTTGGAGTAGTTTTGATGAATAGACATAATCATAGAGCACCATGAAGCAAGATACATTCAATAAGCACATACTAAGCACAAGATGTTATTCTTGTGACCATTATTTTATACACTGAAGGCAGCAAAGTCATTGACCCTTAAATTGGGCTAACACAAAAAAGGCTTAAGAGTGGTATGAATTGTAGCTAATAATGAGGGAAGAGTGGCAACCCATCCCTCTAAGGATGCGCAGATTTCAACCAGGCAACCCATGAAGAACAAAAACACAAAACCCAGCTCCTCTCAATTTCTCATTCAACCACATAACTGTAATTTCACATAGTAAGGAAAGTGACTGTTTTCCTGTACACTATAGCATGCAGTTTTCGAAATAGCCAAATACAGTAGTCCTTAGGATTCCAATTACCAGATGAGAAAAATGAAAACAAGACTAGCAACATTCCCAACATCAGTGAGATTTAAAACTCTCAACCTCCAGGCATTCTAATTTCAGGCTGAGGGCATTCTCCATAGTATCACAGCTTCACCTCTGGATTTATCCACATATTGTCATTTCTCTTTTGGAAACAAAAAAAATCTGCCACAATCCCAAAGAAGGCCAGTTTGATAAAGCTGCAAAAATAGTACTTTGTTGTTTTTTTTTTCTTGAATTATCTAGAAGTTTGACACTTAATTTACTTCCTGTGAAGTATCTGATCTTAGATTAAAATTATATGTGAAATCATTATATTCATTATTTATTCAACTCTAGAATCTCCTCCAAAGAGAACAATCACTTTGTAGTAATTATGTATATATATGTTCATGAACTCTATATTTCACTCAAGATTTATGCAAAAAGTATAAACTGAAGGCCCTTCTGAGATAGGAACTTTTTCAGAAATGGGAACTGAAGAATATGTCTTATGCTTGCTTGTATGTGATCAATTATATAAGAAGATGCTATGAAGTAGGAAGAATACTTAATAATTAAATATGAAAAATCTGAATACAGGTCTTAGTGGTCCTTGGGTAGATGTATGTTCTTGGGTAAACCATCTATGACTCACCATTTCTTTTATAACATGAACAGAACATGATGAGAGAGAGTGTATCACTCCATTGGAGTCTGAGGTTTGAAGGGGGGCAACAGGGCTCATGCTTTGCCCTTCAAGTTCCTCGTATGATCTCAGTTAAGATCTTCCTCAAACTCTAATGTTGTATCTGCAAAATGGGGACATTTTTCACTACATGAGTAAATTCAAAGATTAAATGAATTTTTCAAATTCATAATATTTTGCTTATAGGCCAAGCACAAAATAAATGAAATAAATAATAGTTATCTGAAGTAAAAGAGAGTGATGATGTTCTATAAAGTACAAAAGACTCACAATGGCTAATAACTATAATATCAGTTGATTCTGTTATAAACTATTACTGGTGATTGACTATTTAAAGAACTAAGAACTTATTGGTCTGAGGAGACATAAATTGGGGAAATCTATGTTTATTTTCCACTTCTACTCCAATGAGCTTATCCTTAAAAAATTGTCTTCACTCCACTAACCTAGAATAATTAACATGATGGAAGTTAGATTATTGTACATCCTAAAAGATATGATTAGCACTTCTAGAAGACAAAGGGCTATGGTTGCCATAGTGTGCTACTGCCTTTATCTCGTGAGTTTATTTCTAATTCTTCAGATTCAGAATCTTGATCTGAAAGTCAGATTATCTGTGGCCTCTCTGAATTCAGGCCAGAATTTTCTACAAGGTGAACAACCAGCTCAACTGGAGAAATTTGATCTGCCTCAGCTATAAAAGAGCAACTTGAAGACCTGAGTTTTATAGAAAGGATTTTTTTTTTTAATTATTAAGGCTAAAGGTAACTACATAAAAAAAATGTTCCACATCCACAAATAGTCTTTCATACTTCCATAGTACTTCTGCCCAATCCTCTAGAATACTAATACTGTCACAGCCAAGGTGCCCAGGCAGAGTGGAAATAAACAGGTTAACATTTGTAAGTGAACTCAGAAATGCTGAAAGAAAAACAACAATGCAAACATATCTTGGTTCCTTTCTTTGTTTTATGGACTCTATTTATTCTGGCAGAAAACCCTCAAGTCTCACAGTTGGCGTGTACTTCTCAAAATGATGCCTTATGATATTGTAGCAACGTGAGCAGAGGAGATGAAAAACATGATTTAACAGCATGAAGAAAGCAAATGGGCATTCACTGACTCATTCCCACAGAAATACTCCTAATATCTTAACTGAAGGCAGGTGAGCAGAGGAAATGGAAGGCCAATTACAGTGGCTGCAAATAGTGCGGCTACCTTCATGCTTCAATGATGCAGTAATTATGTTTCTAAGAAATGATATATGCAGGCAACCTCATTCTTATTTCAATCCTGCTGTTTATTTCCTGTCATTTTAACAGATACTCTTATGCATGGAATAATACTGTATGTTATACCACATCATATGGTACTCCTGCTGAACTCCCATTGAAGTAATGGAATTTTTAAAAGATCATTTTACACATTCTTCTGTTTTGGTCAAAACGCAGTCAGTCTTTATAAAATCAATTTGTGCTAATAGGGCGCTTTCACAAATGTACCTTCTTATGTATATATCCACTACCTGAATATAAGGTTCCAGGATGAAACTGTGAAAGAATGATCAAGGCTAACCTGTCCATAATCATGCCATAAGACTATATACCTTTTACTATCTCTGAATGGGCATATGAGAATTATACAGACACTTGTATGAGTAAAATTACGAGAGTGTTTTGTGGGAACTGCATGAGTATTTTAATGTTAGGAAGATATTTCACCAGATCACCAGTCCAGGTTCGATGCATGAGGCAGGGTGCTCAGGGCTGGTGCACTGGGATGACCCTGAGGGATGGGATGGGGAGGGAGGTGGGAGGGGGGTTCAGGATGGGGAACACATGTACACCCATGGCTGATTCATATCAGTGTATGGCAAAAATCACTACAATATTATAAAGTAATTAGCCTCCAATTAAAATAAATTTGAAAAAATAAAAAAAATCTTTAAAAAGGAAGGTGTTTCACTTTTTGCCTTGTTGTTACCACTGTTAGTGGACTTCCCAGGTGGCTCAGTGGTAAAGAATCCAACTGCAATGCAGGAGACATGGGTTCGATCTCTGGGTTGGGAAGATCCCTTGGAGATGGAAATGGGAACCCACTCCAGTATTCTTGCCTGGGAAATTCCAAGGACAGAGGAGCATGGAAGGCTCCAGTCCACGGGGTCGCAAAGAGCTGGCCATGACTTAGCAACTAGGCAGCAGGAGCACTACTTTTAGTATTCATTAAAGATATTAATTTTGCACATGTGGAAACAAAAGACTGGTCGTATTTTCTGGTTGATCAGATTTCATAAAGAGTTGGTCTCTGCAGCTTGCTTGGGGCTGGTGCATGGGGATGACCCAGAGAGATGTTGTGGGGAGGGAGGTGGGAGGGGGGTTCATGTTTGGGAACGCATGTAAGAATTAAAGATTTTAAAATTTAAAAAAAATAAAAAATTAAAAAATAAAATAAAATAAAAATAAAAATAAAAAATTGGCATCATAAAAAAAAAAAAGAGTTGGTCTCTGGGATAGAATCTTTTAAAATCATCTCCCATTCTTATCAGGTAGCCCTCATTAGGCACATTTTTCTTTCTCTCCTTCTAAACTGCACTTCAGGAAAATAACTCTGATATGCAGAGGACAGTCTGAAGCCTAGGGTTGGGGGCAAGGGTCTTGGAGAAAGGGTAGAACTACTCATTAGGGAAAGACTACTGGAATGGATTAAGTCAGATAAGACAAGCTAAAGCAATAATGCTGAGAATTCATTGAGGTATCCAAAGAAAAATGACCAAGAATTTGCTAACTATTAAAAGTGGGGCTTAAGGGAGACAGAAAAATCTAGAATAATTTCCATATTCTGAGTTAACTAGATGGGATATGGTGATGCTATTATTGAGTTAAACAATACAGTTGAAAAATCAAGATAGTTTTAGATGAAGATAATGAGTTCAATTTTGAACATGAATTTAAATATCAATGGAATATTTTTCTGCAAAGACTAAAGTTCTCTGACTCCCAAGAAAAATGGGGAAGGTCAAGGAAAAGAACTAGGGATTTTTCTGAAGACTAGAGATGGCATCTACAACTTCAGCCATCCTTGAAATATTCTGAGAACAAATTAGTTATGCTAAGACAATTGCTTCTCCTCACCACACAATTATTCCTCTGAATCTTCTTTAATGGGCCATTTGGTTATCCTAAAAAATATCATATTTTGGTGTTTTAATTAATACCAATACGTTATTGCTTAGCTAGAAATTTAAACAAATTTTAAGTAATTAGACTCAGAATATTGAAACCTTTCTGGCAATTAAAGTCATAACTCATTTCTACTCACTTAGGCACCTGGAGTGAGCTGGAAAAAGGTAATTATATTCACTGTAAATTTACATGCTATGCATATCCTGGTAAGTATTCTGCAGGAAAGTATTACAGGAAGATACAGGTGCTTAAATTAATAAACATTAGGAAATCAGCAAGAGAATTAAACTACACTAGTTATTGTTTTCAAACTAATTATTTAATAATTGAACATCTCTCTACACCTGGTCCCACATCAAAATATTCCATGACCTTGCGGGGTTTGGAGTTCTTATTTGATCATTTAATATCAAATTTGCATCATACAGGTCAGTGAACTGGGTAGTTGTCGGAGGGCATTTTAAATTTCCCTGAAGCTCTCCTCAAAGTTCACAAATCAAAACATTCATACTTGTAAAACAGGGTGTAATTAATTGTTAAGAAGCCTTGTTAGTACTTCAGACCCAAGAACAAACAAGGCTTGTTGCAGACATTCAGACTGCTGGCAGAACTTTTGGAGGAGGCATTGACTGAGCGGTTACCCATGGGCTTGACATAATCACTGTAATATTCTCAGCTTTGGGACAATACCGTCTCCCTGTTTTAAAATCTGTCCAAAGGCTGTATTCTCTAGCACCTCCAGCTGTCTTTGTTTTTTTTTTTAACACTGAGTATTGGCATTCTGAAAATTTCATGTTTTTATGAGGAATCCCAGGGGATTCCTTTTACAAAGTTAGTACTACTTCATTGCAGCCAGAGCAGAATTAGAGGATCTATGTACACCTCTTCCCTGTCTAGGATTACTAAAACTATTTTTTTTAATGTTTGAAGTAATGCTTCTGTTTCATATTACATCATTGAAAAAATTCAATAGATGAATGAATAGATGACTAAATGAGCACCTAGCTGACTGTATGAATGCATGTGGTAATTTCCTGATCCTGCAACAGTAGACGTAGCGGAAGTGGTGACTACTCAATTTTTCACCTACTCATACCACCTCCAAAACTGTCGGAGCTTACTCTCCCTCCCTAAGCTGCCATTCACTGGAGTAAACAGAGAAAACCACCCTCATGACCCTTTGTATTTAATCCTTTAGGAGAAAACCATTGTTCTACTGTCCTCGCTTTGCTTTTCATATTCTTGAACTTCCTTTTAAATGAAAATCCTTCAGTATGTGTTCTTCTGTGTCTTTGTGCCTTTTACCTAAAAATCATGTTTTAGATGAATGCACGCTACTGTGCATACCTGTACTCAGTTCCTAATTGCTGAGTAGTGCTCCACAGGAGGAACACACTACGTGTGTTTGTGCCTTCATCTATTGATGGGGATTGGGGTTATCTTAGTTTTTCAATATTACTGATTAAAACTTCTAGGACTATTCTTGCACAGTATTTTGTGTTTAAAAGTTTTCATTTCCAAAGGTAAATATCTAGGAGTGAAACTGCGAGATTGTGGGCTAAATGTCTGCTTAAATGGATGAGAAAACTGCAAACATTTTTACATTGTTGGCTTGCCATCTTTTCTCTTTCTGGCATGCTCCCGCCAATTCGTCTTTTATTATTCATCGTAATAAGTAGCACCAAGCCTGGTGTGGCCAGCAAGGATCCAGTGAGAGTGAGAGTGGGAAGACATGAATGTGAAGATGGCAAGTGTACGCATGACTTGATGAGGACCCAGATTCCATTTTATGGTTTCGGGATTCCTTTGAAAGCTTTCCAGCAAAGGCAAGCCATGATTTCATTTCTGCAATGAGAGCACATTGCTCCACAAGAAACGCACGTGTGACCCTTTTATTTTTGGCCTGACTCCCCAAGAAAAGACAAAATAACAAGGCTCTTTATTCTGAGACTAAAAATCATGCTTTTGAACTGTGGTGTTGGAGAAGACTCTTGAGAGTCCCTTGGACTGCAAGGAGACACAACCAGTCCATTCTGAAGGAGATCACCCCTGGGATTTCTTTGGAAGGAATGATGCTAAAGCTGAAACTCCAGTACTTTGGCCACCTCATGCAAAGAGCTGACTCATTGGAAAAGACTCTGATGCTGGGAGGGATTGGGGGCAGGAGGAAAAGGGGACGACCGAGGATGAGATGGCTGGATGGCATCACCGACTCAATGGACATGAGTTTGAGTGAACTCCGGGAGTTGGTGATGGACAGCGAGGCCTGGTGTGCTGCAGTTCATGGGGTCACAGAGTCGGACACAACTGAGTGACTGAACTGAACTGAACTGAACTGAAAAATCATTCACTATTTCACATTATTATGTTTTTCACTTAAATATACATATAAAGTCCTTAGAGGGTGATTTATAGATTACTTCTGTTGTGGAGAATTTCCTCCTGTGCATTTTATAAATAGATAGGCTAAACTAAAGGTAAAATTGTTAAGCTATAATTTTAGGCAGTGCTTGGTCTGCTTTTCATTCTTTTAATATAAATTTATTTATTTTAATTGAAGGTTAATTACTTTACAATATTGTATTGGTTTTGCCATACATCAACATGAATCTGCCACAGGTATACACGTGTTCCCCATCCTGAACCCCCCTCCCTCCTCCCTCCCCGTACAATCCCTCTGGGTCATCTCAATGCACCAGCCCCAAGCATCCAGGATCATGCATTGAACCTGGAGTGGCGATTCATTTCATATATGATATTAGACATGTTTCAATGTCATTCTCCCAAGTCATCCCACCCTCTCCCTCTCCCACAGAGTCCAAAAGACTGTTCTATACATCTGTATCTCTTTCTAAATTCCATATATATGCATTAGTATACTGTATTGGTGTTTTTCTTTCTGGCTTACTTAAATCTGTTTAATAGGCTCCAGTTTCATCCACCTCATTAGAACTGATTCAAATGTATTCTTTTTAATGGCTGAGTAATACTCCATTGTGTATATGTACCACAGCTTTCTTATCCATTCATCTACTGATGGACATCTAGGTTGCTTCCATGTCCTGGCTATTATAAACAGCGCTGTGATGAACATCGGTCTGCTTTTTAAAACTGAGATTCTTCTCTAGCTCAACAGTAACTTTCCACTCATGGGTCGGATGGTCATAGGTTCAAATGTGAATCTATGTAACTTGGACAAATTGTCTAACTTTCCCTTTTTCCTCTGAGTCGTGGGACTATTGATATCAAAACCATTGTTAATGAGCTATCACACTGCATGACACATAGTAAGTGCTCTGGAACTCTTTATTCTCATTGTAAACCTACTATTTTTCATTGAGTATGAGTGGCAGGCATGGTTTGGTCATGGTCACTATAAAGATTTGTTTGAATTGGGGATAAAAAAGGCTGACCAAGGGAAATGATTGAGTATCCTGTGATCACCCTTGATTATCTTTTACCACCTGGAGAAACGTGTATTTAATATGGCCAGTGTTGGACAAAATATCTTGATCAAAACCTGAGACAGAAAGATTGGTACCAGCTTGAGAAATGAGCAGTGAATTCACAGGACCAAATGGAGACAGGGATTTCTATGGTAGCAATAAACCTTGTCCTTATAGTCCTGGACCTGGCCGTAGCTCACTTTTGACAGATGGTGTTGTGAGGAATCTTTCACTTTTAAAAAATATATTTACTGGACTTGCCAGGTGGTTCAGTGGTTAATAAGTCATCTACCAATGCCAGAGTCATAGGTTTGATCCCTGGTCTAGGCAGATTCCACATGCTGCAAGGCAACTAAGCCCATGCACCACAACCTTTGAGTCCATGCACCCTAGACCCATACTCCACAACACGAGAAGCCACTTCAATGAGAAGCTCCTGCACTCCAGCTACAGAGTGGCCCCTGCTCACCACAACTAGAGAAAAGCCCTTGCAGCGTGAAGATCCAACACAGCCAAAAATAAATTTGTAAAATGTATTTACTTACAGCTATAGGACCTCATTTAGAACATTTAGCCTTCCAGGAACCAACATACATGGAAAAGTAGTTGATTTGCAAGGCAGAAGAGTGGCACTTCTATAATCTTGGAGAGAACACAGAATTTCCAGAAAGAAATTGTGGTTCCAATCCCAGTTTCGATTCCCTTATTAGGTACCTCATCTCTACCTGCCCTCAGCTCACTGTAAAATGAAAGGTTTGAAGTCCATATCTGTCTCTGAGGTCTCTACTATCTGTCCAATTCTAACGTGCCCTATGTCTGGTAAGATTTTTTTTTTAAGTTTCCTATGTAATATGCAAAAATAATTTCAGATGCTCATCCCTGTGGTGACATTTAAATGTCTAGGAATTCCTTTCAGGCAGCGACATCTATCAAGAAGGATGATACCTCTGAACAACAGTTAAAACGAGAGAGAATTTATCAACCTTCCTATTAACTGCAAATTTATAGGATGTTTGAAAGTTGCAAGCGAACTCTTAGGGCCATGTTAACGAGGTGGCCTTTAACTTGAAAGAGATGTGTAGCTGAACTGTGTCTTTGAGACTTGGCATTTTAATGAAGTTTCATCCCATTTGAACAAAGGCAAGGAAGGCCAGCAAAAATGCCATATCTGCTCGACACTTGATGATTTCTGTCCTAAGGGAGAAAAGGTTAGGCTATGTCAGAGCCCACATGCTTTTAGCCATTTATCTGTTCCTTCCAGTACTTGAAGGCTTTCATGCTTCCCAGGTCACCTCCTCGGGATCTCCAATGTGCAACAGTATCTAAGGATGAGGAGCTAATGGACATATCCAAACTTATGACACCCCATTACCAATTCATTTACTTCCCTGACATTTCAAAGTGATCTTCTACCTTTGTGACCTTTAGAACAATAGATTATTTATGTAGGTATTTCAGAAGATGTACAGTGCATTAAAATTACTGAAGCATTTCATAGACTGGTGGGGCCACAGGGAAGCCTCAAGTGTAAGGAAAATAGTGTTCCTCTTCTAGTTACTTTTGAAATGGCTTAAATCATCCACAGAATAAAGGTTACACTAATAAATGTCTCATTTGTTTTAAATGCTCTGAAATGTGAACGCTTCTGTGGAACATATAAAATCATATACAGTAAATGGGCTATGGTGAGATACAGTGAATGGTAATCATTTCTTTCTGAGTTACTCTTTAATCCTCCTGCCCCTTGACCAAGTTTCAAATTGGTGTAGAGTAGGAGTAAAGGAAATTAACCCTGAATATTCATAGGAAGGACTGATACTGAACCTGAAGCTCCAGTACTTTGGCTACATGATGCAAAGAAGCAAGTCATTGGAAAAGCCGCTGATGGTGGGGAAGATTGAGGGCAGGAGGAGAAGGGGGTGGCAGAGGATGAGATGGTTGGATGGCATCACCAACTCAACGGACATGAGTTTGAGCAAGCTCAAGGAGATAGTGAAGGACAGGGAAGCCTGGAATGCCGCAGTCCACGGGTTTGCAAAGAGTCAGACATAACTTAGTGACTGAACAACGAGGAGTGAGGAATATAGAGTGAGGCAGACACTGGGATCTTTGAGGTTGGAGGTAGTATGCAGTTGACTTCAATCTGGTTTTCTTTACTGCTGCTGCTACTGTTGCTAAGTCACTTCAGTCGTGTCCAACTCTGTGCGACCCCATAGACGGCAGCCCATCAGGCTCCCCCGTCCCTGGGATTTTCCAGACAAGAACACTGGAGTGGGTTGCCATTTCCTTCTCCAATGTATGAAAGTGAAAAGTGAAAGTGAAAGTGAAGTCGTGTCTGACTCTTCAAGACCCCGTGGATTGTAGCCTACCAGGTTCCTCCATCCATGGGATTTTCCAGGCAAGAGTATTGGAGTGGGGTGTCATTGCCTTCTCCAGGTTTTCTTTACTAGCATGGCACAAAGGGAGGCTGTGAAGTGAATGTTATGGGTTCTCCAACATATTCTTCCATCATTTTCCTCCACATTCATTACAAGTATGGAATACCAACCATCTACAGTTCTCCAAACACGCCATGCCTTTTGTGTGTTTTATCTGATATCCATTCCCTTGTCTACCTTCTCATCTTCTGTTTATCCTTTAAAACCCAACTACTCTAAGAAGCACACTGCTACACAGCAATCAGAATTTTCTCTACGTTAACTCTGTATCAAGAGTGTATTTTCACACTGTACACTGTAAAGTTTAACCACATGGATTCAGAGGTCAAACCATCAGATTGCAAACTGCGGCTTTATTGCATTTGTTGTAGAATCATGGGTAAATTTCTAAACCTATCTGTGTCTTTTACTCATATACATAAAAATGAAGATAAGAGTTATTAATTTCACATGGTTTGTATAAAGCTTCTAAAGATATATACATCAAAATGTTTTAAAGTAATACTTGGGACAAAGTGTTCAATAACAGTTATTAATAGCTCTTTTTCATTCTATCACCAGATTACATATATCACACAGAAAAAAAAATACATGAAACCTCCTACATTAGGATCAGTTCAATTATTAGTATCTTAACTGGAATACTGTGGCTCTGTGCCACTCTAATTCAAGACTAAGTTGCCAGTCTTTGACCCTGTTTGGCATCAGTTCTGTACAACTCTCAGGCCTCAGTAAGCTCAAGGAATATTGACTTTCTTTTCTTTTCTTTTTTTTCACAGAAAGGATGATTCAATCAGAGAAATAATATCCCTGGTCTTATATTTTCCTCCAAACATTGTAATCTGGGGTTTTATGTCTTTGGAATGTTTTGGTTAAACCACAGTTCTAGAATCACATCTTACATGGTATGTGTCACTTCTCCAGTAAAAATAATACAAACTATAAAACATTAGTAATATTTTTCATGAGTGCATCAATTCAATGAATTGTTCAAAGATCCGACACTGTGCTACAACAGTGACTCTCAACAGGTGCATATAGTAAGCCTGGAGCTGCCGGAGGCCCCATGTGTTGCTTAGCAGAGGTCCTGTTTTTAGGAAAAGAAACAAAAACCAAGTGCCAAAAGGCAAGCTGAGCTATGGCAGAAAAAACAAAAGCGCTCTGAATACATTCTTTGAACACTCAAGTTCAACTATGTCACTTCTCATTTCTAAGATCTATTCAATAATAATAGCTTTTATTGCTAATAGTAAAACTTGTAATAGCAGTACCTGGCTTATACAAGTTTGAGTATGTTCTGTAAACTTACCATTGGGGGAATACTGTTCATACATCAGATGAGTTTTCCCATCTGAAAATGGGCTGTAATATTATATTATGGTACTAATCAAAGGATCGGGTTCTTTTATTGCTCAAAGTATGTTCTGAGTACATACCACACTCCTGATGCCTCTGAGGCACTGGGATACAGTAGTGAAGTACAAATTAGATCTCTACCCTCATGGACCTCACCTTCTAGATATATGGAGTGATCCATGGGTTGGTACATGGTAGAAATGCAATAAAGACAGATCCTTCCCCTTTTATTCCTTCTGACATTATCTAGGTATTAGAATGCCTTTGTTGGCAATCCAAAGGAAAGATAATCTGATATTTGGGGAAAAGGAACTTTCAGCCACGAAGATGGAAGATAGTCTAGAACACAGTGCATATCTTTAACTATTTGACAAAATCTCACAAAGCCAGAAATTAAAATACTTTATAAGTTTAAACATAATCAAGCATATTATAAGCACTCATTGTATCTTAATATAAGTAATTATTTTAGTCAAGATCATGATTATCATGGCGTCATTTCCAGGGACCATGTTTGGTTTTTTTCCCCATATACACTAAGCCAAGGACAGCAAGGGCTTACGTAAGCTTCAGAAGATTTCTGTTGATCAAAATAAGGCAAAATTGGCTGAGTCAATGAATGATACAAGATAACTATTTATCTTTCCACTCGAGCTTTTCTTTTTCTTTTTTTAAAAAAGATTTTTTTTTAATGCGGACCATTTTTCACGTTTTTACTGATTTTTTTACAATATTGCTGCTGTTTTATGTTTTGGATTTTTGGCTGCAAGGCATGTGGAATCTTAGTTCCCCTACCAGGGATTGAACCCATATCTCCTGCCTTTGAAGGCGAAGTCTTAAGCACTGGACCTCTGGAAAAGCCCCCACTTGCGCTTTTCAAAGAAGCTCTGCAACCTCTTCACCAAAAGTCCTCAGCAAATAGAATACAGAATCTGATCAGGCTAAGTGACCTTTAGGGTCCTATTGCCATTCAGTGCTCAGATCCTTTTTCTATGATTCTATACTTCATCATGTTGTGTGTGTGTGTGTGTGTGTGTGTGTGTGTGTTTTCAATTTGCAGCATGGGGCTCCTCTCCATTTGCATCAACATTACTGTGTTCTGCTCTATTAGTCTCTTAATCTCTTTGCTAATTCCCATATGCTGCTGTGCCATTTAATTAAGGGCTGCACTGCCGTGTGGCTGAAGCTGAATGTCCTCGCCCACCGGGAGCACACTCAGGCTTATGAGAATGTAGAGGTTCTCACTTTGTGAGTGTTAGAAAATCTAGACTACTTTACATCTCCAAAATACTTTTTTGTGAAAGGAACTCATGTCTGTATCCAATAGGATCAAGTTTAGACTTTTAGAAATGTTGATATTTGCTCTTAACATTTTTTCAAACAGGGAAAGAATTATTATTATTTCAAAAGAATTATTATGATTCAATAATTATTATTTTAAACAGGTAAAAGTATTATTCCAAAATACTGATACTGTTCTGTAAGAATTACCTAATCTACATTAATCCTACTCCAGAAAGATCTGATGAAAGAGCTCATGATTTTTCCACACACAGAAAATAATTTTTTTCTTTTTATGTGCTTAGTCACTCAGTAATGCCCAACTCTTTGCAACCCCATGGACTGCAGCCCACCAAGCTTCTCTGTCCATGGGGATTCTCCAGGCAAAAATACTGGAGTGGGTTGCCATGCCCTCCTCCAGGGGATCTTCCCAACCCAGAGATTGAACTCCGGTCTCCCACATTGAAGGTGAGTGCTTTACTGACTGAGCCACCAGGGAAACATTTCTTTTTATAGGATGCTCTATAAAATCAGGCAGAAACAGCATCTGTTGTGTTTCCAGGACATTTCCACTTCTGCAGTCAACAATGAAGAAAATGAAGACATTATAAAAACCTACCAAAAAAGATCATTTCAAGCCATATTAATAAGAGAGGTGATTATTTTCTGTATTGCTTAAGGTACACCTGGAATATTGTATACTAATTGGGCTAATCCCAAATTTAGTAAGTGACTATTTCTTGACCGCCCTTTAAGTGTTTTCAAAGGACCTTAAAATCATGAATAATAAAACACATTTGCAATAACTGACATTTAGCCTGACAAAAGTAAAACACATCCTCAAAAGGACATGACAGACTACCAATTTAAGCCCCAACATGTAAAGAGCTTGAAAGTCATCATCCCATCCTAATCAGAAGAAAAAAATTATACAAAATGAAAATATTGACCTAAGTTGAGGCCATTTATAATAAGAACTTAAGACAAACTACAGACTCCAAAGTATGGAGAGATAGGAAAATCTAGAGAATCAACCAATTCAAGATCTGCTTACCTGGATCTTAAAGTGCTGGACTCAAAAATGGATAGTAACACTTAAATGGTAATTTTGATAAAGTGCTTGAGGATAGACTAGTCTTAGGGATGTCCCCATCTTTTCAAAGGGGAAACCTCACTCGGTTCTCTGCTAAAGATCTGAGGAAAACCCCCACGTCGCTCAGGAAGGAGGAAAGACAGAATACCTATTATGAATATTCCCAGAGCCTCCTCTTCAACTCCCCAGGGGTAAAGATTTTGCCAGGGCCATGTCCCAGAGCCATGGGGAAATGGTATAAGTAAATCTTCATGCATATTGCTAACTGAAATAGTCTAGCATGAAAAAGTCTACAAATGGTATGATTTCAATTATAACATTCTGAAAAAGATGAAACTATAGAGATCACAAAGAGGTCAGTGATGGGAAGGGATATAGTGGATGAGTGAGGGGAGTAGCAGGTTGAATAAATTAACCACTAGGTATTTTGATGGTGGTAAACGCATGGTATACCACTACAACCATGAATGTAAATATTCTAGCATTTGTGAAAATCTATAGAACTTTACAGAACAAACAGTAAACCTTACTATATGCAGATTAAAAAATCAAAAGACTGGGAAATTCCAGGAGGGAATACACAATGTGAAAAAATTCATTATAGATACATGAAACAACTTCACTGAAAAGAATAGTAGAATAAGTTACTGGCACAATGAACTTTGGAAATGAATGGAGCCTGTAAGACTAAAGGCAAAAAAAAAAAAACACACACACACACACCACAAAAAACACCAACAAAAAAACTAAGCACTGTATTTTAGTTGATTAAGTTGTTCCTGTAGACATATGGGTTAAAAATTCTAAAACCACTGTGCACAATACTCGAATTAACCAAAAAAGCAAATGAATGCAAAATAGTGGGAGCTAGTCTTTTCACAGTTGGATATTCAAAATAATCAAGAAAAGACAAGAATGATCCATGCAGTAAAAGATTAGAGATACCAAAATGAACTCATGCTTAGCTCAAAATAGGTAAAGAATTATTTGTAGTTATTTGTATATACACAGATTCATATACACACATATAATTCTATACCTTTTCGGCTGAGAGGTGCTAGAAGTGAACATATCTTATTATCAATGAGCTCACCTAATAATCAGAACATGGTTTGTAATACTACTATGCAACAGAAAGAACAAGAAGTCCTTAGAGGCTTATTCTAAGTAAGACTAGAGCAGAAAACATATAAGACAAGCCTGGAGAATCTTATAGTGCCAAAAGTAAGGAAGTAATACATATACGTGCACACAGAATAATTGAGGTACGTCAAAGAAACATAAGGATACACAGAATGAATTCCCAATGACCAAGGATGGAACAATATGAGCAGCACAATAAAGCACTAATCGGCTATAAAGCAATGGATAAGTATGAGACTCTGCTTATATAATTAACTGAGTAAATGACAGAGAGACAAATCTCATATTTACAAATCTCCCATCTATACACAATTCCAATCTTGTAGATCTTTCACCTTTAAACCACTTATTAAGTGCCGACTGCCCATAACAATTGCCTTCCGAAAAGTACAATATGAAAAGGGAGAAAAAGAGAATGACTTTTCAGTGGAGAAACCTGGCAAACACCAACAGACAGCTGATCAATGTTAAAATCTACCACAATAGGTCATGTTGAAAGTATGTGCATGTATTAGGCTTCTCCAGAGAAACAGAACCAATAGAAGGTTAGATAGATGATTATAGAAATTGACTCCTGCAATTACAGAGGCTAGGATGTCCTACAATTTTCCATCTGCCAGCTGGAGAACCAGGAAAATCAGTGCTATAGTTCAGCCTGAGTTTGAAAACCTGAGAATGAGGGGAGCTGATAGTGTAATTTCCAGTTAGAGTCTGAAGGCCCAAGAACCAGGATTGTTGATTTTCAAAGGCAGGAGAAAATGGATGTCTCATCAAATTTGTCCTTACTTGAGCTTTTGGTTCTATTCAAGTCCTCAATGGATTGGATGCTTACCTGTTTTAGTGAGGGTAGTATTTTTTTTTTTTATTCAGCTTACTGATTCATTAGTTAATCTCTTCAACAAACACCCTAGATATACCCAGAAACTTCATGTTCTACCAGCTCTCTAGGCATCGCTTAGCCCAGTCAAGTTGACACATAAAATTAACCAGCACAGTACTCTTGATATGATGAATGAGAATGATATTTCACCTCTATGGTCTTTCTTGAAAAATCCATAACTTCCATCTAATTATGAGTAAAATATCATCAAATCCTCATTAAAGTCCATTCAACAAAATACCTGACCAAAATCCCCAAAACTATCGAGATCATCATAACACGAAATGTCTGAGAAATCGTCACATCAAAGATCAGTTCAGTCAGTTCACTCAGTCATGTCCTACTCTTTGCAACCTCATGAACCTCAGCACACCAGGCCTTCCTGTCCATCACCAGCTCTCAGAGTTTACTCAAATTCATGTCCATTGAGTCGGTGATGCCATCCAACCATCGCATCCTCTGTCGGAGAAGCCCTTCTCCTTCCACCTTCAATCTTTCCCAGCATCGGGGTCTTTTCAAATGAGTCAGTTCTTTGCATCAGGTGGCCAAAGTATTGGAGTTTTGACTTCAACATCAGTTCTTCCAATGAATATTCAGAACTGGTTTCCTTTAGGATGGACTAGCTGGATCTCCTTGCAGTCCAAGGGATTCTCAAGAATCTTCTCCAACACCATGGTTCAAAAGCATCAATTCTTCAGCACTCAGCTTTCTTTATAGTCATACTCTCACATCCATACATGACTACTCAAAAAACTATAGCTTTGACTAGATGAACCTTTGTTGGCAAAGTAATGTCTCTGCTTTTTAATATGCTGTCTAGGTTGGTCATAACCTTTCTTCCAAGGAGCAAATGTCTTTTAATTTCATGGCTGCAGTCACCATCTGCACTGATTTTGGAGCCCTAAAAAATAAATTCAGCTACTGTTTCCCTGCCTATTTGCCATGAAGTGATAGGACCAGATGCCATGATCAAAGATAAACCTAAGAAAACTTGACAAATAAATGTAATTGGGTATTCTGAATGGTATCTTGGAACAGAAAGGGAACTTTAAAAAACTGAGGAAATCTGAATAATATATGGACTTATGTTAATAACAATGTATCAGTGTCTAATTGTGACAAATATATTATACTAATATTAGATGAAGAAACTAAATTTGAATAATTAGAGAACCTATCTTGAAGCGTATGGGAAGTCTGTAATATCTTTATAATAATTTTGTGAACCTAAAACTGTTCTAAATTTTAAAGTTTGTTCAAAAATAAAAGAATATGGCTGTCATTTTAATATATTGGAGATCTCAGATGAAAACTGTTGGCTTCGTCACAGCAATTTCCCAGACATGATTTAATTTAGCGTGTGATCACAGTCCAAATGTTGAGTCAAAGCAAAAAAGAAATCACAACAAAAACAGCAACATTACACACATAAAAACACACACCTCACTATTTAGAAAAGTTTGAACTAAATGATAGTGCGATAGTCAAAGAATTCAAAGAAAAACTGAATGATTAACTAACAGTGATTTTGTCCTAAAAGATTAATAGCAACATTTAAATGTTATATTGTTGTCTACAACAGCCTCTGGGCTAGCCCCTGTTTCCATTTATAAAGTTTTATGGGAACACTTTTTAAAGTGTATCTTCTATGGCCATTTTCATATTACAATGGCTGAGTTGAGTAATGGTGACAGAGTATGGCCTGCAAAATATTTATTATCTGGCCTTTTACAGAGAAAGTTTGCCAACCCATGCTTTAGACATCAATCTTTTGAATTCTTAAACACCAATATTCTACTTTCTCAACTTCTTCCCAAGATCCCAGCTTCTATGCTTACCCACTATCAATGTTCATTCCACAGCCACTCTATCCAAGAAGCTGTGTAATAAGCTGTTCTCTGTAGTAAAAATGTCCTAAGAGCTTAGCCAAAGAGAGAGTGGGCACTGCTTTCAAATAAACAATGACGATCACACAAAAGCAGGACATCGAGTGTCTCACTGATTTGGTCTCTGATGACGGGGGTGAGAGTGAGTAACCAGGTAAGCAGTGAAGCGCATGACAGCACATGCAGCATTCCCTGCAGCTCACTGCTTTTAATGCATGTCAGCACTTCTGACCTCAGACCTCATCTCCTACCAATGGTAGAAAGGCAAGGTCAACGCTGCAAGACTCACAGCTTCACAAACATGGGAAATGTGGTTGCTCATCACTTGCTTCCAGCGTTTCCAATGGAATTTGCCTCGATTCATTCTCTACTCTTCCTTCCTCCTCTCGTCCTTTCTCCTTCTTTCCCCTTCCCTCCATCTTTTCATTTTCCCTGTAATAATTTCTTCATTTTTTTTTGAGAATGTATTGCATATGAAAGTGATATCCAAGTCAACAAGAGAGAACTGCTTCCTTCCTAAGGAACTCATTTTCATTTGGAATTGTCTGAAATTTCCTCAAAAAAAAAAGTGTATTACGACATTAAATAGCATGTATGTACTGTGCTTATTTGCTCGACTCTTTGCGAACCCATGGACTGTAGCCCGCCAGGCTCCTCTGTCCATGGGATTCTCCAGACAAGAATATTGGAGTGGGTTGCCATGACCTCCTCCAGGGGATCTTTCCAACCCAGGGATCAAACTCAGCTCTCCTACACTGCAGGTGGATTCTTTACCATCTGAGCCACCAAGGAACCCCAAGAATACTGGAGTGGGTAGCCTATCCCTTCTCCAGGGGATCTTCCCGACCCAGGAATCAAACTGGGGTCTCCTGCATTGCAGGTGAATTCTTCACCAGCTGGGCTACTAGGGAAGCCCTATTAAGTAGTATAATAGAGGTATAAATAAGGATCTAGTATGAAAGATTCTTATAGAAATTGATGCTTGTTTTAATTGCTTCCTCCTATGAGGACCAGGTAAACAAGGTATTTAGTCTTACAAATTTAACACAAAGGCATCAGGACTAACTATTTTCCACATATCAGAAAAGTAGAAACAGTAATAATAAGTGTAATTATTCCTTATATTTGTATGGTATATACAAAGATAGTCTCATAGTTACACTTATATTTGCTGTATCCAAAGACAGGCTTGTGGGATATAAAGGATCTAACAGTCACAGGAGTAAAGTTTATTGTTTGCATACAATTCTGCCGCCATGTTATTCCCAAATCTCTTCTAAGATGCTATTTCCCACTGACTCCATTTACTCCCCACATTTCTTCTCAGCATGTGGCTCTCTACAGTTATACGATCTGACATGCATGGTTAAAGAAAAACATGCAATCCTTTCCACAAATTACATCTTAGAAATATGATACCTGTTATACAATGGTGTGGCCACTAGAAGGGTGTAACAGAGAAGTAAAATATACTATGCTATGATTATCACTCCTCTTTCCCAAGGGTCTCAAATCCAGACAAATCATCCTCTCTAAAATACCAGAACTGTATTTCCAAGAAAAATAATGGGAACATATGAACACCATTTGATAATAAACTTTGCTCTTTTTTCTGCAATTTAGGATAATTCAGGCCAGCTCACAGTAATTTTTAGATCCTCTATGCTCTTCCAAGGTATAAATAGTCTTAAGTGCCCCATGAAGATCAACATTGGTTCAGAAATCTCTTTCCTGAAGATATCTTTGTTCTTTCATTTTAGTTTCATGGTGACCGCTATACATTTTTTTTTTTTACTTTATTTTACTCTACAATACTGCATTGGTTTTGCCATACATTGACATGAATCCACCAAGGAGTGCACTGAATGATACAGACAATTTGGGATAAAGTATTAAGGGAACAATTTATTTCCTTTACATATAGACAAGGTTGAAAAAGTGTCTTTTAACTTCCTCATAACAGCTTTTATAAACAAATAAATACATCATTTAGCCAGGGAAATACTATTATATATAACTTCTAAACCAGACATAGAAGATGATTAATTAGCTCCATTTTCTACCATATTAAGACAGGAAAATATCCTTCAGAAAAGAACAATGCTTTGGATATGTTACAAATCACCCAGTTCTCTCATTTTTTTTCCCTTTTGCTCTTCAGTCACAAATGTCAAGACCCTAAAATGCCTCATGAAATACAATGTTTCTGTTAACTCTGTTAAAAATTCACTCAATGAATATCTTCTTGCTCAAAAGTATGTTCATTTCCTCTAGCTACAACTGAACAAGGAGAAAGCATGATTTCTGAAGTCTATGTTGCAGTGGGCATACATCAAGGTTGAGTGTACTTACTACACTAGAAAATCAGCTTTCCATCTTTTATTATTATTTTTTAACTTTCACACTACTATCACATTCACAACACTCCTGGCTCAAGATGCATGAGGGTTTGGTCTGACCAAGAAATCATCTGTAACCCCAGCTGGGTGTCCTACAGTTTATCTCAATTCTGACACAATCTACCCGAGATAGTATCAGAACCCACAGGTTAAGGGCTTGGACATGACTGCTCCCTCCCCACTTCAGATGCCAATAACAAATCCAGGTTGTCACCTGTCCTCCTCCTTGGGTTTGATTAATTTGCTAGAGTGGGTCACAGAACTCGGGGAAAAATTCTTATGCTTACTGGTTGATCAAAGGCTATGAAAAAGATACAGCTGAACAGCCAGATGAAGAAGTCCATAGGGTTGAGTCTAGGAGGATTAAGTCTCAAGAGCAGGTGCTTTTGTCCCCATGGAGTTGGGGTGTGTCACCCTCCTAGTACGTGAATGTGCTCACTCACCTAGAAGCTCTCTGAAATCCATACCATTGGGATTTTTGTGTAGGCTTGCTCACAAAGGCATGATCAAATATTAGCTTCATTCCCTGATCCTCTCTTCTTTAGAGAAGTGGAGGGTTGTAGGGCTGAAAGTTTCAAGCATCTAATCGTGGCTTGGTCTTTCCTGTGACCAGCCCTCATCCAGGAGTCCACCCAGAGTTGCCTCATTAAAACAAACAACACTCCTATCACCCAGGAAATTACAAGGGTTTCAGGAATGCTGTGTCAGGAACTGGGTCAAAGATCAAGTAACAGATAGACAGCCTAGAAATAAACCTATGTATCTACGGGCCAGGAGTTGGTGATGGGCAGGGAAGCCGGATATGTATATTTCATGGGGTTGCAAAGAGTCGGACACGACTAAGCGACTGAACCGACAGACTGACTGACCTATGGTCAATCTACAACAAAAGAGACAAGAACATACGATGGAGAAAAGACAGTAAATATATGGTGCTGGTAAAACTGGACAGTAACACTTAAAAAAAAAGAAATTAGAACACTGTTTAACAGCATACACAAAAATAAACTCAAAATGGACTAAAGATCTAAATGTAACACTAGGTACTATAAAACTCTTAGAGGGAAAGCATAGGCAGACACTCTTCACATAAATCACAGCAATATCTTTTTGGATCCATCTTCCAGAGTAATAGAAATAAAAACAAGAATAAATGGGGCCAAATTAAACTCAAAAGCTTTTGCACAGAAAAGAAAACTATAAACAAAAAGACAACCCACAATGGGAGAAAATATTTGCAAACAATGCAACCAACACAGCATTGATTTCCAAAATTTACAAACAGCTCATGTGGCTCAAAATTTTTTTTTAATGTGTAGAAGATTTAAATAGACATTTCTCCAAATACAGATGGCCAAGAGGTACATGAAAAGACGCTCAACATCACTAATTATTAGAGGAGTATAAATTAAAACTGCAATGAGATATCACCTCACACCAGTTAGAATGGCTATCATCAAAAATCTATGAACAATAAATTCTAGAGAAGATGCAGAGAGAAGGAAACCGTCCTACACTGTTGATGAGAATGTAAATCCATACAGCTATTATGGGATTACAGAGAACAGTATGCTTAGTTTACTTAGGTTCCTTAAGAAACTAAAAATAGAGCAACCATATGATCCAGCAACTTCATTCCTGTGCATAAATCCAAAGAAAAATGAGTTTTGAAAGGATACTTGGATCCCAATATTCATTGCAGTGCTGTTTACAATAGCAAAGACGTGGAAACAACCTAAACATCCATTGACAGATGAATGGATAAAGATGTGGTCAGTATATGCAGTGGAATACTACTCAGCTGTAAAAAAAGAATGAAGAAATGCTTTTTGCAGCAACATCGATGAACCTGGAGATAGTCACACTAAGTGAAATAAATCAGAGAGGAAGACTAATATATGATATTGCTTATATGCAGAATCTTAAAAACATGATGCAAATGACCTTATTTACAAAACAGAACAAATTTATGGTTATTAAGAGAGAAAGGTATGGCAGGGGAGTAGACTGGGAGTTTGGGATTGACATGTACACACTGCTATATTTAAAACAGGTAACTATCAAGGATATACTGGATAGCCCAGGGAACTCTGCTCAGTACTCTGTAGTAACCTAAATGGGAAAAGAATTAGAAAAAGAAGAGATATGTACATATGTATAACTGAACCTCTTTACTGCACTCTTGAAACTAACACAATGTTTTTAAACAACTATAATACAAAATGAAAACATTTTGAAATAGGAATTTACAAAAGTTTTAAAAACTTGTGCCAGGAGCTGGGAGCAGAGACCAGTATGAATATTTTCGATTATCTCACACTTTCTTAAAGGGGAGTCTCTTGGATATTCACTGTGTCATTCGGTTTCTTAGTTTCTAAATGCTTTCAGCATCAAATTTAAATGTTAGTTACTAGATATAGGCACACTAAAGATGCTATGAAATTATAAGTGCTAGGAAAAGAAGGAACAGATTAACACCAAAATTAGTCAAGAGAATTTTAATGTGAGGGACCTTGAAAGAGCACTTATTTAAGAATTCAATACAACCATTATTCTCTAAGGAAACAATACATTATTATTTGTTTTTTGTTTTTTTTTTTTTTTAATTTATTTTTTTTTAAATTTTAAAATCTTAAATTCTTACATGCGTTCCCAAACATGAACCCCCCTCCCACCTCCCTCCCCACAACATCTCTCTGGGTCATCCCCATGCACCTGCCCCAAGCAAGCTGCACCCTACGTCAGACATGGACTGGCGATTCAATTCTTACATGACAGTATACATGTTAGAATTCCCATTCTCCCAAATCGTCCCACCCTCTCCCTCTCCCTCTGAGTCCAAAAGTCCGTTATACACATCTGTGTCTTGCATACAGGGTCGTCATTGCCATCTTCCTAAATTCCATATATATGTGTTAGTATACTGTATTGGTGTTTTTCTTTCTGGCTTACTTCACTCTGTATAATTGGCTCCAGTTTCATCCATCTCATCAGAACTGATTCAAATGAATTCTTTTTAACGGCTGAGTAATACTCCATTGTGTATATGTACCACAGCTTTCTTATCCATTCATCTGCTGATGGACATCTAGGTTGTTTCCATGTCCTGGCTATTATAAACAGTGCTGCGATGAACATTGGGGTACATGTGTCTCTTTCAATTCTGGTTTCCTCCGTGTGTATGCCCAGAAGTGGGATTGCTGGGTCATAAGGTAGTTCTATTTGCAATTTTTTAAGGAATCTCCACACTGTTCTCCATAGTGGTTGTACTAGTTTGCATTCCCACCAACAGTGTAGGAGGGTTCCCTTTTCTCCACACCCTCTCCAGCATTTATTGCTTGCAGATTTTTGGATCGCAGCCATTCTGACTGGTGTGAAGTGGTACCTCATTGTGGTTTTGATTTGCATTTCTCTAATAATGAGTGATGTTGAGCATTTTAAAAGCTTCTGTACAACAAAGGAAAATATAAGCAAGGTGAAAAGACATTATTATTTGAAAGTTCATCCTGAATTTGACTGAACAGTTTTAAATTGTGATGTATTTTATTTAAGTTTTTTGTATCTGTTTTAGTAAAAAAAAAAAAATCTGCTCTGATACTTATAAATTTAAAGTGATTTTAAAATATTAATGTTCAAAATACTGCATTGCAATTTTTAATTAAGTTTTAGGTTCGATGTACTATATACTCAGTGTTAGGTACCTTTAGCACTGTCTCATTTTCCATTATTATTATCAATCCTAAAGGCAATCAGTCCTGAATATTCATTGGAAGGACTGATGCTGAAACTGAAACTCCAATACTCTGGCCACCTGATGCAAAAAACTGACTCCCTGGAAATGACCCTGATGCTGGGAAAGATTGAAGGCAGGAGGAAAAGGGGATGACAAAGGATGAGATGGTTGGATGGCATCACCGACTCGACGGACATGAGTTTGAGCAAGCTCCTAGAGTTGGTGATGGACAGGGAAGCCTGGCACGCTTCAGTCCACGGGGTCACAAAGAGTTGCACACAACTGAGCAACTGAACTGAACTGAACTTATAGCTAAGTGACACATTATGGATCAATGAAAAAGCTGAAGTTTGTATTTACTAAGTAAATAAAGTCACACAAATAATAACGCATCTAAAAATAAAATTCAAACCTTTACTACATGTCAGACCCTGTGTACAAAATGACAAAGCAATGTGTTTGACTTTAAGGAGATTCTATGACATCTTTTGCAGTTTGGGCCGCAGTTTTTCTTTTGCCTGTGTACACGATCTTTTGATGTGTAACAGCGTCGCTCCTCTAATCAAGAGGCACAGTTTAGCTCCTACCACCTTAAATCTGCATTGTCCCTGTGTCTTCTTCTGACAAACAGAATGGGACATAAATGATGCTGTGCCAGTTCTGAGCTGGTATGTCAGCCTGTTCTTGGAAACTAGCTTAGTGGCCATTAATTAATTGACTAGCTTGCTGGATGATGAGAGACACAGAGCCCAGTTGCCCCTATCACCCCAGCCAACAGCCAGCCAAAACAGAGCCACAGATGCGTGCGTAAACACAGCCAAGACCAAAGGGCCCTCTAGTTGAGTGCAGTTCGAATTGCTAACTCACGAAACCAAAAGCTAATATTTAGTGGCTGCTTTAAGCAATTAAGTTCAGGGGTTGACATTTATACAAGAAAATTTATCTGATACTTTCAACATCTTTCCCACAAATTTTAATTAAGAAGAGAGAGGAAAATAACTCCTATAGCTAGGAGAATAGGATTTTTTTTTTTTCTTCTGTAAATGGATGGCTTCTGATATGGTCCTTTAAGGAGAATCAGAAATTTGAATTGAAAGAACCATACCGCAGTTAATGTTGGAAGCTCTTTGTGGACATTGTTACACATATGAAGCATCTTACAGCCATAAATTAAATCCCAGTCAAAGTATTTGGATGAGTGTGGTAAGGGTCTGACATTTGTTTTTCAGTTTTCACATCTTAACTAAGAATGTGTAGCTCTTATATCACAAACTTATTGTAAGACTCAATTGACAAGTATAAATACTTAAAACAGCACATACTATGTACTAACTATTAGTCACTAGCGTTGGATGCCAAGTTTAGAGTTTGATTTGCTATGTTTACCTATCAGAATGATTCTGTACTGTTTATGGGCATGCACACTCATGCATGTGAGCTGAAGCACAGAAAGTGGGAAAAGAAACATCTAGAAAAGCAGAAGCATAAATGCAGAATTGGCATATTTGGCTACACATCTGGAAAGTGATTTGTAGATTTACAAAGAATTTTTATATTGTCATGTCCACAGCCAAAGAAACTGAATAATTCAAAAAACACTCATTGAGGAACTTCTATACTTCAGGCACTGTATTAAATAATGCTTATGGAACGGAGGAGCAACTATAGATAACATTAAATTTATGGACCCTGAAAATGTTGCAATTCAGCAAGCTTCCCTTTTTACATTTCCCAACAGAAAGCTTAAATAAAAACATTCTGCCCAGTTCTAGCAAGCATACCTCTTTGTGTATTAACATTGTCCCAGTATAAAGTTATTCTCCGACTACAACCCTTTTCTTTTTCTAATACACTAAATTAGTGACTTTATTTCAGCTTTTTCTGTTTTGAATAAGGAGAAACCAACACATAGAGAAAAAAATCCTTTACAAAAGCAGTCACTCCTACATTCCTTGGCTTTAGAATGTGAGTCACAAAGCTCTATTCAAAACCAACTTTTCATAATCACTAATTTATAAACTGAACAGACAAGAGACTCTAAAAAATTTGTTTGCATTTATAAAGTTTGCCTCTGCTTCTTCCGTGCATCAGTTACTCCCTATTGTGTCAATACTTAGAACCTCCTTTTTGATTTTTACTATTGATTTAAGAGGGTTTCTCAACCCTGTCACTATTGACATTTTGGATTAGATGGTTAGGAGGTTTTCCTGCAGACTGTTTAGAGCAGTATCCCTGGCCTCCAATATCCCCCCTCTCCCAACTGTCACAGCCAAGAATATTTTCAGATATTGTCAAATGTCCCCTAGGTGCAGAACCTCTGATTTAAGGAATTAATTATTTGGCAAAATGTTTATTAAGAGTTTGCTTCATTTATTTGTTTATTGACAATACTTTTGGCAATGACACGGAATAAGCTAAGAGTCTAAATGACCTCACAGCTGACATTGAGTAAACACATGAAATTACAAAGTATGTCAACGACTTTCCAAATTTTAAAATATAGAAACAAACTGTCTCCAGAATAACCAAGCTTACAAACAGTGGAAAGTATATTTCTCTTTGAAAAAAACATGTATGTCTCATTAATTACTATGTCAACAGGAAAAAAAAAATCTTATATAGCAAATGGTGGAAAGAAACGTATATTTTTATTGAATATTTTCTTTTATTTATAAAACACCCACAATTCAGTTCTGCTGAGCTATTGTACTCGTGTGCAATAACACCATTATGTTAATATAACAGATGTCTTTCAGACTGTCAAACATTAATTACAATTAACTAGAGTGTTTTTAAAATAAGATTAAATTGAGACTTATTTTGAATTATAGTGCAACAAGCTAATATTCTTTTTTCAAAGACTGAGTATTGACTGATCATGGTAAATAGCGATCACAAGATAAATTAAAAAAAAAAAGAAAATCCTCAGGGGGGAAATGTGGTATTTTGTGTGCTATCTTTGAAGCAGTTCTGTCTTTTGCATGGAATGAAGTATATATTTGTTACTTCCAAAGTATAAACCTGTAGTATTTAATACTGGTGGAACAAATTGTCAATTTTCAAATCTCTATCAAGACTTACCAAGGGTTCTAAAATCATTTGGTATAATAATTTTAATAAATCTATAATAATTTGTTTCTATCCATAGAAAAGGAGATTGTAATTTTTTATATATTTTTCAAGCAGGAGGCTCAAAACAGTAAAACTACGATTAAATAGTATAATATCTGAACAGATCATTTTTGCCTCATAAATCTAAAAATCCCTGAAATGCACTCATATAATACATACCAATTTGGTTTGTCGCCTTTTGACTTATATTACAAATTTTACTACGGTTCAAACAGATGCTGAAGTACAATGTATTAAAGCCATATTATGAAAAAAAGCTACTCCCTAGATTAGATATTAATGTGTGAGCTCTGCTGACCACATACAACTCACTATTCTAAAATGGTGGGAGTTAAAGTTATGTGGTACTCTTTAAACTTCACTAACTTTCAAATCAAATTTAATCTCAAATTCCTAATGTAACACTTACTATACAAGTGAACAGAGGCAACTCATCTAACATCTACCTTCATCTAAAACCCTTGTCTATAATGTCTGGATAATTAGAATACCCATACCCATCAATTTGCTGCTATTTTTTTTTTTTTTTATGTATTTTGCTTTTGCTTAGCCCTATCCTAGGAAAATGTTGAGTGAATATTAGCTCCACTAAGTTCCCATACGGGGAAAACCAAAATTTGACCTATGACACAGGTTACCAACATTCTTGGTGTATTCCTGGTATTTGTAGAAAGGAGCCAGTGATTCTAACAAAAATAATATGTAATAGACTTTTGAGCTTCTGACCTCTGCAACTGTTCAGATAATAACGCTTTGTTACTTTAGGCCACTGAGTTTGTGATTTATGTTAGCAATAGAAAGCTAATATAGATTTCTGTTTATCCTTTTTCCCAAAGATATCTCTCTACAATCCACCTTTCTTTTCTCAAATAACTCCCTTGTATCCTTACACCTTAAAGAAAGTCAGTCAAGTCTTAACTTGATATCCAGCACAATTCAACTCTTGGTTTTAGCCAACATTCTTCTCTAATATCTCAATACTGCTGCTGCTGCTAAGTTGCTTCATTTGTGTCTGACTCTGTGCAACCCCATAGACAGCAGCCCACCAGGCTCCCCCGTCCCTGGGATTCTCCAGGCAAGAACACTGGAGTGGGTTGCTATTTCCTTCTCCATCTCAATATTAATACTATAAATAATACTATAACAGGGGAGTTTCATCCGAGCTACACCGATCTCTTACTCTTAAAGTTAAATGCATGCACAGGATTTTGTTATTATTGGAAAAACGAAGAAACACTTCAAACAAAACATTTGGAAAGGGCATTTCCTTGGTTCATGTAACTGAAAAATCCAAGTTTGTATTAATCAAAACCATATCCAGATCCTTGAATAATATCCTCTGGGATCTATCACCATCTTTTATGTCTATGTGTTTCTGTTGACTTTCTTCTCATACTTTCTCTACAATATAGCACAAAGTTTACATTCTACAGATATTGCAAACTAGCAGAAAGAGAATTTTCTTAAAAACTCCAACAAATGTATCAAATACGGCTCCGATTTAGACTGAATTTCCCAGAAAGTGGAGATTGAAGCAAGGATTAAAGTGCTAACAGTTTTGTTTTATGTTTTTTTAAATAGGTTCAGACCAAGGCAGTGAAGGTAAGGAAAAATGAAAGTGAGATAAATAAAGATGTGCTACATTACAATATAAGGCTTTAACACGCTATTTATTCTTCAAAATGTGCCGCAGAGACAAGGCTGCAATACTCCTAAGCTGGCATATTCACTGGGCACAAGAGACTTCTCAAGGACTGAATGGAGAACCCCTATCTGTAACTCAGAACAGGAAAGTGGAACCTTCTTATATCCCATTTTCTATTATTTTATGTTGCCCTCTGTTTCATACTATGGTGTTTATCCCAGACTCAGAGTGGAGTGACAACCTGCACAATGAGAGTCTTCAAATGAAAAAGAGATAACTTGTTAATAAATATTATAACTAAAATAAAATTTTTTTTCAACTGTAATCTCAACATTTTTTCCATTCTGATATCTTCGAAGTTTATCAGTTCTGACGGGTATTCCAGTACCTTTAAAATCACCTGAAGATATAAGAACTATAAACCACTGAGTTAAATCCCTTTAGGGCAAACTGATATTTGGTGCTACCCTATGCAAACTCCACAATTCTCAGTTTAGGCAGATGTCTTTACCACAACAACTTTTCTTGAGCTTCCTTATGCACTTATCTCTATGACAAAGGCATTGTATATAAGGTCTCATTAAGCCTTCACAACAATCCAGGGAAGTAGTGACTTTCAGAGATGAGGAAACTGCTTCAAAGAGCTTGCATAAAAATAAACAGGAATTAAACTGTGGAGCTGATATTCAAACAGAGATCAGTCCACACCCTAAATCATTATGCTTTCCTGAATACCTGGTGTACTTTTTGCCTAATGAAACTTCTTTACTTATTTATACATGTCCACAATGTTACTTATGGGCTTCCCTGGTGACTCAGTGGTAAAGAATCCACCTTCCAAAGCACGAGATGTGGGTTTGATCCCTGGGTCAGCAAGATCCCCTGAAGAAGGAAATGGCAACCCACTACAGTATTCTTCCCTGGGAAATTTCATGGACAGAGGAACCTGGTGGGTCCATGGGGTGGCAAATGAGTCAGACAAAACTTAGTGACTAAGTAACACAGTAACATGTAATGTAAGCAATCCTGAGGATCTAGTTCAAATGTTCTACTACCTGAAATCATTGCCCACTGTCCCAGGCAGAAGGGACTGCTCCCTATCTAAGAGTTTCTACAATTTGTGATTTGAGCATCATTAATATTTGTTTTGAACATACCATGATGGAAACTGCATTTTACAATATTTTTATTGGAAAAAAATACATTCAAGAAATCAAAAACATAATAAGTATACTATTTGATGAATTTCTACAGGGGAAACAGACATTTGTAACCAACAAACAGAACATGACCAAAATAACAGACACTCCTTTAAAAAAATTTTTTTATTTCCTATCTCTATCCTCCAAAATAACTTATTCTGATTTCTAAGAGCACGCACTAGTTTCAGGCAGCTGTTCCTTTAAGTTCTTCATAGCTAATTTATTTAACATTCACAACCATTCTAGGCATCGACAGAAACTAAATAACTTACTCAAAGTAATACAGTTACTGAGGAGTGCAGAGTTAGGATTTAAATTCTAGCAGTTAGCTGCAAATACCACCATTTATCCTGTACTTCTACATGATTCATATGGCAAATAGTATCTTGCATCTTGTTTTCACACTCAGTTTAGTTCAGTTCAGTTGCTCAGTCGTGTTCGAATCTCTGCAACCCCATGAATCACAGCAGGCCAGGCCTACCTGTCCATCACGAACTCCTGGAATTCATCCAAACTTATGTCCATGGAGTCAGTGATGCCATCCAGCCATCTCATCCTCAGTCATCCCCTTCTCCTCCTGCCCCCAATCCCTACCAGCATCAGAGTCTTTTCCAATGAGTCAACTCTTTGCATGAGGTGGCCAAAGTACTGGAGTTTCAGCTTTAGCATCATTCCTTCCAAAGAAATCCCAGGGCTGATCTCCTTCAGAATGGACTGGTTCGATCTCCTTGCAGTCCAAGGGACTCTCAAGAGTCTTCTCCAACACCACAGTTCAAAAGCATCAATTCTTCGGTGCTCAGCTTTCTTCACAGTCCAACCCTCACATCCATACATGACTACTGGAAAAACCATAGCCTTGACTAGATGGACCTTTGTTGGCAAAGTAATGTCTCTGCTTTTCAATATGTCATCTAGGTTGGTCATAACTTTTCTTCCAAGGAGTAAGTGTCTTTTAATTTCATGGCTGCAGTCACCATCTGCAGTGATTTTGGAGCGCCCCCCCCCCCCCCAAAATAAAGTCTGACACTGTTTCCACTGTTTCCCCATCTATTTCCCATGAAGTGATGGGACCAGATGCCATGATCTTACTTTTCTGAATGTTGAGCTTTAAGCCAACTTTTTCACTCTCCTCTTTCACTTTCATCAAGAACCTTTTTAGTTTCTCTTCACTTTCTGCCATAAGGGTGGTGTCATCTGCATATCTGAGGTTATTGATATTTCTCCTGGCAATCTTGATTCCAGCTTCTGCTTCATTCAGCCCAGCATTTCTCATGATGTACTCTGCATATAAGTTAAATAAGCTGGGTGACAATATACAGCCTTGATGTATTCCTTTTCCTATTTGGAACCAGTCTGTTGTTCCATGTCCAGTTCTAACTGTTGCTTCCTGACCTGCATATAGGTTTCTCAAGAGGCAGGTCAGGTAGTCTGGTATTCCCATCTCTTTCAGAATTTTCCACAGTTTATTGTGATCCATACAGTTGTGGTTATATCTTATTTCTCTAAGGTAGAGGGTAGCATCCTGAAGTACAAAGTTTATATCTAATTCATCTTGGTAACTTGTTTAATATTCACTGTAGCCTATAGCATATTCAACAAATATTTGCTGGTTGATTAAACAGAGGAATGAATGAGATGAAACAAATAAATGTTCATTTAAAATGTTGTTCAATGACACTTTAGAACTTTGGCAACATTGTAATGATTTTTACCCACAGTTTAAGGCATTCCTTTTTGTAAATTTCTTATTGTTACCACAGAACACATTTCAGTAAGCCCTAAATCACTCAGCCTTTTCCAGTAATTGGGCATTTTCCATTAAATATAGTTGCATAAACAGCAAAACTCAGTGCAAAAACTCGTAATGTTGTCTGATGAGATTTGGACGAAGGAGAATTTCACCTTCATATGAATAGTCTCTACTCAGCCAGCATCTTTCAGCTTCAGATTACAAAGTACTTATCTGTTTAATTTTTTCCTCTACTGACATTTCTTATTGCTGTAAGTAAGATGCCTTTGAAAAATGCCTTTCCACCACTTCCTCAGAAGTAGCAATGCTTACTTGTTAAAATATATTCTTCCCCCAGTACTTACAACCAATATTTCTATTAGTGTAAATGATTAAGTTACAGAAGCAACATCAGTTAATGTCAACGCTAAATCCTTCTGGGTTAGTTCTGGTTAAGACTTTAGAGATTAACATGCTGAACTCTTTATGGTCCAGAAAGATGACGTGAGCAGACCAATGTCACCAGCTTGCTAACAGAATGGAATGCTATGAAATTTCCATCTTACAAACTTTCAGCACTATATTCATCCTACCCCTAAATAAATGCAGTATCTTCTCCCCTCTTAGATTAAGGCCAGGCAGGACCATCTTTCATGATCTTGCTCTATGTTCATTGTTCATCTCTTTTCAACTTACCCAAGGCAGGAGAGTCCCTCTACTCCAAACCATGCCTTCCTTTCCCTTCTTCTGTCTCTCACCAGAAAGCTCTGGATAGCTCCCACAACACTGACCACATGGTTGTGAAACAGATGTCAGAAACTTCTTGAAGTTCAGATGGATGTTTAGTTATCCTCTACCAGCACAGTCACAAAGTCTGTACTGAACTCACATTCAAGGATGGATTTCCATTTGTGTCTCAGATTCTATTTGAAAGTTGTAATTTTCACTAGATTAAATTTAAAAAAATACCCTTGTGCATTTAAATGCAATTTTGACCAGTTGTTAGTTAGCAGACAATGAGGATTTTTTTGAAAATAGCAATATATTTTCTTGGCCACACAGCCTGTGGAATCTTAGTTCCCCAACCAGGGACCAAATCCAGGCCCTCAGTAGGGAAAGCATGGAGTCCTAATCACTGGACCACTGGGGAATTCCCAAGAAATGGATTCTTAAAATTTGATAAGCTCCGTTTGAATCAGTTATAATGAGGTAGATGAAACTGGAGCCTATTATACAGAGTGACATAAGCCAGAAAGAAAACACCAACACAGTATACTAACGCATATATATGGAATTTAGAAAGATAGTAACAATAACCCTGTATGTGAGACAGCAAAAGAGACACAGATGTATAGAACAGTCTTTTGGACTCTGTGGGAGAGGGCAAGGGTGGGAAGATTTGGGAGAATGGCATTGAAACATGTATATTATCATATGTGAAATGAATCTCCAGTCCAGGTTCGAGGCATGATACAGGATGCTCGGGGCTGGTGCACTGGGATGACCCAGAGGGATGGTATAGGGAGGGAGGAGGGAGGGGGCTTCAGGATGGGGAACACATGTACACCGGTGGCATATTCATGTCAATGTATGGCAAAACCAATACAATATTATAAAGTAATTAGCCTCCAATTAAAATAAATAAAATTTGAAAAATTTCGCTAAACCCCATGTGGCAGGGTAAATAGTGCCTCCTCTCCCCCAGATGGCTACATTCAAATCCCTAGAACCTGGAAGTGTGCTGCTTTGTAGTAATACTCATTGGAAGGACTGATGCTGAAGCTGAAGCTCCAGCGCTTTGGCCACCTGATGCAACTAGCCAACTCATTGCAAAAGACCCTGATGCTGGGAAAGATTGAGGGCAGGAGGGAAAAGGGACAACAGAGGATGAGATGGCTGGATGGCATCACCGACTCAATGGACATGAGTTGGAGCAAACTCCCGGAGATAGTAAAGGACAAGGAAGTCTGGCATACTGCAGTCCATGGGTCACAAAGAGTCGGACATGACTGAGCAACTGAACAATAACACATGTAAAAGAGACTTTTTAAGTGTAATTCAGTTATGGATTATGAGATAGAGATTACCCGGGATTATCTACATGGGCCTAACATAATGGCAAAGTTCTCTTAAAAGGAGAAGGGAAGGTCACAGTTAGAAAAAAAAACCAAAGTGATGACGGGGCAGAGAGGCAGAGAAAGTGATCGGAGGATGGTGTGCTCTTGGGAGAAGGATGGGACCACAAGCCAAGAAAGGCAGGAGCCTGTATAAACTAGAAAAGACAAAGAAATGGATTCTCCCCTCAAGCCTCCGAAAGGAGAACAACCTTGTTAATCCAGCTAGATTTCTGATCTCCAGAATTCTAAGATGTTTTACTTTATGGAACCATGTTTGTGGTAATTTGTTATAATAGCAATACGAAACTAACCCTCCTCATGCTAAAAATTGTGAGACGAGAAACTCAGATGTTCAGATTGCATATAGAAAGAAAAAAAGAGAACCTCAGATTAAAGTATAAAAATAATAGCTGGAATAGTTTAAGAATTTACATTGATTACCTAGAAAAAAGAAATAGGAAAGATGTCAGAATTCACTTCCTTATTGTATTTGAATGATAATGTTCAACTGTATGGAATGATAAAAATCTTATGCAATTCCCATTGTACAGATTGGTTAGGTTGATTGCCAGTTAAATAAAATATTGTCAACTTCAAGTAAAAGTTTATATTAAAGAACCTCTGTAAGGTTTAACAATTAATATATGTCCTTAACTTATTTTGGAAAATTTTAATAGTGAGGAAGATATACAATGTGCCAGTTTAGGCAGGTGTGTGTGTATGTGTGTGTTGAATCACTCTCTGGTTCCTTATTAACAAGAGTTACTTTGAGTTTGAAAAAGAAAAGAAACCCTTAATAAAATTTAGAATTTAAATGTTATGTATTCTCCCATATGAAATTCTTTCAGTCAACTAAATTTTAGATGTTACAAAGTGTCACACTAGGGCCAGTTACGAAAGTAACTTGGTAAAGAATTGGAGTAGGCAGAACCACGAAGGTTAGGGCAAGCATGCCGTAAGTTGAATTACGGCTCCCTAAAAGATGCTCACAGTCTAATGCCTGGAATCTGTGAATGTTACCTTCTGTGGAAAAAAAAAAAAAAGGACTTTGCAAATGTAATTCAAGATTCTGAAGTGGGGAGATTATCCTGGGTAATTCAGGTGGGCCTTAACTGTATTTGGGCTTCCCTGGTGGCTCAGATGGTAAAGAATCCGCCTGCAATGTGGGAGACCTGGGTTTGACTCCTGGGTTGGGAAGATTCCCTGGAGAAGGGAACGGCTACCCATTTCAGTATTCTGGCCTGGAGAACTCCATAGACTGTACATTCCATGGTGCTGCAAAGTGTCAGACACTTAGGAGAGAAAGTCAGAAGTAGATTTAACACAGAAGAAAAGGAGAACGTGGCCACAGAGACAGAGATCTGAAGCATGCGGCCAAGGAAGGCCAGCTGCCACTGGACGCTGGTGAGGCAAGAAACAGATTCTGTCTTAGAGCTTCCAGAGTACAACCCTAGCGGCACCCAGGCTTCAACCCACTTACACTGCATTTCAGACTTCTTAGCTCTATCTTAAAATAAATGTCTGTTGTTTTAAGCCACCAACTTTATGGAAATTTGTTACAGTAGCCAAAGGAAACTAATATAGATTTCAATACCTGAGAATGGGGTGTTGCTATAACAAATACTAAAGATTTAGAAGTGGTTTTGGAATCAGGTAATAAGTAGAGGCTCAAAGAGTTTTGAGGCTGACTTAAAGTGCTGGTAGGAATATGGGCATTAAAGGCTCTACTGCTGAGAGCTCAGAAAGAAGCTAAGAGCATGAAAGTCTATGCTATCTTAGAGAATACTTACATTATCATAATCAGAATGTTGGTAGAAGTATGAATGTTGAAAGCACTGCTGCTGAGAACTCAGAGGAAAATGAGGAATGTGATTCTGGGAGCTGGAGGAAAGAGTGCCCTTGTTACACAGCGACCGAAGGCTGAATTCTGCCCACCAGCTATGAAGAAGGGCTTCCCTGGTGGCTCAGATGGTAAAGAATCTGCCTGCAATGCAGGAGACCTGGGTTCAACCCCTGGAGGAGAGCATGGCAACCCACTCCAGTATTCTTGCCTGGAGAATCCCCATGAACAGAGCAGCCCATGGGGCTGCAAAGAGTTGGACATGACTGAGCAACTAAGCCCAGCATAGCACAGCTATGAAGAAAGTGGATTTTGTAAGGGATTAACTTGAGTATTTATCTAAGAGTTCCAAGCCATGTAGTGAAGGTGTGGCCATATTTGTTTCTGTTGATAATAATAAAATGTAAGAGGAAAGAGATAAATTGAGAAAGAACTGGTAAACAAAAAGAAACCAGGTCTTAAAAATGATTCAGGAGATTCTCAGACTATCCAGATTACAAAAGATGCTAAAACTAGGAAATTCACTGTTAGCAAAGTGTGCTCTGAAGAGAAAGTCATGGATGTGGTTGGATACTCACTAGCTGGTCCCTCAGAAGAATCAAAAGGTTAGAGCATCCCCTCCTCACACAGAGGGTTCTTTGAAAAGATGAAGCCTGTGACTTAAGGATCCCCTCAAAAATCTCCATGGAAGGATAAAGATGAGCTTATACAGAAAAAGAACTTAAAATCAAGCAAACAATATTTAATGGGTTTCTTAGGTTTTATTCTCCAAACCAGTAATTTTAATATACATTGCTGCTGCTGCTGCTGCTGCTGCTGCTGCTGCTGCTGCTGCTAAGTCACTTCAGTCGTGTCCAACTCTGTACAACCCCATAGACGGTAGCCTACCAGGCTCTCCCAACCCTGGGATTCTCCAGGCAAGAACACTGGAGTGGGTTGCCATTTCCTTCTCCAAAGCATGAAAGTGAAAAGTGAACATTACTTTATTTAAAAATATGATGATACCTCAAGTATAATTGTTCCCATTTTATATGCACAAATATATCAGTTTTTTGTTTGCAAGCAACAGAGATCACTACAATTAAATTAAAAATAGAAGTCAGTAAAAAGTTATCAGGCAGCTCATAAAAGTGAAGGAGAACATAAAATATTCGACACTGGAAGAATAAAATCCAGATGAGTTTTGGGCAATCAGGACAAATAGAGAATGCTTTCAGGAAGATTCTAACAGAATAAATCAGTTCTAAATCTTCCCTGTTGGTATATCACTTTTCTCGGGAGTTCGTTTACCTATTGGAAGAGGCTGGTTGACTTAGTTTGTGCAAAGAACTCACCTTCTGTTCTATCAGATATCAGAATTACAAAATGGAAAGCCCCGTTAACAACACACATGCAATGGGGACTTCCCTCATGGTCCAGTGGCTAAGATTCCAGGCTCCCGATGCAAGGGACCCAGGGTCAATCCTGATCGGGATTGATCCACTGATACACCCAACATGGCACAACCAAGAGCTCACAGGCAGCAGCTACAGATCCAGAGCTCACAGGCTGTAACTAAGATCTTGTACAGCTTAATTAATTAATTAAAAAAAAAAAAAGAACACATGCAATGGGAAAGACAGTTTCTCCAAAACTGAAGGGAGATGCTGAAGGAAAGAGAAAAGGATGCTAACCAGACTAAATGTAGACAGGAAGTGAATGTCCTCTGTAATGATGGCTAAAGTGCCCCAGTGTCTTTCACAAAGTCACCTAGCCAGGTAATATTAATAGCTGAGCCTTGACTCAGACTACTTGATTTAAATTACATTCTATACAATTATAACATAGTTGCTAACCTTCTCCCAAGGGAATTCAGTTTTCCCACATATACAGTGAGAAAAAAAAATGAAGACCATGGCATCCAGTCCCACCACTTCATGGGAAATAGATGGGGAAACAGTGGAAACAGTGTCAGACTTTATTTTTGGGGCTCCAAAATCACTGCAGATGTTGACTGCAGCCATGAAATTAAAAGACGCTTACTCCTTGGAAGAAAAGTTATGACCAACCTAGATAGTATATTTAAAAGCAGAGACACTACTTTGTCGACTAAGGTCCATCTAGTCAAGGCTATGGTTTTTCCAGTGGTCATGTATGGATGTGAGAGTTGGACTATGAAGAAGGCTGAGCGCCAAAGAATTGATGCTTTTGAACTGTGGCATTGGAGAAGACTCTTGAGAGTCCCTTGGACTGCAAGGAGATCGAACCAGTCCATTCTGAAGGAGATCAGCCCTGGGATTTCTTTGGAAGGACTGATACTGAAGCTGAAGCTCCAGTACTCTGGCCACCTCATGCGAAGAGTTGACTCATTGGAAAAGACTCTGATGCTGGTAGGGATTGGGGGCAGGAGGAGAAGGGGACAACTGAGGATGAGATGGCTGGATGGCATCACTGACTCGATGGACATGAGTTTGAGTGAACTCCGGGAGTTGGTGATGGACAGGGAGGCCTGGTGTGCTGTGATTCATGGGGTCGCAAAGAGTCAGACACAACTCAGCAACTGAACTGAACTGAACTGACCTGTAAGGGATCTTCCAACATTTGGTGTCCTCCTTATATGATCCAGCTTATTGCTCTTAGGAACTGGAATTTTTGTTTTTAATCACTGACAACAGATATATTCCCTTTGTTCTTATTTACATAGACAGAAGCTATGTAGTGACAAGGTCTCTTCAAGGCTGGAATACGTCCTTAACAACATGAGCAAAATAGCATCTGGTATCAATCTTGTCCCACTGACTTGACTGTAGTGATTTAAAAGCTTTCATTCTTTGAATTCAAAAATCTAATTTTTAATGCACTTTCTGTCAGCTGTTTTCCTAGATTGTAAATGAGTTTCTGTCATCCTGACAGACTTTCAGATAAATTGAAACTTAACTAGGGGGAAGAAAATAAATGTTAAAAAATGATTTTGTTCTGAATAGAATAAATGTGATATACATTTTGGTTACTTTCCCTCTAAATTGTCATTGGTTTCTCTGCATTCGTAAGCTGATGAATCTCTGTGATGATCAACTACTTCTGTAATTTACTGTCTGACAATAGATTGTAAAAAAAATTGCCATGCTGACATTGACTGAACCCATTAAGCATTATTCCTTTTCAAATACATGACCTGAAGAAAAACTCAAATCATTTTTCCCCACCATAACCAAAAATTACTGAGCATTTCAGCTATTATTTCCTCCAAGTGTTCACTTTAATTGGGTAAGTAATCATTTTCTTTGAGAAAAAAGTCATTAGGTTGGCCAAAGGTGGGTAAGCAGACAATAGTGCAGTTCTCAGTAACTGGTAAAGAACCAGAAAACAGGGAAGTTCAGCTAGGGAGAGAAGGGACATGTGGAAGGGTAGGGTGGAAAAGAGAGAGGCAGAGATGTAGAGAAATTAATGAAGTGGTATTTAATGTCAGAGGAACATCTGACGACCCAAAGCTTTCTACACTAATAGTTCAAAGTTCTGCGTTCTCTCAAAATACATATAATCATCCATATTTGTAAAGCAATTGATTAGTTAAACGTAATGCCACTTCTCTCCTCAAAATCTCAAAATATACCTTAAGTTCCTTTTACAGATGGGGAACCTGAGGCTGCATGAGGACAAGTGACTTAATCCACAGTTGGCTGGCGGCAGAGATGGTATTAGAACCAGGTCTCTGGCTCTGGTGTAATTTCCACCCCACCCCACTGACTTTATACCAGAGCTCTTTCAATAACGTCCACCAGTTAATTAGATCCTTCTTTCCATGGAACGTCCCTGAAAAAGCTTTTGCTGTTGCTTTGGAGAATGTTCTCCACCAAGACACCCTATAATCTTTGAAGACAGCCTTAGATTAAGGCTCTGGCATTTTTGAACTCTACAAGGATGACTGCCACCTTTCCTGGTTGAGAAGATAAAGCGTTTGTTCACTTTAACCTGAAGAATTCTACTTAATTGCCAGAGAAGAAGTGTTGTTTGGGCATCCTCTATCTGAGTAATCTTCCTTCTAATTTTTCACTGGCTGTTTGTCACTGGAAACACAGTTAAGTCATTCAGTTTCCAGGTCTAAGATAGGAATAGGTACATGATTCTTATAAGAATTATATAAGCTGGACTTCTCTGGCAGTCCATTGGTTGGGAATTCCCCCGCCAGTGCAGGGGACACGAGTTTGATCCCTGGTCCAGGAAAATCTCACACACAAAGGGGCAACTAAACCCATGTGCCCCAACTGCTGAAGCCTGCATGCCTAGAGCCTGCGCTCTGCAACAAGAAGGGCCACTGCAATGAGAAATATGTGAAATCACACATGCTGGAGTAGCCCCAAGCCACTGCAACTAGAGCAAGCCATGACTCGCGAAGAGATCCCAATACAGCCCAAAACACTAAAATTATACGAGCTCATGCATGAAAACCACACTGCACATGCAAAATAGTAATATTAATGAGGTCATACTCTAAAGCGAGGGCAAATGTTTGCTTGAGATGACTGAGCATTATACAGAAATGGAAAGATTATGTTATAGAAGGTTGATAGCAGATACGGTTTGTGCCTCACCCATGTCTCTTCAGGACTCACCAACCCTCGGCTTGCTGTAGCTTCCTAAAGCAAGCCCGAGAGGAAATTCTCTGGCATGCCTGGCTGGTGACAGGGACGCCAGGATTACGGATTCTGATCTCCCAGAGACTACCCCTCAGCCAGTAGAGAGTTGATGTACAAATATTCCCAATTCCTCTCCCCTCAAGTGGAACAATGCTAAGGAATTTTTTTTTAACAGTATCAGTTGTACTACACTCTTGATTATTTTAAAGAAATAGGTCCCAGAGAAGCGGAACAAATCAAATGGAAAATGTTTATGTTTACTCTCTCCCCATGCCCTCCCTCTATGACTGTCTGGCATCACTGACTTCATGCAGAGTATATGGGCATGCCAGTTAACTAACCATAGCATTTTATGACCCTGTGAGAGGAATGAATGTCAAAGATGTATAAGCATTAGGAAGCTTTCTTCTATAAATCATAACGCTGAACTTACTGGTAGTGCTGTAAATCTTGAAAAAGAAATCAAAGTAGGTAGCCTCAGGATCTTCTCTTGTATTTTTCTAAATGATTGATAGGGTGAAAGGAGGGGCAACTAGAGTAAAATGATGGAAATTTATTTTCATCCCAGAGACTATCAAATCTCTGTAAAATGTTTTCTTTATTTTGTCTTTACTTCAAGCTTGAACTAATTCATTGCTTGACTCATGGGGCACATTACATGTATATGGCCAATAAAATATCATTAAAAATCTTCTGGTCCAGTGATCTATTTCAAATGTCTATTCTAAGTTACCACAGTACGCTAAGGCCATGGAAGCAAGGGAATGCATCCTAACAGTCACACCTGTACTTGCAAATCTAACTTTATCTGCATCTCGCTCTACCTTGGTACATATTTATTTTTCATGCAACCAACAAACCAACACCCATGTACACATATGTACAAATGTACAAATATGTATGTATATAAAATATACATATTTATGTGTTAATTTGTTGCTATTATAGAATTATTAATTATGCAATTAAGAATTCTTAAATAGAGAATTACTATTCAGAGATGCCCTCATTTTTGGAACCAGACTGCTTGTGTTTGAATTTCATCTCTGCCGCTTATGGTCTGGATGACCATGAACAGTTTACTTAACCTCCCTGAGCCTCAGTTTTCTTATTTTTCCCTTAAAAAAGGATGGCAAAGAAAGGGGGAGATGTCAATTTTACCTGCCTCTAAGAGTTATTCTGAGGATTAGATGTGTTAATAAATGCAAATATAGAGCTTAGGAATAAGGACTGCATCAGCATTTGCATTAACTTCACATATTCTGTCAACCTTTTATTAACCACACATCACCAACACACACACACATACATATGTGTGTATATATATATGTATATATATATGGATAAAAATCATCCATATCTTTTGTTGAATACTATACAGGTATGGTATTAATTATTATATGCACATAGCATAGTGAGTAGATAAGGTGATTTGGTGATGATGTTGACTACTCCCATTAAAAGGCAATCTCCCTCCTGTGGGGAGTTAAGCAGGGCCCCACTGGGTGCTCCATGATAACTCCAACCCTGAATAATTAAAAGCCTCACTTGAAATACATCTTCCAAAATTATGAATCACTTCTTCCCTTACAGGTCAAATCATTTGCTTCTACTTTCAAATGAAGTTATCAATCCCTTTAAAAGAAATTTTAAAAAAATAATAATATAAATAATCATAAGCTCTCACATTAATTGGAGTCATTTTTCTCCCGGGTGTTTCTAGATAGCACCTTCGTTCCCTGATCAGCTTGCTTATCTGAGATTAATTTTCAGTGCATCCTGTAGTTGCTCCTTCCCACAGAGTTCTGATAGGGAGGATCTAATAGAAGAACAAAGAGAAAACTCAACGATTTGGTGTCATGGCTACTGAGGAGATCCTCTGCCATATTAATACCTCTAGTGAGGACTACAAGGATTCCTAATAAACACAGTTGAAATCATCATGTATTGGGATAATTGCAGGAAAAGTGAAAAATAAGAGGACATTTGTTGTTCAATTGCTAAGTCATGTCCTACACTTTACAACCCCATGGACTGCAGCACGCCAGGCTTCTCTGTCCTTCACCATCTCCCAGAGTTTAAACTACATATGCCTACATCTCATCTCCTCTCCTTCTTCATCTTGAGTGTCTTTATCCAGAGGAAACTATCAGACCTCAGGTGGTATCTTTGCCTCACACGCCTGTGAATTCCATGTCTATTCCAGTAAATGAACATATTCCTTACTGGAAGATGTTTATCCTAGTGTGTGTCAAGATAACAGCAGGTTTCACTTGAAGAAGGAAAGGTCAGAGGGAACTAATATTTACCAAGAGCCAGTTATGTTTCACAAATTTCACTTTGGGTACCTTACCTTATTGAAAACCTCATTGAGTTTTGGAGACATTATTACATTCATTGCATAACAGGGGTCAGAAGCTTAGAGTGGTTGATATATTTGCCCAGTTCCACATACTGACAAACTTCACAGGCAGGATTTGAACCCAGGCTTATCCTCCATCAAAATTTATGTTGTTCTACTTTTACTGCACTGCAGACATAATAGCAATTTAGAGCAAAGAGTCTCACGGCTGGATTTGCAGAAAGTTGTCCATGGCTGTTTCAGAGAAACTCATTTTTATACACAAAAAGTAGCTATGTGTAGAGTGGTAGTATGGATTACCATGTTCTTTGATGCATCTCTCATCAAAGGGAGGGTCTGCATGTTCTCTCCTTGAACCTGGGTGGGGTTAGGACTACTTCAAGCCATAGTGAATGAGAGAAGCGATGCTAAATGATTTCTGAGAAGGGTCATAAAGACTCCTGGGTTCCTCCATGTTTCCTGAGGGCTTCAGTGGTGGCTCAGAAGAATCTGCATGCAATGCAGGAGACCTGGGTTCAGTCCCTGGCTTGTGAAGATCTACTGGAGAAGGGAATATCAACCCACCCCAGGATTCTTGCCTGGAGAATTCCACGGACAGATGAGTCTGGCAGGCTATAGTTCATGGGGTCACAAAGAGCTGGACACGACTGAACAACAAACACTTTCACTTCACTTTCATGTTTCCTGAAACACACTTAGAACCATGAACAGAAGTCAGAAGTTGGACTTCCCTGGAGCCACCATGCTGTAAGGAAGCCAAGTCAACAAGGGTGCTTTGGTGGAGAATCCTTATCTTTGAGTCAGTCCCGCCAGAATCCAGACATGTGACTGAATGTAACTGCCCAGACCTGTAACCTCCCCAGGTGAGGACCCAGACATTTTCAAAACGATGGGCTCTACCTTGTCCACTGCTCAAACTCCTGACCTCAGAATTCTTTGGACATAATAAATGGGTTGTTTTAAGCTTGTAAGTTTTTTGTGCTTTGACATGCAGCAAAATAATGGAGAGAAATATGAAGTTGTTCTTGAACTATGAAAGTACGTGAGGCACAATTCTAAACACTGTGAAGAAAACAAAGCTGAAAGTCATTGTGGTCCCTGAACACAAATCCACAAAGAAAAAGACGTACATTATTATTCCTGATTCTAGAAGGAATCCAACAAAGAAGGAAGTTTCTTTCAAGTGAGTTCTTAAAAATGGAAAATGAATAAGTAATACTTTGAGAGAATCAGAAGTAGACCATAACATTTAAAAAAAGAAGAAGAATCATATGAACTAACCTCATAGCCTCTTTTTAGGAAGGACACTGGGCACAGAGTAGCCAGTCTATATAACCTGTGGGGTAAAGTGAGAATTGAGATAGAGCCAGGTCATTAAGATTTTTGAATATTATGCTTGGAATTTTCCATAAGTAAAGGTAGACCCTTAAAATATTGAGCTTTATAAGGACATTTCTGATGGTATTCAGAGGACAAAGTGGAAGTCAAGAACAGATGATTGGAAAAATAATAGATTTTTCAAGATATTCTACAGCAAAGATGACAAAACCCAAATACAGTGAGCATTCATGGGAATATAGAAAATGGAAATGTACAACTAATTTTTCTTTTTTAGGGGAAAATGAAGTGATTCAACCAAAGATAAAGTGAAGAAGATCATGAAGCACCTGGTATGCCACAGTAGAGGAAACACATGGTAAGAATATGATTCACAGATATTTTAACAACAAAGAAGCACTTGTGTTTGTGTTTTTATAAAGAAATCCAATCACTGCTGATATAAGGCAGAGTAAATTAGAGATTCCTTTCAATTTAACTTGCCTTGAGCCTCTATGGCAGCGATCTCCAAACTTTTTGGCACCAGTTTTATGAAAGATGATTTTTCCACAGACCAGGGAGTGGCGGGGCTGGCTGGTTCAGGCAATGACGTGAGTGACGGGAGCGACTGGGAGGCAGATGAGACCTCACTCGCTAGCCTACTGCTCACCTTCTGCTGCTAGGCCCATTTCTGAACAGATCCTGTGGGTTAGGGGTCCTTGCTTTATGGTACGTGTACACGGGGCTTGCGCATTCCTTTCACATTTACCTCTAGACATAGCCCTTAGAAGCGTATTAATTCATTTTTTATTTCTTTAATACAATTCATCTTCACTTAAAATTATAATTTTCCAAAATGTCTTACTTAATATAAAATTTCTACATTTTCCCATCTAAATTCCAATAAAATTTTATAATTATTTACATAAAGGGGGTGGGATGGAGAAGAAGCAGGTTCTTCTTACATGCTTTGTAGGATTATATGTGATTGCCTAATTGGAACACATCTGCTTTATCTTATGCTGCTGACGTGTCTCATTTTATGCCTAATACAATCAGATCTGATCATTTGTCACATATGATTATTGTTTAGTACTTAAAGATTGATTTTCTTACTATAACAAGGCTATAGAGATGAAAAATTAGCTTCAAAAATCATGAGACTACATAAAGAAAATGAAATAGAGACAAAAGGTAAGAGAAATGTATTAATTCACTCAAATATTTACCATCTGCCAAACACTATTTACTACTACTATTTGCCAAACACTATTTAATTCCTAAATGTTTATTATTTGCCAAACACTGTTCTAAGTGCTTAGAGTGCAATAGTGAATAAAATATGTAAAGTCCCTGCCTTCAGGGAACTTACACACTCTTGGAGAGAAAGTGGGGAAAATAAGCAGGTGAAATTGAAGTGCATCAGTTATGTGTACATTGGCAGACATTCAGCAGGTGAAAGAGGAGAGGAACTTCTGGAGAAAATGGTAACAGTGGTGTGACATTTAATCAGTCAATCAAATAAACTAAGGGAGGTGAGCAATGCAAATGATACAAACTTCTGGGGAGAAGGCATTTCAGGCAGAACAAGTACAGAGTCCCCAAGGCACAAGCATGCTTGACATATTTCAAGAACAACAAGGAAACCTCAGGAGGGGAATGATCTAGTAATGGAACAGAGATTAAATCAGAGAAGTGATGGGCAGTGAGAGGCTGTCAGATCATAAAAGGTCGTGTAAGTCAAAGAAGCTTGGAGAGAATTGAAAGTAGCCTGGACTCATGGTCTGAGTCCTGCCTCTGCTACTCCCTAGCTCTGAAATCTTAACAAGTCACTCAACCTCTGAGCCTTATTTTTCTCTTGCCTTTAACAGAGATGATATTGAATTACACTCATGAATTTCCTGTAGGGGTCAAGTGAGATAATGCAATGTAACGCTAGGAAGTGCTTAGCATGACACTTGAGAAAAATGGGAAAAAATAATGTTGCAGTTATTTTAGATAATACATAATGAAAACCTCAAATGTACTACTTCAGAGAGTGGGATGGTAGGGTTAGTATCCTAAACTTTTAAACTGTAACATATCCTGAGGAATTTTTGACCACAAAAGATGAAAAAGTTTTCAAGAGAATTGGTGAAGGGGTGTTGCAAGTGTGAGGAGGGATGCGGAGAATTAACAGATGTGTACTTTTGCACCTTCATCCTCATACCTGCAGCCTCTCCATGATTCATGGTGCCACGTAGAAACAAGAAAAGAGGTTTCAATAATAATTACTCAATAATCATTGCTGAGTCATGAGAAATAAAAGCATTGGCTAATATGTAGTTAATATTAGAAGCATTAAAATAAGATTCAATAATTAAGTTATTCTTATACCTGTCAATTCTGTTGAATATTTTGTTAGAATCTGAGAAACAGCCAATCTTTCTCTTAGATATTTAAAAGGAGTGACCATTTAACTAGTTTTGGATTACATATAATTTTTCCAACTTTTAACCTCAAATTCAAACCCAGTCTTGGGAGTCTATGATTTCTATACACGATGGTATCACTTAAAAACTTATTTGACATTTGGAAAGATTCCTAATTCTTAGAATGTGGAGCAAGATCATTTTCAGAATCAAGATCAACCTTAATCTTGATGTTTTTGTCTCTATGTAACATGGGAAGTACCTAATCATTTATTGGAGAAGGCAATGGCAACCCACTCCAATACTCTTGCCTGGAAAATTCCATGGATGGAGGAGCCTGGTAGGCTGCAGTCCATGGGGTCGCTGAGAGTTGGACACAACTCAGTGACTTAACTTTCACTTTTCACTTTTGTGCATTGGAGAAAGAAATGGCAACCCATTCCAGTGTTCTTGCCTGGAGACTCCCGGGGACTGGGGAGCCTGGTGGGCTGCCTTCTATGGGGTCGCACAGAGTCGGATAGGACTGAAGCGACTTAGCAGCAGCAGCAGCAGCAGCAGTCATTTATTTCTGCACTACATTCAATGCCTAGTACCAAGTGGACAGGGGTTGAAAAGGAGAGGAAAGCTGTCTGTTCTGAGTATCGTCCAAAACTGAGGTCATGTCCAAAAGCACCCAGGTGTCTGGCAAGGGTTGCACTAGCTCTATCCTTCCCACTCCAGGCAGAGGATCTAACCAACTAGATCAGTATCCCAAAATAGTTTGGAAATCCTAAAGTTCCAGGAGTTCACTTTACTTCCGGTATATTTCTCCACTGTGTTTTTCTTTGAGAAACTGAACTTGGATGTCTCCTGTATCTCGTTCAATGTCTTTATATTCAAAATGGAATAACATCACATCCTTGGGAGAAAACCACAGAGGCTTCTCATTGCCTAGAAGAGTACTTCCCAAACTGTTCTGTGGGGCATCCTCTGGAGTTACATAGAAAATGTTTTGCTGGTCAAACAGGTTTAGGAAATGCTGGGGTAACTCAAGGTAAGCAGATTTCTTACCAAAAGAATCCTTAGATCTTCTTAGCAGTAAGTGCATTTCATTTGCCCAAGAGGAAGATATAAGTCAAAAATCTTCTGACTTTATACATATTGATGGATGACATTTTTGAGAGACAAATATGGCTACTAGGTGTTCTGTGAAATTTATCCTGGAAATTTCTTAGCTTGGACTTGAAAAATGTCTGCTATCTAGTATAATTTGTAATTCCATTCATATTGCCTCTCACTTCTCATAGCACTTTTCATTTTGACCACACAAAACTAATCCCTAGTCCTTGAACAAGGAATGCTTTTGAATGCCCTCTGACTCTGTTCCAGTGTCTGTTCACACTGACAAGTGAACAAACCATTTTGATGCAGAACTATCTTTATGTCTTTTTCATAACAAACACATCGCCTAGCACAGCCATTAGTTCTTGATTACTAGATTGAGTCAACTGATAGAGCTATACCCATAGTCAAGTGGAAGATTACTCTTATTCCTCATATTTCTTCTTTCTCACTACATGTGTGTCTAATTTTCTAGACAGCATAATCAAGCTCATTTCATTTTTATGAAAACTTTTTATCATTTATTAAGTATAAGAACAAACATTCTTTTATCTGAAAATGTACCAGCTTTCCTATGAGATCTGATTAGCATCTTTTCCAAAATTAGAGATGATCAGTGCAAATTTATTACCTTTACATACTTCAAATGTTACTTCTGTGAACCCACTATGGGAGAGTATAGTATGTAATTATAACAGAAAAATAGAGAGAGAAGGGGGAGGAGGAGAAAGAGAAGGAGAAAAAAGAAAAGAAAGACATGTTTGTGAACTTCACGCATCAGAAAAAATAGACTCCTGGCAACTTAATAATATGTACACAAATGGAAAACAGCATAAAATTTGATGCCCAGAATTATAGTTCTAAAAATTTAATCACAGATATAAATACAAGTGTGCAAATATTTCTATAAATATGGAACATATTTGTTGCTTTACTTGTAATAAGGGGGGAAATGAAGGCTTCAGTGTTTTCCAACAATAGAGCATTTGTTATACGCATGATAGTATCACATGCTATGAATATTTTACGTAGTCACAAAAATATTGTTTCAGACTACTTGCTGAATGGGAGAAAATATTTACAAATGATATAACCCATTAAGTGTCACTATCCAAAGAGTATAAACAGTGCATACAACTCAATATTAAAAAGCAAAGAACTGAATTTTAAAGTGGGAAGAAGACTTGAACAGACATTTTTCCAAACAAGATTACAGATGGCCAATCAGGTCAGTTGCTCAGTTGTGTCCAACTCTTTGTGACCCCATGGACTGCTTGCAGCACGCCAGGCCTCCCTATCCATCACCAACTCCCAGAGTTTACTCAAACTCATGTCCAACAGCGCACACAAAAAACATGCTCACTATCACTAATCATCAGAAAAATGCAAATCAGAACAACGAGATATCATCTAACATCTTTTAAAATGGCTATCATCAAAAAGATTACAAATAAAAAATACTGGTGAGGATTTTAAGAAAAGGGAAACCTAATAAATGGTTGGTTGGTAGGATTGTAGATTGGTGCAGCCACTATGAAAAACAGTATGGAAATAACTCAAAATACTAAAAAAAAAAATGTACCATATGATCCAGTGATTCCATTCCTGGATATACACTCAGAGAAAACAGAAACACTAATTAGAAAAGATATATGCACACCAATGTTTGTATAGCATTATTTATAATAGCCAAAGCATGGAAGATACCTAAGTGATAAATAAGGATGTGAGATACACACACACACACATATGCACACAATACAATATATATTATATGCATATATACACACAATGGGATGTTAGTCATGAATAAAGAATTGAAATTCTGCCATTTGCAACTACATGTATGGACCTAGAGAGTATTATACTTAGTGAAATAAGTCAGAGAAAGATACTCTATTATTCCACTTCTCTGTGGAATCTAAAAAATAAAACAAACAAATGTATATAATAAAAAAGAAAAAGACTCACAGAGAATAAATTAATGGTTACCAATGAGGAAAGGGAGAGACAGAAGTATGGGATTAACAGACACAAATTACTAAGTATAAAATATATGAGTCACAAGAATATATTGTACAGCATAGGGAAATATAGCCATTATTTTGTAATAATTTTAAATTGACTGTACTTCATAAAAACACTGGATCACTATCTTGTACACCTGAAATTATTATAATACTGCAAGTCAACTATACTTCAGTTTAAAAAAAAATGATTTTAAGCCAGTTTGAATTTCACAGAGCTATAAGAAATCTTAACAAATGAAAGAATCTTACTAAATTAAATTAAGTTCAGTCCAGTCACTCAGTGGTGTCTGACTCTTTGCAACCCCATGGACTGCAGCATGCCTGGCCTCCCTGTCCATCACCAACTCCCAGAGTTCACTCAAATTCATGTCCGTTTGTTGGTGATGCCATTCAACCATCTCATCCTCTGCTGTCCCATTCGCCTCCTGCCTTCAGTCTTTCCCAGCATCACGGTCTTTTCCCATGAGTCAGTTCTTCTCATCGAGTAGCCAAAGTATTGGAATTTCAGCTTCAGGATCAGTCCTTCCAATGAGTATTCAAGACTGACTTCCTTCAGGATAGACAGGTTGGATTTTCTTGCAGTCCAAGTTACTCTCAAGAGTCTTCTCCAACACCACAGACTAAAAGCATCAATTCTTCAGCTCTCAGCTTTCTATATAGTCTAACTCTCAAACCCATACTTGACTACTGGAAAAACCATAGCTTTGACTGCTGCTGCTGAGTCGCTTCAGTCGTGTCCGACTCTGTGCAACCCCATAGACGGCAGCCCACCAGGCTCCGCTGTCCCTGGGATTCTCCAGGCAAGAATACTGAGTTGGTTGCCATTTCCTTCTCCAGTGCATGAAAGTGAAAAGTGAAAACGAAGCCGCTCAGTCGTGTCCGACTCGCAGCGACTCTAGGGACTGCAGCCTAAGGGGCTCCACTGTCTGTAGGATTTTCCAGGCAAGAGTACTGGAGTGGGTTGCCATTGCCTTCTCCAACAGCCTTGACTAGACGGACCTTTGTTGGCAAAAGTAGTGTCTCTGCTTTTTAATATGCTGTTTAGGTTGCTCATCACTTTTCTTTCAAGGAGCAAGTGTCTTTTAATTTCATGGCTGCAGTCACCATCTGCAGTGATTTCAGAGCCCCCCAAAATAAAGTCTCTCACTCTTTCCATTGTTTCCCCATCTATTTGCCATGAAGTGGTGGGACTGGATGCCATGATATTAGCATTAAGAATGTTGAGTTTTAAACCAATTTTTCACTCTCCTCTTTCACTTTTATCAGGAGGCTCTTTAGTTCTTCTTTGCTTTCTGCCATAAGGGTGGTGCCATCTGCATATCTGAGGTTATTGATATTTCTCCCAGCAATCTCGATTCCAGCTTCTGCTTCATCCAGTCCAGGGTTTCTCATGATGTACTCTGCATATAAGTTATGTAAGCAGGGTGACAATATACAGCCTTGACGTGCTCCTTTCCCGATTTGGTATCAGACTGTTGTTTCATGTCCAGTTCTAACTGTTGCTTCTTGACATGCATACAGATTTCTCAGGAGGCAAATCAGGTGGTCTGGTATTCCCATCTCTTTAAGAATTTTCCATAGTTTGTTGTGATCCACACAAAGGCTTTGGCACAGTCAATAAAGCAGAAGTAGATGTTTTTCTGGAACTCTCTTGCTTTTTCGATGATCCAGCGGATGTTGGCAATTTGATCTCTCGTTCCACTGCCTTTTCTAAACCCAGCTTAAATCTGCCTTTGCTAAATCTGTGAACATCTGGAAGTTCACAGTTCACATACTGTTACAGCCTAGTTTGGAGAATTTTGAGCATTACTTTGCTAGTGTGTGAGATGAGTACAACTGGGCGGTAGTTTGAGCATTTTTGGCATAGCCTTTCTTTGGGATTGGAATGAAAACTGACCTTTTCCAGTCCTATGGCCATTGCTGAGTTTTCCAAATTTGCTGGCATATTGAGTGCAGCACTTTCACAGCATCATCTTTTAGGATTTGAAAGAGCTCAACTGGAATTCTGTCACTGCCACTCGCTTTGTTCATAGTGTTGTTTCCTAAGGCCCACTTGACTTTGCATTTCAGGATGTTTGGCTCTAGGTGAGTGATCACACCAACATGATTATCTGGGTCGTGAAAATCTTTTTTGTATAGTTCTTCTGTGTATTCTTGCCACCTCTTCTTAACGTCTTCTGCTTCTGTTAGCTCCATACCATTTCTGTTCTTTATTGTGCCTATCTTTGCATGAAATATTCCCTTGGTATCTCTAATTTTCGGAGAAGGCAATGGCACCCCACTCCAGTACTGTTGCCTGGAAAATCCCATGGACGGAGGAGCCTGGTAGGCTGCAGTCCATGGGGTCGCAAAGAGTCAGACCCGACTTAGCAACTTCACTTTCACTTTTCACTTTCACACATTGGAGAAGGAAATGGCAACCCACTCCAGTGTTCTTGCCTAGAGAGTCCCAGGGTCGGGGGACCCTGGTGGGCTGCCATCTATGGGGTCGCACAGAGTCAGACACGACTGAAGCGACTTAGCATCTCTAATTTTCTTGAAGAGATCTTTAGGCTTTCCCATTCTATTGTTTTCCTCTATTTCTTTGCCTTGATCACTGAGGAAGGTTTTCTTATCTCTCCCTGCTATTCTTCATAACTCTGCATTCAAATGGGTATATCTTTCCTTTTCTCCTTTGCCTTTCACTTCTCTTCTTTCCCCAGCTATTTGTAAGGCCTGCTCAGACAACCATTTTGCCTTTTTGCATTTCTTTTGCTTGGTGATGGCCTCCTGTACAATGTCAAGAACGTGTCTCCATAGTTCTTCAGTCACTCTATCAGATCTAATCCCTTTAATCTATTTATTACTTCTTCTGTATAATTGAAAGTGATTTGAATTAGGCCATACATGAATGGTCATGTGGTTTCCCCTACTGTCTTCAATTTAAGTCTGAATTTGGCAATAAGGAGTTCATGATCTGAGCCACAGTCAGCTCCTGGTCTTGTTTTTGTTGACTTTATAGAGCTTCTCCATCTTTGACTGCAAAGAATATAATCAATCTGATTTTGGTGTTGACCATCTGGTGATGTCCATGTGTAGTCTTCTCTTGTGTTGCTGGAAGAGGGTGTTTGCTATGACCAGTGCATTTTCTTGGCAAAACTCTATTAGCCTTTGCCCTGCTTCATTCTGTACTCCAAGGCCAAATTTGCCTGTTGCTCCAGGTATCTGTTGACTTCCTACTTTTGCATTCTAGTCCCCTATAATGAAAAAGACATCTTTTTTGCGTGTTACTTCTAGAAGGTCTTGTAAGTCTTCATAGAACTGTTAAACTTCAGCTTCTTCAGCATTACTGGTTGGGGCATGGACTTGGATTGCTGTGATATTGAATGGTTTGCCTTGGAAACAAAGAGACCAGTCATTTTTGAGATTACTTCCAGGCATTTCAGACTCTTTTGTTGACTATGATGGTTACTGCATTCTTCTGAGGGATTCTTGCCCACAATAGTAGATACAATGGTCATCTGAGTTAAATTTACCCATTCTAGTTCATTTTAGCTCTCTGATTCCTAAAATGTCGATGTTCACTCTTGCCATCTTCTGTTTGACCACTTGCAATTTGTCTTGATTCACGGCAATCTAACATTCTATGTTCTGATGCAATATTGCTTTTTACTGCATCAGACTTCACTTCCATCACCAGTCACAGCCACAGCTGGGTGTTGGTTTTCCTTTGGCTCTCTCTCTTCATTCTTTCTGGAGTTATTTCTCCACTGATATCCATTAGTATATTGAGCACCTACTGACCTGGGGAGTTCCTCTTTCAGTGTCCTATATTTTTGCCTTTTCGTACTGTTCATGGGGTTTTCAAGGCAAGAATACTGAAGTGGTTTGCCTTTCCCTTCTCCAGTGGACTGCATTTTGTCAGAACTCTCCACCATGACCCATTCGTCTTGGGTGGCCCTGCACTGCATGGCTCTTAGTTTCACTGAGTTAGACAAGGCATCTTGCTGGGGCTCTTCCTTTGCCCTTGGACACGGGGTATCCCCTCAAAGTCGCTCCTGCACCACACAGCCGCCGCTCCAGTGCCATTAAATAATAAACGTATTGACTTAATTAAGTTTAATTATAAACTTATTTAAGGAGCAACTAAAAATTATATATTATAGAACATTCTTTTAAACTGTTTCAGAGAGTCATCTGGGGATTTCTGGTTCAAGCTTAGTGTAATAATTTAAGTTTATAGGTGTACATAGTCTCTTTCTCAGAATGGCATAACTTTGAGAGACATCTGATTATTCTATAAATATGAAATTTATGTTTTTCACGCTTCCCTCTAGGTCTAGACAGGCACAAGAAGAATACATTTTTTTCTCTCCTCCTTTCTTTCTTGCCTCGGGATTCCATGAACTGAAGTGCTGAGATGCTCTGGGACTGTTCTGGAAGTAGAAGAAGCCTCTTGTCAAGTGAACTGTGCCTGCTCTGCTCCCTGGTCCTGTTTGCAGACCTGGAGCAGATGTGCAGGCAAATTCAATTTACCTTAATTCATCCCAGTTTAATTAGCAGCTGGGTTACTCCTGGCTCCAGGAAAGCCAGAGAGTGACAGTTTGTGTAACAGAGCATCTGTCCTCTAGAAACAACGTTCCCCTCTGGAATGCTACTGGATCCATAGATAAATCTTACTATGTCGACACCAGAAGGGACAGACTTCTCATACTAGTTAATTCTAGACAAAACCACTCTCTTCTGCTTAGAGAAAAACTTGTGCATTACGTGAATAAATGGCAAATGCCTTAAGACATAATTCTCTACCCAAAGTTGAGAATTAAGTTCACTTTGGCAGATTCTCCATCATTTAGCAAAGTTGGGGGGAGGAGCATAAGTTCTTATGGAAATGAATTTAAGGTAGAGTGCAGTAAATAAGATCAGACATGGATCTACTATACTATATTAAATATAGAAATATCATGTCTTAAGAAGCATCACTCTATTTCTCTTTTTTAATTTATTGTGGTAAAATGCATATAACACAGTCTTAGCCATATTCAAGGATATAGTTCAATGGTATTGTATACATTCATAATGTGAAACCATCACCACCATCCATTTATGTAGCTTTTCATCTTATAATATGCCCATTAAACAATAATTTCTCTTTCTGTTCAGCCTCTGGTAACCATGATTATACCTTTTGCCTCTATGATTTTGATTACTTTAAGTACTTCATCTAAGTGGAAGCATATAATATTTATCATATTATAACTGGTTTATTTCTATTAGAATAAGGCCCTCAAGGTTTTGCCATGTTTCAGTGTGTGTCAGAGTTTTCTTCCTTTTTTAATACTGAATAATATTCCTTCATATGACATAACACATTTGTCTGTATATTCACTGGTCAGGGGACACTTTGGCTGCTTCCATGTTTTAGCTATTGTGATTTCAGGGCTTACTTAAAGGCACAAAGGTAGCTAAACTTGTATCAGAGTAGCTAATATCAGAATCTGTGCTGGTTCAAGGAAATGAGTCAGAATCACTGAGTAACTAGACAACAAAAATCCTTAGAGACTTGAAGGGAAAAACACTCTAAGATTGTCAGTCAACAATATATAATCCTCAGTGATGATGCTAAAAATCTGAACATGTATTTTCCATTTACTGTGTTCTAGACACTGTGTCAGGTATGTGTGTGTGTATGTGTCTGCATTTGTACTTATCTCTGCTGAATAGGTATCTATCTTTATTTAGATTGTTAGGAGAGTAGTTCAGAGATAAGTTATGATTAAATTCCGAATAGTGAAATACAAACCAGTCTGAATCATTTCCACACACTACGGATGTAAATTTTCACAATAGGTACATAATATAAGGGCACATGCTAACAAGTTAAGTTTGTACTGGGCTTCCCTGGTGGCTCAGGTCGTAAAGAATCTGCCTGCAGTGCAGGAGACTGGGGTTCAAACCCTGGGTTGGGACGATCCCCTGGAGGAGGAAATGGCAACCCCACTCCAGTATTCTTTCCTCGAGAATTCCATGGACAGAAGAGCCTGGCAGGCTACAGTCCGTGGGGTCGCAAAGAGTGCGACATAACTGAGCAACTAACTTTCACTTTCAAAGTTTGTACTAGAGAATGGAGGAGGTAAGCAAAGTAGCAAAGTGTACACATGAAGAGGAGTTGAGCAGGCTGGATGATGCTCGTGTATGCCGAGCTTCTAGGTTCCTTGTTTTAAGGTATTTATCACAGATAAACGTTACAATCCAGATGAGAACTAGCAGAAGACATTTTTGCAATACTAGCAGCAATCTATGATCTTTGCAGTGTTATGAAGACCACAGAAGGCCCTAGGTCCTGAGAAGCTACAAACAGGAAAAAGAATTTTATGAAAAAAGAGAACCAAATTATTATCTATAACGAGTTTCAAAGCAAGTAGAAAAGGAAGAATGAAAGGTCTAGAAAGTACGATTTGCTTTCTCATAAAGTTTATGAGAAATTTTGCTTAAATTTTACGAGAACTGCGAGGAAAGAAAACAATTGTTAGTCGCAGTATAGTGCGATGGTTCAAAGATGGTGTCTGAAGCCTGACAGCCTTGGTTTGCATCTTGGTCTCCCCATTAACCAGCCTGTGACCTTGGGTAATATAAGTTATGCTCACTGACTGGATGGGCTTAGAGTTAGTTCTCTACCCCTTCTAAGGGGCACAGTTTGATGTCCATGGTAACCCATGTAACTGCTGGGGATTATGGAAGCAACCTATCCTATGCTCCCATCTCTGTCCCCAGCAGTTTAGTTCTCCACAAGATTCAAATGGAGAGAAAAAAAAATCTTCTTTCCCTCAAAAAACATATGTGTGGCAATTGTACCTGCTCTTATATTTATGAAATTTGAATAACTGAATAATAATAAGGTCTTAAGGATACACAGACAAACACAGGCAGCAGTAAAACTGACTGCACACTTGGATCATTTATCTTGCAATCCATAAATGGTTGAAATGTCACTACTGACATAAAGAACTTCTTTCTTCCATGCTGAGTGTGTTGGAAAAAATTGATATCTTTGAACCACAAAGGAGAAAAACTATGATGAATTAGGTGTAAGAGGTATCTGTGAAAAGGGCCTGAATCCAAATTCCTTTCTAGGTCCCCTTGAAATGCTTTTTCTACTGAAATTAGACATTACAGATAATTTGTACGAGAATATCATATAATAAAAAAGACTGCATGGCTTCAAGTCAAAGGGAACATACTGAAAGAAAAGACTATATGACCCTATCTGGAGAGATTGGCAAATAGAGGGAGCATTTATTCATATCTTTAGTTAAGATGAAATATCTATATAAAAGATATCTATACATCTTTTAACTGATGCTCAGCTTTAAATGAAATTTTGATTTGATTTGGTCTTATAAAAGGAACAAAAACAAATTTATGGCTACAAAAGGGGAAATGTGGGGTTGGGGAGGAAGGAATAAGTCAGGAGCTTGGGATGAGCATATGCACACTACCATATATATATATGATAATCAACAAAGACCTACTGTATAGCAAAGGGAACTCTACTTAATATTCTGTAATAACCTATATGAGAAAAGAATCTGGAGTGGAATGAATATACACACATGTATAACTGAATTTGTTCTGGGGGGCTCCAAAATCACTGCAGATGGTGGCTGCAGCCATGAAATTAAAAGACACTTGCTCCTAGGAAGAAAAGCTATGACCAACCTAGACAGCATATTAAAAAGCAGAGACATTGCCAACAAAGGTTCATCTAGTCAAAGCTGTGGTTTCTCCAGTGGTCATGTATGGATGCGAGAGTCAGACTATAAAGGAAGCTAGTACGGGGAGGGAGGATGGAGGGGGGCTCAGGATGGGGAACACGTGTATACCTGTGGCGGATTTATGTTGATGTATGGCAAAACCAATACAATATTGTAAAGTAATTAACCTCCAATTAAATATTTTTTAAAAGAACCTATCAACACTGCTGGAATAAATATTAATTTGTGTTAAATACAAAAAAAAAAGCTGAGAGCTGAAGAATTGATGCTTTTCAACTGCAGTGTTTAGAAGACTTGAGAATCCCTTGGACTGCAAGGAGATCAAACCAGTCAATCCTAAAGGAAATCACTTCTTAATATTCATGGAAAGACTGATACTGAAGCTGAAACCAATGCTTTGGCCACCTGAGGTGAAGAATTGACTGATTGGAAAAGATTCTGATGCTGGGAAAAATTGAAGGCAGGAGGAGAAGGGGGATTACAAAGGATGAGATGGTTGGATGGCATCACTGACTCGATGGACATGAGTTTGAACAAGCTCCAGAGTTGGTGATAAGTAGGGAAGCCTGGTGTGCTGCAGTCTATTGGGTCTCAGAGTCAGAGCAACTGAACTGAAAACTGAATCACTTTGCTATATAAATGAAAGTAACACAATACTGTAAACCAACTATATTCCAGTAATTTTTTTTAAAGATAGAAGTTAGTAGGTATTCTCAACCTATACTTTTCTATTTAATTTTGATCTTAAAAATTAAAAAAATTAAATCAAAAAAAGAAATTCAGCTTTACCTAAGTTATCAGATTGTTGTGAGTACTTAATGAGATAATGCACACATTTCCCACAGAACAATTGTCTAGTATATATCAATCACTAAATATCAGTTATTATAGTCATAGGGCTAATAATGGCTTTTGTAATAATGGTGATAAGGCAAAATACTTAAACACAGACATGTAAGAAAGTTAAACTTGCCAGTTGTGGATGAAAATAATTTGAACAGAATATGTAACGGAAAGTTATGAATAGGCAGGCCACAGATTGCCTTAATGAGAAAAATTCAAATAATCATTTCTGCCCAATATTTAATGGGCTTTCTCATAAGTAATATGTGTTGTGCAACAGAAAACTCATTCATGGAGTAGATAACCCTATGAAAGTGATTTTTAAAAAGACAGTTTGGGAGCCCTGTGTAAAAATCCCAAAAGGTTTGCTCCCTATCTGAGCATTCATCATTTCAATGAGTTCCTTTGGTTTCCTCTCATGACAGAGGTGATCCATCAGCCTTGGGGACCAAAGGCTTCTAAGCATATGCTTTTGCCCTTTATAAGCTCTTAAGGATACACAGACAAACACAGGCAGCAGTAAAACTGACTCCACTTCACACTTGGGTCATTTATCTTGCAACACAAGAGGCACTGATTTCCTGGGGTGGGGAGGATTAACTCCAGAGTCTCTAATACAGGAGCAATGACAAAATTGACAGTGGTTGTTAAAATCTTCCTAACCGTAATGGGTTTGTCTTGAAAAAAGGTCCAACATACCTGCTCAATATCTACCCAACAATATCAGATTTGCTTTGGGGAAAAAAAAAAAACACTAAGGAAAATGAATCATCTCCCCTCCAATCAAAAAATACAGAGGACCATGGGATATTCTAGAATCCATATACAAGTCTGAGTGAAACTTATTTAAACTTCATCTGACTTTTTGTGAGTGAGACTACCACTAGCCATTTGCTGATTTTTCTGCCCAAATTAGAGTGCCCCCCAAACAATTCCAATGCTATGGACAACACTTTTAGAATTTCAAAATGATTCAAAAATTTAGGCTTCAACTTATGTAGAGCATGACCTACCATAACACAGAAGAAGTGCTTTGTGAATCTATAGTGGAATTTCAGATTTCATGTATACTGCCTATTTGGGGGGAGAGCTGCATTCATCAGTGCATCTGAAATTAAGAGATCTATCTCAGTGTTGATTCCAGTGACTGTTTTCCTTTACACAACACTTCTCTCTGGAAAAGAGGGCAATATTGTCAATAAATACTGTGAAATGTTATACATTTTTCTACTTTGCTGCTACTCTGCTATATGTTGGGTAGAACTTATCAGCATGAAAATTTTATAATGAGAACTCTATTACATTTGAGTATGCTGAAACAGATCTCTTTCCAAACTTTAATAAGCATTTATAGAACACTTATGATATGCCAAGTACTGTGAGTTGAGTGGTGAACAAATCAGAAAATTCCCATTCTCTAGAATTTTGATCTGACAGAAATGACAGATATTAACTAAAAATTTAATAATTTTTTCTTTTTAAACTACATAATTGTTAGTTTTAGGAAGGTACTAATAAGTACCATCGTGTTCACATTTGTAGCAAAGGACCTGGTTCCTGCTGTATAATTGATACAAATTAACTACTTGATATGGGGACAACAATGGCAACCCACTCCAATACTCTTGCCTGGAAAATCCCATGGACGAAGGAGTCTGATAGGCTGCAGTCCATGGGGTCGCGAAGAGTCGACACGACTGAGTGACTTCACTTTCACTTTTCACTCTCATGCATTGGAGAAGGAAATGGCAACCCACTCCAGTGTTCTTGCCTGGAGAATCCCAGGCACAGGGGAACCTGGTGGGCTGCCGTCTATGGGGTCGCACAGAGTCAGACATGACTGAAGCAATTTAGCAGCAGCAGCAACTATTTGATAAATATATGGAAAATATTTCTGAGAAGACATAGTAGGGAGTGATATCGATCATCTCTAATAGTCTAATTTCCTAAAATATTCATTATTTCACTAAAACTTTTAGCATACATCAAATTGTTGAGGAGCTTGAAAGAAATGTACCATGTATTTCTCCTTGCCAACTATTCCAACCTCTGGATATTCAGCCAGATCATTCCTTCTTCACTTTTTCCTCTAGGTCATTCTGACATTGTTTCTCCTGTTAATGTGGGACCTTGAAAGCATATTAAATTCTCCCACATTGCAGCCCCAGCATCCATCCAGAAACAGAGCATTTCCTGTTCTTGGTGGCCACCCCATGTGCATTATGCCACTCTATTAAGATATTCCTGGGTCATGTGTTCTGTTGACAGTGCAGAAATCTCTAATGTCACCTGTGATTTCCCAGGCTATTCTCTCATGAGTACTCCCCCCTCTGCTACCATCTCCACCTCCAGTTCTACAGAGAATTAAATGTGATGCATTTATAATGTGTAGAAAGGTGTTAAATAATGTGGAAAAGATGTATAGAGAGAAGTCATAGAGATAATAACCAGCCAAAACTTGCCTTAATACCATTAAACTTTAATGAGCACCAATAATTATTTCACACTATTATAACCCTTGTATTACTATGGCTTACATAGGTGTAAAAGTCATGTTCCTACACTATCATAGTAAAGGAGTGCTACATTGGATGGACCATTTTATTTAGGCTGAGTGGATTTTCTTTGAAAAATAATTGTTGATAAAGTCTCAATTATTCATTCACCAAATATTTTTTGGACTCATATGCGCCAGTGTGCCTGGGACAAATTCAGCACAAGTAATGCAAAAAATTTTGATAGAATAATTTACATGATGACTATCATGTAAATCTATCAAAAGTTCTTTAAATGAATAAGTAGACGGGGTTATGGAAATACATACCTGTAAGGGCTATTAAACAAATACCAGGGGTTGAGGAAAGATTTTCTTGGACAAAGGAAAGTCTAAATTAAGCTATATAGGATAATTTGGAATTGACTAATTATTCATTTATCCTATGAATATAATAATATAGTGAGAACTTTGACAAATACGCAATATAATATTCCAAGCATACTAAGAGTAGAAGAGAGTGGAGGAAAAGATAACGGCATTGCATGAAGAAAGAAAAATTAATGACTGTTCAAAGGTTCCTAAAGCTTGTGAATGGAGGGATCATTCATTGATATAAGTAATGCAAGAGAAGAAACAAGTTTGATGTGGATAGTTTTGTCTTGGACTTGAGGAAGGGCAGATGACACCACCCTTATGGCAGAAAGCAAAGAAGAATTAAAGAGACTCTTGATGAAAGTGAAAGACGAGAGTGAAAAAGCTGGCATAAAACTCAACATTCAGAAAACTAAGATCTGGTCCCATTACTTCACGGCAAATAGAAGGGGAAACAATGGAAACAGAGAGAGAGTATTTTGGGGGGGGGGGGCTCCAAAATCACTGCAGATAGTGACTGAAGCCATGAAATTAAAAGATGCTTGCTCCTTGGAAGATAAGCTATGATCAACCTAGACAGCATATTAAAAAGCAGAGACATTACTTTTTCAACAAAGGTCCATCTATTCAAAGCTATGGTTTATTCAGTAGTCATGAATGGATGTGAGAGTTGGACTATAAAGAGAGCTGAGCACCAAAAAATTGATGCTTTTAAACCGTGGTGCTGAAGAAGACTCTTGAGAGTCCTTTGAACTACAAGGAGATCAATCCAGTCAATCCATGCTGAAGCTGAAACTCCAATACTTTGGCCACCTGAGGCAAAGAACTGATTTATTGGAAAAGATTCTAATGCTGAGAAAAATTGAAGGCAGGAGGAGAAAGGGACGATAGAGGATGAGATAGCTGGATGGCATCACCGACTCGATGGACATGAGTCTGAGCAGCTTTGGGAGTTGTTGATGGACAGGGATACTTGGCATGCTGCAGTCCATGGGGTCACAAAGAGTCAGACACGACTGCGCTACTGAACTGAACTGAGGTGACTTGGGTCATTTAAATGTAGTTCAGTTCAGTTCAGTTCAGTTGCTCAGTCATGTCCGACTCTTTGCGACCCCATGAACTGCAGCAGTTGGCTCTAAATTCAGAACAAAAATCAGGAAACTTTAATAATGGTGAAGATTGCAGATGAGACCAAAAGTGTCCCAAATTTCAATATTTGCTTTGTAGTCTTCTGAATAACTCAATTTACAAATGATATTCCTTCATCCTGTTCTTTCTAGTATCTTAAACTTGATGAATTTTTAGACTTATGCATTCATACAGTTGCTCTGTCCAGACAAGAGGAATATAGAGATGGGTAAAACGCAATTCCTACCATTGAAAAGTTCAAGAGAAAAATCTATTCAATGTGCTTTCCTCACAACTTATTCTTTAACTGTCTGTAAATACTACCCCCAATACTCTGCCTATTCGAAATATTAAAAGGAATTTTTGAAGAGAAAGTTTTCATGGTTAAATACATTTAGGAAATAGCTTATATTTTAGCCTACTCTTGTTGATTCACACAGCAATTCATTATAGCAATAACAAGAAAACCTAGAAACTTGCTTAATTTAATTCGGTCATGAAATCCATTGTTATTGTTTCCTTGTGTACGTACTATATATTAATATCATATTAATATTATCCATTATTTGTTTCTCATGCCAATTTGAGAACAATCTGCATTTGCTAATACAAGCTAAATACTAAAGCACACCCTTTAGGTTACAGTATTTTTTCATCTTCTTCCAGCGACATACATAACTGGACTCTGAATCACACATTTTCCGAGGGTTGTAATGACAACTTTTTTTTAACATACCAAGCACAACCTTGATTGGGAGTTTGAAAACAGGTTTCCCCAACAATCTTTGATTTTACCAAAAGCTGTGAAATTCTGTTTTGCTTTCACCAAGTTTTCACCATACCATCTATATATTAATTTTTATCTACATCTCCTTTAAATCTAATAACCTCTTGTAACCACCTAAGCAATACTATTGGTGACATAATGGATTGTAAATCAATTTGCATTTGTTAATACATATTAAGTTAAAGATAAATTTCAAAGAAAGTTTATGTATTTCTTGAAATCATCTAATACTCAAGTATCATGAGAACACTGAGAAACAATGAATTAAGTAACAGAAATTCTCTCTTCTCTGCATCTACATTGATATGCAAAATACTGATATTTCTAGAATAGACAAAATTCTAAGTTGAATATTATGTGACTTTAAAGTCAGCTTCTGATATTCTTTGTAGACAACTCATGTGAGATAAAAAAAAAGTTATTAGTAATTAACCTGATATTTCAGTAGGATTCAATAAAAATAAATTGTTATGCATTAAAGACAACCTTATTGAGAAAATATGTGTCCTGAATAAAAACCATAATGTGAACCCAAAAACAATCAAAACAAAAACACTTAAAAATTCAGGAATGGAATTGTGGTTGACAAGTAAGAAAACTATATTTCCAATGATTATTTGAATTAAAAGTAATAAACATAACCCTTACTTTTCAACTGCAGCCTAAGACAACTAATTCAAAGATTGATGTGGGACCCTTGTTTCTAGGACTGTGGAAGAAAGTGTGAGATTTGACATTCTCATGGCAAAAAGTTTTGCTAGAAACTCTATAATTATAATGTCTACATCTTAATAACTTTATGTTTTTGTCACATTGAAGTACTATTATAAAATATATATTTTTCTTTAGGACACATTGTCAGAATTGGTTCAATTTAGTTTCCTTGGGAAGATTTGAAACACTAAACGGTAAAACCAGAAATGTGCAGAGATGATACTTCAGGATAAGAGAACTACACAGCACTAGCAACCAAGCAGTCTAGTGCTATTAGAAGTTAAGTGAGTTTTGTGGGCCTTCCTGAACATCTAATCACAATACCATCTTTAAAAAAATAGATTAAAATGAAATACATTTTATAGGCATATAACAGTAGAAATACTAGAAACATTGTGGGTATACAAGCTATTAACAAGTTGGAAATTATCTCTACTACCACATCAAAAAACAACTACTAATTCACTTCTATTAAACACATTATCTGTGAGATATTTCACTAAAACCTTTATCTGATTTCGTTAGTCCTTAAAGTAAACCTACAAAGGTATATTACAGACAATTTCATAGAAAGACATTGAAACTTGTAGAGATTTAAAGACAATGCATTATATTTGTACAAAACAGATCTACACAACACATAAACAAAGGCTAACTTACATTTTTTTTCTTTTAAGCAACTTTGAGAGCAATATTCTTGAATAAACGTAAAACACAAAGTTCTGCCCCTCACATATATCAGGTGTTGAATGCATTTTAGTTCTCTAAAACTCCATCAAATAAACTGAGTATGGTACAACAGATGGCGGCCATGCCCTTGTGCATTTCTCTCACTCGGCTTGCTGAATCATTGACAATTATTTAAAGTAGACAGTATTAGTTATTAATAAAGGGAATTGTGATTTTCTCATGTCATACAGCTGGTACATGATGAAACCAGAAATAAAACCAGGTTTATGAATTTCAGATATAATGTTCTATTTGTTTTCAACATAGAAGAAGATCTCACACACCTTAGAATTTGGAGTGAAATTCTATTACTGTATAAGAAACATAGGTGAATTACAGGACACACTAGGACCAAGAAGAATGGGAAAAGAAAGAGATGACAGGTACAGTGAATAAGAGGCATGATGATACAATTTCAGGCACGTCAATCTCTGGGAAAGCCCACAGTTTAAGAGTGAATGGAGAATCTACTGTATAGCAGCAGCTTTGGAAATGAAAAATAGATTGTAAAAGTGTCTTACCTTCCAACTAAATGTTCAACATACATAAAATGGAATGCTTGCAGGAGTTTAACAGGATTAAACCAAGGATCAGACCAAAATGACAGCTCCACTTAAAAGATGAATTGTAAAGTCACATAAGTACAGAGGGAGGTCAAGCCACAGCAGGCGTTTATTGCTAAAGGATTGATGAAGTGACATTTTCCAATAAAGGGAGATGAAGATCATTTTGAAAAATAAAATCAGAATTATGTTCAGGGCTCATGGGAAAGAGCCAAGAAGGATTATCAGGAATCTTTAAAAAATCACAGAATATTTTATTTAGTATATGACCAAACATCAAAATGTCCCTACTTAAATTCACAAATATTGTATTAAGAAAATACTGCCCTCATTTCAGCCCATTAACAGCGTTAGTTGTTAATTAGTTCTGTGTTCCAAAAATGAACAATATATGAAAAACTGTCTAATTCGTGTGCACAAAAGCTAAAGCAAAGGATTTTATTTTTAAATATAAAAACAAAAAAAATGGAAAGAATTACAAGGGATTCAACTTATTAATTATTGACACATTTTATTGCATTTGTGTCTAAATATTCAAATATTACCTCTGCATTAGGGTTCCTGTAACTTTTCATTGACTTTTGAGACCCTGGGTAACTATATAAAAACAGTCATTAAGAAAGTTTCATTTAGGAATTTTAGTCCAAAGACATTTTTTAGTTGCAAAGATGTATTCCTAAATTGCCACTGTTACCAATGAAATCATGAGGGTGATATGAGATGTATGAACATGGAATAGTCTATAAAAAATAACAAATAAAAGTGAAGAAAGTGAAGTTACTATTCTCAAGACCACTGTACTCTAGAAGCAAAACTGCCATGAGTTGAGTCAACTCCATCTGAAAAGTAAATCATAGCTCTGAATCTAAAGGATTCCTTCTGCTGACTTTTCTTGCCCTTATTCTAATACTGCCTTGCAAATATTTTCTGTATGCATGGACTTCAATTTTAAACTACCTGAGGCTAGGACCATAAAAATTTTGCATTTTTTTTCAACTATTTTGAACTATAGTCGAACAATTTTGAACTATTTTTCTAGTTCACAGCTATATATATATATATATATATATATATATATATATATATATATATAGTTAAAATGTGACTGCTTGTTTGTCCCACTTCCTCAGGGGAACTTTCGAAGAGTTTTGAGCTACCTTGGAACAAATACAATACTTTGTGGATATAATCTTAAGAGTTAAGTGTTAACGCTCATCCAAATTTCAGCTTTGATCAACAATAGCTTTTATATTTGGGGATTACTCTTGCAGAAGTCTCCAGATGTAGAGCAGAGGGTGTGGAGCTTATGTTCTTATTGGTTTTGTTGGTGGCTACCTCCAGTACACTTTAAGACTTGTAACACAATCAGAAGAATAAACGGTTAACAGTGAAAATGAAAGTCACTTAGTCGTGTCCAACTCTTTGAGACCCCATGGAATTCTCCAGGCCTGGATACTGGCGTGGGTAGCCTTCACATTCTCCAGGGGATCTTCCTGACCCAAGAATCGAACCAAGGTCTCCAGCATTGCAGGCAGATTCTTTACCATCTGAGCTACCAGGGAAGCCCATGAATAGTGGAGTGGGTAGCCTATCCCTTCTCCAGGCAATTTTCCTGTTCCAGGAATCGAACCGGAGTCTCCTGCCTTGTGGGCAGATTCTTTACCAGCTGAGTTACAAGGGAAGCCCAAAAGGCAACAGGGATAAGAGGGATAATAACAAAAATCATCAAGTTCAACAAGCAGTATGCAGGCAATATTTGATATGAGTACATTAAAGTGGAAATCATAGTCATCTGAAACGCAAACACTTAAACCTTCTAAAGTCATGTATTCTGTAATGTTTCATACTTTCAATAAATAAATAAAATTTTCTCTGTACACTCAGTAAGGCTAATTTTCATTTTTAAATGGTTTCCAGTTTTTTTATGTGTACAACCTTAAGTTTTACTGGATATTAAAAAATTCAGTCATATCTTGGGAAAAAAGTATCAGCAGAAAATATAGATGGCATCATTTTAAAACCAAAACTCAAACTTAGATTTTTAGAAAATGTGGGGAGGAGGGAAAGGATCAAAACAATGTTTTTAGGCCAAATGGGTCACTTTTACTCATCATGTTCAAATGTTTGCGTAGTGTCCAAAAACAGCAGGTATATTGTAGAACAAAAAATATCAACTATAAAAGGATGAGTTAGAACAATTCATATTTTCTAAAGTGTCAAAACAGTCTTTGATCCTCAGTATCAAAAGGACACTTGATTTTTGTATTGTATATTTTTTGTTTATTTTTTACCTTAGCTTCACTCTACTGTTGATGATAAAAACCCTTAAAGTAATGATTTTTTATAGCTACAATCTGAAAGTATTCGATAATACACAAGAAATAGTTTGGATTAGATTTAGAATGTTTTAAAAACACATTTGCCACCTAAGGCAGTATTTTTTGGAGGGGAGAAAATGCAAAATTAAAGAAAAAAATTTAAAGGAAATTCTTTTAAGATATGGAGACAGAAAGGACCAGTGTCTGTGCATTCTTCTTGGAGTTACGATTTTTCTTAATGGGATTACATAATGTGCTGGGGTCACAATTAGAAAGGCTGTTAGATTCCATGCAAACCTACAAATGACAGTGAGCTGGGAGAACTGTCAGCAAAATCGGATTCCAGGGCCTTTTTGCTTGCCAAATCACACCTGCTTCCTCGTGCATGATTTAATTTTCCCTCTCTACAGCATCATTCCTTCAGCAATGTAGACACTGATGACTTCCACTGTTTAAAATAACCCAGGCAAACACTTCCTTAGAAATAAACTCACAGACAGATAACAAACTTATGGTAAGCAAAGAGTAAGAGGGCCCAGTAGGGAGATAAATTAGGAGTTTGGGATTAACAGATACACACTACTATATATAAAATAGACACGAAGGACTTACTCTATAGGATACAAAACTATGCTCATTATCTTGAAATAACCTATAATGGAAAAGACGCTTTGCTATATACCTAAAATTAATACAACAAGATGTAAACCATCTATATTTCAATTTAAAAAAGAAATTATTTTCTATTTTTCTTCCAAGCATACTATATTCCCTTTTACAGCCAAGCTCAATTAAAGAAGTTTCCACCTTCACTTTTATCTCTCCTCTTGCCTTTAGCCTCTTTTTACTCTCTTTTTGCACTGTTTTATCTGCTTGCATCATTGGACCTGCTTCAGGGGCCACTGCTACTCAGGCCTCTATACATTTTCCTTCTAATCATTTAACCTTAGACTCCCCTCTTCCTCTCCTGCTCTTCTCTTTTCTACTCCCCTCTTCTCTTCCCCATCCTCCATACTAACTCCTGAGGAGGCTACATTCAATCCCTTACAAGGGTTTAATAAAGCATCATTTTCATCTCAGGCAATAACCTAATTTCTAAACTTTGGATTTGAATTTCTTATTGCCTATCAACTTTTTCAGTTTAAAAAAATATTTTCTTAGATATACATATATTCATCTAAATGTTATATAACAGCCAATACAGAATGGCTCTATCTTTCCAAACACATTATCTGACAATCACAAAGAATACTGAGTATAACAGGACAGTTTTAAAAACAGAATAGCTTCAGAAAGACTTGATTACATATTTTCTACATTAAAACACATATTTTATGCTTGGTTCCTGGAATGGTTTCACTGATATAAAAGGTAAAGGATTTTTCAACATAATTTTAGGCAGTCTTTTATATAGTTTTATTGCATAGGAAAGATAGTATCTGTCAAGTCTGTTTCATGCAATTGAATTACACTAGAAGAGAAGTTCTTTTACTGACTAATTGTAAAAAGAATCAAAATTCAAAGCAAATCATATAGTTGCCATAAAAGATCCATAAAAAATCTTGTAATACATCATCTTAGAGAACTATTGGAAATAACTTGAAATTCAGAAAAACTAAAATCAGAGAGGTTTACTTCTTTTCTTAACCCATCAACTGGATATTTCACCTATTTTTTAGCAATAGAAAAGTAGTCTGTCCATATATTAGTAGTAGGAGATAATTTCTATTTCATCAGACTTTAGTGCAAATAATCGACAGCATCAAGTGACTTTGGTAGAACATCTGTACGTACTTCTCTACATACTGTATTTTGGCGTACATGTAAAAGTAGCACATTGACAGACTGAAAGATAAAGAGTTTGACTTTCATCCAAATATTACTGTATGCAAGTGACTACTGAGGTGGCACAGTATGCAATAGTGTCAGTGGGATGTGGGATAACACTGTTGGAAGTTTGCTTCATTTTTGTGAAATAAAAGCATGTATACAAAATTTCAATATTTCATATTAAAATGTCTATGAGCATATTAAAAATTATTTCAGAAATAAGAAAAGGCAATCATTTTTCCACATAACATTTTAGCTCCTAATATATGACAGACCCTGTTCTGCACATTTTATGCTTGCATTGCTACCATAAGTTTTACTACCTTAAAAAATTCTCCACCCTTTTCCTCAGTTTCATTCTTAACTTTCTGTTCATATCTTGCTCCTTTCTTATGGAGCTTTACTACTTCGTTACTTTATGAAGTAGTTCTTTGAGTTTACTTCCTAAAACAGTGATTGGATTATAAAATTCTAAGGGCACAGTCTGTCTCTAATTTATATCTATTCTACAGTAATTTATTTTATCTTGGAAGGTTTAGGGCTTTATAGTTAAATCAGTTTGTCTTTACTGCTTAACAGAGCATTGTCCAAAATAATGGTTTATAAAAAAAGATTCAGTTTATAATTTGGGGGGTTGGGAACTGGGATTTCATTTAGCTAGGCAGTTTATTCTTCCGGTCCCTGCAGGGCCCATACAAGCATCTGCAGTCACCTTCCTGGACAGTTCTAACAGTGTTGGCTGGTCTCTCTCACCTGCCTGGAATGGTTGACTACCTGACCCATGTGGTCATTCATTCAAATGGCAGCCTATCCCAGGTTATTTCTCAAGATCACAGTAAAGAGACCAGAAGTTTTCAGGGCCTCAGGGGCCTCAACTGCAAACTGGTACAATACACCTCTGCTTCATTTTCTTGGCCAAAACGAATCACAGCCCAGACACGAGGGACTGGCAAGCAGACAACCTTTTCAGGTAGGATCTGGGGTCACTTTGGAAGGGCACAAATATAGGAAAATGAAGAATGTGGGATTATTTCTATAACTGATCACACAGTTTTAGTACTTTTTTCAAGACAACATGTCTATTATTTCATATATTTTTCTCAAAATAGGCAATGTAAGGCAAATGTACTACTATAAATGCTACTTAATATTTAATGTGGGAATCATCAAATCATGCACTGATAAAGCTGGATAGGATAAACGAAAACGAAAGTGAAAGTCACTCATTCATATCCAATACTTTGCTACCCCATAGGTTACACAGTCCATGGAATTTTATAGTCCAGAATACTAGAGTGAGTAGCCTTTCCCTTCTCCAGGGGATCTTCCCAACCCAGGGATCAAACCCAGATCTCCTGCATTGCAGGCAGATTCCCCAAGGAAATAGGATGCATTCACTAAATCCTCATTTTCAGATGAAATTGATGAACTTGCATGAGTCGCCAACACACAATGACTGAATAAGTCCTAAAAACCAGCAATCCCACTGCTGGGCATACACACCAAGGAAATCAGAATTGAAAGAGACATGTGTACCCCAATGTTCATCGCAGCACTGTTTATAATAGCCAGGACATGGAAGCAACCTAGATGTCCATCAGCAGACGAATGGATAAGAAAGCTGTGGTACATATATACGATGGAGTATTACTCAGCCATTAAAAAGAATACATTGGAATCAGTTCAATGAGGTGGATGAAACTGGAGCCTATTATACAGAGTGAAGTAAGCCAGAAAGAAAAACACCAATACAGTATACTAATGCATATATATGGAATTCAGAAAGATGGTAACGATAACCCTGTATGCGAGACAGCAAAAGAGACACAGATGTATAGAACAGTCTTTTGGACTCTGTGGCAGAGGGAGAGGGTGGGATGATTTGGGAGAATGGCATTGAAACATGTATAATATCATATAAGAAACGAATCGCCAGTCCAGGTTCAATGCAGGATACAAGATGCTTGGGGCTGGTGCACTGGGACGACCCAGAGGGATGGTACAGGAAGGGAGGAGGGAGGGGGGTTCAGGATGGGAAACATGTGTACACCCGTGGCGGATTCATGTTGATGTATGGCAAAACCAATACAATATTGTAAAGTAATTTGCCTCCAATTAAAATAAATAAATTAAAAAAAAAAAAAAACTGGCCTCCTGGTATCTATGCCAGTTCATTTTCCAGTAATCCACACTATAGCCATGCATCTGATGTTAGTAAGTTATTTCTAATATTTATTTTCATTTAAAAATATTTTAAAATATATTTATTTTAAGCCAATCTATTATCATTATACTATAGCTAGAATTTATTTATAATTGACGTATTTGATGGTCTTTTTAAAAATTAATTATTCCCAAGGAGCTTCACTTTGGATATTTGCTCTGAAATCAGACTTCTGTTTTCCTCATTCAAATTTTTCAAATATGTGTATTAAACATTCAGATACAAGCTGAACTTAGAAACATAAGTGCTGTTTGACTTAAATAGCCCTAATTAACACTAAAAAATAGTTGACATGCTATATATTAAAATTTTACAAAAATTATGTGAAAATTATAAATTTTACATATAAAAGTTAAATATTAATTGCATCCCTTATTCATCATACATATTCAGCCTTTCAAATATCTCTTTTCTTTGAATCCTGTCATAAATGGAAGTCAGATGAAGCCAATAAAAAGAAAAACAGGACATTTCTAAGAAAATTGTCATGTTTTCATGAGTAATTCCAGAGAGTATAGCATTTAAAATAACATCTAATATAAGGTTATAGCAGTAAGCTCAATTACACAGATGAAAAATAGATATCATTAGATTAATATGGACTGAATTTTTATTTGGAGCTCTCTAGAAATATGAGAGTAGGAAAAATCCAAGAGATCTGCTCCACTCTTTTTAGATTACTAAGAGGAACTGTTTTGGCCAATCATTTATTCATTTTTTTCCCATTCATGTTTCCATTTTCTGTACAAAATCAATCCCAATCATATCTTACCCATGTGCAAGGCATTTGAATATTAAGTACTAATAAATAAGATATGCAATTGCACATTAAAGACTAAGGTAGAAGGGCATTGAAACATGTATAATATGATATATGAAGTGAATCGCCAGTCCAGGTAATGCATGATACTGGATGCTTGGGGCTGGTGCACTGGGATGACCCAGAGGGATGGTACGAGGAGGGAGGAGGGAGGGGTTTTCAGGATGGGGAACACGTGTATACCTGTGGAGGATTCATGTTGATGTATGGCAAAACCAATACAATATTGTAAAGTAATTAACCTCCAATTAAAATAAATAAATTTATATTTTAAAAAAAGACTAAAAGATCATGATGATATCACCAATTCACTGATAAACAGGTTGTCAAGACTCAGAACATTTGAGTATAAGGGCTATGTTTATCTTTCTCCACAATGAATCCCTACTGCTGAAGACCAAGAGGCAGGCTAATAGAAGAGATTGGAAAAAGGCTTATTGAATAAATAAGTAATATGACTAACACTGATATATTATCATTAAAGATTACAACACATCACATGACTCAGTTTAGAAATTGAACTAAACCAAACTGAGCATTCTTATATCGTAACCAAAAAAAACACAAAACCTCCAAAAGTAATTTTCCTTTATAATCACAAATCACATACCAAGCTGAAAACATGATCATAAAAAGTATGAAAGAAAACAAAACTTCTTAATTTATTAAGAATTAGAAATTAATTACTAGACCCACTATTGAGAATGAGTATATATTTTATCTTACAAATATTATCACTCTGCTTCTGTACAAAAGTCTGCCTAATCATTTTATTATAATGTTAGAAGATACTTATCAAAATGCAATGAACTTAATTTTAATAATGAGAGTAAATCCTAACACTTCCATTATGTGAGCTGACTCTTAGAATCAGATAATTTGCAATATTATCCTTTTCACCTTTGATGCATTTACTTCCTGTGCAAAACAAGGAGTGATCTTGGTGTGCTTATCCCAAAGTTACGAAGTCTTTTTCCATTTTCTGAAAAAAGTCCATTTCAAGTTTTAAAAAATCAACTTTAAACAGATTTTAAAAGCACGTGCAATAAAAAGCAAATGTACTGAAGATAATGGAAAGGAAAAAAAAGTACATCCAAGCACAAATCTCTAGAGAAATTGCCAGAGAAATGCAGCATACCCAAACAGGTAAGAGTGAGAAAATAAATATTATAACTGCAATTAAAAGCAGAGTATTTAATGGACTGTAAAGGAAGGCGGGAATTAACTACCTGATAGATTTCAGACTGCTGAGTTAAATCTATAATATCTGCTTGCCTTGCAATAATTTAGAGTCTACAATTGCCTGGAGGTCACCTTTGAGAAAGCAGACAAAATCAATACATTTCACTATAAGTTAAGTAGTGTCATTTACCTCTATTAAAACAGGCCTTCATCAGTTAAGGGAAAAACATACACAAAACAACAAAAGAACCAAGACCAGCAGTGAATTTTCTGGTTTGAGGATACACATTCCTTTCATAATTCTTCCTATCTGTCAAGGTGTTTCTGACATCCTCTGACATGTTGGTGAAACTAGCAGGGCTTCTGGTCATGGTGCTACCATTAGGGTGGGGTTTCCAAGGGTAGAAATGGTAATCCAAAGTTCAGAACTAGAAAATGTCAAAGGATTAACTGAAAATTTTGTCATGTAGAGAGAATGGATACAACATGAATAATGGAAGACTGGGTCAGAATGAACAGAAGCCAGGTAGATCTTGGATCAGTCAAGAAGAGGATTACTAATGTTACTAATAAGAAATCAATTATTTATTTGGATTCAACTGAGCTCTAACAACAAGGGAGCCCTTGTGCAAACCTGGCAAATAAAACAATGAACAAAGCTGATATGTTAATGCTCTCAAAGCTTTCACTTTTAAACTAGTGAATTCACATTATTTCCTGTAGAATTTTGATGACCATAGAATAAGACATTGAAATGCTGAATTAAATTCAAAGTCTAGTAAATAGCTTCATTATAGAAATCCCACTTTTACAGTGGGACTTTCTGAGACTTAGAGTCTGGTTACTTCCTTCAAATATGCTAATGAACTTGCCTTCATAGTTCTATTCACTGCCAATTAATTCCAATATAGTTCATTCTGTCAAAATAAACCTGCAGTCTATAAGCCTTAATTTACTCTGTTCAGGACCATGCTCATTATCAGTAGATTGACTTTTTGAATGACTTTGGATATGTGGTGATAATCTACAGAATATTTTCACAAATCCATTAAAATTCAAAAACATTTTATTTTGGATGTGAATGAGAAAATGGACTAATTGATTCAAAGGAAGGTAATGGGATTTGTGTTGTAGTTAGGTCAGAGAATTTGGATCTAAAGAGTCCTTCAGTTAATTCCTAACTTATCTATTTAGTATGAATATAAACTTGAATAATTTCTGAGATGTAGTCCATGAAAATGAAAACTGGTTATACTTTTAAAGTAGCTGTAAAGATTAAATATGATGAAGGAAAATATCTAGCATAGCATGTAGAATATGGTGATCACTATATGCTGTTATTTCTAGATCAACACTGTTAGTATTTACTACTTGTACATGAGTGCTAAGTTGCTTCAGTTGTGCCCAACTCTTTGTGACCTTATGGACTGTAGCTCACCAGGCTCCTCTGTTCATGGGATTCTCCAGGCAAGAATACTGGAGTAGTCTATTATACAGAGTGAAGTAAGTCAGAAAGAGAAACACCAACACAGTATATTAACACATACATATGAAGGTTAGAAAGATGGTAACAATGATCCTATATGCAAGGCAGCAAAAGAGACACAGATGTAAAGAACAAGCTTTGGACTATGCAGGAGAAGGTGAGGGTGGGATGATATGAGAGAATAGCACTGAAACATGTATATTATCATATGTGAGATAAATGACCAGTGCAAGTTCAATGCATGAAGCAAGGCACTCAAAACCAGTGCTCTGGGACAAACCCAGAGGGATAGGGTGGGAGGGAGGTGGGAGGGGGATTCAGAATGGGGGGACAAATGTGCACCTGTGACTCATGTTGATGCATGGCAAAAACCACCACAATATTGTAAAATGATTATCCTTCAATTAAAATAATCAATACAAAAATTAAAAAAAAAAAAGAATACTGGAATAAGTTACCATGCCCTCCTCCAGGGGCTCTTCCTGATCCAAGGATCAAACCTGGATCTCCTATGTCTTCTGCATTGCCAAGTGGGTTCTTTAACACTGTGTCACCTGGGCAGTCCATTTACTAGTTACCTTGCAATAATGATGCAATAAATTCTGCCTTCAGGTATCATAAATTCAGCTATTTCCAAATAAGTAATTTTTGTGACCTATATACCTATATTTCCTATATACCTATATTACCTATATATCTATATTAACAAATATTATGGAAAAACAATTGTATGAAAGCGTAATTTTAAGAAATTCAAGATGGTACATAAATAAAAAGGAAATTGCAATGTAAACCAAAAAAATCATAACCATGTACCCTTTTAAAGAGTTAAAATGAGTTTAAAAGGCATAAAACACAAAATTCTCAGTTAACCATTTGAAACAAACTTTGCTTGCCTAGATGAACTAAAAATAGAAAATGTAACTGGGAAGAGTTGACTCATTGGAAAAGACTTTGATGCTGGGAGGGATTGGGGGCAGGAGGAGAAGGGGACGACCAAGGATGAGATGGCTGGATGGCATCACGGACTCGACGGACGTGAGTCTGAGTGAACTCCGGGAGATGGTGATGGACAGGGAGGCCTGGCGTGCTGCGATTCATGGGGTCGCAGAGAGTCGGACACGACTGAGCGACTGAACTGAACTGAACTGAACTTACTAAACACTCAGTTTGCCTCTGATCAAAAAAATCACAATTTGCAACAAAGCGAAGTTCTAATTAATATGTTTCATATACTTATTGATGTCTCTTTCATTTTAAGCTATCATCCATTATATTAAGAGGTACAACAATAACCTTTCTTTTGAAATTCATGAAAGTGGTATAAGACTTATAAGTGGTATAAGACATCTGTGAATGTTTGGGACTATGTGAAGAGTCTGCTTCAATAACCTGTCAGTCTTGGACCAAGGAAAATATTGTCAAATAGGCAGAGTACCTTTGTGTAAGTTGTGGAGTGCTTTTATTTACAACTTTTAGCATTGTCATCAAGTTGAAAACTAAACCTGTTTTCTTCTAACTGCTTGAGAATGCAGCTATCTCAAATACAAAATCAAAAACTAATTTCTAAATGTTGATATTTTAAGATAGTGAATACTCCTTTAGGTTTTCCTATTTAGAATACAAGAAAAAGATATTCAAAAATAGATTATTTGTCTGTGTCTCTCACTAGACTGCAAATTCTCTTAAGAAGAGGAGTAGAGAATTTTATCTTGCTTAAGTGTGTAAGTCTCAGCCTTTTGGCTAAGACCAAGTATAGTATGGGGGTTTTCCTGATGGCTCAGTGGGAAAGAATCCGCTTGCCAATGCAGGAGACACAGGAGATGCAAGAAATGCAGGTTCAATCCCTGGGTCATAAAGATACCCCAGAGTTGGAAATGGCAACCTATTCCAATATTCTTGCCTGAAATATTCAATAGACAGAGGAGCCTAGTGGGGTCACAAAGATTTAGACACGACTGAGCACAGAAGTCGTGCACAGACTTTATTATTTTAGGCTCCAAAATCACTGCAGATGGTGACTGCAGCTATGAAATTAAAAGACGCTTGCTCTGTGGAGGAAAGTTATGACCAACCTAGACAGCATATTCAAAAGCAGACCCATTACTTTGCCAACAAAGATCTGTCTAGTCAAAGCTATGGTTTTTCCAGGAGTCATGTATAGATGTGAGAGTTGGACTATAAAGAAAGCTGAACACCAAAGAACTGAAGCTTTTGAACTGTGGTGTTGGAGAAGACTCTTGAGAGTCCCCTGGACTGCAGTCCATCCTAAAAGAAATCAATCCTGAATATTCATTGGAAGGTCTGATGCTGAAGCTGAAACTCCAATACATAGGCTACCTGTTGTGAAGAACTGATTCATTTGAAAAGTCCCCGATGCTGGGAAAGATTGAAGGTGGGAGAAGGGGATGACAGAGGATAAGATGGCTGGATGGCATCACCGACTCAATGGACATGAGTTTGAGTAAACTCTGGGAGTGGCAGTGGACAGGGTGGCCTGGTGTGCTGCAGTCCAAGGGGTCGCAAAGAGTCAAACATAAGTGAGCGACTGAACTGAACTGAGCATAAGTGTATATAACCATTTCATTTGGAGAAATTTGTGCAATTCTCCAATATTTGCATCATACAACTAAAATAAAAATACATGTAAATTTTGCTTTGTGATAAATTATGCCTTCCATACTGTGCTTCCTTAATTCCAAGTACAAAAAATTGTTTGCAAAGGAGAAATAAAATATTAAACTTGGTGTCCTGAGTGTATGACATTATAAAGACAATTAACATGAAAATATATTCAGCCAATGGAGCAGAAATATGGACTACGATTCTTTGCTCAGGACTAGTTGGAGGTCTTGAGACTGTTCCCTCCCCAAGGGTGGCATGCACAGCTGTCTGTTAGTGTTGTTCAGGAGTCTCAGAGATAGCAATTCTCCATGTGACATCACACATCTCTTCACAGCACAATTCTTGCTTGTAGCAAAACGATAGCACATTCTTTGGGAAGACTGCACAATTAGAACAAACCTTTAAGTTGTCAGATGCCAGTTACATCACTTTGTATGTGTTATGGGATAGCCAGAAAAGATACCTTTTATATATATATAAATTAAGTCTGTGGAAAGACAAAGTGACTCAAGCGGAAAACACTCAGTAAATCTCAGCCAATGCTCAATGAATAGACACGAAACAATCAGAATCCCCATTCATAATGATATGCTATGAGAGGTTGAGCCAAACCTTAGAGAAGTCCCAAGAGATGGGAAATAGGTTTCATTAAAGTCAACAAAAGAAACCAGGTTTTTTTTTAAAAAGAAAGATTATTGATAAATTTAATGAAAATTTAATAAGATAAGCAAAGTAAAATAGCAAATAACAAGGTAGGAAAAACTATTTGCAACTCATATCACTCACAAAGGATGTATATCTCAAATATACAAGGAAATGAAGAAAGGATAAGAATACAGAAGAAAAGTGCCAACAATGCTATAGAAAGTATGTACAGTTCAAATAAAAAAAAAAAACACACAAACATCTCTCAACCATTTGAAAATATGCTCAACTTAACTCATTAACAGATCAACACAAATTACTTTGCTAGGATAGCTTTTCTCACCTGTCAGATTAGTAAAATTCCCACAGCCTGACAACATACCCTGTTGCAAAGCTGTAGGGAAATAGACTTCTCATACATTGCTGACGGGAACACAAAATTCTAAACTGCTGAAGACATTGGGCAATACCTACAAAAATCACATAATTATTTACTATTTGATACAACCATTACACTTCTAGGAATGTAAACAATTTTTAAAAAATGGCAAATTATTTTAAAAATATACAAGTTGAACTATTAATTGTAGCAAACATATAGGATTCAAATCAAGATTTTAATTGCAACAAACAAATAGAGGATACTGATCTGTCAAGAAGGAAATGAGGACTATCACTGAAAACAATGATTAAGTATTTTTAGGACATGTAAAGTGAAAGGAATTCAAGACAGAGTGAATATGTGTAGTCATGGATTAATTTCTATCTCAAGAAAGGTCAATGTACATGAAACAAGATGGGTGTCAAGTACATCACATTTATTAAATTCTTTAATTTTGTATATATTCCAAATTCTTTGTTATAAATATCTTTAAATAAAAATAAAGAAGGATTTGGGGTTTTGTCCACTTTCCTACAGATAAATAAATCTTGAAGATTCCCATGATTTTAACGAGCAAGGACTTTCAGGAGCCAAGTAAGAAAGGCAACAATTTATTGATTACTCATTACACTCCAGAAATTGTGCTTGGAAATTTGCATCTATTAACTCAAAGTAGATATTATTTCAATTGTATATTAAGCTTTATTTATATTAAGGTCATAAAATAAATTGTGTCTTAGTAAGAAATAAGATGACCGAATTAAATTTGAATTGAGAACACTGTGACACTTTTTCAATGTTAAGCTGACTTGCATATATATTAACACATTTCTGATATATAAGGTATTGCAATTACCATGCTCTTGGAAACTGTGGGAAGTGAAAATGAAAGATTAACTTCCACTTTATCCAAGATATGGACTAGGGTAGGAGCACAAAAAGAACAAAATATTTCAGGTAAAATTTGATGGACGTGAGGAAGTAAGGACTGGTTTTTTTCCTACACACCATTCAGCTATTGAATGACTAGATGATTCCGAATGTGCATATGACTGATGAGTTACTGAGTAGATAAGATTTACCAGTCTGCTATATCTAGCTACCTGTCTACACACACACACACACACACACACACACACACACACACACACACATACACACACACAAGTTTAAATACTAAAATAATCTTTCTCTTGCCTCTCTTGCCACTGTTAACATTTCTTTCACTAGTCTTATTGTTGATGAATAGTGGTATGATTAGGAAGTACGTGGCTCTGTGAGAGCTTGGCTACTTATTATAAAGTCATAGGTAACTCATCTGTACAATGAGAAAAATAATAATTATAGTGCGATTGCGATGATTAATGTCTCTAATACATTCAAGAGTTCCACCATGAAGTGGCATGTCCCAGATACCCCAGCAGATTGATGATGATTAACAAAATTAATAGGCCTTAGGTCAAAGCCTGGCTTTGTTACTTAGGGTGTAGGGGATCTTCATGAAGCAAGTTGCTTTCACTCTCTGTGCCTCAGTTTTTCTTTCTGTAAAATAACTCTTCATGAAATTGTGTGAAAGGCTTTGATGAGATAGTACATGATAAAGCGCTTATTTCAGTGTCTGACAGATAGTGCTCAATGACAGTGATTCTTCATTTATAGGCTTTCAATAATAATTTCATATTATTAATATTATACTTTGTAAGGAGTTTTATTCTGATGTTTCCAATAAATATCAGAGCAGTAATATTTACCATGCTATTAGGAACACTTCATAAACGTCCTTCTTTATGGAAGAAGTATAATGTTGACAGGTGGCTATAGAAGCAAGAGAACCATCATCTGATGGAGAGAAACCTCCCATGTATTTTCATGAGCAGATTTCCTGGTTGGTAACGCGCTCAGTTCATCATTTTGTCAAAATTTTTTTTAAAGCTTCAAGTTGTCCAGCCATAGCCAAATGCTTATATTAATTATGTGCCACTTAATTTTGCTAAATGCAGTGTATCCTTTCTGTATGTGGCTGTGTACATAAAAAAGCTTTTGTCTCCTTGAACGTAACTGTCCATCAGGGAAGGAGTTTCATTTTGGCTTTTTTTTTTTTTTTACAGCAAGGACAGATATGCTTTTGAGTGACAGTTAAATTTGTTGAAGGTATTAAATTGCTAATGCTAATGCATTTTACAATCTTCTGAACTGATTTAATATATTAGACTGCCACTCAAAGTTGTAATAAACAATACTGCACTCTTACTTGGAAATCATTCTGTCATATCTAGAGGCTTTCAAAAATGCCCACCTATGTTCAGAGTTTACAAACACATTTTTATTGCTCTGTGGGCTGCCCCAAAACCAGTGACATAAAGGCTTCAATTTGCATCTCTTGTTGCAGAATTTGGAAGTAGCATGGAGCCTTAATAAACACCTAGCTGGAAATCTCTGAGGTTGGAATTAATTCTCCACTTAGGGAGGTGAAGATGCTATTTCACATAAAAGAAAATCATTTAAAACTGATTGTCAGCTAACTTCATGTACTTGCCATGACTTCATATGTATTCCTCAGGTTGGAATGGAGTAGAGTGGGCAAAAAAAAAAAAAAAAAAACCTAGTGAATAGGCACAAAAACCTAGTGAGAGATATAATGGAGATTGAGTATATATATAAGATTATATATATATATATGTTATATATATAACATATATATGTATATATTGTATTTTTCTATAAGGACATTTATATTTTTTCTACAAGTTTCTTAGATGTCAAGAGAAAGTAACTCAGGTTAGGTCAAGAATAGTAATAGCCCAGCAACACTACATTAAAAAATTCTCAGTGTTTTATATAGTCTACCTAGTTTTATTTTCACAACAAACTTGACAAAGTAGCATGGGGAAGTATCATGTCTTTTAATAGAGCAGAAAAGCAGAAATTCCAGTTGGAAAAAATGCCATATCCAGACTTGTGTAGGTATATTGTCAACTGGGTTAAGATGAACTCAGATATTCTGCCTTACTTCGTAACTCCCTTTATTTTTCTTTTATGTGAAAAAAAGATTAGCATTTTTAATTACTAGTGAGGCAAAACAATATTTCATATTCTTATTTGATTTTCTATTCTTTGAATCTTTCTCAGCTTTATTAAGGTGTTAAGCTATCTTTGTACCTTATTAAGGTATTATTGACAATATTGCATGTCAATACAATAATTGACAAATTGTAAAATATTTAAAGTTTACAATGTTATGTGATAGATGTGCACATTGTGAAAGGATTCCACCTCATCAAGTTAATTAAAACATTCATAGAAATGAAGAGTAGCAAAGAAGGGGGTGAAGTAAAGAGGGAGAGGTTGGTAAAAGGGTTCAGTTATAAGACAAACAAGGCGTCTGAGGTTCCATGACACAACCTGTTAACTACAGTTGATAAATTTCAATTATACAGTATAGTTAACTGGAAAGTGTTTTCACGCACACAAAAAATCTGTCCTCTTTTTGGATACAGTGTCTTTCTGAGAAGTAAAATGTAATTAATACACATTAACTTGGATGACAACCTTTATAAAAATAGGTAAGTTGAAATTTGTTTTGGGTAATATAAACCAAAACAGATTTAAGCAAAACAGGTAGTTCCAAAAAAATTACTGCCATGTAATGGAATAGAAGACAGAAAAGAAAGTAGACAAGGGCCCTGCCCTTAAGGAGCTTAAATTTTGAGGAAATAAATAAAATACAAATAAGCATCAATATCTGGCATTATAGTGTATAAATACTATTAAGAAAAATAAGACAAGGTCAAGGGGTAAAGTAGGAAGAAAGGTGCCATGTCAGAGAGAATAAGGAGGGATGGCTTCCCCGAGGAGAAAAACTTTTGAATGGAAATAAGAATAGTTTGAGAGAATCAATGAGGTGAACACTGGGGAGAAAAGATGTTCTAGGAAGAAGTTACAAAGGTAACTGATATGACAGAATCTTACTGCAGTGCTCACTTACGGAATTTTTTTCAGAACTTACTTTGAAAAATAGTAGGCAAACAGAAAGGAGGAATCAAAATTAAACACTAGACATTATAGATTTATTTTGAAAATGCTGGGAACTGTTCTGAGTGCAGCAAATCCCCAATTTGATATCCCCCTTTTTCCAATCCCTAATTCATGCAAATGCTAAGCCTTCCACTGGGAAAGTGCTCTTGATGCACAGACTGTCACCTGGAAAGGACAGCTGGCTACCTTCCAAAAGCCTTCTCTGGCATTGTATTCATTACCACAGCTCAGTGTCCCATCTAGTCCTGCAGCTCAGCAATGCTTTCGTCAACTCAAAGAAAGCAGTTGTGTGTGTTTGTGTGTGTGTGTGTGTGTGTGTGTGTGTGTGTGTGTCGGGAGGGCAGAGCTGATGGAATAGCAGCTCAATCATCAAATGTATGCAATTGATGAACAAAATCAGCATGATTTATTCCTGCATAATGAGAAAATTAATTGTCCATTGTAATAGAATGTTTTTATGAACAGAGTAAAGAAACTATCCCCTAAAGAAACACCTGACACTTGGTAGGAGCTTAATTAAGTTCTGGTCGAGTTGGATGTACTTGTTGAAAGATATACTATGTGATTGTTGTTGCTTAGTTGCTAAGTCCAACTCTTTTGTGACCCCATAGATGTAGCTCACCAGGCTCCTCTGTCCATAGGATTTTCCAGGCAAGAATACTGGAGTGGGTGGCCATTTCCTTCTCCAGGGGATCTTCCCAACACAGGGGTTGATCAACAACTCAAGTCTCCTACTTGGCAGGCAGATTCTTTACTGCTGAGCCACCAGGGTTAGCTACATAACAATCAGAACAATAATTGTGAACATGTTTTAGAGCTAATGTAGTTTTCCATTGGAAAAGTCGGATAGACTTATTCATATAGTTATACATTATGGACAGCCCTGATAGTTGCAATTCATTTTTTATAAGCCAAGAGTTCATTTTCCCTCTACACTTGCTGGGGCTTGACCAGATAGAATTGAACAATATTAAATGGCTTTCTACTTGCTCTTCATTTCTCAAGATCTTATTGCTGACTAAATCACTTTGAAATTTCCATATTGCTTCTCTAAATATGTTCATTCTTTCTCTCAAGTCTGAGGAACAATAGCAACAAAGTCTTTTAAAGTGGACTTAGCAGACACCCTCAAGCTACCTTTTTATGGTCACTCCTATCCTAACCTACCTCTGGCAACTATGTGTCAGTTTTCCATCAATATAATTTTGTCATTTGTGAAATTAATTTTTGTAACTGGATTTTAAACATTATATATGTTGTATTTATACAAATTTATAATTTTTTTATTAATAAGGGCCATGTAATCTTTTTATTTTTTGTCCCTCAGGAAATTGCTCCTAAGACTTTTTTGAGTTGAATTGCTTGATTTTTATTACTGAGTAGTATACATTATTGGATGTACCAGTTTGTTTATCCATTAACTCTTCAGATAAATTTGTATTGTTTCCTGGTTTCAATTTTTATAAAGAAAGGTGCTATAAATCTGCATCCAGGGTTTTGGACGGACATAAATTTTCATTCCTCTGTAATAAATATTCAGATGTATGATTATTGGGACATAAAGAAAGTTGTGTTTAGCTTTAAAAGAAACTACCAAACTCGCTTCCAGAGTGACTTTACCAGCAGTGCATGATATCCACTTGTTCCACATCCTCTCTGGCACTTGGTATTTTCAGTATATTTTAGTCATTCTGCTAGCAACACATGATTCAATTGTTCATCCTTACCAGCACTTAGTATTGTGATATGTTACATTACCCATTCTATTGGGTTTGTAGTCATATCTGATCTTGAGCTTGCATTTCCCTCATGGCTAACGATGTTCAATCCCTCACAGCTAATGATGCTCAAACGGTATAATGATGTTTGTACCATTTGACCACCTTCACCATTTCTGCCCTCCCACCCCACTTTCAGCCTCTGGCACACAATCTGTTCTTTATTATTTATAAGTTTGGGTTGGGGGGGGGGTTTCTACAAATAAAAGAGATCATAGAATAAAAAAAAAAAAATAAAGTGGACTTAGCATAGTTCTGATTGAATGAATTCTTTGCTGATTGAGGTTCCCATTTTCAGAAGACTTTCTTTGTTCCCTTTTTTCCAAATGGAAGTATATAGCAAATCTTGTAAAAATAAATAAACTATGTGAAAAAACCCTCATATAGAAAGGTAATATATGGTTGGTGGGGGAGGAAGGAGAGGGTGGGATGTACGGAGAGAGCAACATGAAAACATATACTACCATATGTAAAATAAATAGCCAATGGGAAATAATGGCTGAAAACGTCCCAAAAATTAGGGGAGATATAGGCATGCAGATTCATGAAACATAAAGATTTCCAAAAGGAAAAAGTGAAAGAAGTCTACAGTCATCAGTCATTATCAAATTGTCAAAGACAAAAAGAAATTTTGAAAGCAACAAGATAAAAGTGATTCAGATACAAAGAAGCCCTCATAAGATTATCATCAGATTAGGAAGAATAAAAGTTAAAGGGAGGAAGGAAATGGGATGATATATTCAAAGTGCTGAAAGAAAAAAAATCTATCAATTGAGAATAATATGCCTGGGAAAACTGTCCTTCAAAGTGAAGGAGAGAAAAAGAACAGACAAGCAAAAACTAAGGGACTGTATCAACAACTTACAAGTGCTAAAGTTGAGGTTGAAACAAAAGATACTAAAGAGAACCAGAAAAATATATAAAAGTATAAAACTTGCTAGAAAGGTAAGTATACGGACAAATACACTGTGATACTGTGAAAATCCCTTAATTATAATACAAATGTTAGAACACAGAAGTCTTAAGAATTACTATAATTACAAATATATGTTTAAAATGGTTGATTATAGTAATAATGATATAAAACTATCAATAACAGGTTTTAGGGTAAAGCTACGTATTCATATTTACTCAGAGGCTATTTTTCTGATCTGCACATTTGATTAATTACATGATTCAATTAGATGAAATTATGGTCATCATCTAATTCAATTAATGAAATTATGGACAAAATTTTTAAATTGTCAATGGATACATAATATAAAAAGTGTGAATTGTGACATCAGTTATAAAAGGTAGGGGAATAAGTAAAAAGGTAGAGTTTTGTATATTATTGAAGTTAACTTTTTCAGTTGAGTTCAGTTCAGTCACTCAGTCATGTCCGACTCTTTCCAAGCACATGAATTGGAGCTCACCAGGACTGATCTCCTTTAGGATGGACTAGTTGGATGTCCTTGCTGTCCAGGGACTTCTCCAACACCACAGTTCAAAAGCATCAATTCTTCAGTGCTCAGCTTTCTTTATAGTCCAACTCTCGCATCCATACATGACCACTGGAAAAAATATAGCCTTGACTAGATGGACTTTGTTGGCAAAGTAATGTCTCTGCTTTATAATATGCTGTCTAGCTTGCTCATAACTTTCCTTCCAAGGAGTAGTGAAAGTGAAAGTAAAGTCACTCAGTCATGTCCGACTCTTTGTGACCCCATGGACTGTAGCCTACCAGGCTCCTCCCTCCATGGGATTCTCCAGGCAAGAGTACTGGAGTGGGTTGCCATATCCTTCTCCAGGGGATCTTCCCAACCCAGGGATCGAAGCCAGGTCTCCTGCATTCCAGGGGTAAGCATCTTTTACTTTCATGGCTGCAATCACCATCTGCAGTGATTTTGGAGCCCAGAAAAATAAAGTCAGCTACTGTTTCCCCATTTATTTCCCATGAAGTGATGGGACCAGATGCCATGATCTTAGTTTTCTGAATGTTGAGTTTTAAGACAACATTTTCACTCTCCTCTTTCACTTTCATTAAGAGGCTCTTTAGTTCCTCTTCACTTTCTGCCATAAGGGTGGTGTCATCTGCATATCTGAGGTTATTGATATTTCTGCCAGCAATCTTGATTCCAGCTTCTGCTTCCCCTAGCCCAGCATTTCTCAATGTACTCTGCATAGAAGTTAAACAAGCAGTGTGACAATATACAGCCTTGACGTACTCCTTTTTTTATTTGGAACCAGTCCATTGTTCCATGTCAAGCTCTAACTGTTGCTTCCTGACCTGCATACAGGTTTCTCAAGAGGCAAGTCAGGTGGTCTGGTATTCCCATCTCTTTCAGAATTTTCCACAGTTTATTGTGATCCACACAGTCAAAGGCTTTGGCATAGTCAATAAAGCAGAAGTAGACATTTTTCTGGAACTCTCTTGCTTTTTCCAGATCCAGTGGATGTTGGCAATTTGATCTCTTGTTCCTCTGCCTTTTCTAAATCCAGCTTGAACATCAGGAAGTTCATGGTTCACGTATTGCTGAATCCTGGCTTGGAGAATTTTGAGCATTACTTTACTAGCGTGTGAGATGAGTGCAATTGTGCGGTAGTTTGGGCATTCTTTGGCATTGCCTTTCTTTGGGACTGGAATGAAAACTGACCTTTTCCAGTCCTGTGGCCACTGCTGAGTTTTCCAAATTTGTTGGCATACTGAGTGCAGCACTTTCACAGCGTCATCTTTCAGGATTTGAAATAGCTCAACTGGAATTCCATCACTTCCACTAGCTTTGTTTGTAGTGATGCTTCCTAAGGCCCACTTGACTTCACATTCCAGGATGTCTGGCTCTAGGTGATGATCACACCATCATAATTATCTGGGTCATGAAGATCTTTTTGTACAGTTCTTCTATATATTCTTGCCACCTCTTCTTAATATTTCTGCTTCTGTTAGGTCCCTACCATTTCTGTCCCTTATTGAGCCCATCTTTGCATTAAATGTTCCCTTGGTAGCTCTAATTTTCTTGAAAAGATCTCTAGTCTTTCCAGTTCTTTTGTTTTCCTCTATTTCTTTGCATTGATCACTGAGGAAGTCTTCCTTTATCTCTCCTTGCTATTCTTTAGAACTCTGCATTCAAATACTTTATCTTTCCTTTTCTCCTTTGCTTTTCACTCCCCTTCTTTTCACAGCTATTTGTAAGACCTCCTCAGACAGCCGTTTTCTTTTTTGCATTTCTTTTTCTTGGGGATGGTCTTGATTCCTATCTCCTGTTAACTTTTTAATCAGCTTAAAAATAATATTTTATTATTTTTAGAAAACCACTTTCTAATACATTTAAAATCATAAAATTTTCTAATAATATATTAGAAAGATGTATGACTATAAGATGTTTAATGTAAGTTTCATGACAACCACAAAGAAATTACTTATAGAAGACAGACAAAAGAATAATATAAAGGTACTAAGCATAGCACTATGAAAATAATTAATGAAACATGCAGGAAGGGAGCAAGGGAAGAAAATAAGAGCAAAATAACCGTGACTGACAGAAAACTACATAACTAGCAATAATACGTCCATCCCTATCAATAATTACTTTATTTTTTTATATATTTTTTATTTTTTTATTTTTTTTTATTTTTTAAATTTTAAAATCTTTAATTCTTACATGGGTTCCCAAACATGAACCCCCCTCCCACCTCCCTCCCCACAACATCTCTCTGGGTCATCCCCATGCACCAGCCCCAAGCAAGCTGCACCCTACGTCAGACATGGACTGGCGATTCAATTCTTACATGACAGTATACATGTTAGAATTCCCATTCTCCCAAATCATCCCACCCTCTCCCTCTCCCTCTCCCTCTGAGTCCAATAGTCCGTTATACACATCTGTGTCTTTTTTCCTGTCTTGCATACAGGGTCGTCATTGCCATCTTCCTAAATTCCATATATATGTGTTAGTATACTGTATTGGTGTTTTTCTTTCTGGCTTACTTCACTCTGTATAATTGGCTCCAGTTTCATCCATCTCATCAGAACTGATTCAAAAGAATTCTTTTTAACGGCTGAGTAATACTCCATTGTGTATATGTACCACACTTTCTTATCCATTCATCTGCTGATGGACATCTAGGTTGTTTCCATGTCCTGGCTATTATAAACAGTGCTGAGATGAACATTGGAGTACATGTGTCTCTTTCAATTCTGGTTTCCTCAGTGTGTATGCCCAGCAGTGGGATTGCTGGGTCATAAGGTAGTTCTATTTGCAATTTTTTAAGGAATCTCCACACTGTTCTCCATAGTGGCTGTACTAGTTTGCATTCCCACCAACAGTGTAGGAGGGTTCCCTTTTCTCCACACCCTCTCCAGCATTTATTGCTTGCAGATTTTTGGATCGCAGCCATTCTGACTGGTGTGAAGTGGTACCTCATTGTGGTTTTGATTTGCATTTCTCTAATAATGAGTGATGTTGAGCATCTTTTCATGTGTTTGTTAGCCATCTGTATGTCTTCTTTGGAGAAATGTCTATTTAGTTCTTTGGCCCATTTTTTGATTGGGTCGTTTATTTTTCTGGAATTGAGCTGCAGAAGTTGCTTGTATATTTTTGAGATTAGTTGTTTGTCAGTTGCTTCATTTGCTATTATTTTCTCCCATTCAGAAGGCTGTCTTTTCACCTTGCTTATATTTTCCTTTGTTGTGCAGAAGCTTTTAATTTTAATTAGATCCCATTTGTTTATTTTTGCTTTTATTTCCAGAATTCTGGGAGGTGGATCATAGAGGATCCTGCTGTGATTTATGTCTGAGAGTGTTTTGCCTATGTTCTCCTCTAGGAGTTTTATAGTTTCTGGTCTTACATTTAGATCTTTAATCCATTTTGAGTTTATTTTTGTGTACGGTGTTAGAAAGTGATCTAGTTTCATTCTTTTACAAGTGGTTGACCAGTTTTCCCAGCACCACTTGTTAAAGAGATTGTCTTTACTCCATTGTATATTCTTGCCTCCTTTGTCAAAGATAAGGTGTCCATATGTGTGTGGATTTATCTCTGGGCTTTCTATTTTGTTCCATTGATCTATATGTCTGTCTTTGTGCCAGTACCATACTGTCTTGATGACTGTGGCTTTGTAGTAGAGCCTGAAGTCAGGCAAGTTGATTCCTCCAGTTCCATTCTTCTTTCTCAAGATTGCTTTGGCTATTCGAGGTTTTTTGTATTTCCATACAAATCTTGAAATTATTTGTTCTAGTTCTGTGAAAAATGTGGCTGGTAGCTTGACAGGGATTGCATTGAATTTGTAAATTGCTTTGGGTAGTATACTCATTTTCACTATATCCATTTATGATAAAAACTCTCCAGAAAGCAGGAATACCTCAACATAATAAAAGCTATATATGACAAACTCTCAGCAAACATTATCCTCAATGGTGAAAAATTGAAAGCATTTCCCCTAAAGTCAGGAACAAGACAAGGGTGTCCACTTTCACCGCTACTATTCAACATAGTTCTGGAAGTTTTGGCCACAGCAATCAGAGCAGAAAAAGAAATCAAAGGAATCCAAATTGGAAAAGAAGAAGTAAAACTCTCACTGTTTGCAGATGACATGATCCTCTACATGGAAAACCCTAAAGACTCCACCAGAAAATTACTAGAGCTCATCAATGAATATAGTAAAGTTGCAGGATATAAAATCAACACACAGAAATCCCTTGCATTCCTATACACGAATAATGAGAAAGTAGAAAAAGAAATTAAGGAAACAATTCCATTCACCATTGCAACGAAAAGAATAAAATACTTAGGAATATATCTACCTAAAGAAACTAAAGACCTATATATAGAAAACTATAAAACACTGATGAAAGAAATCAGAGAGGACACTAATAGATGGAGAAATATACCATGTTCATGGATCGGAATAATATAATAAATACTCCAACCAGATGACATAGACTGGCTGTATAAAAATAACAAGAACCTAACAATGTGCTATGTATGACAGACTCTCTTTGTATTTAAGGAAATACATAGGCTGAAAGCAAGGGGGATAGAAAAAAATTCCATGCAAATTCTAACAAAAAGAGAGCTGGGGTGACTTATACCTGACAAAATGGAATTTAAGTCAAAAACTGACAGAAGATTATACGTTTCTAAGAACTTGTCCATTTCTTCCAAGTTGTCCATTTTATTGTCATATAGTTGCTGATAGTAGTCTCTTATGATCCTTTGTATTTCTGTGTTGTCTGCTGTGATTTCTCCATTTTCATTTCTAATTTTGTTGATTTGATTCTTCTCCCTTTTTCCTTGATGAGTCTGGCTAGTGGTTTGTCTATTTTATTTATCTTCCCAAAGAACCAGCTTTAAGTTTTGTTGATTTTTGTTATAGTTTTCTTTGTTTCTTTTTCATTTATTTCTGCCCTAATTTTTATGATTTCTTTCCTTCTACTAACCCTGGGGTTCTTCATTTCTTCTTCTTCTAGTTTCTTTAGGTGTAAAGTTAGGTTATTTATTTTATTGTCTGTTGTTTCTTGAGGTAAGCTTGTATTGCTATGAACCTTCCCCTTAGCACTGCTTTTACTGAACCCCATAGGTTTTGGATTGTCTTGTTTTCATTTTCATTCATTTCTATGCACATTTTTATTTCTTTTTTTATTTCTTCTGTGATTTGTTTGTTATTCAGAAGCATGTTGTTTAGCCTCCATACGTTTGTATTTTTAATAGCTTTTTCCCTGCAGTTGACATCTAATCTTAGTGCATTGTGATCACACAAGATGCTTGAACTGATTTCAATTTTTTTGAATTTATCAAGGCTAGATTTATGGCCCAGGACATGATCTATCCTAGAGAATGTTCTGTGTGCACTTGAGAAAAAGATGAAATTCATTGTTTTGGGGTGAAATGTCCTATAGAAATCAATTAGGTCTAACTGGTCCCTTGTATCATTTAAAGTTTGTGTTTCCTTGATAATTTTCTGTTTAGTTGATCTATCCAGATGGCGTCACAGGTGAATTCTACCAAAAATTTAGAGAAGAGTTAACACCTATCCTACTCAAACTCTTCCAGAAAATTGCAGAGGAAGGTAAACTGCCAAACTCATTCTATGAGGCCACCATCACCCTAACACCAAAACCAGACAAAGATGCCATGAAAAAAGAAAACTACAATATCACTGATGAACATAGATGGCACCACCCTTATGGCAGAAAGTGAAGAGGAACTAAAAAGCCTCTTGATGAAAGTGAAAGAAGAGAGTGAAAAAGTTGGCTTACAGCTCAACATTCAGAAAACTAAGATCATGGCATCTGGTCCCATCACTTCATGGGTAATAGATGAGGAAACAGAGGAAACAGTGGCAGACTTAATTTTTCTGGGCTCCAGTATTACTGCAGATGGTGATTGCAGCCACGAAATTAAAAGATACTTACTCCTTGGAAGGAAAGTCATGACCAACCTAGATAGCATATTCAAAAGCAAAGATATTACTTTGCCAACAAAGGTCCATGTAGTCATGGCTATGGTTTTTCCAGTGGTCATGTATGGATGTGAGAGTTAGACTGTGAAGAAAGCTGAGCACTGAAGAATTGATGCTTTTGAACTGTGGTGATGGAGAAGACTCTTGAGAGTCCCTTGGACTTCCAGGAGATCCAATCAGTCCATCCTAAAGGAGATCAGTCCTTGGTGTTCATTAGAAGGACTGATGCTGAAGCTGAAACTCCAATACTTTGGCCACCTCATGCGAAGAGTTGATTCACTGAAAAAGACCCTGATGCTGGGAGGGATTGGGGGCAGGAGGAGAAGGGGATGACACTGGATGAGATGGCTGGATGGCATCATCGACTCGATGGACATGAGTTTGAGTGAACTCCAGGAGTTGGTAATGGACAGGGAGGCCTGGCGTGCTGTGATGCATGGGGTCACAAAGAGTTGGACATGACTGAGTGACTGAACTGAACTGAACTGAATCATCTGATATATACTGAGTAATGTGTATGTTCTAGGCATTGTTCTAGACCTTGGGGAATGCAAAGGTGGTAAAAACATAGTCTTTTGTTATCTGATCCCTGAGTACCTCTCCTTCCGTGGCTTGTCCACTGTTCCCCTACAAATCTCTTCAGCGAAACCAAGCAATTCAACTGTGAAGACTCACCCAGCTGTTCTAAATCTCAGATATTTTATAAATAATTTCTTCTCTGAAGAATATTCTTCTTGCCTTTTTTGCCTGGCAAATATCTTTTTAGTCAAGTCCCAGGGTCTCTGACTCATCCAGTATTAGTTATTGTCATTGTTTTATCTCCTCTTGCCTAGTACATCTATTATAATGTCCACTATTTGCTCTTTTGCTGGACTTTGCTTAGACTCTCTCTGCCTTGAGAACAAAGACAGTTCTATCCTCATGTCTGAATCCTCAGCTTCTTATCCAGTACCTAACATTCAATGCATGCTGAGTAAATATTGGCTGAAAGAATTAATGGATATGTTATACCTAAAATAAATGCTGTAAAAGTTAATAAAAGAAAAGGTTCACAGTTGGATGGAGCCTGTGGTATGCTGGTAAATGTTTAACAACGGCCTCCCCAGGAAGCCAAAGTATCATAGATCTACAGCGTTTGCACATCTTCATAGTGTAAATCTCTCACTATGCCTGATTCTCATCTTTGTCCCCATACATGGATTTGGGAAGCAGTACACACCATTATACAGTATTTCTACCATTCTCATATAATATTCATTAATAAAATTCAGAGTATAGATCACAGTAAAATAATTTAATGATTTTTCAGCATCTATGATTTTGGTTTTGAATCTGTCTTAAAAAACAACTATATAAACTCCCAATTTACTAAGACATGACCATGTGTAACAGCTGGCTTTCAAAATTACTGAAAATGTTACTGTTGATTCTTGCAAGTTGGCATGAGTCAGTGTTGGCACACTGCTGAATGAGGCATCATACGTAGAGTAGTAAGAACATTTTTCAGAGAAAGTAGCACTTATTATGGAGCAATTATTTCAATAAGGCAGTTAAGTTGGATGGAGAATATGTGATCCACAAGGATGCTGATTTTTCTATATTTAATTCACCAGTTTATTCTGGTACCAAGACAAGTACTAGATATATACTCAGTGCTCATAAAATATTTCTTAAGTGAACGAATGTTTAAGACATAGTACATTTTACAGGCCTCTTAACTACAACACTAAGACAAATTATAGAAACCTCTATGGATAAAGGGCAGCTAATTGAATCCCACTCACACACTGTTCATATGTTACTTGCATTTGAAAATGAATAGTGATGAGAATCATGCCCAAGCAGGGGCCACAGTCATCAGAAAGTGATGGCCTATGTTTAAACATGGTAGTATAAAATAGACCAGAAAAGCTAGGATCACTGAATACCTCTGTAAGCTGCCCAATCACTGACCCAAACCACGCACATTGGGATTTTCTAAAAGAAAATCCTCGTTCTACAAGAAAAAGAATGCATTGTTTAAGCTATGCAAAGTTGAATCTTTTGTTACTTGTAGCCAATATCTAATATATCTAGCACAATTCAATTGAGAAGTGGTTCCTGAGCACCCATGGAGGAAGAAAAGGTGATAATCAGACTAGAGCTGGTCTGCAACCCAGAGCGAAATACTGGGACTTATGAGCAAAATACAAACTTCTCTTTCTTCTGGTGTAGGCCCCCTTTATCATGCATGAGATGGTAGCGTATGCAGTACACATGAGGAGCTGGAGTACAAGAGACACGTAAATAAGCTGCCTACAATAATGGAAGAATGTCATTGCAGATACTTGACATTCCCTGCACAGTCTGGGAAGCTGATAAAATCATAATCGTCAAAGAGACATGCCGTATTGCCCATCCAGAGCTGCTTCTAATGCATACAGGCTGGCACATACGTCTCACTGTTCAGCACGAGCAACAGAAGGAATGAACAAAAAGAAAAGAGCAATTTCCCCACCGTAAATTGGAAAGCCTGCCAACCAGCTAAGTGATCTGCCATCAATCAGTGCTAAATTCTCCTTAGCAGCAGAAAATTCAAGGGCTAACTAGTACTGAGAGATTTCACACAGTGACTAATGGTATATGACAAACACATTTAAAATCTGCATCGGCCAGTGCCAGTTTAAAGTGTAACATGAATAATAAATAATTTTAAAGAAATCTTAGCATGCAAAATAAGATGTAATCTCTTCAGACATAAATTACACAGAAAATATTGCAGTTCTAGAAAGGCATTTGCAAACTGACCAAAACAAAGTCAAAAGTACAATTCATTCAGAAAGCAACTGTAGTTGATGTTTTTGCACACAAACAGATTTTCAAAGCACTGGGCAGATAAGTGATAAAACAGTGGTCACTGGGGTATAACCAGCAAAAATCCCAGGTCTCTAATCAGTTATAAATGGCAGTCAGTGAGAATTCTAGACAGATATAAATGCAATAAGACAGGCTTTCTGTTTTCTAAGAAACACAATTCTTTGTGAGAAAAATAAGAAAATGCTTTCCTTTTTTTAAACCAAGCTGAGCTATAAACCTAAGCATAGCTGGAAGGTGGGCACTGAAGGATTTAAACATAAAATTCTCTTTAGTTTATGGGACTTTGGTATTTGGGAAGCAAGGAAAATAGCACTGGATTTGGAAACCTCAGTTGGAGACATGATTCCCAATTTTACCACATCTCAGTTTCCTCATTGATTTCATGTAAAATAACATGACTAATCTCACAAGACAGTTGTGATGGGCAAATAATGAAGCCTGTAGAAAATTTATTATAAGCGGTAAAGGATTATTCACACATTGGTGTGATCTATTACTCGTTTTAAATCTAGGACTAAAGGAGTGTATGTCTGAAGAAAAAACAATGGAGTGGAAGTGAAGCAGAGTGTTCTTGTCTTCAAAAAAAAAAAAAAAAAGCTTTCATAAAGTACATAGATCAGAATAATCTTGCTGAAATTAAGCTCCTGGAAGTTTTGAGAAGTATGAAAGATATATAAAACAAGCAACTAAGTAAAGGCAATTTTTTAATCATGAAAACTAAATTTTGTTAATTCGTTTTTGAAATATTACATTTATCCTTCAATTAAGTGCCATTTTTCACAGGTGTGCCATAATGAACTATTTTTCCTTGATTGGATTTTAATAGTTGTTATCAACAAGAGTTTAAAATTTTTTACAAAATTGAAATTTCCATATATTAGTTTGGTGAATAGTTAATATACAACCTCCTCATTCTGAAGCAGTAGGAACTAGGGAACACCACCACTAAGATTGTATTTTGTCATATAAATGAAATTAAATGCCCCTCATAATTGTGAGAGCACAAATAAGTATACTGACTGAAATATATAAGAAGAACATTACGTTTTTAAATATCCTTGACCTCAATATGACCCTCACAAAAGGCCTGAGATGTAGAATGGACTATCATTCATATTTCCTTTCAAAAGATGGGAAAAATCAATCTCGTCAAGTAATGAAAGGATTTTTAAAATCTCCCAGCAAATTCATAATAACAATGGAATAAAAATAAAACTTCAGGTCCTTCCGTGATTTTCTGAACTAAATTTTTTGTACCCATTTCAAGAATACTCAAGACAGCATTCTATTTTGTTGTCTGAATAAAGGCACAGGTTGGTAAAAACAACAGTTTTAAATAGTTTTTAAAATTACTTTTACCTCTTTAAATATTCAAAATGACTGAAACTGGACTTATAAAGTCATTTAAAGCCTACTGTGGCCTTAAGATACACCTTATATTTCATGAATATGAATATATTTTGTAAGAAAGTTACAAACTCAAGAGTAGTTTGGTAGATTCCAGATTTCTAAATTATTGTATTAGGGAAAAGATCCTAGTGGGGCTTCTCCAGTGTCTCGATGGCCAGAAGTCTGCCTGACGATACAGGAGATACAGGCTAATTTGGGGTCAGGAGTTGATTCTGGAAGATCCCCTGGAGAAGGAAATGGCAACCCACTCCAGTATTCTTGCCAGGAAATTCCATGGACAAAGGGCCTGGCGAGCTACAGACTATAAGGTCACAAAAGAGTCGAACACAACTTAGCAACAAACCAACAAACAACATATGTATACATATGAATAATAAAAATTTTAGCCTAGTGATTAGTGGAATTTTTTCAAGGTCAGATGATAATAAATTAGTGTGTATCTTGAAGGAATAAAAAGTGCTATCACAAAAAGTTTTCAAATATTAGATAAATGTCTTATTATATAACTGATAATAGACAAAATAAATGGGAGCTATCAATATGATCAAATGCAATTTTTCTTTCTATATTGCATTTAATTTTTTAATGATTTTATAAATTAGTATCACTACTTTCAAAAATAAGGAAACTGAGACACACAGAAAATTAATTAACCTGTCTAAGTTCACACATCTCCAAACCAAGTCTTAATCCAAACTCTGACTTGTTCTACTGCCCCATGCTCTAAGGCAGGTCTTAGTTTTTGCAGTAGGATTTTTTATGTTTTTTGTTTTTGCTTCTTATATGTGATTCTCATTTTACGGATGCCTATATTCTAAGAATAATATGATCTTAGGCAATTAAACTGAAACGTCTCATATTCTTTTGGTTTTAAAGAAAAGAAAAAATATCTCAAAGTACAAAGTTTGCTTGATTTAGTTGATCACTATAAAAATCAGATAATATGAGAAAGGAGTAGACTGCTGAAGCACATTAAGAATTCCATATCTGAAATTAGCAGATGGCAGCCACTGTAACTTTCTCTTCAACAACTCCATCTGCAGCAGACGCAAGTGTTATGCTAGCATATTTCTGTTAAGGACTAGGACAGGAACAGGGTTATCGATTTGCTGTAATTGTTCTATGATTCAGCAGTTGAGTCACTTAATGACTCCCACGCATATACCAACTCGTGTAATTGAGAAGAGTCTAGTGTGTGGACCATCTGTTACAATAAATTCATGGTGCCTTGAGACATCCGCAGATAATAACTGCCCCTGCTTGAGTAACTAGGCTATACCTTTACTGAAGGTGAAGAGTATAGAAAGACTGCTTGAATCATGTGCTGAGGATTGTACATAGTTCATTTCAACTCATTTACGACACATTAACCATAAAAACGAATCCTGCTACTGACCAATAAATGGCATTAACATTTCTTAATCAGGTGGAGACATGGAGGCACAGGGTAGGACTTTTTCCCCGGTCCAAACTCACTGCAGCCTCCCTTAAGCATAAAAAAGATGCACAAATATGACATAAAATAAAAACATAAAGGAAAGCTCAAATGACCAATATTAAAAAGCAGAGACATTATTTTGCCAACAAAGTTTCATCTAGTCAAAGCTATGGTTTTTCCAGTAGTCACATATGGATGTGAGAGTTGGATTATAAAGAAAGCTGAGCACCAAAGTATTGATGCTTTTGAACTGTGGTGATGGAGAAGACTCAAGAGTCTCTTGGACTGAGAGTAGATCAAACCAGTTAATCCTAAAGGAAATCAGTCCTGAACATTCATTGGAAGGACTGAAGCTGAAACTCCAATACTTTGGCCACCTGATGCAAAGAACTGACTCTTTAGAAAAGACCCTGATGTTGGGAAAGATTGAAGGCAGGAGAAGAAGGAGATGACAGAGGATAAGATGTTTGGATGGCATTACCGACTCAAAGGATGTGAGTTTGAGTAAGCTCAAGGAGTTGGTGATGGACAGGGAGGTCTGGCATGCTGCAGTCCATGGGGTCTCAAAGAGTCACACATGACTGGGCAACTGAACTGAACTGAAACCACTGGTCAATCATATGTTAACTTTTTACAAAGTATAAGACACAACATTAGGCACAGATGTTGTAAAGATGGGTATGTCATGATGATGTCACCAAGGAAATATTCATGTTCTAGAATAGGACATATAATCATGGCACAGTAATAGGAATGCTATGGTAGAGCTAAGCACAGGTTACTTTTGAAGTGTGAAAGACAATTCTCTATCCAGACCAAGAGTGAAGATGGAAAAAGGGGACTATATATCCTAAATATTAAACCTAGGAGATGATGCAGTTTGGATTTAGCCCTTAGGGACTTATATCTTTGCTGTCCACACATGACATGTATTTTCTTTCAAGCAACACACTGTCCATGTATCCTTTTGATTTTCATGAAAATTTGAGCTTTTAATCAAATGCCAAGAACTGTGGTCAAAAGCAAAGCTAAAGTCTCATGCACTGGTCACTTCAGTTCAGTTCAGTTCAGTCGCTTAGTCGTGTCCAACTCTTTACGACCCCATGGACTGCAGCATGCCAGGCCTCCCTGTCCATCACCAACTCGCAGAGTTCACTCAAACTCATGTCCATTGAGTTGATGAGGTCATCCAACCATCTCACCTCTGTCGCCCCTTCCCCTCCTGCCTTCAATCTTTCTCAGCATCAGGGTCTTTTCAAATGAGTAGGCTCTTCACTTCAGGTGGTCAAAGTATTGGAGTTTCAGCTTCAGCATTAGTCCTTACACTGGACATTCAGGACTGATTTCCTTCTGGATGGACTGGTTGAATCTCCTTGCAGTCCAAGGGACTCTCAAGAGTCTTCTCCAACACCACAGTTCAAAAGCATCAATTCTTCAGTGCTCTGCTTTCTTCATAGTCCAACTCTCACATCCATACCTGACCACTGGAAAAACCATAGCCTTGACTAGATGGACCTTTGTTGGCAAAGTAATGTCTCTGCCTTTTAATATGCTGTCTAGGTTGGTTATAACTTTTCTTCCAAGGAGTAAGCATCTTTTAATTTCATGGCTGCAGTCACCATCTGCAGTGATTTGGGAGTCCAAAAAATAAAGTCTGCCACTGTTTCCACTGTTTCTCCATCGATTTCCCATGAAGTGATGGGACCGGATGTCATGATCTTTGCTTTCTGAATGTTGAGCTTTAAGCCAACTTTTTCACTCTCCTCTTTCACTTTCGTCAAGAGGCTCTTTAGTTCCTCTTCACTTTCTGCCATAAGGGTGGTGTCATCTGCATATCTGAGGTTATTGATATTTCTCCCAATAATCTTCATGCCAGCTTGTGCTTCCTCCATCCCAGCATTTCTCATGATGTACTCTGCATATAAGTTAAATAAGCAGGGTGACAATATACAGCCTTGACGTACTCCTTTTCCTATTTGGAACCAGTCTGTTGTTCCATGCCCAGTTCTATCTGTTGCTTCCTGACCTGCATACTGGTTTCTCAAGAAGCAGATCAGGTGGTCTGGTATTCCCATCTCTTTAAGAATGTTCCACAGTTTATTGAGATCCACATAGTCAAAGGCTTTGGCATAGTCAATAAAGCAGAAACAGATGTTTTTCCGGAACTCTCTTGCTGTTTTGATGATCCAGCAAATGTTGGCAATTTGATCTCTTGTTCCTCTGCCTTTTCTAAATCCATCTTGAACATCTGGAAGTTCACATATTGCTGAAGCCTGGCTTGGAGAATTTTGAGCATTACTTTGCTAGTGTATGAGACAAGTGCAATTGTGCAGTAGTTTGAGCATTCTTTGGCATTTCCTTTCTTTGGGATTGGAATGTAAAGTTACATTTTCCAGTCCTGTGGCCACTGCTGAGTTTTCCAAATTTGCTGGCATATTGAATGAAGCACTTTCACAGCATCATCTTTCAGGATTTGAAATAGCTCAGCTGGAATTCCATCACCTCCACTCGCTTTGTTTGTAGTGATGCTTTTTAAGGCCCACTTGACTTCACATTCCAGGATGTCTGGCTCTAGTTGAGAGATCACAACATCCTGATTATCTGGGTCATGAAGATCTTTTTTGTACAGTTCTTCTGTGTATTCTTGCCAGCTCTTCTTAATATCTTCTGCTTCTGTTAGGTCCATACCATTTCTGGACCAGCAAGCGGCAAGCAGCAGAGAGGAAATACCCTACATCAAAGGTCAGGAGTGGGACCTGCGCTTCACTGGAGTGGCCACAAGGAGATACCCCACGTCCAAGGTCAGAGAAACCCCAGTAAGACAGTAGGCTTTGGAGCAGTTGTAAGGAGATATCCCACGTCCAAGGGCAAAAGAAAAAAGCTCCAGGAAGATGGTAGGAGGGGCAAATTCGCATTCAGAATCAAACCCCATTCCTGCCAGAGACGTTCAGAGGGCTCAAACAAACCTTGTGCTCACCAGGACCCAGGGACCCCACAGAGACCGAGACAGAACTGTGTTTGAGTGTCTCCTGTGGCAGTATGGGTTGGCAGTGATCTGCCACAGGGGCAGGGGCTCTGGGTGTGTGTATGGCATTAATTTTCTTGAAAGAGGTCGCCATTAGCCCCGCCACAGAGCTGCCAGAACTTACACAGGACTAGGAAATAGATTCTTGGAGGGCACAACAGAACCTTGTGCACCAGGACCCAGGAGAAGGGAACAGTGACCCCACAGGAGACTTGCCTGTGGGTGTCCAGGAGTCTCCGGTGAAAGCATGGGTCGGTGGTGGCCTGCTGCAGGGTTGGGGGCACGGACTGCAGCAGTGCAGGCATCGGATCTTTTGAGGGAGGCCACCATTATCTCCGTTACCTCCACCATAGTTTGCTGCACCACAGTTCGCTGCTGCTGCTAAGTCACTTCAGTCGTGGCCGACTCTGTGTGACCCCATAGACAGCAGCCCACCAGGCTCCCCGGTCCCAGTCCCTGGGATTCTCCAGGCAAGAACACTAGAGTAGGTTGCCATTTCCTTCTCCAATGCATGAAAGTGAAAACTGAAAGTGAAGTTGCTCAGTCGTGTCCGACTCTTAGCGACCCCATAGACTGTAGCCCACCGAGCTCCTCCATCCATGGGATTTTCCAGGCAAGAGTACTGGAGTGGGGTGTTTGGCCCCAGGTAAATAGCAGGGAGGGAACACAGCTCCACCCATCCACAGAAAATTGGATTAAAGACTTACTGAGCATGGCCCCACCCATCAGAACAAGACCCAGTTTCCCCCTCAGTCAGTCTCTCCCATCAGGGAGGTTTCATAAGCCTCTTATCCTTCTCCATCAGAGGGCAGACAGACTGAAACCGCAATCACAGAAAACTAGCCGATCTAATCACATGGACCACAGCCTTGTCTAACTCAGTGACACTATGAGCCATGCCGTGCAGGGCCACCCGAGACGAATGGGTCATGGTGGAGAGTTCTGACAAAACGCGGTCCACTGGAGAAGGGAAGGGCAAACCACTGCAGTATTCCTGCCTTGAGAGCCCCATGAACAGTATGGAAAGGCATGCACTGGCAGGGGAACGCAAATGACATGCATTTACTCTCTCTGATCTAGGAATCCAACGTCTAGGAACTTGCTGAAAAATACATAGACAAAAATACTAAAAAGATATACCCAAGACTATTTACCTCAGCACTTTCGTGATAGCAATATACTGCAAAAATAAAAATAAAACACACATCAACAGATAACACTTGTAACTACACATCAGAATATTAGGGAACTATATAATGTAATGAAGAATAACTATAAATAACTTAAATGAGCTCCATCAAATACTGCAAAATGAAAAAGGAGCAATGAAGATGGGACTATAATAATACTATGTACTGATAAGATTATTCACATATACATGTACATGCAAAGCACACACTGACTGCCTCTTTTAAATGAAAGCATAAGTCATACAGTTCAGTATAGATAACATATTGAGTGGACAAGAACCGAGCAGAAAGGGTCGGGGTAGACTAGTTTGCAGTGTTTTGAACACTTGTTTTGATTTGCCCATAAAACACAAATATTTTACATTAGAAAACAAAATACTGAAAAAAAATCAAGAACAGAATTAAACAAGTGAACACTGTATAACTGTATATTCCATTTTCAGCAATAGAGAAGAATTCATCCAAGGGTCTATAAAACACAAGACTTTCACAACAGCTTCCTGCCTAGTGGAGTATACGTACATTAATGCAAAAAGTCTGTATACACACATACACACACACACATACATACACCTATATATAGATAATGGATTCACTTTGCTATTTAACAAAAACTAACATAATACTGTAAGGCAACTATACTCCAATAAAGATAAAAATAAATAAAAGCAAAAACAAGACTACAAACAAAGTCCCACAGTGCTTTTTTAAAAATAATTATGAATGTAGATATTGTCCTTTTATTATTATTCTGGAGAATTATAGGATCAAGAAAATGGATATTTATGTTGCTGTCACTGAAAACCAAGTTTTCAAACTGGAAGAAAGATAAATATAAGAACAATGTAGATAAAAATCTTCATGGTCTTGCAATTGAACAGAAAATATCAGTATAAGACAGTGTGGTCTCTAAATACCATTTCCTACTACAAGGAACAAACCTTTTATTATATAAAGCAGCAGCTCACTCCAGCTCTCTAGTGAGAAGTGTGTAAGATGACCATGGATCCGAGCAAAGAAGCCGCCAAGGGAAACTGCTTCAAATGTAGTCAACTTGCATACGATACCACTAGTCAAATACAGAACAACTTATGCACCGAACAGTTAATATAATCAATTCACTGAAACACACAGGTATTTCAATTCTTGATTCACAATAATTCTAAAGCACAAATAAACCTAATTTGCTTTTTAAAAATTTATTCCTTTGGAGAATAATCACAATATTGTGATTGCTTTTCACCATACATTGACATGAACCAGCCATGGGTATACATGTGTCCCCCTTCCCACAACCCTCCCCACCCTGTCCCTCTGGGCTGTCCCAGAGCACCTGCTTCATGCATCAAACTTGCACTGGTCATCTGTTTTACCTATGGTAATATACATGTTTCCATGCTAGTCTCTCCAATCACCCCACCCTCACCTTCTCCCACAGAGTCCAACAGTCTGCTCTTCATACCTGTGTCTCTTTTGCTGCCCTGTACGTAGCATCATTGTTACCACCTTTCTAAACTCCATATATATGTATTAACATACAGTGTTTGTGTTTCTCCTTCTGACTTACTTCACTCTGTATTTTTGGAGGATAACAGAGAATCAACACTGTTTTGAAAACTGATCAAAGAGAAAAAGTCAAGCATTTATCTTTTTTTCCTTACAAAATCAAAAGGCATATATGTGTGTGTATGTGTGTGTGTATATATATATACACACACATACATATACATCCCATATAGATAAATATGGAATAAGCCAACAAACCCTATTAACTATTCATTCCAAGAGTTTGTAAGTTCCAAGACTATATAGTCGATCAACTCTAAAGCTACACAGTAAGAACTAGACTATGCTGCCTTCTCATATACCTCCATTAAGATACAAGTAAGGAGCTCTGTATCAAGTTTATGGACCCTCTTAGTAAGGGGGAGATGTATCTAGAGCCTCTTAAGATGTTTTACAAAGCTGCTCTCCAAAACATGAACTTTTAAAAACTATCACTCAATAATTTATGCATAAATTCAAAAGTAAATTCCTGTAGAAATATAGCATGAAAGTAAACAAAAATGAAAACAATATTATATCTATCTTGATGACTGAGTAGTGTTTACTAATAAAGCAGTAACAATTAGAGTAGAATTGCAGTGGTACTTCAAAATGAAAGCTAACCATGAGATTGAGTTTTTCACTAGATACCATATTATTAGCAGAAAGAGAAATCAGTTATAATACATAATCTCTGGAAGATTTTAATAGTGTAATAATCTATTCAGGTTGCCATGACAAAATACTGGGTGGTTTAAACACAGAAATTCATTTTTCACAGCTCTGGAAGCTGGGAAATCTAAGATTAAAGTGCCAGCTGATTCAGTTCCCACTGAGAGCTCTCTTCCTGGCTTGCAGATGGCTGCCCCCTCAGTGTGTCCCCTTATGGTGAGCAGAGACAGCTCCGGCATCTCTTCTTCTTATATGGGCACCAGATCTATAGGATTAGGCCCCCACCCTTATGACCTCATTTAACCTTTATCACCTCCTCACAGTCCCTATCTCCAAGCTCAGTTACATTGGTGATTAGGGTTTCAATGTATGAATTTTGAAGGGACACCAATTCACTCTATAGCAAATAATGTAAGACAAAAGATATGTACATGAAAAATATAAAAACAGAATACAAAAACCAGGTCCACAGACAAAGAACAACATACTAATTATAGAGACTACAGTGGCTATCACTGGCATCAGATTGTTAGCATCCTGGCAGTCAAGGGAAAAGGGGAAATAAGATTTTTGCATTATTGTCCTTATCACTATAGAGAAAAACCCTATTTCCTCAAGGCTTTTCTACATTTGAATTCAATGATACCTCTTAAGTGGGACTTTACCAAATAAAGCACAGTTAAGACCATGCCTCAAAAATGTTAGCATTCCTATAACTATAGCTGACTCTAGAAAGACATGGGTTGGGACTGTGTGAAAGTGAAAGTCACTCAGTCGTGTCCAACTCTTTGTGACCCCATGGACTATACAGTCCATGGAATTCTCCAAGCCAGAATACTGGAGGGGGTAGCCGTTCCCTTCTCCAGGAGATCTTCCCAGCCCAAGAATCAAACCCAGTTCTCCCACATTGCAGGCGGATTCTTTACCAGCTGAGCCACTAGGGAAGACACTGGGATTGTGTAGGTATATTTATACATGGATTTGTTCAACAGAAAATACTACAAGATATACCATGTGTGGTTATTTAAATCCATGGATGAGGAATGCTGAATACAGAGGAACTACAAATACTGTGTGAACTGTAAGTTAGACATGGATTTTTGGCTGCAGGGATGGTCATTGCTCCCAACTCCTATTCTGTATAACGGTCAATAATATGTCTTAATTTTAATTTAAATAACGCTCAAATACATGGCACACAAGCCAAAAACAAACAAACAAACAAACAAACAAAATGCAGACAAAGTGTCTTCTTCCATCTTCTGAAGAGAAGAAATATAGAAAACAAACTTTTCAGTCAGTCAGTTCAGTCATTCAGTTGTATCCAACTCTTTGTGACCCCATGGACTGCAGCACACCTGGCTTCCCTGTCCGTCACCAACTCCTGGAGCTTGCTCAAACTCATGTCCATCAAGTCAGTGATACCATCTAACCATCCCATCATCTGTTGCTCCCGTCTTCTCCCGCCTTTCCCAGCATCAGGATCTCAGGATCTTTTCAGATGAGTCAATCGTTCACATCAGGTAGCCTAAGTATTGGCACTTCAGCTTCAGCATCAGTCCTTCCAATGAATATTCAGGACTGACTTCCTTTAGGATTAACTGGTTTGATCTACTTTCAGTCCAAGGGACTCTCAAGAGTCTTCTCCAACACCACAGTTCAAAAGCATCTATTCTTTGGTGCTCAGCTGTCTTTATAGTCCAACTCTCATATCCGTATGTGACTGCTGGAAAAACCATAGCTTTGACTAGATGGACCTTTGTTGGCAAAGTAATGTCTCTGCTTTTTAAAATGCTGTCTACGTTGGTCAAAGCTTTTCTTCCGTGGAGCAAGCATCTTTTAATTTCATGGCTGTAATCACCATGTGCAGTGATTTTGGAGCCCAAGAAAATAAAGTCTGTCACTAGTTGCCACATTTCTTGACTTGCTTTTCCTAATGTTGTTCAGTCACTAAATCATGTCTGACTCATTGAAACCCAATAAACTGCAGCACACCAGGCTCCTCTGTCCCCCAGTTCGCTCAGAGTTTATTCAAATTCATGTCCATTGAGATGCTATCTAACCATCTCATCTTCGGTCACTCCCTTCTCCTCCTGCCTTCAATTTTTCGCAGCATCAGAGTCTTTCCTGATGACTTTGCTCTTTGCATCAGGCGGCCAAAGCTTTGAGCTTTAGCATCAGTCCTTCCAATGAATATTCATTGTTGATTTCCTTTAGGATTGACTGGTTTGATCATCTTGCTCTACAAGGGACTTTTAAGAATCTTCTCCAGCACCACAATTTGAAAGCATCAGTTCTTTGATGCTCAGCTTCTTTATGGTCCAACTCTCACATCCATACATGACTACTGGAAAAACCATAGCCTTGACTATCGGACCTTTGTCGGCAAAGTGATGTCTCTGCTTTTTAACCTGCTGTCTGGGTTTGCCATAGCTTTTCTCCCAAGGAACAAGTGTCTTTTAATCTCATTGCTTTAGTCACTGTCCACAGTGATTTCCCAATGTAGTTTTCTTTTTTTTTTGCCTCATGACATAATTCTGACCTGTATATGTGCAAATGGCTTATGAATATCTTCAACTCTTGCTACAAGTTGCCTAAAAATCTCTTTGGAAGTGGGCAAGGTTAAAAAGGCAAATAAACAAAGACATTCCCACCATCTTATTGGAGAGAAAGAAATTGACCCTTGCTTTTGAGTGACCAAGGCAAAAATTTTATTCCAGTGTCCAGGCTGAGGAGGAAAAAAGAAATCAGAAAATTAATGATATGAAAATGAAACCCAAAAAGAAACGCCTGGAGCCTTAGAAACTGCAGAGAACAAAGGGACAGCAAGAGCCATGAATAGTAATGAGATTCCAACTACACTGATATCAGGAGCTATTCTTTCGTGTCTATTTAACCAAGGCCTTATGTCACCTCCTCTGCCCCATGAAAGAAACCCAATCTGTTAATTCTTCTCCAGAATTGAAACATTCAGTGACATTGGAAGCTGTGTTACCAGCAACCTAAATTTGATTTTTCTGTGTGTCAGTCTGGTAGATTTATGCCCATTTTGTATCAGGACAGCTATAAATGCTAAGTTGAAAAATACTCCTTAAAATGTGAAAAATATATTGCTAAATTACTTCGTCTATATTTGGTTTGTTCATGGGCAATGGTGTCTATTTTACAATAATAATCACTACGGTAATTATTAATTACTTTACCTTCAACAATTAGCCCAGCATTTAGGAAGAGCTCAGAAAGGAGTAATCATTTTTATATATTTCACTTAGTACTAGAAATAAGCCTAGGGGATAAATATTATTTCCATTTTACAGATAAGTAGTACACTGATAAGTACAGATAAGTAGCTTATGGGAGTTATATGCAGTTTGATAAGGTTCTGTCAGCTAATGGAGAAGGAAATAGCAACCCACTCCAGTGTTCTTTCCTGGAGAATCCCAGGGACGGGGGACCCTGGTGGGCTGCCATGTATGGGGTCACATAGAGTCGGACACGACTGAAGTGACAGCAGCAGCAGCTGTCAGCTAATAATTGCAGAGCTGGGGCTGAAAGAATTGAACTTACTTTGTGTGACCAGAGAGGCTGAGCTTTTAACCACAAGGTTCTCTGAGCTCTCTGAAACGCACAGGTTTTAGAAAGAGATAAATATAAACTGATTATTCCAGTATCTCAAACAACAACTGAGACAACCATGGGGAAACCCCAGTGCTTGCAGAGAAAAGAACTACATTATCATTATTAATAACAACTATCATTATTAATGCTAATGCTCAGGAATTTTATTATTATTAGGTTAACATTTATAACTGTGATATATATATACATTATTGCCACTTATACATATTTTGAAATTAAGGGCAGAGAAGAGATAATAGGTGGTACAAGTTCACAGTGCTAGCAAGTGGCAAGGCCAGAGTATTAACACACACTTAATTGAAGCATTCCACATGGAAAATAGTGTCCTTGGATTAATCTCTCTCTTCTCTCAGAACTGAGCATGTGCTTTTGGTCAGCTGCTTAGAACCAATGAAATCCTGTTTCTCTGTCACATGATTTTTATGACAGTAACTGCCCTGCACTTCTCACAGAGTTCCTTTAATGATGGAATCTACCACAATTCCACTTATTAAATAAATGTGTTTCTTTCTTTCGGCCATGCTGGGTCTTCACCGCCGTGAGGGCCTTTCCCTAGTTGTGGCGAGCAGGGGCTACTCTCTAGTTGCGGCATCCGTGTTGCTCACACCAGGGGCTTCTCTTGTTGCAGAGCGCAGGCTCGAGGGAATGGGCTTTGGTAGTTGTGGCTGCCAGGATCTACAGCCTCAACAGTTGTGGTTCACGGACCTAGCTGAATGGTGGCACGTGGGTCTTCCCAATCCAGAGATTGAACCTGTCCATGTTTTCTGCACTAGCAGGCAGATTCTTTATCACTGAGCCACCAGGGAAACCCACAATTTCATTTTTTAAAGGAAAAAAATTAGAATAGAAATATACCTGAGGACTGCACAGTCAGGTAATGGGCACCGCAGGCCTGAGTCTGGAGAGCGGCAACTTTCATAAGGCTCCTTTCCCCACACTCCCGCTCTGATTTATCAGCCTCAGAGATCTAGAATGGTATCAGAATTCAAATAGTCACAGGCAACTGAATGGGGCAACTAAGATTGTCTTGTTATATTTGAGATGACATGATAGATAAGAAAAGACAAGTAAACTTCCCTTGAGGAAAAGTTGCTAATCATGGTACAGACTCTGTCCGTGTACTCGTGTGCACAGTGCCTGAACATCCTTCCATTAGAATACAACCAACCATGCGGTTTTCAACAACTGTGAATTGAGTCCCTACGCTGCTAGATAATGGCAAGCAAAAAAGAAACATTTTCTGCCTTGTTAGGGCTTAAAATCTTACAGAGACACCTATACTTGTGACTTAATCACAGCACAAAGTATGACATTATTACCAGAAAAGAGCTACATAGGATTGTGTGTAATCATAAAGGAGAGATTTTCCATAATTAAAGGTTAAGGTAGGCTTCCCTAAGCAAGTTGAGACAAGACACTTAACTAGGAGCAAACTCTATGAGACAGGTCGATTCTAAGCAGAGGGAAGCATGTGTGTGAAGAGGAGTAAATGTTCCCAGACATCTTAGTCTGAGGAAGCAAGACATTCCTGGGGGCTCCAAGAAGGTCTAGGTGACTGAACAGAGAACAGCGTGAGAAGACTGAAGAGGAGGCTACCAAGCTGCACAGGGGTCAGACCATGATTGTATCACAGGCTGGATTAAGGATTTCCATTTTGATCCTAGGAGCAATGCAGGCCATGAGTTTGTTTTAACCAGGCAACGGATGGGTCAGGTTTGAATCTTGGAAATACCATCCTGGTTGCAAAGTGGAAAGAAGTCTGTAAGAGTGACAGCAGTGAGAACAGGCTTGGGTGTGACATCTTTTAGAAAATGGGCCAGGTTTTATGCATGTACCCTTAGCAACCTGCATCATGCCTGAAACACTAAAAGAATGCTAACAACTAATAACTGAAGCAATACACCAACTCAGTGGACATAAGTTTGAACAAACTCTGGGAGATAGTGAAGGGTAGGGAAGCCTGGTATGCTGCAGTCCACGCAGTCACAAAAGAGAGTTGGACACAACTGAACAACAATAAATGATGGATGCAGTCATGGAGGCATGCATTTGATACAGCAGGGGGAGGTGGGGTGGGAGACATCAGCTGGGACATAGGGCACGATAGTTAAGGACTGAGTTTCTGAGTTACACAGTGGACCTGAATGTTCATACGGGCACTGACACCTATAATTATGTTATGACTTTGTTTAATTAACATTTGTTATGTGAAGCACAGGGAGCTGGATGGTGAGCATCGGTTCAAAAACATACCATGAGGAAATCAAAATAAAGAAGTGTATAGTTCACAGAAGGGCTTCCAAGGTGCTGCAGTGGTAAAGAATTTGCCTGCAATGTAGGAAACACAAGAGATGTGGGTTCGATCCTTGGATCAGGAAGATTCCCCTGAAGCAGGGCATGGCAACCCACTCCAGTATTCTTCCAGAAAGTTCCATAGTCAGAGGAGCCTGGCAGGCTACAGTCCCTGGGGTCACAAAGAGTCAGGCACGACTGAGCCACTGAGTACATCCTGGAAGAGGTACCCACACAGCAAACCTCAAGGGGCCACACAGGGAGGTCCAGGCAGAATGCAGACAGACTGTCGGGATGTGGGGCATCTGCCTTTATTAGGATCCATGGGTGGAGTGATTTGGGATTCCCAGGCTAGGGCCATGTTGATGATTTCAAACTAGAAGAGTGGGGTTTGGCATGGGGATCTTCTCTAGGGGGTCCATTAGCCATATAGGTACTGGCAGTCAGAGAAGACTGTTGATCACAAAGGCTGTTGGGGAAGTCATATCAGAAACTTGTATTTGCTTCTGCCCCTGGCTGATACCTAGGGCACATGACTACTTGAGGGGGCTAAGGTCAGTGTAAGGTCCCTACAGACCAGTTGGCCAAACGAAGTACATATCAAGGTAGTAACACCATGGAGTAACTTTACTGAACTCTCCACACTGCTAACTTTGGATAAGTTCTTGATTTTTTTAAGTAGCCTATATTTACAGATGAGAAGGTCAAGTATATAATTTATGGGTTGTTACAGACATTAAGTGATACAGCAATCTCAGCAGAGTGCTTTGCAGAGTGCGTGCATGCTTGGTCACTAAGCCATGTCTGACTCTTTGTGACACCATGAACAGTAGCCCTCTCTGTCCATGGAATTTCCCAGGCAAGAATACTGGAGTGGGTTGCCATTCTCTTCTCCAGGGAAACTTCCTGATTTGGGAATCGAACCCATATATCCTGCATTGGCAGGTGGATTCTTTACAACTGAACCAATTGGCTAGCAGAGTACCTGAGAGGTATATGACACTCAATGAATGCCAACTTTTTAGTTTCATTTCAATAATCATTACTTTTACTGTTACCTATAAAAGGGAAATAATTGATGAATGAGGATGAATTCAACATGTGGACTGTAGGAATTCTGTGTCTACAAAAAAGAACAAATAGTAACATATACAAATGACTTTCTTAATATCAAAGAATTAATCTGGTGTATGCAAAAAGTCAAGAAGCTATGAAAAATTGACTGGCATTTGCCAATCAACTAGTAAGGTCCATAAAAACTCCACAAGATTAAAAAAAAATAATAAGAGGACACAAAAACGTAAGTGACTGATTGAAAATCACATCTGAATCTAGGTTTGACACCTGCTGCCATGATTCAGCTACTAAAACCTGCTGCTTTTTTTTTTGCCCATCTGTCTCTGACTTGTACTCCAAGAATTTAGTGGTGATGAACGTCTAACATTTTCAGAGTTCTTCCTTCTCTCCATTCTGATTCTGCCCTTTGCCCCTTAAGCCAGCAGGACTCCAGGCAAAAATCTTCACAGAGCAGTTGGCGATTTGACCTTCAGTGATTTAATTCAACTTTGTCTTTTCTGGAAATCACCAGTTTACAAGGAGATGGTGTCATGATTCCAATCATCCATCCATCCACTATGGAAGTGCAATTCCCCATCGCCATGGAGCTTCCACTAGTGCCCCTGGGCTGGCATGAGCAAGCACTATGTGCAAAGACTCTAGGTGGCTCCATAATAAGCAGAAGACAACGAAGTGCCAGCTTTGCCTTGGGTTTGCAGCTCAAGGTCATTGCCTAACATTCCCAGTTGGAGTGAGGAGTAGGAGGGGAAGAGAACTTAACCCACAACACCACTTGCCTCGCACCATAATTCTAAAAAGAAACAAGAGTGGTTTATCACAAGAGACAATGGTTAGTGCTAAGCTGTGCTTGATGACAATTACTTGGAATTCTGTAACTGCACCAAAGAAACCAAATAAAGAGTAAAAAGAAAGAATTGTGTCCTTTCCCAAGGACCTAAATATTTATTGCAAACAACTCCAAATTGGAATTTGTTTCTTAATTCTATCCACAGTTGCTGTAGTTAAGATTGCTGCTTTTTATTTGTAAGTGTGACTTCACTTGTAGTTTTGTCTTTTTTCCCCCCATAAAGACATCATAAAAGCTTAAGGGGCTAATATTTTTTGGTGTGTATGTGTTAAATATTAATGGCAGTTTGTTCTGAGATTCTGCTTTCCCCACAGTGTCTTTAAAAGCTGAATTATACCAAAAGTTATGACATTACACAAGAGGAGCAGCAATCTTCCTCATAATGAAGTCATTTGTTCATCAGCCTTAAAATATTCAGTGACTTGGTCTGCCACCTTTTCTCCCTCCCCCCTTCCCTCTGAGGCGAGAGAGCATTAGAAATGCAAAGGACACACCTGGCCATTAGTTAGCACTCCCACCACCCCTCCCCCTACCCTGAAGCTTGGCTATTCAGCATAATTATATTAAGAAAAGAAATTATAGCCCTTTTTTTCTGAGAATTAAGTGCACATTTCAATGCTCAGTAACCATTGGTGAGAAGAGCTGTTTAATGCCAGAACAAGTGGACCAAGTGCTGAGCTGGGGAGGGCTTTGGATGGGCATGCTGAGGGTAGGGTGTGAGAAGGGAGTGTCAGGGGTACCCACCCATGAACCCCTGGGGTGTTCAGGACAATTTGTTCTCTGTCCTGCAGAAATCAATAGCTGCAAGTATCACAATAAACTCATGCAGTACTGCAGGCATTTACTGAAAGTGTCTACTGTGTTTCCAGGACTGTGCACTGTGCTGGAGCAATAGATAACGAATAAAATGTCTATTCTCCTCAAGACTCTATTCCCCAGCACGAAGATGGCCATGTGCAAGTGCCAAGAAGACAAAAGGAACTAAACTAACTTATTCATGAAGAGAAAATAGCTTGTCTTATATAACTTAGGACTCCAAAGCCCATCTTTGAAAGACAACCACTCTTGCAATTACTTTGGCCAAAATCCTGGGTGGGGCTTAAGGGATGAAGTTAAACCAGGGGTCTCTTATTACTCAGGCTTAGGACATCTGCCCAGCCTCAAAGCAAATACCAATAGCCCTGGATTGACAGTCTTACCAGGGAAACATGACAGGAAGAGATAAGTAGTCATTTTCCAAAGAAAAGCTATGGATCTGTGAGTGAAAGAAAGAAAAATATTGGATAAGTTCCAAACCAGTATGCCCCCTTTTAAGAAAACCTAATCCATTCAAACCTGCACAGAAACTAAGATTTCCCTAAAGTTAAGGCAGACAAGTTGAGAGAGGTTATACTATTAAATTATACATTTGCACAACACTTTAATTTTGCAAAACACACCAGCGTGCAGTATAGCAGCTAATGCTTGGAAAACTGAGATTCTTATCAAACACAGAAGGCAAGTAAGTCATATACTCAAAACCACAGAGTTAAATACTACCAAATTCCCAATCTCTAATCTATTGATATGAGGCTGACCCAAGGAGATGTGAAAAATATGTCACTTAACTTTCCTGAATCTCAGTTTCTTCTTCTATGAAGTGGGATAATACAATCATAGCTAATCAATTTCATGAAGTTATATACTAGTGTTTAGTCAATTCACAATATAGATTTGAAGTAGATGTCTATACAAAATGGTCTATAATCATTTATGAGACAAATAGGCTTACCTTATTCTATTGTATTATTTCCATTAAATCTTTGTAAAATACATCTTACAAAAGGCAGAGGAACCAGAGATCAACTTGCCAACATCCATTAGATCATCGAAAAAGCAAGTGATGAACAGTTCCACAAAAACATCTATTTCTGCTTTATTGACTATGCCAAAGCCTTTGAATGTGTAGATCACCACAAACTGTGGAAAATTCTTAAAGAGATGGGAATACCAGACCACCTGACCTGCCTCTTGAGAAATCTGTATGCAGGTCAGGAAGGAACAGTTAGAACTGGACATGGAACAACGGACTGGTTCCAAATTGGGAAAGGAGTACGTCAAGGCCGTACATTGTCACCCTGCTTATTTAACTTATATGCAGAGTACATCATGAGAAATGCTGGGCTGGAAGAAGCACAAGCTGGAATTAAGATTGCCGGGAGAAATATCAATAACCTCAGATATGCAGATGACGCCACCCTTATGTCAGAAAGCAAAGAAGAACTAAAGAGCCTCTTGATGAAAGTGAAAGAGGAGAGTGAAAAGTTGGCTTAAAACTCAACATTCAGAAAATGAAGATCATGGCCTCTGGTCCCATCACTTCATGGCAAACAGATGGGGAAACAGTGGAAACAGTGGCTGAGTTTATTTTTGGGGGGGCTCCAAAAACACTGCAGATGGTGACTGCAGGCATGAAATTAAAAGATGCTTGTTCCTTGGAAGAAAAGTTATGACCAACCTAGATAGCCTATTCAAAAGCAGAGACATTACTTTTTCAACAAAGGTCCATCTAGTCAAAACTATGGTTTTTCCTGTAGTCATGTATGGATGTGAGGGTTGGACTATAAGGAAAGCTGGGTGCTGAAGAACTGATACTTTTGAACTGTGGTGTTGGAGAAGACTCTTGAGAGTCCCTTGGACTGCAAAGAGATCAAACAAGTCCATCCTAAAGGAGATCAGTCCTGAATATTCATTGGAAGGACTGATGCTGAAGCTGACACTCCAATACTTTGGCCACCTGATGTGAAGAACTGACTCACTGGAAAAGACCCTGATGCTGGGAAAGATTGAAGGTGGAAGGAGAAGGGGATGACAGAGGATGAGATGGTTGGATGGCATCACCGACACGATGGACATGAGTTTGAGTAAATTCCAGGAGTTGGCGACGGACAGGGAGGCCTGGTGTGTTGCAGTCCATGGGGTCTCAAAGAGTCAGACATGACTGAGCAACTGAACCGAACTTACTGAAGTTAGGACATAATTGGTGCCAGGAAGTGAGTCAGTTCAGTTCAGTGACTCAGTCGAGTCTGACTCTTTGCAACCCTAGAAATCCATGCAAAGTTTTCATGCAAGTCTCTGGTTGGGCAAGATCCTAAAGCTTACTCAGTTTTACTTGCTATGAGGTTGAAAGAAGAGAGACACTAGAGGATGAGGAATGAAGGTCAAGGAGCAGGGCTGGATGCATTTGGAGTTCAGGCCCTGCCAGAGTGGAGAAGTTTGGTAACACTGCTAAAATACCTGGTACTCAGCTATGATAACAGAAAGGTCATGACTTTGAAATAGTAAGCATGCTTCAGAGTAAGATCTAAGCTAAACTCACTCTCTCAAAGTAGAAAACCAAGTCCTAACATAACCATCTAAGAGATAGAACTTGAAAGGTGAGTTGCAACTGGTTTGAGAGGTTTAAGAAATACATTTCACAAATTCTCACTGACAAAGCATGAAATCAAGCTTATGGAACTGTAGTAATTGAACTGACTGCTGAAAAGCCAACATTCTTCAGAAAAAAATAACAAAATCCAAAGTTTCTGTAATGTATTAACCAAAGTATCATATGTCTTTGGATATACAGAGCGACAGAAAAAAATGATTCATAATTAAGGAAAAAACTTGAACCTGAACACATTGGTACAGATGTTGGTATTAGAAAACAGAATATATAGCAATTATTATAAACACTCAAAGCACTAAAATGTGATTTTAGAGACTAAGAGAAGAAATCTTATCAAAAAAGAAAATTCTTTAAAAATCAAACAGGAAAATTTTCCCTCAGTAAGATACTGAGTTTATTTTACATATATATTTTTGTCTCCGCATTATTTTCATTTGTCTGAGCACCAATCTGTCTCATAAAAGTAGATGTAAGAGTTCTTTTAAAGAAAAGAATGTTAGAAAACAGAAATATATAAAAAGGATCATATACCATCAAGTTGGACTGTGAAGAAAGCATGGCACTGAAGAATTGATGCTTTTGAAGTGTGGTGTTAGAGAAGACTCTTGAGAGTCCCTTGGACTGCAAGGAGATCCAACCAGTCCATCCTAAAGGAGATCAGTCCTGGGTGTTCATTGGAAGGACTGATGTTGAAGTTGAAACTCCAATACTTTGGCCACAAGATGAGAAGAGCTGACTCATTTGAAAAGACCCTGATGCTGGGAAAGATTGAGGGCAGGAGGAGAAGGGGACGAGGATGAGATGGTTGTATGGCATCACAGACTAGAGACATGGGTTTGGGCAGACTCCGGCAGTTGGTGATGGATAGGAAGGCCTGGCATGCTGTGGTTCATGGGGTCACAAAGAGTTCGACACGACTGAGCGACTGAACTGAACTGAAGATGAGTTTATCCTAAAAATTCAAATTTGTTTCAGTATTCAAAAATCAGTAAGTCACCAGACTTAGAATAAAAGAGAAGTTATGTGATTATATTAATAAAGAGCAATTTGATGACATTCAGCACCCATTCCTTTAAAAATAAAACCTCTTGGTAAACTGGAAATAATGAAATTTTATCAACTTAATAAAGAGTTTCTATGAAAAATCTACAGACAAAAAGCATAGTTAAAGAAATGTCTACTCTCTAAATTTGCAAACAAGATAAGGATGTCCACTCTTCAAACTTCTATTCAGTATTGTACTAGCCAGTGCAGTAATGTAAGAAAACGGAATGATTGGAAAATAGAAAATAAGATACTTTTCAACATAAAATATAAAAAAAAAAACAGATGGGGTTAATAAATCTACAATAATTGTAGTTTATAAAGGAATATATAATTATAACTTACATTTCTGTGGCTCAGGTGCTAAAGAATCTGCCTGCAATGCCGGAGACCTGGGTTTGAACCCTGGGTTGGGAAGATTCTCTGGAGAAGGCAATGGCTACCCACTCCAGTATTCTTGCCTGGAGAATTCCATGGGCAGAAGACCCTGACAGGCTACAGTCCATAAGGTCGCAAAGAGTCGGCACAACAGAGCCACTAACACTTTCACTTACTATAATAACAACAAATAATTGGAAAATGAACAATTTTTAATATCTATAATAAGGTACAAAAAATAGAAACTAATTCACCAAACATTTTTTTAAAAAAACCTCTACGCTAAAAACTGAAGAGAAAACTAGAGCAAAAAATTATTGCTGAGAGAAATTTTAAAGTCAAACTAAATTAAGAACTATCCCACGTGTAGGGATTCAAAGATTCAATACTATTAAAATGTCTACTGATCTATAGATTTGGATGAAATTCCATTGAAAACTTCAGTACATATTTTTGTAGAAACTGCCAGACTAAATGGAACATACCATGGACCTAGAATAATAAAATATTTTGGGGAAAATATACCCCCTCCCTCTTGAACCTCCCTCTCCATCATCCCATCCCACAGCTCTAAGTCATCACAGAGTGCCAGGCTGGGCCCCCTGTGTCATATGGCAGCTTCCCACCAGCCATTTTACACATGATCATGTATACATGTCAGCGTTACTTTCTCCATTTGTCAAATTTATATATATATATATATATATATATACATTTTTAAAATAAGAACTCCCACATATGTGCTGTATCTATAGTAGCATTTGGGTTTGTATCTTTGCAGTATACGTTTTACATTCAAAGTAACATACATTCAGATCTCTCTCTCTCTCTCTCTCTCTCTCTCTCTCTCTCTCTCTCTCTATGCCTCTTTTTAATAGCTATACAATATCCCAGCAATGTCTTAACATTTTCCCCATGATTCTCCTCGAGGAAGCAATTCCAAAGTATTCTGTTTGGAGGCAGGCGTGCTGTAAACACTGCTCTAGATTTGTGTGCACACCACTGCATTGGTTCTATTGATTCTGTAGGATGGGCTCTTCAAAAGACAGAAACCGCTAGATGAAGAGTTATACACTGGTTGCTTTAACAAATATCACCAATGTATTATCTAATAACCTCTGTAGCCATTTGAATGTGTTCCCACAGCAATGTGTGGCTGTAAATATCACGTACTCATGCGCCCTCTGTGATGTTCGTTATTCTTGTTGAGTCGCTAAGTTCTGTCTGACTCTTTGTGACTCCATTTACTGTAGCCCGCCAGGCTCCTCTGTCCATGGAATCTCCAGGTAAGAATACTGGAGTGGGTTGCCATGTCCTTCTCCAGGGGATCTCCCCAACCTAGGGATCGAACCTGTGTCTTCTGCATTGACAGGCAGATCCTTTACCACTGAGCCACCTGGGAAGCCTCCTGTGTGATATTTATCCCAAAAGAATAAAAAAATTTGTATTTGTCATGTTCTGCCCATCCAAAGCCAGTGCTTCTGCTTCCTTTGTCCTAGGCATATGTGATCACGTCACAGCTGGTCTGTGATAAGCCATCCCTGAAACACAAGTCTGGGCTCTGAGCAGAGTCATTGTGCCAGGGTCCACAGTGCGAGGATTTCAGAGGCAAGCTTTTTCTCCACTTGGGCAGCTCACATATTTACCCGTTTCCACATGTCTGAGCTAATGACTCTGCTGATGTGGAGCAGAGGATTACACTAAGCCACTCTTTGTAACGCTCGCTTGACTGAGGATGAACTCAGGATGAAATGATGTTTGTAATATTCTTTCAGGAATTTCAAGCCACTGCGACTCAATTCTTCAAATATTTATGTTGGGCCACTGGCATCTATCTGTCAGTCTCTCTGTCTCTCTATTCACATCTATCTAGAAAACCCTGCTCTTTTGTTCCACACTATTTTCAAAGGGCTTACAGAAACACCTCATAACCAGATAGGATATAACCTCACTCAGAGGCATGGAACAGGATTCCAAATGGGGATGCTTTTGCAATGGCCTATATGGGAAAGGAATCTTAGAAAGAGTAGATATATGTATATGAATATCTGTACAGTAAAAACTAATGCAGCATTATAAATCTACTCTACTCCAATAAATATTTAAAACAAATGAAAAAAGAAGATGCCAATATTATCTATCAGTTCCACTGGGTTTACATTCAGTCCTTTAAACGTAACCATAGATAGGACTTAACTGCCCCTTGTTCCATTTGCTCTTCTCAGTTTCTACTCTGTTTCATTCCTTCAAAGAGACTAACTTAACTCTGAAGCTCTTATTTATCATTGTAGGTAGCTATTACCTACCATTGTTAGGACTCATCCTGGCTGCATCCTAGGATGGCAATAGCTGACCTTTCATGAAGAGCATCTTCAAACCTCCACCTTGCTAATAAAAATCATTCTGTATAGAAATCTTAAATAGCCACTCTTCTAAAAATCTTTCTCTTTCTCAGGAACAAGGGTGGCTGGAACAAGAGGGAAGGGGGAAATAACCTGGAACATCCCACCTGTCCATAGATAAGTCAGAGTCCCCAGTCTTGAGGAGCTCAACTTCTAGCAAGGTCAGAGGCATACAAAACTAGCTCAGATTATACCTGCTAGAATGCAATGAGGTTGAAGAATTAAAAATAAGGAACACAGGGCAACTCCCTAGCACAAAAGCCTATCTTTCCTTGACTGGATGGACAGGAGAAGGGTTCGTACAGAGGCTGGGCCTGCAAAGATGGATCAGAGACCAAGCAAAGGACATCAGCAAAAGCACAGATGCCATAATAAGTACAGTACTTTGAAGTCAGTATCACTTTGTAAATCTGAAATGCAATACTTAAAACAATTTCAAATTTAGAATTTTAAGGATTAATGATTAATACGCCATTAAAAGAAATCAGATGATATTGTGTTAAGATAATCATGAGGATGTGTTTGGTTTGTCATTACTTCTCATTTCCCAGCTCAAGCCTCAGTGTACACCTGGAATCTCAGTATTTCCAAAGGTCTTTGCACACAGAAGAGAATGATGGGTGACTTACAATCAGGGAAATAAGCCACTAGGGACACACTTGGAGAGTGGCAATTCTGAGCATCATTAATTCTGACCCTGTGGCCACAAAGCCTGAGGACACCAAGGTAGGCATAACCAGCCCTTCCAGCTTAAAACCCATAGGGGAATATCTTCATAATGATCTGGGCCCCTGTGAGCCCTTGATTTCTTGTCCACGTGGGAAGGTGCCTGGAGGCCTGGTCTCATAAACCAGGCTCTCTCAGTTCTGAGCAAAAAGAATAGGATTATGACAAGTGACGGGGCCAACTGCTGTTCATGCCAAGAAAAGGATACATCTCACTTGCCTTACAATTAAATCAGTAGGTCCCTCTAGCTAACATTGCATTGAGGAAAAATGAAAATGATGTTAAAAGTAAAATAAATACATCTACAAATGGAGAGCAAAGTCATAGGCAAAAAGAAGACATTTGCTCACATGACTTATTTTGATAATAGGAGTATATATAAATGGACAAATTTGCTTGCAAAAAAATCAAGTATGAACTCCGCATTTTTCCCCAAGTAATTAAAAGGACAGGCAACAGGAGCCATTATTAAAAACTGCTAGTCATACAAGTTCACAGAAATTCTGGGGGGAAAATATCAGAAAACAGCACTTTTTTTTTAGCTTCAAACTGTAATTGCCAATATATAAAGAGTATGTAGGATATAATGGGTTTGAAAGTACAGAGAAAATATGGACAGAATTTTATCCATAGGTTTAGTCCTTGGAACCACTCCTTATGTTCACTCTTCCCATACAGAATTTGACCTTGTGCTTCTTTCAGTCTGCTAAAAATAACCATTTCCCATTTGTTTTACTCTATGGTGTGTGTGTGTGTGTGTGTAGGTTGGTGTCTTTGAAAGTCACGAGTATATGCATTTGAACATGTATGCGAAGATGAAGGTATTAGGTAGAAAATAGGAAGAAGCATCTGATATGGGAAATGGAACATCCAAGAACATCAAGTCTTGGATCCATTAAAACAGGTTATATCTTAACCTTATTCCAATATACCCTTGTGCTGAGATCGGCTTCTTCTTCCCTTGCATTAAGCCATCATCACGTCCAACATTTCCTAACCCAGTTTCTATCTGTGCCAGGACTCAGAATTATATGGGCTCTGGAGTGGGAAGGATGTATAGTCGGCCACCAAACTTGACTTAAACTTTACAATGGCGCAAAAGTGATACACATTCAGTAGAAAACCATACTTTGAATTTTGATCTTTTCCTGGGTTAGTGATATCCTGTAAGACACTCTTCTGTGATGCTAGGCAGAGGCCATGCCATTGCTCCCAATCTGCCATATATATGATCACAGTTCTTAATAAATCTTTTGTTGTCTCACCACAACTCTAACCAAAAAAATTTCACCAGAGATCAAAGACATTTATAATTAAAAATAATGAGAAACATAGACATTCATCACTGAATATAAAGTTTTTTACTATCCTTTATGGGCAAAACAAAGCCATCAGAATAATCGAAGTTCAAGAGACTACAGATTATTTTTTATGAGTCATGTGACTGTATGATTTTGCAGCAACATTTACTATAGAAGTTTGACTTGGAGGTGTGGGGCTTCTATTTTTCAGGCACAGTTTTTGTCCTGTGCAAAATAAAGGTTACAGGTTTGCTGTCTACGGTAGGCAGGGTAACAACCCCTCAAAGATGCCCACATCCTAATCCCCAGGACCTGTGAATATGCTATGTTACACAGCAAAGGGGAATGACGGTTTCAAATAAAATTGATTACTATTATTTCAAATTAAATTAAGATTGCTAACCTTAAAAAGCTAACATTATCCTGGATTATCTGGGTAGGCCCAGTGTAATCACCCAGGTCTCCCACATTGCAGGCAGATTCTTTACCAGGTGAGCCACAAGAATACTGGAAGTGGGTAGCCTATCCCTTCTCCAGAGGATCTTCCCGACGCAGGAACTGAACCGGGGTCTCCTGCATTGCAGGTGGATTCTTTAACTTCAACTGAGCTACCAGGGAAGACCAAAAGCTAATCTTATAGTCAGCAGGATTCAAACCTGTGCAGGGAGACCCCCGGTGGATTTCTAGTCCATCGTCTTAACCAATAGGCCACGACTACACATAGTGTAATCACAAGGGTCCTCAAATGGAGATGAGGCAAGGGCCAGGGTCAGAAGGGCGCAACCTGAGACTAAACAGCCATTACTGGCTTTGATGACTGAAAGGAGCCAGAAGTCAAGGAACCTAGGTAACTTCTGGAAGAAGCTGGAAAATGTAAGGAGACAGATTCCCTCCTAGAGCCTCCTGAAGGAGTGCAGCCCCCCTGAGAACATTGACGTTAACCCACTGAGACTGAGTTTAGACTTGTGACTTTCAGAACCACAACATAAAAAACTTCTATCATCTTAAGCCATCAAGTCTGTGGCACTTTGTTACAGCAGCAACAGGAAATTCATATGATGTTCAATGATCTTTACAAGGTCAGAGTGGCCACTGCCCCCAAACACAAACTAAGGCATTCTTCCTCATTCTCATTAGTATATAGCCTCCCTTCTCTCTCCACGCCCTCAGAAATCATTGGAAACTCCCTACGCACTATGCATAGCCCTGTTTAATGTGCCTTTTTATTTCTTTTCTCATTTTAGGCCTCCTTTCCTTCTGTTCTATATTAATTCTGTTTATATTCCATTTTTTGAAAGTCAGTAACATCTGCCTTGGTTTCTCTCATTTTTCCTCTCATTCTCTTAATAAGTCCCCACATGAGAAAGATAAAATAGTCCTTAGGAGGAGGAAGACAAAAAAGTTGTAAATATTTAATAAGTTCTACACAGACAAAAAGAGATAAAATATCCATATGTTATTCATATATTTATCTCATCACAATAAGTTTTCTGAAGAGTCTAATTTAAAACATGAGATTATCATGCCTACTTCATGAGGATGATACAGGTTACTACTCATTTATAAATTATTCCTAACAAAATAGAAAATTGTTCAAGTATTAAAAGCTAAATGAAAACAGTTTCAGTTCAGGTGCAATACCTCAAAATCCACCTTTTCAGCCCTTATCAAAATTATTTTTTTCACCACATTAAGTTGCCTATTAAAGAACAAAAAGAAAGAAAAACAATATAAAAGGATTCAAAAGACTCACCCCAGTTTTGTAAATAATGCAGTTTGAGTATACTTGAATTAGCCATTCACTTGAATTTATCAAGCTGCAGTATTCATTTAAGCTGAAAACTAATCCTGTTTCAGACATGGCTCAATGTGCACTGAAGGAAAAAAGAGATGACTCTGAGTATGTGGAAGCCTATCTGAATAAGCATTCAATATAAACTAATAGCAGCTGGGACGTAAAATGCCTTTGGTGCAGATGGCCAAGTGTTCTACAGAAAACATTTTTATCCGTTTTTTTAATAAAAGGCTTTTTTTTCTGCTTTCAATGCAAACATAATCATAAAGAAAAATTTAAAGAATTCATTGCAAGGTATGCTCTTAGAAAAATCCATTACGTTTTTTCATTCCCTCTCATCATATGAGTTTTCTGTAGAAGACAAATACACCCATACCAATACGTCGGATGTAAAAGTTTATTCCCAAGCAGTCATTTAAGACTCAAAATAGTATTCCCCATGATTTGATTTTTTTAAGTTGGCAAACTACAAATATATGTAACCCATAAAACACTGAAAGAGTAGATTTTGTCCAAGGAAATAAAAAAGAATGTTGTTGAAATTCTGGAAATAACAATCAATAAATATTTTGCTTTCTGATATGTCTATGATTTTTTTAATATGGAGTATACTAGATACCTCCTATTTTAAAACATGTGAGGAACATTGCTTAGTATTCTGTACTTGGAAAGTTAGAGGTATGAGTGAAGGAAATTCCTTGCATGTTTAAAGAATGTCAGTACTTCAACTACATAACTTTAGGTCTTCCCACAATAACCTCTTGTCAGAACAAAGTAAAACACAATGGTCACATTCCAACAGACCCTATAAACATATCATTAATTCATTTCATTGAATGCCAACTAAACATCAATGTTGGTTGATGTTGATTCTTACAATAGTCTTATGGATAGAATATTACCATCCCCATTTCACAGATGAGAAAGTGAGACATTTTAATCACACTGCTAACTTTCCTTATGCTTACATGACTCAGAGTTACATTCCATCTTGCTTAATCCTCACCAGTCTTCTGATGTCAGTACTTTTCTCACCCTTACTGTACTGAGGAGCAAACTAGACTTAACAGAATTTAAGGAATTGACCAGAAATTACACTATGTCTTAGTAATGTAGCCAAGAGTCAATCCTGAATTTTGTCTGATGCCACATCCCAACCTCTTAATCTCTGTGTTGAGATGATTACTCAACAATGGGAAATGTCTAAGAAGTTGGGATTTGAATGTTTCTTACTCCAAAGCCTAAATGATTGATTTAGTGGAGAAGGTAAGCTAAATAGCCAATATGATGTAATATGAGAAGTTCCCTAAAAGTTCTCACAAATAGTCAGACATGGCTTAGCAACTGAACAACAAATGAGAAGTTCCATAACCAATGTGTGAGAGGTTAAGGCAGGGTAGGCTTTATAAATCAACTTTCTTGAGCTGAGATTTCAAGATGAATGTACATTAAACAGAAATAGAGGGAATCGTACTTCAGCAGAAAGGACAGTTCCAACAGCATCGGTCCATGAAAATTGCACATGTATTCAGGGAACGACAGGACTTCAATAAAGTGGAAACACAACACTCATACTGGGAAATGGTGGGAAATTAGACTGGAAACATAAGTGAAGACGAGTTTGTACTCCTCTCTCATAACCTTGGGTATATCTTGCTGTGTGGGCTTCCCTGGTGGCTCAGCTGGTAAAGAATCTGCCTGCAATGCAGGAGACACAGTTTGATTCCTGGGTTGGGAAGATCCCCTGGAGAAGGGATAGGCTACCCATTCCAGTATTCAAGGGCTTACCTGATGGCCCAAATGATAAAAAATCCAACTGCAATGCAGGAGACCTGAGTTCGATCCCTGGGTTGGGAAGATCCTCTGGAGGAGGGCATGGCAACCCACTCCAGTATTATTGCCTGGAGAATCCCCAAGGACAGAAGAGCCTGGTGGGCTACAATCCATGGCATGGCAAAGAGTTGGGCATAACTGAATAACTAAGCACAGCACATCTTGCTGTGAAAAAAAAAAAAAAAAAGCAGCCAGTTTATCTGGCAAGAGCCAGTGGTTCCTCACCTGCATTTTGAAGAACATTTTTTAACACATATACTTAAAAAAATATCTATTTGGCTTTGTTGGGTCTCAGTTGTGGCACAGAGAATTTTAGTTGTCCAATCAAGAATTGAACCTGCATCCTTTCCATTGCAAGGCAGATTCTTAACCACCAGAGCACCAAGGAAGTCCCTTGAAGAGCATTTTGAAGGATGGGGCCAATAACACCTGCATAAGTATTAGAACCTGAACCTGAAGTGTACCTAATGAGGCACAATGAACTTTCTCAGGAATTTGTTGGAATGTCAAAGCAAGATTTGATTGGTTCACATGAAAATTGTCAACTTAGCGAGAACACAATTTAGAGAGGGAAGAAATGGCTCTGCTCACTGACGCATGTGCAAGATGAGATACTGGCAGCGGAATTGTGTATTTATGATAATTTTGCTATTGCAGGGCAAAGGAGGCCTTCTACTAGGGAATTGCAGTAATTAGATGAGGAAAGTGCTTGTTCCATAAAACTCAGCTACAATGTTACAGTGGAGCAGACAGAAATGAAGAATAAAGAGTATTTCCCAAATCAGAAAAGATTGTTTTACTGTCTATTTTACAAGCATAGTTAGGGTGTTAAATTGGAAGCAAATCTAGCTGGAAAGCATTAACATTCCAGATTTGGCCATCAAATTAATTCTATCGTAATGAAATGTGAAATCTGACTGAAATGAAGAGAAACTGGGTTTAGGCCGCCTATGCTGGTGGCTTTCAATTATCACGCAATTCATAATCCACTTCCTTTTGTTAAAGATCAAAATAAATGCTGAGCAAACAGAGGCAAGTCATGAAGGCGGAGCATAAAAAGGGTTGCCAATCCAGAGATTTAAAGGCTCACCTGGGAGAGCGTCGGACAAATGAAATGATCAGAACTGATCATGACCAATGTCATTACAGCTCTACTGTAACTGAAGCCATGAATTTAAGTCTTAGGAGGAAGTAACCTTCATGGCATTGCAATAAAATATTAGTAATTTACTTCTTTATTAGCTAAACATGTTATAGATTATTCCTATAATGATGTCATACTTGCTCTCCTGCTTTTGGTTATGCTTTCTTAAGATGAAAATAAATGAGTAAAGTTATAACTAGCAACCTGTGTAGCCTATGTGGCCATGGGTACTGTTGGAGAATCTAGGACTTTCATACTAACTTCATGTTTTAGCCCTTGAACATAGCAGAGGAAACCTATTACTGTTTCCGGATTTTCTCTGGACTCCTCTATCAGTTTCTCTCCTTGAGAATAACTGACTATATACTTAAACATTCTTTTTTACTTCCTTGCATGGGAGTAAGTGATAGAGGGAGGCTGGCCACCCTCATCCAAAGTTCACTGCTCACATGCACAGCAAGGGAAAAAGCATCATCAGTTACAGCCTTTGTTACAACATTTTGAACTGACAGCATGTTAAAATGTTATGGTTGGGTAGCTGGAGTTAAATAAAATGTAATTAATGCCACTTGTTTCTGTAATATTGTTAACCAAGCATTTTTCAATTATGTGTGTACCTTGCATCATGTTTCCATTGAACGATGCTGATTAAGACAACCCACACAATAGGGCACTGGCCAACTATTTGGTGACACCATGCTTATTATAACTGGGGAGCAGTCAGTGCTAAGTATTCTGGATGCCTTAGTGGAACACATGATCTCTACAACTTGGGAGAACCTACAAAGGCTTAGCAGCTGATCACATTGGTGAAGTTCTTAGGAGGCCAGGGTTCTAGGGCACATGAGCATTACCGCCTCCAAAGGAAAGGGTGCATGATTGCACCCTGGCACCACCTGTCACTAAGAGACAAGTATCCCTACTTGTCCTGTGCTTTCTCCCTTTCCTCTATTCTATTGAGTCATTGTTTAGTCGCTCAGTCATGTCTAACTCTTTTGAGACCCCATGGACTATAGCTGGCAAGGCTCTTCTGTCCATGGGATTTTCCACGGAAGAATACTACAGTGGGTTACCAGTTCTTACTCCAGGGGATCTTCCTGACACAGGGATTGAACCCATGCCTCTTGCATGCCCTGTGTTGGCAGGCAGATTCTTTACCAGTGCACTACCTGGGAAGCCCTTGAGCACTGTCAATGAATCCCTTTAAGAATTCTAATCTTTCAGTGCACCAGCCCCAGGGGGGGATAGTACAGAGAGGGAGGAGGGAGAGGGGTTCAGGATGGAGAGAACGTGTATACCTGTGGCAGATTCATGTTGACGTATGGCAAAACCAATACAATATTGTAAAGTCATTAACCTCCAATTAAAATAAATAAATTTTTTAAAAAAATTTTAAAAAAAGAATTCTAATCTTTGTCTCAATACCTTTCTGTTGTTGGACAATTAAACTAATTGCTCTATGCTCTGTTTGTACATGTACTAAATGAGATGAGATGTAAAGCAGCCCACAAACTGGTAAGTCTCACCAGGGGCTCACATTTCTCATGCGCTTGGTTTGCTCTACCAGGTAAGTCACCTACCTAGCCCAGCACAAGTGCCAGTCAAGGGAGGAGGAAAGCCTAGAATGGACACTGGGCAGGGGGTATAATGAGTATCATTCAATCTACATGAAGTTTTAACTTGTTATAATTTTAAAATAATGGATGTTAGAAAAGGGGGTACTAGTGGTACTTGCGAAGACGTTTCAGGGAAGGTAATGTCAGAGTTGAGTTATAAATAAGTAGAGGTCAGCCAGGAAGAAAGGCAGAAGAGGGAAGACAGTATAGGCGATAGGAAGAGAACAATCAAAGAGGACACAAACACAGGGATCCACGCCCTCACCTCTCTTACAGCAGCTTAGAGCAGAATTCACCATTTGTGCCATGAAAACAATATTTAAAATTAGATTTCTACAAGGAAACTTCTTAAGCAGGAGGAATACAATGTATTCTCCTTAGTTTCATACTGTAAGCAATATCAGAACAGATACTGTGTCCCTCTTAGCCAATGCTTTTCCCCTATTGCTTTGTAAATATTAATCCCTCTGCCGTGCCATCCTCAGTCGCTTGGGAGAGGGATAAATTGGGAGACTGAGACTGACATACGCACAGCGCTATATATAAAACAGATAATTAATAAGGGTCTAGTAATAGCACAGGGAACTCTAATCAATACTCTGTAATGGCTTACATGGGAAAAGAATCTAAAAAAGAGTGGAAACTAAAAAAGTATATGTACAGAATTCCCAGGTGGCTCAGTGGTAAAGAATCTGCCTGTCAGTGCAGGAGATAGGGGTTTGACCCCTGGGTTGGGCAGATCCCCTGAAAAAGGAAACAGCAATCTACTCTAGTATTCTTGCCTGGGGAATCCCATGGACAGAGGAGCCTGGTGGACTACAGTTCACGGGGTCACAAAGAGTTGGACACGACTGAGTATGCATGTATAGGCATAACTGATTTCATTTTACTATACAACAGAAACTAATACAACATTGTAAATCAACTATGCTTCAATAAAAAATCTTTTAAAAGTTATAAAATATTTAATTGTATTTAATCCTATAGTACACATGATGATATAAGAAAATATTAAAATATACCTAAAACCCCATCTTATCCAAGTAAAAAATAAAATGCTTCCCCATTTTGTGTTCAATTAAAACAATTTCCAAGCTATTCCTTGTAACTAAAGATGGGAAAAGGCTAACAGAATCTCTCAGTGTATGTCCTAGGTCTGAAAACAAAGAGAAAGCTGAGCCTAAGCTCATGTTCCATTCTTCCCTCAGGCCTACAGGCTCCAGAATGGACGTTTGCTGAGTCACTTTAGATCTCCGCTCCAGACTCCCTGCACTTGAGAGGAGGTGTTCCAAAACTGCGAACATATCACAGCTGTGATTTTACTTAGGAGACTATCTTTTATACCAAATCTGAAGCAGTGAAAATGAAAAGTATGTATTTCCCCTATGGTACTTTTAAAGATTTTCCTTCCAGGGTTGGATGATCAATAAGAACAGTCATTATTTACACTGACTTGGCTGACAAGAAACTGGTTGTGTATCTCAAAGACTTCGAGAACAGACAGTAAGAAACATCAGATCTCCAAGCCATTCTGTGTACCAATCCTAGGAGAAAGGCTTTTGCCCTTATGAAATTTAGAGGTCATATAAGAATAATGGAAATTTTTGAGCAAATGGGAATACTCACTCTATCAGAATAGCTCCTATAGTCAGAATTGACCAGGGTCTCTTCCATTTTATTGTCCCTTAGGAAAGATTAGAGGTGGTTTTTAAATATGTGTGTATTGTTAGGCCCTGTAGAAGAACTCAAAGTGTTACCCAAGGAAAAAGCATGAGCTATCAGAGCCTATTATGTGGCAGGCAGGTGACTTACACAGATTACTGTCTAATCCACACAACTCTATAAGTAGTGTTATCAACCCTATAACATAACAGACTCTACTTGGAGAAACAGGCTACTAAATTTATTTCTATAGACATGCATTGGGCACTGACCAAGGGTCGGCACCTTGGTTAGTTACCTCATGTAAAAATTTTCATTAATTTTTACAATCATCCTTTCTGGTAACCCCGGTAACTTTATGAATGAAAAAACAAGCTCTAAAGGTTTAACTTTTCCAAGCTGATACAACCTTGTAAGTAACAAACCCTATCCTGAGCCTACACTAATCTTGCTACCTCCTATAGACCTATGCATAAGTATAACAGCAGCTCACTAATATGAGATGCCCTCCTATAAGCCAGTATATCATAAAGAATAGATAGTAAGCAGGTAAATGGAAAGAAGCAGGAAGGCACTGCTGATGGATGGACTGAAAATGAGACAGAAAAAGGAAAATAAAAGGTTTAATTGGAAGACTGCTTGCATTGTGTGGCTTGAGGAAAGCATTCATATAAAGAGATGAGAAGGCTGATGACTAGTAACTGGCTGCTGTATCCCACATAAAGCTCAGTAGTAATTTTTTCAGAGTGGCAAATATCTCAAGTAAGACTCATTATACTTCCCCCAAATCTACCTTTCTCAATGTTCTCTAGTTCATTGAGTGTCTCCATCATTTATCCAGCTGCTCATGGCAAAAGCCAAGAGCTTACCCTTGACATTTTTTTCACTCTACAGCTCAAACATACAATCAATTATTAAACTGTGTAGGTTTTGCCTCCAAAAATTTTGCAATTCTATTGCCATATCTCTATGCCCACTGACCACTTTCTCTCCTCCTGAGCTGGGATATTTCTGATGAAATGTGTTTCCTTTTTACTTGTAGCACAAAATTCATCATAGAGCAGGCAGATGCTCAACCACTTTTGTATACTTTTACGGAATCAAGGTACAGTTCTAAACATACTTTTAAAACATTCTCACTTCATACATTGTTGTGAAGATTATCGTCCCTATACTCTAGACAAGGAAACTAAGACAGAGGTGAAATTATTTGTTCAACTGGTACAGATTCTATCTGTACCAGTTTCAATCTGAATTAAAACAAACAGACTCCACAACCCATGCTCTTAGCCTCAAATGATATTACCTTCGCCCTGCACCTGCAGGGCTCACCTACCACAGAATCTCCTTCCCAGAGGCCACAGAAGTGCTTCCTAAGCCTTTGGACAACATCCCAAACCTAAGACTCTCTCTTTTCCTTTAAGGTTTTGATCCTAAATAGCAAACAGATATGAACAGAAAGAAATTTGGCCTTGAGAGGCATCATCCAACCTGTGTAACGTAAGAAAGCAGCAGCCCAGTGGCTTACAATCATCAGCACCCTGACCCCATGACCATGAGTCGCTCAGCACTCCTGCCACAGGAGCCCAAGATGCTATCCTTCTGAAGCTGCCACATGTTTATGTAACTTCACCCAGAGTCAGAGGGTTACTTGGCAGGAAAAACAGTCTGACTTCACCATTTAGGTCAAGGCTAGGAGGAACCAAGTTGACACAGCCAGGATTTAAGGAGGCATTCAGTTTCAGATTGATGAATGTGCCAACCTTGTACCGGCATAAACATGAGAATGGGTGCCTCCTTAGAAGCCCACCCTCAGTGCTTCCTTGCCTTACCCGAGTTCTGAGTTCTGACCCTGTCACATCCCAGAAGGAGGATCAAATATGCAATGATGCTGTGGATCCTCTTCTTTCAGGGTTTCCATGTTGAATCTGTCTGTGACATAAATCACATAAAATAAGCGCTGTCTCTGGTTGGAGTCTTCAAGCTAATCCACCCTTTCCCTAATTTCAGTTGAGAGTCTGTGGACAAGTGAAAGGTAATGGAAACCATCTCAGTATCATTAGTCAACACTTTAAGATAGCCTTTGACAGGTCAGCTTTCACAAGTACTCTCTATCTGCTTGCTCTTTCCTCTGCCTTGCTTCTCTTTTCTACAGCTGTGATGGTGATTAATTCACACTCACTGCCTACTTCAATTCTGGCTGGGTCAAAAGTGGAATCTTCCCTTTCTTACTTATTGTTACTAGGAATCAGAGGAGTAGACTTGTAGCAGTGAACTTTTTTCTGTTGTTGAAATAAATTACTCAAATTCATTCTTAATATTTTTAAAGTATCTGATTCAGTGGCACCCCACCATCCATGTATCCTAATTATTTCATTGCATATCTGAATACATAATTATTTGTAGATTGTTTCTAATGCAAGAGTTCTGTAACCTTACACACTTTTTGATTAGATATTCCAGACGGCAATCACAAAGCTAGAGACAGAAACTAATGTCTCAACATGCTTGCTGCAGATAATAACCTTTCCTTAACCTTAACCTTTCAATATAACATGACTTGTGAAAGAAGGGCTTCCTAGGCACAATTACGTTGCATAAATCATGCTGGGAAATTTAAGGTTCTTGGAGTCACCCTTCCATTTCTTGCCCCCAGCCTAATATCAAGTGTCTTCAGTTAGATGCTTTTATTATTAAAGTCTTTTTCCATTGGAAATTGCAATTCTGAAAGGCTTATGGTATTTTTTTATGGCCTAGCAGTTCCAACTCAATGATATAACACCCTGGCTGAATATTTAGCATAGAATATGGAAAAACACCAGAGGCGATAATTACGCTCACCAAATGGGACACTGGATTCCTTCAAGAGCCAGTGATAAAATGAAGACTGTATTATTAAACTTACATAACAAAAGTTCCAGTGCCTAACTCTACTTAATATGTTGGCTCCTTTTGGTCATTTTTTATTCTTCAAAGGAAAACAGCCATAAAGTTGGTACAACGCAGAAAAGAAAACTTTAAATAATAGAGGGGCAGTAATAGTGTTCATATTTGTACTTGCCTCAATCACTCATGCAACCTCAGATACACAAACGCACATTGACTATTTATATAATAAATATTCCAAAATCCTTTGCATTATCATAAAGTTTCTTTAAAGTATTTCAGAATATAATCTCCAAAGGCTGCAATCTCAATGAAATAATTGTCCATTTAGAATAACGTTGACCCCCTCAATGAGTCTATTGTTTTCCAGTTAGGGACCCAACCAAAGTTTGATTCCTTTCACATTCATATCTTGACTGTCTCTTTCTGAGTTTACTTTATTGCAAGTTTACAGTGAGCATTTGATAAAACATTTTTTACTTTTTATACCCACAATAATTTTGCCCATTTTCCATGTGCCAAACCTGAAAGTGGACACATCACATCTGCCCTTTTTACTTTCTTTTCCTCTTATTTTTAACATTAACTTTGCATCTTCATTTCCTACTTGCTCCACGGGGATTTATAAAATGCATTTACAGTGGCTACAAACCCATAGCATTGCCTTACAATTACTGTATCTTGCTGCTTTGGGATTCACAACTTTTACCTCTGTCTTAAAATTTTTTAAAATATCTTATGAGATGTAATATGTTTCCATAGAGACTCAATTGTATAAATCATTTTGTGTATATCTCAGGTCATTATGGAACTCTTTGGAAAGAGGCTATAATTTTACTAGACTCCAGTGTTTTTTATATATACAGTTTATGAGAAGGTAGAAACTGACAGTAATAATATAAGCTTCCAGAGATGTCTAGAGACTGCATAGAGGAGGTTGCCAAGAACTTTGAGGGCTAGAAACTGTCTTACGGAAAAAAAAAAAAAAAAAAAGGTTACTTACAAGCGAGAGGTTAAAGGCCTGTCTCATTCTAAATAACCTAAGGGCAATAATTATATCAATTTTCCTAAGTATCTTATATACTCAGTACCTCATATATTCATCCATTTATTCAACAAATATTTTCTGAGCAGCTACAAGTCCCAGAGAGGACACAGAGCAAACATCTCCTTTCCAAAACCTTGAAGAGATTTTTCTATGATCCTGTCATTCAACCTCTGTCAGCATGATCCAATACACTTTTTTGTTTGTTTGTTGCCCTCAGCTTGACATTCTTTCCTGATTCTAAAGCTGTTACCCAGTAATATGAATGCTAAACCTCAGGGAAGTTGCTCACCAGGCGCTAGTCTTCCTAGAATGTTCTTCCCTTAGTAAGAAACACTACCATGGGAATTGAACATGTGAACAGAAAGACTCTTCACTCTTCCTGGAAACACCTAGTAGACAGTCTTCTGCCATGCGTAAGGAATTAGGTCAAGAAAGAGTATGTTTTGTATGGACCATATGTCTACCACCACACTGGGTCTTAAGAGGAATCTAAGAGAGGAGCATTCATTCAGAATGATTTCCCTCCCAAAGAAGAATGTATTAATAAATGGGGAGTGGTGATAATTATAGTAAGGGAATAAAGGATTTAGCTGATGCTGATGGTGCCTTCTCTTAAAGGTTATAGAAGTTATTCTTTAAAGGTTATATTGAAGCCATATTTGAAGAGTGGGTAAAATCAATGGAATTGGAATATATAAAGCTTTAGGAGAGAGAGAGAGCTTGGTTTTAATGGCACTAAGGATGCTATAATTTAGCTATGGTTTCAGAGTTTGATTGAATTCTAGAAAGATCTAATGGTAGATGGAAACTCTATTTCTCCTTCTTAGAAAAGAGCAGCATTTATTCCAGATGACCCATGTTCTCCTCCAATATTGTGAAGTAAGCTCTGCTCTGGTCATGGTCTTCATGGAGGGAGACCAATAGAAGAGTACAAACAAGCTCCAGGATCCAGCTTTCCAACCACAAATGTGTTTCTAGTCTGAGGCTAGACAACATCCTTATTTTCTTTAGCTGATTCCAACATTTCAAGTACAAGTTGAGTTCTTAGTCTGAGCTTAGCATTATGCTAGGAAATGTCAAAATAAAATGACACTGACAGTTCCTACTTTTCTAGAGTTTATATCTGAATAAAGGAGATAAGATGTTTACAAAAATAAAGGCAAACATGAATCACATATCAAGGTGATATAGATAGATAGATGTGCCAAAGTTCTAGGGAACCTAGTCCAATAATAGACAATCAAAAGGAAAAGTACGATTAGCCAAATCTGTTGACTGAAGTCATAATTCAGGATGATTATGCATATATAAAAAGACTTTTCCCTTCAAAGATCAGGCTGGGTGATGGTGTTGTGAGTGTGAGGAACCACAAAGTATCACATGGATTTTCTCCCTCTCCTTCTTGTATTAATAGCTGAAATCCCGTCACTGAGCACACATTTCAACAGCTATGCAAAGAAAGTCAAAGTTATGTGTCTAGTTGAATCTTCCATGTTCAAGTCCATTTGTGAAATATCTTATAATTGCCTCTCAATTTGTATCCCAAGTTTTGTTGGCAGGTGATAATGGTGAGGACTGCCCTTCCAGAAGGCAGGCAGTTGTCACTATTTAAAAGCCCTTCATTTCTGACACAGTCTAGCGCAAGGCAAAAATGAGCATGCCCTTTAAATGCTCGACCACTTTCCTCTCAAGTTGCTCTTTTATTAATATAAATGAATCACTCTCCAGTGATCGCTTAAATGAGCAAAGCAAAAAATCTGCAATTTCTCAGAGATCTGAACTCATCTTAGGGACTGCTGACTGACTACTCACAGAGAATTAAGGAAGCCCACATATCAGTATTAAGAGATGCTTGGCAATTAAATTTAAGAACAGAAATGGCTCTCAGAGCTTCTAAAGTCTTCAGGGAAGATTCTGGAACATTCCGTTAAACGCTTTAGAATTTTACACCATCAATGATCCAGAACCTTCCTGAGACATCTACACCCTACCACAGCCTGTGGAAGAGTTATTTAGCTTAACATTTATTGACTCTGAACAAGGGTGATGGTTAGGTTTCATTCCAGGTATGAACCAGTAGTATCACCTAGCAGCTATCTGTTCTGTATTCTGTTAACCATGTCTGCCTCAGAACTGGAATTGGATAGTAAAGGGCAGAATACTCTGGTCATCCCATGTGATAGATTCCATCATTTGCTCTGTCCAATACAAAGGCGATATAGCATATAGAGACAGGAATTTAGGTTCTGGAAACAAAATGCCTAAATTCTTACTACTCTCTACATAGTTTTTCTAGGCCAGCCTTTCCTCATTTGTAAATGAGGATACTTAAATTTACCTATCAGGATTGTTGCAGCTTACATTAGGTAAGGCAGAATAAAGCGCTTAGAATGGCACCTTGATACTCTGTAAGTGTCAAGCAGTGTAATTATAACTGTTCCTTTTCTTCACTATTAACCTCTTTCAAAAGTTACAGTTCAGCTTTTCAATGCAAATAAAGCACCGTGGTGCTCCTTCTCATCACTCTTGCCATCATTATCATCACCTAAATTTACATTTTCAAAGCATTTTACATTTATTATCTCATCAAATATTTACTGCTTGAACACCTCCAATAATAAGAACAACAAGACTGTCTCATTCATAGATAAGCCCTTAGGTTACAAGATAGCTCTTCCTTGTATTGAAGAGATTCCTGCCACCCAGTTAGTTTCACTCAGTCCTTGGTCTCCCTTACTCATATTAAAGTCTGATATCTTCCAATAAAATAATTATTTTGAAATCTAAAGGTAGTTATTATTACTTCTCTAAGAAGTTGTACAGAATTATAGACATTCTCCCATCTCCCCTGTTTAAAAATACAGATTCTCCTGGATACGCGTGTATGTATGGCTGAATCCCTTGACCATTCACCTGAAACTATCACAACATTGTTAATCGGCTATACCTAATTTAAAAAAAAGGGGGGGGGTTAAAAAATGCAGACTCAGAGCACTATCCCTTAGCTGCAGGAATCAAGTTTTTGCCCATATTCCCAGAATTCTGACATGGGTGGTCCAAAGGTCTCACCATGGAAGCAATGCACAGTTTGTTGTGTATCTACGATTTACCTATGCATGTTTAGTCTCCTTCCCGTATGCACCCTTCTTTGTGTTCTAGGAGGCTGAATATGAAGTGTATCAGTGCCTCTCTGGCTTCCTTTGGGGTTCATATGACTGGAAGCACCAGCTGGAGGTCATGGACTCCCTCCCATGGGTCACACCAAAGAACAAGCACCTGTCAGGTCCAAGCTCATTCTTTCTGATTTCCAGTGATCACTTCTTTCTGCTGTACCTTTAGATATCTGGATGAAAAAGACATCTTGTTCCTACTATTCCCAGGGAGCTGCTTTATACTGAGTAATTTCCCTACATCCTGTCCCTTCTTTGTAAATGAAAAATTTAGTAAACTCTCCTTGAAACTACCTAGTTAGATAGTGCTATTTCTTTTCTGCAGCTTTCCTGGCTGATGCACTAGTTTAGACAAAGCTATTCAAATACCCTCTTCTCTACTTGAAGTAGGGTAACCTTGGGTAACTTGAGATCCCAAAGTCCCAGGTCTCTAACTTTGAAATGAGGTAATAAGAATACCTACTTCATGCAGGAGTCACTAGAATTGAGTACATATGCATGCAAACTGCTTCACTAAGACTCTAGTGCACAGTAAACATTTGATATAACTTAGCTATAGCTGTTGTCATTCTTTTCCAGTTTAAATTAAAAGCAACTACTACCTAGACTTTAAACCCAGAGAGACAAGAAGTGAATTTACAAAACATAAAAAAGATAATTATAATATATCAAAGGAGGGGGAATATAATTATAAGGTAAATAAATATTTTAAAGGAGATTTCAATCAAAGAAATTAGACAAATATATTTCTCATTTTTAGCTTAAGAAATTTCTGATGCTACAGAAATCCTTTCAAAGTAAATATCTGATGAGAATTTAAGAATACATTTCATTAAGGGGAGTTAGGATTCTAAATTAGAAATATAACAAGCTTTAGCTGATGTTTTAAAAAGTCCATTAAGATAAGAAGATCCCCAATACTAGTCATATTCATTGATTTAGTTTGATGAAAGCCAAAGATAAAAATGGAGAAAAAAATAAGGATTAGACCAAATCCCATATAATCTTTCCAGTAGGATTACTTACGTCTGAAGGTTTTTTCTCATCTTAAGATAGCACCTTGAAAATTCTAGGCTTATTGGGAACAAGAAGATAACATGAATCCTTTCAAATTTATTTAATTTTTAAAAATAACCCACATTGGCTACATGGGAAAAAGGCTTAGTCTGAGAATAAACCCTGGGGCAACACAAGGATCCACATTCATTACAGTCTCTGCCAACACCATATCATTACTTCAGGTTCAAAGCAAAATCAATAGCAAATCATTTGACTTTGTAATAGCAGAAACTCAAGGCGACACCAACTTAATCAAAGAAAGCTGTCTGGAAGGAGGTAGCTGCATGCACTAGGTTTAAATACTGTGAAGGATTTCAGCATCAAGCAAAATAATTGTCTAAAAACCAAGCTTTTCTATTTGTGTATTATTTAGGCAGCTAAATGCCTTGCTATAAATCTTAGTATTCCATATTTGACAAATTACCTGTTCATAAGACCATTAGGGTTTGTTTCTACTCTTATAAGTTTGTCAAAAGCCAAGGGAGCATTAACAACCACCCACCAAACATGGGGATATGTATTTCTCTAAATTGAACAAGGTAATTTTGTGTGCAGGAATCTCATATGTGTGATCAGAGATGGGCCTCAGCTTCTGGCATCTTCCGCAAATTATTAGCAACATGCCTATTTGCATTTTGAAAACTAGTTCAAATTATTATGTACTTAGCTAACTCATATGATTGAGTAGTTTTTCTACTGATGTTGGAAAGAAAAGGATGGGTAGGTTAGATATCCGTTGGAATTGGTATCTGCCATTTATAGTCCTTGTTTGATTTACAAATGGGAAAACCTGTTGATACTATCCAAAAAAAAAAAAAAAAAGCCCCTGCAACAACAGATACTTGTTTTCTTATTTACTGAGTTATTCCCACAGAATCTCCTCAGATCGCAAAGGTAGGGTAAACCTCCCATCCTAGGCATTAAGCCTAGAGAAGAGGAGGTGGGTATTTTCATGTATGGGAAGTCATTGGAAAGGTTATATATATACATCACAACATATTCAAGTATTTTAACTTCAAAGAACTTGAGGCAACATGGAATTTAATCCTCTTTAGATGAGGATGCTAAGGTCTGGGGCAGTGCATGGTCTCCTAAAAGTTATATATTTCTTAAACTATTAAAGCACTTGATTAGTCTAATCTATTTATTTCTCTTATTATTTTATTTATTATTATTTATTTCTAACTGCTCTTTTACCCTCTGATTAAATTTTTATTCTCATAAGCTAAAAGCATTTGCTCTCTGTAAAGATTCAGAATATACTGATTATCTTGGTGTGACAAAGTAGATTAACAAATTTGCCTTCTCATTTTAGAAAAAACGTCAACCAACCAACCAAAGCATTGGGTTAAAATTCATGCCTGAAAAAAGTAAAATCATAAAATTAAGCTATGGAAATTTAAGGTATTAATAGGTAGATAGCTTTTTTTTACCTACTGATCTAAGGGGTGAGGTGGTGATTATATTTGCCTGCCAGTCTCCTAGACAAGACAAGACACAGGTTTTGAACATTCACTCTGTAAATTCATTCATTTATCCTCACAATCAACCACGTTTGTGGGAATTGCAGTCCTCAAGACTAAGATGAAAATGACTAAAAAAAAAAGGGCTCAAGGAGATCCAAGTCTGTGGGGCTTTTTGATAAGATCTTCTGATATCATTTCTACTTCAGAAATGAAGAAGCAGGAAGAGGAATGGCCTAGATGCAGCTTCATAAGGAGAGGTGATCTGGTTTTGTTGTTGTTGTTGTTGTTGCTTGTTTTTTGTTTTTTTTTTTTTTAATGTTTGAGAGATATTTCAACTCTCCTTTGACTGTCACTAATTTAATGTCATGTGAAGACTGTTGTTTTATCCAGTATTTGTAAAGATTTTCATGCTCCTGGTCTTTCCTACTCTGGAAGAAACTTCCGACCCATTCCTAAAGTTCTATTAAAAGTATTACTCAGCCATTAAAAAGAATACATTTGAATCAGTTCTAATGAGGTGGATGAAACTGGAGTCGATTATACAGAGTGAAGTAAGCCAGAAAGAAAAACACCAATACAGTATGCTAACACATATATATGGAATTTAGAAAGATGGTAATGATAACCCTGTATGCGAGACAGCAAAAGAGACACAGACGTATAGAACGGACTTTTGGACTCTGAGGGAGAGGGAGAGGGTGGGATGATTTGGGAGAATGGCACTGAAACATGTATACTATCGTGTAAGAAACGAATTGCCAGTCTATGTTTGATACAGGATACAGGATGTTTGGGGCTGGTGCACGGGGATGATCCAGGGAGATGATATGGGGTGGGAGGTGGGAGGGGGGTTCAGGATTGGGAACTCATGTACAGCTGTTTATTGTAAAGTAAAATAAAGTAAAAATAAAAATTTTAAAAAAGAAGAAGAAAATTAAACTCTATGCTGCTGCTGCTGCTGCTGCTCGCCTCAGTTGTGTCAGACTCTTTGCGACCGCATGGACTGCAGCCCACCAGGCTCCTCTGTCCATGGGACTTTCCAGGCAAGAGTACTGGAGTGGGGTGCCATTGCCTTCTCTGAAACTGTGTATAAAGCCAGTGAAATAAAACTTTGAGGAAATGATAAAGCTCTTCTTATTGCTATTATTAACTGTTTTGTGTGTTAATAGCCTAACAGCCAACAGACTTGCAACCACCCAATAAAGTGAAGTATGTAGCAATGAGGAGAACACAGAGGGAAAAAATGGCAAATTCTGATAGAAACCACTAAAGGACATGGAAGACTAAGTGAAATAGGAGAGGAAAGAACCACCTTCCACAGGGGGAAAAAAAAAATAGAGAGAGCCTACTTCTGTCTTGTAAGAATTGGGAAAAAAAAATTTTTTTAATCAAGTTAATATAGTTGATAAATTAGGGTCTATTAGACTGAATGTTTTCGCCTAAAATACATATGTTGAAGCCTTACCCCCAATGTGATGATATATGGAGATGAAGCCTTTGTGGGGTAATTAGGGTTAGGCTTCGTGATGGGATTAGTATCTTTAAAAAAAAAAAAAATGTGGCCATACCACCTGGTATGTGGGATTTTATTTCCCTGACCAGAGACCAAACCTGTACCCCCTGCTTTGGAGGTGGAGTCTTATCCACTAAATCACCAGAGAAGTAGAGGATTAGTCTCTTTATAAGGAGAAAAATTAGTATGCTTTCTCTCTTAGCTGAAGGTGACAATTTGCAAGCCAGGACGAAGGCTCTCACCAGAAACTGGCCATGCTGGCACCCTCAGACTTCTAGTCTCTGGAACTGTGACAAAATCCATTTCTGTAATTTAAACCACCCAGTATCTAGTATTTTGTTATAGCAGACAGGATCAAATATCTGGAAAACCAAGCATAACTGAAGAGAAGGTAAGAGCACCTGAAAAGTAACCTTTCTAACACATGGCAAATATATAGTTTGAAAACTGTTACCATTATAGATGTGTTAGTGTGTTTTCACTTTTTTTTTAGTCAAGAGAACTGAGATGGGAGTTAGGGAAAGTTTGTTTTTTGTTTGTTTTTTTGTTTGTTTGTTTTTTAGCATACATATGATATAGACGGCCAGCAGTGAGGAAACTAATTCATTAACATGGTGCAACAGAACAATTTATTTAAACTGGTGCCTTCTCTTCCCCCTTCCCCTCTGTTTCCATCTTTTTTAGTGAAGCATCCCTTTTTCAAGTCCAAAATTTTTGAAGGGTAAAGAAGCAGCACTCTGAGGTCAATAGCCCTTGAGCCTGAGCTTTACGCTGTGATATTCTGGCAGCAGTCAAGGCCCAAGCAGCAATGATAGTACATTCAGACTGGTCCATTGAGAAGCACTTAATGAAGATGGCTTGGTAACACACAGGCAGAATTTAGGGAAGACAACCATGATTCATGCAATGCACCAAGGCCAGCAAAAGCGTGGAACTAGTACTCCACTTAGGCTTTCAGATAGCGGAATGAAATACAGAGTAGGTAGCTGCAAGGGAGATCTTCCCAAGAGGCACTGTGGCCTTCAGTAGAGTGATGGAGCCAAACCACAGGAATTCAGCAAGGGCAGAACTGGGGGAATAAACACCTTCACCTCATTGTCTTCCACCCCATTCTCTAATCTCTGGCTAAAAACATCCACTGACAGCAGAAAGCAAAAAGCTTTTTTTTTTTTTTTTTTTTTATGTTGGCCATGTACATCAGGCTTCTAGGACACAAGCAGAGTAGACAGAGGGTAGAAAGTGGATTTGGAGGGCAAACAGAAGACAATCCACCACAGGAAGAAAGAAAGGGAGAGATAACAGCCCATTGAGGGGAAAAACAAAACAAAACAAAAAAAAAATTGCTATAGGTTCCTCCAGTGCTCTAACAGTGGGGTAAGTGCTGCCTGCTTCCAGACTAGTAACTCCAGGGAACAGCAAGATTTCAAAGTGGAAATCTACTGGCAACGCTTAGGAGTGGCATCTTAAACACAAGGCTTCAGAGTCAGCCAAGAGTGTGGTCTGGGAGCCCAAAGCATCAGGACTTTAAGACATCTAAGGGCTTCAACAATGAGCATACCATTTCTTTTTTTATGGTGCAGAAAAGATCAGGCATTTGCTGAAGATCACACACCCATCAGTTGGAGAAACTGAGCTGTATTAATTCTGAATTCTTTTTCCCCTTGTGCCAATGAGCTTAATAGATATAACCCCTCTGGCCTTTGTTTTTGTTGTCATAAAAATATTTTTACAATAATTTGTATAACCATATCCTGTCTGATCACCTTAAAAGACTCAGTGAAACATCTATGAAAGTGAGAAGTGTGGATCTGGCTGTCTTTCATACTCTTGGCCTCATCTCCTAAAAAAGAGACAAGTGATGAGTGTAGATAAATTACATGACATTTTCTTCCTAATAAAAGTATTTCTTTGGATAGTCTGAATTCTTAACTGATGCAGAAGGATTCAAAATACTTTTCAGCATTTGGATAAAGAGATAGACTCTTAGATTTATGATCTATAGATGAAACCTTAGAAGGATTAACAGACTTGGAATGGGGATGGAAATAAAATTAGAAATTTTTGAAGAAGTGAAGATATTTTCTTCAGGAAAAAGCATTGAATATTTAAAAAAAGGGCAAGAAATATTGAATACCTTTTAAGAGGAGTGGGGATCCTTTGGGTGTTAACTGATTCCACAGGATAAGCACTGTCAATTATCTTTCAATTGGCTTATTTATACTCCTCTTTAGTGGTAGAAGTTGTATAAAACTGAATAACAAGCAAATAATTATTGTCCATAGCAGTAAAAATGAACACTGTCTAGTAAAGATAAAATTGATTTTCCAATCTGTAGAAAAGATGACTTCAAACATTACATTTTATTGCCCAACAGATGTTTAGCCAGTTTAGCACCTATCATTACATTTATCTCTGCATTCCTGATTGCCTGAGTATATCTGTCTTCCAAATTCACCTGCTAACCCAGCATTAGTATCTTTCTGGTTCCCATTAATGTTACATCCATCTTTGATAGCTTTTCTTTATGTATTTGTATAGGAGTTATAATTTAACCTTATACTTTAGAATTTTATGCAATCATTCTAAAGTTGCTTAGTGATTTCTGAGTAGCATTTATTTTTTATTCAACAAGTATTTATTGAATGTCTGCTTTGTCCCAGGTAGTAAGACACTGTGGATTCAAACAATGAGGGAGACAGAAAATACTCCAGCCCTAATGCATGCCACAGTCTAGCACAGATGACAGGAACTGGAGTAATTTGATTTAAATATAAAAATAAAATTCTGGTGTATGTCACGGAGGAAATAAATATTGACATTTAAGGGAAAATAATAGAAGAGTATATATAATCCACATAGAGGATTTAACCCATGTAAAGACCTAGAGATGGAAAAGACAAGTCACTTTGGAGCAGAAAGTAAAGAACAATGTGGTGCCAGAAGGAAAGACCCTGAAGGTTCTTGCCATCCAAGATATGTACTTTGATCCTAAAAATATAAAGTATATAAATTATATATGCTTAAGATGCTAAAGTCACACAGAGTAGGACACGACTGAAGCGACTTAGCAGCAGCAGCAGCAAGATGCCAAAGTAGATTCCCATTGCTCTTATTATTTAAAAAAAAAATCTTTCTAGGAATACAGAGAGAATGGAACAGAAGGAGATTTTAAAACTGTGGAAAGTTTGCTTTTGTTTGGTTTTAATGAGAATATTGAGCTTCATTTAACATAGGATGAGTAAAAGAAGTTTTGAGATCTTCTAGCAAGCATTGATGTAGGTAACTATATGCCAGCAAATTTGGAAAACTCAGAAGTGGCCACAGGACTAGAAAAGGTTGGTTTTCATTCCAATCCCAAAGAAAGGCAATGCCAAAGAATGTTCAAACTACCGCACAATTGCACTCACCTCACATGCTAGCAAAGTAATGCTCAAAATTCTCCAAGCCAGGCTTCAGCAATACATGAACCATGAACTTCCTGATGTTCAAGCTGGTTGTAGAAAAGGCAGAGGAACCAGAGATCAAATTGCCAACATCTGCTGGATCATGGAAAAAGCAAGAGAGTTCCAGAAAAACATCTGTCTCTGCTTTATTGACTATGACAAAGCCTTTGACTGTGTGGACCACAATAAACTGTGGAAAATTCTTCAAGAGATGGGAATACCAGACCACCTGACCTGCCTCTTGAGAAATCTGTATGCAGGTCAGGAAGCAACAGTTAGAACTGGACATGGAACAACAGACTGATTCCAAATAGGAAAAGGATTACATCCAGGCTGTATGTTGAACCCTGCTTATTTAACTTATATGCAGAGTACATCATGAGAAACGCTGGGCTGGGGGGAGCAAAATCTGGAATCAAGATTGCCGGGAGAAATATCAAGAACCTCAGATATGCAGATGATACCACCCTTATGGCAGAAAGTGAAAAAGAACTAAAGAGCCTCTTGATGAAAGTGAAAGAGGGGAGTGAAAAAGTTGGCTTAAAGCTCAACATTCAGAAAACTAAGATCATGACATATGATCCCATCACTTCATGGCAGACAGATGGGGAAACAGTGGCAGACTTTATTTTGGGGGGCCCCCAAATGACTGCAGATGGTGATTGCAGCCATGAAATTAAAAGACGCTTACTCTGTGGCAGGAAAGTTATGACCAGCATAGACAGCATATTAAAAAGTGGAGACATTACTTTGCCAACAAAGGTCCATCTTGTCAAGGCTATGGTTTTACCAGTGCTCATGTATGCATGTGAGAGTTGGACCATAAAGAAAGCTGAGCACCAAAGAATTGATTCTTTTGAACTGTGGTGTTGGAGAAGACTCTTGAGAGTCCTTTGGACTGCAAGGAGATTCAACCAGTTCATCCTAAAGGAAATCAGTCCAGAATACTTATTGGAAGGACTGATGCTGAAGGTGAAACTCCAATACTTTGGCCATCTGATGTGAAGAACTGACTCACTTGAAAAGACCCTGAGGCTGGGAAAGATTGAGGATAGGAGAAGGGGATGAAATGGTTAGATGGCATCACTGATTCAATGGACATGAGTTTGAGTAAGCTCCAGGAGTTGGTGATGGACAGGGAAGCCTGTCGTGCTGCAGTCCATGGGGTCACAAAGAGTCAGACACAACAGAGCGGCTGAACTGAACTGATTCTGACTCTTGTGAAGTGATATCTCATTGTAGTTTTGATCTGCATTTCTCTAATAAATGAGCAGTGTTGAGCATCTTTTCATGTGCTTGTTAGCCATCTGTATGTCTTCTTTGGTCTTTTTCCTACTTTTTGATTGGGTTGTTTTTCTGGCACTGAGTTGTATGAGCTGCTTGTATATTTTGATAATTAATCCTTTGTCAGTTGTTTCATTTGCTATTATTTTCTCCCATTCTGAGGATTGTCTTTTCACCTTGCTTATAGTTTCCTTTGCTGTGCAAAAGCTTTTAAGTTTAATCAGGTCCCACTTGTTTACTTTTGGTTTTATTTCTGTTACTCTAGGAGGAGGGTCATAAAGGATCTTGTTTTATCTTATCGAGTGTTCTGCCTATGTTTTCCTCTAAGAGTTTTATAGTTTCTAGTCTTATATTGAGGACTTTAATGCATTTTGAGTTTATCTTTCTGTATGATGTTAGGAATTGTGCTATTTCACTCTTTTACATGTAGCTGTCCAGTTTTCCCACCACCATTTATTGAAGAGGCTGTCTTTGCCCCATTGTATATTCTTGCCTCCTTTGTCAAAAATAAGGTACCAATAGGTGCATGGGTTTATTTCTGGGTTTTCTATCTTGTTCCATTGGTCTATATTTCTGTGTTTATGCCAGTACCATAATGTCTTGATGACTGTAGCTTTGTAGTATAATCTGAAGTCAGGAGGGTTGATCTCTCCAGCTCCATGCTTCTTTTTCAAGACTGCTTTGTCTATGCAGGGTCTTTTCTGTTTCCATATGAACTGTGATTTTTTTTTTTCTAGTTCTGTGAAAAATGCCATTGGTAACTTGAGAGGGATCACATTGAATCTGTAGATTGCATTTGGTAGTATAGTCATTTTCTAAATATTGATTCTTCCTACCCAGAAACATGAAATATTTCTCCATTTATGTCATCTTTGATTTCTTTCATTAATGTCTTATAACTTTCTGTGTACAGTTCTTTTGTCACCTAGGTAAGTTTGTTCCCTGATATTTCGTTTTGTTGCAATGGTGAATGGGATTGATTCCTTAATTTCTCTTCTGATTTTTCATTGTTAGTATATAGAAATGCAAGTGATTTGTGTGTATTGATTTTGTATACTGCAACTTTGCTAAATTCACTGATTAGTTCCAGTAATTTTCTGATAGTGTCTTTAGTGTTTTCTATGTACAGTATCACATCATCTGAAAACAATTAGAAGTAAAGAATCTTTACTTCTTTTCTGGTCTGGATTCCTTTTATTTCTTTTTCTTCTCTGATTGCTATAGCTAGGACTTCCGGAACTATGCTGAATAATAGTGGTGAAAGTGGACACCCTTGCCTTGTTCCTGATCTTGGGGGAATGCTTTCAGTTTTTCACCATCGAGAATAATGTTTGCTGTAGGCTTATCATATATGGCCTTTATTATGCTGAAGTAGGTTCCTTCTATGCCTATTTTTTGAAGAGTTTTAATCATAAATGGGTGAATTTTGTCAAAGGCTTTTCCTGCATCTATTGAGATAATCATATGATTTTATCTTTTAATTTGTTAATAGGGTATATCACACTGATTGATTTGCATATATTGAAGAATGCTTGCATTCCTGGAATAAACCCAGCTTGATTATGGTACATGAGCTTTTTGATGTGCTGCTGAACGTTGTTTGCTAACATTCTGTTGAGGATTTTTGCATCTATACTCATCAGTAATATTGGCCTATAATTTTCTTTTTTGGAGTTGTGTTTGTCTTGTTTTGGTATCATGGTAATGGTGGCCTCATAGAATGAGTTTGGAAGTGTTCCTTCCTCTCCAATTTTTTGAAAGAGTTTAAGAAGTATAGGCATTAGCTTTTCCCTAAATGTTTGACAGAATTCTCCTGTGAAGCCATCTGGTCATGGGCTTTTGTTTTTTGGGAGATTTTTGATCACAGCTTCAATTTCAGTGCTTATAATTGGGTTGTTCATAATTCCTATTTCTTCCTGGTTCAGTCTTGGAAGACTGAACTTCTCCAAGAATTCTGTCCATTTCTTGCAGGTTATCCATTTCCTTGCCATATAGTTGTTCATAATGGTCTCTTACAATCTTTTGTATTTCTGCATTGTCTGTTGTAACCTCTCCTTTTTCATTTCTAATTTTCTTGATTTGTTTCTTCTGCCTTTTTTTCTTGATCATTCTGGCTAAAGGTTTGTCAGTTTTGTTTATCTTCCCAAAGAACCAGCTTTTAGTTTTATTAATCTTTGCTATTGTTTCTTTCTCTTCTTGCTATTCTTAGGAACTCTGCACTCAGATGCTTATATCTTTCCTTTTCTCCTTTGCTTTTCGCTTCTCTTCTTTTCACAGCTATTTGTAAGGCTGGCTCAGACAGCCATTTTGCTCTTTTTCATTTATTTCCCATGGGGATGGTCTTGATCCCTGTCTCCTGTACAGTGTCACAAACCTCTGTCCATAGTTCATCAGGCACTCTATCTATCAGATCTAGTCCCTTAAATCTATTTCACACTTCCACTGTATAATCAGAAGTGATTTTATTTAGGTCATACCTGAACGGTCTAGTGGTTTTCTCCACTTTCTTCAATTTAAGTCTGAATTTGGCGATAAGGAGTTCATAATCTGAGCCACAGTCATCTTCCGGTCTTGTTTACACTGACTATATAGAGCTTCTCCAGCTTTGGCTGCAAAAAATATAATCAATCTGATTTCAGTGTTGACCATCTGGTGATGTCCATGTGTAGAGTCTTCTCTTGTGTTGTTGGAAGAGGGTGTTGACTATGACCAGTGCCTTCTCATAGCAAAACTCTATTAGTCTTTGCCCTGATTCATTCCGTATTTCAAAGCCAAATTTGCCTGTTACTCCAGGTGTTTCTTCACTTCCTACTTTTGCATTCCAGTCCCCTATAACGAAAAGGACATCTTTTTTGGGTGTTAGTTTTAAAGGTCTTGTAGGTCTTCATAGAACCGTTCACCTTCAGCTTCTTCAGCATTATTGGTTGGGGCAAAGACTTGGATTACTGTGATATTGAATGGTTTGCCTTGGAAATGAACAGAGATCATTCTGTTGTTTTTGAAATTGCATACAAGTACTGCATTTTGGACTCTTTTGTTGACCATGATGGCTACTCCATTTCTTCTAATGGATTCCTGTCCACAGTAGTAGATATAATGGTCACCTGAGTTAAATTCACCCATTCCAGTCCATTTTAGTTCTCTGATTCCTAGAATGTCGACATTCACTCTTGCTAGCTCCTGTTTGACTACTTCCAATTTGCCTTGATTCATGAACCTAACATTCCAGGTTCCTGTGCAATATTGCTCTTTATAGCATCGGACTTTGCTTCTATTACCAGTCACATCCACAACTGGGTATTGTTTTTCCTTTGGCTCCATCCCTTCATTCTATTTGGAGTTATTTCTCCACTGACCTCCAGTAGCATATTGGGCACCTACCGACCTGGGGAGTTCCTCTTTCAGTATCCTACCATTTTGCCTTTTCTTATTGCTCATGGGGTTCTCAAGGCAAGAATACTGAAGTGGTTTGCCATTCCCTTCTCCAGCGCACCACATTCTGTCAAGGCAAAGAAACAGAGGAAAACAATAGAATGGGAAAGACTAGAGGTCTCTTCAAGAAAACTAGAGATACCAAGGGAACATTTCATGCAAAGATGGGCTCAATAAAGGACAGAAATTGTATGGATCTACCAGAAGCAGAAGATATTAAGAAGAGGTGGCAAGAATACACAGAAGAACTGTACAAAAAAGATCTTCACGACCCAGATAATCACGATGGTGTGATCACTCACCTAGAGCCAGACATCCTGGAATGTGAAGACAAGTGGGCCTTGAAAAGCATCACTACGAACAAAGCTAGTGGAGGTGATGGAATTCCAGTTGAGCTATTTCAAATCCTAAAAGATGATGCTGTGAAAGTGCTGCACTCAATATGCCAGCAAATTTGGAAAACTCAGAAGTGGCCACAGGACTGGAAAAGATCACTTTTCATTGCAATTCCAAAGAAAGGCAATGCCAAAGAATGCTCAAACTACCACACAATTGCCCTCATCTCACACACTAGTAAAGTAATGCTCAAAAGTCTCCAAGCCAGGCTTCAGCAATATGTGAACCGTGAACTTGCAGATATTCAAGCTGGTTTTAGAAAAGGCAGAGGAACCAGAGATCAAGTTGCCAACATACGCTGGATCATGGAAAAGGCAAAAGAGTTCCAGAAAAACATTTCTGCTTTATTGACTATGCCAAAGCCTTTGACTGTATGGATCACAATAAACTCTGGAAAATTCTGAAAGAGATGGGAATACCAGATCACCTGACCTGCCTCTTGAGAAACCTATATGCAGGTCAGGAAGCAACAGTTAGAACTGGACATGAAACAATAGACTGGTTCCAAATAGGAAAAGGAGGACGTCAAGGCTGTATATTGTCACCCTGCTTATATAACTTCTATGCAGAGTACATCATGAGAAACGCTGGGCTGGAAGAAGCACAAGCTGGAATCAAGATTGCCAGGAAAAATATCAGCAACCTCAGATATGCAGATGACACCACCCTTATGGCAGAAAGTGAAGAGGAACTAAAGAGCCTCTTGATGAAAGTGAAAGAGGAGAGTGAAAAAGTTGGCTTAAAGCTCAACATTCAGAAAACTAAGATCATGGCATCTGGTCCCATCACTGCATGGGAAATAGATGGGGAAACAGTGGAAACAGTGTCAGACTTTATTTTTGGGGGGCTCCAAAATCACTGCAGATGGTGACTGTAGCCATGAGATTAAAAGATGCTTACTCCTTGGAAGAAAAGTTATGACCAACCTAGATAGCATATTGAAGAGCAGAGACATTACTTTGCCGACTAAGGTCCATCTAGTCAAGGCTATGGCTTTTCCAGTGGTCATGTATGGATGTGAGAGTTGGACTGTGAAGAAGACTGAGCGCCGAAGAATTGATGCTTTTGAACTGTGGTGTTGGAGAAGACTCTTGAGAGTCCCTTGGTCTGCAAGGAGATCCAACCAGTCCATTCTGAAGGAAATCAACCCTGGGATTTCTTTGGAAGGAATGATGCTAAAGCTGGAACTCCAGTACTTTGGCCACCTCATGGGAAGAGTTGACTCATTGGAAAAGACTCTGATGCTGGGAGGGATTGGGGGCAGGAGAAGGGGATGACAGAGGATGAGATGGCTGGATGGCATCACCGACTCGATGGATGTGAGTTTGACTGAACTCGGGGAGTTGGTGATGGACAGGGAGGCCTGGCGTCCTGCGATTCATGGGATCGCAAAGAGTCGGACATGACTGAGCGAATGAACTGAACTCAACTGATTGTTTCTTTCGCTTCTTTTTCACTCATTTCTGCTCGAATCTTTACTATTTCATTCCTTCTTATAATTTTGGTGTTTTTTTTGTTGTTGTTGTTGTTGTTCTTGTTGTTCTTTTTTCCCAGTTGTTTTAGGTGTAAAGTTAGGATGTCTATTCAATGTTTTTCTTGTTTCTTTAGGTAGGATTGTATTGCTATAAACTTCCCTCTTAGAAGTGCTTTTTCTACATCCCATAGGTTTTGAGTTATGTTTTCATTGTCCTTTGTTTCTAGAAATACTTTGATTTCCGTTTTGATTTCTTCAGTAACCTTTTGGTTATTTAGAAATGTATTGTTTAATCTCCATGTGTTTTTGTTTCTTACAGTTTTTTTCTTGTAATTGATATCTAGTCTCATAGCGTTGTGGTCAGAGAAGATTACTGACATGATTTCAATTTTCTTAAATTTACTGAGGTTTGATTTGTGACCCAAGATGTCATCTATCCTGGAGAACGTTCCATGTGCACTGAGAAGAAGGTGTATTCTTCTGCATTTGGATAAATGTCATTAAGTTATCGATGAGATCTATTTCATCTAATGTATCATTTAAGACGTGTTTCCTTATTAATTTTCTGTTTTAATGATCTGTCCATTGGTGTAAGTGGTCTGTTAAAGTCTCCTACTATTATTGTGTTATTGTCAGTTTCTCCTTTTATGTCTGTTGGTGTTTGTCTTATGTATTGAGGTGCTCCTTTGTTGGATGCATAGATATTTACAATTGTTATGTGTTCCTCTTGGATTGACCCCTTGATCATTATGTAGTGTCCTTCCTTATTTCGTGCAATCTTCTTTATTTTAAGGTCTATTTTGTCTGATATGAGGATTGCTACTCCACCTTTCTTTTGCTTACCATTTACATGGAATATATTTTTCCATCCTCTAGGCTTCAGTGTATATGTGTTTGTAGGTCTGAAGTGGATTTCTTATAGACAGCATATATATGGGTCTTGTTTTTGTATACATTCAGCCAGTCTGTGTCTTTTGGTTGGAGCATTTAGTCCATTTACATTTAAAATAATTATTGATATATATGTTCCTAATGCCATTTTCTTCAGAGAAGGCAATGGCAACCCACTCCAGTACTCTTGCCTGGAAAATCTCATGGATGGAGGAGCCTGGTAGGCTGCAGTCCATGGGGTCGAGAAGAGTCAGACACGACTGAGCAACTTCACTTTCACTTTTCACTTTCCTGCACTGGAGAAGGAAATGGTAACCCACTCCAGGGTTCTTGCCTGGAGAATCCCAGGGACAGGGGAGCCTGGTGGGCTGCCTCTGTGGTCACACAGAGTCGGACACGACTGAAGCAACTTAGCAGCAGCAGCAGCAGCATTGCCATTTTCTTAATTGTTTTGAGTTGATTTCATAGATCTTTTTTTTTTTTGCTCTTTATTTTATTTATTTATTTTTTTACTTTACAATCCTGTATTGGTTTTATCTTTTTTTTAGTCTCTTGTACTTCTTGACTATATAAGTCCCTTTAACATTTGTTGTAAAGCTGGTTTCAGTTCAGTTCAGTTCAGTTGCTCAGTCGTGTCCAACTCTTTGCAACCCCATGAATTTCAGCACGCCAGGCCTCCCTGTCCATCACCAACTCCTGGAGTTCACCCAAACTCATGTCCATCGAGTCGGTGATGCCATCCAGCCATCTCATCCTCTGTCATCCCCTTCTCCTCCTGCCCCCAATCCTTCCCAGCATCAGAGTCTTTTCCAATGAGCCAACTCTTTGCATGAGGTGGCCAAAGTACTGGAGTTTCATCTTTAGCATCAGTCATTCCAAAAAACACCCAGGACTGATCTCCTTCAGAATGGACTGGTTGGATCTCCTTGCAGTCCAAGGGACTCTCAAGAGTCTTCTCCAACACCACAGTTCAAAAGCATCAGTTCTTTGGCACTCAGCTTTCTTCACAGCTGGTTTGGTAATTCTGAATTCTCTTAACTTTGGCTTGTCTGAAAAGCTTTTGATTTCTCCATCAATTTTGAGTGAGATCCTTGCCAGGTACAATAATCTTGGTTGTAGATTTTTCCCTTTCAGTACTTTAAATATACCTTTCTGGCCTGCAGAGTTTCTGCTGAAAGATTGGCTATTAAGCATATGGGGTTTCCCTTGTATGTTACTTGTTACTTCTCCCTTGTTGCTTTTAATATTCTTTCTTTGTGTTTAGTCTTTGTTAGTTTGATTAGTATGTGCCTTGGTGTGTTTCTCCTTTGGTTTGTCCTATATGGGATACAGGATATCCTCTGTGCCTCTTGGACTTGATTGACTATTTTCTTTTGCATGCTGGGGAAATTTTCAACTATAATCTCTTCAAAAATTTTCTCATACACTTTCTTTTTCTCTTCTTCTTCTGGAACCCGTATAATTCGAACATTGGTGTGTTTGATATTGTCCCAGAGGTCTCTGAGACTATCTTCAGTTCCTTTCTTTCTTTTCACTTTATTCTGCTCTTCAGAACTTATTTCCACCATTTTCTTTTTTTTTTTTTCACCTTTTATTTATTTTTTTTTTAATTTTTTTTTATTTTTTAAATTTTAAAATCTTTAATTCTTACATGCGTTCCCAAACATGAACCCCCCTCCCACCTCCCTCCCCACAACATCTCTCTGGATCATCCCCATGTACCAGCCCCAAGCATGCTGCACCCTACGTCAGACATGGACTGGCGATTCAATTCTTACATGACAGTATACATGTCAGAATTCCCATTCGCCCAAATCATCCCACCCTCTCCCTCTCCCTCTGAGTCCAAAAGTCCGTTATACACATCTGTGTCTTTTTTTCCTGTCTTGCCTACAGGGTCGTCATTGCCATCTTCCTAAATTCCATATATATGTGTTAGTATACTGTATTGGTGTTTTTCTTTCTGGCTTACTTCACTCTGTATAATTGGCTCCAGTTTCATCCATCTCATCAGAACTGATTCAAATGAATTCTTTTTAATGGCTCTTCCAGCTCACTGATTCATTCTTCTGCTTTAGATATTCTGCTATTGATTTCTTTCAGAGTATTTTTAATTTCAGTAATTGTGTTGTTTGTCTCTGTATATTTATTCTTTAATTCTTCTAGGTCTTTGTTAATTGATTCTTGTATTTTCTCCATTTCATTTTCAAGGTTTTTGATCATCTTCACTAACATTATTCTGAATTCTTTTTCAGGTAGTTTGCCTATTTCCTCTTCATTTATTTGGACTTCTGTGTTTCTAGTTTCTTCCTTCTTTATGTAGTATTTCTCTGCCTTTTCATTATTTTTTCTTAACTTATTGTGTTTGAGGTGTCCTTTTCTCAGGCTTCACAGTTGACTTCTTTCTTCCTTTTGGTTTCTGTCCTCCTAAGCTTGGTCCAGTGGTTTCTGTAAGATTCCTATAGGGTGGGATTTGTGCTGAATTTTTGTTTGTTTGTTTGTTTTTCCTCTGATGGGCAAGGCTGCTGCTGCTGCTATTTCAAGATTCAGTCGTGTCCGACTCTGTGCGACCCCATAGAGGGCAGCCCACCAGGCTCGCCGGTCCCTGGAATTCTCCAGGCAAGAACACTGGAGTGGGTTGCCATTTCCTTTTCCAATGCAAGAAAGTGAAAAGTGAAAGTGAAGTCACTCAGTTGTGTCTGACTCTTCGCGACCCCATGGACTGCAGCCTACCAGGCTCCTCCACCCATGGAATTTTCCAGGGAAGAGTACTGGAGTGGGTTGCCATTGCCTTCTCTGGGGCAAGGCTGAGTGAGGTGGTAATCCTGTCTGCTGATGACTAGGATTATATTTTTGTTTTATTTGTTGTTTAGATGAGACATCTTGCACAGGATGCTGCTGGTGGTTGGTTGATGCCAGATCTTGTATTCAAGTGGTTTCCTTGGTGTAAGTTCTCACTATTTGATTCTCTATAGGGTTAGTCTATGGTATTCTAGCGTCTTGGAGTCAGTGCTCCAAAGGCTCAGGGCTGATCTCTGGTCAGGAACAAAGATTCCACAAGTGGTTTGTTATGGCATTAAGATTAAAACAAATATCCAAAAATGAGAATCCAAAGATGAACCCCAGACAAATGGCAGTTATAAAATCAGGCAAATAATAATTAAAATAATGGAATACACACATGTACATATACACCCATGAGCAAAGTCAAAACAGTCCAACAAAAAGTTACAGTAGCTTGACATGGCAAATAAAGGAAATCAAAAATTACATTTACCAGTTAAGAACAAAACTAACTAAATCACACACTGGAAAAAAACAAACAAGTTGCCAAATGGGGAATAAAGCAATGAAAACAAAACTAACAAGTATGTTGAGAGGAAAGGAAAGAAAGAAAAGAAAAAAATAATAGATATGCAAAGTTAAATAGAGGTAGATGAAAAGATTTATATACATTAAAGATTAGCTACAAGGGGAAAAAACATTAAGAAAGGCACACAGGAATAAATGTAGAAAAGTATAATAGGTTTTAAAAATTAAAATTATTAAAAAGGGGGGGGAGGAAGAAGAAATAAAAAAGGAAAAAAATAATTGGAAAACTCCACAGCACTACAAAAGCCCAGCATAGAGGCAGAGGTTTATAACAACAATAAAAAATGTTATTGAGGAAATAAAAAGCTTAATTAGATTTCATAGTGCCAATAAAATTGACAACTACAACAGGGGAGGGGTTGGGAAATCCAAAAGAATCTACAGAACAAGTCAGAACATTAGGAAGGGAAAGATTATCCTGGATTATCTTGATGAGCCTCATCTAATCACAAGGTCCTTTCTGAGTGCATAAGAGACAGAAGAGTCAGTCAGAGTGATACGTTATTGGAAACACACAACTGGCTAATTGTTGGCTTTGATGATGGAAGGTGGCTGCAAGCCAAGGACAGCAAGCAGCCTCTAGAAACTGGAAAATGTTAAGAAATGGTCTCCCTAGAGAATCCAGAAGGAGCCAGTCCTGCTGATGCCCTGACTGCTGCTCAGTGGGGCAAACTTGGAACTTCTGACTTTCATAATTGTATGACAATGAATTTATTTTGTGTTAAGCCACCAAGTTTGTGGTAATTTATTACACAATAAGAGACAATAGCAATAGGAAGTAGGAGACTCATACATGGACTCTACTAAAACTGTTTGGAATAAAAGATCTCTTCCCTAGGACAAAGAAGAAGGGAACAGGCTCAGCTCCCTACAGGCTTGCATTTGGCCCATCCTCTTCAATCCACCATCACCACCCCAACCTTGCTGAAAAGTGACTAAGACAAACCCAATGGTTAGTCTTTCTGAGTTCATATAAAAACTTTCAGACACAAGTAAGGAGAGATTTTATTTACAAAGAATTTTCCAATAAGGAAAGAGGGATCATAGCAGTAGGGAGAAGACTCTGGCCATAATATCTGCAAAAATTTCAAAGGTCAGACAGAAAAGGGGTTTTTCTAAGAAGGAGTAAACAATTTTATTAATCTTATCTTTCTGCTTACTATTTTTGATGCTTTTATATCTTGAGGGCTTGCTGATCTTGTAGAGACTGGCTTATAGAGATAGTAAACAATTTGCCTTCTAGAGAGTGAATGTCTTTAATATACAAACCAACCAATGCATTAATAGAGCAGAGAAGATACTCAGAGGCTCTGGGTTGATGAGTAAAGAAGTGTGGCATCCATAATTGAACCATTGTGCTCGCTGCTTTTCTCATCAATCATGGAATTTGAAGGCATGTCTCTCTCCTTGATCTGAGCTCAAACCCTCTTTACACTTGGAGTTCTCTGCTTTATTTTGGGTCTTCTTTAAAGTTTTGTTCTTTCTGGCTAAAGCTCTGTTCTATACCCAAGTACTCATTTGGCCCATAGTCTGGCTTTTGAGATTGGAGGGTTTTGACCAAAGCTGGCTGAGAACTTCTCAGACCATTTCTTTAGCAACAGGAACTGCTTCACTCAAACTGCTAGTTTTTCAACCCTCAGTCCATTCCTTTGGAATTGGGGCAGTTCTTTGTAAACTGGTAAGAACCCAGTTCCTTTGGATCCTAGAATTATTTACAAGCAGAGGACCAGCCCAGTAACTCACGATCAGGCTCCAACAATCACTAGGTGACCTCATCAATCAATTCCTAAGGCATTTCCAAAGCCTGTTGATTGCAACAAAATTCAGGCTTGTACACAAAAATCCGATAAGCTTGTTCATGACTAGGACAATTGAGTTCAGAAAGTTTTTAAAGTAAAATCTGGTCCTTCCTCAGATTTTTATTCCATCCAGGTAGCTTTTAACTCTATGTTTATTAATGGGCTGAACTGAGACCTTTCTCTTTTAGTAAAAAGGACCAAGATGGAATGGGAAACCATGTCCACTGAAGTTAGTTAATTTGGCAAACCAAACGTCTTACCCTTTTGATGCATCATCTCAAAGGAAGATGACTAAAATTATTTACCTTGTACTTCAACTCCAGTGAACAAAGGCTCCAAATGAAACCAAAATGCTCCTAGTCTCTGCTATTATTGCAAAGAGCCAGGACATTGGAAATGAAATTGTTACTAATTCAAGTGACTCAGGTGCCTCAGCCCTCTAACCAGCTTTTCTAATATCCTCCCAATTCTCAACTGACAGAGCTCCAAGGAATGACAGGCTTCCCTGGTGGCTCAGATGGTAAATAATGTGCCTGCAGTGCAGGAGATCGGAGTTCAGTACTTGGGTTGGGAAGATCCCCTGGAGAAAAGAATGGCAACCCACTTCAGTATTCTTACCTAGGAAATCCTACAGACAGGGTCCATGGGGTCAAGTCCCATGGGGTCACAAAGAGTCAGATATGACTGAATGACTGAGCATGTACCCAAGGAATGACAGGGGCTCTTACCAACCTTCCCCCTTAATCAGCTTTGAGAAACATTTCTCCATAGAGGAGATGAAACTCTTCCAGTCCTAATGGGCCTGCAGCCATACTATCAGGGCCTGACCCCTGCCCTTCCATCAGAGTGCTAAAATAGCTGAAGTAGTGTGGATCTCTAATAGACCTCAAGAGAGTCCTGTCTGTGAACCTATCCCCTTTCTAGGCCCTTTGGGAGGTAAACACCTTTCTCTCTTTAGTTTTGACCCTCCTACCAATTAGGCTGAAACTTATAGAATTATATAAGGTGAAAATAACTCTGGAATTGGATAGTAGTCAAAGTAACCAGCCAGGTGAACGAAATGTCCCTTTGACATCTTTCATTTGTTTCATCTCTGACAGAACGGAAAAGGTTTTTTTTCTTAAAAAAAAAAAAAAAAAAAAAAAAAAACTCTCATGCCTCCCTTTTGAATCAGCTATCACATTCCTTATAGGCAAAATCTCCAACTGATATTGGCCAAATTCACAGCATGTTTCCCCATCAGATTCAAATAAACCCGCCAAAGCCTTTCCCCCAATTAATCAATACCCTATAAGAAGCCTTTTAACAGGCAAAGCCCGTAATTGATTACAAGACTCAAGGCCTTGTCACCCTTGCACCAGTCCCTGGAACATTCCTATTTACCAGTGGGAAAGCCTAACGGCAAAGGATGGAGGCCTGTTAACCTCTGGACAATAAACGACATTATCCCTTGACGCCCTGTTGTTCCTCACCCTCACCAGTTACTACCGTCCATTCCCACCAAAAGGAGATTCTTTACTGTAACTGATTTACACAGTGCATTCTCTAGTATTTCAGTTGATGAAGCTACCCAGTATCTTTTTAGCTTTCACTAGGGAAGAAAAGTAATTCACCTGGCTAGTCATGCCTCAGGATTTTACTGAGAGTCCTTTCCTGCAAATCCTGAAGGCTGATCCAGATAATATAAAGTTCCCCGGAGGTTCTACTTTGCTGCAATAGGGGAATAATTTGCTTCTTTGCTCTCCTTCTCAAGCCTCCTCAGAGGAAGACAGTATCCACTTTCTAAAGCTTTTAGCCTTAAAGGGACGTAAAGGTTACCAAAGAAAAAGTGCTGCTGCTGCTGCTAAGTCACTTCAGTCGTGTCTAACTCTGTGCAACCCCATAGACGGCAGCCCACCAGGCTCCACTGTCCCTGGGATTCTCCAGGCAAGAACACTGGAGTGGGTTGCCATTTCCTTCTCCAATGAAGGAAAGTGAAAAGTGAAAGTAAAGTCGCTCAGTCGTGTCCGACCCTCAGCAGTTTGCCCAAATCCAAATTCAATGTTTAAAACATCTCATACCAGAACAAGGGCTAATTCTAGACCCAGATAAGTTTCATGGTGTCCTAAGTTTCCCCAAACCCAAAACTAAGCAGCAACTGTGGGGTTTTCTTGGGCTAATTGGTTATTGCCAAAACTGGACCCCAAGTTTCTCACGGCCAAACCTCTCCAGGTTTTACCCATCAATAAAAACCATAACCCAATTCCATGGGTAGAACTGAATGACACAGCCTTTAAGGCCTTAAAGAAGAGTTTGGTGAACCCACTTGCTCTTAGGTAGACCAATGATCAGATCCCATCTTTTTCTCATCATGGTTGCAGACACAAACAGTAACTCTTTGCTGATCCCCAATAAATCCATCTTTGCTGGAGAAATAGCTGGCAGTCTATTTGGCATAGATCAACACATGCCTGCCCCAACACCTCCTTTACTGGACTCCTCTCATCAAGACTTACACTCTTGGAAATTCTTGCCAGGGCCAAGTAGCAGACAACTAAGAACAGCCCACAGAGCATGCCCAAATTATTCTAACTAGCCAACTCTACACCTATTTACCTAACTCACCTATTCCTTCTTGCAGAAGTCACTATATAGTCCCTTGTCCACTCACTCCCTCTGCCTCCTGATTGATCCTGGGGCTTCTCTATATGGCCCTGCATGGCATATCATGCTTCTTGTTCCCCTTCTCCAAGGAGGTATAAGTATACAAAACTTCTTTCAACAAAAGTAAGTTAGAACACATCTGCAGTTCTTATCATGCTTGATTAAAGCAAATGCGGAATATTCTTTTAATACAAGAAGGCTAGAAAGAACTGGATGTGAGGGAGTGATGAGGGTGATCATTTAAGTGGGGGGACACATTCAGATAATCATTTATGAGACCAAGGATGGGAATTTAAAGAGTCTAACAAGCAGCCTTGTTACAGATACATGAAATTTGAAGATAACTTCTTGTGTAAGTCATATGAGTAAGAATGGATCTCTGCAATAAACAATTTTCAGAAACACAAAAAGGATGGGGGAGATTTCCTGACTGTTGTTCCTGTTTCCGAGGAGAAAAGGACTCAGGTAAAGTTCCACATTTTCACTAGCCTTTTTAGAATAGAATTCTTATCATGGCAGGTCATATTGCTTAACTGTCTTTTTTACTTTTTTCTCTACGTTGGGAGCTTTAACAGAGCTTTTGGAACAGGATAAAAATATGGAGTGTCAATTGTAAATATTGTTTGAGATTCTATTAGTCTCAAAACCAACTTTGCTGAAATAGACCACCTAGGGTTAAAACCAAACAAACCACCTGTGGAGTATTGATTCATTCTACATGTTATCAGATTGGGCTTCAAAAAATTAAAGCAACTGAAATCATTACTGATATTCTTTCAGGAACTAACACAGAAGATTTCAAGATGAAGATGCCTTTGTGTCTATAAGTCCATAAACCATTAAATTCCACTTTGGTCTGTCTCAATTCCATAGAACACTATGTCTCAACCCCTACCTCACTGAGAAAGGGGCAGAGGGTGAGAAAAGAGGATGTGCAAAGAATTAACTTTGATGTATGAATTTGCCTCCCACAGGGTCTCAATCACAGAACAGAGAGGAAATCATAACATAATAAAATTGCATTCATGCATATTCACTTAGAAGAACTTTATTTAATATTAACAATATCCTAAGTCATCATGATTTAGCTAATAAACCAGCAAACAACAATTCATATTGGAATTGTTTGACTTCCTGTCAAATAGCAGCATTCTTGTACACGCAGAAAGGATGAGGTAAACAACTGAGAATTAATGAATTGAGAAATACCCAAAGAGCTTTGTCTAAGATATGGGTTCTTGGAAGAACTCCAAGTAGTAGTCTTGATTTTGATTAATATTACAATTTATCCAGTTAAAGAAGTACCTCATAAATACTCATGAAGCATTTTATTAGGTGATTGTAAATACTTAAAATCTTATTTTGCAGTCCTTTTCATCACAAAGAAAGAGGAACAATCTGTGAGTTGTATATCATTTAGCTTTGCTCATTGACAGCAAAAGTCACACAGCATTTTAAAAACAACATGTTTCAATACCCAGGCTGTGTTTGCATAAAGTCGGTGTCCTTCTGGATCTGCCCTTGGACTAATGTGATATATAGGATGTATTCTGTGAGGACATGTGCTATCATACACCCTAGTGGCACTTTTCTCTAAGGCCATCACAGTGATGAGCTGAGGACAGATAGGGTCTACTTGCAGCAACTTAGTGGACATGTGATGTCCCAGTCACATGTCTGCAGTTTGGAGAGAGAAGAACTAAAAGCAGTATTTCAAACCTATCACACAGGAAGTAAGGCTCTGCAAAACTTAAAACTTTCATCCATCTGCTCTTCTCCACTTTGCAGTAGCCATCTTCTCTTTGCCTTCCAACCCATACCACTACTATAACCAGTGTCCTTTTGGTTTCTCCTCTCCATAGACACACTCTTATTATCATAACAGTACACATCATAACACAGAAAAAGCAAACAATTCCATTAGTCTATCATAAGGAAAGGAGTAATGGCTTTTGGTTCTGCACCCAACTATAGAAGAGGTGAACATTTAAAATGCCAGGACTTATGGATTTTCACAATCTCCATTTACAATTATCCTTCAATTTTAAGGATGTTTTCATGTCAATGATACTTTTGTCCAACATCCTATAAACAAGAATGAACCAGCTGAAATTCATCTGAACAATCTTTTTAATCAAATCTCTCAGACTCTTCCACTCGTTTCCCACCATTTTCAAACAAATGTCCATAAAATCTCTACTTGCTTAATTCAATCTGATCCACTAAGCCCTATTACAAACCTGACCCTTCTATTCAATCCAGTTTGTTCACTGTCTCTATATGTTCTAGCACCATTTTGAGAAATTATCCAGAACATTCTCTCGATATTTGAAAAATTACCCATAACATTCTCTGGATATTGCCTCCCACAGGGAGCTACAAATATCCCAAATTTTCTTTATCCTAACCAGCAACTGAGAATGCTTATCCAAAATATAAATCCCAAGGATTGACATCAGCAAGATATCAGTCTTATTTCTTTCTTTCTTTCTCTCTCTATAACTGTCATCCTCAAATAGAACATTGAATTTAACCACCACACCTACCTTTATAGGAATCCAGGAGTTCAGTGGAGAAGTCTCAGCAAAACATTGGAGCAAACAGAAATCTGAAAATAAGTCTATTGGAAAAAGTAAGAACAGTTTCATTTTACTCATATCACCTCCCCCCCAAAGGGGCACATCTCAATGCCAAGAGAAACACCTCCTCAGCCACCAGCAGTTTCTCCTTGTGGAGAAGTTAGAGTATAGTGAGTGCCTTGCTCCCCTAGCCATGTGAGACACTGCCCATGAGGCTTACTTCTTTCTTACCCAAGCCAGAATACTTGAGTAATCAACACCACCGAGACACTGAGAGAAGCTAAGAGGGTCGTGAATCCTATGACACAAACTCCCTGAGGAAGATGCCCCATAACTCACTTGGGACACCTGGCCACAGGTCCCCTCAACTGGCCCATGGGTGCCCCCAAAGCTCTGTATGCCTCACTTACCCTAATATTCCTCCCCAACCCATCACTGGCCCCCTGAGAACACTCTGGTGAGTTGTGAATGTCAGTTTTTGCAGATGGCTTGTGAGAAGAGTTGACTCATTGGAAAAGACTCTGATGCTGGGAGGGATTAGGGGCAGGAGGAGAAGGGGACGACAGAGGATGAGATGGCTGGATGGCATCACTGACTCGATGGACATGAGTCTGAGTGAACTCCGGGAGTTGGTGATGGACAGGGAGGCCTGGCCTGCTGCCATTCATGGGGTTGCAAAGAGTCGGACATGACTGAGTGACTGAATTGAAGTGAATTGTGAGCATATGCAGAAAGTCAACCTGACTGCAGGTAGGGAAGAGGCACAATCAGGGCACCACCCCCACCCCCTCCAGGGGAAACATGAGGTTTTCCACACCTAGCCTGGCTTTAGAGAATTGAGCGGTGCACACAACCTTAGGGCTTCCCAGGTGCCACAGTGGTAAAGAATCTGCCTGCCCATGCAGGAGACACAAGAGGCTTGGGTTCAGTCCCTGGGTCAGGAAGATCCCCTGGAGGAAGAAATAGCAACCCACTCCAGTATTCTCACCTGGAGAATTCCATGGACAGAGGGGTCTAGCTGATAACAGTCCATGGCGTTGCAAAGAGTTGGACGCAACTGAGCATGTGTGTGCATGAGTATACACATACAGTCCAGTAATTTGCTCCTGAGAGGAGCAGTAGATGTAGAGTGGGCAATTCCACAGAGAGCATCACAACTCTTCTTACAATACTGTATTGGTTTTGCCACACATCAACATGAATCCGCCACGGGTGTACACGTGTTCCCAATCCTGAACCCCCCTCCCACCTCCCTCCCCATAAACCAATACAGTATTGTAAAGTAAAATAAAGTAAAATTTAAAAAGAAAAAAAGCATTCAAAAAAAAAAATGAACTCTTCTTAGCCATACTGACTGGTGAAGCTATTTTTCTCCCAAAGCCACTCAGCAAAGACTAGACAAGGTGACTGCTTCAACAGAAATCATAAAAAAAAAAAAAAAGAATGAAACAAATTCTGGAGCTAAAGAATACAATGAAATAAAGAGGGGGAAAGGTAGAATAGGAAGCATCAGCAGCAAGCTTGATCAAGCAGAAAAGTCTGTGCACTCAAAGCACTTAAGGTTATCCAGAGAAGAAAAAAGATAAATAAAGCATGGCAATTGTTTTCTATTATTCAATGATCCCTGCATGGTGATGACATTCTTTGGAACTATTAGTTCATGCAAAAGTGTGCTTGTTTGTTATTGTTTAAATAATGTTGGAAACCCACCATACCAGACTTCCCTCTGGGATTGAGGTTTTTTATTTTTTTTGGTCTCATGAAAATTCTACATTCTTAAAAATAAATGAGGACTCTAATGAGATTTGGTTGATGTGGGTGTTACCTGTTAATATTTAATGTATTAAAAATAAAATAGAGATTTAAAGTTTTTAATTTAATAATTCATTTAAAATAATAAATCCATTACATGTTAACATAAATAACAGTTCAGTTTAGTTACTCAGTCGTGTCTGACTCTTTGTGACCCCCATGGACTGTAGCACGCCAGGTCTCCCTGTCCATCACCAACTCCCAGAGCTTGCTCAAACTCATGTCCATTGAGTCAGTGATGGCATTCAACCATCTCATCCTCTGTCATCCCTTTCTCCCCCCACCTTCAATCTTTCTCAGCATTGGGTCTTTTCAAATGAGTCAGTTCTTATCAGGTGGCCAAAGTATTGGAGTTTCAGCTTCAACATCAGTCCTTTCAATGAACATTCAGGACTGATTTCCTTTAGGATGAACTGGTTGGATCTCCTTGCAGTCCAAAGGACTCTCAAGAGTCTTCTCCAACACCACAGTTTAAAAGCATCTATTCTTCGGTGCTCAGCTTTCTTCACAGTCAAACTCTCACATCCATACATGACTATTGGAAAAACCATAGCCTTGTCTAGACAGACTGTTGTTGGCAAAGTAATGTCTCTGCTTTTCAATATGCTGTCTCAGTTGGTCATAACTTCTCTTCCAAGAAGCAACCGTCTTTTAATTTCATGGCTGCAGTCCTCATCTGCATGTGATTTTGGAGTCCCCCCCAAAAATAAAGTCTCTCACTATTTCCACTGTTTCCCCATCTATTTCCCATGAAGTGATAGGACCAGATGCCATTTTCTTAGCTTTCTGAATGTTGAGTTTTAAGCCAACTTTTTCACTCTCCTCTTTACATTCATGAAGAGGATCTTTAGTACTTCTTTGCTTTCTGCCATAAGGGTGGTGTTATCTTCATGTCTGAGGTTATTGATATTTCTCCTGGCAATCTTGATTCCAGCTTGTGCTTCTTCCAGCCCAGCATTTCTCACAATGTACTCTGCATAGAAGTTATATAAGCAGGGTGACAATATACAGCCTTGATGTATTCCTTTGCCTATGTGGAAACAGTCTGTTGTTCCATGTCCAGTTCTAACTGCTGCTTCCTGACCTGCATACAGATTTCTCAAGAGGTAGGTCAAGTGGTCTGGTACTCCCATCTCTTTAAGAATTTTCCAGTTTGTGGTGATCCACACAGTCAAGGGCTTTGGCATAGTCAATAAAACAGAAATAGATGTTTTTCTGGAACTCGTGCTTTTTCAATAATCCAACGGATGTTGGCAATTTGATCTCTGGTTCCTCTGCCTTTTCTGCTGCTGCCACTGCTAAGTCGCTTCAGTCGTGTCCGACTCTTCTCAACCCCATGGACTGCAGCCTACCAGGCTCCTCCATCCATGGGATTCTCCAGGCAAGAGTACTGGAGTGGGCTGCCATTGCCTTCTCCACTGCCTTTTCTAAAGTAACATAAATAACAACCTTTATTAAATAAAGAAGAACAAGAAATGTGATATTTTTTCTCCAAATCTCTTTAACATCTCATTTAATGGAAGAGAGCTAGATTCTCCTATCTGCCTCTGCATTCAGTCAGTTGCACAAGCTGTTTTGGTTGAAGTAAATGAAGAACATTCAACCTCAGAGGGATGTAGTTGAAAAAAGAGGGACCTCACTGACTGCCTAAAAAGGTCACGGGGAACCCCAAGCTTCCCTAGACCACTCTGAAAATCTCCACTCAGGAAAAAAGAGATATTTCCTGATATGTCTGAGAAACCCTATATTAAAAACAAATAAACAAAACATGTATAATGTTCTTTAACCAACAATTACTAAAGTTATTGGAATAACCAAGGTTATTAAACTGAGGACATGCTTATTTGGGGCTGGAGCTTCAAAATCTTAAGATTTATTTGTCTTTGTTATTGTTTCCTGAATGGCTCTCCTCCTCTAGACTTAGAGTTTGCTTCAGGGATGAGTCACTTAACTTCTCTAAATGCCATTTAGAGTGTTCCTCTCCCCATTTGATTTTCCTGTGTACAGAAGTGAAGTGAAGTGAAAGTCGCTCAGTCGTGTCTGACTCCTTGCGACCCCATGGAATATACAGTCCATGGAATTCTCCAGGCCAGAATACTGGAGTGGGTAGCCTTTCCCTTCTCCAGGGGATTTTCCCAACCCAGGGATCAAACCCAGGTCTCCCGCATTGCAGGCGGATTCTTTATCAGCTGAGCCACAGAAGAGGAGTCTAAAAAAGAGTTAGTACTGCCCCTCTATTGGTGCTGCAAGTGGGATCCCCTCACCCATTTTCCTTACATTTGTGACAGTTCTTCATTTGTATCACATTCGTGCTTTTCAGTTCTCTCTTTGAGGGAACCATCTCAGCTAGAAACTAATCATAAGGTATGTATGTGTGTCTAGGCATGGACACTGTTTTTTGCAACCATCTTAGGCAGATATGACAGAAGTAAATTTTGTGGTGCATACATTTTACATCCTGATAAACACAATTCACTTCCTATTTATCCTTTTCACATCAATATTCTTACACTTTCCACAACATAACTAATCTAGAAGTGGTGAGTATAAATTCTGTAGATTAAAACAGGATGTCTAATTACATATAATTACCCAAACCATTATCTGCCGCAACTACCAATATCCTTTGAAGAACAATTTGGAAAACCTACTCTAGACTATACATAGGAAAACCACTGTTAACATAGTGTTGGAAATTTCTTGTGGGTCACTGAATGCTCTTGAAATAATTTCATGAGTAAGTTTCTAAACTATTTTTCTAGATTCCCCATTTCTACTTAAAAAAAGTAGTGATCCATTTTATATAAACAAACTGGGTAAAAAATTACACTAATATAGAAAAGCATGCAGAACATAAAACTGATCTCTGACAAATTGCTAAATCAACCAGCTGGCAGTCCTTTCCAAAACAACCACTCTTAATTTTTTTCAGTCTCTGATAGTGAGTTTAAAAATAAGATGATCAGCTTTAGACTAATTAAGATCTACTTATTTACACTGAAAGTCTTTAATTTGAACATGTATTATATATGTGTATAATCCTTTTAGTAATAAAAATCACTATTAAAATGTCAAAAAATATAAGAAAACAAAAATTAACAAAATGAGAAAAGTTGCTGAATTCTAATAAGTTTACAAGAAAAATATATTCCTGAGAAAAAATTTCTTAGACACCTACATACGAATAAATGTAAAAAGAAACTATGAAAGACAGGAAAGCAAACTATGATTAGTTCAATTAGTATGTTGATTATTCCATACAAGACACCATTACATGTATATTAAGAGATTCAGAGAATAAACTAAGACAAACTGTGACCACTTGGATCTTATGATCTAGAGAGTAACACAAGATAATACATAACTCAAATTGCCAAATACAGATAACTATTATTGCAATAGTTATTGCAATATTAAAATATACTGAGTGAATAAGGAGAAAAAAATAAAAATAATTCCAAAAGGTCTAAAGTATAGTTTATAGAGAAAGTAGTACTTGATTAGTTTTTATAAAACAGACTGAAGTGAAAAAAAAAAAAAAAAAATGGGACCAGAGGTACAAATATAAGAAAACACAAGGTATGTTTAGTTGTACTTGGGGAAGTTTCTGCTTCAAAGAATTGTTGATTATAGTCAATGTATTATAAAGTGTATTTTTCCCTTATGACCTGTGTTCACTCAGAATTAGATTAAGGACTTCATAGGTCAGAAGTCATTCGAAATCAGTACGGATGAGCAGTTGGCTAAAGTTAATAACTTGCACAGATTACTTATGATCCCAGTGAAGTTTCTTTAATTAAGCCAACTTTCATAATCCCTTTCTAATGCCTTATCAACTTGATTTTTATCTATGTAAGTGCTGGCTGCCTCAGACCAGGGGATCTTTTATGAGACTCAAGATGATACAAAGGAACTTTAGACTGAAATCAACAACTGATGGCTAGCTACCCACTTGGCAGTGGTTAGGGCAAGAATTAGTCTGACGAAAGTTTTCCATGCTGAGATTTCCATACATAAGGTTCCATTCCTAAAACTGGATCAGTTGCCATAACAGTGCTAGGCAATGCCTGTCCAATGCATGGATCGTTTTAGCCTCTGGACTCTATTAGATTATTTTTCCATCTTTTTCAGCCAGTGTATTTTCTTCCATGAGCCCAATGATGTCCTCTCTCACCAGGTTACTAGAGTTTGGCAAAGTTTTCCTATAAAAAGCCAGGGAACATATATTTAGGCTTTCCAGATAACAAACAGCTGGTCTCTACTGTAACTGCTCAACTCTTCACTATAGCACAGAAGCAGCCATGGACAACACATAGAAATGAATTGGCATGATCAGATTTCACCTGGGGGCTGGCTATGGTTTCTGATTCCAGCACTCACTAACTTACTTGATTTATGAAGCGAAACCCTTAATAAAATCTCAGCAAAGCCAAATTAAGGGGCGGGGTGGGGGAACAACTGTAAAGGTACAAGAGAAAGTACAACAAAAAATTTAGAGATTCAAATAAGACAATCCCTAGAAAGAAAACGAATAGGGGTTAGGCCACACCCCACAGGCCTGCAAACCTTATAGTTGCCCAGCTTCAAGACCAAAGAAAGAACCCAAAGACAGTGAGAGAGGTATCAATGGTTCATGAAAAAGGGAGCTCTTACACACCCAAAGCAAGGTGCTGGAGCTGCACCCCACTGTGTGGCAGACGCTAGGAAGAACACAGCAGTCAGCTTCACTACTGGGGGAAAGGCGGTGGGGAAAGGAGGCTACCTTTTACACAGGGGATTGACATCAGGTGCACTCAGTTACAAAGAATCAACTAAGCCCTGTAATCTAGCGGACTGGATGGTCCTGTCAGTGAAGCAGGCTCTGGTTGAGCAGGGGATGTACAGAGAGCGAGAGGAAAGCCACAGGGAATGGCCTGACCATACAACAGGTAACATAAACAAAAGATACAGTCATTGCACCTCAACAGCTTCACTTCTGTGACTCCAAACACAGATGGCCAAATATCCCCATCTTAGATTTCCTGGGGAGTCTTTTTATACATGTAGACCCTCAGACTTAATTCAGGCCTCTTGAATTAGCGTCTCCGAGGTGGAAACCCAGAAATTATCATGTTTAACAATATTCCCAGGTGATTCTCATATATACTTAAGCTTAGAATTGTAGTATAGCTTCAAGAACTTTCTCTGCATTCTTTAGCTCCCTAATTGTTATTATTAACTTAACTCTTTAACACCGTGGGATGTCTCAGTGGAAAGGAGAACATGTTGTCAGGTCCCTTTGAGTATACTGTATTTCCCTAGTGGCTCAAATGCTAAAGAATCTACCTGTAATGCAGGAGACCAAGATTTGACCCCTGGGTCGGGAAGATCCCCTCTGTTCATGGAATTATCCCGGCAAGAATACTGGAATGGGTTGCCATTTCCTTCTCCAGGAAACACATTGAAGATACTGATGCCTTGGTCTGTCAACTTTCTAAACTTACTCTCATGCTTTAGACATCAGCCTTTGACTCTCTGTTCGTTGTAGGTAAGAACGACATTCACTAGCAGACTCACCTGATACTGATTTCTCTTAATAGGTTTCCTACTACTAAGGACAAGATGAGCATTAAGGAACAAACTTATATTAAGATTTTAATAACACTGGTTTTCTATGTACATCTCTTCAAAGTAAGACAATTTGGATTCTGGAAATGTCCCCACTGGCCTAAAGAAACATGATGAAAATATCAAAATTCTAGACAAACATGAATTGTAAAACATAGCAAAATAAAATCCTTAGAAGAGAATGCTTTTGATTTCTCTATGCTTGCGGCAAAACAAATGTACATCCAGTAAAGAGACAGGCTAAGACTAGTGTCTTAGTCTACCTTTAAGTCAACCACAAACTTGCAATTTTGGATGACTCCTGGATGTGTTATTTAAAACAAAAAAGATTCAATCACCTTGTAACTATATACTGAGAATATCAATTTAGAGACAGCAATTTTAGAAAAGTGAAATTATCCAGTGGGTGGAATCTTAAATAATATTTTTTGAAAGAACTGACAAAAGGCTCATGAATAATGGTAAATTTCTCATAATCTGATATCTTCCTACCAAAGTGAATTTATGTAGTTTTTAAAGCCAATTTATTCTTAGAAGCAAATTTCAATACAAATTGGGCTCAAATTTTATTTCCTTTTGTCCTAGGAATGGATTTGAGAAGTGACTTTTGCTTTCTTTGATTTCAGAATAGCTTTGAATGCTTTCCTCTTTAAGGATTCAGAAATGGCTTTGCAGTCTTCTGTTGTGTCTTTGTTAATCCTCTAAGACTTGTGAATTCTATTATTTTAATCTCATTTTTTTTCTTGTCCACTTTTCTCTGTTGGACTTTGGGATTTATGCAAATCTCATCAAAAGTGAACCATCCTGCTTAAGAATAACTTTTTTTTTTCCTATTTCTGTTTCAGCCCATGTTTCTTGATACAGTCACTTTTGGTCCAGAAGGTCAAGTTCATCTTGAAGAACAGTTATTTATTTCTCAGAAGATATGATTTATATCATTTTTCTCTTTCCTCAAATGACCTGTTGAAACAGATTTCTGGGGACTAATTTATATTAATTCCAAAGTATGACTCTGAGGGCATGAGCATTTAATTGAAAGACTATTTTTATCACCTATGCTCTCCTTTAGAAAATAAATGACATTTTTCCAAGATTTCATTTAACTTTCAGTTTTGACTAGGGTATTAAATGTCAGAAATTATACTTCTGTGTGTATGTTTGTTTCATAATTCTATAACAAATGCAATTAATCTCAAGAGAATCAGATTACAATTCATTTCCTTTAATGCTGCAAAATAAAAAAGTCATTTCTGATGAGGCAGAATGTGCCTGGAAGTACTTTAGCCTTAAGCAATGAGTGGTTTACTAGTACGTATACCTATAAAAAGTAGACATTTTGAAGCCCATGTAAGCAAACCTTTAAATAATTTGGATTTAAGGTATATAGCACCAATATATCTAAGAATTATGAGACAGATATATAAATATTGAACTTCAGTAAAAGAAAAGTATAACTTTAAGGCTTGCCAGGTGGTGCTACTGGTAAAGAACCTGCCTACCAGTGTGGAAGACATAAGAGATATTCCCTGGGTTGAGAAGATCCCCTGGAGGAGGGCATTGTAACCCATTCCAGTACTCTTGCCTGGCGAATCCCACGGCCAGAGAAACCTGGCAGGCTACAGTCCATAGTGTTGCAGAGTCGGACAAGCCTGAAGCAACTGAGCATGTACGGTAACTGTTATGCTAACATTTGTTGAGTGATGACTAAGTGCCACACATGGTGCTCATTTGATTTAATAATTACAAAATCCTTATGTAGATATTATTATCCTCGATTTACATAAACTGCCCCAAGTCACATATCTCATAAGTATTTTGAGCCAGAATTCAAATTCAAGTGTTTGAATTCAAAAACCTCTATTTTTACTTACACATTATACCTAGATATCTCAAGAGAAAATTTTTTGTTAAGTAAAACAGTGTGCCTTGCAACTCTACCCCTGTCCAGAGCTGAATGCATTTGTCTGTAGAAAAGGACTCTGATAATGACATCTATCCCAGACCAAGGTTTGTCACATTCAAACTTGGTGAGATAAAGAGTTCACCATCTTACCCGCAATACATTATAAAATCTATTTTATCTGTAGAATTACGACACTGCTACCTGCTCATCCTCTTTGGACTTTTCTTTCCAAAAATTCAATAAATTCAACAAACAGTTACCCATGAATGATTAAAAACAAATTCGTGAAATGAACCAATGACTGCTCAGATGAAAATACCCAACATGTATATACCCAAATCAAGGTAATTACAGAAAAAATTTCTGGGTTCAGTATAATCTTTTCTTCTTTAAAAAGTAAAACTATATCCTATTATTTCATAGCTCCAGAGCCCTTTTTTCTGCTCTTCTTATTCACACACACACACATGTATCAATAAGTGCTCAATCTTGGGGGAAATTCTATTCTTTGCAGAGAATTGTGAGACACTATGTGTCATCGTAAGGCATGTTTCTGGTCTCTGTTCATATGATTTCTGTTCATATGATTTCATATATGATTTCTGATGTGTGAAGTTCTAGTGTCTGCTTCTACCAAGAACACCACTATTAACTCTTGCCAGAGCAAGACAATAGTAATACAGTAGAATTCCAGAATACAAAGCATTGAGATTTCTATTTCCTGTTTTCCCCACTGAAAGTGGTCATATGTCAGTTCTTTAAAGTCTCTTTGATTTTCAAACATATGATTTATATTGATACATCAAAGAATTACAATAAAAGGTAAAGTATCTTGAGAATTCTAGAAAATCACAAGTAGTCTGAGTACCATAGAGTCATTGAAGACTTTTGGAAACTTGGGTACAACCAATCACGTCAATATGTTTCATGTTTATTTGTGAGATTTTATTAAAATTATCTGATAGATTAAAGCCTAAATTTATCAACCTCAGTGATTAATCTGGTGCCATTGGAGAGAAGGAAAAAATAGACTAATTCTATCATACTTTTGTACTCAGAATTCCTTTGGGAGCACATTTTGCAGATCCAAGTCAACCAAACTCACTTTGAGGTCAAGGACTACTTCAGGTGAGCTTCAGTGAAAAGAATTTTGCCATCTGTTTGATATATTATTCATTTAAAATATTCAGAGAATTGCAGATGCCAAGAGAGGACATTAGATTGAGTACGAGGCCTCCTATGCATATTCAAGCAGCTTTATATATCCTTCATGAATCAAAACAAAGTGACTAAATGAGAAGGTACAGAGAATGGACCACAATGAACAAAAGGACGCAAGAAGGCTTCCATGTGAAATCTAAGTAACATTAAGCCATGGCAATATCTTCAAGGTCAGGTATAATAAAGAGATTTAATTTTGTACCATGTGTATTATAATCTTCTAAAAACATTATTAATAAAAAGTAGCTTTTGTCAGTTCTTTGACTTATAATGTGCCAAATAATACCCTAAATTTTTGAATTTTAAGGCCAAGAGATTTTATATTTTGGAAATGTTTTCTGCCTTATATTGCTCTCAATTTAATACATCCAGATAGCAAGTTAACAAATAATGAAGACTCTGGCCCAAGTATGCATACGCACTAATATGTATGTGTGTACACATGCTTGTGTGAGTGCATGCATATTCACATTTATGCATTTATATTTTATATTAATTTATATAATTTGTGAATGAAATCACAAATTCACTGTAAATATCACTAGCAGAATAACTGTTAAATATTATCTTCATAAATTAGCTAGTTGTATATAAAATATTTCAATTGGATTATATATTGATTAGCCACCCATGAGGAGGATAATACTATTATACAAAACTAAAATGAACATTGGGTCTTTAAAGAAAAGAAAATAGCAGGTTTAAGCATTGAAATAGATAACTTAATTTGTTTCCCTAATTAACGACCTTGCACTCTGGTTAACTTATGAAAATTTCCCAGTCTAAAGTTTGTACTTTTTTCACAAGGGGCAGTTATGTCTGTAAAATGACAGCAGGTCAAACTAGACCTCTTTTTCTCACTTTTCTTAAAAATCATCAACTTTCTCCTTTCAACTAAAGTGGTTTTACCATATTTTATTTACTTTAATTCCTTCCTTACCCATGTATTATTTGTCTATCAGTTTCAACGCTAAAGAACCACAAAGAGACTAAAAAAAAAAAAAAAAAGCTATGAGCAATGAAAATAGCTGTCTCAGTTCCCATGAAGATGGACTTTGATACATTCATTCAGAAACTTATGATGCATCTTGAACATTCTTTGGGCCAGCAGTGAATAATAGCAACTAAGATCAACCCTGGGATTTCTTTGGAAGGAATGATGCTAAAGCTGAAACTCCAGTACTTTGGCCAGCTCATGTGACGAGTTGACTCATTGGAAAAGACTCTGATGCTGGGAGGGATTGGGGGCAGGAGGAGAAGGGGATGACAGAGGGTGAGATGGCTGGATGGCATCACTGACTTGATGGAAGTGAGTCTGAGTGAACTTCGGGAGTTGGTGATGGACAGGGAGGCCTGGTGTGCTGCAATTCATGGGGTCGCAAAGAGTCAGACACGACTGAGCGACTGAACTGAACTGAACTGAACTGAACTGAACTGAAAAATGCCTATCAATGCAGGAGATGCAGGTTCAGTCCCTGGGTTGGGAAGATCCCCTGGAGAAGGAAATGCCAACCCACTCCAGTCTTCTTGCCTAGGAAATCCCATAGGCAGAACAGTCTGGTGGGCTACACTCAGTGGAGTTGCAAAAGAATCAGACACGACTTAGCATCTAAACCACAACAAGAGCACCAGGAAACTAGAAATATCCAGTATGCTCACTTAGAATAGGGGCAAATCCACTCTACTGAACTATAAACCCTGAGCTGTTCCAAATTATCTAACTGGAATTTGTAACAATGCTGACTCCAGTCTGTGAACAACTAAAACAATTTACTTAGAAATTGTATGTTGAATTTTCCACTGTAATCCCAGCCTCAGAAATAGAATGCATTCATTAATTTATTTAGCGAATATTTATTGACTCTGTGCTGTGCTGTGCTTAATTGCTCAGTCATGTCTGACTCTTTGCAACCCCATGGACTGTAACCCGCCAGGCTCCCCTGTCCAAGGGGATTCTCCAGGCAAGAATAAAGAAAAGATTCTATCTTAGGGATAGTTTACCTTACAATGCAGGAGAGTGTGCATTTGTGTATGAACATGTGTATCATATATATGCACATATTACACACAAATTACATATACATCTATGTTGTTGTTTTTATTGTTGTTCAGTCATTAAGTCATGCCTGATTCTTTGTGACCACATGGACTGTAGCCCATAAGTTCCTCTGTCCATGAGATTTCCCAGACAAGAATACTGGAATGGGTTGTCATTTCCTTCTCCAGTTGGAATTTCTCAGACCAGGAGTCGGACCTGCATCTCCTGCATTGGCAGGTGGATTCTTTACCACTGAGCCACCAGGAAAGCCCACATATACATCTATATATGGACTTCCCTGGTGGCTCAGACAGTAAAGCGTCTGTCTACAATGCCCGAGACTTGGGTTTGGTCCCTGGGTCGGGAAGATCCGCTGGAGAAGGAAATGGCAATCCACTCCAGTGCTATTGCCTGCAAATTCCATGGACAGAGGAGCCTGATAGGTTACAGTCCATGGGGTTGCAAAAAGTCGGACACATCTATATATACATAGGTTTGTGACTCTGTTTGGTGATGTTAAATATTTCATCACATTATTAAATATCTCTTCTCTATAAAGAAGAGATAAACGTCTGGCTCACAAAGCAAACATTATTTTTTCCTTTCCTTTGTGATATTTTGTTAATCCATTGAAATGATCAAAGAACCAGCAGCAAAATTCTTGCCTAAATGTTAACCATTAGTGTTAGTTATTTCCCAAAGTTCCATCTCTCTGATGATCAGTGATTTCTAACTCGTTCCCTGCTTTCTTCTGGTTGGCAAGGTTTTTCATGTAACTGCCCTCTTGCTTTTTTATCTTTCAGCAGCTTTAGCATGCCTGCATTAATTTATCTCTCAGATATAAACTGCATGGTATCAGTAATCGCTATGATTATAGATCTAAAATGCTACTTTCAAATCCAGTGACAGAATTTGGTCTGATTGCGCTGGATTTTCTGGGTGTCCTGTACCGTTTGCTTGACAAGTGGCCTATGTCTAAGATCTGCTGGATCATGTTTTTGATTGATGTATTATTCCTACAAACTGAAATAGACGTGCTTCCCTCTTGCCAGAAAGATTTATTTTGAAGTGTCATCATGGCTTCTATAAAGGACCCATATGCTCAGGGGACAAGACCCTCTGTTCAAACAGAAACAAATATAGCAGTTTATAACACTATCTTCCCTTATTACTTATCTATGTATTCTGAAAAAAATAGGGGTTCTACACAGAATCTGAACCCCCCATTTCCTACTCAATGCCTGAATTTCCTCTGCAAAATCTCCAAGCAAAGATTATGCAGCCTTCTGCTTGATCGCCTTCAGTAATGGGGCAGCGTTCTTTTCCTCTCTGGGGCACAATCAGTTAAGCCATTTCCAAAGATGAAATTATTAGATTGTCACTTTTTAATCAATTGAGAATGTGCCTTACTTTTTGACACAGGTTTTTCATTCCAGTTCCACACAAAATACACCCCACCCCTCCATACATAAATAAATCATACTTCACTTGGTCAGGCATGACCTTCACTGGGAAACACCTATTGAATTGCACTCTAGTCCTCAGAAAAATAGGTAGACCCTCTTTGGGGATAGCTAACTGGGGAACAGGGCCACAATTTAGCACTTATGTTACAATTTAGTAGAGGAGCCATCTGTATGTTGATAACTTGTATATCTGTTAAAGCTCAAAGACACATATAAAGGCCTGATACTAGGATCTCTAGTTATATTCAATAATTCCTTTGTCAGAATTTTCACTTTTCAAGTTCTTAAGAGAGAGGAAGAAAAAAGTGTTTTAATAAATAAACAAGAGTATCCATCATTTGGATTCCTAAGTGGCTCAGTGGTAAAGAATCTGCCTGCAATGCAAGACACCTAGATTCTAACCCTTGATCCCGAAAAATCCCCTGGAGTTAAAAATAGCAACCCACTCCAGTATTCTTTTTTTTTTTTTTTTTTTTTCAGTCCAGTATTCTTGCCTGGGAAATCCCATAGACAGAGGAGCCTGGAGGACTACAGTCCATGGAATTGCAAAAGAGTTGGACACAACGTAGCAACTGAACAACAACATCCATCATCTAGGTGGGCTGTATCAGGTGCCCTAGTGAAGCCATCAGGGTTCTGAACTGTTCATTTTTCACTTTGACTTCCTTAGTGTGTGAGTTAAATTATGTCAAGTGCTTCTTCCACGAGGTGAGGGAACATGACCAAAGAGAACTCCATGTTCACAGCCTGTGACTCCAGCAAATGCACTCTTGTTCCTTTTGTCAAGATATCACTACCTGTCTGAAAGGACCCTGATTAGCCCAGGCAAAGGATATGGTGCTACTGGACAGGCCCAACACAACTGCATGGGATGATGAGGGAAAGTTCTTTAAAGGAAAGAAATCTGGGCAACCCATCTAGATACATCATAAATGGGTGTGAAATTTTAAAGTGAATAAGAATGTCACCTGCACTTCATGCCACCCTGAAATCTAGCTTTCGTTATCTAGTTGGAAAAGTGAAACTTCCTTTTCATTTCTGGAATATGTGATGATGGACAGCAGCTCAGTACTTGTAGAAACTGCTTTGCTTTTTAGTCTCCTGACATAATACCACCCTGAACCTGAAAGACTTTCCATTCAATAATGTCAAGGAGAGAATAAAGTGGTAGGTCTCAAATGATGAAGGAGCTGAAAGATTACAATTTAGCAAGATTCTGGCAAGTCAAAAATGAAGACCAGGCAAGTGTGCAAGCAAAAAACCTGGAGATTAGTAGAGAGTTACATCAAGGGAGGCTGAAAAAAAATCCTACATATAGCAATAGGACATTACATAGGTGTCCTTGTTACATAGGGATGAAATTAGTTTCCACAGAAGGATTTCTAAATATTCTGTATTCTACCACAATATGCCTATCTTCTCCCATCCTAGACACTTGATTCTTTTAATCCATAAAAGTTGATTTGAATTCATATGCCACACTCTTAAAACATATTTACACAAAGTTAAGTTTAGGAGGTAAGTGCCTTAGGTACCTGAATTGGTCTTTGCCATCACTAGTAAGTACTTCACTCAGTGATGGGGCCATAGTATTTGCTCAGGAAGTGTTAAAATAAAAGATTGAAAATCTTGGACCAGTTGACTTTGAAAGTCCTGACCATTTCTTAATATCTGTCTGTACTTATACAATTTAACAAAACTGTTCATGAACATTGTATCAGATTCTTTTTCCTAGTTTGGTTTCTTCTTTGTTTTAGAAACAAAGCACATTTTCAGAACCACAAATTGGTGAGATATATTCTAATGCCATGGCATGGACATGATTAATTTCTCAAAGAATTTCCATGACATTTCTTCTTCAAAGCAATTCTATCATTGTGGTAGATATTACTGCCATGTTTCTCAGAGGATGGAATGGGCTCACCATAGGGTCTTAGGAAAATTCTTAAACTATTGAACTTGAGTAATTCAACTTCACTCTCCTCTTCTGATTGCTGACTGGGAACAACATTCAAACGACTTCTCTGCATAAAATATAGGGGAAAAGATACTACTGACAGAAAAAATACTTCCTGTCTAAAGTCTGTGCCAAACAGAAACAATGACAAAAAGAGCGCCTAATTATGTAAAGTTTACTGCTTAATTTAAAAGCCTTTTTTATTGTGCAGGATCCTTTTAATTACTGCTGTGAACTGCTATCTCCTGTGATCTTTCATGTATACTGCCATCTGTTTTTAAAATATCTTATGATCTTGAAATAACATTGCATGTAATTTGCTGCCGTTTATTCAGTCTACTGGGAGGATGTGAAAGACCCCACACAGTTTGACTTCAAATCTCAGGGCTTTCTACGAAAGAAGGAAAACAATGTCAACTACAAAAACCCAGTATGTTCTCAAATCTCACCTGGACTGTAGCCTTTGGATTAATAAATTATAGAAAACAGTACTGCCACTAATTAATGGCATGGCATTACATAAGTTAATGGATCTCTCTGGTTTTCAGTTTTCTCACTTGTATAAAGAGATAGGCTAGATGAAAATCAAAGGATCTGTGGCCTTTAATATCATGCAACACAGCCCAGTCATCCAAAGGGATTCTTGCTCTGTCTGCAAAGAATCCTTTTGTGGACACACAGACACAAAGACACACACGGTTAAATCAAGGCTTTGACATCATCAAAAAGTAGAATCTTTGCTAAAGAGTTAATTCTAGGCTTGGTTTTACAATGTCCAGACTTTCTGTGGTTGCTGAAATGATATAGAGGAAAAACAAGAACAAAAGTAACCTTAGTTCATTGCAAAAAAAAAAAATTACTCATGTGTGTTATTATATTAGCATATTATTGTATATCTATATATGTTATTTGGCATGACGCATAGGGATTCACTAACTCAGCAAAAATCAAAACTCAAAACTTAACTATATTAAGTCCACAAGGTGAAGGAAGTTGGGGAAATCCAAGTTAACATCTTATTAGAGCTTACAGCTTTGCCTTGCACATAGTAGAAGCTATTAAATATTTACATAGAATTCCTTTAGTATTTTATAATTTCATGATGATTATTTGAGTGGATGAAGTAAGTTAATGTATAACAGAAAAATGCAATCTACTTAGTACCTGATACATAGCAAGACTAAACTTTTAAGTAATTAATCTACTTATTTGAACAAAGAAAACTTGTCAAACTATTTAAAAGACCCAGATTTCCATTTCCATCTGGGATTATATTATGAACATTTGAAGGAAATAATTTAAAAATACACAAAAGGCATATATGTAAGAACAATAAACCCAAGGATTAACAATAGCAAAATATCTGATACAAGTTGTTAAAAATGGCAATCATGGTACATCTATATGATGTATTCTTAAAAGAGTAATAATATATATAATAGTTGTTATTAAGTAAAGGAGACAGTAGAATAGAAATTGTATAATTATTGCCTGCTTTGATTTAAATTTACTTCAAGGAATACAATATTATTTGCTAATATAACACATTAAATTTTTATGTATAGTAAAATATTTTCTACTTTTAACATATAATTATTATATTTATTACTAAAAATTTATTTAATGTTACATATAATAAATAATATATAATAAAATGAAACACAATATATGTAACACTAAAGTTCTTAGGATTTACAGTCATCTAAGGTTCTAGAACTATGGATTGATTTTATATTTTACAAGCATTACAAATTTTCTTTGCATAAAAATTGAAAAAGGTTTTTTTCCTGATTCTTTTTTTCTTTTTTACAAACTTCTGTTTTAATTTTAGTACTGCTACTCATTTGTGGGGCTTAAACAACTTAAGTTTTCTTCTGTACAACATCCGGGGAGAAGCTCAACTGAAAATTACTTAGGCCAATGATCCAGTCAAAGAAGTGAACTAGCCAAACGGAGCGAGCTTATCACCCAACCATTACACAATCCTTGTGGAAACATACATTGAAATCCCATATTAATTCCAGAAGAACACTTGAACTGCACAGGCACACCACCCATTCACTATAAGGCCCTTATAGTGAACTGGAACGTCAACAAAAAATGCAAGCACGGAAGCACTGAAGCAAATGCAGAAGTGAAGCCAGCCATAAAGCAAAACGGAAGCCATATGATGAGGAGTGTGAAAGATTGAGGGGGGTTCATGTTTGGGAACGCATGTAAGAATTAAAGATTTTAAAATTTAAAAAAAAATAAATTATTTTTGACATTAAAAAAAATAAATAAATAAAATTAAAAAAATAAAAAGCACATCTTCCTTGCCTCCAAATGATACAGACTCAAGTAGCCTCCACAGACTGTGGCCAAGTGAAGAGCTCTGCATTGACAGATCATTGACAAGAAATCCATAACTGTTGGTGTTTTCTCAGTGTTGACCGCCAGCTATGTTGGTAACTTTGGTCTTTGCTGTTATTGTTAACACTCTGATGGCTGTAATTTTGTGTACACTATTTGTGTGCAATATGTAGGACCAGTAACACGGAAGCATGGAAAGGGATGAGAAAGAGGACATTTACTAGGCAGGGAAGTGCAGAATCCTAAACAATTGCTTTGACCAAAACAGGGGCCTTCGGTAGAGAGACAGCTACTCTTCAGTAACATCACAGGGGAGGAATGAAGAGCATAATAACCCTGACATCACTGCCCTCTCTCTTTCTCTCTGTCTCTCGCACCTCCAGCCAGAGCTCCAGACCCAAATAGAAGCCAAATACGGAGGGCATCCATTGACATGGTCATACAGGTCAGCCTGCTGAGAGCAAAGTGAATAAGAGAATCCCCAGGGAGAGAGGCTCTGGAGGGCCAGGAGAGGATACCTGGCACAAATCCTAAATTTCTGTCCATAAAGTAGTGAAGCCAGAGTTTACCTCAACAGTGCTCTGTACCTTTCAGGCAGCACACTCTTTTTCATTCCACCCAGGATATTTATAACCAAATACAATCATTTTGCCAAAGTGTAACCAAAGATAAATTAATGTATGACTTTATAGCACCACAATCTAACAGGCTGTTAAACAGCATGATCGAATTAAAGGTCCTGAAAATGGCATAACTAATGGCACTGTCTCGGGGAAAAAAAAAATAGTGCTAATGCAGAGGTTCATGAAATGTGTATGAACCGTATAACATATTCATGCCCTATTACTGAGAATTTCAAAGTGTCTCACTGCTCGAGATAATAGGCCTTGATTCAATTCACTCTGATGTGGCATGAATTTCATGTGCTAATTAGTAAAGCATTTCTTAATGATTAAGGGAAAAAAATCAGATAACATTTGATTGGAAACCCAACTGTCAGAGATAAAGCATAGCTACAACTGAGGTTAGAATGAATGCCATTCATTTTCAATTCAGGTGTCTTAATTATGATAATTAATGATTGTATTCTCTCTATAAATGAATTCAACCAACATGATAAGCATATGGTAATTAAAGTGCTTTTTTAGTGTTGGAAATTTAAACAAATGACATCAATAATAATCATGTCCTTTCTTGTGTTTTAAGGTTAGTTTCCTATTGAAGTCTGTTTTCTCCTTTAGTCATTTACAAATTTTATATCCTTTCAGTACTTTAATAGCAAATATATTTCTAGGAGGTGATATCTATTGACATTGGATTTCTGACAAGAATGTAAATTATTTCCCATTCATTAACAATATAGATAGTGAGTCCTGCTCTCTATCAGTGCTATGGAATTTTGTTAAAAAATAGTGTTGGATTTATCAAACTCCAGTGCTGAGAGTTAATAAAAAATAAGTAACTGACCCAGAAGATATAGGTTAATATGGACAGCATTACATAAGGATGATTACATAAAATTTGATAGGCCATTTAAATTCTGAATATTCTGAGTATAATCTAATCACAGGAAATGGCTTTAAAGGTTCCCATTATTATTGCAAGGTTTTTCACACTGACACATTATCGATCCAGACTTCATCACCTCTTGCTTGCTCTCTTGTAATCACTGCCCTGCCTCCATTATCTCCTAACTCCATTCCTACACACACTACCTATTACTTTTTCCTTATGTCAGATGATATTAAAGCACTTCCATGATAAAATGCAACCTTTTTCCAGCCTAATCTTCCACCTTATTATTATTATTATTTTTTTTTTTTTGCCTTACTCTTCTGGTCAGTTCACTTGGTCATCTATGAGTCTTTCATTCTTCTGCCACTTCGAATGTCCCCAAGTCCTCCAGCTGATTTGGTGCCATATTTTGAAGTTTTAGCCTTCCCTGGTGGCTCAGACTGCAAAGAACCTGCTTGTCAATGCATGAAGCCCAGGTTCAATCCCTGAGTCGGGAAGACCCCTGGAGAAGGGAATGGCAACCCACTCCAGTATTCTTGCCTGGGAAATCCCATGGACAGAGCAGCCTGGTGGGCTACAGTCCATGAGATCACAAAGAGTCAGACATGACTGAGCAACAGAGGGTAAAGAATCTGCCTGCAACGCAGGAGACCCAGGTTCAAAGCCTGGGCCAGGAAGATCACCCAGAGAAGAGAATGGCACCCCACTCCTGTATTCTTGCCTAGGAAATCCCAGGATAAAGAAACCTGGTGGGCTACAGTCCTTGGGGTTCAAAGTGTTAGACACGACTGAGCAACTAACACTTTTTGGAAAAATGTTTGCAGACCTTCTGAAAGACCCTTCAGAGATATCTCTCTGGAATTAACATGCCTATGATTTGTATATCACAATAAGCATATTCACACTTTTCTTCCCTTCAAGACTGTGAGATACTTGCATACAGGTGTCCCCTTCTCTCCTCAATGCCTGGAACATTTTTGACATTAAATAGATGTTTAAACAATATCCTCAATAGTAAGATGGATCAATCAATTGCCTATTCCTCAATAAAACAAGAAAGGCGCCTTTAAGGAATTGTATCAGAAATACACATTAAGGTTTGTTTTATATTTAGAAGACTATGAGGCTCATTCTGTATTGCCCCAATGTGTCGTAGGACAACCACTAACTTCTAATCTATTAAGAGCAGAGAATTAATTGCTCTAGGAGAGAAGAGGAAAGCAGGTGAAGAGGTGCTGATGATAAAGAGATTATGTCCACAAGCCCCAAAACAAATGTATCTGTAGCGATAAACAAAAAGTCTAGCTCACAAACTGGCAATATGAAGCCAGAAAAATGAAAAGACTAAATTTTTATTTGTTTGCACTTTTGCAAAGAGAGAGCTATTCAATCTTGATTCTGGGTGCTCCAAAAAGAATTATTGAGAAATAGAAACTGGTCAAAGGAATGGAGAGACTACTCCAAAGCAGAACATAAACGATGTTGTGACCCTATTTGCTGATGCAGAGCTGAAATTTAAATAACTGTGTAAACAAACGGACATATCCCTCAGTTCAAAATGTAAAATGATTTATTCTTCAATAGACCTTTTGTTGATTGTCTAAAACCCTGAGTTTGGGACTTTCCTGTGGGTCCAGGAGCTAAGATTCTGCACTCCCCAGTGGGAGTTTGCTGTATGACTCAGGGAATTCAACCAGAGCTCTGTGAAACTCAAAGGGGTTGGATGGGGTAGGAGGTGGGAGGGAGGTTCTAGAGGGAGCAGACATATGTATACCTATGGCTGATGTATGTTGCTGTATGGCAGAAACCAACACACTCCTGTAAAGCAATTGTCCTTCAATTAAAAATAAATAACAGGAAAAAAAAGATTCCGCAATCCCAATGCAGGGATCTTGGGTTAGATAGATCCCTGATCAAGGGACTAGATCCTGCATGATGCAACTAAGGCTCCCACGTGCTGCAACTAAGACCCTGGGCAGTCACAAGAATAAATAAATAAATATTTTTTTAAAAAAACAGATTTGAAGAAAATATTTCTCTTAGTTTCAGGCAAATAACCAATCAGGATCCCAATGGACACTGAAAACCAAAGTTCCAATATGTTCTATGTGTGAGAAATGGACACAGGTAGATATTTGAGTAGCCATAAGGGGCAAACTATGGTACACAGCAATTTCTCCATTTTCTTTCTATTCTGTAGTAAATTTTATCTGTTATTAGAATGCTTTCATATGCAAAACTACACTCATCTGTTACTTCAATCAGGCTGGCCTAAGCCACTATTAAATCCGTAAGTCCTAAGTCTTCATGTTCAGTAACTATATTTGCCTTTTGGTATGTTTCACTTGCACTTACCATGGTCTTGTACAAGAGAATAATATTTCTAACTTGATTTTGGAAACTCAATATACCGTGCACAGACAGTAACTAAGTTATAGAATAGCCTACTTACTCAATTTCAGTACAAAAATCTACAGGGAGTCAATACTGATCCCTATCCTTACACGTTGTGATGATTCTCACCCGGGGGTGAGCAGTAGTAGGGGTATGAAGGAGTTAGGATTTATCCTTTAACAGTTCCAGTAAAGTACTTTTTTATTTAAATCTATTTCTTCCTTGTCAGTCTTTCTTAATGCAACACAGTTTAACCATAGTAGCAATAAGTTCTGGCTTTTGCCACAGTTTGTTTTGTACAGTTTTACTTTATAGTATATTGTTTATTAAATTTAAAAGTATCAGGTGATATATATTTCTTTTATTTGTAAGATTTTTATAAAAGTAAGTCTACAAAATAAAAAATAGACTATCAATGTATGTTGGGATATGTCACTAGTGTCATTTTTGTATAATTTTAATACAATGGAAGATGTGTGTTAACACATTCAGTCCAGAACCTTTTAAGCCAAAAAGATGCTGCCAATTCAGAAACAAAGATAAATGCTGACTTGTATTATGCAACTTTGAGGCCAAAGCTAATGGGGCTTAAAAGCCATCAGTGTTGTATAGAGAAGCAGGGATTTGCATTTCTTGGGGCATTTGTGACAAGACTGCCAATATTTTGACCTCCTATGGATTAATCCCATCAAATTTATCATTGAAAATCTTTTTTCCTAACAATAGAAAAATTCACAAACCACAGAATTTTAAAAATTAAGATCTCTTGTTTCATCTTCTGAAAATATAACAAATAAATAAATAAAAAGAAATAGAAGGAAAAACAAAACCAAAGTTCTAAAACAAAGCCACACAGCATTGCTGTTTCCTTTCTTTCCTGTGAAGCAGCTTCTATCTATTGAGGTTGCTTTGCGAAAAGAAAAGTATGAGTTAGGGGCCAATAAATTGTGTGTTTTCCCAACTCAGTTCCTCTGCCTTTGCAGTGAGAATTTCCCCTGATAGCTAAGGCCTTCTATAGGTCATAATTCTTGCTTTTCCACCCATGTACACTTTTACATAAAACAAGAAATTCTGCCACTGCGTGCACTTCAGAGCAGTCAAAATGTGGTACTGTGGAAGTTATTCTGTAGTTTTCTAACTTTCTTTTATCTCTTCTCTGCCAAATCATGAAGTACACATGTTCTGAATTGTTGATCTATCACAACCTCTGTATGAGGCAATGTGGGTGGAAGGGGTTGGCCTTACTTTGCATATTCACTTGGTAATCATTAGTGACATAATGTAGATGAAATCTCACACAATTTCTTGCCTGAACAAATGCCTTTAAGAAATGCTTTGGGGACATATAACAAGGAGATCATTGTTTTCATATCCATTTCCTGGAGATTTCTTCCATCATGTGCTTAAGATGCTTCCAGCAATGCTAACTGTGCAAGGTTGAAATATACTGGTTGATGGACTAAAATACAGCACATTTGTGAAAGGGTAGCTTTTCACTTCAGTAGACAAAAATACAATTTAAACATCTTAGAACTGTGGTTTTCAGTAAAATCAGTACCAAATGGGGTGTGTGGAAATGTAACTGAACCACTCGCATCTTTTTTATTGAAGAGTAACTTGAACGCCAAGCTTTAGGAAGATTACATTTTACTGTTCTCTAGATGTGAGCTAGAATGAACAGCGACTGCTGTTATTAAGGCAAATAATAAACATTAGTCTTCGAGAATGTAGAAACAGGCACAAACCAAAGCAATGTTAAACCAGGGGTAGAGATTATCTCATCTCTTCCTATGTATAATTTGTTGAAAATTTGAAATTCCCTTATTTTGAATAATGACAGGGATGATGATGGTAGAAAGTGCTAGCAAGTAGTAGTAACTACATGGGCATTATACAAAACGTTGTGTGTGCACTATTTTATTCAATGATCACTTTATGAAATAAGAGAGATGTTGATATAATGCTAAGAGATATAAGACAGAATTGTCCAGAGATCCAGGACTTTATTCTGGATTCAACAACTGAGCATGGCTTACAGTCATTTTGGTTTGTGGAGGAGACATGCATTTTCAGCTTTATGTGAGATAATCATAATATAAATATGTTAAACAGAAGTATTACAGTATGAGAATTGTGCCAGTTGCTCAGTTATGTCTATTTCAATTATGCATTCCAGAACTGGAGAAATAACATCATAATGGGTTCAAAGAACCACTGAATCCAGAAGATAGATCTAAACTAACACTCCACTGATCACCTGACCTCCACAAGGACCAGCTCTAACTGATGAACCAAATGATGTGCTAGGTCTCTTGGAATTAGTGTCAGTTTAGAGCCAGCATCCATTAATCCCTGAGGAATCTGATTATTTCCTTTTCCCTAATGACTGATAAAATCCAACTGGAGGGAGACTGGGGGTTATGCTAACAGTGCACCCTTTTGGCAGCATAGTAGGATCCTTTCTCCAGGGAACCCAGCCTCTCCTCCATTCAAGGGACACTGGGTTTCTTAACTGGCTCAACTTTGGGAATTGATGGAGGGGCCATGACATGGTTCTGATGATTCAAGTTAGAATTTAGTTCATTTGACCTCAGATACTTCCCTTTAGACAGTTCAAGTAAGAATTTAGTAGACTGCACATCTATTTCTTTTCTAGAGACACAATGATAAACTAGCTGATGCCATAGGTCTCTGCTGATTACTGTTTGGATTCTGCTGCCCATTGTAGTAACCACCCCCACGTTGTCCTTGATGATTGAGTGCTGACTCTTGGCGCCTGCCACCTTGGAATCTGATCATCCCTATTGCATTTAAGGATCATAGTTTAGTAACTGTGGTTTACACTAAAATTCTGACCTACAGAGAAAAGTGACCATAGAGCTCTGCAGCAACACTGGGCTCCCTTCAAAACTTTCTCTCGCACAATCGTGGTGAAAGGTGTGTCCTTTGAAATCCCAGGGTGGGTGAGCAGGTCTGATATGATAGTACTTACTAATATTGCTTCCTAGGTGGCTCAGATGATTAAGAAACCACTGGCAATGCAAGGAGACCCAGGTTCATTCCCTGGGTTGAAAACATTCCCTTGAGAAGGGAATGGCTACCAATGCCAGTATTCTTGCCTGGAGAATTCTATGGATGCTCTCACAGTGGTGAATTCTCTCACAATAGTAGTGAAAGGTATGTCCTTTGAACCCTACCTCACATAAAGAGTTGACTCATTGGAAAAGACTCTGATGCTGGGAGGGATTGGGGGCAGGAGGAGAAGGGGACGACAGAGGATGAGATGGCTAGATGGCATCACTGGCTCGACGGACGTGAGTCTGGGTGAACTCTGGGAGTTGGTGATGGACAGGGAGGCCTGGCGTGCTGCAATTCATGGAGTCACAAAGAGTCGGACACGACTGAGCAACTGAACTGAACTGAACTGAAGGTGGGTGAGCAGGTCTGACATGGTAAATCCATCCTAACATTTCAATCTCACTAAGATTTTGGATCCCTTCCTCTCCAGAATACCAGAGCATGCATGTGTGTGTCCTAAGTTGATTCAGTCATGTCCTACTCTTTACAAGTCTGTGGACTGTAGCCCACCAGGCTCCTCATTCAAGGGATTCTCCAGGCAAGAATACTGAAGTGGGCTGCCATGTCTTCCTCCAGGGGATCTTCCTGACCTAGGGATCATGTCTCCTACATTGGCAGGGGGCTCCTTTAACCACTAGGGCCACCTGGGAAGCTCTTTATACCAGGGCAGTACTGGCATTTCAATTTCATTTAATGTTGGCCACTTTTTGATCCACATTTCAGCCAAACAACCAAACAAATGTTAGGATTCTTCCTCACCTCTTGAGCTACATCAAATCTAGAATTTCTGCTTAGTGGGACCCACACCAAAAATTTCAGTCTGATTTGGCATTTTGTTCCTTAATCATCATCCTCAGTTCGGTTCAGTTCAGTTCAGTCACTCAGTCATGTCTGACTCTTTGGGACCACATGGATTGCAACACGCCCGGCCTCCCAGAGTTTTCTTAAACTCATGTCCATCTAGTGGTGATGCCATCCAACCATCTTATCCTCTGTCATCCCTCTTCTCCTCCTGTCTTCAATCTTTCCCAGCATCAGGGTCTTTTCCAAGGAGTCAGTTCTTTGCATCAGATGGCCAAAGTACTGGAGTTTCAGCTTCAGCATTAGTCCTTCTAGTGAATATTCAGGACTGATTTTCTTTAAGATTGACTGGTTTGATCTCCTTCCAGTCCGAGGGACCCTCAAGAGTCTTATTCAGCACCACAGTTAAAAAGCATCAATTCTTCAGTGTTCAGCATTCTTTATGGTCCAAATATCACATCCATACATGACGACTAGAAAAACCATAGCTTTGACTAGATGGACCTTTGTTGGAAAAGTAATGTCTCTGCTTTTTATTTATTTATTTATTTATTTTGATGTTCAAGCTGGTTTTATCTTTTTTTTTATTTTTTTTTATTTTTTTAAATTTTAAAATCTTTAATTCTGTCTAGGCTGGTCATAGCTTTTCTTTCAAGAAGTAAGCATCTTTTAATTTCATGGCTGCAATCACCATCTGCAGTGATTTGGAAGCCCCCCAAAATAAAGCCTCTCACTGTTTCTATTGTTTCCCAGTCTATTTGCCATGAACTGATGGGACCAGATGCCATGATCTTAGTTTTCTGAATGTCGAGTTTTAAGCCAAATTTTTCACTCTCCTCTTTACTTCCATCAAGAGGATCTTTAGTTCTCTTTCTGCCATAAGGGTGGTGTCATCTGCATATCTGAGATTATCGATATTTCTCCCTGCAATCTTGATTCTAGTTTGTGCTCTATCCATGCATTTCATATGATGTACTCTGCATGTTAAATAAGCAGGGTGACAATATATAGCCCTGACATACTTCTTTTTCAATTTGGAGCCAGTCTGTTGATCCATGTCCAATTCTTTGTGTGTGTGTGTGTGTGTGTGTGTTATATGTTATTTACCACATTTTATTTTAATTTTTTATTAATTATTTATTTTACTTTACAATATTGTATTTGTTTTGCCATACATTGACTTGAATCCACCATGAGTGTACATGTGTTCCCCATCCTGAACCCCCCTTCCACCTTCTTCCCCATCCCATCTCTCTGGTTCATCCCAGTGCACCAGCCCCAAGCACCCTGTATCATGCATCAAACCTGGACTGATGATTCGTGTCACATATGATATTTTACATGTTTCAGTGCCATTCTCCCACATCATCCCACTCTTGCCCTCTTCCACAGAGTCCAAAATACTGTTCAATACATCTGTGTCTCTTGCTGTCTCCTGTACAGGGTTATCATTATCTTCTTTCTAAATTCCATATATATGTGTTAGTATACTGTATTGGTGTTTTTCTTTCTGGCTTACTTCACTTCACAACAAAGGAAACTATAAGCAAGGTGAAAAGACAGCCTTCAGAATGGGAGAAAATAATAGCAAACAAAGCAATGGACAAAGAATCAATCTCAAAAATATAGAAGCAACTCCTGCAGATCAATTCCAGAAAAATAAAAGACCCAATCAAAAAGTGGGCCAAAGAACTAAACAGACATTTCTCCAAAGAAAACATACAGCTGGCTAACAAACACATGAAAAGATGCTCAACATCACTCATTATCAGAGAAATGCAAATCACCATTTCACGCCAGTCAGAATGGCTGCTATCCATGACCAGTTCTAACTGTTGCTTCCTGACCTGCATACAGATTTCTCAGGAGGCAGGTCAGATGGTCTAGTATTTCCATCTCTTGAAGAATTTTCCAGTTTGCTGTGATCCACACAGTCAAAGGTTTGATGTAATCAATGAAGCAGAAGTAGATGTTTTTCTGGAACTCTCTTGCTTTTTTCATGATCCAACGGATGTTGGCAATTTGATCTCTGGTTCCTCTGCCTTTTCTAAATTCACCTTGAACATCTGGAAGTTCTTGGTTCACATACTGTTGAAGCCTCGCTTGGAGAATTTGAGCATTGCTTTGCTAGCATGTGAATTGAGTGCAACTGTGCAGTAGTTTGAATATTGCCTTTCTCTGGGATTGGAATGAAAACTGACCTTTTCCAATCTTATGTCTTTAATATTCATCTCCCATGTTTAATATTCATGGGACCCATATTCCCCATATTTGTGCATAAAAAGAAATTTGTTTGTACACATTAGCATACATATACATGAGGATCAATGAAGAAATTAAATATAGTGATAGTCTTTTTTTTTTTAAGATTCCTCTTTGTTCTGTGATGATTCTTAATACTTTGTATTCTTATGTCCTTTTAAGATTAAAATACTGGGAACAATTCTATCTGACAGGTTTAGTTTCTATGAATACCCATCTCTCTGTATGTGAATGCAGGGTTTAAATAACTTTTATTTAACTAATATTACCTTTAATATTATCTTAAATATTAAAGATAACTATAATATTATCTTTAAAACTAATATTATCTTTTTCATAATTACTTATCCTCTGCTTTATAAACAGTTGAAACTTTTTCTTTTGTTAATTGCTATTCTAATACATAAATTAATTCATAAAAATAAAAAGTACAAATAGCCAATTGAATATGAAAAACCTTAAATACTTCTCAACTTTACTATCAAACATGTAAATACCTATGAATAAATATAGACACCATTTTTCCTTCACATTATACACAAGAACACACAGAATAACAAAGACAGTGTAGCAAAGGGGGCTCTCATACACCAATGATTGAAAATAAGATAATGCAAAGTTCCCAGTAGAAAGATAGCTCTATTGTCTTTGTTTTTCTTTGATATTTCTGTAAATATATTATTAAATGACAATCTTTGCAAGTCTATGGATAATATCCAAAAATTAGGAAAGAGTAAAAAAGTCAAGTGAATCCACGTGGTGTACTGCTGCTGCCGCCGCTGCTGCTGCTAAGTTGCTTTAGTCGTATCCAACTCTGTGCGACCCCATAGACTGCAGCCCACCAGGCTCCCCCGTCCCTGGGATTCTCCAGGCAAGAACACTGGAGTGGGTTGCCATTTCCTTTTCCAATGCAGGAAAGTGAAAGTGAAAGTGAAGTCCCTCAGCCACGTCCGACTCTTCGAGACCCCATGGACTGCAGCCTACCAAGCTCCTCTGTCCATGGGATTTTCCAGGCAAGAGTACTGGAGTGGGGTGCCATTGCCTTCTCTGGGTGCACTGCTGCTGCTGCTGCTGCTGCTAAGTCGCTTCATTTGTGTCCAACTCTGTGCAACCCCATAGACAGCAGCCCACTATAATGCTTCAAATATAAAAGCATTAGTTGCTCAGTCATGTCCAACTCTTTGCGACCCCATGGACTGTAACCTGCCAGGCTCCTCTATCCATGGGATTCTCCTGGCAAGAATACTGGAGTGGGTAGTCATACCTTTCTCCAGGGGATCTTCCCAACCCAGGGATCGAACCCAGGTCTCCTGCATTGCAGACAGATTCTTTTATCATCTAAGCCACTGAGCCCATTTTAAAGTATCTATAAGGAAATGTACAAATCCTCATGTACAAAAATAACATAGTTCATGCGGTTTTCTGAAGAAAATATATTAAAATGCATGAAAATTCTGGATAAATAACCAAAAGAATCCTTATATTGGAAACTGCTGTTAGTTATCTTAAGTTTCAGAATTTTTATTCTAAACTCTCCTTTTAAAACTTTATATATCTATGAATTAAACACAGAAATTATCCACATTTTAGCTTAAGTCCCCCCAAAACTGAAGTTTTCATACAGGTAGTTTAATTTTGGAAATCACCTCAAGGAACAGGATTTAGGAAATTGAAAGAGGAAAATAAGAAAGAAGAAAAACAAATTGAGAACTGTGATTTGGATCTGTTCACCAATGTGCACACAACGAGGACACACAAAAGAGGGCCTCTGGGAACTAAGTAGAATGCACCTCAGGTCTCCCCCGGGTGTAAAGAAGAGAGTATTTGGGACTTCTCAGGTGATGCTAGTGGTAAAGAACCTGCCTGCCAATGTAGGAGATGTAAGGGACACAGTTATATCCCTGGGTTGAGAAGATCCCCTGGAAGAGAGCATGTCAATCCACAATGATTCAGACATGACTGAAGGGATTAGCACACACACCTTTGTATACCAGCACCTCTTCAAGAGATGTCTCATGCAGGGTTTATTGTTGTTTAGTTGCTAAGTCATGTCCAACTCTTCGTGGTCCCATAGGCTGTAACCCAATAGTCTCCTCTGTCCTGGGATTTCCCAGGCAAGAATACTGGAGTAGGTTGCCATTTCCTTTTCCAGAGGATTTTCCTGACCCAGGGATTGAACCCACGTCTTCTGCTTGATAGAAAGAATCACATAGATTCTTTATTTCCAGGTTTGGCTATGCAACAGATTTATCAGGAGTAGCTATTTGCTAGAGAAACATCTAGAGTAAAAAAGTTGGGCCAAGATCACGTAGGAGGAGCATGAGATCCTTTTCAAAGATCTCTCTGCTCCATTGCTATTAGTAGCTGTGTGAATTTAGACCTACTAAATTATATCTGTTTTTGAGATTTAAACACTAATATCAGCTGGTTATCTTACGTACCTTGTATGTGTGGGCTGCTGTGAATCTAAACTTTTATCAGGTTTTATTAAAGAATTGAATGATACTTTACAAGCATTTCCTTATAATGTTAATTAGCATATACTTCAAGAGGACAGATGATAATGATTAAAAATCTCCTTGTAGTGAAACATGGTTCCTTCCACACCTTGGGAAAGAACAAGTCTGCCTCTATTAGACAGGTTCAATAGGGCACAATGGTCAAAGAAAACTGATGTATAGTAATGAGAGCAAAGAGAACCTTCCCACTAAGCATCAATCATATAATGTTAATCAGATGCCACAAGCAGATGCTCTTAAAGGATCATCAGTGCTCCACAACAGTGAAAAAAAAAAAAAAACTCAGAAAGATCATCTGGATCTCATCTGTGAGTATACAATTTGAGCATCTACACATATACACAAAAGAACATGACCCAAGAATCACTTTCCTGGTAGCTTCTTCTCAGGAAATAATACAAAATAAAGCTTTAAATATAACAACATCAGGTTGGCAATAACTTCAAAGTTCAAGGTAGGAGATTTAAGCAAACATTAAAATTATTATTTCCAAAATAATCTATCATAGAAACTGTGTTATCTGTTTACATGAAAAGAAACTATAAAATGGCATATATGATACTATTTCAAATGCATGTAAAAGGGAAAATATATGCAGGAAAATTATGAGAAAGGAAATGAATAATTAAAATCAATAACAGGGTTGATGGAAGGTCATTTTTTTAGTTTTTGCTTTAATAGTTTACCATTAAAATATTTTTGTACCATTACATTTTTATAGGCAGTATAGAATAGCTGTTAAGAACATGGGATGTAAAATCAACTATTTGAATTAGAATTATTTTTTATTAATTCACTAGATATATGAACTTAGTTAGGCACATTGATTTCTCTGAGCTTCTATTAGTTTTTCTGTAAAGTAAAAATAAAGTGAAGTTGCTCAGTCGTGTCCAACTCTTTGTGACCCCATGGACTAGAGCCTACCAGGCTCTGAGAAGCCTCGCAGTCCATGGAATCTTCCAGGCAATAGTTAGCATGGGTGGCTGCGACAGCGCACAAGCACAGGCGCCTGCACGGCCGAGAGGAGGTACCCCATGTCTGAGGTCAAGGGCAGAAGCCGGGAGGACTCCCATGCCTGAGGGGAGGTGCCCAAGAGGAGCTACCCCACGTCCAGGGTCAGGGGCAGAGGCCAGGAGGAGCTACCCTGCGTCTGAGGTCAGCGGTGGCGGCCGAGAAGAGCAACCCCACGTCCAAGGAGCGGTGGTTGTGTGGGCGCAGGAGGGCCTAGAGGAGCTACTCCACATTCAAGGTCAGGAGGGTGGTGGTAAGGAAATACCCCTGGTCCAAGGTAAGGAGCAGCAGCTGCACTTTGCTGGAGCAACATGAAAAGATGCCCCACGTCTAAGGTAAGAGAAACCCAAGTAAGACGGTAGGTGTTGCAAGAGGGCATAAGAGGGCAGACACAATGAAACCATAATACAGAAAACTAGTCAATCTGATCACATGGACCACAGCCTTGTCTAACTCAATGAAACTAAGCCATGCCATGTGGGGCCACCCAAGATGAGTGGGTCATGGTGGAGAGGTCTGACAGAATGTGGTCCACTGGAGAAGGGAATGACAAACCACTTCAGTATTCTTGCCTTGAGAACCCCATAAACAGTATGAAAAGGCAAAATGAGAGGATACTGAAAGAGGAACTCCCCAGGTCGTTAGGTTCCCAATATGCAACTGGAGATCAGTGGAGAAATAACTCCAGAAAGAATGAAGGGATGGAGCCAAAGCAAAAACAATACCCAGCTGTGGATGTGACTGGTGAGAGAAACAAGGTCTGATGCTGCAAAGAGCAATATTGCATAGGAACCTGGAATGTTAGCTCCATGAATCAGAGCAAATAGGAAGTGGTCAAATAGGAGATGGCAAGAGTGAACATCGACATTCTAGGAATCAGTGAACTAAAATGAACTGGAATGGGTGAATTTAACTCAGATGACCATTATATGTACTACTGTGGGCAGGAATCCATTAGAAGAAATGGAGTAGCCATCATGGTCAACAAAAGAGTCCAAAATGCAGTACTTGGATGCAGTCTCAAAAATGACAGAATGATCTCTGTTCATTTCCAAGGCAGACCATTCAATATCACAGTAATCCAAGTTTATGCCCCAACCAGTAACACTGAAGAAGCTGAAGTTGAACAGTTCTATGAAGACCTACAAGACCTTTTAAGAACTAACACCCAAAAAAGATATCCTTTTCATTATAGGGGACTGGAATGCAAAAGTAGGAAGTCAAGAAACACCTGGAATAACAGGCAAATTTGGCCTTGGAATACAGAATGAAGCAGGGCAAAGACTAATAGAGTTTTGCCAAGAGAATGCAATGGTCATAGCCAACACCTTCTTCCAACAACACAAGAGAAGACTCTACACATGGACATCACCAGATGGTCAACACCAAAATCAGATTGATTATATTCTTTGCAGCCAAAGATGAAGAAGCTCTATACAGTCAGCAAAAACAAGACTGGGAGCTGACTGTGGCTCAGATCATGAGCTCCTTATTGCCAAATTCAGACTTAAATTGAAGGAAGTAGGGAAACACAGTAGACCATTCAGGCATGACCTAAATCAAATCCCTTATGATTATACAGTGGAAGTGAGAAATAGATTTAAGGGACTAGATCTGATAGATAGAGTGCCCGATGAACTATGGATTGAGGTTCGTGACATTGTACAGGAGGCAGGGATCAAGACCATCCCCATGGAAAAGAAATGCAAAAAAGCAAAATGGCTGTCTGGGCCGGCCTTACAAATAGCTGTGAAAAAAAGAGAAGCAAAAAGCAAAGAAGAAAAGGAAAGATATACCCATTTGAATGCAAAGTTCCAAAGAATAGCAAGAGAGATAAGGAAGCCTTCCTCAGCGATCAATGCAAAGAAATAAAGGAAAACAACAGAATGGGAAAAACTAGAGATCTCTTCAAGAAAATTAGAGATACCAAGGGAAAACTTCATGCAAAGATGGGCTCGATAAAGGACAGAAATGGGCTGGGCCTAACAGAAGCAGAAGATATGGCAAGAAGAGGCAGCAAGAATACACAGAAGAACTGTACAAAAAAGATCTTCATGACCCAGATAATCATGATGGTGTGATCACTCACCTAGAGCCAGATATCCTGGAATGTGAAGTCAAGTGGGCCTTAGAAAGCATCACTACAAACAAAGCTAGTGGAGGTGATGGAATTCCAGGTGAGCTATTTCAAATCCTGAAAGATGATGCTGTGAAAGTGCTGCAGTCAATATGTCAGCAAATTTGGAAAACTCAGCAGAGGCCACAGGACTGGAAAAGGTCAGTTTTCATTCCAGTCCCAAAGAAAGGCAATGCCAAAGAATGCTCAAACTGCCACTCAATTGCACTCATCTCACATGGTAGTAAAGTAATGCTCAAAATTCTCCAAGCCAGGCTTCAGTGATATATGAACCGTGAACTTCCAGATGTTCAAGCTGGTTTTAGAAAAGGCAGAGGAACCAGAAATCAAATTGCCAACATCTGCTTGATCATCAAGAAAGCAAGAGAACTCCAGAAAAACATCTATTTCTGCTTTATTGACTATGCCAAAGCCTTTGACTGTGTGGATCACAATAAACTGGAAAATTCTGAAAGAGGTGGGCATACCAGACCACCTGACCTGCCTCTTGAGAAACCTGTATGCAGGTCAGGAAGCAACAGTTAGAACTGGACATGGAACAATAGACTGGTTCCAAATAGGAAAAGGAGTATGTCAAGGCTGTATATTGTCACCCTGCTTATTTAACTTATATACAGAGTACATCATGAGAAACATTGGGCTGGAAGAAGCACAAGCTGGAATCAAGATTTCTGGGAGAAATATCAATCACCTCAGATATGCAGATGACACCACCCTTATGGCAGAAAGTGAGGAGGAACTAAAAAGCCTCTTGATGAAAGTGAAAGAGGAGAGTGGAAAAATTTGGCCTAAAGCTCAACATTCAGAAAACGAAGATCATGGCATCTGCTCCCATCTCTGCATGGGAAATAGATGGAGAAACAGTGAAAACAGTGTCAGACTTTCTTTTTTGGGGCTCCAAAATCACTGCACATGGTGACTACAGCCATGAAATTAAAAGATGCTTACTCCTTGGAAGGAAAGTTATGACCAACCTAGATAGTATATTCAAAAGCAGAGACATTACTTTGCCAACAAAGTCCGTCTATCAAGGCTATGGTTTTTCCAGTGGTCATGTATGGATGTTAGAGTTGGACTGTGAAGAAAGCTGAGCACCGAAGAATTGATGATTTTGAACTGTGGTGTTGGAGAAGACTCTTGAGAGTCCCTTGGAGTGCAAGGAGACCCAATCAGTCCATTCTAAAGGAGATCAGTCCTGGGTGTTCTTTGGAAGGACTGATTTTGAAGCTGAAACTCCAATAGACTGATTTTGAAGCTGAAACTCCAATACTTTGGCCACATCATGCAAAGAGTTGATTCATTGAAAAAGACTCTGATGCTGGGAGGGATTAGGGGCAGGAGGAAAAGGGGAAGACAGAGGATGAAATGACTGGATGGCATCACCGACTCGATGGACATAGGTTTGGGTGAACTCCAGGAGTTGGTGATGGACAGGGAGGCCTGGAGTGCTGCAATTCATGGGGTCGCAAAGAGTCGGACAGGACAGAGCAACTGAACTGAACTGAAAGTAAAAATAATTAACCTATCTTATACATAAGGTAATGAGAGCACTGAATGAGTAATAAATGATAAATGCTTGGCACAGTGCCTAACCCAAAATAAGTGTAAGTGAACATCATCTATTTTTAGTATATTGGGAAGATAAATTCATTATATTTGTTTCCATGAACACCTGAGTCAAGCATAAAAATTATAGTGATAATTTCCAAAGACTATTGCATCAAAGACTATTCCAAAGACTATAGCTTTCTTTCCTTAAAATTTCACTTTGGAACAGAAATGTATCTATTCTGGTAAAAATGCTAATTAATGCCTCTTGTTAATGACCGGAAGTAATAAAAATGTTGAGACCTTAGCTAGAAGGAAAAGATGTCAGGATTTGAGATGACTTAACCTTCTTTAATCTGAGCCTAAATTTGTAAATTTGCACTGCAACTATTCCTAGCTATAGATTTTGATCTGATGAATCAAAAATATTCATGTTGCTGTTTGCTTAGCTATTTTAGTAAAGGGATATTTTGACCCTTTTGTAGCTAGCTATACATGACAAGGTGAGATAGGACAAGAGTCTTGCCTCCAGGAATATTGGCTATTTTAAGTTATTGTTCACTGTATTTTCTTCTAGTCAGAACATGTGCCAGACGCGGAGAGGAGAGTAACCACCAAGGAAAGCACGATCTCACTTAGGTGCCAAATTCAGAAACGTGAATGTTCCCTGGTGGCTCAGACAGTAAAGAATCTGTTTGCAATGCCAGAGACCCAGGTTCGACCCTTGAGTCAGGAACATCTCTTGGAGAAGGGAATGTCTATCCACTCCAGTATTCTTGCCTGGTAAATCCACGGACAGGGGAGCTGGTGTGCTCCAGTCCATGGGGTCACAAAGGCAGACACAACTCTGAGCAACTGACAACTGCATTTTTTGAAATAGCTTCCTCTGATCTACTTTCAGGGCTCCTCTGACTTACTTTCCCGAACATTTCATCCTGAGGTTGATTGAAAAATAGGGTGATGGTAGTTGGCACACTGAACCCACTAGATTTGAATGCCACAGACTGATTCCCTAAAGTAAGGCTGTGCGGAGCTCTCCTGGATGGTAGGAAGCAGGCTGACACTAACTGCTGAGATTTCATTATGAGTACCCCATGCGAAGCAAAAGGACTTTCCCAAGGCATGGAGACTTTCCTTCTCATTTCTTGATGGAAAAAAATAATGCATTCTCTCTCTCTTTTTGTTGGTGGCTCAATTTTGTGCTACTCTCACCCCGAATTTATTTATCTTCGGTTGACTGAATAACAAGAGATGAGTCTTACTCGGATATACCATATGAAAAATAAAAGCATCAAAAATACAGGCTCTGAAATACCTGATTTGGTTTATCATTAAATTTAAGTACTTACTAGCTCAGAGTTTGCAGAGAAGGCAATGGCACCCCACTCCAGTACTCTTGCCTGGAGAATCCCATGGACGGAGGAGCCTGGAAGGCTGTAGTCCATGGGGTCGCTGAGGGTTGGACACGACTCAGTGACTTCACTTTCACTTTTCACTTTCATGCATTGGAGAAGGAAATGGCAACCCACTCTAGTGTTCTTGCCTGGAGAATCCCAGGGACGAGGGAGCCTGGTGGGCTGCCATCTCTGGGATCTCACAGAGTCGGACACGACTGAAGCAACTTAGCAGCAGCAGCAGCTCAGAGTTTGCCAAGTTTATCAAACTTTTCTTAGCCTCAATTTTAGCATCCGCAAGGGGTGAATCATGTTTACCAAGAGGCTGTTGTGTGGATTCAATGAGAAAATATAGGGACTTTCCTGGAGATCTAGTGGTTAGGACTCCATGCTTCTATTGCAGGGGATGTGAGTTCAGATCCTGGACAAGGAACTAAGGTCCCATACACTAAGCAGTGTGGCCAAAAAAATGAGATAGTATAAATACAAAATATGTATGCTTATATTATATGCATTGCTAAGTAAATTAATACTATTTCTTTATCTTTTTATTTATTATTTATACCAGTGAGTGCTGAAAAGTACAGGCCATTCTATTCAGCTTATAAATAAAATGAATTAAATAGTGGCAGCGAAATAACTTGTAGATGAAAGTCATAGGCAGTCTATTTGTGGTATTATGATGAGAGGGAAATGGAAGAAAGCAAGCTTGCTGGGAAGCACTTCTTTCATATAAATCCCAGGGGAATGTAATCTATCTACCAAAAAATGTACTCTTACTCCTTAGGAGAAAAGATAAATTGAGGGCAGATCTCATACTAAGTGTTCTTGACACAATAAAAATTTTTTTTAAATTAAAAAGCCATACTAAAAATAGCTGCCAAAGCAATAAAATTTGGTCCCAATGTCAAGCATCTGTAAAAAATTTTCCTTTCTTATGCTATTCATATCAGCTTGCCATCAAATTATGTGTAGTACTTATGTTTAAAAATTTTTGATCACATGTTGTAGGTTATGTGTACACAGATTTATTGCAAAATGTTTACATATAGCTGTAGTGAAGCTCTCTGTTTGCCTAATATTTTAAAATATTCTGTAAGTTTCTTCAACAGTCTGGTCAATAAATGGTAATTTTATGAGGCTTTTCAAAGAAGCAACTTTTTCTGATGATGCTCTCTGTTGTTTTGATTATTTTTCAGTATACAGCAATGTTCTTAACTTTAAGATTTCTTTGGCTTCTTTAGTTTACTTCATAGCTCCTATTATAATTTTCTGAGTTGGCTATATTATTAAAGAAGAAAGTTTGCAAATTAGTAAGCTGACTATTTGAGTCTACATACTTTTATTCTGAGAATTACCTTTCACTTTTTTTTTTCTTTTTCACTGTTCCAGGAAACACAATGGACAGTTGGCACATCTACAATACAGCTCATCTAATAAGTCTAGGTCAGAGACATCTCCTGTTCAAGAAGTTCTTGGACTCACAGTGACCCTTACAAAAAGGATTAAAGAGCATCAGAATAAAGAGATTGTTAGTATATGACCTAAGCAAGTTTTACTCTAGTCAAAAAAAAGTTTTTTAACCACATGAGTGTTCTCTTCTTTTTTTAAACCCTTAGCATGTTAACAGCTACATGAAAAAGTCCAGAGCATTTTGGAAATAACCAAAAAGTAGTATTATAGGTTGCTTTCATCCAGGAGTTAAAACACAAGGATCAAATGATTAACATACAGATTTTACAACCTTTTTGATCTGCCTCCATATGCTAAATACTACTGAAGCCCTTGAGTTGATCATAGTACATATCATATGTACTACTGTGTTTGGGCTTCCCATGTGGTGCTAGTGGTAAAGAATTTGCTCCCCAATGCAGGAGATGCAAGGGATGTGGGTTTAATCCCTAGGTCGGGAAGATCTCCTGGAGGAGGGCATGGCAACCCTCTCCAGTTTTCTTGCCTGAAAAATCTCATGGACAGAGCAGCCTGGCGAGCTACAGCCCCTGGAGTCGGAAAGAATCAGACACGACTGAACACACACACACACCGTTTTCGGTTCTTAGTGACCTTGTTTGACTCAAAAAAAAAGCTTCCTGTCAAGTGTGAGTATCTGTATACCTGCTTTATATAAATTATTATTTTTTAATTTATTGAATTATAGATTTAATGACTGGTGCTAAGTAAACTGGGACTGTGCTTTCATTAACGTGGACATTTAGAAGCATCACCTGAGATAAAAATCCTGTCAAGCAAGGTATCTAAAACAGCTGTTGTTGCAAACTGGTATTTTGAAACTTCACAGTTTCTAGCTGACTGAAACATATATATTACAATATTTCCAGGCAAAATGTACAAAAGATGAACATATATTGGTACACACTAAGAAAACCCACTACTGTTGAATGAGATATTCCTCTCCCAGCGTTGTGCCATTCACATATTTGCTAGTGAGGCTTCCTAAATCATTATCCATATTATTGATTTTATTATAATGAAGACAGAGTCTGTTACTCGCTCGCTGTGTGTCACCCACACTTTAGGAAATTTTCACTATTCATTGGGTTTCAGAGTTCATCACATACTTTTGAATAATTGCATTTACTGGTCCAGAGAATATGGTGAATTTAGTCTTTCTTTTACTAAATTTTGTATTTCCCTGAGTACATTCTAGTTTCTATCTTAAATGTTTGTTTCACATTAACTTTCCTTTGCCATGTATGAATTCCAACACATTCACCACACAGGTGTGTGTGATTGAATACCCCTTGAATTTTCAGCTATTTTCACAGTTTGGAACTGTGGAAGGACAAAGTTGCCCCCAATAGAGATTTCCAAGGGACTATGCATGTCTTTATGCTAGAATTTATTTTTAACAATACTAGTATATGCTTAGTTTGCATTTGGCTCATGTCAACAGTGTAGGTGTTACTACAAACATTCTGTCAAGTCAAAGGTTTATCTGCATTGTATTTGAGTAAAGTGTATTACATGGATATAAATGGAAGTTTTATTCATCTTGCTACCTTATTCACACACAGGCCAAATATCACTGTACACAATCACTGATTATCAATGCTTTGATACTTTCATGTAGCAGATGAAATTTAGAGGTTCATATTATCCACAAATTTGAAAGACAAAGTAATCATGGACTTGTAACTTAACTTCAATTTCTTCATCTATAAAATGGGTTAGTAATAATTTACCTACAACAAAAAGTCATCTTGCATTTCATGGAGACAAAATTTTAATAAGAATAGAAATGAGGTAAGTCGTAAAGTTTAAGTATTTTTTAAAACATTATTCTGAGTCAAGAGTTAGGAAGTTTTTCTCATAAAGACTCAAAAATAAATTACTTTAAGTTTTAAAGGCCAAATACGTACATTTTTTTAATCCTACAAAAATGTTAAAACTATTGTTAACTCCAGGTAGTCCAATTTAGCCTGGGAATGTGTTTTGCCGACCACTGTGTGTGTGTGTGTGTGTGTGTGTGTGTGTGTGTGTGTGTGTGTTTAGACACTAAGTCGAGTCCGACTCTGTGACCTCATGAGACTATAGCCCACCAGGCTCCTTTGTCCATGGGATTTCCCAGGCAAGAATACTGGAGTAGGTTGCCACTTTCTGCTCCAGGGGATCTTCTCAACCCAGGGACCGCACACACATCTCTTGGGTCTCCTTCATTGGCAGGCGAGTTCTTTACCACTTCAGGAAGCTCCACTGACCACTGTGTTCTAGATTAATCCCTCTGTGCATTGCTTTTTCATCAAACCATATTATTCTGAGTTCTTTAAATATTAAGCAACACACAGTTGTATAATTTCTATTCTAAAATATTTATACATAAAGTCTTTTTATGATGTGCAACTTTTCTATAACCAGAGAAAAAATAACAACTGAGACTAGAGGGTGTTTTTCTTAAGAATGTCTATACACATGAAAAAAAAAAAAATGATGCACATTCAACAGAGCCAACTGTCTATAGCTTGCTCTCAAGAAGGAAAAAAACTGGTCCTAAGGGAATCAACAGATTGAACATTCAAAGTGAGATCTGAATATAAAAAACCTTCAGCAGAACTTCTCTTTCCTGCTGTGTTTTTGTTTGTTTTGCCTTTCGAAGAACACTCCAAGATACTGAACTACATCCATCTATTTCCTTCTCTAAACTGGAGAAGCTACTTTTCTCTTTCTGTCTGGTAGGCTATATCTGACTACTTAAACCCTTGCGAAGAGTTAGTAGAACTCTGGATATAGAAAAAAAAAAAAAAAACTTATGGTTACCAGGGGATAAGGAGGTAGGTAGGGATAAATTGGGAGATTGGGACATATACACGCTACTATATATAAAATAGATCACTAATAAGAACCTGCTGTATAGCACAGGAAACTCTACTTAATACTCTATAATGACCTATATGAGCAAACAATCTAAAGAAAGAGTGAACATATGTTTAACTGACTCATTTTTCTGAACAATTATAGCTAACACAATATTGTATTTAACCTATTAAATACTGACTATCCCTGCTTATTTAACTTATATGCAGAATACATTAAGATAAACACTGGGCTGGAAGAAGCACAAGCTGGAATCAAGATTGCCGGGAGAAATATCAATAACTTCAGATATGCAGATGACACCACCGTTACGGCAGAAAGTGAAGAAGAACTAAAGAGCCTCTTGATGAAAGTGAAAGAGGAGAGTGAAAAAGTTGGCTTAAAACTCAATATTCAAGAAACTAAGATCATGGCATCTGGTCCTAATCACTTCATGGCAAACAGATAGATGGGGAAATAGAGGAAAGAGGGCAGACTTTATTTTGGGGGGCTCCAAAATCACTGCAGATGGTAACTGCAGCCATGAAATTAAAAGATGCTTACTCCTTAGAAGAAAAGTTATGACCAACCTAGACAGCATATTAAAAAGCAGAGACATTACTTTGCCAACAAAGGTCCATCTAGTCAAGGCTATGGTTTTTCCAGTGGTCATGTATGCATGTGAGAGTTGGACTATAAAGAAAGCTGAGTGCCGAAGAATTGATGCTTTTGAACTGTGGTGTTGGAGAAGACTCTCGAGAGTCCCTCGGAGTGCAAGGAGATCCAACCAGTCCATCCTAAAGGAAATCAGTCCTGAATATTCATTGGAAGGACTGATGCTGAAGCTGAAACTCCAATACTTTGGCCAACTAATCTGAAGAACTGTCTCAGTTGAAAAGACTCTGATGCTGGGAAAGATAGAAGGCAGGAGAAGAAGGAAACAACAGAAGATGAGATTGTTGGATGGCATCACCAACTCAATGGATGTGAGTTTGGGTAAACTCCAGGAGTTGGTGATAGACAGGGAGGCCTGGCGTGCTATAGTCCATGGGGTCCCAAAGAGTCAGACACCACTGAGCCACTGAACTGAACTGAACTGAACTGAACTGAACTGAAAGCTAACGGAACATTGTAAATCAACTATAATCTAATATAAATCTTTCTAACAGTTTATCATCTATTCAGTCTACCTAAATTCCTTTACTCCTTTGTTTGAGTCTAACCTGAATAAGAATAATCTAAGCTTCTTTTCATGAATTCATTAAACTCATTTCCAAATATGTACTGACTTACATTAAAACCCAAATTATGAAGATACTATAAATATATCCTTACGGTGACATCAAGAAGCTCATATCATTAATTTTCAAGCAACAATTACATTTCACAATTCTGTGAATGATCATCTCTTTTTGAATTCATTTAGTTTTTAATTGAAGGAAGGATCATTGCTTTACAGAATTTTGTTGTTTTCTTTCAAACCTCAATATGAATCAGCCATTGTGAATGGTCATCTTTTGATAAGGCATTACAGAAAGTCAAATGAACTGCCTTCCTGCTTTCTTCATGGCTTTAGAGCTTCGGCAGGGCAGAATCATCTAAACAGATTGCAGCAGCTCATGAACTATCCAAATGCACAGAATTTACACATCCAAAATGACTCACAACAAAACTGCAGCAGTAACAGTTCAAAGGAACTATTCTTGCCTTCTGGGAGGAAATTGAGAATGAGAGAACTTGAGAAGCATTATAAAATGTAACAAATAATGAGGTGGCATAATATATCCTCTAATTCAAACTGTTTGACATTTGATATAAAACTAAACATTTAAACTTTTCGAAGAGTTTCATATAAAGAAAACTGGAGTCAGACCAATAGGGAATCCTGGCTCTGCTATCAGTGGTGGGAAGTCAAGTAACCTCCAACCTCAACATCCCTGTTATTCTGTGCTACATCATGATTAGGGGGAGGATTCAAAGGCAGAACCAACCCATCCAAAATAGATGCTCAATCAATGTAAACACTCACCCCTTTTTCCCTTGATGTCATCGTCTGCAAACGCATAGAATAAGCACCCTCCAAATTATGGAAAAAAGGAACTGTAACATAATGCTGTGAAATAAAATATCCCTCTCTAGTGAGAAGAGTATCAGTTCGGTAGCTAGGAGTTCTGATTATCTACTTCGAGGACTGATCTTTGCTGGCCTCAGAAAAATAAACCTTTCCCTTTCTTTGAATCCAAATCACTTCATTGGTAAGAGGGAAGTGTCTCACAAGGCACTATCTGAAACAGACTTTACTGATTTTAATATCATTATGGCACTTTGCCTTCTGTATATTCAAAGACAGGCTTTGAAAGAGTAAAAAGCAGTTTCAGAGTCCAAAATTGTTGATTTGTTCATAAATGACCTTAGGCAAATTAAAAAACTTCTTTGAACATGAGCTACTTATTTTCTCTTACCTACTGTTTGTGACATTATACAGGAGACAGGAATTAAGACCATCCACCAAAAAAAGAAATGCAAAAAAGCAAAATGGGTGTCTGAAGAGGCCTTACAAATAGCTGTGAAAAGATGGGAAGTGAAAAGCAAAGGAGAAAAGGAAAGATATACCCATTTAAGTGCAGAGTTCCAAAGAATAGCAACAAGAGATAAGAAAGCCTTCCTCAGTGATCAATGCAAAGAAATAGAAGAAAACAATAGAATGGGAAAGACTAGAGATCTCTTCAAGAAAATTAGAGATACCAAGGGAATATTTCATGCAAAGATGGGCTCAATAAAGGACAGAAATGGTATGGACCTAACAGAAGCAGAAGATATTAAGAAGAGGTGGCAAGAATACACGGAAGAACTGTACAAAAAAGATCTTCAAGACCCAGATAATCATGATGGTGTGATCACTCACCTAGAGCCAGACATCCTGGAATGTGAAGTCAAGTGGGCCTTAGAAAGCATCACTACGAACAAAGCTAGTGGAGGTAATGGAATTCCAGTTGAGCTATTTCAAATCCTGAAAGATGATGCTGTGAAAGTGCTGCACTCAATATGCCAGCAAATTTGGAAAACTCAGCAGTGGCCACAGGACTGGAAAAGGTCAGCTTTCATTCCAATGCCAAAGAAAGGCAATGCCAAAGAATGCTCAAACTACCGCACGATTGCATTCATCTCACACAGTAGTAAAGTAATGCTCAAAATTCTCCAAGCCACGCTTCAGCAACACATGAACTGTGAACTTCCAGATGTTCAAGCTGGTATTAGAAAAGGCAGAGGAACCAGAGATCAAATTGACAACATCTGCTGGTTCATCGAAAAAGCAAGAGAACTCCAGAAAAACATCTATTTCTGCTTTATTGACTATGCCAAAGCCTTTGACTGTGTGGATCACAATAAACTGTGGAAAATTCTGAAAGAGATGGGCAAACTAGACCACCTGACCTGCCTCTTGAGAAACCTATATGCAGGTCAGGAAGCAACAGTTAGAACTGGACATGGAAAAACAGACTGGTTCCAAATAGGAAAAGGAGTGTGTCAAGGCTATATATTGTCACCCTGCTTATTTAACTTATATGTAGAGTACATCATGAGAAACACTGGGCTGGAAGAAGCACAAGCTGGAATCAAGATTTCTGGGAGAAATATCAATCACCTCAGATATGCAGATGACACCACCCTTAAGGCAGAAAGTGAAGAAGAACTAAAGAGCCTCTTGATGAAAGTGAAAGAGGAGAGTGAAAAGGTTGGCTTAAAGCTCAACATTCAGAAAACAAAGATCATGGCATCCGGTCCCATCACTTCATGGCAGATAGATGGGGAAACAGTGGAAACAGTGTCAGACTTTATTTTTCTGGGCTCCAAAATCACTGCAGATGGTGACTGCAGCCATGAAATTAAAAGATGCTTGTTTCTTGGAAGGAAAGTTATGACCAACCTAGACAGCATATTAAAAAGCAGAGACATTACTTTGCCAACAAAGGTCCATCTAGTCAAGGCTATGGTTTTTCCAGTGGTCATGTATGGATGTGAGAGTTTGACTGTGAAGAAAGCTGAGCACCAAAGAATTGATGCTTTTGAACTATCGTATTGTAGAAGAGTCTTGAGAGTCCCTTGGAGTGCAAGGAGAGCCAACCAGTCCATCCTAAAGGAGATCAGTCCTGGGTATTCATTGGAAGGACTGATGAAAGTGAAACTCCAATACTTTGGCTACCTGATGTGAAGAGCTGACTCATTGGAAAATACCCTGATGCTGGGAAATATTGAGAGCAGAAGTAGTAGGGGATGACAGAGAATGACATGGTTGGATGGCATCATCGACTTGATGGACATGGGTTTGGGTGAACTCCAAAAGTTGATGATGGACAGGGAGGCCTGGCGTGCTGCGGTTCATGGGTTGCTGCGATTCATGGTGTCACAAAGAGTAGGACACGACTGAGCAACTGAAGTGAATTGAACTGAACTGTTTCCTCACTGACATCAGTCTAGTCCAGTCGCTTAGTCATGTCTGACTCTGCAATCCCATGGACTGCAGCACTCCAGGCTTCCCTGTCCATCACCAGTTCCCAGAGTCCACCCAAACCCATGTCCATCGAGTCAATGATGCCATCCAACCATCTCATCCTCTCTCACTGCTGCTGCTACTACTGCTAAGTTGCTTCAGTCATGTCTGACTCTGTGCAACCCCATAGACGGCAGCCCACCAGGCTCCCCCATCCCTGGGATTCTCTAGGCATGAATACTGGAGTGGGTTGCCATTTCCTTCTCCAATGCATGAAAGTGAAAAGTCAAAGTGAAGTCTCTCAGTCGTGTCCGACACTTCACGACCTCATGGACTGCAGCCTACCAGGCTCCTCCATCCATGGGATTTTCCAGGCAAGAGTACTGGAGTGGGGTGCCATTTAGAAGACACTAGATGCCTAATAAAAGACATATAATGATTCTCAAGACAAATTCTCACCCTAGACTTCTCCTACATCCTAATCCTCTCCCCTCCCAACATAGTGGAGCAACCCCTCTTATCATTATGCCAAGACACCTGGTCCTGGAAAAACTCTAGCAGTTAAAGTGATCATCAAGCAAGGTAATACATGGCATGCAATTCCACCCTTACAGCCCTCACAAATAGGTGATAGTATCCCATACGGGGGTGAACTTTCATAATACCCCTCCACACAGTATACCAGAGGGTGTGAAACTATAAGACATAGGAAAAGAAACTCAAATTTTATTCCCACTCACAGGCTACCTAGCTAGCCAGGGTAAGAAATACCATAAATCCTCTTGCCATGAAATAATCTGGCACAAGAACCTCATTTAAAATCGTGGAAACTGGGATCCAGTGATTTTGAGTAATTTATTCAAGCTCTCATAAACACTGGAACTCACACTAGAATTCACTGAAAATACAGAATACACTGTCTGTATTTTCAGTCTAGGGATCTCTTTCTAGTTTACATAATTCTCTCTTTCTATAGCAATAACATTGTCCCATGTCCTTCAATACAGGGTTCAAGGGAATAACAGAGAAACCTCACTTGTGTGGCCAGTGAAAGGAAAAGCCCTGGTTCTGGTGCCCATTGATAGCATGATAAAATAAGCAATTACTCGGTGAAATGTTCTTGTATTCCAAGGACCTGCGAGTGTAATTATATTCATAATGAAAATAATTAAATGTATAAATGTCATCTGCTCAACATCTTTAGTTATAATTCTTATCTTTCCATCAACTATTAATGATAAATTGAGGGAGTCATCAACTGTTCTTTCGATGTGAAAATACGTGGAGAACCTGTTTGACAAAACAAACCAAGGCTCAAGGAGAAAATGTAACATGCCCCACACTGCGTAGTTTATAAGAGGCAGATCAGTACCAAAACCCATTTCTCCTTTCTTTCAAAACTGTGTCAGCCTTTGTATAGAAACATATGCCAACCTTCATTAGACATCCACTGACGCTCCCTAAAAGGTCCTGAGACGATTTTCGCAATCAGTAGGAAGCTGATAACTTAAAGACATCCCACTGAATCCTAATGAGCCATTAGAAATGGAAGAAATTATACCCATTAATAGGTGGCATTGGAGTAAAGTCCAGTTTTTGGTTAATACTGTTGACATATATATCTCTATATATCCAGTGCTTAGAACTAATATGTTTCCTGTATGGCATCAGTTAACATGTAAAAAGCTATGGGATTTCTTCATTTTATTCAAAAAATTTAAGTGACAAAGAACTATCATATTCTGTGAAATAACCAGGAATCCTAGAATTCATATCAACTTCTTTTGGGGGAAATAAGAAGGCTAAAACTAACAAATAAACTCGTATCGTTCTTTCTGATAGGAACACGTGGATGCCTGGAATCTATCCCTGGCTTAAAATTATCCCAACCTTCAGCATAAGATTCATTTATGCTCTCTGAGCTTCTATATCCCCAGCAATGAAGTACACAATTATTTTGAGTAGATGATTTATAAAACCAGCTGGCCCTTTCTTTCTAGATTCATGGAATTATAGAGCAAGGAAGATAAACTACAACCTGTGCATTCTGAGAAACACCTAGTGGATAAATATTCTTTGTGGTGACCTATGGCCTTAAAAAATAAATCAAAGTTCTCCTCCAAACTAGTCCATTCGGAATTATTTATTTCTATCTATGGTCAATATTTAATTTGGCATTTGCTGGGTCTGGGGTGTCCTGGTCCTCTATCTTTGACAATCCTAATGATGGCACAGAGGGAAGATGAGGGAAGCCTGGAATGCCACTAAATACAATCAAAGAGAATTCAAAGGGACCCAAGGACATGCTGTCAACTCCATGCCACTTCAAATGTGAAAAGCATTTAAACTTGAATTCTTCCACTCCAATGACAGTCTCATTTAATTCCACAAACCTCTGAAGAACAATATTTTACCACCATGACCATTGCTGTTTTAATTTTGTTTTACGTCTGCTCTTTTTTTACCCCCCTAATGTCAGACCTAGAGCTTCCACTCTGGTTGTTCTTCTGACTTATGATCCTCAGAGTTCAGCAAGGTGTTGGTCAGACCCCATAGATCACTGGAATTGTCTAGCGAACTTTATGAGCTCTGGAGCCTCTCTTTGTACAGAATCTTAGAGTAGTGATAAATGACTTGTAATTTATCTGCTGAGTGCTTTGGTTTTATATTCCCAGTTCTAGCTTTATGGAGTTTCTTTCTTTTATAAAAAGAATGTGTCACTTTGCCTCTTGTAAGTCATTGCGTTTATGGCGCAACTTGCTACAAGTTAATGTGCAGAGGCAAAAAAGAAGTCATGGTCGGACCATAGCAAGGCTCAGATGAAGTTCATATTCTGTTTCTGCAGCCTGAGTCCCCCAAGAAGCATCAGTGAATTGTGAAACGCTGTTCTCTCTCGTGTTCTTTTTTAAATTTTCATCTTATATGAACTGCCTGGAGACTTTCAACCATTGGAGACATTAAGGCTGTAGAGTGTTTTTTCTTTCTTTTGTAGAAATGCCTAGAGGAGAACTATTCTTTGTCTTGAACCACTTGTATATTGATTTCACATCTGTCTACAAACACGCTATACCCCCAAATGTTATCATCCTAAGTATGACTTTCAGCTGTTATAAATATTTTTTAAAACTAGTGATGGGTGATATTTTAATTTTTTCCAACACATTTGTATTTAACAAACACTTTTTCAAAGGCTGGGCACATTATGTATACATGAGGGTGAAATGTCACATGGATTTGTCTAGCTTATTTCTGTATTATTTAGAGAAAAGTTTACCCTAGAGATGTAATCCAGAGAGTTTACAATTCTTGGTGAATTTGACCAATTCCAAATGACTACTCTAGGGAATTCATATGCCCCTAAGAGCAGAGATACGAAAAGAGGTCCAAGAGGTTAATGCTATTTTTGGTGATTTCTGCTGCTCAATTCCAATTAATGCCATGGCTATGAAAACCTTTTGGTAACTATTAACATCTAATGACTGAAAAAGAATGGCAATTCATGACAAGGTTTAGCTTCTGGCACTTTTCACATCAAAGGACAGGAGTCTTTAACGAACTGAAATTCTTTAAGACAAAATGGCAGTGATGCTTAACATTTTTGTGGCTATTCCTGGATACAGATACTACTGAAATTTCAATGTAATATTTTCTTCCTATTATACTTCTCTGTCTACCATAAGTGATAATAACATTTAGCAGGTGTGTGTGCAAAATCATTTCAGTCATTTCTTTTTTTTTATGTTTTTTTTTATTTTATTTTATTTTTTTAGTGTTTATTATTTAATTTATTGCAACTATATGGACTGTAGCCTTCCAGGCTTCTCTGTCCATGGGATTCTTTAAGCAAAAATACTGGAGATCCTCCTTCAGGGGATCTTCCCAACCCAGGAATCGAACTCACGTCTCTTATGTCTTCTGTATTATGGGCAGGATTCTTTACCGCTGAGCCACTGGGGAACCGCAAAGAGCTAAGCATGACTGAGCAACTAAGCACACAAAAGAAGTATGCCCAAAGTGATTCTTGCCTCACAAAATGATATTTCTCTACAAGAGGAATCTCAAAAGGTATCTTTTAAACACTAAATTATATTTAAGAACACGGGTACTCTATTCAGAAAGGAACTTGAACCCCACTTTTACCACTGCCAGGTTTATGAAAATGAACAAACCAACCAACCTTCCTTTTCTCCTGTTTCTCAATCAATAAAATGTGATAGAGTATAGTTGCCGCTATGGAATCCATGTTTCTAAAGACTACATATGTAAGAGGTATAGCATCAGTTTGGATCTTCCAGAAAGCAGATGCAAGAAGTTAGTGAGTAGATGTGGGAGGGAGGAGATTAGTCACCTGGAAAATGAGAGGAAGCTGGAATGAGCTAGGACAGCCTTCAGACTATAACATGACAGCAGTGAGGTAAGGGAGGAAAGATGGAAAGACAATCAGATGGCTGTGCAGCTCCGAGAATACTTGGTCAGCTCCACAGGGAGCCCTCGCACAAGGACAGCCCAAGAGTAGTCCTGCGTTGAGCACAAAGGACCAAGCTCTAGGACCCTCCTAGGTGCATTACAGGCTGGGAACTGTCAGGAATGGTGTGGCCTAGCCTGGAATGCTGCAGGGGATCCCAGAGGCTATTGGCTATAGCTGCATTCTTCTTGGCAGGTTATTAATATTATCATCATAATCAGCAAATTCAGGATGAAATCCCACAGCCAGATTGCACACAATGATTTGGAAGCATATGGTTTGTTCTTATGCTTAGCTGCTCAGTCAGGTCCAACTCTTTGCGACCCCATGGACTGTAGCCCACCAGGCTCCTCTGTCCAAGGGGGTTCTATAGGCAAGAATACTGGAGTGGGTTGCCATGCCCTCCTCCACAGGATCTTCCCGACCTGGGGCTCGGACCCAGGTCTCCCACATTGTAGAAGATTCTGTACCGTCTGAGGCACCAGGGAAGATGTTTGTTCTTGGAGTGACATAAAAGTCCAATACATGTCTTGCTTAAATGCACATGTATCCTCCTGCCAGTTCATTTTTAAACTATATCACTTGATAAGTGAATTCTGCAAGCTTCCAACTCTATTGGATCTTAAAAAAACAAAAACAAAAAAACAATGTGTTGTCTCTTTCATTAACTTTATTCCCAAACCCTCTCCTAAACATAGAAAACACTTTTCTCTCCAGCCCCTCACTTTGGTCATACACCACTGTCTACCTTAAGATGGTGTATCTGTCCTTCTCGGCTATAAGTTATATAAGAGCAGAATCCAGTTCAAAAATATCTCTGCAATTCTCGCCAACCATTGCGGAGTGCTGGGCCCACAGTAGGAGCTCAGTAAACATACACAGAAGAAGTGCAGGTTGTTATTTTTCCAGAGATGTGATCTTACTCTGGTCTGGCTGGGTCCTGACAGCAATAAACCATGTTAACCAGGTTCTGATAGTAAATTGATACGATGTTCCCCGAACAAAACATTCAGGCCTTTGGAGGTTTCTTTATATATTTTTTTCATGTTTAGTATCTTGGGCCATATTTCTTTTCCTTTTAAAAAATATTTCACTACATTTAGGACTTCATACTGATACTTTGCTAAAAAAAAAAAGTGAAAGATGAGTTGCTCTCTCACCATAAAAAACAATGAAGACTTCCCTTAGGGGTTTCTTATTATGGAGAGTGAAATGTAGACCTGTTGTAATACTCTCATGCTGTAATAAATACTTGACAAGCTCAAAAGTAAAATATGCTAGAAAAGGGGCTTAGTGAGAACTGGTATATTATGGCTGACTTGCCCATCTTGGCTCTCAAGCAGATTAGTCATCAGAAGTGAACAATGCCAGGCTTATATGAATATTTCAAGAATTCTTTTGCATCTAAACAAAAATATTTAGAAATGCCGGGAATTATCAAGATTCAGCATGTGTGGAGACCTCTTCTCCTTTGCCCCCAAGTGAATAGACCTACTTCAGGGATACAGAAAATAAATTAATCCAACAAGGACTTTAACCTTGGAACAAGTTCCTCACCATTAAATTTCTTCCCAGGAAAGACCACCATAACCTCCACAAGGAGGGCATTTAGTAAAATATTTTTTGCCATGACTTTCACATCTTATACTCTCTCAATTAATGTTTTTTGTAAATGGAGATTTGCCCCATATTTTGGTTAGAAATATAGAGACTTAAATGTAGGCCTCTTTTAATAAGTCCACTATGATTGAGAAGGAAATAAACACAGTTGGAATAATTGGAACAAGTGAGGGGAAATGCTTTTCTCATTTTTATGAAGTTAAGTTTCAGTTTAGGAATTTGGAGAACTCATCAAAACAGAAACAAACAGTGAGACACTATGAAGCAAGAAAAGCTTTTTATTGCTACCTTGAAGATCATTTAGTTACACTTTCTGTTGCTATTCTCAGAGAAGAGGAAGGCTTGAACTGACATAGATTCTTTAATGTAGACATTATCCCAGAGATAAGATCTTATAACACCCAATAGTTAAGTACACCCTAATGACAATGAAATTGTATTTTTGTAATATTTCTTGAATAATAGGTAGAAAAATAAATTCTCAAGTCCTTGATTCTGATGTTATAATGAAATGTCACACAGAGAAACAGCCATTTCATTAAATCAGGAGTTGCACTGAATTCTTTCCAAGCCAGATTATAATTCATTATTATCAGAATATCAAACATGATTTAGAGTGACATTATATTTCCTAATCTAATAGCTATCATTTCTTTATCACTGGGAATTTTAAAAGTTAACTTCCATTTCTAGGCAAACAGATATCTACAATTAGAAACATGATAAAATGTGAGGATATTCTGGTGCTTTAGAAGTAAGGAGCTTTCAGTTATGATAGAAAAAAAAATGTTAACTGAATAGCAACATATCTTAAGGTAAGTGTAGGGAGCTTAGAACAAGACACCTGATTTGAAATCTTGCCTCACCCACTCACTAGCTTTGACTTAGGTGCTCAGAGATATTAAACACATTTCTCATTGTCTAATTCATGAAATGGATACATTTTTACTTTATTCAATGGCTACTGTTAAGTTTGGGTGACATTATTAACAAGCCTGATGCAAAATAAATATCTAATTAAATGAGTGTATTCTCCAAGCACTTTTCCTGTAATGAGCTTTATAGTTAATAACACAAAGTTTATCATATCATAAAATAAATATTCAATTCAATCTGTGATTTTTCCTTAGAGGATACTGTTTTTCACAGAGGCAAGAGAGAACTGTTTAATGTCATGACACCAGTGAGTGGCCAAATGAGCATTAGGGAACAGACACCACAATCCCTGTTTCAGGGCTTCAAGTGACTCACTAAGCTACACCTTTCAAAACATCCTTCAGCGTTGAGAGCCACTAGGAAAGGGGCGACTTCAGGCACAGACTACACAAAGAATGGCGAGCCTCCTTTCAGCACAGAATGCTGACTGTCACATAAAAGTGAAAGCCTCTGTCCCTTCATACTTACTGACTGTGGAATATTTATAGGCCACTTAGTAACAAGAATAATTCCTTTTTAAAATGTCCTCTTTACTATACTTTAATTCTTTAGTTTGGATATGTATATTAGAACACAGCAACCAGGTAGAAATCTTTCCTAACACCACCAACAACCTGATCACCTTGACAACACAGCCATAGAATTTCCAAAGTGAGGAAACTCTAAAACCATCATTACTTGGTGAAATTGAGATACAACATAGTTAAGTGAACTAATTTCAAGGCTAGAAATAAAACTCAGTTACCATGTACTGAAATTTGGCAGTTCTCTGACAAAACCTCCAACTTTAACAAAACAACATTCAAAATTAATATCAATAAAACTATAGCAACACCTCCCTCACACACACACACACACACACACACACACACACACACACACACACACACACAAGGGCATTTTTCTTACCTATGACATTTCAGGAGAAAAAAAAAAAACAGTGTATTATTTTACACTTGTGCTCCTGAACATAAATCACCTTCTTCGTAGTTCTACTCACATTATTATTCTCAGATACATTTGCTCTCTTGTTTCTATTTATAAGATTATTAACAGTAACTTTGAAATGATTTTACTGAGGACTAAATGAAGAACATAGTACCAAGATATACGGCATTGACTATTTTAGTATCTGTACAAATAATTCACTAAACCAGTATATAGTTATATATTAGACTGTATCTTATTGTTCCTCCATCCCTACCCCACCCGCCCTGCTTTACCGAGTGGCAAAGTAGTGTCTTACACTGAAATTTAATTTGATATGATATCATCAGCTTGTACAGAAAGCTACAAAGAGCTGCTTTATGGAATTCACTGTGGTTACCTTAAGATGGTTGACAGCATTCTTGGCAATGCTGTTCATTGTATTATACAATATATTTCCTAAGACTTCTCAAGAGAATATCTCACCTATCTTGACCATCTCTTTCTGAACAGCTCATTCTATAGATCCTAAATATTGTCAGTGTCATAATCTACCAAATTCCTTCAACATGCATTGCTTGAAATCTTAGAAACAGTGGTCAATGTATAAAACTTTCATTGAAGGGTTCCTGTGTTTTGTTCTATTTCTGGTTTGACTTTAGTTTGTTAGTCTTGTTATTTTTCTACTTTCTCACCTATTTCTAATTATGTTGCTTTGATGTATTTTAAATATCCTCATAAGCCATCTTAAATCCTTTTTAGAACAAAGTGAGGAATAAATAACTAAAACTATGAGTACTTTCACATGTGCAGAATAAGACAGGAGGGTGAATATTCATAACATAAAATCAGGTTTTCTTTAAATAGAGTCTATGTCAAATAAATTGGGCTTTTTACCTTTCTGTTGGCTTGGCTGCCACCTCTATTCCTTATGAGCTTGGTGAGGTCCTTACTTTATTATATCTTTCTCTTGTAACTATCCCAATACTGTTCAATAGTAGATATTTTATCTCTATTTAGAATTAACATACCCCTGAAAATCAAATGATCAAAAAACCGTCACAAATTAATCTACTGAGAAATTCAGCACAATCTTGGATAACAAATAAAGTAGTAAGAATGTCACTGTTTTTGATGTCCACATAATTCTGATGGGACTGAGATCATGTAGGATATAGAAAAATAACAGAGAAGAACTTAACTGGATAAAGGCATCAGCTAGCTAATCAGACTCGTGTGTGTATGTGTGTCTGTGTGTGTGTGTGAAAGAGAGAGAGTAGAACCTGCAAAGGCCTGAAGGGGAAAATTAGGAAGGAAGAAAAGTAAGAGTGGTACAGTAGAGGAGAAATAAAGAAAAGGAGATGAGTAAGAAAAAAGGGGACTTCCTTCCTTCCTTTCTTACAAATTATGGAAATGAAACTAAGGAATTCTGAACATAATTATTTTTGGAGTTTTACCACATTTGACTAGGATTGACAATCAATGTGGATAATTATATTTCCCATAACTTCACTTTATTGCTGGAAAGATACTGTTTATGCCTTTTCATACAGTAAAGCAATTTTACCACTTACATTCTCTTGGCAGGCAGATCGTTGCTCAGGCAAATATCATAAAATTGAAACTATTGCCATCTATTTATCTGTTGGTATTTTGTCCTACCTTTTAGGCTCTAAATGCCCTGAGGTCAGGTTTTTCATGCTCTTCTTGCCTATCCAAATAGTGCCTGGCTCCAGCGCAAGCTCTGCTGAAAACCATAAATAACTTACTCAAAATAGTTTCTGTTTTCAAAGATCATACTTGGGAATAATACTCAGGCAACAAAACAAGTAAGGAAGAAAAGGGTGCTAAAAATGGGTGGTGGTAAAGTGGTGTCCTCTATGAGTAAACACCTCAAAATGAGAGAATCGTGTGGGATATAATCATACAGGGGGCTCCATGGAAGCAATGGGATAGCAACTGGGATGAGAGAGTATTCAGAGAAAGAGGCGCAGACTTTCCCATCATGGGGGTCATATTTCGATTCAATGCCCTGCTGGGTTCTCTTTGTGTGTCAGAGCTTGCGATGGCCAGTAAGAACACACATCAGTGATTCACTGCTTACAGCTTAGTAGGGTGTATAAAGAAGCATCGAGGCAATGAAAATATGGTGTAACGAGAGCAGTGATGGAGGAAGTTCAGCATCTCTTATGAGTATATAGGAGGGGTCTCCACCTGGAGATAGAAAGAGCTTCTTTGAGAAGCTACCTGTTCAGTGGAGACCTATAGATACGAAGTTTGCAAAATAAAGATGGGAAATTGTGTTGGTTGTTCTAGTCTGGAAAAAACACATAGAGAAGACTGGCAATAGATAGGGCTGGAAAAACGTAAAGGATTTAGTAAGCCCTCGAAAGAAGTTTGTTCCATAAAGAATTAGGAACAATAGGGAATAATTGAAAGACTGAGCAAAAGAATGTTTGCTGATGTTTAGTCGATAACCCAGTAAAAATAAAATAAATAATAGTAATATTCAGTTCAGTTCAGTTGATTAGTCATGTCCGACTCGTTGCAACCCCATAAATTGCAGCACGCCAGGCCTCCCTGTCCATCACCAACTCCCGGAGTTCACTCAAACTCACGTCCATCTAGTCGGTGATGCCATCCAGCCATCTCATCCTGTGTCGTCCCCTTCTCCTCCTGCCCCCAATCCCTCCCAGCATCAGTCTTTTCCAATGAGTCAACTCTTCGCATGAGGTGACCAAAGTACTGGAGTTTCAGAATATGAATAGATTAAATTATGAAGAACAGAGGTTATCTGGGGTTACATGAAATCAGTAAAGAGAAGTTTGATTTTTAAAGACTTTGAGAGACACATTAAACAATCTTTTAATCTCTTATCAAAAGACTCTAGAGAGTTGTGATTAGCCAAGAGTTCATTAGCCAAGATAGGCTAGTATATTCCCTATATCTGAGGCACTTAACAAAACAGATAGGTTTTTTAATTTGTTTCTACTTTATTACATGCTGCCAGGCACTGGGCAAGGTGATTCAGGGACCCAGGCTCCCCATCTTGAGCACATACCATCTAGAAATGGGACAAATAACATTAGTGGTGGGTGCCTTTATTATGCTGGGGTGCGTTCCATCTATGCTCAGTTTCTGGAGAATTTTTTCATAAACAAGCAGTGAATGTTATCAAAAACTTTTTCCATATCTATTGAGAGGATCTTGCTTTTTATTCTCCAACTTGTTCTGGTGGCATATCACACTGATTGATTTGTGAATGTTGAAAAATCTTTGCAACCCTGGGATAAATCCCACTTGATCATAGTGTATGATCCTTTTCATGTATTTTTTGAATTTGGTTTGCCACTATTCATTGAGAATTTTTACATCTATAAGTGGTGCTGGGAAAACTGAGGAGCTAATGTGCAAAAGAATGAATTTAGAACATTTTCTAATGCCATACACACACACACACACACACACACACACACACACACACACACAAACTCAAAATGGATTAAAGACAATTTTTTAAAGAAAAATTCAGAAATCTTTTAGTCCTTCTAAATGTAATGTAAATGTAAATGGTAGGGCTTAGTTGAAATGTTAAGTAAAATAAAATAAAGAAAGAAGGAAACCATGTCTTCTCTTCAGGCCATTCAGTCAGTTATTTTTTTCCCCTGTTTGATTCTCTTCTAAATACCTTTAAGACATCAGGGTCAGAGTGAAACATCACACATCCCATATGTTATTTTCCTTTCATGGTCCACAGTGTTGTAGGCAAGTGATGGAATATAAGAGGATGTAAGAGACCTAAATGTAAAACCCTTAGAAGATAGCATAGACAGACACTCTTTGACATAAAACCCAACAATGTATTTTTGAATCCACATTCTCAAGTAATGAAAATGAAAACAAAAATAAACAAATGGGACCTAATTAAATGCAAAAGCTTTTACAAAGCAAAGGAAACCATAAACAAAGCAAAAAGACAACCCACAGATTAGGAGAAAATATTTGCAAACAATGCTACCAACAAAGGATTAATCTCCAAAATATATAAACAGCACATGCATCTAACTATCAAAAAATAAATAAATAACCCAATTAAAAACAAGCAGAAGACTTAAATAGACACTTCTCTAAAGAAGACATTATAGATAGCAAAAAATTACATGAAAAGATATTCAACATTGCTAATTATCAGAGAAATGCAAATCAAAACTACAATGAGGTGTCACCTCCCTTTGGTCAGGATGTCCATCATTAAAAAGTTTACAAACAAAAGATGCCAGAGAGGGTGTGGGGAAAAATAAACCCTCTTGAATGGTTGGTGGGAATGTAAATTGGTACAGTCACTATGGAGAACAGTATGGAGGTTTATGATCCAATATATATGAGAAAAATATAATTTGAAAAGATGCATAGTTCATTGCAGGACTATTTACAATAGCCAAGACATGGAAGCAATCTAGAAATTCATTGGCAGAGGAATGGATAAACAAATGTGGTACATAAATACAACAGAAAATTACTCAGCCATAAAAAAGAATGAAATAATGCCATTTGCACCAATACGGATGGACCTAAAGATTATTATACTAAATGAAGTAAGCCAGCGAGAGAAAGACAAATACCATACGATATCACTCACATGTGAAATCTAAAAAGAGGACATAAATGAACTGATTTACAAAACAGAAATAGACTCACATACTTAGAAAACAAAATTATGGTTATCAAAGGGGAAAAGTGGGGGGGGTATACACTAGGAGCTTGGTATTAACATATAAACACTACTATGTATAAAATAGATAGTCAACAAGAACCTATTGTATAGCAGAGGGAACTCTACTCAATATTATGTAACAACCTAAATGGGAAAAGAATCCTCCCCACCAAAAAAATAGATACATGTATATGTATAACTGAATCACTTGGCTGTATACCTGAAACTAACATTGTAAACAACTATAATATAAAGTAAAAATTTCAAAATATTTGGAGTAATATACACCCAAAAAATAATTAAAAAGTAATAAAAGAGAAATGGAGGGTAGTGAACTGGTTTTTCCATGCTTCCAATGGAGTATTCTACATCAGTTTCATGGGTAACTTATCAGCCAGAACTATAATACTCATGAGGACATACCCACATGCAAAAGAGTCTGCTATGTACATGTTAATTTGCTACCCTTCCTTCTTAGTGTATAACATTTAAGCTACTGATCACATTTCTCTATTTATAATTTTGCCTTTCAGATGTGGCAGAGGGGGGAACAAATGGAATGTTTGTTGAGCACCGCTGTTCCTGTTGCATCAAGGTATGAAGATGTCAAAGATTAGCTGTGGGTGTAGGAAAGAAAAAAATTGCAAAGAGATTGAGTAGAAGCAAGACACAGTCTAGAGAATATGTGCAATAATACAAGTAGGAGATGAAAAGAAACTGAACAAGGGATAGACCTAAGAAAAATGAGAAAGGTTCCTATTCTTACCAACAGAAAGTCTATTTAACAACAATGAAATTAGGAAGTTTGCTAAATAAGCAGTACTCTAGTATATCCTGTTTCCCCTGTCACTCAGTGGTAAAGACGCTGCCTGCCAATTCAGGAGACACCGGCTCAATCCCTGGGTTGGGAAGACCCCCTGGAGCAGGAAATGGCAACCCACTCCAGTATTCTTGCCTGGGAAATGCCATGGACAGAAGATCCTGGAGGGTTACACTCCATGGGGTTGCAAAGAGTCGGACATGACTGAGCGACTAAACAACAACAATACTCCCTGACTTTATTCTTTTTAATGCAGCTCTCTAGAGATGCAGATTTTTATCCCATGAATCAAATGTCCATTTTCTGAAATGACCTAATGTCAAAACGGAACATTTCATATTAATGTCAGGAAGTAAGCGTGCTGAACGAGTGCAGCAACCTGAAGCATGTCTGAAATGAAAGTCTGAGGACCTAGGGTCTAAGGACAACAGTGCAGCATCTGCAGTGTGTAAAAGCTTTTTACTCTGTGGGAAACAGAGTTATTAGAGAGGGCAGTCTGAAAATGGACTGTTAGGAGTTTGGGGAGTCATGGTCCTTGAAGGGAAGATTTACTCCAGGAGATTTTACAATTTATCCGTTTTTGGTGAATGTGATGTATGAGTCACAAGGGTAATAAACTTCAAATAGGTTGAAGTAAAGTTAAGTACTTCTCAGCATTTCTATTAATTATCTGTGAAAGAGAAGAATGAAAATTAATGCAGAAACATAAGCTGGTCTTTGAACAAAGGGGGATAAGTTTTATTACGATGGTTTCAGCTACATTCCTTTTCAAAATGGGTAAAAGATCAAGAAATATTTAAGCAGATTACAATTTTAAATAGAACAATGTGATCAGTAGCTTAAAGGTTATTAACTAACAAGTTAGTAACAGTAACTAAGAAAGGAGGGTGGCAAGTTAACATGTAAATAACAAACCTAGTATAAGATCTAGAAAATGTTTAGCTAACCATAAGCTGAAAAGACTTCTCCAAATAGGAGTATTTACAGTCCGTTAACAGCTAGAAAATACATTTGGTTCATAACTGTTTAAAAGAATTACAAGTCCCAGTAATTTCAAAAGTATTCTTAATTTTCATATGTTTATATACAGAAAAAGAAAGTAGGGCTTAGAAAATGATTCACTGTAGCATTCATTGAAACACTGAAACAGTTGAAATGTATATTAACTAGAAATGGATAAATATAATATATCCATATGATAGAATATTAGACAATATTTGATTTTAATCAAATAGATCTATATCTATTACCAAATACCAACATGCATAAGAGATATCGATAGAGATAAAGAGACTTCATTTCACTCAAGCAGATCATAGTATAGGCAATGGAAAATTAAGATTTTGGTTATAGTATGGCATCAGTCATAGAAGCATGTCAGGGATGAGTTGTGGCAACACATGAGAACATGAGGACAAGATAAAAGAAATATTATTATAGCGATATAGTAAGTGAGTTGAATCTTGAAATGTATGGGTGTACTAAGTACTTCTTGTATAGAAATTTATATGCTCTCTTTGTGTAGCCCCTGCTGAGGGACTAACCAATCCCAGGTGGAATCGGAGAGCACCTTGCTCAGGCCTCTGCTGCAAAATATTTTTTCCTGCCCTTTGTTTATCAACAACCCCCAGCACCTTTTCTGATATCTTCAGGTGTGTTTCAGCCATAAATCTGCATGGCACCCACACAGGAGCCACTCAGAAGGGCCATCAGTAATGCACACAGGGCCATACTTGACAAAGGAAGCTGTGAGACAATTGGTAAATGCTTCTCCTCTCTGTCTGTTATGAGAACAGATACTGATGAGTGAGGGGGAAGAAACAGTCTATCCAAAGATCTGAAACTCGTTCACTTTTCTGGAATTTAGAGTATGATAAAAGTGTGGCAAGACTTACTCAAGTGCCTGATCATGAAGAGTCTTGTGTAACATACAATAAAACTAGGAGTCTGTCTCATCAGCGTGGGATTACTATTGAATGGTTAAATCTATGTAACAATATGAAATGTCTTAATTTTTTAAGTGTTTATACTTATGTGGAGGTGCATTGGAAAGTGACCTGGACAAAGATAAGAAACAAGTTAGATACCACAATTCATAATCCAGAAAAGAAATCATTAAAACTTAAAAAAAAAAATTCATCTACAGATATTTTTGGATCTTAAAAAAAAAAAAAAAAAAGAATATACCAACAGTTCTTAGTGCTCATGACATTAGGGATAAAGGAAGAATTTATATCTTCACTCCTGTTTTTGTTGCTTGAAAGATGCCATAAACTCAACTGGGATGATCCACTTTTGTTGGGAGATACAAGCATGTTTACACATACATACACACAGACATTTGCAAGTTTGAGTTAGAAGTAACAATGGCTATTCTGCTTAGCATTTCAAATAGTCTAACACAAATAACATGGAGTTGGGTTGCAGAAGGGAAATCTGCTTTGGAAATATAAGTTAAAGCATTTTTATTGTGTTTCACTATTTACAGACAGGTTCAGTTCAGTTCAGTCGCTCAGTCATGTCCAACTCTTTGCAACCCCATGAACCGCAGCATGCCAGGCCTCCATGTCCATCACCAACTCCCAGAGTCTACCTAAACCCATGTCCATTGAGTCGGTGATGCCATCCAACCATCTCATCCTCTGTCGTCCCCTTCTCCTCCTGCCCTCTATCTTTCCCAGCATCAGGGTCTTTTCAAATGCATCAGTACTTCACATCAGGTGGCCAAAGCATTGGAGTTTCAGCTTCAACATCAGTCCTTCCAATGAACACCCAGGACTGATCTCCTTTAGGATGGACGGTTTGGATCTCCTTGCAGTCCACAGACAGTTTGACTAGATGGAACTGCCTCCTGCAAAGAATATGTAAAGGGAGAAGAGAAGCTTGACATGGTGGAAAAGGTGGAGCTTGCCTTGTAGGTGAGTGGGTAGAAGAGAAATCTAGGGATAAGTCTCAAAATACACAGTCACAAGAGAACAGAGTGTGTTACAAAAGCATAAGTCAGAAAAATCTTAAGTCACTGTGAAAAATCAAAGTCGAAGACTAGAGGGAGGCCAGCTAAGATGAAGACTGAAAATTATTCACTAAACTATACTAATATGAAGAAATCAATGACATTAGTTGAGAGCAGTTTCAGGGCAAGGATTAAAGTTTAGGAAGCAGATGACAGGAAGTTGAGACACAACTGGGTAAGTGAAGTGTAGATTCTTTATAAGTAGATTGTAAGGAAAGCAGAGAGGTAAAGCTAGGCTTGGTTACACTTTCCTGAAAATGTTTCTAGAGCTAAAGTTACATTTGTAAAACACAGGTTGCTAAATGTAAGAAAAGGTTTGATGTTTTGAGTTGGGAATAAGAATGCCTTTCTTACTGTTAGAAGCTGTTAGTGGAAAGCCTAACAATTATTTGGGTATAGCAAATGTATTCTTCTAAATTAATGTGCAAAACATTTTGCATTTTAATCTTAAAACCTGTACCTAATTTCACCTGCAAGAAGAGAGTAGGTTGAACCTAAAGGCGGCATTTATCAATCACAATCTGTAATTACTATACACAAGTAAAAATTTTTGTTTGGTTGTTTACTTGGTTTAGGAAACACATAGAAATTCAAACAAAGAGATGAAAGAAGGTGATAACTATTGAAGAAACAAGGAGGTAATTCAATTTTTTTTTTTTAACACAGAAGCCAAATAGTCAATATATTCCGAATGTACCTTAGAGGGACGAGAAGTCTCAGGCATCAGATCATCTGAGATTTATTTGAATATGTTAACTGCCTAGTACAAAATCATTGATTTTCAGGGAAAAAAAGCAAGTAAAAAAACCTTGTGTTTATATTTTTTTTAACCAAACAAATTGCAGTCCAATGATTCTGATGAATTCATTCCAGAGTTTCAGCACTCTTCTGGCTTACTATCAGCTAATTGGCTCCAGGGTTCACATACGTTAAAAAAGCAAAGAAGGTATGAAAGTGAGATGATATTTTAGGGAAATAAAATTAAAATGCGTCATGAGTAACAGTGCAGGACAATTACATTTTACTTTCTGCCAGAGAAAGATAACGCAGTGACACATTCAAGGGCTGAATCTCTGGATAAAGGGGCTTCCCCAAGCGGCGCAGTGGTGAAGAGTCCACCTGCTAGTGCAGGAGACGCAAGAGACGCAGGTTCAACCCCTGGGTCGGGAAGATTCCCTGCAGAAGGAATTGGCAACCCACTCCAGTATCCTTGCCTGGAAAATCACATGGATAGAGGAATCTGGTAGGCTACATTCCATTGGCTCGCAAAGGGTCGGGACACGACTGAGCGCACAAACAGCAGAAGCGTCTGAATAAAGGCAGTCTTAGATTTAGACCCTACCTCAGACAGAATCTGTGAGATGATGGGCAAATCCCTCACACCATCTGTGGAAGATACTGTTAATGTCCTCATTATACACATGCGTGTTCAATCGCTCAGTCATGTCTGACTCTTTGCAACCCATGAACTGTAGCCCACCAGGCTCCTCTGTCAATGGAATTCTCCAGGCAAGAATACTGGAGTGGGTTGCCATTCCCTTCTCCAGGGGATCTTCTTGACCCAGGGATCAAACCTGCTTCTCCTGCACTGCAGGCAGATTCTTTATCATCTGAACCACCAGAGAAGCCCATCCATGAGGTTGCATCTATAAAAGGTAGTGTGGTAAAAAATGAATCTTGGTCCTGTCCCTTTTATTCTTGTGGTGGTGGTACTTTCAGTCAGTACCTGGAGTCCAGCACATATGATGACATGACGTTAAGACTGAATTGGAACTCATTTTTTGGAATTATACATAACTTAAGTATTTAAAAATGCAAATGTCTACAATGATTTCATAATTTTTTCAAAAAAAAGTAAAAAACAAAAACTGGTATGTAAATTCCTTCGAGCTCCAGCTCTGCCTACTCTCCTGCCTCTCTTATCATCATATTCTGTCTACGGAGACCTCGGTGGAACTGCAAGAATACGGTGAAATGGAGTACAGTCTCCCTCCTGAGAGCCGCTCAGCCTTGCCTGCCTATTGGCCTTGGCCAGCTTTGCACCAGAGATGCTCAGCGATGGCTGACAGAATGGACTGTAGCAGATTAAATTAAAGCAAGTTTTTAACAGAAGGAGAAAGAGAAAGATTCATAGAGAAAGAAAAATGAAGAAAGTGATAGAGGGAGGGATGAAGGAAGGAAGGGTGGAGGGATGCAGGGAGGAAGGAGGCAAGAAAAAAAGGAAAGTGGGAAAATGAAGGTGAAAGGAGCCGGGCGGTGAAGGGAAGGGGGTGGGAGGGATGTGAATCCACTAATTCAAGCCATAGAATGAAGGTGAGGATGTCACAGCCGCAGTTGAAGACTGATTCCACTTGGATCCAAGCCAAGGCTTTTTCTCTACCCTGAATGCCTCTCCATTATCCCTGCTAAACAACTTCCTTTTCTCAATTACTCAGAGGTGGGTGAGAAAGTGCTTAGAACTTACCATCCATAGAAAACATGTAAAGTGTGTTCAAAGAATAGCATTGAAATGCATACGTTACCAAGTGTAAAGTAGTGAGCCAGCGGGAGTTTGATGCATGACCCAGGGAACCTAAAGAGGGTGCTCTGTGACATCCTGGAAGGATGGGTGGGGAGGGCGGTGGGAGGGGAATTCAGGAGAGAGGGGACACATATATGCCTATGGCCAATTCATAGTGATGTATGGCAAACCCATCACAATATTGTTAAGTCATTATCCTCTGAATAAAATAAGTAAATAAACTTTTAAAAAGAGAGACAATTTTGAAGAGAGCAAGGCAGCAGTATGGTAAAACCGACACAATTGTTACCATGGGTTGTTTTTTTTTTTTAAGCAGTTATTTGAGATCTTTTTCCATTACTACCTCCCTCAATGAAGAATTCTGCATACATCAATTTTCAACTAAGCTCTGCTTTCAAGGGACAAAGAAAAGTAATTAAACCATGCCACCACAGCCCACTACCCGGTCATCTCCTTACCACAACCCAGTATGAAAATCAGAACTAAAATATATCAGAAAGGTCTTATTGTATGTCAAGGTAAAGATGTCTGTAGTGATGGGAAATGGTAATGCCAAATTTTCTTCCTATTTACAGAGAAAAAAAAAAAAATGCCCATGGAATTTTTTTAGGCTTTATACTAGGAACAGAGACTGAGCTAGCCACGGTTCTTCACTCTTTGTTCCATTTTATTTTTTATTGTACTTATACTTGCATGAGTGTGCTACTTTAAAAACATAAACATTTAATACTTTCAATATTTTTGCACACAATCTGTTTCCTCAAATCTCTGTGGAAAATTAAGTAGTTTAACCTTAACCAAATTAGTATCTTCCTAATAGAGGAAACTCGGCCTCAGGGTACATGCCACATGGATATCCCAGGGGAAGCCAAGGAAAGTTTATGAAATTTATCTCATCCTCATTAATAGCCATGCTGGGAAATGGAATCTACATGAATTTTTTAAAACCACAGATTTTCAGAATCCTTAAGCCACTTAGTGGAAAAATCCCTCTTCTTTACTGTGGATCAGCAGTCATCCCAGCAGGTAAGTTTTTACTGTTGTTGATGGTTGGTTGGTTGTCTTGCCACAGGTCTGCCTAATGTAACAGAGGTGTCCACAGATAACTTGGCACAGAAATACAGGAGAATAATCTTAGAGGATAGTCTCAAAGTTGTCTCATAAAGTAGTTGGGTAATAATATTAAGGTATGGTCTTATCTCAGGTTTCCTTTCTGAAAATAGTCACTGTAACCCATGGAAAGACTGAGGAAGACAATCATGACCAGGGAGCTTTCAAAGGGGTCTAAGAAACAGCGTAGTCTAAGGAGACGGCACTGTACCCAAGGCTTACAGAATTGCCATAGCCTCGAATGTATGCTCATCCTTCAATCCTAGTCAGAGATGATGTCTTCCAGGCATCTGCCTTCCATTCAAAGTTAATCATGTTTTCTATTTCTTTATTCGAAATAATTTGAGGACAGGTAAATCAAATGGACAGCCCATTGAAGTCAGGGCCAGAATATCATTTAACTTAGGATCCTGTGTGTGGAAGTGACTGCCATTTATTCACAATTCAATTCTTTATTTCAGCAGTCCCCAACTTTTTCTCACCAGGGACCAGTTTCATAGAAGACAATTCTTCCAGGAACCAGTGTGGGGAGGTAGTGTGGTTTAGGCAGGAATGAGGGGATCAGTTCAGTTCAGTTCAGTCACTCAGTTGTATCTGACTCTTTGCGACTCCATGGACCGCAGCACACCAGGCCTCCCTGTTCATCACCCTGTTCATCATCACTCCCGGAGTTTACTCAAACTCATGTCCATTGAATCGGTGATGCCATCCAACCATCTCATCCTCTGTCGTACCCTTCTCCTCTTGCCTTCAATCTTTCCCAGCATCAGTGTCTTTCAAATGAGTCAGTACTTCGCATCAGGTGGCCAAAGTATTGGAGTTTCAGCTTCAACAATGAACAGTCCTTCCAATGAACAGTCGGACTGATCACAGTTCATGTATTGTTGAAACTTAGCTTGGAGAATTTGAGCATTACTTTGCTACCATGCTAGATGAGTGCAATTGTGTGGTAGTTTGAGTATTCTTTGGCATGGCCTTTCTTGGGGATTGGAATGAAAACTGACCTTTTCCAGTCCTGTGGCCACTGATGAGTTTTCCAAATCTGCTGACATATTGAGTGTAGCACTTTCACAGCATCATCTTTTAGGATTTGAAATAGCTCAACTGGAATTCCATCACCTCTACTAGTAGATGGGGAGCCGCAAATGAAGCCTCACTTGTTCACCCACTGCTCACTTCCTGTAGTTCCCAACAGGCCAAGGACTGATACTGGTCCATGTGGATCGGGGATTGGGGACCCCAGCCCTATTTGACTTGAAGTCCTTTGGAAAACTTCCCTCTACCTTTATTTTCCTCATAATTATACATGGCAAAATCATAACCTCAGCAACATCATCCAATTTCCAACTCTGTTAGAGCAATTTTGGTAGGGTATTTTTAAAACCAAACAATGAATTCAGTTTTCTATACTTGTGAAGAGTACCCCAAACTTGTTCTACTATTATGATGGCAACATAGGTGTACACACCTGGTGGCTCAGATGGTAAAGAATCTGCCTGCAATGCAGGAGACCCAGGTTCAATCCCTGGGTTGAAAGATCCCCTGGAGAAGGAAATGACAACCCACTCCAGTATTCTTGCTTGGGCAATCTCATGGACAGAGGAATCTGGCAGGCCACAGCCCATGGAATTCCAAAGAGTTCAGGATTGACCTGACTGAAGTGATTAACACACACATACCTAAAAATGGCATTAGTATCTTAATGGGATGATCAAATCAAAAGGGGGAAAGTCAAATAAATCAGCTTATCAGATATAAAAGTGTTAACCAACTCAACTTACTCATTTTATCACTATGGAAACTGAGGCGCAAAGGTGAAATTATGTACTCTTGGTTTCAGTTCATTGTCAGAGAATAAGGATAATAAAAGTAATCAAAATACTGCCACAAAGCAGGTTTAGAAAATTGTAAAGCTATGAATGGTATTTTGACACTGTTCTCTTATTTGTCAATGCTAATCACAGTCTTGTACAAATTGTAAAAAACTGTAAAGATCTTTAAGGAAAAGATTAGATTATCAGATTTCTAGAAGTTTTAGAATATAATACAATCATTGGGTGAATTATCTAAATTAGTGACTAAATAAAAAATCATATTTCGTATGCTTATCAAAACTGCAGAATTCTAAGATCTACATACTGCCAGGAAATTTTCTGCTATAGCTCCATAGAGATTTTCAGTTTGAGATTTTTTTCATTTTATCTGTGGCCTTTAATGCTTAGAGAGCTCTTGCTCCTTTTAATTTAAAATATTTTTAAATACAAAAATAAAATAGAAATGCAATAGATGTATATAAGTATACATAAATTGATAACGTAAATGTTTACCATCATGTAAACAAATAAAAAAATAATTATTTATATCTTTTTTAATAGGTAATAATTAATTTAATATGTATCTTTTATTTAATAGGTAATAATTAATTATCTATCTGAGAGTTTTGATATATGGTTTTCCTGGACCAATATAATTTCACTTGGAAAGGGGCTGAATTTAGATCTTATCAAAAAGATAAAATTTTTAAAAAATTGTTGAAGAACTTAACTTGTCTACACTGGATATATTTTTGCGGGTTTTTTTAATTTGGAAATTCCAATCTTTGTAACATATGAGGCTACTCAGTTCTTGCAGTCTGTCTTTGGCAACGAAACAAGCAAAACTGCGTCGTGCTATCAAACAGGAAAAACTTCAAAAAGTAAATTAACATTTCAAACAGAAGAAAGGGGAAGTGTTTACTGAGACTTGTTTTTGAATTTTTTATGTTTTATGACCTGTGCATCTCATGAGGGGATTCAGAGCATCACTGAGAAAATATGGGAACACCTATCCTAAGAGTTGTGAACCACGATTCACTAATCTCAACAATAAAATGTTCGATGAATCAGAATCAAATGACATTTCCTGTAATTTCTGGTGCACAGTTTTGCTATAACAGTAGAGGTTTTATCCTTCAGTGAAGTGGAGACTTGGAAATGCACATTGTCTCTAATAAAGAGAAATGTATCCTCAGAAATTTCTGCTTAACATATTATCAACCTAAATATTTTCAACCATCCAACCCTCAAAGGTTGGGGAGTCTTCTTAGTAACTGAGAAGATGAATCCTGTCAACTATAAGTTGCCTTTGGCACTTGCTATCTGCCTTTACAAGGATTAAATCATGTGTTGCTATAGCTGCTGATTTTCAATGCCCCCTGAAAGGAGTTTAGGGTGGAGAGCAGACATGAGACACTCTGTGCTCTGGGAAAAACTGGCAAGGCAGGTCTTCAGATAGTTAGATACTCTCAGGAACTGATTTTATGAGTCTAATTCTTGTTTCTTCCCCTATCTAGGAAAGCACTAAAATCCTTCATGGGAATGACTGTTCCTCATGACTACCAGAAAGCTTCATGAAACTAGAAGAAACTTTCTGGAAAAATATGTGCTTGATCGCATCTATTTCCCCCTTCACCTAAATCACATGTATACTGACCTTCCCCCTTGACTCTTTCAAGCAGGTTCTCAGAGCTATCTGAGGTGCTGTCTCCCAGACTGAAGTCCTTATTTTGCCCCAAATAAGACTTAATTCACAACTCTTATGTTGTACATTTTTTTAAGTCTACAATCCATAACTATGTATGTATTTGTATACCCACTTATTATATATCTTCTCTACCAGAACTGACACATTAAAGTTATGAAGCTTGTCTTATTTATCTTGGTAGTGTCTAAAACTAGAAAAGTCACTGCCGGGGTCCAGCCCCGGTGGATCCAGGGAATTCGAAGGGTGGACGGCGTTGGCGTGGAAAGACTTGTTTGTTTATTAATGTAAGATTAGATTAAGAAACTATAGTGTAATAAGATTAAGTGGAGGAAGAGGGCTGAATAGCTTGGTTTACGCGGAAGGCCAATAAAATTCCAGACAAGGAATTTGCACCATCTACGTTGGGCCACCGGCGCCCGCTTGAATATCTAAGGGTGCCTCGCCTTAAGCTCCCTTTCGTGCGGGTCTTAACAGCCGGGGCAAGTAAGTAGACCTGGCGAGCCTCCGCGCCCCAGATGGAGATTCAGCCTGAAGTTAAAGTAAAGAGCAGAGAGAGGGAAGGGGAGAGAAGAAGAGAGAGAGAGAGACATGGGGGGAGCCAGAGTCCCAAGAAACCAGGCCGAGAGACTAGTTCGAGAAACTGGTCCGATCCTTTATTGTTCAGAAGGCCTTTTATACTTTTGATAAAACATGGAGATCAATGGGTAACACAGAATTATGTAGCGTTCACAGCCCAGACTCTTTCTATACATCATTTTGTATACAAAAGGTCTCAGGTGATTTACATTATCTTCTGGCCAAGAGGCTTGTTAACACTTTTTAGCTCTCTTCCTTAATGAATGTTAATTTTGTTTCCCCTGAAGTGTTTTTCTTTAATCTGCATCTCCTTAAAGCATTAAAGTTACATCTCTATAGAACAAAGGTGCAGTGGGATATAACAAAGAAGGTACTTAACTCCAAGATCTAATGTTGCTAATACCAGGTCTACTACTTGTTTTTCTATATACCAACTATATCTAAAAATAAAGGATAGGAAAATTTGGCAGCAAGCATTGACTCAACAAATAAAACTTTTAATCAGTCCTATTCTAAAGATTTTGACTCTTCGGAAGCCCCTACATTCCTAGGATGTTTTAAGCTTCCTGTGCCTCCTGCGGTCAGGAGGCCTCAAACAATCACAAGCGCAGCTGTGAGTCCTGCAGGCAGGCTAGAAAGCCATCGGAGGGGTTTTTGGATTGAAACACTCTTTCAAATGCAGAAGACTAAAGCCCTGAATTGACTTTTTCCAGAAAATGTCAGAAGAGTGGAAAAGCAGAGCACAAAAGCCGGCAGATTTTTGTTGGGGTACATGCTTAGGAATTTCCAGAGGGGTCCCTGAAGTCTGAGCACGCCTTGCGTATGTCAGCTTCCTTCCTCATGACCTTGTCACGGGCGGGATTCCTCACACTGGCTCCCAGCAAGTCACTATTCAAAAATATTTATTGAATGAAAGAGCAAACCAAATGTCATGGTTACCTGGATGAGCTAGCAATGGAAACATCTCCCAGTTCTGTTCAGTTCAGTTCAGTTCAGTTGCTCAGTCGTGTCCGACTCTTTGCGTGAATAGCAGCACGCCAGGCCTCCCTGTCCATCACCAACTCCCGGAGTTCACTCAGATTCACGTTCGTCGAGTCCATGATGCCATCCAGCCATCTCATCCTCTGTTGTCCCCTTTTTCTCCTGCCCCTAATCCCTCCCAGCATCAAAGTCTTTTCCAATGAGTCAACTCTTCGCATGAGGTGACCAAAGTACTGGAGTTTCAGCTTCAGCATCATTCCTTCCAAAGAAATCCCAGGGCTGATCTCCTTCAGAATGGACTGGTTGGCTCTCCTTGCAGTCCAAGGGACTCTCAAGAGTCTTCTCCAACACCACAGTTCAAAAGCATCAATTCTTCGACGCTCAGCCTTCTTCACAGTCCAACTCTCACATCCATACATGACTACAGGAAAAACCATAGCCTTGACTAGACAGACCTTAGTCAGCAAAGTAATGTCTCTGCTTTTGAATATGCTATCTAAGTTGGTCATAAGTTTTCTTCCAAGGAGTAAGCGTCTTTTAATTTCAGGGCTGCAGTCACCATCTGCAGTGATTTTGGAAACATCTCTAACAATACTAAAACTACAAAAGGGAGGACAACCAGGAGATTCTAATATGAACAGCGTTGAAGGAGGGAGCAAAAATACAATTTAAAAATAATGGACAGAAAATCACCATCAGATTTATGAGATGGGGGGGTGTGCTGTATTGTTTTAGAACTCAGCCTGTGAAAGTGAGCATTGCAATATCCCAATACATGATGTCTGACTACCTTGGGTTGAAAAGTGGGAAAGCATGAGTTTACCACACAAGCAAAATGATTTCCAACATTTAGAAAAGTTATTTTCACAAACCAGAAGGGAATATATTTTGGTCAGCCCAGGGGAACACTAACCATATCAAACATAAAAAGTCCCAACAGCTTTGAAAAGAAACAAAAGCAACCTTCTTATTCCCCTTCTATAATTCTAGAAACAAATGTTTCTATCAGGAAATGGCGCAGGCGTGAAACATCTCTCTCCCTGAAAATTCCATCTAGACATTTAAAATTGGTATTGAATTGTTTGCCTAGATAAATATTTTATATTAAAAACATAAACGTTTTTGTTTGGGATGTTACAATTTAATATGAAGTAACTTCTCCCGATAAGATAATGTGACTGTTGCTTAGTGATATTTTAATGTAACTTTATGTTTTAGTCAAGAATACATTCTCATGATTCAGGAGAAAAAAATGATCTCTTTTTTCCCCACATTATATTTTGTTGCTTGTCTTACTGAAGATGCTTAAAGAAAACCTAGACTATTTGTTTACTGGTTTCCCTATTATCCAGGCAAAAAAAAGCAAGAACACTTAAAGACACAGTGCACATGTCAGGGTTTCACTCACTACAACCTTTGCCCTGCACAAATGTCTGGCATCTAAGACTAGAAGACATTTAGGTTCTTGCTCCTACCAATGCCTGAATATCTTTGCAAGAATTTCCCTAACACTTCATGGAAAAAACTTAAAACCTCAGTAATTTTATCTTCTAGTAGACTCTTCATTGCTATAAACTTAGCTCTAGTTTCTACCCATTTGATCTTATTAGGGACTTTAACTGTTGCTTCCTTCAACATAATACAGTTGTTTTCAAGAAATAGGACATGTCCCAAGTGATTTTACTGCTGGTGCTGCTGTTTAGCCACTAAGTTGTGTCTGACTCTTTGTGACCCCATGGACTGTAGCCCGCCAGGCTCCTCCATCCATAAGATTTTCCAAGGCAAGAATACTGGAGTGGATTGTCATTTCCTTCTCCAGAGGATCTTCCTGAACCAGGGGTTGAACCTGTCTCTTACATCTCGTGCATTGGCTGGTGAGTTCTTTATCAAAAAATCTGCAAACAACAAATTTTGGACAGGGTGTGGAGAAAAGGTAACCCTCTCACACTATTGGTGAGAATATAAATTGTCATTTCTGATCTAAAAGAACCATAGCATAGAACATCATGAAAGCAAATAATTATTGGCATAACCTAAAAAAATAGATTTTCAATCTATAAGTTACATTGTAACTGGGGATATAAAATGTGTAAAGCTGTCATCACTGAGGCCAGTGATAACCTTTTCAAAATTTATTAACAGGATTCTGATTGAAAATTACAAATAATTAAATTAATAATTTCACCTTTTACTTAATTTTAAGAATAAACCTTTAATAAAATCAGTATGCATTCTAATTGTTTATTTACACAATATTAATATTCAGACAGAAGGATCACTAAAGCACAGTTAATTAAATATAAATTAATGTGGTGGAATATTTAATTATCTTTTCTACACCTCACGACTAATGATTATGTAAATGTCTTCCATTTAATCTTGTTGCCGGGAAATTAACTTAATGGCCTTCAACAAATGAACATTTTGTATGCATTACAGGACACTTTATCTAAAATTTAACAGCATGGTATTAGTTTCAGATAATACCATGATTACACAATTTAAAATGCAAATGTATACAATACTTTTGCTCCTCCCCCAACCTTTTTTACAAAGGAGACTAAAATTGTTCAAGTGTCACTCAGTAATCCTGGTTTGGACCTGTGAAAGATTTCCTTGCTTATCACTGAGGAAGCCAGCACCTTTTTTAAAGGAAATGATTCCAAAGAAAAAAGGCAAGTCCCTTTTCAGTGGACAGTTAAATCAATGATTTCACATGATGCCACATTTAAAAGTAAATTACTTTGGATGTCAGAGGACGGCAGGTCCATCGGCATTCTGAGTGGTTTCTCCAAGTTTGGGGGATTTTCTGAGGTGCCAGCACTTTGGGATATGTTAACAAAACCTTGGGACTTGTAACCCTCTCATGGAATTGAAGCCCAGGACTAATTACAAGTCTCATTAGATATCACTGAAAATGTGAGAGACAGAGATTTAATTTCTCAGAGAGAGTGGTCCTTGTCTTGAACAATTTCAATGAATAGACATCCCATATATAAACGAATAGAAATGATCTGTCCTGCACTGTGTGGGAGATCCCGCATAGGAGAATGCTAGACAGAGGAACAGCCAGGCATTTCTCATTTCACTGACTGTAGTAGGTGTTGTTGCTACTCCCTACATAATTCCTGTTCTTATCACTTCAGAGATTACCAGCCAACTGACAATATCAGCATCTTATTTCCCGAGGTTTTTTTCCTTTATTTTTTCCCACCAGAGGCCACTTTGCTGCCTACCTGGCAGATAGAGTTACAAGGTCTGGGACTGTAACAGCAGCCTTCAATCAGTGATTAGACTTGGTATATTAATGACCCAGCTACCTCGCTTATCCCATGGGTGAAAGTTTTGAAGCATATGTTTTGAGTTTCTTATTTGAATGGAGTTCTAGTGCAAAGTGGCGTGATAATGCACCCCTTATTGTGTCTCCTCTGCTTCATTACCCAATTCCCTTACCGGTATTTATTTCACTTCTCAAAAAAACAAATTTCTATGCATTTATGTCAAGGCTATATATTATTACCCTGCTTATTAAACTTCTATGCAGAGTACATCATACAAAATGTTGGGCTGGATGAGGCACAAGCTGGAATCAAGATTGCCAAGAGAAACATCAATAACCTCAGAGATGCAGATAACACCATCATTAAAGCAGAAAGCAAAGAGGAAATAAAGAGCCTCTTGAATGGCATTGAAACATGTATACGATCATGTAAGAAATGAATCGCCAGTCTAGGTTCGATACAGGATACAGGATGCTTGGGGCTGGTGCACTGGGATGACCCAGAGAGATGACATGGGGAGAGAGGTGGGAGAGGGGTTCAGGATTGGGAACTCATGTACACCCATGGTGGATTCATATCAATGTATGGCAAAACCAATACTGTATTGTAAGGTAAAATAAAAAATAAAAATAAATAAATAAATTTCAAAAAAAAAAAAAGAAAGTGAAAGAGAAGAGTGAAAAAGATGGCTTAAAACTCAATATTCAAAATACAAAGATCATGGCATCTGGTCCCATCACTTCATGGCGAATAGATGGGGAAACAATGGAAACAGTGACAGACTTTATTTTCTTGGGCTCCAAAATCACTGCAGATGGTGACTGCACCTATGAAATTAAAAGTCGCTTCCTCCTTGGAAGAAAAGCTATGACCAACCTAGACAGCATATTAAAAAGCAGAGACATCACTTTGCCACAAAAGGTCAAGGCTATGGTTTTTCCATTAGTCATGTGTGGATGTGAGAGTTGGACCATAAAGAAGGCTGAGTGCCAAATAAGTGATGCTTTTGAACTGTGGTGTTAGGGAAGACTCTTGAAAGTCCCTTGGTCTGAAAAGAGATCAAACCAGTCAATCCTGAATGTTAATTGAAAGGACTGATGTTGAAGCTGAAATTCCAATTGTTTGGCCACCTGATGTGATGTAATGAGTCATTGGAAAAGACCTTGATGCTGGGAAAAACTGAAGGCAGGAGAAGAGGACCGAGGACCAGATGGCTGGATGGCATCACCAACTCAATGGAGGTGAGTCTCAGCAGGCTCCAGGAGATGGTGAAGGACAGGGAAGCCTGGTGCGCTGCAGTTCTTTGGGTCATGAAGAGTCGGACACAACCAAGAGACTGAACAACAACATCTTTACTCAGCCTCTGCTTCTGGAGAAGTCCAAACTAAGACATTGTTTGCTAGTGGGGGAAATCAATTAAGTTAAACATGGGTTTAAGATGGAATTCATGTAAGATCTAGGAATTTCTAAATGTATTTGATCATACTCATTACTCCCTTGCTCAGTCTCTGAAGGGGATGTATAGAAAAAAATAATCAATACCAAGATAGCTAAATAAGATGGTTCATTACTTATCATACATTTTAAGTGCTTTACACATAAGCTCATTCACTTCTCAAAGAAACTCAACAATACAGACTTTACTGTGTGCATACATGCGTGCTCAGCCGCTTCAGTCATGTCTGACTCTTTGTAACCCTATGGACTGTAGTCCATGGGATTCTCCAGGCAAGAATACTGGAGTGGGTTGCTGTGCCCTCCTTCAGGGGGTCTTCCCACCCCAGAGATCAAACCACATCTTTTAGGTCTCCTGCATTGGCAGGTGTATGGGGAGCCCCACATACCACTATAATGCCCCCAACATTCCTTGCTTATAACAATGGCTACTTTATTAAATCTCAGGATTTTTTGAGCTAAGAATCTAGGCAAGCCTAAATTGATTCTGTTGTCCCTCATGACATTCAGAGAAGACACTGGTTATATTAAACTGAAATGTGGGCTCGTTTACTGGGGTGAACTGTTCATCTGGCACTGTTGTAAGAGTGGCTAGAAGGCTGGGAGCACCTTCAGCTGGCCTTTCCAGCATGGTGGTCTCTATAACAGTCTGACATCTTATTGGTAACTCAAAGCTCACAGAGCAAGGATTCCATGAAAAGGAAGCATAAGCTGCCAGTTTCCTAAGACGTGGATCTGGCCATTGGCACTGAATCACTCCTAAAGTGATTCCTGAGTCATTTCCTGGTCAAGGGGATCACTCCTCAGGTTGTTTAAGGGGAAGGGGAGAGAATTTGTAAACATCTTTAATCTTGCACATTAAGTTAAGTAGCTCACTGGCATAAATAGTAGAGCCAGATAACCCAGAAAGGCTAACTTCAGCATGCTTAATAACAATAGCCAGAAAGAAAGTAATGTTTGTGGAGTATCATGAGATAATGATTCAAGTTACTAAACTGTATGAAGTAACATTTTTGTTCAGTTTGATAAAAACATAACCACTTTCCCTGGATAAGGGCATGGAAACCCACTATAATATTCTTGCCTGGAGAATCCCCATGGACAGAGAAGCTTGGCAGGCTACAGTCCAGGGGGTCACAAAGAGTTGGACATGACTGAGTGACTAAACACATAACCACTTTCCTAATAAATTCAAAAATAAATAAATTTATAAATATAACCTGTTTAGTATATAATGGTTTAATTTAAAATTGAAGAGCTTATACCAAATTGATTTATCAGACATATGATAAGTGATCAATGGTCAATACAAATACACACACTAATAAAAGCAGCATTCAATAAGAGTATATGCACATTGGGAAAATACATTTTAAAAGTCTGGCTTAAGACCTCAATTATTTCTAGCACGAAAATTCTGCAAAGTTTATATTCTTTTGTGATAATCAATCTCAGAATGATTAAATGAAATGCCCAAGTCAGAGGGTCAGATTATCTACACTGACCCATATGGATTTCAAGCCTGTGTTATCTCACTTAAAATATTGTTTTTCAGATGAGCAGATCACTGATCAAATCTTCCCATGTTTATAGATTTTTAAACAAACTAAAAGCTATCAAAATGGCGAAAAATCTTACAGATCTGTTACAAACCCAGTAATGCTTTGTTTTAGGTATTTATTTTTCATCATTTATACCATTTTTTAGTATTATTACTATGGCTTCACTAACATTAGATACTCTTTGTCAGTATCTCTGCAGATAAACATATATGGTTCAATTACTTTAAAAAAAGAGAGAGACGGGGTAGAAATAGAACTAGAGATTCACTGGGTTCACTTCAAATCTCACAATTCTCATTATTCAAGTCTTGCATCAGTACAGAATTTAGTGAAGGACTGTGCCTTACAAGGGCTTCCTTGGTGGCAAGAGTGATAAAGAATCTGCCTACCAATATAGGAGATTTAAAAGACATGGTTTTGATCCCTGGGTTGGGAAGATCCCCTGGAGTAGAAAACAGCAACCCACTCCAATATTCTTGCCTGGAAAATTCCATGGACAGAGGAGCCTGGTGGGCAATAGTCCATGGAGTTGCAAAGGTTAGGACATGATTGAGCATGCATAAGCTGCCTTCCAATGTATTTAACATTATCAGTCATACGCAATGGGAGGGCAGTTCTCTTAAGTATTTACATCTTACTAATGATGAACATAATGTTATATTAAATGAATGATATCTTCAAAGCATTTTAAAGAAACTTCAAAGTCTTTAATATTTTGTCAAAAGAAATACAGTTTTACTAATTGAGTTGGTGGGATTTATATATGTTACACAATGAATCTCAGCCAATCATTATTAATCACTGATCACAATTAATATAGTTCTTCACCTCCATTTCTCATAAAAAATAGAAAAATTTTAGTATTTATAATGACAAACCCTATTTTGCTATTTTCATCTGCAAAAACAAATGACTTTTCGACATATTCCAGAAAATCAACCTAGAATGTATCCTATACAAGAACTTAGGTTTCCCTAGTAGCTCAGCTGGTAAAGAATCCTGCAATGCAAGAGACCTCAGTTCGATTCCTTGATCAGGAAGATTCCCTGGAGAAGGGTTAGGCTACCTACTCCAGTATTCATGGGCTCCTGTGGTGGCTAAGATGGTAAAGAATCCCCTTGCAACGCAGAAGACCGGGGCTCTATCCCTGGGATCTCTGGGTTGAGAAGATCCCCTGGCATAGCAATCCACCCCAGTATTCTTGCCGGGAGAATCCCCATGGACAGAGGAGCCTGGCGGGCTACAGGCCATGAGATCACAAAGAGTCTGACACTACTGAGCGACTAAGCACAGCACAGTATAAACAAGAACTTAAATTAGGCTTTATAGGAAATTGGGTAATATATTTTTCTTTATTCAGCCTAACTCCTGGCCAGGAAAGTTGGAGAAGATGCTGGATTTCCTCAGCAGTCTCATGTTCCACTTTCTATCTTTGGGGAAAATGCAGTGTAAATAGAACAGCCCTGACCCTGTCCTCTTTGTAGACCATGGTTAAGACTTTGGAACCAGGGCGGAGAAAGTACTGGAAGGTGGTACTCTTGCTACCTCTTTCCTCTGCAGGAACTGGGGGAAAAAATGGTTCTATATATGCACACTTTAAAAATTTTATGTGAAGGTGTTCAGAAAAAACAGATTCTAATTCTAACACAGTTTAAGACTTGATCAAACTATGATCTACAGTTGAGCAGAAGAGAGGAAGAAGGAAAAGAAAGACTGATGGAGGTTAATCCTTAGGAACCACTCAGTCACATGTTATAAGATTCAGTACCGATTGAATATTCAGCCACGAGTTACTAAAATAGGATCACAGGAGGCAGAGCGGGAAATAGAGACATATAAGCACCAATTCCACCATGATCTAGGAATAATTCATTTTTTTCAGATATTGACATCAGGTTAATATCTCTTTAGTTTGCATGATTTTAACTAACACAGGCTCCTTGGTGCCAGGTAATAATTGTCACAGTATTACCAACTCATCTTAAGAGAAAAAATGTTTTCTTCCTGTTTGAGTCTCAGCCTGTACTAGAGAATGTTACAAATAGGAAAGGTTTCTAAAAGGCTGTTGAGGACCCAAATCCAGTCTCAATTCTACAGGTAATAATAACTGTATATGTTGAGAAGTTACAACAGAAGCATCACATAAATTCAGACTTAATTCCTAATAACTATGCAAAGGCTCATCATTTCGCTAAAGACCGAAGGAAACGCTAAAATCTATAAAAATCTGTTGCACAAACTGGAACCTCTGGGTTCCTCTTGTCTGAGCTGGAAAGTAAATGTAAAACTCCTATATTCTGCATTCTTGAAGCTGGGCAAAGCAGTAGGGGTTTCAATTAAAAACCACAGGAATGGAAAGGAATATGTCAATAAAACCACAGACCTGTAAGGACGGTGTACTAGTTTGCAAACAAACACAGCAAGCCTTCTTGGAGTATGAGTCTATTACTGTATATTTAAACTGAGTGTGTGATGGTGGAGGTAACTGTCTCAGCGTGGTTTTCTCTCATTTCATATACAGGGAAATTCAGACTTGCATCCTTGGTTCCTTGTAGCAAAAGCAATGAGGAAATAGCTTAACTGGAGAATGCATCACCGAGGTGGGAAAAGCTGAAATGATACTAAATCTGCCTTTTAAGTAGGAAGATCATTAAAGTTAGAGAATTTCAAGGCTGAACCAACATGCAGTCGGTAATCGTGGAAAATTAGTTTTTCAAATATAGACATCAGGTTAACATTCATTTAAATGACATGGTTTTCACTATAAGGTTTCTGCAAACAGTGTCTGACATTAGACTGTATTTGTTGAGTAATCAATTGGTTATAGAGGAGTATAATCAGTACATAAAATACTACATATTTTACAAGGATTAAATCAGAATAAAAGCAGTCAAGTTGAACAGAGCACAGGCAAAGTGTTTAATTTATAATTCATGGTACGTAGCTGTGTTTTTTTAAAAGATGTAATATATTACAAATTTTTAAGAGAAGATAGCTATGTGGGAAAAATTGGACAGTTTAGTTGGTTTATTAATTAGGCTAAATGTTGCTTAACTTTGCTACCAGTTAATAACTGGTTTTAAATATATTGGCTTCTCATTATGCTTGAACAGTTCATGAAATTAATCTTATTGACTGCCTAGTGCATTCAGAGACTATTTGAAGCCCAAAGAAAAATCCATGATATTTTTAGGTAAGAACTATCTCAGCTGACACTCACAAAGAAAGCTTTATTTTTCTTTCTACAGCAAACATGTTTATTTTATCCATATTGAAAAATAATAGAAATAAAAGTCAGATTTGTTTATTTGCCAGCATTTTGATGCTTACCATACTGCACAATCTAATGAAACATGGTGGTAGACACAGAACTTATTGTGGGGATTATTTTACAGAGGGTTTTGTTCCTGAGTAAAAGATAAAAGACTGGGGATAAAAGTGAACATGCTTTACTTTCTGAGCTTCCTATATATTGTAAAGAATATATAGTACTGTGCTTCAGGAAATTCAAAGACTGTGAGAAGTCTTGTACTTCCTAAACAATTTATTTTTATGAATTATAAACTTCCGAGTTTGATAAAGACTTAATTCTAAATCTCTTATCTTATTAGTCAGTTGTGGGGTCTTCTGCATAATATAATTATAGTAAAGTCACTCAGTCGTGTCCGACTCTTTGCGACCCCATGAACTGTAGCCTACCAGGCTCCTCTGTCCACGGGATTTTCCAGGCAAGAATACTGGAGTGGGTTGCCATTTCCTTCTCCAGGATATCTTCCCGACCCAGGGATTGAACCCAGGTCTCCTGCATTGTAAGTAGATGCTTTATCGTCTGAGCCTCCAGGGAAGTAATATAATGATATGGCACAATAATTATGGGCTATGCTATTTTGAAGTAAAAAAAAAAACAATAAACATAAATTTTTAAATGGATCAGAGCATCCTTCTATTTGAAAATATAATCTTAGCAATTAAAAACAGAATGTAGTTCAAGTTTTATCATAATCTATTACTCCCTGCTATGTCGCCCAGGTTTATTCAGTCCAGTCTCTGACACATAGTAGATCTGAATAAATAGTGGTTGGGTAGATAAATAAAAGAATTAACAAATCAGGTAGAGATAGATCTAAAAGCTAGAGTTTCTAAACTGCTTTCCACTGCTTCTTTTTTAAAGGATATCTGTTGCATCATAAAAATGATGTAAAATGCCTTCCTCCCTTAGGCATTACAATTTTGAGATCACATCACAGCCAAGTTAATATTTTCATGAAAAGCATCACATTAGAAATGGACACCATGAAAAATCAATATCCATATTTTTGTTGGATGAAAAGTAATACAGAAAACACAAAAATCAGTATTTGATCTTAAGAATCATAAAATTTCTGTAAGGATCTATACTTGTTGCAAATTATTTTAAAAAGAACAATTATGATTAGCCCTTATTCTTAATCTACTGTGATATATTATTATATTTGGGATAAAATACCAAATATTAAATACTGAAATTCCCCAAATGCTGCTTAGTTAAATGGAAGCATATAATAGATTATTAAAAATCAGTTAACACAAAGCATACTGGAGTAGCTGTAGTTATTTACCTGATTTAATGTGTATACAAATTAAAAGGTTAAAGTCAATAATAAGCTGAAAAAGCTAAACAAATTAAGACATAATGCATTTATCATTTGCTAAATGGTTTGACATTTATTTAAAATAAGAAACCTGCTAAATCATTTCTCAAGATAAAAAAGGTCAACTTTATGTATTAAAATGTATGTCAATTAAAATTTTTAAATGTTTTCAAGCTCCTGATATAAATACTGTGAGGATACAAACATTAATAATATATTAATACTTAATAATAATAAACTGGCTATAGTTGAGCTGCTGCTATGATTCAGTAAAGTTAAACCATTTTTAACACCTACCTGCTTCATCTCACACTAACTGCCAAATTATCTATTTTAATTTCAATACAGACAACAATGGGCTTCACAAGTGGTGCTCTTGGTAAAAACACATGACTGCCAATGGAGGAGATGTAAGAGACGCAGGTTCAATCCCTGGATCAGGAAGATCCCCTGGACGAGGGTGTGGCAACCCACCCTAGTATTCTTGCCTGTAGAATCCCATGAAGAGAGGAGCCTGGCAGGATACAGTCCATGGGGTCACACAGAGTCAGACACAACTGAAGCAATTTAGCAGACACACACTCACAGCCAGCAATAACGGATGTTATGGGGCCAAGGACATGTACCTATAAGGACACGCACCTTGACTTATAGATACTCATTTATCCATAAGTCAAAATCTGTTTGAACCCAAGGTTCATACTTTTTCTTTAAACCGAAATTGAGTATATGTGAAAACTTGCATTCATGCACACACATAAATATATACACACACAAAGTAACTCATAAAACAAAAAAATCTATAGAAATCAACTATTTTCCATCACCTCCGAACTTATAGATAACAGTTAATATTTGGTAGTATTTTCTTCCAATATTACTCTTTATGTATATTTACAGTATTGTATATTTATACCTAAATGACAAGGAGGCATTCAAAAATAAATCAAGGTTATATGAATTTTAAAAGTCATTAAGTGAAAGTGAAGTCGCTCAGTTGTGTCCGACTCTTTGCGACCCCATCAACTGTAGTCTACCAGGCTCCTCTGTCCATGGGATTTTCCAGGCAATAGTCCTGGAGTGGATTGCCATTTCCTTCTCCTTTAAAAGTCATTAAATATATTTAAATATTGCTTAAAGAATCTCAAGCATTGAATTTATCAAAATATTCATTTTCTCAATTAATAGTTACTTAAACTACTGTTAAGCTTCCCTCGTGCCTCAGACAGTAAGGAATCCTCCTGCAATGCAGGAGACCTGGGTTGGATCACTACATCAGGAAGGTCCCCTGGGGAAGGGAATGACTACTCACTCCAGTGTTCTTGCCTGGAGATCCCATGGACAGAGGAGCCTGGTGGGCTACAGTTCATGGGGTCACAAAAAGTGGGACGTGACTGAGGGACCAACACTTTCACTCTCAAATTATTGTTAATCACAGTTACAAATAAAGATATTACATATTATTTTTAACCATTTCTCTCATTATTGAATTCCTCAAAGTTGGATTCCTGTAAAAAAAAAAAAAGTGCACTGACATTTTTAGAGCTCTTGATGAAGAAGGGATATAATTTTTATAGCAATTGGTATGGATGTGAATTATTTGAATGATGGATGTTTATTAAGAGATAACTATTTTGCTTAAAATCTATCAGAATATAAGGTCAAAGCTTAGCTGTGTTTAAAACTTTTATTAAGACATGTGCATGCTGCTAAGTCACTTCAGTTGTGTCTGACTCTGTGCAACCCCATGGACTGTAGTCTGCCTGGCTCCTCTGTTCATGGGATTCTTCAGGCAAGAATACTGGAGTGGGTTGCCATACCCTTCTCCAGGGGGTCTTCCCAACCCAGGGATCAAACACTCATCTCTTATGTCTCCTCATTGGCAGGCAGGTTCTTTACCACCAGTGCCACCTGGGAAGACATAGGGAGTTCAATAAAACACTCAAACTTTGTACTTTTTGAGCAGTGTGTTTTTGGATTGTCTTGAACTTTTTGAGTAGCACTTTTCATTTTTTGTACTGTTACTCAAGCTGACTTGGATTTAAGATTTATATTGTTAGGCCAAAAAAAGAAAAAAAAATCCTGAAACAATTTTAGTACAATTCAGTTGGAAAATGTGAAATCACAAAAAACAAATTAGTCAAGCTTAATTTACCAACCATGTTCACATTAGGTACCAGACCTAAAAAAATTCTGTTTGAGAAACTGTGTGCCCATCATATCCAGCATTCATAGGAGACCCCTGAGGCCCACGGGACATTCATTACCAGCAACCCATTCACAGCCTAGTGATCACTCCCCTGCCAGCTGGCTGGACACATGGATGAATAAGGAAATGGTTTTCGTGACTGCCAGAGGAGCAGTGAGTTGGCAGCGAGCCAAGCCATCTTCGTTAGCCAGCTGGCACCTGGGAACTCCTTAACTCTCAGTGGGTTAGCCATGCACACACTACGTCCAAGGCATGCAGAGTTCACTGCCAGGAAGCCAACATGTGGAAAGGCAGTCTCCCAAAGAATCAGGGAGCACTCCCTTCATGAATAACTGCCTCATTCACAGATTTAGGCACCTCAGAAAATGCTGAAACCAGAAAAACAGGCATCGCTCCTGAGGTTCGTGTGCCTATTATACTGACTGATTTATTTGTTGACCTTCAGAAAATGCTTTTTTTTTTTTTTTTTTTCAAGACGTTCAGTAGAATCCTTACCAAGTGGTGGACTGCTTGAGTCGATTTGTTTTGAACAGCCACTTTTCATGATTGGAGTCCTGATGCATTAAAAGCACCTCTATTCATTCCCAGCAGGGTCCTGGTTTGGATGATATGGATATAGCCACTCGACTACTTACAAAATACCTAAACTGAGTTTTGGGCCAAACTAACTAAAAGGACCAAACTGCTGATTCTCAATAAGAGAACAAGTGAGATGACAACCCTATATATTTTTAATATTTGAGGGGTCTATTATAAAAATTTCAGATTTTTATAAGATTTATAAGTCTTATAAAAGTTTATGTGTATAAAATAATATATTATGAACCTCTACATACCCATCACCCAACTTCAACAACTCTCAACATTTTTCTTTCTTATTCTCAACTTTATATGTACCTAAACAAAACATGACTTCCTTGAATTCTCACTCTATCACAATGTTAAGGAAGTATTCACTGAAGTTCTCAGGTGGTGCAGTGGTAAAGTATCTGTATGCCAATGCAGGGACACAGCTTTTATCCCTGGGTCAGGAAAAATACCTAGAAAATGAAATGGCAACCCACTCCAGTATTCTTGCCTGGGAAATCCCAAGGACAGAGTCTGGTGGCTACAGTTCATGGAGTTGCAGTCAGACATGACTGAGCAACAGAACGCGCGCACACACACACACACACACACACACACACACACACATGCAAAACTAGCCCTGGAGATTGTTTCAAGGGAGTCCAAGAGAAAGAAAAGAGTTGTACATCAACCCCCCAGTTTTCATAACAAATGTTAATACTACTGCAAAATCTCTACCAGGCTGAAGAAATTATTTTTGCATGTGTTTGAACACAATAGGATAGCCAGCTAGCTAGATAACAGACACATAGTAGATGATGGGTATTAGTTCAGTTCAGTTCAGTCACTCAGTCATGTCTGACTCTTTGCGACCCCATGAATCACAGCACACCAGGCCTCCCTGTCCATCACCAACTCCCGGAGTTTTCTCAAACTCACGTCCATCGAGTCAGTGATGCCATCCAGACATCTCATCCTCTGTCGTCCCCTTCTCCTCCTGCCCCCAATCCCTCCCAGTATCAGAGTCTTTTCCAATGAGTCAACTCTTCCCATGAGGTGGCCAAAGTACTGGAGTTTCAGCTTTAGCTGAATCCCAGGGCTGATCTCCTTCAGAATGGACTGGTTGGATCTCCTTGCAGTCCAAGGGACTCTCAAGAGTCTTCTCCAACACCACAGCTCAAAAGCATCAATTCTTTGGTGCTCAGCCTTCTTCACAGTCCAACTCTCATATCCATACATGACCACTGGAAAAACCATAGTCTTGACTAGACGGACCTTTGTTGGCAAAGTAATGTCTCTGCTTTTCAATATGCTATTTAGGTTGGTCATTACTTTCCTTACAAGGAGTAAAGTTGGTCATAACTTTCCTTCCAAAGCATCTTTTTTGGGCTCCAAAATCACTGCAGATGGTGACTGCAGCCATGAAATTAAAAGACGCTTAATCCTTGGAAGGAAAGTCTGTTCCTAGGCTTAGTTGTATTTGACACCTACTTGTGGCTCAGATGGTAAAGAATCTGCTGCAATGCAGGAGACCTGGGTCCAATCCCTGGGTTGGGAAGATCCCCTGGAGAAGGGAATGGCTACCCACTCCAGTATTCTTGCCTGGGAAATCCCATGGACAGAGGAGCCTAGCAGGCTACAGTCCATGGGGTCACAAAGAATCAGACACAACTGAGCAGCTAAGAGTTTAACTTTCATAAGTACCATGGATAAGTGCTTTGCTCTTGTTTTCACAGTCCTAGCTCCAAAAGACTATTCATGAAACAATTTTGATTAGATGGACTGCTTTTTCCAAAAAACTAACAAATGAAACACAAAAGCATGCACTGTGGATATGAGTTAACAAGAGATTTTTCTTAGTTCTCATGGATTCTGCATTTTCCTCCTCTCTCTGGAGATCCTCACTTCTTAGACAACAGAGTCAGCCTCGTCTCTCAGTGGCCAACACTCACCACAGTATCTTTAGCCTTGATGATGCCACAGAAACAGACTATATTCCTCCTGGTTCTGTTCAATGGTCATTTTGTTTGGCCCCTGTTAACTTCTACCCATTTGGTCACCAGCCCCCATTCTTCCTTTTGCCCCAAGACCTGGACTACTTGAGTGTCTCATACAAGGGTATTTTCACACCAGGACCTTTGCCTTTGTAGTTTTCTCTGCCAGGAAGAGAGAATTGATATTCATATAGTTTGCTCTCTCATGCCCTGCTGGAGTCAGCTGAAACGTTGTTTTGTCAGTGAATGTTTCCTGACCATGCTGGAGAAAACAGCAATCACCATTTGCCTAATCACCCTTACCTCACTGAAGCTTTTTCCTTTCAATTGTTATTGCAATATGATACATGTTTTTTTTTTTCCTTTTTAAAAGAAATGATCTTCCTACACTATATTCTATAAGGAAGGGGATTTTGTTTGTTTTAGTCACTGCTGAGCCTTTGACATATAAAACAGTGCTTGGTACAATGTAGATGTGCTCACTGAACAAACAAACCGATGAATGAGAGAGACCATGTCAACCCTAGACAGTACCATGCTTTTTCTTAGAGCATTACAACATCCAAGGGTCAGTGTTAGGGAGAACATTGGTAGCAACTTGGTAGAAAGTAAAGAGTTTCTGGGGCCTCCCTGTTGGCTCAGATGGTAAAGAATCTGCCTGCAATGCAGAAGACCTGGGTTTGATCCCTGAGTCAGGAAGATCCCCTGGAGAAAGGAAAGCATTCTTGCCTGGAGAATTCCATGTTGGTATTTTAAAATGACATGGACTCATGGACTCCCCTGGTGGTCCAGTGGCTAAACTCGCTCCCAATGCAACATGCCTGGGTTCAATCCTTGATCAGAGAACTAGATCCCACATGCCTCAAATAAGAACCCCCAGGCCACAACAAAAGATCCATGCTGCTACTAAGACCCAGTGCAGCACCCCCATGGATTCACAGCTGTCCTTTGCATTTGGGCTTGCCATGATTAATTAAATGTCCCACCAGGGAATGGGAAACCTTGTTGTCAACCTGTTTCCATATCTGCAAAAGAAGTTAGGCTTAGGAACTACTACAAAATTATAAAAGCTATACCAACACTTTGATTGTTAAAATAATGTCACCAGTTAATCTGTTACTGTATGTGGAGTAGAATAATAAACCTTCCTTCAGGTTGGACTGTCAAAGTACAGTTCTGCAGAATGCCTCCTTGATGAAGAATATAGCTCTACTCCTTAGATTAAATTGGAAAAGTGACAATTATACATTTCATGCATTCCAGATTTCATAGGACAGTTTCATCATAATATCCACTTACAAAACTGTGTAGAGTGTGGTGGTGTTAAACAGCGCATATTTTTAATTTAAAATCCATTAGCATTCCACATAATTAATTAGAATTTTACACTCCAGTGATTTTTGGTTCCCTACAGAAAATTGAGCACACAGAATATAATTTGATTTAATTTTTGGTTTAGGTTTAATCTACCTTAAACATTTTTTTTAAATATCTCAGGGGAAATTTTAACTACTTAAAATTTTGTATTTTTTCTTTAGTAAACTCAGCATTCTATTTTAATATTCTTGGTTGAAGGGGATAGAAAAAAAGCTTAGAAAAGTGTAGGTCGGGCAAAAATACTTAATACAAGCATTTAGAATCCAAAATACAGAGTCCATAGCCTTGCTGTGGTGATATACTTGGGAGAAAAGAAGAGAGGTTGTGAAATTTTGCCGGTCAATTTCAGACCCTTCTTTTCTTATGAGAATTATGGAACTGTACTTCCACATAGGTCTTTTAAAGTTTCAGTCTATGTCACTAAAATGATATCTCACAAAGGTATCATGCTTATCCGACATTCTTATAGCACATTTATTGCAGCTCAGGAGGCCAAGAACTGGCTCGTAATTCCATTTCATTACAACTTTCAAGGGCCAGTTCTTTGGGTAGGTTTCCTGTTGGATTATTCATAACCATAGAATTAAATCACAAGGTTGGAGGGCCTTGGCTTAACTTCAAACTGCTTTGCAATGATTATAATAAATATCAAGTCTTTATAATTCCTTGATTGTTCCAGTTTAGTGGAGTTATCAATCAAATTTTCTGGACAACATTGTCTTTTTATTCTGTTCCCTTTCATTTCTTTCTCTCCTTTAACTTTATCCTATGCCCTATCACCTCAGAGGCTGACACATTCATATGGTATTTCCTAGAAATGCAAGCATACCTTTTTATTATTCAACTGGATAAGGTTTTTCAAACTTCTTGCATTATTGTTACACTGACTAGCCTTTCAAATGTTTAGACTGAGTAAAATCATTTAGCATTTACTAGAAATAATTATAATATTGTGACATATTTTCTACACATGACTATAGCTCAATTCAGAACAGTGGTAATGAAAAGATATGAAATAAAACACACATATACACACAAGTACATACACACATACAAATGTAAAACATATAGACCTAAGTAAGTCTACAAATAACAAGCTTTGGAAAAAACAACTAAATACAAAGGACATATTGTTTCTTCTGTTGTAATACCAGAGTTTGGGATACTATATTTCCTTTTAAAATATGTTAAAAATAGTACAAAGTAGGGGACGCAGTGATTTTTTAGGTTTTCAAATCTTGGGGGACAAAATAAGATGCCATTTAGCCTCCAGATTCAAATTTAAATGAGATACTTTCCAGATGAGGAAATTTTCACAGAATTTAAACTAATTTTGTCTATAGGTAGAATTTAAATATTTAAATCATTTATATGCATATAATTTTAATCTAGACGGTGGATTCAGGCTTATTTTTTCTTTTTAGAAATGTGCATTAAACTATAAGGGTAAGTCTGGTTCAATTTCAATCACAAATTTTTTCAGTATTAAGATTCTGCCTATAAAAATATTACAAAACACAAGTTAATTAAAATTAGACAGACAAGACCAGGTAACTATATGAAAAAATGTTATTCATTGGTTTCATGTCATAATGTGAATATGCTAATATCTATGGAAATAATTGACACTGAAGGAACAAACATGAACATGTTTAATGAGGTTATTGATTTTTCCCTCATAAATGTTCTTATACACTTTATATTGTAAGCATCTCACTAATGATGTATGTCTTTTCATTAGAGTTGGCATAATAAAAATGACAATTTTTAATGCATCTGTTAGTGATTTTTAATATTGAAAAATTAATAAAGCAAATTTAATTTCATTGCTGAGTCTATTATTAGCATTACATGTATTAGCAGGCAAATTTACCAATATGGACATTTATATCAGGTAACTTGGTTAAGAAAACTAGGATAATGTTAAATCCCTATTGGCGTGGTCAGGAGGAGAATAAAACAGCTCCTCAGAAAATAAACCAAAGCCCACAGTCGGAGAGTTGTTGTAATCCTATAGGGCTCATTTCTTCTTTGATATAGAGCACTCATGACAGCTGTACAAAGGTCAGCTTGCTTAGCAGCTTCCCCATTGGCTTCAAATGAATTGGACTACTTTGGATTGGCTGAGAAGCCCTCAACAGGCTTCTGCTGGACAATGACTGTAGAAAGGGAATTCTTATTTCTTAAAACACCCATTGTAGTACGCTGTTTATTTAAGGCCTCTTCTTTCTGGAAAATAGGGCTTACTCTGGAGCAGAAAAAAGCAGCCCATTCCAGTATTCTTGCCTGGAAAATTCTATGAAGAGAGAAACCTGGCGGGCTCCACGGGGTCGCAGAATGGGACACGACTGAGCACGCATGCACGCTCGTGTTCATCTGTTCCACAGACAAGAAAACCAAGTGCCAGAGAGGTTAGGAAGCATTCCATCAACAGAGCTCTGATCCTAAAACAGCTGGGTCTCCTTCCAGCATGCCTGGTCTTTCTAACTTGAGAAGCCTTGCTTTATGTAAACTGGAGTTGAGCAAAATGACAGATGTTTTAAGATTCTGAACGAGATGAATTGGTCATTTTATGAAAGAAAATGTTAAGCTCAGAAAACTGTCCTCTTGTGATTAAATCTCCTTCCGATTTTATTTTGCACCAACTCATTCAAAGACATTTTTTAAGTGGCTGTCAGGTAAGGTCTGCATCTTTTTCCTTCCTCTACACAACATGTGATAAGAGTTATCACTCCTGGTCTGTCACTGTAACTATTCTATCTCTAGAAAAGCATTTTCTTTAAATAGATGATTTGTCACCAGTTTTTCAACTTTCCACACATATAGGCAGAGGATCTGAGAGAAGGCAAGTCGAAGAAACAAAACTATTTAGGGTAGTGAAATCTTTCAAAAGCTAGCAAGTTTATCAGAGGCACATTAATATTTAACATATTCCTAACGTAAATATTTTTGAAGAGAAGATTGAAAAAACACAAAACCAGCAACAAGAAGAAAAATCTTCATCAGTAATATTACATTTTATCTTATAATGTTAAACCAATTACCTAAATATTCTCAATCTTTATTGATCTCTGATTCAGGTCACTCACGTATTCATTTGATTTGTGCATTAAATAAATGTTCAAATGAACTAAACAAACGTGTGATGCAGAAAGGGGGTTCGAAATTGCCCAAACCTTAAAAGAGCATTGAAATACATCTCTGGACTGACAGTCCTTGTAGCCTATAACTGGCTCAAAGCAAATGAAACAAAAACAAATGCACAAAACAAAGCCTACATGACTTAAATTATGGCTCCATAACTCATTATCTGATGACCCTGGGAAGGTACTTTGTCACACAAATTCATATGAAGAAGCCACTTATGTTATTTAAACAAATAGAGGGCCACATATATTTTAAAAATAATTTTACAGGTCAGCTATTAGAGAAAGAAAACCCAGAGAAAGCAAAGAAACGATGCATAATTTTTTAAAAAGTTAAAAGAACATTAAAAAACAAAAAACTGAATGTAACTAAAACCAGATATATGCCATGTCAATATTTAAAGGGTGAGAATAACTACAAAAGCTTTCAGGTTGGACACAATGGTAAATCAAAACCAGAAAAATTAAAGGGGATAAAATCAAACAAAAAGAAAGTAGGTTCTTGTTGGTTATCCCATCTTAAATATGTATATGTAGAACTGAATCACTTTGCCGCCTGAAACACAGCAAGGTTAATCAACTCTATTCCAATATAAAATTTTAGAAAAAAATTTTAAAGGGAAGTACAACTTCACTTTCACTTTTACTTTTCACTTTCATGCATTGGAGAAGGAAATGGCAACCCAATCTAGTGTTCCTGTCTGGAGAATCCCAGGGACAGGGCAGCCTGGTAGGATGCCATCTATGGGGTCGCACAGAGTCAGACATGACTGAAGCAACTTAGCAGCAGCAGGACACTAACCAAAATAGAATTCAGGTCAAAGGCGAGAAAATAAGTTAGACTAAGGAAAGCAATTTATACTGGTGAGAGTACAGTCTGCATAAGATCAGTTCAGTTCAGTCGCACAGTCGTGTCCGACTATTTGCGACCCCATGAATTACAGCACACCAGGCCTCCCTGTCCATCACCAACTCCCGGAGTTCACTCAGACTCACGTCCATTGAGTCAGTGATGCCATCCAGCCATCTCATCCTCAGTCGTCCCCTTCTTCTCCTGCCCCCAATCCCTCCCAGCATCAGAGTCTTTTCCAATGAGTCAACTCTTCACATGAGGTGGCCAAAGTACTGGAGTTTCAGCTTTAGCATCATTCCTTCCAAAGAAATCCCAGGGTTGATCTCCTTCAGAATGGACTGGTTGGATCTCCTTGCAGTCCAAGGGACTCTCAAGAGTCTTCTCCAACACCACAGTTCAAAAGCATCAATTCTTCAGTGCTCAGCCTTCTTCACAGTCCAACTCTCACATCCATACATGACTACTGGAAAAACCATAGCCTTGACTACACGGACCTTAGTTGGCAAAGTAATGTCTCTGCTTTTGAATACGCTATCTAAGTTGGTCATAACTTTTCTTCCAAGGAGTAAGTGTCTTTTAATTTCTTGGCTGCAGTCACCATCTACAGTGATTTTGGAACCCCAGAAAATAAAGTGTGACAGTTTCCACTGTTTCCCCATCTATTTCCCATGCAGAGATGGGACCAGATGCCATGATCTTTGTTTTCTGAATGTTGAGCTTTAAGCCAACTTTTTCACTCTCCTCTTTCACTTTCATCAAGAGGCTTTTTAGTTCTTCTTCACTTTCTGCCATAAGGGTGGTGTCATCTGCGTATCTGAGGTTATTGATATTTCTCCCGGCAATCTTGATTCCAGCTTGTGTTTCTTCCAGTCCAGCGTTTCTCATGATGGACTCTGCATAGAAGTTAAATAAGCAGGGTGATAATATACAGCCTTGACGTACTCCTTTTCCTATTTGGAACCAGTCTGTTGTTCCATGTCCAGTTCTAACTGTTGCTTCCTGGCCTGCATACAGGTTTCTCAAGAGGCAGGTTAGGTGGTCTGGTATTCCCATCTCTTTCAGAATTTTCCACAGTTGATTGTGATCCACACAGTCAAAGGCTTTGGCATAGTCAATAAAGCAGAAATAGATGTCTTTCTGGAACTCTCTTGCTTTTTCCATGATCCAGCGGATGTTGGCAATTTGATCTCTGGTTCCTCTGCCTTTTCTAAAACCAGCTTAAATATCAGGAAGTTCACAGCTCACGTATTGCTGAAGTCTGGCTTGGAGAATTTTGAGCATTACTTTACTAGCATGTGAGATGAGTGCAATTGTGTGGTAGTTTGAGCATTCTTTGGCATTGCCTTTCTTTGGGATTGGAATGAAAAGGACTGACCTTTTCCAGTCCTGTGGCCACTGCTGAGTTTTCCAAACTTGCTGGCATACTGAGTGCGGCACTTTTACAGCATCATCTTTCAGGATTTGAAGTAGCTCACCTGGAATTCCATCACCTCCACTAGCTTTATTCATAGTGATGCTTTTTAAGGCCCACTTGACTTCACATTCCAGGATGTCTGGCTCTAGATGAATGATCACACCATCGTGTATCTGGGTCATGAAGATCCTTTTTGTACAGTTCTTCTGTGTATTCCTGCCATCTCTTCTTAATATCTTCTGCTTCTGTTAGGTCCATACCATTTCTGTCCTTTATCGAGCCCATCTTTGCATGAAATGTTCCCTTGGTATCTCTAATTTTCTTGAAGAGATCTCTAGTCTTTCCAATTCTGTTGTTTTCCTCTATTTATTTGCCTTGATTGCTGAAGAAGGCTTTCTTTTCTCTTCTTGCTATTCTTTGGAACTCTGCATTCAGATACTTTTATCTTTCCTTTTCTCCTTTGCTTTTCACTTCTCTTCTTTTCACAGCTATTTGTAAGGCTTCCCCAGACAGCCATTTTGCTTTTTTGCATTTCTTTTCCATGGGGATGGTCTTGATCCCCGTCTCCTGTACAATGTCACGAACCTCATTCCATAGTTCATCAGGCACTCTATCTATCAGATCTAGGCCCTTAAATATATTTCTCACTTCCACTGTATAATCATAAAGGATTTGATTGAGGTCATACCTGAATGGTCTAGCGTTTTCCCTACTTTCTTCAATTTCAGTCTGAATTTGGTAATAATGAGTTCATGATCTGAGCCACAGTCAGCTCCCGATCTTGTTTTTGTTGACTGTACAGAGCTTCTCCATCTTTGGCTGCAAAGAATATAATCAATCTGATTTCAGTGTTGACCATCTGGTGATGTCCATGTGTAGAGTCTTCTCTTGTGTTGTTGGAAGAGGGTGTTGGCTATGACCAGTGCATTTTCTTGGCAAAACTCTATTAGTCCTTGCCCTGCTTCATTCCATATTCCAAGGCCAAATTTGCCTGTTACTCCAGGTGTTTCTTGACTTCCTACTTTTGCATTCCAATCCCCTATAATGAAAAGGACGTCTTTTTTGGGTGTTAGTTCTAAAAGGTCTTGTAGGTCTTCATAGAACCGTTCAACTTCAGCTTCTTCAGCGTTACTGGTTGGGGCATAGACTTGGATTACTGTGATATAAATGTATAGCAATTATGGATATGCATAAGCCAAATAATGCCACATCAACAGTGATAAAGCAAAAATTGTAAAAGATATCAGAGGGAAATACACATAAGCAACGAGCAGGAAGCTTTAATTCACAGATATTGGACTATGAAATATCAAGTACACAAAATTAATTTAATAAAAGAATACTTTAAAAAATAAAGAGATTTAACTAAAATGTAACTAAACTTTCCTTCCTTGAAAATAAAAGATATACTTCATTATATTATCCCATATGCTCATGGGACAGTCATAAAATTGATGATATATATTATGCCACAAAGAAACTGTCCTCCATCATCAAAACTAGCAGCATAGCATCCTCACATCTCTCTCTGAGTCCTACCATGTCTGCCTCCATCTTTCATTTTAAAGGACACTGTGATTACATTGAACCAAGCTTGATAAACTTCTTCCAAGCATGCATGCTAAGCCGTTTCAGTCATGTCTGACTCTTTTGCAACCCCATGGACTGTAGCCCACCAGGCTCCTCTGTCCATGGGATTCTCCAGACCAGAACACTGGAATGGGTTGCCATGTCATCCTCCATGGGATCTTTCTGACCCAGGGATCAAATCTCCATTTCTTACCTGCACTGGAGGTGCTTTTTTGTTTGTTTGGTTTTTACCACTAGCACTACCTGGGAAGCCCTGATGAACTTACTTTAATATTTTATTAGCAGTCTTAATTTGATCTGCAACATTTATTCTTCCTTGTCAATATGTAACCTAGTACTCACAGGTTCCAGGGGCTAGAACATGGATATTGTTGGAAGGGTGGACAGCATTATTCTGCTCCCTATCACAAAACCTAAACTCCTCTGCAGGAGAACTTTACTAAAATTTTAGAGAGCAAATAATCCCAATATTTCCTGAACTGTTTCAGAGTATAAAAAGAACTAAAACTTTAATTTCTTCTGATAAAGTACAATAACATTGATACCTAACTTGACATAGTAGCCCCCAAAAGATAATTACAAACAAATCTCATTTATTATAATCAAAGCTAACATCTTAAATAATATATTAACAATTAGAATTCAGTAGCAAATCAAAAGAATAATACATCATGACCAAGTGTTGTCTATATTCTTACACAATGAAAAAGTATTTGATACAGAAAACATCTACTTTTTAAAACTTTCCCAAATATTAATATTTTTGTGATAAAACAGATATTAAACCAAAATATAACATTATACTTAACAAGAAAAAAGAATAAGACTGTGAAGTATAAAAATTAGAGAAGAGAAAGTAGTTATCTTATGGTTTATACCTGAAAAATTCAAAAGAATTAACTAAAAAGCACTTACTGATAAAACTCAGTAACACAAGAATGTACAAATTCAATATTTCAGACAGTAGCTTTTCTACAAACACACACAACCAGCTAAAATGTTTAAACTAAATAGCTGAATTTACAAAACATAAAATCTATGAGGATAGATTTAATAAGAAAGGTCTGTAAGAACTACATGGAGAAAAAAGTATCACATGATTATTATGTTTATTTAAAATGTAATTATTTCAACTGTCCCCAAATTATAACTACAATAAAACACTACTCTTCAGTTTTTAAGTTAACAAAAAGAATTAAAATTCTTATGCATCAAAACCACAATGAGATATCACTTCACCCCCACTAGAACTGTTAGAACCAAAAGTCAGATAATGATAAAATTGTTGAATATGTGGAGAAATCAGAATCTTATCACCTCCTGCTAGAGAAATAAAATGCTGCATCTGCTTTGGGAAACCACCTGGTACTTCCTCAAACGATTTAACATAGAATACCATGTGACCCACCAATACTGCTCCTAGTTAAACACCCAAGAGCAACGAAAACACACACACACACAATAAACAAACTTTCACATAAAAGCATTACTCAAAGTAGCCAAAATAAAGAAAGAACCTGAATGTCCACCAAGTGAGGAATGGAGAAACTGTGACACACCCATATGCATGTGCGTGTGCTGAGTCGCTTCAATCGTGTCCAACTCTGCAACCCTATGGACTGTAGCCCACCAGGTTCCTCTGTCCATGGGATTCTCCAGGCAAGAATACTGGAGTGAGTTGCCAAGTCCTCTTCCAGAGGACTTTCCCAACCCAGGAATTGAAAGTCTCCTGCATTGGTAGGCAGGTTCTTTACCATTAGTGCCACTTGGGAAGCCCCACATATCCACATAATGGGATATTACTTAACCTTAAAAAGTAATGGAATACTTATACATGTTACAATATGGATGAACCTTGAAAATGTTTGCTAAAGGAAAAAAGTCAGGTCCCACAAGACCATATATGGTATGATTCCATTTGCATGAAATGTCCAGAATAGGAAAATTTATAGAAACAAAAAGTAGTTTGGTCATTGCTTAGGGCTGTGAAGAGATGAGTAGATAGGGAGGTGATAGCTAAAATGTACAGTGTTTCTTTTTAAGGTGATGAAGGTATTCTAAAATTGACTCTGATGATGGCTATTCATATCCGTGCTTATACTAAAAACCATTGAATTTTACACTTTAAATGGGTGATAGTAATAAAACTGTTTAAAAATTCTTATAAAAATGAACAGGCAGAAATGGCTAAGGGGAGACACTCAAAATGAAAAGCAATAAAGAACTCAAACCACTAATAAAAAAAAAAGAGAGAGAGAGATTCTGATACCACTCATGAACAAAGGATAGACAAATGGAGCACAAGATACAGTGCAAAGTCAAACACCAATGAGGATGGTATAAATGTTATAAGAAGTATATAAGAAGTACACTGCTGCTGCTGCTGCTAAGTCGCTTCAGGGGTGTCCGACTCTGTGTGACCCCATAGACGGCAGCCCACCAGGCTCCCCCGTCCCTGGGACTCTCCAGGCAAGAACACCGCAGTGGGTTGCCATTTCTTTCTCCAATGCATGAAAGTGAAAAGTGAAAGGGAAGTCACTCGGTCGTGTCCAACTCTTCGCAACCCCATGGACTGCAGCCTACCGGGCTCCTCCATCCATGGGATTTTCCAGGCAAGAGTACTGGAGTGGGGTGCCATTGCCTTCTCCAAGAAGTATACTACATCAGTGGAAACACATGGAATATTCAGTACCACCAGTGTCAGCAGGCCCCACATCCAGGTGCCTGATGTGACTGTCTATGGTCTGTTGGGTGGCTCCTCCAGGAAACCTCACAAGTTGGTGTACTTGAACATAGTCTTTTGCAAAGAGGCAGCTTTGGACCAAATATGCAACTCTAGATTCTACTTCTCAATTCCTGTCCCACTTCTGAACTGTAAATAACAAATTCCCATACCCGTTCTTCATCCAGTGGAACTAATGGATTTAGAAGGATGTAAAACTTCCTCCAGGAGATTTTAAGTGACTCATAGAAATCTGGGAGAATTAAGAGGTCAGGGGGCTTGCCCAGGTGGTGCTAATGGTAAAGAAACCACCTGTCAATACAGAAGACATACGAGATGAGGGTTGGATCCCTGGGTCAGGAAGATCCCCTGATGGAAGGCATGGCAACCCACACCAATGTTTTTGCCTGGGGAATCCCATGGACAAAGGAGCCTGGGGTCACAAAGAGTCAGACATGACTTAGAGACTAAACAACAACTACAACCACACATGAAGCAACATTCTTATACAAATTGTGTTTAGCCCAACTCCATCATATCACAGATAAGGAAATTCAGTCGAAGAGAGATTAAGTAATTTAGCCAGGACCAAATAACTAGATAATCTGATGAGAAATCCTAGATGCCTGCCTAAAGCAAATATCCATTTGAAAAATCTCTACTTAGATACTTTGAACTAGACTTTAGGAAGGCAGCTTTCAATTGCAATATAGTGAGAATAGAGGTTATAATTGAAACCACAGAGAAGAAGGTATTCACTAAAAGACAATATAAAGATCAGAACACTGAAGCATGAATTTGCAGGAATGTCCACTGTTGAAATAGAAGAAAAGACAATTTTCCCTTTAACTGCCCATCTCTTCTGACTTTGATGCTATATCCTTCTGTTTTATGAAGAAAGAAAGGAATGGATAATGTTGTAGATGGAATAGAGTTTATTTCTCAACTATCCAAGATGTCACTTTCTCAGATTTCCACTTCAATCCAATCATTTCAGTATCCTACAACATATTTTATATGGGCACTGTTTCTGTGGAATATCTATTGGCATCTCTATCAAATTAACTCTGTTAAGCTCATTTTCAAAATCCCAAGGCTTTGGGAAATTTTGAAGTAAAGCAACCTGTTAATGGGCTTCCCTGGTGGCTCAGAGGTTAAAGCGTCTGCCTGCAATGCAGGAGACCTGGGTTCAATCCCTGGGTCGAGAAGATTCCCTGGAGAAGGAAATGGCAACCCATTCCAGTATTCTTGCCTGGAGAATCTCATGGACGGAAGAGCCTGATGGGTTACAGTCCATGGGGTCTCAAAGAGTCGGACACGACTGAGCGACTTCACTTTCACTTCACCTGTTAATAGGCTACATTTCCTGCTCTTTGAAATTCACTATTGCAGTCTATTTGACCACAAATCCTTTCTATCTCTCAAGATTTGTTTAGAATATCTCTCAAAAATAGAAATGTATACGCATTTCTATGATGGGTAACATCACTCCATCCCTCTTGCCATGCCCCTGAAAACACTAGGGTCCTGGAGTCAATACACATCGTGGAAGTCTCCTTGTTGGGGCCATGGTCTCTCCCTCTATCCATCCTGCTTTGTGCCCAAAGGGTCCTCATTGCCGAGGACTGCATCACCAGGGTTTCTCATCTTCTGGATTCTGTATTCAGTCGGTCAATAGGAGGCACCCTCCAGGAGGGTCAAGGTAAGAGGAGAAAGAGAATAATCCATTTGTTCCTCATTTCCCCCGACATGAGTATTGAATCTTGGCAGCAGCTGAGACACTCCACAACTACTGCTCTGCTAAGCAACGCTGTGACACCCACAGTTTCAGCTCTAACAGGCTCTGCCATCATCATTTTTTCTCCCCTATCTTCTTTCAGCCCTTTGAGCTTCCTGGTGTTACCAGTTGCTGGATTTCTCAATATTCTTTATCCCTTTAATATCTCTACATTTGAACCAACTGCAAAGAATTCTGTTTTATGCTGAAACCCTAATAAATAAAAGTAGGGGTTTTTCCTACAAATTTCAAATATGTGAGCGAAAAAAAAAAAAAAAAACCCAAAGAACATTTATCCTTCCTTTACTTCTCATCTCAAATATGTACTAGTATCATACAACTAATATTAAAATATCAATGCTATATACAACTATAATCATATAATCATACACTTTGGGGATGAATAGTGATTTAATTTTATAGAACAAACTGCAACCCCTTTTCTGGAGAGCATTGATTTTGCTCTCTTTGCATTTGTTCTTGTATTTTTTTATGCAACAGAGCTTAATAAAGGACTTGACGTGACTGCTGATTGTTTCTATGGGACACATGGAAATAGCATTTGTTTTTAATCAATATTACAAATGCTTGCTGAAGGGAGACTCAACCTTTTGCATAAAGTTCTTTCATCAATTTGTCAACAGTATTTAAAAGTTTCTTCAGCTGAGAAGTACCATGAAGTGTTAGAAACAAGGGAGAGAAAGGCCACTTGTAAGCTAACAAGGCAGCTTCTTAATAAGGATAAATTTCTATGATATAATTATTCTGCTGGGTTTCTGCAGGTTCAGTTTTAAATGGTTTAGAGCAGTCAGGGTCTGCCACCATTCCCAGAGGTGTTTCCATGACATACATCCTTTGTTGGATAATTTCCCTTGAAATTCTGCATTAGTTATTAATGATGCATTAGTGTTCACTGCCGTTTGCTATTGTTTCCTTCCTGTGTATACATCCTACACATTTACTCAGGAGAAATTAATGAAAATAAAATGTCACCATTCTCAGCCCATAGAGAACTCAAGCTTGCTGTGTGCCTTCTTTACATAAGGCCTCATGCATGGATTTTTCCTTTCATGCATTCTCACTTATTACCTACAAGGTGATTAACTGCTTAAATATACATTGAAGACTATTGTTAAAATATGCTAGCAATAAAATGAATGAACATTTGTAAAATTTATAGGTTTGATGAGAATCTCCTATAATAGGTTAAGTGTATTATGATCAAGAGCTAGACAAATGGCACAATATATGGAACATATATATATATATATATATATATATATATATACACACACACAGAGGCGATACCCAGCCAGATAGATAGATCAATCTAGATATAACAGTATATATAGACAAGCTACTGGTTGTAGTAGGAAAAACAGCACCAATCTTCTAACACCTCTTTGAAAAGCTGGGTTTGAGTCTGGTATGAGTCAAGGGTGACAACTCTCTCCAGCAGAAAGAATTGCCTCCGCTCTCCTGGCAGAGGGCCAGGCTTAAGCTATCACGCTGCTCACCATGTGCACGTGTGCCTGCTAAGTCTCTTCAGTCGTGCCCTACTCTTTGTGACCCTATGGACTGGAGCCCACCAGGCCCCTCTGTCCATGGGATTCTTCAGGTATAAAGACTGGAGTGGGTTCCTTGCTTTCCTCCAGGGGATCTTTCTGATCCAGGGATTGAACCCACGCCTTTTATGTCTCCTGCATTGGCAGGCAGGTTCTTTGCCACTAGAGCCACATGGGAAGCCCAGCTCACCATACTATGTTGCAATTATATATTTACAGGATTTATTGATTCATCATGATATTGACCTCTCACGACCAGGTATGGTATCCTTGAACTAGGCCTGAAGAACACAAAGATGACTACTGATGACATAGGGTATGAGAAAGTAAGTGTTGTGGGATGGGTGAGTGGTCATTGTTAACCCCATATTATGGATAAAGAAATTAGAGTTTTAAGTCGATTAACTAGTTGCACCAAAAAACCCACACTGCTAGTAAAAAGCAAGCCAAGACCGAAAGCCAGAGTTTTACAAGTGTTTTTCATGGTCAGTGTGACCATTTAAAGAGATGTTCTACATGTATTAGGATCACTTCCTTTTGTTCCTTCTCCTCCACTTCTTCATTATCATATCAGACATTTATTGTTGTGGAGGGAAAAAATATACGAATAAATACACACAAAAAATGAATGAATGACAGAGGTTTACCCAAGGCCACATAACCTCTCTGAACCCATTTCCTCATCCATCAATTAGAGCCAACTATCCCCTCATTGTCAAACACATTGGACTTGAGATACACACACACACACACACACACACACACACACACATATACACACACACATGAGTAACTTACCAAAATCTATCTCATGTCATTTGATGGAAAGAATATAACTATCTCCCAAACTGATTTTTAACAGCAAATTCACACTAGCATATTTTTAAATACTGATTTACATTTAAATACTTTTGACATCATTTTTTTCCTTTTTCTTAAAAAAAATTGCTATGTACCATTACTCAATTTAGAATAAACTTGAAGCTATAAAAGTTACCTAAATTCTCAAATATTCTTCAGCTCCATCTGAAAAAAAATGCTTTGGGACAATGTGCGACTCCATTAAATTCATCATTTTTTATTTTAAAATTGAGGAAAAGGAATGGAGCAGGTTATAGCATACTCTTTTACTTCTTATCACATGTTAGAAATACAACTAGAATAAGATTTTCATACTATCAGATTTCGTTGTCCCAATCTTCAGACGTGAATCCTTAAGAAATGCATTCACTTAAGTCTCTATTTTATAAGTTAGGAAACTGGGACTCAAAAACATTCATTTTTCAACAGGTCTGTTTGGAGGATTAAATGAGAAAATATATGATGAAAAACAATCAGTGCAGTCACCTGACATCTACAGGACTCAATAAGTGCTTGCTTTGATGATTATCCAATGAGAAGAAATTGATAAGTTGTAAAATTTTAGAGGCAGTAGTGAAAGAGCTTCACACAAGATCTCAAGTATTGATGTCCCTCTATACATTCCTGATCAAAGAAGAATTAGGCCTGGATACTGCTCTTCTGCCAGGATTCACCAGTGGCAGCTAAATCCACTGCTTTTTTCCTCACTCTGGAAAGTAAGGACTCCATAACCAAACCAACAAAATGAAACCAGAACAGTGACTACAAAAACACCCGGGAACATCAAACACTCCTCTCCACATTTTCTCTCTTTACTTTCAACAATTTTATATACTTTGAAAACTCTGACTTTGTTTTCCTTTTCATACAAATTTTAAAAAAGTTGTGGCCTGGTTCCTATGATCCAGTTCTCCCTTGAGATAAACAGGTACATGGGAAAAAACAATCTATGTAATAAAATAGAAGTCATTAGACTTTCTTGATTAGTACTATCAAATCTAGTATATTCAGATGTCATAAAAGTGGGTTTTCTCATATTTGTGACATGTTCTTCAAAACCATATGTCTTCATAGTCTCCTTGCTAGTCTCTTAGATCACCAGCCAATAGATTCTCTGGGTCTCTAGCATTCCATGACACAAGTGTTTGTACTTGTTGATTTATATACCTGATAAACTAATGCGTTTCCTATATAAGTTCCTTTTGTGTTATCTCTTCCATCTCAAATGTTTCAGGTAGCAATTTTTCAGGTAGGATTTTTCAATCCTGTCTAAATATTTTAAATTACTCTTACTACTTATCTAGGAGTCCATACTCACATTTTGGGACCCCTATACAAGTACAGATGAAGAAGAGATTTCCCTAAGGTAGCTGACATTAATCAATGGATATTGGTTGCTTTGACTGTAAATTGATAAGTGTTCCGAGGCCAGTGAAAATGAATGTTATAATCATCTGATGATGATAACATAAATGATAATGTTATAATCATCAGAGATGTCTGCCACAGTTAGGAGACAGGGCAGTATCTACCTGTAGCCTACTTCTACCTAAAGAGCTGAGATATTGAAATATATAATGCGATGAAGGTTTCCCTGAATGCCATCCATACATGACCAGTTTATGTCCTTTGTGGTCTGATTTCCACAATCATCCATCTCATTTCCCACTTTTTAAGAAGTCAGAAACAACTAGAAAGCACCTCAGTTCACACATGCTCAAGTTTTGTGCACTTAACAAGTTCTTCCAAAGCCAAGTGCAATCACTGATGTTGGTTGACTAACTGATCATATCATTGAAGGAAGAACTGGATAGTGACAGGAAAATGGAAAACAAATAGATCACTTAATAAGAGATTCTATAGATATTGACAATCAGATTCAAAGATTATCAAATGAAAACACCCACTAACAGAAAGATTCGCTGTTCTTGCTACTCAATGAGAAAACTCATAACCAAAAACATATATAAAAATAGATTGTATCTCAGCCCAGAAACTTCATCATATATAAGTTAGAAACATAGAGAAGAATCATTTTAAGAGTCATCCTTTTAACAAAGCTAAGAATTTAAGTGGTACAAATTATTTAAGAATAGAAAGCTTCAGACTTCCCTGGTGGTCCAGCGGTTAAGAATCCACCTGCCAATGCAGGGGACATGGGTTCAATTTTTGGTCTGGGAAGATCCCACATGCTGTAGGGCAACTAAGCCTGTGAGCCACAACTACTGAGCCAGCGTGCCCAGAGCCCACACTCCACAAGAGAAGCCACGGCAATGAGAAGCCTGTGCACTCCAATGAAGAGTAGCCCCTGCTCACTGCAACTAGAGAGACCAGAACAGCCACAATTAAATAAATAAAAATTTTAAAAAGAATAGAAAGCTTTTAAAAGGCAACAGTAAAAATGATAAATGATGATAAATGATGATGATGAGAGTCCCAGTCACTACACAAAGTGCTTCTCATGAATTACTCAGTTTACTCAGCACTGAAAAAGATATTGTCAATATCCCCATTGTACAGAAAAGAATATTTATCTGAGACACGGAACTTGCTCAAGGTCACAGTGCTGTCACGCATCCAAGATGGGGCATTACAGCTTACTTCAATCTCCTGTCTCATAACTTCATGGCACTCGCACAGTAACTGTGCCATCGTCACTGCTGATAACACTTACCTTGGCCTGAACTCAGGTCAATTTCCTGTATTGCACATAAAAGAAACTATGATGCTAAGCATAGCAGTGTAGCAGCATAAATCCTGGGAAAAGCTGCACTTGTAAAGATCCGGAGACAGTGCCTTTTACATTTCCAGTGCCCTATACCTCTGCCTTTCTCAGCGGTTTTATGGTCTGTCACTACTCGAGCAGACAGCACATCAGCAAGTTTGCAGGGTAATTTTTTTGGACTGATCTCATTTATGCCTGCCCATTTCTTGCCAGTAACAAATCTTGTAAAAACACTTAGCATTTCAGAGCTTTTCATATATAACTCATCTAACTGAAGGTTTAAAAAAGTAATTCACAACATAGCTCTTCATCAAAAGAGGTAATCATTTCCATTTTGGTCTTCATGTAAGATATAATAATTCTGTAATTTATGGGGCCACAGAAGCTCTGTGACTTACATCATTTGGAGCATAATGTGATCTTCTCTGATTAATAGCTGCCATTTATTCAGAGAGTGTGCAGGACACTTTATATTTATTGAAGATTCTCATTTAATTCTCACAACAATTGTAAAGGAAGCTATCATTATCTCCACTTTACAGTTTCAGTAACAATTGTAGGTCAGGTAGCCAGTAACCAGAGCCAAAAATCAAACCTGGGGAACATTGATTATTCTGTCAAAGAATAAAGAGGTATGAAAGTATATTAAAGAAGGTTGGGTACCATCTGTCTTATATTAACACTTGCCATTTTGTGATTTATTTATTCAATCAAGCTTTATGAAGCTTTATCTAGATATAAAACACAATGGAATTATTGAATTATGCATCTAATGGGTGGAATATTTAAAAGATATCACCACCCAGAAAGCAGTTGCTCAGCCATATGGTTGCCACAGTGATTCTCAAACCTCCATTCCATGTCTGTCCCTCCCATCACTCTAGACCAGGGTTGCTCAATAGTGCCACTATGGACTTTTAAGAGTAAAGAAATCCTTGCTGTGAGGGCTGTCAGGTGTCTTCTTACGAGGTTTAACGGCATCCCTAGTCTCTACACACTAGATTCCAGTAGTTCTCTCTTCCCAAGCTTTGATGATCGAAAATGTCTCTAGACATTGCCACATGTCCACTGGAGAGCAAAATCACCCCCAGTTGAGAAGCCCTAGTCTAGACGCAAATCTCGTTTAACATGTCTTTGTAGTATTCATTATGCTTTTTGATATTTAACAAATTATATCTTCTGTGATTAAATGCAAGCTCCTTCAGTATGTAGCTATAACCATAATAATTACACTATGTGGGATCTAGCAGATTCTTAAAGAAAAGTTGGTTGGATGAACATATGGAATGACCAAACTCAACTAATTTATTTATTAAGACTACTTTCCAAAAGTTGCTTTAATGACTTTTTGTCAGTGAAACAGGATGTATTTCTTTTTGGTCAGACCCATCCTTAAGGAAAGTAATATGTAAAACTAATAAAAGTCAGAGATACTAGCTAACTTTTGCACTCATCTAAAAATATCTGCATAGCAAGTGGCTTTGACTTTTCTGACAGCCATATATTGGACCTTGACTCTCTACACTGGAATTACCAAGACTCTAAGGTCACCTTTCAGGTATCTTATCTTCCAAAGGGACTTGGAAAGCATTATTCTAAATGCAACAATGTAAAATTTTAATAGTAAATTTTATATTCATCATATTTCTTCTTCAATCACTCTCTACACTGTAATTGAACCAAGGTCAGAGAGAATCTCCAGTTTGTTTATTATATTAAGCAATAAACGTTACAGAGTGAAAGAATGGATAAATGAATGGAGAACAAGAGATACAAGTTAAGTAAAAGAAAAAACATCTTTCCCATTGTACCTATAGACCTTGCTGCTGCTGCTGCTGCTGCTGCTACCTCTGCTGCTGCCTCTGCTGCTGCGGCTGCTGCTTCTGCTGCTAAGTCGCTTCAGTCGTGTTCGAATCTGTGCGACCCCATAGACGGCAGCCCACCAGGCCCCACCATCCCTGGGATTCTCTAGGCAAGAATGCTGGAGTGGGTTGCCATTTCCTTCTCCAATGCATGAAAGTGAAAAGTCAAACTGAAGTCGCTCAGTCGTGTCCGACTCTTAGTGACGCCATGGACTGCAATGAAGTCTTTATCCTGGACCAGTTCTACAAATTTAAGCTACAGTAAAATCTTTCACTCCTGGAAAATTTGTAATTATCTGATTCATAATGTATTATTTAGTTCAAATAAAATATTTTGCATGCTAACTCCTCTGATAAGCAAATTTGTTCCACAATATATAGGTAAAAGAAACATTTGTGTGCTGGCATCAAGTTATTTCTTGAAAAGGGCAAAACAGACTTCTAAAACAAATTATGCTCCATCTTACCTCCACGCTGCACTTATCTGAGAGCCATAGCCCTTTGCAATGCCATGGACTGTAGTCCTCCAGGCTCCTCTGTCCATGGAATTTCCCAGGCAAGAATACTGGAGTGGGCTACTGTTTCCTGCTTCAGGGGATCTTCCTGACCCAGGGATCGAACCCATATCTCCTGCGTCTCTGGCATTGGCTGCTGCTGCTGCTGCTAAGTCGCTTCAGTCATGTCCAACTCTGTGCAATCCTATAGACGGCAGCCCACCAGGCTCCCTTGTCCCTGGGATTCTCCAGGCAAGAACACTGGAGTGGGTTGCCATTTCCTTCTCCAATGCATGAAAGTGAAAGTGAAGTCGCTCAGTCATGTCTGACTCTTCGCGACCCCATGGACTGCAGCCTACCATGCTGCTCCATCCATCTTCAGGGGATCTTCCTGACCCAGGGATCAAACCCATATCTCCTGCATCTCCAGCATTGGTTGGTAGATGCTTTACCACACAGCCACCTGAAAAGCATAGGAGGAGCTGATGTACAAGAGCCAACATAGATGCCATACCAGCCTGATTTTAAGCATCCTCTCTAATGCTTCCTGGAGCAACAATATCTGCCACAGATACCTCTGAAACAGGCCTTTTCTGCTATAAATACTACCGTGATGCTTCATCAAGCCTCCTACGAAATATCACCTAGAGTTTAGCTTCTCTAAGGAGTCAACAGCCAGTTTTCAATCAGAGCCTGTGATTAAACAGAACAGGGATCTACACCATTCTTGGACTTCCTTCACCATATCTCCTTGCTGAAACAGCTGCTCATCCCTTCTCTACTGTTTGAAAGTTTCTCTTTCTCCAGGAAGGGATACTTCTGTCTCTATAATCCTTGGGATACTTCTGTCTCTCTAATCCTTGGACCTTCCTTCTAGGATTATCCAACATCATCATCAATGAAATTACAAGGTTTCAATAGTTTAAAGGTCTATTAATTCTAGCTGGAGACAATTGTAACTTCAGGCTTTCAGAAATCAAAGGCTTCATTCTGTAGAACAGAAGAAAGAAAGTTTCCCTCTCATTATCTTAACCATCTTACAGCATCTAAAACCAAACATTAATTTATATCTCAATGGATTATCACATGACACCTATTATGAGCTTTGTAATAAAGCAAATAACTAGATTCTTCATTTGATGCTTATGAGCATTAAAATTATTAGTTGTATAAAGCATAAAATTGACCTGAAATTTCAAAACATAAAGCAGATGAATACAAATTTGTGCCACACTTTGGCAGTAGACAATGTCTGGTCTATGTCTTTGTGTTTGAATGATGAAAATGATTTAGTTTAGAGTATCTCTGTACCTTTATACTTATTACTATTTTATATATATATTTATTAGAAAATTGTTTAGCTCCACTTTTCTCCAGGAATATAAAATTATTTTTTCATGACCTTCAAGCAGGCATCAATTTATCCAGTCTGTGACAAAAAATAGTGATTTTAATACATTACTATATGCCATCTTGATATATACATTTAAATTGGAAATTAATGCTGTATTTGGTTGTTTGTGATGTAGACTTGGACATGGCAATGTTTTCCTTCCTAATGGTATATTTCAAAACAATATGTTATTTGTGTTTTCCAAAAAAATATTTTCCGTGTAACATTTGCTATTATCATTTATGAGGAATTGAGAATACCTGATTCTAGAATTTCTATAAACCTTGGCTCTGGGAATTTGATCAGCCTCTTAGAATTACATTCAATATATAAGTAATAACTTAGTTGTTTCTAGATTACCTTAAAAAACAGCAAAAAAGCAAAAACCCAGAAAACCAATCAAAACTTGGCTGGAATAAAAACAAACTGGAAAATGCCAGCCATAGTATGTATTTTCTTTGAAATTGGCATAATGAAAATTATTGAAAGTACAGAAATAATGCCTTTCCATACACTTATGTTCACATTAATTAGCAAACCAAAGGATATAGTATGTTTGTGTATATGATGTGTTTAGAAAAAAAGAAGATTCATCTATACATATAAGTGACTCACTTATACTGAAACTAACACGACTTTGCTAATCAACTGTTTTCCAACATAAAATACAAAGCTTTTAAAAAACAATTTCGAAGATGGCAGAGGAATAGGATGGGGAGACCACTTTCTCCCCAACAAATTCATCAAAAGAACATTTGAACGCAGAATAAATTCCTCAAAACAACTTCTGAATGCCGGCAGAGGACATCAGGCACCCAGAAAAGCAGCCCATTGTGTTCGAAAGGAGTTGGAGACGTCTTGCTGCTGCTGCTGCTAAGTTGCTTCAGTCGTGTCCGACTCTGCGCAACCCCATAGATGGCAGACCACCAGGCTCCCCCATCCCTGGGATTCTCCAGGCAAGAACACTGGAGTGGGTTGCCATTTCCTTCTCCAATGCATGAAAGTGAAAGTGAAAGTGAAGTCGCTCAGTCGTGTCTGACTCTTAGCAACCCCATGGACTGCAGCCTACTAGGCTCCTCCACCCATGGTTTTTTCCAGGCAAGAGTACTGGAGTGGGATGCCATTGCATTCTCCGGAGACGTCTTGAGGCTACTGTAAAAATAAGACTGAAAACCAGAAGCAGGAGGCTTAAGTCCAAATCCTGAGAACACCAGAGAACTCCTGACTCCAGGGACATTAATCGAAAGAAGCTCATCAAAAGCCTCCATATCTACACTGAAACCAAGCACCACCCAAGGGCCAACAAGTTCCAGAGCAAGACATACCATGCAAATTCTCCAGCAACATAGGAACACAGCCCTGAGCTTCAATATACAGGCTGCCCAAAGTCACTCCAAACCCACTGACATCTCATAACTTATTACTGCACTCCAGAGAGAAGAAACCCAGCTCCACCCACCAGAACATCGACACAAGCTTCCCTAACCAGGAAACCTTGATAAGCCACCCGTACAACCCCACCCACAGCAGGGAAACTCCACAATAAAGAGAACACCACAAACTTCCAGAATACAGAAAGGCCACCCCAAATACGGCAATATAAACAATATGAAGAGACAGAGGAATACCCAGCAGGTAAAGGAACAGGATAAACGCCCACCAAACCAAACAAAAGAAGAAGAGATAGGGAATCTACCTGAGAAGGAATTTCGAATAATGATAGTAAAAATGATCCAGAAGAAATAAAAAAGAGTCAATATATAATGAATAATGCAATAAATGAGATCAAAAACACTCTGGAGGGAACTAAGAGTAGAATAACAGAGGCAGAAGATAGGATTAGTGAGGTAGAAGATAGAATGGTAGAAATAAATAAATCAGAGAGGAAAAAAGAAAAATGAATTAAAAGAAATGAAGACAATCTTAGAGACCTCCAGGACAGTGTTAAATGAACCAACATTCAAATTATAGGAGTCCCAGAAGAAGAAGACAAAAAGAAAGACCATGAGAAAATACTTAAGGAAATAATAGTTGAAAACTTCCCTAAAATGGGGAAGGAAATAATCACCCAAGTCCAAGAGACCCAGAGAGTCCCAAATAAGATAAACCCAAGGCAAAACACCCCAAGACACATAGTAATCAAATTAACAAAGATCAAACTCAGAAAACAAATATTAAAAGCAGCAAGGAAAAAACAACAAATAACACACAAGGGGATTCCCATAAGGATAACAGCTGATCTTTCAATAGAAACTCTTTAGGCCAGGAGGGAATGGCAGGACATACTTAAAGTGATGAAGGAAAATAACCTACAGCCTAGATTACTGTACCCAGCAAGGCTCTCATTCAAATATGAAGGAGAAATCAAAAGCTTCACAGACAAGCAAAACATGAGAGAATTCAGCACCAAACCAGTTGTCCAACAAATGATGAAGGATCTTCTCTAGACAGGAAACACAAAAAGGGTGTATAAACTCGAACCCAAAACAATGAAGTAAATGGCAATGGGATCATACTTATTAATAATTACCTTAAACATACATGGGTTGAATGCCCCAACCAAAAGACAAAGACTGGCTGAATGGATACAAAAACAAGACCCCTATATATGTTGTCTACAAGAGACCCACCTCAAAACAAGGGACACATACAGACTGAAAGTGAAGGGCTGGAAAAAGATATTCCATGCAAATAGAGACCAAAAGAAAGCAGAAGTAGCAATACTCATATCAGATAAAATAGACTTTAAAACAAAGGCTGTGAAAAGAGACAAAGAAGGACACTAGATAATGATCAAAGGATCGATCCAAAAAGAAGATATAACAATTATAAATATATATGCACCCAACATAGGAGCACCACAATATGTAAGACAAATGCTAACAAGTATGAAAGGGGAAATGAACAATAACACAATAATAGTGGGAGACTTTAATACCCCACTCACACCTATGTATAGATCAACTAAACAGAAAATTAACAAAGAAACACAAACTTTAAATGATACAAAGGACCAGTTAGATCTAATTGATATCTATAGGACATTTCACCCCCAAAAAATGAATTTCACCATTTTCTCAAGTGCACACGGAACCTTCTCCAGAATAGAACACATCCTAGGCCATAAATCTAACCTTGGTAAATTCAAAAAAATTGAAATCATTCCAAGCATCTTTTCTGACCACAATGCAGTAAGATTAGATCTCAATTATGGGAGAAAAACTATCAAAAATTCCAACATGTGGAGGCTGAATGACACACTGCTGAATAACCAATAAATCACAGAAGAAATCAAAAAAGAAATCAGAATATGCATAGAAATGAATGAATATTAAAACACAACAACCCAAAACCTGTGGGACACTGTAAAAGCAGCACATGCTAGTAAAGTAATGCTCAAAATTCTCCAAGCTAGGCTTCAGCAATACGTGAACTGGGAACTTCCTGATGTTCAAGCTGGTTTTAGAAAAGGCAGAGGAACCAGAGATCAAATTGCCAACATCTGCTGGATCATTGAAAAAGCGAGAGAGTTTCAGAAAAACATCTATTTCTGCTTTATTGACTATGCCAAAGCCTTTGACTGTGTGGATCACAATAAACTGTGGAAAATCCAGAGAGAGATGGGAATACCAGACCACCTGACCTGCCTCTTGAGAAATCTGTATGCAGGTCAGGAAGCAACAGTTAGAACGGGACATGGAACAACAGACTGGTTCCAAATAGGAAAAGGAGTACGTCAAGGCTGTATATTGTCACCCTGCTTATTTAACTTTTATGCAGAGTGATAGTGATAGTAAAGTCACTCAGTCGTGTCCGACTCTTTGCGACTCCATGGACTGTAGCCTACCAGGCTCCTCTGTCCATGGGGTTTTCCAGGTAATAGTCCTAGAGTGGATTGCCATTTCCTTCTCCAGGGGATCTTCCCAACCCAGGGATCAAACCTGGGTCTCCCACACTGTAGACAGATGCTTTACCGTCTGAGCCACCAGGGAAAGTACATCATGAGAAATGCTGGACTGGAAGAAACACAAGCTGGAATCAAGATTGCTGGGAGAAATATCAATAACCTCAGATATGCAGATGACATCACCCTTATGGCAGAAAGTGAAGAGGAACTAAAAAGCCTCTTGATGAAAGTGAAAGAGGAGAGTGAAAAAGTTGGCTTCAAGTTCAACATTCAGAAAACGAAGATCATGGCATCTGGTCCCATCACTTCATGGGAAATAGATGGGGAAACAGTGGAAACAGTGTCAGACTTTATTTTGGGGGGCTCCAAAACCCCTGCGGATGGTGATTGCAGCCACGAAATTAAAAGACGCTTACTCCTTGGACGAAAAGTTATGACCAACCTAGACAGCATATTCAAAAGCAGAGACATTACTTTGCCGACTAAGGTCCATCCAGTCAAGGCTATGGTTTTCCCTGTGGTCATGTATGGATGTGAGAGTTGGACTGTGAAAAAGGCTCAGCACCAAAGAATTGATGCTTTTCAACTGTGGTGTTGGAGAAGACTCTTGAGAGTCCCTTGGACTGCAAGGAGATCCAACCAGTCCATTCTGAAGGAGATCAGCCCCGGATTTCTTTGGAAAGAATATTGCTAAAGCCGAAACTCCAGTCCTATGGCCACTTCATGCAAAGAGCTGACTCATTGGAAAAAACTCTGATGCTGGGAGGGATTGGAGGCAGGAGGAGAAGGGGACAACAGAGGATGAGATGGCTGGATGGCATCACCGACTTGATGGACGTGAGTCCGAGTGAACTCCAGGAGTTGGTGATGGACAGGGACGTCTGGCGTGCTGCGATTCATGGGGTCACAAAGAGTCGGACACGACTGAGTTACTGAACTGAACTGAAGGGAAAGAGTCATAGCAATACAGGCATATCTCAAGAAACATGAAAAAAGTCAAATAAATAACCTAATTCTACACCTAAAGCAACTAGAAAAGGAAGAAATGAAGAACCCCAGGGTTAGAAGGAAAGAAATCTTTAAAACTAGGGCAGAAATAAATGCAAAAGAAACAAAACAGACCATAGCAAAAATTAACAAAGCCAAAAGCTCGTTCTCTGAGAAGATAAATAAAATTGACAAACCATTAGCCAGACTCATCAAGAAACAAAGGGAGAAAAATCAAATCAATAAAATTAGAAATGAAAATGGAGAGATCACAACAGACAACACAGAAATACAAAGGATCATAAGAGATTACTATCAGCAATTATGTGCCCCTCAAAATGGACAACTTGGAAGAAATGGACAAATTCTTAGAAAAGTACAGCTTTCCAAAACTGAACCAGGAAGAAATAGAAAATCTTAACAGACCCATCATAAGCACAGAAATTGAAACTGTAATCAGAAATCTTCCAGCAAACAAAAACCCAGGTCCAGACGGCTTCACAGCTGAATTCTACCGAAAATTTATAGAAGAGCTAATACCTATCCTACTTAAACTCTTCCAGAAAATTTCAGAAGAAGGTAAACTTCCAAACTCATTCTATGAGGCCACCATCACCCTAATACCAAAACCTGACAAAGATGCCACAAAAAAAAGAAAACTACAGGCCAATATCACTGATGAACATAGATGCAAAAATCCTTAACAAAATTCTAGCAATCAGAATCCAACAACACATTAAAAAGATCATACATCATGAGCAAGTGGGCTTTATCCCAGGGATGCAAGAATTCTTCAATATCCACAAATCAATCAATGTAATCTACCACATTAACAAATTGAAAAATAAAAGCCATATGATTATCTCAATAGATGCAGAGAAGGCCTTTGACAAAACTCAACATCCATTTATGATAAAAAAAAAACTCTCCAGAAAGCAGGAATAGAAAGAACATACCTCAACATAATAAAAGCTATATATGACAAACTCTCAGCAAACATCATCCTAAATGGTGAAAAATTGAAAGCATTTCCCCTAAAGTCAGGAACAAGACAAGGGTGCCCACTTTCACTGCTACTATTCAACATAGTTTTGGAAGTTTTGGCCACATCAATCAGAGCAGAAAAAGAAATAAAAGGAATCCAAATTGGAAAAGAAGAAGTAAAACTCTCACTGTTTGCAGATGACATGATCTTCTACATAGAAAACCCTAAAGACTCCACCAGAAAATTACTAGAGCTAATCAATGAATATAGTAAAGTTGCAGGATATAAAATCAACACAAAGAAATCCCTTGCATTCCTATACACTAATAATGAGAAAATAGAGAAATTAAGGAAACAGTTACATTCACCATTGCAATGAAAAGAATAAAATACTTAGGAGTATATCTATCTAAAGAAACTAAAGACCTATATATAGAAAACTATAAAACACTGGTGAAAGAAATCAAAGAGGACACTGATAGATGGAGAAATACACCATGTTCATGGACCAGAAGAATCAATACAGTGAAAATGAGTATACTACCCAAAGGAATCTATAGATTCAATGAAATCCCTGTCAAGCTACCAATGGTATTTTTCACAGAGCTAGAACAAATAATTTCACAATTTGTATGGAAATACAAAAAACCTTGAATAGCCAAAGCAATCCTGAGAAAGAAGAATGGAACTGGAAGAATCAACCTGCCTTGCTTCAGGCTCTATTACAAAGCCAGACTCATCAAGACAGTATGGTACTGGCACAAAGACAGAAATATAGATCAATGGAACAAAATAGAAAGCCTAGAGATAAATCCACGTACCTATGGACACCTTGTCTTTGACAACGGAAGCAAGAATATACAATGGAGAAAAGACAATCTCTTTAACAAGTGGTGCTGGGAAAACTGGTCAAACAGTTGTAAAAGAAGGAAACTAGAACACTTTCTAACACCATACACAAAAATAATATCAAAATGGATTAAAGATCTAAATGTAAGACCAGAAACTATAAAACTCCTAGAGGAGAACATAGGAAAACACTCTTCGACATAAATCATAGCAGGATCCTCTACGATCCACCTCCCAGAATATTGGAAATAAAAGCAAAAATAAACAAATGGGATCTAAATTAAAATTACAAGCTTCTACACAACAAAGGAAACTATAAGCAAGGTGAAAAGACAGCCTTCTGAATGGGAGAAAATAATAGCAAATGAAGCAACTGACAAAGAATTAATCTCAAAAATACACAGGCAACTCCTGCAGCTCAATTCCAGAAAAATAAACTACTCAATCAAAAAATGGGCCAAGGAACTAAACAGATATTTCTCCAAAGAAGACCTACAGATGGCTAACAAACACATGAAAAGATGCTCAACATCACTTATTATCAGAGAAATGTAAATCAAAACCACAATGAGGTACCATTTCACGCCAGTCAGAATGGCTGCTTTCCAAAAGTCTACAAGCAATAAATGATGGAGAGGGTGTGGAGAAAAGGGAACCCTCTTACACTGTTGGTGGGAATGCAAACTAGTACAGCCACTTTGGAGAACAGTGTGGAGATTCCTTAAAAAACTGGAAACAGAACTGCCATACAACCTAGAAATCCCACTGCTGATCATACACACTGAGAAAACAAAAATTGACAGAGACACATGTACCCCAATGTTCATCGCAGCACTGTTTATAAGAGGCAGAACGTGGAAGCAACCTAGATGTCCATCGGCAGATGAATGGATAAGAAAGCTGTGGTGAGTGAGTGAAAGTGAGTGAAGTCGCTCAGTCGTGTCTGACTCTTTGTAATCACATGGACTGTAGTCTACAATGCTCCTCCATTCTTGGGATTTTCCAGGCAAGAGTACTGGAGTGGGTTGCCATTTCCTTCTCCAGAGGATCTTCCCAACCCAGGGATCGAACCTGGGTTTCCCTCGTTGTAGGCAGATGCTTTACCATCTGAGCCACCAGGAAAGTCAAGAAAACTGTGGTACATATACACAATGGAGTATTACTCAGCCATTAAAAGGATACATTTGAATCAGTTCTAATGAGGTGGATGAAACTGGAGCCTGCTATACAGAGTGAAGTAAGCCAGAAAGAAAAACATCAATACAGTATACTAATGCATATATGTTCAGTTCAGTTCAGTTCAGTTCAGTCGCTCAGTCGTGTCCGACTCTTTGCGACCCCATAAACCGCAGCACATCAGGCCTTCCTGTCCATCACCATCTCCCGGAGTTCACTCAGACACGTCCATGGAGTCCATGATGCCATCCAGCCATCTCATCCTGGGTCGTCCCCTTCTCCTCCTGCCCCCAATCCCTCCCAGCATCACAGTCTTTTCCAATGAGTCAACTCTTTGCATGAGGTGTCCAAAGTACTGGAGCTTCAGCTTTAGCATCATTCCTTCCGAAGGAATCCCAGAGTTGATCTCCTTCAGAATGGACTGGTTGGATCTCCTTGCAGTCCAATGTGGGATTTAGAAAGATGGTAATGATAACCCTGTATGAGAGACAGCAAAAGAGACACAGATGTATAGAACAGTCTTTTGGACTCTGGGAGAGAGCAAGGGTGGGATGATTTGGGAGAATGGCATTGAAACATGTATAATATCATATGTGAAATGAATCACCAGTCCAGGTTCGATACATGATACAGAATACTCGGGGCTGGTGCACTGGGATGACCCAGAGGGATGATATGGGGAGGGAGGAGGGAGGGGGGTTCAAGATGGGAACACGTGTACACCCGTGGTGGATTCATGTTGATGTATGGCAAAACTAATACAATATTGTAAAGTAATTAGCCTCCAATTAAAATAAATAAATTTATATTTTAAAAAAAAAACGATTTCTTATACAGTGTTCTTCATGCTAACAATGGAAATTTGGTTTTCACACCACCCGTTGTTATTGTCATGAACCAAGGGTCTCTGAACACAATCCTGGAGGAAGTGGTCTAGTCTCACAGTGTGCTTACACAGCTACTGAAAGAACATAACAGAATATGCTGCATTATTATTATATACTACAATATTTCAAAAAAAGCATGTGAAACAGCGCAGGGATCTACACCATTCTTGGGCTACCTTCACCATATCTCCTTGGCGAAACAGCTGCTCATCCTTTCTCTACTGCTTGCAAGTTTCTCCTTCTCCAGGAAGGGATACTTCCATCTCTCTTACCCTTGGACCTTCTTTCTAGGATTATTCAACATCATCATTCATTATATTACAAGGTTTCAATAGTTTAAAGGTTTATTAACTCTAGCTGATGACAAGTGTAACTTCAGACTTTCAGAAATCAGAGACTTCATTCTCTAGAACAGGAGAAAGGAAGTTTTCCATCCCTGTGGTTGGAGTTAAGAGCCCTTCACTTATAGCCTTGCCATTAACTGCACATATTTCTGGATTACCAAACTTTACTCAAAGATTTCTTTTAAAAATAGTAAACTAAACAGGTTATAAATGTAAGGACATTCACAATAATATGTGTGGTCATTACAGGAAAATCAGCACGGTCTGAAATTTCATGATTTTCCTTAAATATTAATTTAAAAACAACTTTTGCTCACAATGAGTCAGTTTAACCTCCTGATGCAGAAATCAGTATATAGGATTTTTGTCATCTAACTCCACATGATCTTAATCCAATTTCTCATTAGCATTTACTTCCTTATTAGTTTTTTTTTCCTAATTTTTTTAATTTTTTTTTATTTTTTAAATTTTAAAATCTTTAATTCTTACATGCGTTCCCAACCTTATTAGTTTTTAAATGACTTTTTGAGTCCTCAGAAGATGAGATGGAAATCAATTAATAAATAAATATTTTATTCATTTTGATCTGACTCCACAATCACAAGGAAAGTTTCCAATTTTACAGTTTGCCTTGCAGGAGCTCTAAAGATATCTCTGTAGACAGATATTTAAGATACAGAAATTCTAAGATTGTATCTGATTATATATTTGTATTTCAGCTTCTCTGAGTTACCTGTTTGCTACATCTTATCCATGTGACACTATGCTTTATCATACTTTAATTCACATTCAGCTTTTCTGGCCCAGCCTCAATACAGTCTGAATAGATATGCCATCTGATGATGGAGTATTAAAAACGGCCATGGTTCAAACATAGCTACAGGATTTTGAAATTATATATCAGTTAATGATATTTCAGTACAGATAAAAACTGTTTAGAAGCCTATTAGCTACATAATCATTTAGTGTGGGAATACTGGAAATTTAGAGAAGAATCTGATAGTCAGAAATCCTGATTTTGCTGGGTTTTTTTTAATATCCAACAGCTTTAAGTGACATTGTGGATTATTGTTGATTTGTATAGATAGTGGAGTTATGCATTTACAAAGGAACCATAGCCATCTGAAAATCAGTTAATGGAGAATCAAATCCAGAACAAAGGAAGAGGTAATGGAATGAACAGTTATAGAAAAAGAAAAAATAATTAAAAATTACAAAAACAAACACTTTAAAAAATCTCCTGCTTTTTGCCAATTAAATTCAAAGAAGTAAATGGAGAGGAAAACAAGGAGAGAAAAAGAGACTACTTTGTGGCAATACTTCATGCCACTTACTTAACCATAGAGGGAAGATGCTTTACTTCATTTTTTCATTGGTACCTTATCATAAAGGAAAGTGTTCCTTTTCTAAGTAAACTGGTAATTCCCCTTTAATTACACTATAGGTTGGATAGGAAGAGACTCCCTGCTCTCCTTAAGGACCACGGAATATACTCAAATCATCTTTATATTATTTAATGAAGACCTGAAAACTGAATGCCACCTTCTCAGACACTGTATACACTCACTGATAGTAGTTTCATTTGGCATGACTCAGTTAATGGCCCCAAAAGCCCTCATTTTCAGTAACAAGGTAGAGAATTTTTAAATTATCATATAACATTTTGAATTATTCAATAAATAACCATGAATAATTAATGCCAAGAAGTATAACAAAAGTCATCACAGTTGGCTTTGCTGAGAGTTTCCCTCAGAAGATAGGCGTTATTGATTTTCAAAAGAGAGATTCAGAATGGGGAGCCCAAAAGCTGTAAGTGAAGCAATTTGTATAAGTCTAAACGTGAATAAAAAATAGCAGAACAAATGAGTCACCTCACTAAAGAAATATTTCATAGCGGGAATTGAAATAATGTTATGGTGAATATACTTCCTCAAATGTGTGGAGTAATCATGGAACCAAGATGAGCGTCCAACTAGAAAGACCTTGGAGAGGACCTTTGCATCAGAGACGTGAATGTTGACATAGCATCTACCAGTTGGATTCCTATGATTCGATCATTGGGTCTGCCTCAGGAACGTAATTCTAATTCTTCCTTGTACTATGAACAATTTCTCTTTGTTTTTCTCAAAGATAATTTATTATGGGTGTGGCTGGTGGGGCAGGAATGTAGAAGATAAATCCCATGAGCTTCAGTTAACCTTTTGCAACTGTATTCTATAATATGACAATCATGCAAAGTGAAGTGAAGTCGCTCAGTCGTGTCCGACTCTGCAACCCCGTGGAGTGTAGCCCGCCAGGCTCCTCTGTCCATGGGATTCTCCAAGCAAGAATATTGCAGTGGGTTGCCATTTCCTTCTCCAGAAGATCATGCAAAGTGAGACCAGTTATCAAACATTTTGCCCCACCAAGCATTAAAGGTCCATCTGCCTAGTCAAGAGGTTTACAATATGTTCACTCTTAATGAAATTCTAAGATATAACAGGGAGACAGACATCTGAATCAGATATATGCTTGTACTTTACAACCACATGAAGACTCTTCAGTTCATTTCCATTTAGCCTCTATATTAGGAGATGTTTATGTTAAATTTCAAGCCAAAGTATTGCTCTAACTTAGAAAATGGATCAATAATAATAATAGGCAATAATTTATAGCATTTGCTTTATATCAATGTTACAAGCCAGAGTTTGACAGTTTTTTCAGTTTCTATAACTAGCCAGATAATGAACATATTAGATAATAAAAGCCATATACAGTCTCAGTCACAACTACGCAAACTACTCAACTCTGCCTTTGTTGAGTGAGAGCAGCTATACACAATACCTAAGCAAATGAGCATGACTGGGATACTTATAGACACTGAATAAATGGATACTGGATTTCATATAATTTTCAGTCTGATGCAGGATACAGCATGCTTGGAGCTGGTGCATGGGGATGACCCAGAGAGATGTTATGGGGAGGGAGGTGGGAGGGGGGTTCATGTTTGGGAACGCATGTAAGAATTAAAGATTTTAAATTTAAAAAAAAAAAAAAAGATCCTATTCCTTTTCATTTTTTCCCAATCATTATAGTATGTAAAAACTATTCTTAGTTCCTGGGTCATGCAAAAACAGTATGTATGTATGCTCAGTCATGTCCAACTCTTTGCAACCCCAAGGACTGTAGCCACCAGTCTCCCCTGTCCATGAGATTATCCTAGCAAGAATACTGCAGTGGGTTGTCATTTCCTCCTCCAGGGGATCTGCCCAACCCAGGGATCAGACCCAGGTCTCCTGTGGCTTCTGCATTGCAAGCGGATTCTTTACCACTAAGCCACCTGGGAAGCCTGAGGCGTCAGACTAAATGTGAACTACAGGCTAGTTTGTCAACCTCTTTTGCAAGTGCAGGTGTATACACACACACACACACACACACACACACACACGGCAGGTAATCCTCACAATAACCCTGAAGAGTAGTTCTATTATTATCCCCAATCAGAAGATGAGGAAATTGTGTTACAAGGATATTAAGCAATTTGTTCAATGCTATAGCAAATAAATCGAGGAGGCAGTATACGAACTGGCTTCAGAGTTAAATTCTTAAACACTCCACTAGGGTTTCTCCTCCCTGGAATGTGCAGACAGCACTCTATTTCTTTCATCTGTGAGAAGTATTGGAAATATGTTACACTCACTTGATGTATTCTTGTGGTTAGATCTGTGAGTAACCAGAGCTGGGACTTAACTTCCCCCTTTAACCTTTGCCTGTATTTTCCCTTAATGACAAGTCAACAGTACCACCACTTGACATAACCTGAAATATAGTGGGCACCTCAAAATATTTATTGAATTAAAAACTTAAAGTGCATGAGAAACAATGTCATGTAGAGTGAAGGGTAATAAGAAATTTATTTTATGCCCTAACTGATTAGCTTTACTCAAAACCAAATAACAGGGACTTCCTTGGTGGTCCAGTGGTTAAGACTTCATCCTCCAATGCAGGGGGTACAGGTTTGATCCCTGTTTAGGGAGCTAAGATTCCACATGCCTCATAGCCAGAAAATCAAAACATAAAACAGAAACAATGTTGTAATAAATTAGATAAAGACTTTTAAAATGGTCCACATTAAAAAAAAGTCCTAAAAATAATAAAATAAAACCTCTAAGTTTGACAAGGTAAGATCTCTTAAAGAATAAAAAAAAGATTAAAAAATAAAACAAAAAATGCAGCCCTACAAGAGTGAAAAGCAAGCCCACCCAATATTCTTTAATTTTAATATCTAAGAGAATGCCAGAGAAGATTAAACTTCTTACTTATGTAATCAATTATGCATTTGGATATTTGATTCAACTAATTGTCCATTTCAGAGTCGATCATCATTTTGAAGATTATATCTATTTCTCAGTGATATTATCAAACATGAGAAGTACAAATGCATTAAGAAAATTAAATCCAGTAAAGTTATAGTCTAAATGATAGTCAAGTAAGTCCCTTACTTTGTCACAAACTGCAAATTGCCTCACTTATAGAGCTAATTATCTCTCATCTTACTGGCTGGTACAGAGCATACAGAATTAATTGTACGATCACTGTCATTCACAGTGATGGCCACTGTTTGAGTAGCTTGTTCTTGATACTTAGCCTTTGATGTTTCTAGTGAGACCAGGACTTTGGAAATCAGAAAAGAGATAGTCAGATTAATGGGCACATCATCTGACAGCACAAAGAGAAAAATTAAATAAAAATCTGTGGAAAACTGATTCTTGATAATATCTCAGAAACTTATCCTAATATCTTCCAGCACTTTCTGAGATGGGCTTAATTTTTGCACTTTTGATGTAAGCCCTTTTCCTCCTGTTCTGTACTAGTACAGATGGGGAACAGCTGGTCACCCCCTCATTACAATTACCCTCAAATATATGATGGCAGTAATTAAGTCACATTTCTACACTGCATTCTCGAGACTCAATAATTCAGGATACCAAATTGTAACATAAAATTCTTATGAAATTACCTCATTTCTAATTTTAGCCAACTAAATCATCACCTACATTAAAACCTGGATTTTCCCCCTTAAAATGGATAAGTCTGTTTAGCAGAAACTTTCTCTCATGTGTATACTGGACCCAGATGTGACTTTGGCATCAGATATTAAATCTGCTCTTTCAGCAAATACTGTCAACATGAGAAGTATCTTTTGTGTAGCAGGCACTACGCTCTGCACTGGGAATGTAACACAGAAAACATGATATAGTCTAATAGTCTCTGCTGTCATGAAGTTTGCATTCAGTGGAAAAGTGGCTCAGTGGTAAAGGATACATCTGTCAAGGCATGAGATTCAGGAGACACAAGTTCGATCTGTGGGTCAGGAAAATCCCCAGGAGAAGGAAATGGCAACCCATTCCAGTATTCTTGCCTGGAGAATCCCATGGAAAGAGGAGCCTGGAGGGCTACAGTCCATGGGTTTGCAAAGAGTCCTACATGACTTGGCAACTGAGCATACATGCACGCAAAGAAAAGAAAAAGTAAAAAATTGCACATTGTTACAACTTCTATCAAGTAAGTAGTAAAGGTACAAAAATGAAGAATGAACAGTGATTTAAGGGGAAAGAAGGTCCAAAATTCTAATTCTGCTACTAATTTGTTTGGGCACATTACCTAATTTTTCTAAGCTTTTGTTCCTTCATCAATAAGACTGGTAGATAATATTGCTTACTCCATGGGGTTGGATTTTGGATTGAGAAAATAATTACAAAGGAACTTGGGTCCATGCCAAGGACTTTCTAAGAACCCATTAATAATAATGATGATGATTTTATCAGCTAACATTCATCATCATTATTTTCAACTTGGAGACAAAACTCAGAATGACAGTCTTGGTCATCAAGAATATATCTGGAGGCTGATGCTACAAAGGAAATGCAAACCTTCATATATTTAAAGCACTTATACATAAATCAGTTCACTGATTATTGTTACGCAAATTGGTAAGTTATATACACAGTATGTACAAGGTGAGCCCAACTCGTATAAAGTAATTTCCATTCACTTATTATAGGAAGTTAAGGAATTTACATTCTGTTGTGGATAAAAGGACCAATAAATGTGAAATGAAAGTAAAGAACACTGTGCGTATTTGAAATACACCCTTTCTCTTCTTTAAACTATAGATTTACTATTGGTAAAGTGTGCCAGGGTATTTGCTGAAGGTTACAGTCATCATCAGTATTAAAAGCTTAACTGGATCTCAAGCATTTAGATGACTAGCACATATTCTTTTTGATCTTCTCTTCCTAAACTAGCACCCTTAAGCCAGTGCTCATTTCTAGTAGAGAAAGATCAGAACTGCAATGTAAGTTTCAACATTCACTGAGGCTATGACTTTAAGAAGTCTTTAGGACTCCCTTTCCTCATGTACAAAAAAAGAATTTTAAAAGATCTATACCAAAGCATAAAAGAGATAAAGCAAAAAAAAAAAATTAGGATATGGCTTTTCAATATTAACTTCTCTATAAATATTGGCCAGTGATGATTCAAAGTGGTTCATCTATTCATATGCTTCAAATATAAAATATGAATAGCAGTACCTAACCTGTCAATCCTAAAGGAAATCAGTTCTGTATACTGGAAGGACTGATGCTCAAGCTGAAACTCCAGTACTTTGGCCACCTGATGCAAAGAACTGACTTATTGAAAAATACCCTGATGCTGGGAAAGATTGAAGGCAGGAAGGGAAGGGGATGAGAGAGGAAGAGATGGTTGGATGGCATCACCAACTGAATGGACATGAGTTTGAGCAAGTTCTGGGAGTTGGTGACAGACAGGGAAGCCTGGTGTGCTATAGTGCCTGGAGTTGCAAGAGCTGGACATGACTGAGTAACTGAACTGAACTGATGGTATAGATTTTGTGCAATTAAAAGTTGATATTGGGGGCTGGAAGAAGTTGCTACTGCAGGCGTTCCAGCTTTAGAAAGACCAGGTCACACATTGAGCTTCTGTGATGGACCAGGCATTGTAACAGGCACTAGAGAAACAAGGATATCCCCAGTCCTCAAGGATCTTCCCTTCTGGTTTGTGAGGAAATGAGATCAAGACCTGAGCCTTTGGAGTTGGAGCACTGACTCCAAGACCCTAGACTACCAGAGAACTAACCATAGGGAGTATCATACAGTGAGAATTCACACAAAAGAAACCACTTGAATACAAGACCCAGCATCACCCAACCACGAGTAGCACCCTGTGCAAGATGCTCATCCAAACAATGGACAAAACAAAAATACAAACCCAGTCATCAACAGACAGGATTACTATCTCACTCAGCCTTGCCCATCAGAGGAAAAACAAAAAAATACTTAGCATAAATCTCACCCTATATGAAGCTTACACAAACCACTGCACCAACTTTAGGGGGGCAAAAAACAAAAGGAAGAAAGAATTCAACCTTGAAGCCTGGGAAAATGAGACCTCAAACACAATAAGTTTAAAAAAATAATTAAAAGGCAGAGAAACAGTGCACTAATGAAGGAACAAACTAAAAACACAGAAATCCAAATAAATGAAGAGAAAATAGGCAAACTAACTGAAAAAGAATTCAGAATAATGATAGTAAAGATAATCAAAAACCTTGAAAACAAAATGGAGAAAATGCAAAAATCAATTAACAAAGACCTAGAAGAATTAAAGAATAAACATACAGAGGCAAACAACACAATTACTGAAACTAAAAATATTCTAGAAGGAATCAATAGCATAATATCTGAAGCAGAAGAATGAATCAGTGAGCTGGAAGATAAAATGGTGGAAATAAACTTCTGAAGAGCAGAATAAAGTAAAAAGAGTGAAAAGAACTAAGGATAGTCTCAGAGACCTCTGAGACCAACATTCAAATTATAGGGGTCCCAGAAGAAGAGAAAAAGAAAGGGTATGATAAAATTTTTGAAGAATTATAGTTGAAAATTTCCCTAACATGGTGAAGGAAATAGTCAATCACGTCGAAGAGGCACAAAGAATCCCATACAGGAGAAATCCAAGGAGAAACATGCCAAGCCACATATCAGTCAAACTAACAAAGACTAAACACAAAGAAAGAACATTAAAGGCAGCAAAGAAAAAGCAACAGTAGCGTACAAGGGAAGCCCCATACGTTTAACAGCTGATCTTTCAGCAGAAACTCTGCAGGCCAGAAGGGAATGGCAGGGTATATTTAAAGTAATGAAAGGGGAACATTTACAACTAAGATGACTGTACCCAGCAAGGATCTCATTCAAAATTGATGGAGAAATCAAAAGCTTTTCAGACAAGCAAAAGTTAAAAGAATTCAGTACCACCAAACCAGCTTTACAACAAACGTTAAAGGGACTTATATCAATACAAGAAATACAAGAGAAGAAAAAGATCTATAAGATCAAACCCCAAACAATTAAGAAAATGGCAATAGGAATATGTATATCAAATATTACTTTAAATGTAAATGGATTAAATGCTCCAACCAAAAGACAAAGACTGGTTGAATGGATACAAAAACAAGACCCATATATATGCTGTCTACAAGAAACCTACTTCAGACCTAAAGACACATATACACTGAAGGTGACAGGTTGAAAAAATAAATTCCATGCAAATGCAAAAGAAAAGTGGAGTGGCAATGCTCATGTAAGACAAAATAGACCTTAAAATAAAGAAGATTACAAGAGATAATAAAGGACACTACCTAATGATCAAGGGATCAATCCAAGAGGAAGACATAACAATTGTAAATATCTATGCACCCTACACAGGAACACCTCAATACATAAGACAAATACTAACAGACACAAAAGGAGAAGTTGACAGTAACAAAATAATAGTAGGAGACTTTAACACCCCACTCACACTAATGGACAGATCATCAAAACAGAAAATTAATAAGGAAACAATTCTTAAGTGATACATTAGATGAAATGGATCTCATTGATATCTGCAAGACATTCCATCCAAATGCAGAAGAATACACTTTCTTCTCAGGTGCATATGGAACATTCTCCAGCATAGACCATATCTTGGATCACAAATAAAACCTCAGTAAATTTAAGAAAATTAAAATCATATCAAGCATCTTTTCCAGCCACAATGCAATGAGACTAGATATCAATTACAAGAAAGAAAAACTTCAAAACCACAAACACATAGAAATTAAACAATATGTTTCTAAATAACCAACAGGTTACTGAAGAAATCAAAAGGGAAATCTAAAAATTTCTAGAAACGTATGACAAAACAAATAACTCAAAACCTATGGGATGCAGCAAAAGCAGCTTTAAGAGAGAAGTTCATAGCAATGCAATCCTACCTCAAGAAACAAGAAAAACATCAAATAGACAACCTAACTTTACAACTGAAAGTGCAAAAAGAAGAACAACCCCCCCCCCCAAAACTAGCAGAGGGAAAGAAATCATAAAGATCCAAACAGAAATAAATGAATAAGAAATGAAGGAAACAATAGTGAAGACTAGTAAAACTAAAAGATGGTTTTTTTGAGAAGACGAAATTGGCAAACCTTTAGCCAGACTCATAAAAAAAAAAAAAAGAGAAGAATCAAATCAACAAAATTAGAAGTTAAAAAAGAGAGGTTGCAACAGACAATGCAGAAATACAAAGGATTATAAGAGACCATTATGAACAGCTATATGGCAATAAAATGGATAACCTGGAAGAAATGGATAGATTCTTAGAAAAGTTCAATCTTCTAAGACTGAACCAGGAAGAAATAGAAATTATGAACAACTCAATTACAAGCACTGAAATTGAAGCTGTCATCAAAAATCTCCCAAAAAACAAAAGCCCAGGACCAGATGGCTTCACAGGAGAATTCTATCAAACATTTAGAGAAGAGCTAATGCCTATCATTATTAGACTATTTCAAAAACTTGCAGAGAAAGGAACATCCCCAAACTCATTCTACACAGCCACCATCACCTTGATACCAGAATCAGACAAGACAACAAGAAAAAAAAGAAAACTATAGCCCTATATCACTGATGAACATAGATGCAAAAATCCTCAACAAAATTTTAGCAAAGAGAATTCAGCAACACACCAAAAAGTCCATACACCAAGATCAAGTTGGGTTTCCAGGAATGCAAGGATTCTTCAATATACGCAAATCAATCAATGTGATACACCATATTAACAAATTGAATGGGAAAACCATATGATAATCTCAGTAGATGCAGAGAAAGCTTTTGACAAAATTCAGCACACATTTATGATTAAAACTCTTCAAAAAATGGGCATAGAAGGAACCTGCCTCAACACAATAAAGGCCATGTATGATAAGCTTACAGCTAACATTATTCTCAGTGGTGAACTACTGAAAGCATTCCCCCTAAGATCAGGAAGAAGACAAGGGTGTCCACTTTCATAACTATTATTCAATATAGATTTGGAGTCTTAGCTACAGCAATCAGAGAAGAAAAAGAAATAAAACAATCCACATCAGAAAAGTAGAATTAAAGCTTTTACTGTTTGCCAGTGACATGATACAGTACATAAAAAACCCTAATGACACTATTAGAAAATTACTAGAGCTAATGAGTGAATTTAGCAAATGCAAGATACAAAATCAATACACATACATTTCTATATACTAACAATGAAACATCAGAGAGAAATTAAAGAATCAATGCCATTCACCATTGCAACAAAAAGAATTAAATATCTAGGAATAAACTTACCTAAGGAGACAAAAGAACTGTACACAGAAAATTATAAGACACTGATGAAAGAAATCAAAGACGTCATAAACAGATGGAGAGATAGTCCACGTTCCTGGGTAGGAAGAACCAAGCTGGTGCACCGAGACGACCCAGAGGGATGGTACGGGGAGGGAGGAGGGAGGGGGGTTCAGGATGGGGAACACATGTACACCTGTGGTGGATTCCTGTTGATGTATGGCAAAACCATTACAATGTTGTAAAGTAATTAACTTCTAATGGCACCCCGCTCCAGTACTCTTGCCTGGAAAATCCCATGGACAGAGAAGCCTGATGGGCTGCAGTCCATGGGGTCACTAGAAGTCGAATGCTACTGAGCGACTTCACTTTCACTTTTCACTTTCATGCATTGGAGAAGGAAATGGCAACCCACTCCAGTGTTCTTGCTTGGAGAATCCCAGGGACGGGGGAGCCTGGTGGGCTGCCGTCTATGGGGTCGCACAGAGTCGGACATGACTGAAGTGACTTAGCAGCAAAATAAATAAATTTATATTTTAAAAGGAACAAAAAAATGACTACACTGCCAATGCAATCTACAGATTCAATGTGGTTTTCACAGAACTGAAACAAAAAATTTCACAATTCATATGGAAACATAAAAGACCCTAAAAAGCCAAAGCAATCTTGAGAAAGAAGAATGGAGCTGGAGGAATCAACCCTCCCGACTTCAGATTATGCCACAAAGCTACAGTCATCAAGACAACATGGTGCTGGCACAAAAACATAAATATAGAACAATGGAACAAGATAGAAAGCCCAGAAATAACCCACCTGCGGGTACCTTGTTTTTCACAAAGGAGGCAAGAATATACAACAGGGCAACGACAGCCTCTTCAATAAATGGTGCTGGGAAAACTGGACAACTACATGTAAAAGAATGAAATTAGAACACTTCCTAACAGCATACACAAAGATAAACTCAAAATGCATTAAAGACCTAAATGTAAGACCAGAAATTATAAAACTCTTAGAGGAAAACATAGGCAGAACACTCAATGACATAAATCAAAGAAAGATCCTCTATGACCCACCTCCTAGAGTAATGTAAATAAAAACAAAAGTGAGAAAGTGGGACCTGATTAAACTTAAAAGCTTTTGTAGAGCAAAGGAAATTATAAGCAAGGTAAAAAGCCAACCCTCAGAATGGGAGAAAATAAAAGCAAATGAAACAACTGACAGAAGGTTAATTCCCAAACTATACAAGCATCTCAAACAACTCAATGCCAGAAAAACAAATAACCCAATCAAAAAGTGGGGAAAAGACCTAAACAGACATTTCTCCAAAGACATACAGATGGCTAATAAACACATGAAAAGATGCTCAAAATCGCTCATTATTAGAGAAATGCAAATCAAAACTACAATGAGATATCACCTTACACCAGTCAGAATGGCCATCATCAAAAAGTCTACAAACAATAAATGCTGGAGAGGGTGTGGAGAAAAGAGAATGCTCTTGCACTGTTGGTGGGAATGTAAACTGATACAGTCACTATGGCAGATGTTATGGAGATTCCTTAGAAACCTAGGAATAAAACCACCATATGACCCAGCAATCCCACACCAAGGCATATACGTTTCCCTGGGGAAACCAAAATTGAAGAAGACACATGTATCCCATTGTTGGCTTAAAGTTCAACATTCAGAAAACTAAAATCATGGCATCCAGTCCCATCACTTCATGGCAAACAGATGGGGAAACAGTGGCTGAGTATATTTTTGGGGCTCCCAAATCACTGCAGATGGTGATTGCAGCCATGAAATTAAAAGACGCTTACTCCTTGGAAGGAAAGTTATGACCAACCTAGACAACATATTAAAAAGCAGAGACATTACTTTCGCAACAAAGGTCTGTCTATCAAGGCTGTGGTTTTTCCCGTAGTCATGTATGCATGTGAGAGTTGGACTGTGAAGAAAGCTGAGCACCAAAGAATTGATGCTTTTGAACTGTGGTGTTGGAGAAGACTTTTGAGAGTCCCTTGGACTGCAAGGAGATCCAACCAGTCCATCCTAAAGGAGATTTAGTCCTGGGTGTTCTCTGGAAGGACTGATGTTGAAGCTGAAACTCCAATACTTCAGCCACCTGATGCGAAGAGCTGACTCATTTGAAAAGACCCTGATGCTGGGAAAGATTGAGGGCAGGAGGAAAAGGGGACGACAGAGGATGAGATGGTTGGATGGCATCACCAACTCAATGGACATGGGTTTGGGTAGACTCCAGCAGTTGGTGATGGACAGGGAGGTCTGATGTGCTGCGGTTCATGGGGTCACAAAGAGTCAGACACAACTGAGTGACTGAACTGAACTGAATCCCATTGTTCACTGCAGCACTATTTACAATAGCTAGAACATGGAAGCAAACTAGATGTCCATCAACAGATAAATGGATAAAGAAGGTGTGGTACATATACAGAATGGAATATTTTCAGCCATAAAAAGGAACGCACTTGAGTCAGTTCTAATGAGGTGGATGAACCTAGAGCCTATTATACAAAGTGAGGTAAGTCAGAAAGAAAATGATAAACATTGTATACTAATGCATATGTATGGAAATGATACTGAAGAATTTATTTGCAGGGCCGCAGTGTAGAAACAGACATAGAGAATAGACTTATGGACATGGGGAGAGGGGAGGAGAGGGTGAGATGTATGGAGAGAGAGAAACATGATAATTTACATTACTATATGTAAAACAGATAGCCAACTGGAATTTGCTATATGTCTCAGGAAACCCAAACAGGAGCTCTGCATCAACCTAGAGGGGTGGGATGGTGAGGGAGATGGGAGGGAGTCTCAAAAGGGAGGGGATATATGTATACCTGTGGCTGATTCTTGCCTGGAAAATCCCATGGACTGAGGAGCCTGGTAGGCTACAGTCCATGGGGTCGCAAAGAGTCGGACATGACTGAGCGACTTCACTCACTCACTATGGCTGATTCATGTTGAGTTTTGAGGGAAAACAACAAAATTCTGTAAAGCAATTATCCTTCAGTTAAGAAGTAAATAAATGTTTTTAAAAGTTGATATTTGTAGTGAGACAAAACTCAACATTACTAATAACAAGAATAAACACATTCTATCCACAATAATAGTTACATCAGTCTCCTGAGTTATTTTCAGTAAAATACTAGCCTTAAATCCTCCATGGAAAGGAAAACCAAGCCTTGGCTCCATTTCTGGATTTACAATGCACAGCAGCACATTAAACTCCTTGACCAGTGGAATCCCAGTACCAAGCAAAAGTTGCAGAGATAGAAATATTTCAACGTTAGTATGGTAGAGCCCCCACTAGTACATATTCATAGCTCTGTAGGGAATGTTTCAGTGACAGCGTAAGCATTCCTACACAAGATTATTTAGGACTCTACATTTTAGCAGTGAGACCATAAATGCATTAAAGTGCATTAAATATGTATCTTCACATGTTTAGATGCATTACAGTTTATCATCTCAAAATAAAATCTGAAAATTGCCTACTCCCTTAGTATAAATTAATAAGATGGGTGAAAGAGTTTCCAGAATATCAGCAGTATACACACAGATTCAATTTGAAAGTTGCTTTGGAAGTTTTCTTTTCTATCATTGCTCTGAAAACTAATGCAAAGCAATGCAACAGAACTAATCAAAACTGGAAAATATAATGTTAGCCTTCCCAATATGTATTTATTCTCTGCCAATTGTTAAAGCTAGAACTGAGGATGCTTTGTAAGGGAGAGCCAGTGGGAATATAATTAAGATGATTAGTTTATAAATGAAAGCTTCCTGTTATCAAGTCTCAATAGAATGGGGAGGTTAGCCTGAAGGCAACGTCCAGGGTGACTTTCCTTTTCAAGAGAAACATTTCTAAAAGGGAGATGGTCTATATAGTCAAGACAGAAAAGAAAATACCTAAGCAAGCACTGTGAAATATGAAAACAGGAAATTGGAAAACCAGTATGAACAATCAAGGGAACAAAGATACTGGCAGCAATAGCTTGGATTTCTAACTGACACATTTCTGGTTGCACATCTTTTTGGTTCTACTGAGTTGTCTGAAAAGCACTTAAGCACTAGTCAGTAAAGATGACTAGGACAAAGAGGGCCCAGGAAACATCAAAAGCAGTCTCAGTTCTCCGGGCACAGTGGAAAACTTGCGGAATTACACACATTCATCTTCCTCTCAATTGTCCTGCCCCCTTGGAGATTCCGAGTTCAGCAATAATGACCCATCAGTATTCATTTATAAATTCAGATCAGGAGGGAAATTTTAAGCAAAAGATACATCATGTAGAAAAAGAAGGAAATAATCAGCAGTAATATAGTTCCTCCAGTTGACCTCCCAGACACTTTGGTAATTGACCACAGATAATAATCAACGTTGATCCATTTTGCAAAGAATGCAAAATAAACATTAAAACTAGTTTGAGACTTTTATTTCTGGCAACACAGCATATCAGATACGCTGAGAAACCAACCCCGCTGTATGATATATAAAGATGTTGAGCAGTATATTCCTAAAAGTCTTTTGGCTTAAATAAAGGGAAATCTTCAGAATTTAAAAAAAAAAAAATAGTAGAACATGAGTTGTAAGACAAGGATTTAATAATCACATCAAGAATACAAGAGGCAAAGCCACAGATCCACATAACACAGAGAAGATTATAAATCTCCTACATTTTGCTGAGTCTCCATGTTTCCAAACCTTCTGTGAAACTGTAAACTAAATATATATATATATATAATCTCATAGGGGGAACTGGTAGGAAAATCATCTTGCATCTGACTTTAAGAAAGAATTAACCAAAATCCCAAAATCTCTCATGAGGATGCCTAATCATTCACACTCCATCATATTGCCTTCACACTTAAATTCAAGCAAAGAAATTGGTTTAAAGGATTTAGGTTGACAATGCTTCCAGCAATCTGGAAAAAGAAAATTCAAATGATCTCTGGAAATATACTCTAGTAATCTGGGACTCAGGAAATATCTACATATAAAGTCCCAAGGATGAGAAGCTCATAGGTAAAGTGAAAAAAACAAATACTAGACACGAGTCCATATATAATAGTTATATGCAGAAAATATTTAAGGAGCTGAAACTAGAAACTGAAAATATGAGATAAGAAAAAGACGCAATAAAGAATTACACAATAAAAAATTCAAGTTGAAAAAATTCAAGTTGAAGTATACACACACAGAGATTTAGAATGGAAATTCTAAATGGCATAAAAGACACAGATGGAAAATCCATTAACTAGAAGACATAATTATGCAAAATACCCAGAATAAAACAGAGAGTCAAAGAGACATATGAAAGAAAATCTGATGCAAGTAAGACAGACTGAGAAGTTCCAACATAAATTTCTATTCTAAGTTCTAAATGTTGGAAGTAAAGATAATTTGAGAAGTAATATTCAAAGAAAGTGGTTGAGAACTTCTCCAAAATGACAAAAGGCAAAGAATCTCAGGTTTAATAAATATATATCTTAGGAAGTGTAATTGAAGGATAGTCACTCCTAGCCAGGGAAGAAAAAGATAGCTGGTTTTTTTGTTGTGTGTTTTTAAGGTATCTGTGTCTAGCAACATATAGATTCTTGAATTATTATCCAAGAATTAATTATCATTCAAAGACCAGAGTGCAGAGACATCAAGAATGGACTTGTTGACTCAGAGGGGGAAGGATAGAATGGGATGAAATGAGAGGAGCATTGACATCCATACTACCATGTGTAAAATAAATACTAGTGGGACGCTGCTGTATATCTCAGGGAACTTAGCTCGGTGCTCTGTGATGACCTAGAGCGGCGGGATGGGGGAGTGGGAGGGAGGCTCAAGAGGGAACAGATATATGTATACATACGACTGATTCACATTGTTTCAGAAACTAACACAACAATGTAAAGCAATTATCTCCCAATTAAAAATAATTTTTAAAAAATAGTCAATGATCTTCGACAAAGGACCAAAGGCAACATGTTGGCAAAAAGATGATCTTTTCATCAAATGGTGTTGGGACAACTGGATATCCGCTTGCAAAAAAGTGAATCTAAACATAGATCCTTAACAAAAACTAACTCAAAATGGATCACAGACCTAAATATGAAATTCAAAACTAAAAAAATTCTGAGAATATAACATAAGAGATAACATTGTTATAGTATGATAATGACTTTTTAGATATAATACTAAAGGCAAGATCCATTGAAGAAATAGTTTTTAATTTTGTCAAAAACTGCTCAAAAAATAAAATCTTTATATATTAAGAAAAATAATTATAGTGATCTCAATATCACAGACATACACACACACAGAAACTCACCCAGGTTGAAGAGACCTTGAGAGCAAGAATGTTATATATTGTGTTCATCTTTTTTTCAGTTCTAAGCAGGCACTCTGGATAAAAGTAGATCTGCAATCATTAGAATTTAATTGGTGAACTATGTCACAATTTTGGCATTCTTTTTTTATATAAATTTATTTATTTTAATTGGAGGTTAAATACTTTACAATATTGTATTGGCTTTGCCATACATCAACATGAATCCACCACTGGTATACACGTGTTCCCCATCCAAATTGGGCGTGTATGCATACTCACTCAGTCATGTCTGATTTCTTGCGACCCCATGGACTGTAGTTCACCAGGCTCCTCTGTCTATAGAATTTTTCAGACAAGAATCCTGGAGTGGGTTGCCTTGTAAAATGAGCCTATAAGAAAAGCTCAAAAGAAAATATGAAAATTATGAAACAAAATAAGAACAAGTATGTACTTAAATCACTGGCATTCTCTAGTAATTAATATAATCACTAATTAAAACATTTTTTAAAGATATTTGGATGTAGTTTCTAAAGAAAATGTAGTCTATCAATTAAGCACACTTGAAAGCAAAAGCTAATAAGATGTTGTGGAATCTGGGGAGGCCACTTAAAAATAATATTTTTTACGGACTTATAACTCTTCAGAACCAGCTCTGGCTAGAGTAGCTCTTAGAAGCACTTACTCTTTCCCGTAAGTCAGAGAGTGATGTTTCTCTGTCAAGGAGAGTACCAAAAGGGCATTTTTCTTCCCCCGTGAATTTGATGGGAAGTTAACACAGATTGACGATGGGTCATCTGAAAATGCTTGTCTCTTTTATTTTCAATTTTCCTGTGTAGAAATTGCCCATATTTTGTCTGTTTGTTCATGTTCCATGCCATTTTGAGTATCTGAGACTGTTTCCGTAAGACAGTTAATGTCCAAAAACTGTGAAGCAATTTTACCATGTTTCAAGACTTTATCATGTAAATATTTTACCGCTGTCAGTTCTAAAGCCATTATTACAAATTAGTTTAGTGTGCCTAGCAAAAAATCAATTTTACATCAGAAACTAATTATACACTTATAATATATGGCTGGTCCTGGAATTTTTGTTGTTATAGATACAATCATATTTTAAATATTTATACCAAAGAAATATATACCATGTAATAATATAGATATGTGGCCTTTAACTCAGAAAAGAATGATGAAAATTATTTGAAACTGTTCCTTAGTCTTTTATTGCCATTGTTTTGAGTGCCATCATCTTTGAAAACATATGGATATCATACTTGTACTTCGTTAAAAAGGAATTTATAAATAAGTGATGCAAAGTTAAAAAGAAACTTCCAGTTACTGTTGTTTTGTCTTCTAAGTTTAAGAAAGCAGCAGTTTGAAATAAATGCTGTGACCTTATTTTACATTCAGTCTCTACCTAAAATTTTGAAATTTTGCAATCATCAAAACTCTTTGGTTATTACTCAGTGGCTCATAAATGGTATTTCAACACACTTCTTAGGGACAGATTGAATTCTAATTAGGGAACATATCTGAGGTTGAAATCATGTGTGCGTGTATACTTGCACATATATTCCTGCTTCAATTCATAGGACAAGAGCACTGGACGTTGATCTCTTTAATGCTTATGTCTGCATGATCCTGACCAGGTCTTAACAATTTCTGCCTTGATTTTCCCATCAGTACAATAAAGGAAACAAGACATAACCACCAAATTATCCTAGTGAGTCTCCCTCTCATTATATTTCATAGATATTTTGGTTAGGAAAATTCCTGAAACACTTAGACATAGTATATTCAACATATTCAGTCCTGGAGAGAAGATAGGGCAAAGAGTAATGTTGTGCACTTGCTCTAATCTTCAAGGAAAGCAAGTTTGCAAGATAGCAAGTTTACAAGATACACACATCTCTGTACCTTTGACACATTCTGATCCCATTCCTAGGGTTCTAGTCTAAGAAAACAATTAGAGATGTTGTTAAATGGTCATTACCATAATTGTTAATGGTAACAAATGATTGAATTACATTTTTTAAACCATCACTCTAAAATAATTCTAATACAAATTATCAACACAATCAGATCCTATTCAAAAATATCAGAAACAAAATAGATAAGAATATTTAATCAGCCAAATCTATAGCCCATATGGAAGATCAGACATCTAAGAAGAGCCAGAAAGATTTCTAAAAGAGGGGAGTGATGGAAGAGGACTTGCCTTTTCAGATGTCAAACTGTGTTAGAGAAATATAGGCATTAAAATATGTTAATTTGGGGGACTTCTCTGGCGGTCCAGTGGCTAAGACTGTGCTTCCAATGCAGGAGGCCCAGGTTCAATCCTTGGCCAGGGGACTAGATCCTGCATGCCACAATTAAGGGTTTGTACACTGCAATTAAAAGATCCTGCATACCACAACTATTTATTTATTGTGTGCAATTATTTATTACCTTGTGCATGTGGTGTTTTCATAATAAAATTATTTAAAAATAAAAAGTTCCATGTACCAAAAAAAAAGAGCACCAAGTGCCCTATATCCTGCTTAATAAATCCTGACTGCCAGAATGTGTCTAAGTCCAGAAGCTGGGAAAGGTCAGAAGTCGGATGAATCCTAACTGGCTCAGGCTGTAAGTACAGGAAGTTGAAACAAAGCTTGCCATCTGGGAAATAAGTTTTGAAATACTGACAAAACTAGAAAGCATCAAAATGCTGAGTAATTGTGATGTCCCCTTATATGTACAAAAATTAATAAAGAGAAACCATTAAAAATGGAATCAGGAAACTCTGCTCAGGGCGCCCTCATACACACTGTTGCAGTTTCTTTACAATTCTACTTTAATTCTCCAGCCAGAGAAAAGTTTTTTCCTTGCCAAGCAATAGCCCAGCCTAGAGGAGATGTAGCAGTTCAGCCAATGAGAACCAACTGCTTCCTAAACTCTAAGTTTCCTCCAGTGAACCTTTATTTAGGACAGTCCCTCCTGACTCCCCTCTTTTCTCTTAAAAGCAAGGTCCCCTTCTTTGTTCTAGGATTTGCCTATAGACCTCCATAGCTTGCATTTCCTGAATTGCAATGTCTCTGGCTGTTTCTGAATAGATTCATTTTGCTGGTGAAATAACTAGCAATTTTATTTGTAAAGTCGACATACGCTTCCAGAGCATCTCTGATTCCCATCTAAAAGGAATAGGATTACAGAGGCTATTTCTAATGGCCTCTGAGTCTTCAGAGGGTCATAGCATTTAATCTTCTGCATTTGAACTACTGTGCATTGTTTGTAATACAAGAGAGTGAAAATGCCTTATGGTTCTTCACAGCCCAGGCAAATATTAAAGCCAAATAAAATTACCTGGAACTGGAGATTTCCTAAGATCAAAAACTCCATGGCTCTTGAAGACACTCTGTCTAAAACTTTTTTCAGACTTCAAAACTCGTGACTCTTTTTATTGTCTAGTTCTGAATAGACACAGGTTCTGGACTCAATCCCCAACTCTATTATTTTGAGGCATTGTTATATGATGGATTACTTAACATTTCTATATTTTGGTTTCTTTATCTATGAAAATCAGAAACAGTAACCATTTGACATGTTTATAGTGCAAGTAAAGCATAAGATGGGCATAATTATCATCATAGAATAAACTGACAGTAAAAGTTAGCAGGTTTTAGCCTTAGTATTAATTTCAGAAATAATTTTCTAATAGGAAAAATCACCTAAATTTTAGGTATATAATTTTCACATTTCTTTTGAATGTGGATTGGAGCTGGTAAGAGGGTTTCATTTTCAGTTTGTCAACTCTGTATCTCTACCTTATTCATAGTTGAAGGGAATGGAGCAGATGATTGCTGCTTTGTAATATCATGTGTCCTGACTGGGAGAGGCCAGAATCTTGGTGATGGTTAATGCTGAGTCTGACATCCAGTACTTTCAGTGGTTATCATCAATACCATACTGCTCCATTTCTCAAAACTGCTCCAGGCAGCTTTTAGTTTTCTCACCAAATGTCTAACAGTTTTGGGAAACCACACATCCTGGACAGGCCAAATTGCAGTATTTTGTTCTACTGTCCATATGAGTACCCTCCAACCTGCCAGGTCATAAAACATAAAAAAATAGGGGCATCGCACCAAGAGCCTAATGTTATGGAGAAGGGAAATGATAATTTATTGAGGGCTGAATGAATTATTGAGAGTAGTTTATTGTGCCAATACATTGTACACGTGTCACCTCATTTAATCTTCATAAGAATACTTAAAGGCACAAATTATAGCCCATATTGTAAAGAAGAGGCAACTGATGGTGAGAATGTTTATGCTTACTGTCACACAGATGGTTAGTGTCAGGACTGAGATTCCAACCCAATTTTACATGGTGGCGCTATTTATTCTTTATGTATTTGCACATGGGAATATATGTATTATTTTGGATCTAATCCTGATTATAGCCAGAGAAAGTTGTGAGAGAAAAAGATACACAAAGCATTCAGTTTACTTTCTTGGGTTTGGCAGGGGATAAAGGCATCAGAGTCTGTTGATCCATTCCACTTTCTCTGGATATTCCTATCAATCAATAAGATACTTCTGCACACTGCAAAATGGGAGGCCTTTCATGATTAACATGGTATTACCAGTGCTCAAAATATAATAATAGCAAAAATGCATTAATTAAACCATTTTCAAAAGGATGTGATTATCCAGATCTTTTAGAAATGCAATTGTGGAAGCAGATGCCACACAGTTAATGATTAACAGTGCCTTTGCTTACCAGCAATTATTTTTTTCTCCCTGGAAGCATACTGATTAGCCAAAGACACTCAGAGTCTGGCTCCCATATAGAAGGCTGAGTCTCCAGCCAAGTTTCATGGCAACTCTGTAAATAACAATATGTCCCACAGACCAGCTTCCTAGCCTGCAGGCACCATTATATCACATTTCCCAGCCCTGTGCATTGGCAACTGCCCACAGACTCAGAGCTTGGAAGAAAGTCAGTTGGAATTGGAAAGAACTTTCTGGCTTTGCTAAACTACTACTTCAAATAAGTGAGTAAGTTGCTATGAGAACTATATTTCTACGTAGCCAGGGGATCTCCATTTCTCTGTTGCTATTGGTATTTTAGTACTTACTAAGAAAAACTGAACAAATTTGTCACTCTCAAAGACTTGACGTGGGCAGATCATAGTCAGGACTCAGAGCTTCTATGGACAACTCTTTGCAAGTTAATTAGCCTCTCTCACACTTAGAAGTCACCTCTGGAAAGGGGGGTAATAATAGAGAGTATGGTTGCTTTGAAAGTTCATTGTTAATATGTAAGAAAGTATTAGCTCAGTCTGGGACACCTTTGTGTAAAATTAAATGTTTTATTGGAAGCATGGATTCTCTCTTCAAGCCTCAATTTCCCAGTTTCCAGAAGATGAAGGCACTTAGAAAACCCAATAAGACTTTCAAGGTTTTAGTTGATTTTAACACTACCATACCTTGACTGTTTCTTCTGCCTGCCTTTCTCCAAATGCCTGTTGAATTGCATTTGCCCAGATGGCATATATTTATAAAGCAGTTCACATGTTTCAGTTACTGCACTAGGCATTACTTTCACATTTCCTCCTAAAATCACCTCCGAAAGCTCAAATGCAAACACCCTTGTTGTATTCTAGCGCTGAAACAATGTCTTCAGAAATATACACTATTACTATGTAAGGTGAGCTTTAGACTAATGCTATTTTAGTTAACTAAAAATATCCCCATATTCCTCCACACTTTACATTATAAGGAAACCAAGACAAAGGTTTTAAGTCATTTACTTATGCTTCCACAGTGGAATAGGCCAGAATTAGGACAGGATATTAGGTCTCCTGACTCTAATTTTTGATACTAATTAAAAGGAAATGCATTTACCATTTTGTTCATCTGAAATGGAGTGTTTATGAGGGACCTAGTGGGGGCTGTCTATGCCACAATTTACTTCCTTTATTTAGTAACAATCAACTAGAGAACAGCAGCAAATTTTCTAAAAGAATTTAAATCTTCTTCTAAAATGACTAAATCAAAAGATTGAATTTCCAATCTTATGAGAACTTATCCAACCATGAAAAGTGGATGTATAAATAGAATACCAATATCAGAGCCCCATAATGTCCCCTTATCTAAACCTGCTTCAAAAGCAGAAAGTTTCCCTTTACAAGAGGTTTGAGGGTCCCACAGACCTTTTTTTTAAAAACAGTGTTGAATTCTGATTGAATTATTCCATTTGTCACTTGTTTCCAAGAGGCTTGATCACATTCAAAGGAATGCCTCTGTCTTATTAAAGATTACAATTCAGATCTTAGTTTTGCTTAATTCCATTGGCTAATTACCTCCAGTTTCAAGTATGTATTTTAAAATCCAAATTCCGAAGTCTATACCACATTTCAGAGAACTGCCAGATAGCATCCCCAAGACGTCTCATTGTACAAAACTAGAAAGATCATCTTTTCTTAAATAATTTAGAAACTCTCCCTAACTTCCTCCTCCAACAATGGAAAATTCCCAGTGGTTCAAGTTTAGAATTGTAATGTTCCCTTTGTATGCAGGAGTCAATCTATCTTCAAATCCTATCACTTTTAACTTCATAATCTTTTCCCACTTGATTACCCTTGAGTCTTCCACAGTTCCTATTCAATCTCAAGTAGTCTAGTTTAGCAAGAAGAGTCTTCTGTCTGGATCTCAGGCTTTTTTTTTTAATCTTATACATCTAATGTTTTGATCCTTTCTGTGTCAAAAACAATCTCTTCCAAGTGTCTGCAAAAAAACTTCACAGGCCTCGCCTATCATTCAAAGCTGACAACAGTCAGATACCAGATTACACTTCCAAAATTTCCATCTAAATTCCATGCCTTACCATCCTGCATTTCCACCAAATGTTTTCCCATGCCTATGATCTTCCTTCTGGTATAGCGTGCTTTCTTATCTCAGGTCTCTAACTTATATTTATTCCTCCAAATCCAGCTTTAAGAAAATGCTTCCCAAACCAACATTCCAGCCACCACATTCACTTCCCACCAAAACTGAAAATTATCTTGTCCAAATCAAAACTACCAAAGTCCCTTTTTAGGGTAATCATGGATTCATCTGCTAACTGTGTGACTTTTTGTGTGTCACTTGTATTTTTAAACACTTATCAGAGTCTTGAGAATAGGAAGTATCAACCATAAACACCTACCCAAAAGATAAATGACTAGATGATACGAATAACCAATAATATTTGCTGACATACATTTTATAATTTGCTGTATGTAGGCACAGAACCATTTCACTGAACCATCACTAACGTTTTTTGAAATAAGTGTTGTTATTATCTCTATGGGCTTTCCTAGAGGCTCAGATGGTAAAGAAACTGCCTACAATGCAGTAGAACCAGGTTCAATTCCTGGATGGGGAAGATCCCCTGGAGAAGGGAATGGCAACCCACCCCAACATATTCTTACCTGAAGAGTTCCATGGACAGAGGAGCCTGGCGGGTCCATGGGGTCGCAAAGAATGGGACACAATTGCGCGACTAACGCTTTCACTTTCACATGTTAGTTATCTCTATAGATTAGGAAACAAAGTTAGAGAGTTTCAGTATTTGACCATAAGTATTAAGTATGCGACAACAAAATGTGTATTATTTCCATTCCATTTCACTGTCTGGCTAAGATATCAAAATTTTAAACCCAGTCATCTAAAAGACTTTTTCAAAATGGCATGGTGACATTTTTTTTTTTAATTCCCTGGATAGTTGCCTTCAAGTCATAGGACTACATAGAAATTAAAAAACACTTTCTCCTTGGAAGAAAGGCTATGACAAATCTAGGCAGCATATTAAAAAGCAGAGACATCATTTTGCCAACAAAGGTCCACATAGCCAAAGCTTTGGTTTTTCCAGTAGTCGAGTATGGATGTGACAGTTGGACCATAAAGAAAGCTGAGCACAAAAGAACTGAAGCTTTCAAATTGTGGGGCTAAAGAAGACTCTTGAGAGTTCCCTGGACAGCATAGATATCAGACAAGCAAATCCTAAAGGAAATCAACCCTGAAGATTCATCAGAAGGACTGATGCTGAAGCTGAAGCTCAATACTTTGGCCATCTGATGTGAAGAGCCAACTTATTGGAAAAGACTCTGATGCTGGAAAAGATTGCGGTCAGAAGAAGGGGCTGACAGAGGATGAGATGGTTGGATGGTATCACTGACTCAAAGAACATGAGTCTGAGCAAACTCCGGGAGATGGGGAAGGACACGGAAGTCTGGCATGCTGCAGTTCAAGGGGTTGCAAAGAGTTGGACATTACTGACCAAGGGAACAGCAACATTTCATTCATTAATTTCAGTTGCTCAGTCATGTCTGACTCTTTGCAACCCCATGAATCGCAGCATGCCAGGCCTCCCTGTCCATCACCAACTCACGGAGTCCACTCAGACTCACATCCATCGAGTCCATGATGCCACCCAGCCATCTCATCCTGGGTAGTCCCCTTCTCCTCCCTCCCAGCATCAGAGGCTTTTCCATGAGCCAATTCTTCGCATGAGGTGTCCAAAGTACTGGAGTTTCATCTTTAGCATCCTTCCTTCTAAAGAAATCCCAGGGTTGATCTCCTTCAGACTGGACTGGTGGGATCTCCCTGTAGTCCAAGGGACTCTCAAGAGTCTTCTCCAACACCACAGTTCAAACCATCAATTCTTCGGCGCTCAGCCTTCTTCACAGTCCAACTCTCACATCCATACATGACTACTGGAAAAACCATAGCCTTGACTAGACAGACCTTAGTCGGCAAAGTAATGTCTCTGCTTTTGAATATACTATCTAGGTTGGTCATAACTTTTCTTCCAAGGAGTAAGCGTCTTTTAATTTCATGGCTGCAATCACCATCTGCAGTGATTTTGGAGCCCCAAAAAATAAAGTCTGACACTGTTTCCATTGTTTTCCCATCTATTTCCCATGAAGTGATGGGACTGGATGCCATGATCTTCGTTTTCTGAATGTTGAGCTTTAAGCCAACTTTTTCGCTCTCCTCTTTCACTTTCATCAAGAGGCTTTTTAGCTCCTCTTCACTTTCTGCCATAAGGGTGGTGTCATCTGCATATCTGAGATTATTGATATTTTTCCCAGCAATCTTGATTCCAGCTTGTGTTTCTTCCAGTCCAGCGTTTCTCATGATGGACTCTGCATAGAAGTTAAATAAGCAGGGTGACAATATACAGCCTTGACATACTCCTTTTCCTATTTGGAACCAGTCTGTTGTTCCATGTCCAGTTTTAACTGTTGCTTCCTGACCTGCATACAGATTTCTCAAGAGGCAGGTTAGGTGGTCTGGTATTCCCATCTCTTTCAGAATTGTCCACAGTTGATTGTGATCCACACAGACAAAGGCTTTGGCATAGTCAATAAAGCAGAAATAGATGTTTTACTGGAACTCTCTTGCTTTTTCCATGATCCAGTGGATGTTGGCAATTTGATCTCTGGTTGCTCTGCCTTTTCTAAAACCAGCTTGAACATCAGGGAGTTCACAGTTCATGTATTGCTGAAGCCTGGCTTGGAGAATTTTGAGCATTACTTTACTAGCATGTGAGATGAGTGCAATTGTGTGGTAGTTTGAGCATTCTTTGGCATTGCCTTTCTTTGAAATTGGAATGAAAACTGACCTTTTCCAGTCCTGTGGCCACTGCTGAGTTTTCCAAATTTGCTGGCATCTTGAGTGCAGCACTTTCACAGCATCATCTTTCAGGATTTGAAACAGCTCAACTGGAATTCCATCACCTCTACTAGCTTTGTTCATAGTGATGCTTTCTAAGGCCCACTTGACTTCACATTCCAGGATGTCTGGCTCTAGATGAGTGATCACATCATCATGATTATCTGGGTCATGAAGATCTTTTTCGTACAGTTCTTCCATGTATTCTTGCCACCTCTTCTTAATATCTTCTGCTTCTGTTAGGTCCATACCATTTCTGTCCTTTATCAAGCCCATCGTTGCATTAAATGTTCCCTTGGTATCTCTAATTTTCTTGAAGAGGTCTCTAGTCTTTCCCATTCTGTTCTTTTCCTCTATTTGTTTGCATTGATCACTGAAGAAGGCTTTCTTATCTCTTCTTGCTATTCTTTGGAACTCTGCATTCAGATGCTTATATCTTTCCTTTTCTCCTTTGCTTTTCGCCTCTCTTCTTTTCACAGCTATTTGTAAGGCTTCCCCAGACAGCCATTTTGCTTTTTTGCATTTCTTTTCTATGGGGATGATCTTGATCCCTGTCTCCTGTAAAATGTCACGAACCTCACTCCATAGGTCCTCAGGCACTCTATCTATCAGATCTAGACCCTTAAATCTATTTTGCACTTCCACTGTATAATCATAAGGGATTTGATTGAGGTCATACCTGAATGGTCTAGCGGTTTTCCCTACTTTCTTCAATTTAAGTCTGAATTTGGCAGTAAGGAGTTCATGATCTGAGCCACAGTCAGCTCCTGGTCTTGTTTTTGCTGACTGTATAGAGCTTCTCCATCCTTGGCTGCAAAGAATATAATCAATCTGATTTTGATGTTGACCATCTGGTGATGTCCATGTGTAGAGTCTTCTCTTGATTGTCCCCAAACAACAAAGACAGAGAATACTTTCTTTTGTCAGATGCTACTCTGCTACCTGTGGATAGCACACCTACCCAGGATGACAGCAGCAGTCTTTTCCACCATTTTATTTCACTTCTCACAACTTCACTTCTTCAGGTGGACAACTCCACCTGAATTTACATAAAAGCTCAACATACAAACATGTGTTTCCCATACTAGGATACAGATAACTGGAGATGCAGACAGCTATTATGTGTCATCTTCAATCCCAGGGCCTTGCCCAAAAACTACCTCACAGAAGTCAGCTCTCCTGGTAAACTAGATTTTTCTTAAAGAAAAAGGATTTCAGATATTTTAAAACAAATATTATTTATCATAAAAAATCTAAGTGGCTTAAAAAATTATTTTTTTTTTTGTTCTATAGGAGTTTCTGTCAAATGACATGATGTTTTGATAACATTCAGAATCTTCCAACAGATTTAAAGAGATAGCCAGGACATGGAAGCAACCTAGATGTCTATCAGCAGATGAATGGATAAGAAAGCTGTGGTACATATACACAATGGAGTATTACTCAGCCATTAAAAAGAATACATTTGAATCCGTTCTAATGAGGTGGATGAAACTGGAGCTGATTATACAGAGTGAAGTAAGCCAGAAAGAAAAACACCAATACAGTATACTAATGCATATATATTGAATTTAGAAAGATGGTAATGATGATCCTATATGTGAGACAGTAAAAGAGACACAGATGTATAGAACAGTCTTTTGGACTCTGCAGGAGAGGGCAAGGGTGGGATGATTTGGGAGAATGGCATTGAAACATGTATAATATTATATATGAAATGAATCACCGGTCCAGGTTTGATGCATGATACTGGATGCTTGGGGCTGGTGCACTGGGATGACCCAGAGGGATGGTACGAGGAGGGAGGAGGGAGGGGGGTTCAGGATGGGGAGCACGTGTATACCTGTGGCGGATTCATGTTGATGTATGGCAAAACCAATACAATATTGTAAAGTAATTAGCCTCCAATTAAAATAAATAAATTTACATTAAAAAAATAAAGAGAAATTAATTTAAAGAGTCTTCATCTTTACAAAGAGAATAAACTATGTCTGCATTATGTGCATACTGTGGGTGTAAGTGAAATTTTTCTCCCATTGAATTTATAAAATGTTTTTACATCTTTAAGTATCTCAGAGACAGTTATATATAAAAAGACAGTCTATAGGCATAGAGATTTTATTATATACTGTACTCATCTGTAATTAGATAAGATTTCTATATCACTGTGGGTTTATGCTCATCATTCTAAATCTCATGAAAAAGTAAATAAAGGATGAATAAACAGAGGTATCTCCAATGCAACTGGCATCCACAGGAAAGGTTCAAGAGAAAACCACTTATCCATTCATTCAAACATTTAGTCAGTATGTGGAAGCTTGGAGCTAAGAAGAGGAAAAAGAAAGCACAGCTCCTGTCCTGAAAGATGTTTACATAACTAGGGAAAATAGACGTAAGTGGGGAAGACAGACATAAAAATAGAGCATTGTGAGCAAGTCTCGTAAGGGTAGGAAAAATGGAGAAGCAGACTATTTCTATCTCTCAGGTTCAGTAGCTAAGTAATTCACTTTGGAACCAGCCAGTTTTTAGGTGAGAATCTAACATGCTATGAAGGTGGGGAGCAAGAATGACTTTATTAATGAAAATATAAACTAAGAAATATAAAACATCTTTGTAAAATGGAAACTAGCTTTTAATCAGTAAACTTCCTCCTCCTGCTAGAATTCTTAAAAATATTTTAAATTCAGATTGAATTTTTGGTATAAGCAGCCCTTTCTTATTCTTGAACCTCAGGGAAAAGAATATAAGTCTCATCCTTTGCTAGAATTAAAGTTTTGAAATGTCTATTAGGAATCCTTATATTTGAGTTGGTTTTAAGGTTTTGGGATTTTGTGTGTTTTTGTTTTTGTTTTTGTTTTTGTTTTTTGATAACTGCCTCAAGTGATAAATCAATGGCCAGTGTGAGAATTAATGATTATTCACAAATGTGTTAGTTAATGAAATCAATGATAAGCTTATTTAATTTCATACTTTGAATCTATTATATTCCCATTTATAAAATCCTCTCTGTAACCCTCAGTGTTTAAGATGAGAAATCAATTGTCTCATCTTCCAGCTGAAGCAGTTTATGAATTAGATATTTTTTATGGTTTCTTGAAACTTCAATACAATCCAGAGATTTTGGGTTTTGCTTGCTTATTTTTGTTTTCTATGATTTCTAGGCACTGTGAATAATATTTTACTTCATCCACTAAACAATCCCCTGGAATTACTCTCTTATTACTGATGAAGACAAAGAAAAGTAAAAGTGAACAGTGAAAGTCGCTCTGTCTTGTCTGACTCTTTGCGACCCCATGGACTACACAGTCCATGGAATTATCTACACCAGAATATTGGAGTGGTTAGCCCTTCCCTTCTCCAGGGGATCTTCCCAACCCAGCAATCGAACCCAGGTCTCCTGCATTGCAAACAGAGTCTTTACTTGCCTTGCTGAGCCACAAGGGAAGACCAAGAATACTGGAGTGGGTAGCCTATCCCTTCTCCAGAGGATCAATCCGAGGTTAATCCTTTCCCCCAAAGCTTCCATAGCTAGTAAGGAAGAATAAGACGTTGGGAATTTCCACATGTTGGAGATAGGGGGCGGTTGGTAGTGATAGTTGAATTGGAGAATGAAAAGGAATTTAAAATAGTTTATAAGGGATTTAAAAATATTATCATCTGAGAAAACACTTGTAAGAAGAGCTATAAAATATATAAAATCTTAAAACAATTATACGTATTTTTGAAATTCTTCAAAGACTATTATTTCAAAAAATTGGTTTGAGGGGAGGGCCATCAGCTGTGTGTCTATGGCACATCATTTGACAGAGGTGTGAGGGATGACTAGATGTGGGATATTTCAGTGATTCCAGGACAAAACAGAAGAAAGGGCAGGTCCCTCATATTCTTAATTGAGACTGACCATATATATACCCCAGTTTGCCACAGTCAGTCCCAGCTTGCACTTGTCATCAGGTCGTATTATTATTAGCACCCCTTTCTCTCTCAAAAGTGCCCCTGCTTAGATGATAAATTGTATAGTCACCCTACTAATTAACAAGCTAATAGAACATATGGTAATGTTCACCGTCCTGGAATCTCAAGCAAATCTCACCAAGCCACCTGTCTTTGTCCTTGATTTAGGCACAGATGCAGTCTGGTGTCAGAGGTATCATTGCCTCATAGGAATTAGAAAGTCAATGCCGAATAATGGCTACAAAGTAACAGAAGGTCATCAGAGACCATGAAAACTTTAAAGAGAATGAAGTAAATACAGTTTTACTCAACATGCCTTGGACAGCTCCCATCCTCCACCAGAAGAAAAGCAAGACGTTGAAATGAAATGCAAATTAGCCTTTAGGAGAGTAAATTCTGAAAAGCTGCCTATGTGCTAGAATGAACAGTTTGTTTTCATTTCTAGAAGTAATTTGGGCAATTTGGAGATGACTTTAGTTTTCTATTTCGTTACTTTGATAGATAAACAGGTAGGTGGAGTTAAACATTCAAAGGTAAAATGATTTATCTGAATGGAAAGATGAAGTCTTTCTTTTATTTCCCACATGAAAAAAATTCCAGTATATTTTATTGCTCATAAGAAAGGGAAAAAAATCATTGAATATTTAGGGAATTTTATTTTCTCCTCTCAGAATGATAAAAAGATAAGAGGTGTCTCCTTCTAAACTTCCAGTACATGACGTGGACATGGAGTGAATGGCATGGCAAATATGTTGTATGGAAAATCATAGATTTAATTCATGTCTTTACCATTTTTCCTTCAAATAAGTTCCACATTCAACAATCTTTATGCTAAAGTGTTTTTTTGGAGATACATGGATGGTCTTTAAAATATCTATGAACCTCATGAAAGTGTCCTAAAAATTCCATGGTCTGTGTTGTAAATGTTTAGTGTTTGATAACTACTCTTTCAAATGAACATGAACCATAAAAAGCGCTTATACCATATGGGATTTAGTCAGGATTCTGAATATTGCCCAACATGAAGATAGACAGGCTGTGATTTTTTTTATGAAGATGAAAAAGGAAAAAGACTATCCTAATAAAGCATCCTGGTCTAGAGGAAGGAGAATAGACTTCAGATTTAATAGCTTATGGGCTTCATAGGGGGCACAGTTGGTAAAGAACCCACCTGCCAATGCAGGAGACACAAGAGATGTGGGTTCAATCCCAGGGTCCAGAAGATCCCTTGAGGAGGAAATGGCGACCCACTCCAGTATCCTTGCCTGGGAAATCCCATGGACAGAGGAGCTTTGTGGGCTATCGTCCTTGGAGTCTCAAAAAGTCAGACCCAACTGAGCACACACATACACACACATTTGCAAATCCCCTATTTGCCTCACAAACCTCAAGATCCCCATTTCATGGAGAAGAAAATGCAGTATGTTTCTAATCATTCTTTTCCACAAATGCTCCCCCTTTTCGAGGATGCATACATGAGGCAGTGAATGAAAACGGAGAATTTACCCTTCCGCTGTCTAGCACAGTTCATGAATTCAGCAAGCTTACTAAAGAAATGTAATGTTTGTGACAATGATTAAGGAATCTGTGCCAAACAAGTTCTAAAAAAGAACTTTTTGTCTTCGAATAAAAATACTTTTCCTTCCTTGGTGGTGGAGGGAGTTTATTTGTCTGAAAATATATAATGACATCTTACTAGGTAATAGCTGGAGCACAGGACCTGTCACTTATAACCTTATTCTAAACTAATTAAACTATCAGTCTTCTTTTATTACTCTAAAAACAAAACACAGTCTCTCTGCTTGTTTCTGGTCAGTTCTTAATAGGAAGAATGTGAAGTCATTTATCTTTCTCAGAGTCCCCTCAGCTATATCTACACTACTTTCCTACAAACGTCTGAAGATTTTTAATTCAAACCCACATTTAGCAAGATATATAGCAGCCTGTTTGACAGCAGCTGGGCCACACACCACGACAAGCGCCATAAAGAACGCTGAGAGTTGCCATAAGAAGAACAAGCGGCATCTTGCTCTTTCTAACCTTCAGAAATTGAGATTTAATCCTGTTTGTTGTTTGGACACTGATACTCAACCCAAACTTGTAAAAGTTGCTCTTATTTTATCTCTGGTTTTGCTTGAGAGTAGAAAATGTTTACAATAAATTTAATCCAGTCCTGTTTCAAAACAAAATTTTATTACTCTCTGAATTTTCCAACTATATTGCTTAGGGTTCTCCTAGAAAACAGTTTCCAGGTGGTCTTTTTTTCAGGCTTGGTTATGAAGAAGAAAGGTAAGTTTCTTAATCTCAAAGAACATTATTTTATGTTGCAAATCATCAAGAAGTCAGCAAAAGTTTTATTTCCTATATCTCTTGAAGAGTACTGTGTTACAGGCCTTGTGGTGAGAAGGGTTAAAAAGGAGCAATAGTCCTAAAAACTCAAGCATTTGCAATGTGGGGAAAATTTGGTGTTTCTCAGCAAATATATATATATATATACATGTAATATACATATACACAATTTTATTAGACAACATATACAAATTTTAACTCTTTCTGTCTATATAAAATCTTTCATTTCACAAAGTTAGAAGCTCTTTGAAAATATATTTTCAACAAAGGACTTCTATCCAAAATATATTTTCAACAAAAGGCTTCTATCCAAAATATATAATTAATCCTTATTAGTTAATTCCAAGACAGGATAACCTAAAAGAAAATATACGAATATATGCTTCATAAAAAATGTACCAATAAACATGTGAAAAGGCTCTCAGTATTATTTCATCAGAACAAAATGCAAATTAAAATCACAATGACATACTACTTCACATTCATCATGGGAACTATATGGAAAATTTTTTAAAGTTAAAAAGCATAAAGTATTGGCAAGGATGTTGAGCAGTCAGAACTTTCAAATACTGCTAGTGGTAATATAAATGTGGAAAAATACTTTAGCAGTAACTTCTATGTTGAATATACAGCTGTTCCCTTCTCCAGGGATCTTCCAAACCCAGGGAATGAACCAAGGTCTCCCACACTGCAGGCAGATTCTTTACCAACTGAGCCACCAGGGAAGTCCATATACGTAACTATGACCCAGTAATTCAGTGTGTGTATGCTCAGTTGCTAAGCCACATCTGACACTTTGCAACCTCATACTCCCAAGTATAAATTTTTAAAAAGATGTGCAAATATATTCACCAAAAATACTCTAGCACATGTTCATAGGAATGTTATGCAAACTAGGAAAATCTAAATGTTCATTAGCAGAAGGAATAATAAATAAACTGTGGCATGTTTGTACAATAAAATGACATACAGCAAAGGAAATCAAACATCAACAACCACATGCAAAGAAAAAATTTAAGAATGATAACACCATCATACAAAGTATAACAAAAGACTAATATAATCTATGCTGTTAGAAGTCAGGATAATAATATAATGTCTATGCTTGGGGAGGGGAAGGATTATTGACTCTAAGAGACCATGATGGGAAGCAGTGTTCATGGAGGGCTGGTAATATTCTGTTTTCTTATCTTGGGGCTAAACACATAGGTGTGTTCTGTATGTGTAAGTTCAATAAGCTGTATATTTATAATATGTGCATTTTTGTATGTATATTATATTTTGATACATTTTTAATTAAAAAATAATCACTCCTTGAAGTAAGTCAGACAGAGAAGGAGAAACACCATATGATATCCCTTATATGTGGAGTCTAAAAAGAAATGACAAAAATGAACTTACTTACAAAATAGAGATTCACAGACTTAAAGAATGAACTTGTGGTTGCCTGGGGGATGTACCAGGAGGAAGGATAGGCAGGGAGTTTGAGATGGACATGTACACAATGTTATATTATAAATGGATAACCAACAAGGACCTACTGTATAGGGCATTCAGCTCAATGTTATGTGGCACTCTAGATGGGCTTGGAGTTTGGGGGAGAATGGATACAGGTATATGTACGGCTGAGTCCCTTTGCTGTTCACCTGAAACTATCACAAATTTTTTTATCGGCTACTGCTGCTGCTGCTGCTAAGTCACTTCAGTCGGGTCCGACTCTGTGCGACCCCAGAGATGACAGCCCACCAGGCTCCCCCGTCCCTGGGATTCTCCAGGCAAGAACACTGGAGTGGGTTGCCATTTCCTTCTCCAATGCATGAAAGTGAAAAGTGAAAGGGAAGTCGCTCAGTCGTGTCCAGCTACACCCCAATACAAAATAAAAAGTTATTTTAAAATCACTCTTTTTCATTTAATTTACATAAAGCATCTGAATACTAGCTTGATAGTTGGCTAGATACATATTTCTACTTCATGAAGACAAAACCAAAGCTCTTAGACCAAAGAATTTTGAAACCAAGAGAGGCAGCTTGCCCAAATACTAGCTCCCTCCTTTGAGTAGTTTTAGGCAGGCTTCTGGGCTTCCCTGGTAGCTCAGCTGGTAAAGAATCCACCTGCAATGCAGGAGACCTGGGTTCGATCCCTGGGCTGGGAAGATCCCCTGGAGAAGGGAAAGGCTACCCACTCCAGTATTCTGGCCTGGACGATTCCATGGACTGTGTAGTTCATGGGGTCACAAAGAGTAAGACACAACTGAGTGACTTTCACTTCACTTCAGGCAGGCTTTCAGGGTTCTATTAATGCTAATATTAATAATGGTTCAGCTTCTAACAAAATTTGCATTATGTATTTTATCATACTCCATTACATCCATGGGGCATGGCATGCTGGCATCTGAACTACTAGAAATGTATACACATTAAAAAGTGGGACTTTGGTGTCAGAGAAAACCTGTTTTGAATTCTAGCTCTGTGGTTGGCTCACATTAGCATATTGTGCAAAATTACTCAACCTCTCTGAGCTTCACTATCCCACCTGTAAAATGAGAACAATCATCTATCCACATGGCAGGTAAGAATTAACATGAAACAAATTATGGAAAAGAGCCCAGGATCTGGCTTTTACTTAAAAGCTCAAATATGGTACATAGTTTTGCCATTACAATTATCATGCATATATTGTGTATTGTTGTTGTTATTGTTTAGTTGCTAAGTCATGTCTGACTCTTTTGTGACCCCATGGACTGAAGCCCGCTAGGTTCCTCTGTTCATAGGATTTTGAGGGTTGCCATCTCCTTCTCCTGGCAATCATCCTGACCCAGGAATCGAACACATGTCTTTGCATTGGCAGGTGGGTTCTTTACCTCTGAACCACAAGGGAAGCCCTTATATTATGTATAGTCCATTAAAATCATTATGTATTACTCTAATCCCTTTTGAATCTAACTTTCAACCATGTTTTAAAAGAGGGAAAATAATAATTTATCTCTCTCTCTGTCACACACACACACACACACACACACACACGTCTATTCATTCAACAAAACTTAACGAACATCAATTATGTTTGAGCACTGCTCTGGATGCTGTAGATAACAGCTATGAATCAAAGAGGCATAGTCTTGTTCCATGCAGAAGTTTTAAACCTGGGTGTGTATGTAAACGACTGTCATTTGTGTAATGTAAAGTATAGAACAAAAGCAGCTTCTGAGAAACTACTATATTGAATTATCAGTCAATTTCAACAACCAGGACTATTTATAAGCATTCATACTCCTGTAGAGATTGGGAATTTTAGTCTAACACTGAAATGGACTCTATATCTCAATATTTAACTGTTAATCTTAATCTTACTGCTATATATAACATAACAAAATATGCCATATTTCTTATATATGTTATATATAACAGTAAGACTGAGTTAGATTAATCTAGAGTTAAATATATTACACATGATATTATATATCACATATAAATATATAACACAAATAATATACATAATATAACATATATGTGATATATTAACACACATGATGATATAAAGTATAATACATATTTATATATATATGATTGTCAATAAATTTAGTTCCAATAAGCCCACAAAGAAATGATCCCTGACACTGATCTACTACATTGATAACTTTTGTCTCATGTTATTATTCTTTATACATCATAGCATGAAGCCTAGAACATGATCAGAACTGCAAATGCTGTTAAGCAAATTTAAGAAGTTTGTGCTGAAAAACAACATGGTGGTGCCTCAGCTTGATTTCCAATATCCATCAGCATCCTCTTTTGTAAGAAAATGAATTGAGTCTTGATAAACTCTGAGCTTCCAAAATGGACATTCTAAGGTGTTGGAGAAGACTCTTGAGAGTCCCTTGGATTGCAAGGAGATCCAACCAGTCCATTCTGAAGGAGATCAGCCCTGGGATTTCTTTGGAAGGAATGATGCTAAAGCTGAAACTCCAGTACTTTGGCCACCTCATGCGAAGAGTTGACTCATTGGAAAAGACTCTGATGCACGGAGGGGTTGGGGGCAAGAGGAGAAGGGGACGACCGAGGATGAGATGGCTGGGTGGCATCACTAACTCAATGGATGTGAGTCTGAGTGAACTCTGAGAGTTGGTGATGGACAGGGAGGCCTGGTGTGCTGCGATTCATGGGGTCGGAAAGAGTCGGACACAACTGAGCGACTGAACTGAACTGAACTGAACATAAACACTTCCTACTGAAAACTTAAGGCTTAAATATATGCATTTTGGCTGGAGTCTGATATTTTCAGGTAATAATTTATTTTCCATCTAACTACTTTGCCTGGATAACTTCTACCATGTTGGAGATAGGTGGGAGGGGAAAAAAAGAGCCTTTTCATAAGATTTTGCTGAGATGTAAAATGCTGAATAATCACAACACTAAATCAGAAAATTAACCAACCCATAATTTAGCATACACCCATCCTTTCTATTTTTATATCAGTCTTTCTGGAAAAAAATACAGTATACAAATACTGAAAAGTTTTTTAAAATCTGTTGCAGTGGATTTTTTTCCAAATGCTCACAATGTCATCTAAATTCTGATAATCTGTTGTAGGCGTTTAAACAACATGTCCAGTATCATGTACCTATACTAATATCACAGGCAGAAAATATTAACCATATCAAAAACACTGTAGTGAAAAAAATACATATGATCACATTCAGTCAGCACAAATATTTTAAGTAACGCATAGCAAGGATGTTATGAAATTCATCATCCATGGCTTTTCTCATACATATATTTGAAAATGGAATGGTACTGGCTGCCCTGGGAATTTGTGTCACGGTGTGTTATGTAGTTCATAACTTTCTGCTCTGCCACACTTTTCCACCTACAAAGAATTCTCTAATTGGATTGTCAGTCACTTATACATTGCCTTCTGCCTACCTGGCAAATGACACATTCCCATTAACCATTTTTCTTCCTTATTTCTATTTTTTGAATATTGACTGCCTTTGGCTCTCTCTCTCTCACATGCATATGTATCCTTCCAATTATAGATTGCTTCTCTTATGTTAAAATAGAGCCTAAGGCCTAACTGCGTAACACTTGACATTATTCAGTCAAAAATTGTTTAAAAGCAAGTAAATGGTATTATACATACACACACACACACATACACACATACACATATATGTATACAATCCATGGGATCACAAAAAGTCAGACATGACTGAGCAACTGAACACATACACATATTTAGGTATGTATTTTTTTTGGCCACACCACATGGCTTGTGGGTTCATAGTTCTCCAACAAGGAATGAACCCAGTCTACCAGCCATGAGAGCAAGGAGTCTTAAACAATAGACTATGGAATTTCCAATGAGATGCCATATTTAACAGGGCAAGCTGGCATTTAGCATTTTTGAAATCTCTACTACTAATAATAATTACATAATGTGATCAGTGCTGAAGCTTCAGTTTGATGCCTTGAGTTATTTCACTTTTAACCCTCTCTCTTATTTCATTGTGCTTTGCTTTATTATACTTTATAGATATTACATTTTTTACAAATTGAAGGTTTCTGACAATTCTTTATCATGCAAGTCTACTGGGGCCATTTTTCCAGTAGCATTATCGGTCTCCCACATTGCAGGCAGACACTTTATCCTCTGAGCCACCAGGGAAGCCCATTTTTTAATTAAGGCATATATATTGATTTTTTAGACAGAATGCTATTGTGCACCAATAGACTACAGTATACCATAAACATAACTTTCATATGCACTAGGAAATTTAAAAATTCATGTGTCTTAATTTATCATAACACTCACTTTATTGCAGTGGTCCAGAACAAACATCACACTATCTCTGAGATCTGCCTGTATATCTAATAACATAAGACAGATTTACAGAATTCTAAAGGAGACATTAACAACTGTAGTTATAATGTTGTGTTAATTTCTGCTGTGTAGCAAAGTGATTCCATTATACATATATATGTGTATTTTTCATATTCCTTTCCATTATGGTTTATCACAGGATATTGATTATAGTTCCTGTGCTGTGTAGTAGGACCTTGCTGCTTATCCATCCTGCATATAATATTTTGCATTAGCTAATCCCAAACTTTCTCCTCTGATACTTGGATTTGCAACTTATACTGCATCCACATTGGAGCTAAATAAGAAATAATGCAAACATTTAAGTATACACAAAAGGAATTATTCCTTTAAAAAAAGCAGCAGTAGAAATTCTTTCCAAGTACTTGGAAACAGGAAAAAAAATGCCATGAACATAAATATTGCATGGAACCATGACAAGAAAGGGAGCAAAACGGAAAAGTCATTCTCAAAAAAAGATCTTTCTCTTAAAGCAAAAGTCAAAACTAAATTTTGATACATGGTCATATAGCTGCACTTAATGAATAGATCTTTGCCCTGTTTTCATGATTCACTTTAGTTTTCAAAATTTCAAGACATGTGCATATTTTTCCTCATACATTCAGTCACACAATATGGCTCCAGCAAAGAGATGGCACAGCCACAAACCCTTCACTGAAGAATACTTGCCCTTCTTTTGGAAAAGTCTTTATCTTTCAGGTTTGCTCAAGGATCTTGATAGGTAACGATCATTCAAAAGTCAGCAGATTATAATTAAAAAATCCTAAAGATCAACATGATGACATATGCAAAGTACTTTGTATCTTCCCCAACTTTCCTAACAGTGGATTAATAAATCAGTCAGTTCAGTTGCTCAGTCATGTCTGACTCTTTGCAACCCCATGGACTGCAGCACGCCTGGCCTCCCTGTCCATCACCAACTCCCAGAGTTTACTCATACTCATGTCCATTGAGTCAGTGATGCCATCCAACCATCTTATCCTCTGCCTTCAATCTATCCCAGCATCAGGATCTACTCCAGTGAGTCAATACTAGCATCAGGTGGCCAAAGTATTGGAGTTTCAGCTTTAGCATCATTCCTTCCAAAGAAATCCTAGGGTTGATCTCCTTCAGAATGGACTGGTTGGATCTCCTTGCAGTCCAAGGGATTCTCAAGAGTCTTCTCCAACACCACAGTTCAAAAGCATCAATTCTTTGGCACTCAGCTTTCTTTATAGTCCAAATCTCACATTCATACTTGACTACTGGAAAAACCATAGCTTTGAATAGACAGACGTTTATTGGCAAACTAATGTCTCTGCTTTTTAATATGCTGTCTAGGTTGGTCATAACTTTTCTTCCAAGGAGTAAGTGTCTTTTAATTTCATGGCTGCAGTCACCATCTGGTCACCATCTGCAGTGATTTCAGAGCCCCCAAAATTAAAGTCTGTCACTCTTTCCACTGTTTCCCCATCTATTTGCCATGAAGTGATGGGATCAGATGCCATGACCTCAGTTTTCTGAATGTTGAGTTTATGCCAACTTTTTCACTCTCCTCTTTGTGAAAGCACTTTCATCAAGAGAATCTTCAGTTCTTCTTTGCTTTCTGCCATAAGAGTGGTGTCATCTGCATATCTGAGATTATTGATATTTCTCCTGGCAATCCTGATTCCAACTTGTGCTTCATCCAGTCCAACATTCTCATGATGTACTCTGCATATAAGTTACACAAGCAAGGTAACAATATACAGCCTTGACGTACTCCTTTCTCAATTTGGAACCAGTCTGTTGTTCCATGGCCCATTCTAACTATTGCTTCCTGATCCAAATACAGATTTCTCAAGAGGCAGGTCAGTTGGCCTATTATTCCCATCTCTTTCAGAATTTTCCACAGTATGTCATGATCCACACAGCCAAAGGCTTTGGCATAGTCAATAAAGCAGAAATAGACATTTTTCTGGAATTCTCTTGCCTTTTCAATGATTCAGTGGATGTTGGCAATTTGATCTCTGGTTCCTCTGCTTTTTCTAAAACCAGCTTGAACATCTGGATGTTCATGGATCACATACAGTTGAAACCTGGTTTGGAGAATTTTGAGCATTACTTTACTAGAGTGTGAGATGAGTGCAATTGTGCAGTAGTTTGGGCATTCTTTCGCATTGCCTTTCTTTGGCATTGGAATGAAAACTGACCTTTTCCAGCCCTGTGGCACTGCTGAGCTTTCCAAATTTGCTGCCATATTGAGTGCAGCACTCTCACAGCATCATCTTTTAGGATTTGAAATAGCTCTACTGGAATTCCATCTTCTCCACTGGCTTTGTTCGTAGTGATGCTTTCTAAGGCCCACTTGACTTTGCATTCCAGGAGGTCCGGCTCTAGGTGAGTGATCACACCATCATGTTTATCTGGATTGTGATGATATTTTTGGTATAGTTCTGTGTATTCTTGCCACCTCTTCTTAATATCTTCTGCTTCTGTTAGGTCCATACCATTTCTGCCCTTTATCGAGCCCATCTTTGCATGAAATGTTCCCTTGGTTATCTCTGATTTTCTTGATGAGATCTCTAGTCTTTCCCATTGTATTGTTTTCCTCTATTTCTTTGCATTGATCACTAAGGAAGGCTTTCTTATCTCACCTTGCTATTCTTTGGAACTCTGAATTCAAATGGGTATATCTTTCCTTTTCTCCTTTGCCTTTCACTTCTCTTCTTTTCACAGCGATTTGTAAGGCTTCCCCAGACAGCCATTTTGCTTTTTTGCATTTCTTTTCCATGGGGATGGTCTTGCTCCCTGTCTCCTGTACAATGTCACGAACTTCTGTCCATAGTCCTTCAGGCACTCTGTCTATCAGATTGAATCCCTTGAATCTATTTGTCACTGCCACTGTATAATCATAAGGGGTTTGATTTAGTTCATACATGAATGGTCTAATGGTTTTCCCTGCTGCTGCTGCTGCTGCTAAGTCGCTTCAGTCGTGTCCAACTCTGTGTGACCCCATAGACGGCAGCCCACCAGGCTCCCCCATCCTTGGGATTCTCCAGGCAAGAATACTGGAGTGGGTTGCCATTTCCTTCTCCAATGCATGAAAGTGAAAAGTGAAAGTGAAGTCACTCAGTCGTGTCCAATTCAGTGACCCCATGGACTGCAGCCCACCAGGCTCCTCCATCCATGGGATTTTCCAGGCAAGAGTACTGGAGTGGGGTTCCATTGCCTTCTCTGATGGTTTTCCCTACTTTCTTCAATTTAAGTCTGAATTTGGCAATAAGGAGTTCATGATCTGAGCCACAGTCAGCTCCTGGTCTTGTTTTTGCTGACTGTATAGAGCTTCTCCATCTTTGGCTGCAAAGAATGCAATCAGTCTGATTTCAGTATTGACTATCTGGTGAGGTCTGTGTGCAGTCTTCTCTTGTGTTGTTGAAAGAGGGTGTTTGCCACGACCAGTGTGTTCTCTTGGCAAAACTCTATTAGTCTTTGACCTGCCTCATTCTGTACGCCAAGGCCAAACTTGCCTGTTACTCCTGGTGTTTCTTGACTTCCTACTTTTGCATTCCAGTCCCCTATAATGAAAATAACATCTTTTTGGGGTGTTAGTTCTAGAAGTTCTGTAGGTCTTCAAAGAACCATTCAACTTCAGCTTCTTCAGCATTACTGGTTGGGGCATAGACTTGGATTACTGTGATATTGAATGGTTTGCCTTGGAAACAAACAGAGATCATTCTGTCATTTTTGAGACTGCATCCAAGTACTGCATTTTGGACTCTTCTGTTGACTATGATGGCTACTCCACTTTCAAGGGATTTTTTCCCACAGTAGTAGATATAATGCTTATCTGAGTTAAATTCACCCATTCCAGTCCATTTTAGTTCACTGATTCCTAGAATGTTGATGTTCACTCTTGCCATCTCTTGTTTGACCACTTCCAATTTGCCTTGATTCATGGACCTAACATTCCAGGTTCCTATGCAGTATTGCTCTTTACAACATCAGACTTTGTTTCTGTCACCAGTCCCATCCACAACTTGGTGTTGTTTTTGCTTTGGCTCCATCTCTTCATTCTTTCTGGAGTTATTTCTCCACTGATCTCCAGTAGCATGTTGGGCACCTACCGAACTGGGGAGTTCATCTTTCGGTGTCCTATCTTTTTGCCTTTTCATACTGTTCATGGGGTTCTCAAGGCAAGAATACTAAACTGGTTTTCCATTCCTTTCTCCAGTGGACCACATTTTTTCAGAACTCTCCACCATGACTCGTCCATCTTGGGTGGACCTACATGACATGGCTTATAGTTTCATTGAGTTAGACAAGGCTGTGGTCCATGTGATCAGATTGGTTAGTTTTCTGTGATTGTGGTTTTCAGTCTGTCTGCCCTCTGATGGAGAAGGATAAGAGGCTTATGGAAGCTTCCTGATGGGATAGACTTACTGAGGGGGAAATGGTCTTATGATGGGTGTGGCCAGGCTCAGTAAATCTTTAATCTAAGGATATCAGAATTTTATTTTTTTAAGGTAATAGACCATTTGTTAATAAAGTTGAATATGACTTTAATAAAGATGAAAGAATAATACTAGCTTTTTCTTACTCTGACTCTAAAAGTCAGGACTAAAAAAGACTAAAAAAGTCTTCCAAGAATGACTATGAAAAGGAAGCAGGAGGGACTCCATTTCCAATTGAGAGATCAGAATATCAAAATGATATTATTTATAGGTAACTATGCTCAAAATGATTATGTAAGAAGACAGAGAAACTAAAGACTATCCCCTTGTTTCACTGTTTGACTTTATGAACTCCTTCAGGAATATGGCAGCATAAATAATTATTATTTTCTTCTGTTGTTCCTTCTACTCAAAATAGTGTTCTGTAGAAACTTCAGAATCTACATTAAAGAACAAGCATTGAAAAACAAAATAAACAATTCTGCCCCCTTCAAACAAGATGCTGTTATTAAGCCACAATAAAGCACACAACTATCAGGCAAATTATATACAACAACCAATGTGTGTATATGCCTATATACACACATATTTTTTTAATGGTCCTCCTTCTTTAGGGCTTCCCTGGTGGCTCAGATAGTAAAGAATCTGCCTGCAATGTGGGGGACTCGGGTTCAATCCCTGGGTCAGGAGGATCCCCTGGAGAAGAGAATGGCAGCCCACTCCAGTATTCTTGCCTGGAGAATTCCATGGACAAAGGAGCCTGTGGGTTACAGTCCCTCATGGGGCCACAAAGAATCAGATACAGCTGAGCAACTAACACAATCTTTCATTAGCCTGTAGAAAGCAAATATCAGGAGTTAGTTTGCATAATAAAATGTTTTTCAAAATATGCTACGTATTAAAATATTTTTAATGCTTCTGAGAGCAAATAACTCTGGATGAGTTAAACAACATTAACTGCAGAAAATCTAGGAGCATTCATGTACTAGAAAAAAACATAACTCTCAAAGAGAGAACTGTTGCTGCTGCTGCTGCTGCTGCTGCTGCTGCTAAGTCGCTTCAGTCATGTCCGACTCTGTGCAACCCCATAGGTGGCAGCCCACCAGGCTCCCCCATCCCTGATTTCTCCAGGCAAGAACACTGGAGTGGGTTGCCATTTCCTTCTTCAATGCAGGAAAGTGAAAAGTGAAAGTGAAGTCTCTCAGTATTGTCCAACTCTTAGTGACCCCATGGATTGTAGCCCACCAGGCTCCTCCATCCATGGGATTTTCCAGGCAAGAGTATTGGAGTGGGGTGCCATTGCCTTCTCTGAAAGAGAGAGATAATCTGAATCAATTCCCTCAAATGAAATCAATCTCTCTCCTTTCCTCCTTTGTTGTACTACTCAGGGTTCTCCAGAGAATTAGAACTAATAGGATATATGTAGACATGTATATAAAAGGTTTGGAGAAGGCGATGGCACCCACTCCAGTACTCTTGTCTGGAAAATCCCATGGACAGAGGAGCCTGGTAGGCTATAGCCCATGGGGTCGCGAAGAGTTGGACACGACTGAGTGACTTCACTTTCACTTTTCACTTTCATGCATTGGAGAAGGAAATGGCAACCCACTCCAGTGTTCTTGCCTGGAGAATCCCAGGGATGGGGGAGCCTGGTGGGCTGCCATCTATGGGGTTGCACAGAGTTGATATATATAATTCCTGTTTATTAACAGGAATTGACTTGCATGGTTATGGAGGAAGAGAATTCATGATCTGCCATCTGCAAGCTACAGAACCAGGAAATTCAGTCATGCAATTCAATCTGAGCCCAAAGGCCTGACAGTGGGGAGGCTGATACACTGTCGGATACAAGTCTGAAAGTCTGAGAGCCAGCAGCACAGATGTCTAAGGGAGGAGAAAATAAATGTCAGACAGAAAATGAATTTGCCCTTCCCCTGCATTTTTGCTTTTTTTCAGACCCGCCATAAATTGTATGGTCCCACTCACAATGGCAAGGGCTATCTGCTGGAATTAGTTCAGGAATTCCAGTGTTAATCTCTTTTGGAAACATCTGCACCGACACACCCAGAAATAATGACTTAACAACTTTTGGGGCATCCTATAGTCCAGTCAAACTGAAGCATAAAATTCAGCATCACACTTGTAGATCAAGATTCATTTTGGTAAATGTAGGTTCCCTCAAAAAGTCGACCATTTACCAGAATAAATGGCTTATGATTTGGATATGTTAGAAATGACTTGATTTTTTTAACTATTATTAAAATGAATGATGTGCCTAGATAGAATGGTGTCTGAAAGACAAAACATCCTTGACTACTATTCTCTGCCTGCTTCATCATGGAGACACCCTCAGGACTCAGAGTAATCATGTAGTCCAGAATTTTCCTGGTCAATTTTCTGTTATACCAGGAACAAAGAATACTCAGTCTGAATGTTTTGGATATTATTGCTAATCTGAGCTGCATACTTATCTATGTAACTTTAAAAATGATCCATTTCTCTTAATGCTTTAAACAAAACTTTTGCCCGGCAATAATAAGTGCAGGCTATCATCAGTAATTCATTTAATTATTTTACCTCTTATCAATAAGAACAGAACAAAGTCATTGTGTTAATTTAGAAGCTGGGAAGAATTTCTGACTATGGGGAAAACTCTAGGATATATTACTGAATATCTCTCCTGTTAGTTTTTTTATTTTCAGGAAAAAAAGACTGGATGATAATATTTTTAGAATCAGTCTTAGACTTTAGTTTTAACTTTTACCGGCACTCTCATACTTAGCTGAATTATTAGTGATCTCAAATGCTTCGACTCAGAAAACGTTTTTCAGTTAAGCCAAATAAACTTCATCTCTATTTGAGATGAGAAGATTGTGAAATCTGGCCAATGAAGAGTTAAATATCTGTAGCAGATCTTTTTTCTGAGATCTCTTACTGTAAAGATTTAAGGGCTCTCTGAGAGCGAGTGATAGCCTCCAATCCCGTCTGTATCTCTTTACCGCTTCCCTTTCGTATCTTTGATATGAGCAAAATAAAAGGAAATGACAGACTTTCAAGCTATTGTCTTACGACTTTTACACAAGTTCTACATTTCAGAATTTTTAAGTGATCTCATGTATCACAGGGCCATGGAATTTCAAATCTGAGCCTCTGCCTTTCAGAAGGTAAGGCCAGTCTTTCTTTTTCTTTTTTTCTTCCCCCTTATTTTCTTCCATGCCGTTGTTAATCATGCCGCTACCCAGTTACAGTGTGTTCTTTCAAAATCTTTACTCTAGCTCCTTCCAGTGGTAAATCTGTGCTGCAGACAGCAGATCTGGGATTATTTTTGATGTGTCAGGCATGCAATGGTGAGTAAAGATGATCCCTATACTTTACTCAGCTTCTCTTGCTAGTGATATAAAACTGCAGTGAAATGCTAGTGGAGCCTGAATCTAGAACTCATGTTTATTCAAAACATGTAAAGGTGCTTGACAGTTTTCCAGGTGGCTCAGTGGTAAAGAATCTGCCTGCAAGAGATGCAGGAGAAGCAGGTTCGATCCCTGGGTTGTGACCGTCCCCTTGAGGAGGAAATGGCAACCCACTTTAGTATTCTTGCCTGGAGAATCCCGTGGACAGAGGGTGAGGTGGGCTGCGGTCCATGGAGTCATGAAGAGTCAGCAACGACTGAGCAACTGAGTGCGTGCACACACACACACACACACTCTCACACACACACTCACACACACACACACACACTCACACACACACACACACACACAAAGGTACTTGGTTCCCTGGGTGTGGCACTTCTCACAGTGTCCAGTGTAAGAATTTGAGTGGAGTGGATAAAAATTTCCAAACCTCGGCAAAAATCCAACACCACAATTACATAAAGCAAATGATATACACATTCCCACAAACTGAAAGTTCCTTTGGGCTCCAGGGAAAAGCGTGCTCAGTAATAATGGCAGCAGGTGTTTTTACTAATGATCTTTTAACGGCATTTTTGATGGTTTTAATTAAACCCCAAATATTTCTGTTGGAAAAATAAAGGACAAATGGTTTCTAAGGAAAAATAAATAGTGTTTTTAAGGATGCATTTAAAAACATGGAAAGGAAACTGCATGCTGTTTCATTAAGGAGAGCAAGTAATGCCTTAGTAAAGTCCAACTGGAAGCTTAAGAACTGAGAAGTTAAACCATTATGATAAGAGTTGGGAAGCATGGTCATTGGGAAAAAGTTTAAAAGATGTATTAAATCAAGAATATCAGGGACTTCCCTGGAAGTCCAGGGATTAAGAGTTCACCTTCCAATACAAGGGGTGTGTGGGTTCTATCCCTGGTTGGGGAGCTAAGATCCCACTTGTCCCAAAAACAAAACATAAAAATAGAAACAATACTGAAACAAATTCAATACAGATGTTAAAAATGGTCCACATCAAAGAAATCTCAAAAAAAAAATATATATATATCCTGCCCCTAAATCAATAAGAAACACAATATGCATGTTTATCAGACTAAAATATTTTTGTTAAAGACATGTAAATATGTGAAAATGTCAAGGCCTGTTATCAGTTATGTAAAGAATCAAGATCTCAGGCAAACCCAATTTATTCTACTGTGACACTGAATTCACAGTAGCTTTGGATGAACAAGGAGCTTCACACCAGCATCTTTTGCTTGGCAAGCCAGACTAAACTTAGTTCAGAACTAGAGATGTGCTGGCCTAGAATCAAGGACACAAGCAGGTAATTAATGATGTTTGATACTTAGCCTATAGTGCCACAAGTCTCACTGAGGATTATGTGGAGCAACATGCAATAAGATGCCAAAATCTCTCCAATCCAACACATTGATAGAAACAAACAGCCCAGGGTGAAAGAAAGGTCCTGGATTAACTTTTCCAGTCTCCTCAGAAAATGTCCTCTCCACTCTCCGCTGTGCATGGTTCCATTGCTTACTGGAGAACTGGTGAAATAAGCCCTGTCCACGCATCCTTTGTGAAAGTCTTTCAAGCAATACTGAGCTTGGATCAAGCCATTATCTTGTGCCAGTAACAGATTGTGTGAGGTTCTGCTAACCTGTGGCCTCCACCTTCCTTTGCGACACTCCAGGACCAGCCCACAGAAGTGCTATTGCCACAAGAGAGTGCCTTTGCGGCCATCAAAATGGTTAATGCTTCTGAAATTTAATCAATGTTGATTTAGATTAACCTTTATAAGAAATAACAATAGACAAAAGTTTAGAGGTGGAGGGTGGATTTGTGATTGCCAGGAGCCTGGAGAAGGGAGGGTTGAGGGTAACTATTTACTGAGTGTAGGGTTTCCATCTGGGGAAAGAAAAGCATTCTGGAACTGGATAGTGGTGATGATTTCACAACACTGTGAATGTATTTAATGTAACCCTGTATGCAAAAAAGCAAAAGATGTATACATCTATACACAGATGTATAGGACAGTCTTTTGGACTCTGTGGGAGAGGGAGAGGGAGAGGGTGGGATGATTTGGGGGAATGGCATTGAAACATGTATAATATCATATATGAAACGAGTTGCCAGTCCGGGTTCAATGCATGATACTGGATGCTTGGGGCTGGTGCACTGAGACAACCCAGAGGGATGGTACGGGGAGGGAGGAGGGAGGGGGGTTCAGGATGGGGAACATGTGTATACCTGTGGCGGATTCATGTTGATGTATGGCAAAACCAATACAATATTGTAAAGTAATTAACCTCCAATTAAAATAAATAAATTTATATTAAAAAAACAAAAAATGGTTAAAATGATAAGTTGTATATTATGTTTATCTTACCACAACTTACAAAGACAGTGTGGCTTTCTGGGGGAATATACTGAATCAAAGCTTAGCCTGTAACATTTTATTATATTTAATGACAAATATTAGCATAAAACCTTAAGCCAAGAGAGTAGTTGCACTATTCCTCTCTTTTTATTTCTTTGGAATTTCATGGTTTTTTCTTGCTTCAACCTAACAAATATTTTTTGAACAACTTTGGTTCTGGTCACTGGTTTGTTCATCTTTACCACAGACCTGGAAGAGTTCCAAGGCATATTTAAAGAGGATATAGATCCTAGGTCAAGATGGATACCAAGAGAATCTCATGAATCACCAACAAGGTAATAATACCATCTTTATAACTACCACAAATGCTGGCATCCTTACTCTGTTTTATCATTAAAGATATTTGACCATGGGTGTGTTGATGCTCAGGTGATATTGTTTTATACCAGGTGTAGAATTGACAAATCAAACTATACTCAGAGTTCAAAGAGAGGCCTTGCCAATCAGAATCTTATTGAACATCAGAACATTTCTACTTTGTTGGAAGATGCTGCTTTTCCAGGTGTTAAAGAAAGAGTCATCCCATAATTCTTCATGCAAATAGATGAATATGGCACCCTCCCTAAATGACACATGACAGAATTATCACAATGCTATTTATATTTGGATTTGAATTTTGATTTTTTTTTCCTTTGTTGTCACTGCACATTTGCTTTCAATGGTAAATGTGATTTATCTTCTCCAATGACAGATGACAAAAGTCAATCTTCAGTGATCTGACTGGTATGTTGAACCAGTCGGTTTTAAAGTTAACTGAAGACAGTTCATATAACCTGAGAAGTAGAAGGGCCCTTGAGAATAATTTAATTTGACCTCTTTGTTTATATATAAGAGAAAACTAAAGTCCAGATATATGTATTTTCTTAATTATTTATAGAGTGACTATACTTTCTGATTCAGACCTGTTGTCTCAGTATGATTAATAATAATATCTCCTTTAATTTTCAAAGATCTCCTAGGCTACAAGATAAATTAGAAGATTATCTAGTCTATATCTCTTTCGGTATTGGGGCTCACTTACATAAAGCTATAGAAACTCAGACCATGTATTCATGAAAATTGCATGGATATACATACATATAACATTTAAGTAGAATGTAACAGCATCTTCAAATTGAGAACCTCTGATATAAATATCAGAACCAATAAAACTGCTAATCTAGTCCTATCACTTCTCCTATAGCTAGGTGAGTAATGTTGCCTACTAAATCTCCACACCACAGTGAGACAGGTTTTAACTGCACCCTTCAGACAGGAGGCTAGCTAAGACCTACCATGATATTAGCAGTAGAATCAGGACTCAAGACTCTGGCCTTGAAATCCACTGACCTTTCTACTGTAAGAGATGTAGAATGTAGCATCTCACAGCCTCCCAGTTTATATCCTGTTTGACAGTGACTAGCTGTGTGACCTCAGGCAAGCTGATCAGCTCACTTTGCCTCATGATTTTAGTTTGTAAAATGGAAGTGACAGTAGAAGTACCTACCTCTTCCTGATTTGTGGGAATTAAATAAAATAATATACCAGCAATTCTTGTAAGACTACTGGAATATAGAAATTCCTAAATAAATGTTAAATATTATTATTAAGCAACTGCTTCTGTGCAGTTACACAAACATGACTAAGGGAACCTTTAAGTAGACTATTACACAATCCAAAACCCAAGAGTTCAGAAATAATAGAGAATATAACAAAGGAGGAAACTCACCCAGTACACAAATATTCTCCAAATATTTTCTCCTATAAGAATCATGATACACATGAGAGATAGTAGAGAGGAGACTGAAGACTGTGAAACTATAAATATGTTTCTAGTTAGGTTCAGAAAATTTCACAGAGGAGTTTTAGAGAAACATATGAAACAAAATATCTTACCATGTATATACTATTATAGTGCCATTTTTCCTACAAAAACCATCAGTAACTTCAGTGGACTATCAATATTCAAAATTCAATAATACAGGTTCCTCTTTTCTTCCTAAAATTATTCCCCATCATGTAAGGGCACATTGCAGTTATATCTTATTCTACAGATTTTATTCATTTCAAGGTACAATCTTGGAGGTGAGCAACAGTGACTTGAAGTATTCATTGGCAGCAGTTTACTTATTTGTCTACAAATAATGAACTAACACATTTTTCACCAGAGCTAATTCTCTATTTAAATAAAAGACCAGCTTCCTTATCACAGTCACAGAAAGGATATAGAATGGAAAGAAATGAGATGATATTCTAGTCAAATTAAGTCCTTATATATTCATACAAAGTCTTCATTTTCTTCAAACTCCAGAATGTGACTTTGAATTTTTTTTCTCAGTTGGGACTCTTATTTGCAATAACACAAGCTGAAATTTAAATTGCTTGGGCTAAAAAGGGGCTTTATTGGTAGACACAATGACTTTGAGGAAACTGGGAAGTGATATCATATGTTATTTCATATGTTATTTCCACCTCTCTCCTGCACTTGCTTCACTCTTCCCTGAAAATTTTTCTCCTCATATTATGTAGTACAATACCAAAACATCTCCCTAATTCCTATTTCATATTATAATATACTTTCCTCAAAATGAATTCCTTAAAAAGAAAAACTTACTAATGTTGTGCTAAGTCACTTCAGTCATATCTGACTCTTTTCAACACCCGCCAGGCTCTTCTGTCCATGGGATTCTCCAGGCAGGAACATTGGAGTGGGTTGCCATGCCCCCCTCCATGGTATCTTCCTGACCCAGGGATCAAATCCGTGTCTCTTATGCCTCTTGCACTGGCAGGTGGATTCTTTACCACTAGAGCCACCTGGAAAAACTTTACTAATTCTAGCACTCACAATGAATAAGTAGATGGAGATAACAGAGAGAGTTTCCAGAAAAACAGGATTAAACAATTTTTTTTTAATTTGCTTTTACTACAAATTTATTTGAAATGCTTTATTTCATATACAATTGATCACAATAATAGTTGACTCCATGTCTAAGGGTTCATTACAACTTTCTCTTCTTTGAAATCTTTTTGCACCTGCACGGGAGGGAAGAAGGAGGGGGGTTCAGGATGGGGAACACGTGTATACCTGTGATGGATTCATGTTGATGTATGGCAAAACCAATACAATATTGTAAAGTAATTAACCTCCAATTAAAATAAATTAATTGCCTTACCAAAAAAAAAAAAAAGAAAGAAAGAAAGAAAGACTTCCTAAATGATCAATGCAGAGAAATAGAGGAAAACCACATAATGGGAAAGACTAGAGATCTCTTCAAGAAAATTAAAGATACCAAGGGAACATTTCATACAAAGATGGGCTCGATAAAGGACAGAAATGGTATGGACCTAACAGAAGCAGAAGATATTAAGAATAGATGGCAAGAACACACAGAAGAACTGTACAAAAAAGATCTTCATGACCCAGAAAATCACGATGCTGTGATCACTCAACTAGAGCCAAACATCCTAGAATGCAAAGTCAAGTGGGCCTTAGAAAGTGTCACTACGAAAAAAGCTAGCAGAGGTGATGGAATTCCAGTTGAGCTATTTCAAATTCTGAAAGATGATGCTGTGAAAGTGCTGCACTCAATACGCCAGCATATTTGGAAAACTCAGCAGTGGCCACAGGATTGGAAAAGGTCAGTTTTCATTCCAATTGCAAAGAAAGGAAATGCCAAAGAATGCTCAAACTACCACACAATTGCACTCATCTCACATGCTAGTAAAGTAATGCTCACAATTCTCCAAGCTAAGCTTCAGCAATACGTGAACCATGAACTTCCGGATGTTTAAGCTAGTTTTAGAAAAGGCAGAGGAACCAGAGATCAAATTGCCAACATCTGCTGGATCATGGAAAAAGCAAGAGAGTTCCAGAAAAACATCTATTTCTGCTTTATTGACTATGCCAAAGCCTTTGTCTGTGTGGATCACAATAAACTGTGGAAAATTCTGAAAGAGATGGGAATACCAGACCACCTGACCTGCCTCTTGAGAAACCTATATGCAGGTCAGGAAGCAACAGTTAGAACTGGATATGGAAAAACAGACTGGTTCCAAATAAGAAAAGGAGTACATCAAGGTTGTATATTGTCACCCTGCTTATTTAATTTATATGCAGAGTACATCATAAGAAACACTGGGCTGGAAGAAGCACAAGCTGGAATCAAGACTGCTGGGAGAAATATCAGCAACCTCAGATATGCAGATGACACCACCCTTATGGCAGAAAGTGAAGAGGAACTAAAAAGCCTCTTGATGAGAGCAAAAGAGGAGAGTGAAAAAGTTGGCTTAAAGCTCAACATTCAGAAAACGAAGATCATGGCATCTGGTCCCATCACTTCATGGGAAATAGATGGGGAAACAGTGGAAACAGTGTCAGACTTTATATTTTTGGGCTCCAAAATCACTGCAGATGGTGATTGCAGCCATGAAATTAAAAGATGTCTGCTCCTTGGAAGTAAAGTTATGATCAACCCAGACAGCATATTAAAAAGTATAAACATTACTTTGCCAACAATGGTCAGTCTAGTCAAAGCTATGGTTTTTCCAGTAGTCATATATGGATGTGCGAGTTGGACTATAAGGCTGAGCACCAAAGAATTGATGCTTTTGAACTATAGTGTTGGGGAAGACTCTTGAGAGTTCCTTGGACTGCAGTGAAATCCAACCAGTCCATACTAAACTAAATCAGTCCTGAATATTCATTGGAGGAACTGATGCTGAAGCTGAAACCAATACTTTGGCCAGCTGTTGCAAAAAACTGACTCATCTGAAAAGACCCTGATGCTGGGAAAGATTGAAGGCAGGATGAGAAGGGGACGAAAGAGAATGAGATGGTCGGATGGCATCACCAACTCAATGGACATGAGTTTAAGTAAACTCCAGTGTTGGTGATGGACAGGGAAGCCTGGCGTGCTGCAGTCCACAGGGTTGCAGAGTCAGACATGACTGGGCGATTGAACTGAACTGAACTGAACTGATGCCTCCTCACAGCCCCTTAAGTCTTAAGGAGTTCTGAAAAACCTGAGGAAATATTTAACGCAAAATATCAGGGCTCCAAAACAAAGCTTTAAAACTCTATTTACTATATCCTGCATGGTTTATTTCCTGTGCCTAAAAAGACCCAAGAATTACTGGACTGGGCTTCCTGGCTCTTATTCTACTTCAGTTAATTATTTTTTTAATTAATTTTTATTGGAGTAGAGTTGTTTCACAGTGTTGGGTTAGTTTCTACAGTACAGCAAAATTAATCAGGCATTTGTTCCTTCCCTTTTGGACTTCCTTCCCATTTAGGTCATCAGTAGTGTATGAAGTAGATTTCCCTGCACTAAATAGTATGTTCTCATTAGCTCTTAGATTTCTTGTTTATTCAATAAACATTTAATCCAGCACTCTATATCTAGGGCCTAGCAAAGTGCCTGCCATATTTTAAAATGTAGATAAGCAATTTTTGGTCCCTTCTCTTATGGAAGATAGATTTTAGTGAGAGGGCAGAAGGAGGTGACAGGCAAGTAACAAGAGAGCAAATAATTCAAAACTATTAGGATAAACTTTGATCTAAAGGAAACAGCAAGGTGCATTGCTAGATGATTACAGGGTGTGGACCTTCTTTGGACAGAGTAGTTAGCAAAGGCTTCTTCAAAGAGTTTGGTATTCAGATTGGACCTATGGTTTGAGAAGAAGGCAGGCAGGAAAACCACACAGGGAAATTGTTCCGAAATAAGGAATAGCAAGAGCAATCAGAGACAAGATTTTCTATGCTCAGAAAATTGTCAGACAGTCATGTGGCCAAGCAGAGTGAGCAAAAGAGAGAATGCATAAGATGGGATAAACAAACAGAGCCTATAGGACAGGAAAAGTAATTCAAACACAATTCTGAGAAATTTGAAAGTCATTTTAAAAGCAGTAGGAAACCACTGAAGAACATTTAAGCACCTTCAAGAGGTACAGTTGTGAAACATAATGAATTGATCAAAAAGCAAAGACTTCATTTAAATATAGTGGTGTGCTTTTTTTTTTTTTAACATTAGTCTTTCTCGTAAGTCTAATGGATGAAATAGTACTTAGAATAACATTTGGTTTTACTATGGACTCTGTATGCATTATGAATGCTCATGATTGACAATTTGGAAATCTCTGCTCACATGACTTGTGAGGCTGTGTCGTAATTTTAGTCATCACCATGGTGATTTAACCACCCTTAGCAAAGAGAAAAAGACGTTGTCATTCCCTGTGAGTTTTTATGCTCTCAACACTGACACTGTTAGGCAGGGGGAAACAATCCTCAATTTAGATTCATCATGCAAAACTTAGTCCTTCTGGAAATCTATAATGTTGGTTGTTTTCACACCTCCAGACACTAACTCTTTTGAGCAGCCTTTGTCACTGTAATTATAATAACTACAAGCTGCTACCATATAAGGTCAAGGCTACATAAGAAACTAGTTTTTCTCACTCTTTCAGGAATTCCCAGTATAAGATCATTTCTTCAACAACTATTGGGTTGGCCAAAAAGTTCATTGGAGTTTTTCTACAACAGCACACAGAAAAATCTGAATGAATATTTTGACCAACCAAATATTTTTTTCAGGTGCTGTCCTAGGTACTAAAAGTTGGGACTAAATCAACCAAAATCATTATTTTCATTGAGCTTACATACTAGCTTGGTAGGAATTATATTTCCACAGAAATATCTCACACTCAATTAAATAACCACCTCCCGAAAATCACTGATCAACTCTCTTTTTCTTAAAAACAAAATCATTTCCCAGAATTCAGGCTAGGATTAGATCTATCTGTGCCTCCAAACTTCAAAGAGGGATCAAGTTCTAAGGTTGTATGATCTTTAGGCTGACGATTCTGGGTCTAACACTTCTGGAAAGGTGATAAAATCACCTAGCCAATTTCAACACAGTCTTTTTACAAATTGGCAAACTGAGATTCGGAGAAAAGCTTAATTACATTTACACACAAGTATGGCAACTACTGAATCAAGGAGTTGGCCCTGCAGTGATAGTCCCATCACTTGTTAAAGGAAGCTCTTGGAACCCCCTCATGTAACAGATAAAGGGAAGAAACTCAGAGAAGTACAGTGATTTGTCCAAAAGCATACATGTTTAAAGGGACAGGGCTAAAAATATGACTCAATATCTCTCATTCTCAGTCCAGTCTTCTTTCCACTAAACAAAAATATCATCTTTATAGAGGTGTTTATTTTGCAAAATGACCCCTTCACCATGAAGTTTATTCATTTATACTAAAATAATTTCATGAGATTCAGTCCCAAGAATGTAAAATTCTCTTGAAGTGGTGCAATAATTTTGAAAGATGCTGGTAAAAAATTGATGCAAAAGGAAGAAAATGCTATTAATAACAAGGTAAACAAAAGGCTGAAAGGATGACTGAGTGGTTAATACTGAGAAACCCATCTTACTGGCTGCTAATCAGTACTAATTATGATTAATTAATGTGATTTAAATGATAATGCATTTTAATAAACAAGTGCTATCCTTGGCTTAAGAAAAATAATACTAACAACAGTAGTGAAACAGGAGCTCCAGCTGAGCTCAGGGCAAGGCCCCTGCATGCAGCACCTCACGAGGAATTGAAACTAAACTAAGAAGAAAAAGGGTCAGTGTTTCCTTCTGCATGGTCTGAAATACCTATTGTGGCTATTTTGATGACCAAAGTATAAGTCACTCTTTGGAGCCATAGGGAAAGAACTGCTTCTAGAAGTAGGTCAGCCTCATCCACTCAATTGAAGGCCTTAATAGAACAAAGACTGACCTCCCTCACCAAGAAGGAATTCTGCCAAAACCCTGCCTTCAGGTTCAGACTGCAACTTCTCCCTGGTCTCCAGCCTTCCAGATTAAAGATTATGGACTTATCAAAGACCGAAAGCCGCCAAAATCGTAGATCAAGCCCTGAGCCTTTGGAGTGGGAGCACTGACTTTAAGACACTAGACTACCAGAGAAGTATCATATAGTGAGAACTCACCAAAGGACACCACTTTAATAAAAGACCCAGTATCACCCAACCACCAGTAGCAGCCTGTGCAGGACGCCTCATTTAAACAACAAACAAAACAAAAATACAAACCAAATCAACAGCACATAGGATTATTGCCTCACTCAACCTTGACCATCAGAGGAAAAACAAACAAACAAAACAAATTACAACAACAACAACAAAAATTCAGCACAAATCACACCCTATACAAAGCTTACACAAACCACTCGACCAAATTCAGGAGGGCAGAAATCAAAAGGAAGAAAGAATTCAATCTTGAAGCCTAGGAAAAGGAGACCTCAAACACAGTTAAGTTTAAAAAAAAAATGAAAAGGCAGAGAAATACTACACAAATGAAGGAACAAATTAGAAACACAGAAGTCAAAATAAATGAAGAGGAAATAAGCAAACTTCCTGAAAAAGAATTCAGAATAATGATAATAAAGATGATCAAAAACCTTAAAAACAAAATAGAGAAAATGCAAGAATCATTTAACAAAGACCTATAAGAATTAAAGAATAAACATACAGAGACAAACAACATAATTGCTGAATTTAAAAATATTCTAGAAGGAATCAATAGCAGAATATCTGAAGCAGAAGAATGAATCAGTGAGCTGGAAGATAAAATGGTGGAAATAACTTCTGAAGAGCAGAATAAAGTAAAAGAAAAAAGGAAAGAACTGAGGATAGTCTCAGAGACCTCTGTGAAAATATCAAATGCACCAACATTCAAATTATAGGGGTCTCAGAAGAAGAAGAGAAAAATAAAGGGCATGAGAAAATTTTAGATGAGATTAGAGTTGAAAATTCCCCGATACAGAAAAGGAAACAGTCAATCAAGTCCAAGAGGCACAAAGAGTCTCATACAGGATAAACCCAAGGAGAAACATGCCAAGACACATGCTAATCAAACTAATAAAGTCTAAACACACACAAAAAAGAATCTTAAATGCATCAAGGGAAAAGCAACAAGTAACGTACAAGGGAAAGCCCATACATTTAACAGCTGATCTTTTAGGAGAAACTCTGCATGCCGGAAGAGAATGGCAGGATATATTTAAAGTAATGAAAGGGGAAAATCTACAACCAAGATTACTGTACCTGGCAAGGATCTCATTCAAAATTGATGGAGAAATCAAAAGCTTTTCAGACAACCAAAAGTTAAGAGAATTCAATACTACCAAACCAGCTTTACAACAAATGTTAAAGGGACTTATATGGTCAAGAAATATGAGAAGGAAAAAGATGTACAAAATCAACCCTAAACAATTAAGAAAATGGCAATAAGCACATGTATATCAATTATCCCATGGACAGAGGAGCGTAGTAGGCTGCAGTCCATGGGGTCACAAAGAGTCAGACACGACTGACCGACTTCACTTCACTTCAGATCAATAATCACTTTAAATGTAAATGGATTAAATGCTCCAACAAAAAGTCACAGACTGGCTGAATGGATACAAAAACAAGACCCACATATATGCTGTCTACAAGAAACCCACTTCAGACTTAATGACATGTATAGACTGAATGTGAGAGAATGGAAAAATATATTCCATGCAAATGGGAAGCAAAAGAAAGGTGGAGTAGTAATCCACATGTCAGAGAAAATACACCTTAATATAAAGATTACAAGAGATAAGGAAGAACACTACCTAATGATCAAGCGGTCAATCCAAGAGGAACACCGAACAATTGGAAATATCAATGCATCTAACAAAGGAGCACCTCAATACATAAGACAAACACTAACAGACATAAAAGGAGAAAATGACAGTGACGCAATAATAAGAGACTTTACCGTCCCACTCACACCAATGGACAGATCGTCAAAACAGAAAATTAGTAAAGATCACAAGTCTTAAATGATACATTAGATGAGATGGATTTCATTGATATCTTCAGGACATTCCATCCAAATACAGAATACACCTTCTTCTCAAGTGCACATGGAACATTCTCCAGGATAGAACACATCTTGGGTCACAAATCAAACCTCAGTAAACTGAAGAAAATTGAAACCATATCAAGCATCTTTTCTGACCACAATACTATGAGACTAGATATCAATTATAAGAAAATGCTATAAGAAACAAACACATGGAGATTAAACAATATGGTTCTAAATAACCAACAGGTTACCAAAGAAATCAAAAGGTAAATCAAAAAATTTCTAGAAACAAATGACACTGAAAACACAACAACTCAAAACCTATGGGATGCAGCAAAAGCAGTTCTAAGAGGGAAGTTTACAGCAATACAGTCCTATCTCAAGAAACAAGAAAAACATTGAATAGACAACCTAAGTTTACACCTAAAACAACTGGGAAAAAAAGAACAAAAAAAAAAACCAAAATAGTATAAGGAAAGAAATCATAAAGATCTGAGCAGAAATAAATAAAAAAAAGAAAGAAAGAAAGAAAGAATAGTAAAGATTAATAAAATTAAAAGCTGGTTCTTTGAGAAAATAAACAACATTGACAAACATTTGGCCAGACTCATCAAGAAAAAAAGAGAAGAAACAGATTAACAAATTAGAAATGAAAAGGAGAGGTTACAACAGATAATGCAAAAATACAAAAGATTGTAAGAGACCATTATGAACAACTATATGGCAATAAGATGGATAACCTGGAAGAAATGGACCGAGTCTTAGAAAGTTCAATCTTCCAAGACTGAACCAGGAAGAAATAGGAATTATGAACAACCCGATTACAAGCACTGAAATTGAAGCTGTGACCAAAAATCTGCACCCCAACCCCCCCACCGACCCAAAAAAATAAAAACAAAAAACCCAGGACCAGATGGCTTCACAGGAGAATTCTATCAAACATTTAGGGAAGATCTAATGTCTATCCGTCTAAAACTCTTTCCAAAAATTGCAGAAAAAGGAACACATCCAAACTCATTCTGCAAGGCCACCATCACCCAGAAACCGAAACCAGACAAAGATAACACACAAAAAAGAAAACTACAAGCCAATATCACTGATGAACATAGATGCAAAAATCCTCAACAAAATTTTAGCAAACAGAATTCAACAACACATCCGAAAGCTCATACACCATGATCAAGTTGGGTTTATCCCAGGAATGCAAGGATTCTTCAATATACACAAATCAATCAATGTGATATACCATAGTAACAAACTGAAAGATAAAACCATATGATAATCTCAATAGATGCAGAAAAAGCCTTTGACAAAATTCAGCACCCATTTATGATTAAAACTCTTCAAAAAATGGGCATAGAAGAAACCTACCACAACATAGTAAAGGCCATATATGATAAGCCTACAGCAAACATTATTCTCAATAGTGAAAAACTGAAAGCATTACCTCTAAGATCAGGAACAAGACAAGACTTTCACCACTATTATTCAACGTAATTCTAGAAGTCCTATCTACATTTTCTTTCAGAATAGAATAGGATAGGAATCCTATCCTATTTTCTTTCAGAGAAAAAAAAATAAAGGAATCCAGATTAGAAAAGAAGTAAAGCTCTCACTGTTTGCAGATGGCATAATACTGTACATAGAAAACCCTAAAGATCATATCAGAAAATTACTAGAGCTAATCAGTGAATTTAGCCAAGTTGCAGGATACAAAAATCAATATACAGAAATTACTAACATTTCTATATACTAAAAATAAAAAATCAGGAAGAGAAATTAAAGAATCAATCCCATTCATCACTGCAACAAAAAGAATTAAATATCTAGGAATAAACTTACCTAAGGAGACAAAAGAACTGTACACAGAAAGTTGTAAGACACTAATGAAAGAAATCAAAGATGACATAAACAGATGGAGAGATCTTCGATGTTCCTGGGTAGGAAGAACCAATATTGTGAAAATGACTATACTACCAAATGCAATATACAGATTCAGTGTGATCCCTATCAAATTACCAATAACATTTTTCACAGAATGAGAACAAAAAATTTCACAATTCACATGGAAACACAAAAGACCTTGAATAGCCAAAGCAGTTTTGAGAAAGAAGAATGGAGCTGGAGGAATAATCTCTCAACTTCAGATTATACTACAAAGCTACAATCATCAAGACAGTATGGTACTCGCACAAAAACAGAAATATAGACCAATGGAACAAGAGAGAAAGCCCAGAAATAAACCCATGCATCTATGGGTACCTTATTTTTGACAAAGGAGGCAAAAATATACAATGGAGCAAAGACAGCCTCTTCAATAAATGGTGCTGGGAAAACTGGACAACTACATGTAAAAGAATGAAATTAGAACACTTCCTAACACCATAAAGAAAGCTAAACTCAAAATGCATTAAAAACCTAAATGTAAGGCCAGAAACTATAAAACTCTTAGAGGAAAACATAAGCAGAACACTCGATGACATAAATCAAAGCAAAATCCTCTATGACCCACCTCCTAGAGTAAAAAAAAAATAAAAACAAAAGTAAAAAAGTGAGACATGATTAAACTTAAAAGCTTTTGCATAGCAAAGGAAACTATAAGCAAAGTGAAAAGACAGCCCTCAGACTGGGAGACAATAATAGCAAATAAAACAACTGACAAAGGATTAATTTCCAAAATACACAAACAGCTCATACAACTCAATACCAGAAAAACAAATAACCCAATCAAAAAGTGGGAAAAAGACTTAAACAGACAATTCTCCAAAGAAGACATACAGATGGCTAACAAACACATGAAAAGATGCTCAACATGGCTCATTATTACAGAAATGTAAATCAAAACTACAATGAGATATCACCTTACACCAGTCAGAATGGCCATAGTCAAAAAGTCTACAAACAATAAATGCTGGAGAGAATGTGGAGAAAGGGAATGTTCTTGCACTGTTAGTGGGAATGTAAACTGATACAGTCACTATGGAAGATGGTATGGAGATTCCTTAAAAAGCTAGGAATAAAACCACCATGTGACCCAGCAATCCCGCTCCTAGGCATATACCCTGAGAAAACCAAAATTGAAAGAGACACATGTATCCCATTGTTCACTGCAGCACTGTTTACAATAGCTAGAACATGGAAGCAACCTAGATGTCCATCAACATGAATGGATAAAGAAGTTGTGGTACATATACATGAGGGAATATTACTCAGTCATAAAAGGGAATGTATTTGAGTCAGTTCTAATGAGGTGGATGAACCTAGAGCCTATTATGAAGAATGAAGTAAGTCAGAAAAGAGAAAGATAAACATCATATTCTAAAGCAATATACAGAATCTAGAAAAATGGCACTGAAGAATTTACTTCTTCAGGGCATACAGAAGAATTTACTTCTGAAGGACAACAGTGTAGAAACAGACATAGAGAATAGACTTTTGGACATGGGAAGAGGGGAGGAGAGGGTGAGATGTATGGAAAGAGTAACATGGAAACTTACATTACCATCTGTAAAATAGATAGGCCAGGGGAATTTGCTGTATGGCTCAGGAAACTCAAACAGGGGCTCTGTATAAACCTAGAGGGGTGGAATGCGGAGGGAGATGGGAGGGAAGTTTAAAAGGGAGGGGATATACATATACCCATGGCTGATTCATGTTGAGGTTTAACAGAAAATAACAAAATTTTGTAAAGCAATTATCTTTCAAAAAATTATAAAAATAACAGTAGTAAAACAGAGTACTAAAATCTATACATGTATTATTTCTTTTAATGGTATTTTAAAAGAAAAACGGCTATTCCTTACTCATCAAGAGAACAGATATTTTTCCCAGCAATAAAAGTCAGATGCATTTGGATTTCTACACATTCATAGACAAAAAGCCAGGCACATGCTCAGAGACAGGCTCAATACAAATTGAGATATTTAATTCATGTCCACAGGCTGTGCTCTTAATCCCAGTCAGCCTAAGAGTTGGCTTCCTTAGCATGAAAGCATGCAGTTTATAAAATTGAATACATGAGAAGAGGTAGGCAGCAAGAAGTAGGAGGCTGAAGATCATAAGAACTCACATGATATTCCAGGTTCTACCTGAAAATGTACCTGGATGCACTCAGTGCCAATGCTTAGTGCCCAATGGTGGGGCAAAGGCCAGTGTGACTGCAACACACCTCTTCCACAAAATCTAAACTTTAGATTCCTGAGATCCCTGAAAGTTGGCCAGATGATCGATAAAAAAAAAAAAAAAAAAAAAATCTGTGCCATTCATTTATTATTGCAGTGTTTTTCAGAGAATTTTACACACGGTTTACTGTGAACCTCCAGGAGTGGGAATTTCCAAAATTCGTGTGAAATAGATTCCTTTTGTTTATGACACATCTTAAGAAGTACAGTGTTTTATGGATCTTTGAAGGATATGTGGACATAAGGAATTCAACAAGCCTTTAATCACTAAATGCCCACAATGTTCCAGGCAATGTGCCACCAGACAGAGAATTTGTTAATCAATTAACAGACTGATCAATGAGAAGGGAAGGAGCAGAAAAAGTTCAGTAACTTTGCACTGATGGGCCAGAACTGAATTCCAAGTACTAGTACTCACAGAGAAGTCAATGCTCTTTCCTACACTTCTTACCTGTGTGCAAGGCAATTTATTCTTTTTACAGGAAAGTTAGTATCTTTGAAGGAAAATCTAATTTCTGAGTCAAGCAGAGGCCTCCTCCATTCTAATGCAAAGATTGGCAGTGGCCTGAAGAAGGAAGCCTTTGGTCTTTCCGGGTTGCAAGTTTCGAAGAGCTTGATTAGATATGACAACATTGCTGCTTGCCAAGAGAATTGTCTGAACTCTGTACAAAGAGAAACATTCTACCCATGTGGCTCTGTGGCTTTAGGTGTTGATGCTTCCACCTTGCTGGCCTCAGAGTTTGCAGAACTGCAGAATCAGCATTTCCTCCTGAGAAGCTTGTTAGAAATGCAGAAATTCAGGCCATGATGAAACTAATTCAGAATCTGCATTTTCACAAAATCCCCATGAGATCTGATATACAATGAAGCTTAAGAGACGCAGCTTCATGTGACATTTGCAGGAGTTTCTGAGAAGAACTTTCTTTAGAAAGATTTCATTTCACCCTTAACAGCTCCACGATCGGTGGCAAGGAAGAGTGGTCAGGGTTTGGATCTGGGTTTGCCTGACTGCCAAACCTTCATGCTAATCATTATGAAATACTGTTGCCTGCTACTTAAGTATCTAAACTCTTGAGCCTTATCTCTCCCATTTATGAGATGAAGATAATCACACCTAACTAATGGAATTTGTGGTGAAATTCTTGAGATTATATTAAAAATGCCTCATCCAATGCTTGCTTCATAAATAGTGGTTATTGCTAACAACTAAAAGAAATGCGATGACAAAGAAAAGTGGTGAGAAGGAAAAGAAGAAGGAGAAAGCGTAGGAGAAGGAGGGGGAAGGAGGAAGAAGAAGAGGAGGAAGGGCAAGGAATAGAACAGTGATGCATCTTTGAAGCAATTGGGAGTCGCCACTGCCTTGAAGTGATTCTGGGGCAAGTGTTGAAAGTGAAGGTAAGGAACAAGAAGAATAAGCAACGAAAAGATAGCATGTCCCTACCTCTATCACTCTAACCAGACACACCCTCTTCCTACAAAATCTCCTGTCTTCATTTGTGTGATTTGAAAGGAGAGCACAAAACATCTTGAGCTCTGTAAGGGGCTACCAGAAAGGCAGAGAATTAAGCACGCATATCCTACTATGACCAAGGAGAGCAGTCAGTCTGGACTGGGGTAGAGGTTTCAAGAATATGCTGCATAAAGAGAATTAGCAGCCCATTACTAGAATCTACAGACAGCAGTACCCCAGGCATTGTTGAGCGCAGGCACACGGCAGCAAGATGCATTGATCATAATTCTCCTTGCAAGGGGCAGAAATGCAGTGTAACACAGAATAAGCAAAAAGGGGCTTTTATTAAAAGGATAGTGACCAGTGACATGGTTCTAGTCTGATTCAAAATCTCCCCTTTGTGTGTGTGTGCTCAGTCCTATCCAATTCTTTGCAACCCCATGGACTGTAATACATCAGGCTCCTCTGTCCAGGGAATTTTCCAGGCAAGAATACTAGAGTCTGCTGCTGTTTCCTCCTCCAGGGGATCTTCATTAACCAGGGATCAAACTCCCATTTCTTGTGTCTCCTGCATTGGCAGGCAGATGTTTTTACCAACTGAGCCACCTGGGAAGCCCATGCAAAATAGATAGCTAGTGGGAATTAGCTGCATGATGCAGGGAGCTCAACCTGGAGCTCTGTGACAACCTAGATGGGTGGGATGGGGTGGGAGCTGGGAGGGGGGTCCAAGAAGGAGGGGACATATGTGAATCTATGGCTGGTTGGTGTTGATGTATGGCAGATACCGACACTACATTGTAAAGCAATTATCCTCCAGTTAAAAATTAGAAAATTTAATACAAAATAAATGAATAAAACATTTTTTTAAATCTCCCTTAAGGTAATCAACCACACTTTGCCTGGGATGGCCCCAGTTTTGGCACTGAAATTCCCACATCGGAGAAAAACCCTCAATCACAGGCAAACAAGAACAGCTGGTCACTGCCGCTCAGTTTTTTAATACTGACCCATCCTGGTTCAGCATATGAAAAACATTGCTCTTAATTATTTTAAACTGTGTTTATATAATTAACTCAAACCCTTCCATCTATCATCTGTTTATATATCAATATTTATATGTCTTTTCTCGCTCACTCTCTTTAAGATTATTTCCTCAAGGGAAACAAACAGCAGCAGAAATCCAGAGACGAGAACAATGAGCTACTCTGGGGGAGAGCAAACATTACAACTTAGGCACATTTATGCTGTGATTTTTTTTTTATTTTCCCGTTAGTCGCAACCCTCATAAGTTTCAGGGACAAACACCAGGACAAACCTGAACACCTCGCATGTGCAGAACAAAAATAGCAGGCTAAAACAAATAAGCAATTCTGGTCTGGGAATGCAGTCCGGGATTTGCCCTTTCAAAGGGCAGCGGTCTAACAGCTTGTTAGTTAGCCTTTCTAAAGGCCAGCAACTAGGAAAGTAGACCATTGGGTGTGGGTCACTCTGAAAAAAGTGAAAGAAAACAAGCCATGTCCCTCTAGCTATTTGCAATGCAATAAGCAGCCACGGGCCAGAAGGAAAGCCAGGTCCTTTCAGTCAGGGGCACCAGAACAGAATTTCAAAATATTGCTCTAACTCTAGAAATACTTGACCGAGAAGCACCTTTATAGGATTATATTCCAAGGAAATGAGCTCAATAACCAGGAAAAAGATTTATATACAAAAATGACAATTTCAGGATTATTTACAAATGTCTGTGAATATATACACATAGACATTGTTAACCACAACAGAATGATTGAACAATAGTATGCCTATATAATAGCTATTGACAGAAATAAAAGTAATATTAGTTGAACATGGTAGTATGCTCCATGCTTGAGATAGCCTATCTCATGAGATCCTTACAATTCAGGTAGGCATTTTTTCTCCCCTCATTTTATTCATTAGAGGATAGAGGCTTAAATGAATTGCTCAAAATCACACAGACCATAAGTTGCAGGAGGAGAACACACACCAAGAGCTTTTGGATTCCAGAGCCAAAATGTACCTTTTCTGTAATAACTATTTTTAAAAAATCAAAAATGAATACAAAGTATGGTGAATATTTTTCATTCTTTTCAATAAGAGTAGCATCTGTTCTAGCTCTGATTCTACCTGTATTTTAGGAGGACATATTTGGGTCTTGGAAATGATTATTTATTTTCACTAAACATAGTATTTGAGCAACAACAATGACAAAAGCTATATATTTTAAGAGTAGCTATTTCAGCTAAATTAATCTAAAACAGCCGTCTGCAATGATGAATCTCTAAAACTAATTTTTAAAGTTTCTAATTCCTCTGCTCTACAGAGGAATGTGCCTCTAGATTCTATTTTATTCTCCGTTTATCCTCTGTTTAGAGGATATATTATCTTTAAATAAGAAGGCAAATGTTATCTGAGCAAAGGCTAGGGACACATTCTGTGCCCTTAATACAAATAATTTTAAGCAGTTTGACAGATAGAGTGCCATTACATCATTTCAGATACTAATGGGCATAATAACTCTTCTGCTTCCTCCTGAAAGAGAGCTCTAAAGTGAGACAATTGAATGAAAAGAAAATGTCAAGTTATTTATGGATTCCATTCTATTTTATGACACCTAGAAGGAAGGTGGTCTCTTTGTGGAACTATGTGTCTAGCTTTTATTGAACAGCATCTTCTTCCACATCTTCAGGAAATCTGCCCAGATTTCACTTGGAAACCATCCTTTTCATCTTAGTGCACAGGCCTCAGTGGGGCTGATGCATCCTCAGCCTAAGGGATAACTTTGAATAAAAGCCTACATAATCAGAGCCTCACATCCCCTAGTCACAGATAATTGAGGACAGACTTGACATGTGGCAGACCACTCAGAGCCAACAAGACTCAATTCTGGGACCTCTGCTAAAATATTTGGGGCTTCCCAGGTGGCTCAGCAGTAAAGACTCTACCTGCAGTGCAGGAGACGCAGGAGACTTGGGTTCAGTCCCTGGGGGGGTGAGGAAGATCCCTTGGAGGAGGGCATGGCAACCCACTCCAGTATTCTTGCCTGGAGAATCCCATGCATGGACAGAAGAGCCTGGTGGGCCACAGTCTATAGGGTTGCAGAGTCAGACACAACTGAAGCAACAGAATGTGCGTGCACATGCTAAAGTACTTAGGAAAGAGAAAATCTTACTCCTCGTGCTCAGTTTTGGCTGCGATGCCTTGCCTTGAGGAGCTTGCTATCCATACAGTCCCCTCTATGTCCTGTATCTCGCAAGAGAAATCTTGGACACAGGAGAAGGAAGAGCCAATCAATTTAATAATTCAATTCAATAACCATGGGAATTAAAATAAGGTTATACTTGGGTGGAAAACTACACTTTAACCAATCTAAATTATCAATTTATCAATATATATTCAAACTAAATATTTTCTTCCTTACCATTGCCCCTGTCGTGTAAAAACCCTAGTGAATTAACAAAGCGAGCATCAAAATCCATTTTTATCTTTTTCACTAGCATCCGCACTAGATTGTATTTATAGATATGAAAACTCATTTTGCATAGAAGTTGTCAAGTATTTGCACTGAACTGGAAACTAAATTTAAAGTTTTAGGGTTTTTTAATGTAAAACTGGAGATGCAGAAGGGCATTAGAGGCCATTAAGCCATTTGGGAAATTTGCCCAAGTCTCAGTTAACTGGGCTTCCCTTGTGGCTCAGCTGGTAAAGAATCACCTGCAATGTGGGAGACCTATGTTTGATCCCTGGGTTGGGAAGATCCCCTGGAGAAGGGAAAGGCTACCCACTCTAGTATTCTGGCCTGGAGAATTCCATGGACTGTATCGTCCATGGGGTCATGAAGAGTCAGACACGACTGAGCGACTTTCACTTTCTTTCACTTCACAGTTAACTGATCCATCGAAAATCTGGTCTTTACATCCTCAAGCCAGTGTTCTTTCTGTAGTATTACAAAACATTTTATCCTGTCACTGAAGCTATCATCTTAATAAACACAAAGATACCACCTACACACATACAAAAAAAGACATTGTGTGTTTTAATTTTTGTAAAACACACAGTTCTATCATGTATGTGGATGCCTCCTTAAAGCAGAACACGTTCCCTCTGATTGCAACACATGTCATCCTCTCTTCAAAGAATTAGGAGTCCTATCTTGGACTTCAACTCAAATTTTGCTCCTTCTTCTGACTCTTGCCAATAGAACAGGTTCATCTGTTATACTGTACACTGTATTGTGCAACAGCTATGTACAGATGGGCATGTCTTCTGAGGTCTTAATTCATTGTAGAGATTTCTATTTCCAGTAAGTAATACGAACCAGTGTATGGAATACAGTAAGCTCTGTACATTTATTACCTATTAATAATAATATGATATACTTAGTATATGTCAGGAACTATTCTAAATAATATAAACACACAGTAAGTTACATTTAATCTTCATTATAGGAACTTTATCAACACCCCCATTTTATAAGCATGAAAGCTGACACAAAGATTACGGAGCTAGTAAGAGGCAGAGCTGATTTTAAGCCCAAAAGTTCCAGTCCCACTGTCCAAGATTTTGCTGCTGAAATACAGTGTTTCAATGCACACTTTTTAGTGTATTATACGATATCCAGTTTGAGATAATGAAATTTAATGTACATAGTACAGATAATGAATTCATTGCCAAAAGAAGTTGACCTGTGTAGGGAATCTCCTGCATTTTCTCTGAGAAGTTTGAATGTTTAGTTAGCATGTGTTTATTCATACTAGTTGACCAATCACTGTTTGTCAGATGATGGATTCATGGATAAACAAAGGAAACCCACAAAAGCTGTATAAGTTGAAAGAGAATGCTAAAAAGTCATTTAAAATCATGCCAGAAAAATAACTGTTACATTATCAAAATTTCAAAATTCCTTGCTTTTATACTTGCTGTGCATTATTTGTATAGGAAAATGAGATCACAAAGCATCAGAAGGTTATAAAATTATAAATCCCAAGGATAATCCTTTGCATCATGAGGTTAGAAAAGTACCTTATTTCCTTGTACTTTAAATATTTAATCTTCTCCTTAAAAATATCCCATTGGCCTAGCATAAATTCATGTTGAGATGATACAATAAAACATATGTCAACACAGTATTAAGTGTTCATGTCATTTCTTTAGATATCAATGAACTTCTTCTAGATATAATTTTCTGATTAAAATGAAGCTGATTAAGAATAAATTAAAAGTAAACATGCACAGACTGCTTTCTGTTATGGTCTTGATTCAGAGGTAGAAATGGGAATGCCTTATTTTGTCAACCTGATCCTTTCCAAGATTCCTGGTGGAACCTTGATAATTAGATGCAGCAATTGGGAGTTTCTGGTTCATTGAATTGCAGACAGGAGGACCACTAGTGGTTATTTGAATGAGATAACATTTTGTAACACCCAGATGTGGACTTTTCACGGTTGTGACCAAACAGCTGACATCTTCATGTCTGCGAGTTTCCAGGTAGAGATTGTACTCAATGATTTCAAGGACCAACGTGAAGTTTCTGGTTATAACTGGAGTTAAAGCAAGGATTTGACTTTAAAGTCATGGGGAAAAAATTAAAGTTTTACATACAATCTTGACCTTGGATACACACATGTGGACAGACACACTCTCATAGACATTATAATTTAAAAATCTGTATGCACTTCTATGACAATGATAACTCTAGATCACTGTCACTATTACAAAGACTGCAACACCAGGAACAATATATCCCATGTCATAAATAATTGTCCTTTGGATGGCCACTGAGAGTTAGAAACTTGCCTGATATACCAAGTTACATATATCTCTGAAGTATGACTGTGAGTATCAGATACTGGGAAGGTCAATTTGACATAGGGAAACGACTTGTTTCTGGAAGTATACAAATATACCAAATTATGGCAAATCAGCTTGAATACATACACCTCAAATCATTTTTCCCCAGAGGCTAATTTATTTTCCAAAATAATTTCTTTCTACTCATGTACTGACACAAATGTAGCATGTGTTTTTCATGGTTCTTGTTATTGTCATGGATGTTTCATCCCAAGTGATGTATCTTAACATTAGAATTTTTAAAAACAATGGAAGTTACTAGCAGAATATCACAGATATTTAAAATCATAAGAAACTTTATTGATTATGAAGTTCATTCAACCTCTATACTCCTGTTTGGTTTTGCAAAGTCTCTGTAATCATCAAGTTTTAAAAATAAGAGTAAGCATGTTCTTTGGAGGTTAAAGTACTGTGTCAAGAATTCATAACCCTACCCCTTCTTCTCTGAAGTTAAATAATATTCAGCATTAAGATGGACTGGATGAATGCCCTCTCAGCAGAGCAATTAGGATGACAAATACCCTCCTCTTTCCTGACGACAATGATGGCCTCAAGTTTCAACAGTTCCTGTGTCCTAATTGCTGCCAAGAAAAGGTCAATATCCACTCTGCCAAGATTAATACTGTGGTTCGGGGCAGACATTCTTCACAGCCTGAGCAGGCATGCTTAGTTGCCTCATCTGGCTTGTGAATCAATGCAGTCATAGGCGGACCCCAGTCTGCTGTGCAACTTAGAGAAAACAGGATGTGTTCATATACTAGTGACACTAAACAGACACATTAGTGACTATGCATGTTAAACAATGAGCTCACCAGAAAGAAGTGGGCTGATGAAGTGGAAAACCTGGGAAGGAGAAAAGATTTTGTGGTGTTCACCATTTCTATGTTCTATATATTCTACCAGCTTGCAATAGCAAGCTACCAACAAGACATCAATGGGTTTGCAGAACAAGTGGCTCTTGTGAGCCAGTGTGAGCTGAATATACATCAAGTAATTCCATCAATAAATGAAATTTGACCAACGTAGTAAGTGCTACAAAGAAAATACGGTAAGAATGTTAGTTCAAGAAGTATATAATAAAAGTATTTTTCTTTGACAGGGAAGTCAGTGGAGCAGTGGCAGATGCTACTGTTCTTTCCCATCTCCTTTCCAACCCCCCAACACACATCCCATCCCACGGGCATTCGCCACTTCATTATATGCTAATAGCAGGCCACTGCAAACACCTGCGGCTTTCCATCTAAAGGATTTCTCTCAGCCTGCATGTGGGGCACGCAAGAAGTGCCAGGGACTTAATGCTCTCGAGAGCAGACTTCAGACCATGACAGTTGAAAGCAGGAGGGTAGACAGTCCAGCTTCATCTTCTTCAGGTGGGACCACGCTAAGATGAGTTCCACACCATCTCCCAGGAGGGCCCACAGGCTTGAGCCGCAGGTGCCCTTCCATGTGACCTGCTCATGAATGCACCTTCCCTTCATGAGGTGCCTTGTACCCACTCCTAATAGTTCTTCCTAGAATAACCTTCTAATTAAACTACTTGTGCTCCAAAATCTCTGTCTCCAAGTCTGCCCTATGGACAATGAGCCAAAGACTGTAATCTCTTCTAAACAAATAACATTCAACCTGAAGAAAAAGTAGAAGTCAAGTAATAGAAAAGGGGAGAAATATCTTCCAGGCAGAGGGAAGGACACTCACACACGTACTTCTATAACATGATGTATGCATTCCTGAAACTCACCATGCTATGCAAAATGTACAATAAATATTATGGTGTGTGTGTGTGTGTGTGTGTGTGTGAGTCACTTAGTTATAACTGACTCTTTGTGACCCCATGGACTGTAGCCTACCAGGCTCCTCTGTCTGTGGGATTCTCCAGGCAAGAATACTGGATTGGGTTGCCATGACCTTCTACAGGGGATCTTCCTGGACTAGGAATCAAACCCGGGTCTCCCACATTGCAAGCAGATTCTTAACCTTGTGTGTCAACAGGGAAATATGCAAAAAAATGATTCAGGACAAAACCCTCAAAAACTTCACAAAAGTCACACAAACATTATAGGAACCTCGTAAAAGTGATAGAAGGGGTCTAGACATGTTAAATGGTTAAAATAGATAAACTATTTGTGAACATAGCCATGATAAAGATTATAGTTGGTGACTTATTCCAAGCAGTGGAGGTTTATCAAAAGCTGCAATCTTCAGCAGATTTAAATTCTGGAGCATGTGATGTGCCTTTAAAACATATGTTCTTGGAGAAAGAGTTGGGGAGGGAGCAGGCAACACAGGCAAAGGGAATTAAGAGATACAAATTTCCATCTATAAAATTAACAAATCATGGAGATGTGGTGTACAGAATAGGGAATATACTCAATAACACTTTAATAATTCTATATAATGACAGATGGTAACTAGGCTTATCATGGTGATCATTTCATAATGTATAAAAATATCAAGTTACTATGTTGTAAACCCAAAACTAATATCACATTGTATGTCAGTTATAATCTAAATAAAGAAAGAAAGAAAAGATATATGTCTTTTGAGGCATGCATTTGTGATAGATATCTATTTCTTCAAAATTGGTAATTCAGGCCAATGAATACCTTCTTCAATTAAGCCAACTGAGTAAACTCTTTTGGGGGCTTTCTCACCTGCGCTCATAGCTTCCCATGAGAGCTAAAGGCTTTAAAAATTGTTGTGATGTTTGAAGCCACCAAACCAGCCACTTGGAGCACTAAAGGGAGCCACATCTTCAGGATTAGATGACTTCATTTATGATCTTCACATGTAGACAGTGCTTCCTCTTTGATGCTGAGAAAGGCTGTTCCTCATTTTTTTGTTCTGCCTTTGGTCTGAAATCCATATGCTTAACAGTCTGCCCATTTCTTTTATCCCTTTAGGCCATGTTCTTATTGACTTCACAGGACTTGAAGTCATAGACATTTCTTTTATTTTCATGGCATTATCTCTGATAGTCCCCAAGGCGGATTCCTTTATGCCTGTTGCTCAGAAATTTTCACATGTTCTCTCACTTCTTTCAATACTTAAAGCATCCCTGTTGCATACAATGCTTAGTGATTTTTTGACCCAGGACACTAAAACAACTTTGGGATGTGTTTTAATTTTAATGTAGAAAAGTTTCACAAATATAAAAGAAGAGCAAAATACGTTGCAGGCTGTCACAGGCAGTAAACCAAGATAGATAGTAGATGTTTGAGGTGTGCATGCGTATGTGAGTACATTTTTTTGTACCCTTGCACAGCTCAGGTCAACTCAGGGTACTTTTCTGCATTCACCCAGTGTTTCTCACAGATGTAATGGCACATAAGTAAATGAGAAATTCATGTCATGCTCAAATTGTTCCCTAATATATCAATCATGTTGGAACAAATTCACATTTTCAAAACAGGCATTTGAGCAGAACTAACTGACTCTGTATGTGTGTTTGTGTGTGTGTGTAATATAAAATAAAGTGTTAATGACAGATGTGAGTCAACAACGTAAAGCAAACAATATGCCACCTGAATTTTCTGCTAAAATGCTCTGACCTCTTTCAATTTGTTATATTAGGGAAATGTGTCTTGTTTTAAATGATGACGAAACAGATATACCTATCATTTCCAATACTTTGAAACTATAAAGAGGGATTACAGATTATATACTAAAGGAAATCCGAGTATCAATATCTCTGGTAAAGCCGAACACTGCTCAATTTGTAAGGACCAATGCTTGAATAGCATTTTAGTGCAAATTGCAAGCAGAACATGAGGTGGGGGTTTATGTTCAAGAGATGTATTAAGGGAGTCGTCTCAAGGAGAGACATGTAAGGAAGGGAAGGTAGCATAAAGGGAGTAGCGAAGAAACTAAGCAAAGATGTGGTTTTCGGTTGGTCTACCTGATAACAGGAAAGATAGAAGGCAGGAGGAGAAGGGGACGGCAGAGAATGAGATGGTTGGATGGCATCACTGACTCAAAGGACATGAGTTTGAGCAAGCTCCGGGACACAGTGAAGGAAAGGGAAGCCTGGTGTGCTGTAGTCCATGGGGTTGCAAAGAGTCGAACATGGACATGACTGAGCTACTGAACTACTCCCTCTGAAAGTTCTAGGGTACATACTGCAGCAGCTGTCCCATTGTGATGTACAGCAGTCACCACTGGCCATGGGAGAGGAGACATAACTCCAAGAAACTACCAGGAAAGGCTGTGTAATGACAAAAGTTCACTTCAGTTCAGTCGCTCAGTCGTGTCAGACTCTGTGTGACCCCATGGACTGCAGCACGCCAGGCTTCCCTGTCCATCACCAATTCCTGGTGCTTGCTCAAACTCATGTCCATCAAGTCAGTGATGCCATCCAACCATCTCATCCTCTGTCATCCCCTTCTCCTCCTGCCTTCAACCTTTCCCAGCATCAGGGCCTTTTCCAATGAGTCAGTTCTTCATATCAAGTGGCCAAAGTTTAGAGCTTCCGCTTCAGCATCAGTCCTTGCAATGAATATTAAGGACTGATTTCCTTTAAGATTGACTGGTTTGATCTCCCTGCAGTCCAAGGGACTCTCAACAGTCTTCTCCAACACCACAGTTCAAAAGCATCTATTCTTCAGTGCTCAGCTTTCTTTATGGTTCATCTCATATCCATACATGACCACTGGAAAAAACATAGCTTTGACTAGACAGACCTTTGTTGGCAAAGTAACATCTCTGCTTTTTAATACACTATCTAGGTTGGTCATAGCTTTTCTTCCGAGGAGCAAGCATCTTTTAATTTTATGACTGCATTCACCATCTGCAGTAATTTTAGAGCCCAAGAAAATAAAGCCTGTCACTGTTTCCATTTTTACCCCATCTTTATGCCATGAAGTGTTGAGACCAGGTGCCATGATCTTAGTTTTTTGAATGTTGAGTTTTAAGCCAGTATTTTTCACTCTCCGCTTTCACTTTCATCAACATTTTAGTTCCATTTTGCTTTCTGCCATAAGGGTGGTATCTTCTGCATATCTGATGTTATTGATATTTCTCCCAGCAATCTTGATTCCAACTTGTGCTTCATGCACTCCAGCATTTCTCATGATGTACTCTGCATATAAATGAGCAGGGTGACAATATACAGCCTTGATGTACTCCTTTCCCAATTTCAAACCAGTCAGTTGTTCCATGTCCAGTTCTAACTGTTGCTTCTTGACCTGAATACAGATTTCTCAGGAGGCAGGTCAAGTGGTCTGGTATTCCCATCTCTTGAGAATTTTCCACAGTTTATTGTGATCCACACAGTCAAAGGCTTTAACATAGTCAGTGAAGCAAAAGTAGATGTTTTTCTGGAATTCTGCCTTTTCTATAATCCAACAGATGTTGGCAATTTGATATCTGGTCCTTCTGACTTTTCCAAATCCAAGCTGAACATCTGGAAGTTCTCAGTTCACGTACTGTTGAAGCTTAGCTTGGAGAATGCTGAGCATTATTTTGCTAGTGTGTTATATGAGTGCAGTTGTGTGGTAGTTTGAACATTCTTTGCCATTGCCTCTCTTTGGCATTGGAATGAAAACTGACGTTTTCCTGTCCTGTGGCCACTGCTGAGTTTTCCAAATTTGCTGACATATTGAGTGCAGCACTTTCACAGCATCCTCTTTTAGGATTTGAAATAGCTCTACTGGAATTCCATCACCTCCACTAGCTTTGTTTGCTGTGATACTTCCTAAGGCCCACTTAACTTTGCATTCCAGGATGTCTGGCTCTAGGTGAGTGATCACGCCATCATGGTTATCTGGATCATGAAGATCTTTTTTGTTTTTTTGTTTTTTTTTTTTAATTTTTTTATTTTTTTTAAATTTTAAAATCTTTAATTCTTACATGCATTCCCAAACATGAACCCCCCTCCCACCTCCCTCCCCACAACATCTCTCTGGGTCATCCCCATGCACCAGCCCCAAGCAAGCTGCACCCTACGTCAGACATGGACTGGCAATTCAATTCTTACATGACAGTATACATGTTAGAATTCCCATTCTCCCAAATCATCCCACCCTCTCCCTCTCCCTCTGAGTCCAAAAGTCTGGTATATACATCTGTGTCTTTTTCCCTGTCTTGCATACAGGGTCGTCATTGCCATCTTCCTAAATTCCATATATATGTGTTAGTATACTGTATTGGTGTTTTTCTTTCTGGCTTACTTCACTCTGTATAATTGGCTCCAGTTTCATCCATCTCATCAGAACTGATTCAAATGAATTCTTTTTAACGGCTGAGTAATACTCCATTGTGTATATGCACCACAGCTTTCTTATCCATTCATCTGCTGATGGACATCTAGGTTGTTTCCATGTCCTGGCTATTATAAACAGTGCTGCGATGAACATTGGGGTACATGTGTCTCTTTCAATTCTGGTTTCCTCGGTGTGTATGCCCAGAAGTGGGATTGCTGGGTCATAAGGTAGATCTATTTGCAATTTTTTAAGGAATCTCCACACTGTTCTCCATAGTGGCTGTACTAGTTTGCATTCCCACCAACAGTGTAGGAGGGTTCCCTTTTCTCCACACCTCTCCAGCATTTATTGCTTGCAGATTTTTGGATCGCAGCCATTCTGACTGGTGTGAAGTGGTACCTCATTGTGGTTTTGATTTGCATTTCTCTAATAATGAGTGATGTTGAGCATCTTTTCATGTGTTTGTTAGCCATCCGTATGTCTTCTTTGGAGAAATGTCTATTTAGTTCTTTGGCCCATTTTTTGATTGGGTCGTTTATTTTTCTGGAATTGAGCTGCATAAGTTGCTTGTATATTTTTGAGATTAGTTGTTTGTCAGTTGTTTCATTTGCTATTATTTTCTCCCATTCAGAAGGCTGTCTTTTCACCTTGCTTATATTTTCCTTTGTTGTACAGAAGCTTTTTATTTTAATTAGATCCCATTTGTTTATTTTTGCTTTTATATCCAGAATTCTGGGAGGTGGATCATAGAGGATCCTGCTGTGATTTATAGATCAAAGACAGACATATAGATCAATGGAACAAAAAAAAACGATCTTTTTTGTATAGTTCTTCTGAGTATTCTTGCCATGTCTTCTTAATATCTTCTGTTATCTTCTGATATCTTAATATCTTAGTGCTTCTGTTAGCTCCATACCACTTCTGTCCTTTATTGTGCCCATCTTTGCATGAAATATTCCCTTGGTATCTCTAATTTTCTTAAAGAGATCTCTAGTCTTTCCCATTCTATTGTCTTCCTCTATTTCTTTGCATTGATCATGGAGGAAGGCTTTCTTATCTCTCCTTGCTATTCTTTGGAACTCTGCATTCAGTTGGGTATATCTTTCCTTTTCTCCTTTGCCTTTATCTTCTCTTCTCTTCTCTTCTCAGCTATTTGTAAAGCCTCCTCAGACAACCATTTTGCCTTTTTGCATTTCTTTTTCTTGGGATAGTTTTGAGCACTGCCTTCTGTACAATGTTATAAAAATCCATCCATAGTTCTTCAGGCATCCTGTCAGATCTAATCTTTTGAATCTATTTCTCACTTCCACTGTATAATTGTAAGGGATTTGATTTAGGTCTTACCTGAGTGGTCTAATGATTTTCCCTACTTTTTTCAATTTAAGTCTGAATTTGGCAATAAGAAGTTCATGTTCTGAGCCACAGTCAGCTCCCAGTCTTGCTTTTGCTGACTGTATACAGTTCTTCTATCTTTGGCTGCAAAGAATATAATCAACCTGTTTTCAGTGTTGACCATCTGGTGATGTTCACGTGTACAGTCGTCTCTTGTTTTGTCGGAAGAGGGTGCTTGCTATGACCAGTGTGTTCTCTTGGCAAAATTCTATTAGCCTCTGCTCAGGTTCATTCTGTACTCCAAGGGCAAACTTGCCTGTACTCCAGGTATCTCTTGACTTCCTACTTTTGCATTCCAGTCCCCTATAATGAAAAGGACATATTTTGTTGGTGTTACTTCTACAAAGTCTTGTAGGTCTTCACAAAACTGTTCAACTTAAGCTTCTTTAGCATTAGTGGTTGGGGCATAGACATGGATTACTGTAATATTAAATGGTTTGCCTCGGAAATGAAGAGATATCATTCTGTCATTTTTGAGACTGTACCCAAGTACTGCATTTTGGACTCGTGTTGACTATGGGGGCTACTCCATTTCTTTTAATGGATTCACTGCCCATAATGATCCAACTGCAGTCCTCCAAAGAAGGTTGTGGTGATGAGCCATTAATAGCAGCACCTATAGCAGCTTGCATCAGATAGATAAAAGGGATCACAGAGTATCTGAGCAGGGTACCAACAGTATCTCCCCTATACATCTGTTATACACTTAATCTCTATAGAAGGGAAGCACTATTGTTGAGGGCTATGTGAATCAAGATCCGACATATTATCTTATTCAAGCTTCTCAATTATCTTGTATGATAGACATTATTTTCACCATTGTACAAATAAATTTGAGACTATTAGTGTTTAAGCAATTTATTCCCTGCCACACACTAGTTAATGTGAGAGTCTATTACATGATCTTTTTAACCTATGGCTCATTGCCTTTCTCCATTGTAATGCTATATTAGATATTTGTTTTGTTTTGAGATTTTATTTGCGAGGTTAGCTTGGTGTTAACCACAAAAATCTTCCTTTAAATGAAAGCTTATTTTAAAACCCATGTAGATGTGAAATGGAAGTTATTTTTCTTGGATCTCCATCCCATGGTGGCTCAACTAAGGCGCTATCACAACCTCACTGTATTATACCTTGTTGAGAGACAATTCTCCATGGGCTTCTTGTGTTTCTTCCATCTTCTGGGCAAAGGCACTGAACTCTTTTATTCTGGACTATCTTTGGAAAGATATTTGAAGAGCAAACAGCATGGAAAATAAAGATAGTGTCTCTCTTGGGGCAGAGGATGGATTTCTTTCCTGAGCAGATTCTGGTGGCAAATGTTCTTTATAAGATAGGATATTTTCCAAGACTAGGATTTCTTGCGGAGAAGGCGATGGCATCCCACTCCAGTACTCTTGCCTGGAAAATCCCATGGATGGAGGAGCCTGGTAGGCTACAGGCCATGGGGTCGTGAAGAGTCGGACACGACTGAGCGACCTCACTTTCACTTTTCGTTTTCATGCATTGGAGAAGGCAATGGCAACCCACTCCAGTATTCTTGCCTGGAGAATCCCAGGGACAGCAGAGCCCGGTGGGCTGTCGTCTATGGGGTCGCACAGAGTCGGACACGACTGAAGCGACTTAGCAGCAGCAGCAGCAGGATTTCTTGTCTGAGAAACAGACCCACTGTGTATGCAGCATGTGTGCATGCGTGCTAAGTTGCTCTAGTCATATCCCACTCTTTGTGACCCTGTGGACTGAAGCCCAGCAGGCTCCTCTGTCCATGGGATTCTCCAGGCAATAATAATGGACTGGGTTGCCATGCCTTCTTCCAGCGGACCCAGGGGTTGAAACTGCATCTCTTATGCCTCCTGCACTGGCAGGGGGTTCTTTACCACTAATGCCACCTGAGAAGCCCCGTGTAAAGCATACGCTTCTGCATTGCCCCATAGCTTCTGGGGACAGGGAAAACCAGTAGGAACATGAAGCTCGTGTTGTCTTGCATGCTGTGACCAAGTCTTCTGTCTCTGACCCACAAGTCTTGTGTTTTCTGCCAACCTCTGTGAAACTGACAGATGAGCTTGTTGGCTTACAGGAAGGGTAAAATCTCATACCCTTCCCAGTTCCTGGCACTTTCTGTTCACATAGGTCCCACTGAAATAATACTCATAACCAGCCTTGCCTAATGAAGAAGCTTCTGAATTTGAACATATAATCCAGTTAGAAATTGGTTCTCATTATCCCCTAGGATATTCTGAACCAAGCTGGCAGCCGAGGAAGGACCCATGCTTTTGACAGTCTGATTCACTTCAGGCATGCCAGCAGCGCACTGATGTGCCATGGATGTTTCCAAATGAAACAATTTGGAACAGAGCTGGCAGACAGAATGGCCCTCTCGAAAGCTGTGAAGGGCGTTTGGCCATTTAGGCTACTTACTGGAAGCAATGAGAGTTTGGGTTTTAACTGGATTGCCTGGTGTTTCTTCTCTGTGTGAGTTCCCTTTATAAAATCACTGCACAGTGTGCGTTTGAGAATTAGGAGAAACGCAGATACTCTAGGGTCTGTTACAAGTATCAAGATGGGAGTAAAAGTACAATATTCACGAAAGCTAGGAAAAGTTGCAGTGACTCCATATATAGAACATATACTATATCAATATTTACTATATTCAATATTTAAAGCATTGAATTCAATGTTGTATATTAATACCTATAACTATAGTTCTGCACAAAAGCTTATGAGAATTGCTTATGAGAATTTTTCAGACAATAGCACTTTTCATATACTTTCATATATGAAATTAGACAAAATGTCATATGCCATATATATAATATCTTAATCTTCACAATAACCTTGTAAAAACTGCTATTATTTAGAGTTTTTATTAGTGCACTAGTTGAAACTACAGATTTTGTACTTCATGAAAAACAGTTGATAGTTTGCCAAAATGAAATTCCCTAGTAACTAAAATAAGAATTTTCTTTTTTTTTTTTTGAAGTATAGTTGATTTACAACATTGTGTTACTTTTAGGTGTACAGCAAAGAGATTCAGTTATATGTATGTTCTTTTCCATTATAGGTTGTTTCCTGTGCTATACAGTAATTCCTTGTTGTTTATCTATTTTATATATAGTAATGTGTGCCTGTTTATCCCAAACCCCTAATTTACCCCCTCCTCCTCTCTTTCCCTTTGGAAAAGAGAAGCTTGTTTTCTATCTCTATGAATCTGTTTCTGTTTTGTAAATAAGTTCATTTGTAGTAATTTTTAGGTTCCACATATAAGTGATATAATATGTCTTTCTCTGTCTGACTTCACTCGGTATGATAATCTCTGGGTCCACCCCTGTTGCTGCAAATGGCATCATTGTGTCCTTTTGTGACTGAGTAGTATTCCATTGTATATATGGACCACGTCTTCTTTATCCATTCATCTGCTGATGGACGCTTAGGTTGCTTCCATGTCCTGGCTATTATAAATAGTGATGTTATGGACACTAGGCGGCAGGTATCCTTTTGAATTAGTTTTTGTCTTTTCCAGATATACACCCAGGAGTGGAATTGCTGCATCTTACGGTAACTCTATTTTTAGTTTTTTGAGGGACATCCATACTGTTTCCATAGTGGCTGCACCAATTCGTTTTACAGTCTAACTAACCGTGTAGGAGGATTTCCTTTCCCCAAATACTCTCTAACATTTATTATTTATAGACTTTTGATGATGGCCATTCTGACCCATCGAGGAGGGCATGGCAACCCACTCCAGTACTCTTGCCTTAGGGAATCCCATGGACAGAGGAGCCTGGTGTGCTATAGTCCATAGGGTCACAAATAGTTGGAAGTGACTGAAATGACTTAGCACAAAAGCACATTCTGACTCGCATGAGGTGATTCTTCATTGTAGTTTTGATTGCATTTCTCTAATAATTAGCAATGCCGAGCATCTTTTCATGTGCCTGTTGGTCATCTAGATGTCTTCTTTGGAAAAGTGTCTATGCAGGTCATCTGCCCATTTTATGATTGACCTTTTGCTTATGAGAATTTTAGATTAAGTATATGATTGTCATCCTTTTCAGCTTGTATGAAGTGAAGTGAAGTCACCCAGTCGTGTCTGACTCTTTGCGACCCCATGGACTGTAGCATACTACGCTCCTCTGTCCATGGGATTTTCCAGGCAAGAGGACTGGAGTGGGTTGCCATTTCCTTCTCCAGAGGATCTTCCTGACCCAGGGATCGAACCCAGGTCTCCCACACTGTAGGCAGATGCTTTACCGTCTGAGCCACCAGGGACATATACCAAATAAAATTTATATTCATATAAACATAAATATTGGAATAAGTATATAATATTGAATATTTATACAAAGATAAAAGACAAGTTGATATAAGTCAATATGAAGTAATACTAACAGGTAATATAAAATATCAAATAATATGTAAATGTAATAATAATTCACTATAATTGATATAATTAATATTTTTGGATCATTTATCATATGCTTGGTGTCTTGCTAAATTTATTAACCACATCCTCTACTTAACTGTCAGCACAACCAGTGAGAAAGCTACTAATATTTCAAAGTTTCCAAATAAAGAAGCTGCATTTGAGAGAGATAAATTATATAATCTATGGTCGCATATCTATAGTAAGTGGCATACTTGGAATTCAAATTTGGTCCTCTTCAATTCCAGAATATAAGATTTTAAGCACTTCTTCACAGGATTTGGTACAAGAGCACAAGCTTAGCAGTAGCTAATACAATCAGTGATATAAATATTAATAGCACAAGCATAGAAACATATGTGAAACTTGTGTAGGCTATGTCTCTCTTGACTTCAGTTGCTCCATCTGAAGAGATAGGAATGGATTTTTTTTCTTCTTTTATTATTTCTTTTAACCAGAGATGTATTTGATAACCTGTAAAGGTCATTCCTGGCTTTAATCTTCTGAGATTCTGTGCCATTTGTTTCTCCTCTGTGTTGGTCTGAGCTTGTCGGTCCCCACTTCATCAGAGCCTCAGTGCTTATTCACTGCCTCCCTCCGATGGTCTTCATCAAATTCAGCCAAATCCCCTTCCCTCATTGGCAGTCCTCTGCTTCCATGCCCTTCATCTGCTCAAGCCCCACATGATGAAAATAAAGTGCCCTTTTATAATTTTTTCCAAAGGAGCTTTCTTTTTTCCCTTATGCTTTGAAAGGAGAACTTCTTTTTGGAGCTGCTTTGGTGGATGGTGTGGAATATTTCTGAACAGATGCTCATTGTCTTCAAGAAGAGGATTGGCTTTGTTTATTTGGAGACCACTGTGACCCTGATCACAAGGGGTTTCCGCTAAGTATACCATGGATGTTATTTCTACCCAGGGAGAGTCGGCATGGTGACCCAGAAACATGAGGGAACCCCAGGGGAGGGGCTGTGAACAACCTTCTCTTTTGTGATTTTCATTTTTCATTATGTCTGACATTTTTGAAGCTGAGCTTTTTAAGAAATACCAGTTTTAGAAGAACAGACTGCAGATATATTTCAAGGCAATGTAGAACAGTCACAAGACAAAACAAGCACAGTAGAAAACGTGCCCATTTGAGATGAGAAATGGTATATGTGCACGGCCTTTTGTCTTCTGTTAGCCAAATGAAATGTCCACGCATTTTTCTCAGAACTTTGAAAAATAAACAAATCATCAAATCGTATCTGCCTTTTGTTTGTGTTCAAATGTCTGTGATGTTAGCTGTCAGCCTGGTGTTTGATGTTTCCAACTGCAGAATACATCTGTACACAGTTGAGAGATTTCAAAATACCTCTCACTTTCAGTATTAAGATGGATTCTATGCTCTCTATATTAGTAGAGCTAAAAAATACTGGTCTTGCAATTTAGTTGTGGTAATGTTTCCCTGGGTCATACAGCAAATTCCCACTGGCTATCTATTTCACATGGACTTCCTAGGTAGCACAGTTGGTAAAGAATCCACCTACAATGCAGGAGACACAAGAGACACAGGTTTGATCCCTAGGTTAGGAAGATTCCCCCGGAGAAGGGCATGGCAAGCAACTCCAGTATTCTTGCCTGGACTGTTCCATGGACAGAGGAGCCTGGAAGGCTACAGTCCATGGGTTCACAGAGTCAGACATGACTGAGTACACACACACACACACACACACACACACACACACACACAAAGCTTCCATTCTTTCCTGGTTATGGATGTTCTAAAACTTAACAAATAGGAAGATGGTTACCTATTTAAAAAATTAATTTCAATTATAATCACTTCCTTTTATTGGGAGACTTTTTTAAATAACGAAAGGTTAAAACTACCATAGCATGTAAAACCTATCAATGACTATATCTACTCTTTTATAAATTTATTTAATGTCCAGTTATTGAGCACTAAGTCCCACCACATTCCTGGCACTGTAGTAGAATAGGAGCTGGAGAAAAGAATCAGATAGAGAAACCATAATCTCTACACTTCAGGCAGAGTTTCCCAGCTAATGTGCCGCCAAAGCATTGTATGCATGTCAAGAGCTATTTATCAGCCATCGCAGCCTTCACAGATACAGGAATGGCCAGAAATTGCTAGGCTTTCTCGTGGGTCACCTTTCTCAGTAAGCAAATTTTCTAGGGACCTTGGGAGGCCAGCCTCAGTTCAGAGATATCTGACTGTTCTCTTCCTCCAGTTCATTAAGTTGGAAGATCCAGTGTGTATCATCTGGCACTGTCCATGAAAGGCTGAATATGACCAAGGAGTTCCTCTACCACCTGGGTAACCACATCAATAGTCAGGTACATGTGTGTTATTGGGCATCTGGAAACTGTATGTGAAGAACTGCTGAATGAGATATGGTCCAAGGTATCCAATGAGTGTGGCGTCCCCTGGAGGTTCAGCAGCAAAGAATTCATCTGCCAATGCCGGAGACATGCAGCGTTCAATCACCGGGTCAGGAAGATCTCCTAGGTGGCAATCCACTCCAGTATTCTTGCCTTAGAAATCCCATGGACAGAGGAGCCTGGCAGCTACAGTCCATGGGGTCACAAAGAGTCGGACACAATGTAGTGACTAAACAACAACAACATATCCCAGGAATTACAGACTTGTCCTTGTTTTTAAGTATCCAACAGGGAAGAGTTTGATTAAATTCTAAACCCATTCTTATTATCATAACTTGTTTCAGCATTCCATTTAGCTATGAAAGATAAGGGAAAGCAGTTCAATTCCTTAAATTTAATGTCAATGACTGTAAATCTTTGAATGATTGCAAAAAAATATTAATGTGTAATCACTTATGGGAATAAAGTTTCTCTCATAATGACAGTTGCCAAGAGTTTGAAGAGGTCAAGTGGTCATTTGAAGAACAAATGTGATGGGAGAAAACAGCGTTAGGACTTTCACTTTTGAAAAGATGGGGTAGAGTTTTGTTTTTTTTTTTTCCTCCTCCTTCCCTCCACACTAATTATAACTAAATTCCCGGGACAATGTGGATAACACAAACTCAATTCCCAGGACAATGTGGATAACACAAACTCCAAAAGACTCTGAAAGGTGGTGAGAAGTCAGACTGACTAGGCACATGAGGCTTAAAGAACAACACAGCAGTGAGTTCACTGGGGTGGGGGTGGGGGTTTAGTTCATGTATTCCAGGTTTGTATCTGAAAAATGTCAGCAATCCAGAGGTGGCAAGAGGTACAGATGTGAAAAACCTCTACAAAATCCCACATTCTCCAGCCAAAGAAGTGAGAAAGGGGTAGTGCAGCAAGCCAGAAACTTTTAGACAATAATCACTCCACTCCAACCAAACGCTTGTCAAAACAAAAATTGCTTGTGACAGAGTTAAACAGTTTCTCAAGACTACTGCAGTAGGAGAGAGAGATTAAACTGAACTCCACCTAAACAAAAAGCAGGAGGTTTTTAAGCATTGGGAATGAGCTAGTGCAGAAGAACTGGAGGATGAAATTGATGAATGGGATGTGTTTAGCACACTGTTATTGCTGACTCTGCAAATGTTCTTATCTGTAATTAGGTCATCTGGGTTTGGTAATTGGCAAATGACCACTGAAGTTAGGCTCCTACTCTGTCAACAGAGATTCAAAGATAGAGATACTATCTCCTTCCATATTTACATTTCAAAAAGATGGTTCCAAGGTCCTTGAGAAAGACATTAGTGGATTGTTTAAGTGGCTAGAAGCTTTTAAAAAGATTTGTGTCTCAGAGGCAAAGAAAGGAATTCAAGTTTTCCAAAGTAAATGCTATATGAAAAAGAAAGTCGCAGACCTATAGGCAGAAAGAAGGCTATATATAGTTTGCACAAGCTGAGGGAATTATTAAAACTGTCTCGGTCATATCACAGTAGGGGAGTGGGGGGCCAGGAGTGGGGGACACTGTCTTCTGTCCACAATTTCACCTATGCAAGCAAAGGGCAAATGAGAAGCCAAGACTTTCACCCTAGTAAGGTTGTAAAAGGTTGCCCAACACCTTTATCTAGGTGGTGTCAACAAAGGTCAAGCAAGGAACTAGGACTTCCATTCCCACCTCATAGTAACAAGACACTCCTCTTCATCCTCCCCACTGGAGCACTGTCAGAGATGCTTAGTGGAAGACAAAGACTTCCACAGCACCCCAGTAGTAAGAGGCCACCACTACTGTGCTTTCAGTAGGGACTACAAAGAGCTGGAATTCCCACTCCTCCCCAGCTGTAAAAGAGCGCCACACCTCCACCTTGGGTCTCAATGAAGGACAAGTGTAGAACCCAAATTTCAACCTTCTCTTGGCTGTAACATAAGGCAGCACCCTTCCACTTTTACTGCTCCAGGGGCATCACAGATAGCCAGCTAAAACAGATGATTTAAATAAGATTCAGTCTCAGAGCGGAATACAAGAAAGGAAAAAATCACTCATCATATTAGGAGCAAAGAAGATCTCAGACTAAAAGGAAAAATGACAACCAGTAGTGCCAACACTAAAATGACAAAGATGTGAGAATCATCTGACAAAAAATTTTAAAGTCATGATAAATGCTTCAGTGAGCAATTATAGCCTAGTGTAGTGTTAGTCGCTCAGTCATGTCTGACTCTTTGCAACCCCATGGACTGTAACATACCAGGCTCCTCTGTCCACAGAATTCTCCAGGCAAGCATACTGGAGTGAGTTACTATTTCCTACTCCAGAATTATAACCTTAAACATTTTTGAAAATACAGACTTTGTAAAGATATTAAAAGTTTCATGAGAGAAATACAAGCCATAACGTAGATCCAATTGGAAATTTTAGAGATAAAAAATACAATAATGAAAGTAAAAAGTTTGGGGACTGGGCTCAACAGCAGAATGAAGGGGAAACAGCAGAAAGAGAAGAGGAAAGCCAATGAACTGGAAGACAGAATCAAAGAAATTACCCCAATCTGAAGAGGGAAAAATGGATGAAAAAATATACATAGCCTCAGGGGCCTATGTGACTATAAAAAAATATCTAATATTTGTGTCATTAGAACCCAAGAGGGAATGATAAAAGAAGGTAGGAAAAAACACTGAAAGAAACGATGGCTGAGTATAGCCCTAAAGGGATTTGTGAACCTGTGTGTGTGTGTGTGTGTGAATTGTCAATCATGTTCAACTCTTTGAGACCCCATGGACTGTAGCCCTCCCAGCTCCTCTATCCATGGGATTCTCCAGGCAAGAATATTGGAGTGGGTTGCACTCCTCCAGGGGATCTTTCCAACCCAGAGATAGAGCCTGTGTCTCTTGCGCTGCAAGTGGATTTTTTACCGTCTCAGCAACCATGGAAGCCCCATCTGTGAAGCTAAATAAACCCCAAACAAGATAAACCCAAACCAATCCACTCTAAGACACAACATAATTAGCTTCTGAAATTTGGAGTCAAAGAAAAAAAATCTTGAAAGCAGCCAGAAAAGGATGATACAACAATTCAAATGACTGTAGATTTCCTGTCAGAAACCAAAGACATCAGACAGAAATGGCAAAATATTTTCAAGTCCTAAGAGAAAAAAAAAAAAAAACAAAAAAACCTGCCAATCAAGAATTCTAAACCCAGCAAAAAATATCCTTCAGGAATAAAGGAGAAATAAAAACAATGTGTGATGAAGGAAAGAGATATTGGCATCAATGGGCCTACCATTTTAAAAAAAAAAGGCTAAAGAACATTCTTAAAACTGAAAGAAATCTGTGAAAAAAAGGAACTCTGCAAAGATGCAAAATCAATTTAATGGAGGAAAGATAGCCTTTTCAACAAATGGATGATGGAGCAATTGACATGTATGGCCAAAACAAAAAAAAAAAAGGAATTTTGGCCAAAATCTCATACAAAAATTAAATTCTGAATGCATCTATATGGAAAGCTATAAAATTTTTAGGTTTAGATTTTTAAAAAGTAGGAGAAAATCTTTAAAGTCTAAGGATAGGTGAAAAGTTCTTAGGCTCTATATGAAAATCACAATCCATAAAAAGAAAAAGTAATAAGTTGGACTTTATGAAAACTTTAAAAACTTTGTTTCTACAAAAGACTTTGTTAAAAGGGTGAATAAACAAGTTACAAAATGGAAGAAATAATTTGCAAACTATATAATAAAACAAAGGACTGGTATCTAAAATATTTGAAGAACTTCCAAAATAGAGACATTTCACTGAGGAAGATATAAAGATGGCAAATATGCTCATGAAAAGGTGTTCAACATCATAAGCCACTAAGGAAATGCAAGCTAAAATAATAAGGTATCAGTACACAACTATCAAAATGACTAAAATAAAAATAATGACAACAATAATTGCTGGCAAGGAGATGAAGAAATGAGTGTATCATACACTGCTGATGGGAATGCAAAATTGTACATTCACTCAGAAAAACAGTTTGTCAATCTCTTTAAAAAACCACATAGTTACACACAATCCAGTATTTGTGATCCTAGGCATTTATCGCACAGAAATGAAGACTTACGTTGACACAAAAATCTGTTGAGAGATGTTTACAGGTGTTTAATTCATAATAGTCAGAAACTGCAAACAATTCAATGTCCTTTAATAGGTGAATGGATAAACAAACTACAGTACATCCATACCATGAAATAATACTCAGCAATAAAAAGTAATGAAATATTGATAAACACAACTATCAGTGCTGTTCTTAGTCTCTCAGTCATGCCTGACTCTTTGCAAGCCCGTGGTCTGTAGCCCAGAGGACAGAGTCTTCTGTCCATGGGATGTTCTAGGCAAGAATACTGGAGTGGGTTGCCATGCCCGCATTCAAAGGATCTTCCCAACCCAGGGGTCAAACCCAGGTCTTCCATATTCTTTACCATCTGAGCCACCAGGGAAGCCCAAGAATACTGGAGTGGGTAGTCTATCCCTTCTCCAGGGGAGCTTCCTGACCCGGGAATCAAACCAGTGTCTCCTGCATTGCAGGCAGATTCTTTACCAGCTGAGCTACCTGGGAAGCCCCATAGATATCTGAGTGAACTTCAAAGAATTATGCCCAGTGAAAAAAAGCCATTCCCAAAAGGTTACCTATTATATTTAGACAGCATTTTTAAAATAATAAAATTATAGAAATGGAGAACAATTTAGTGGTTGCTGGGATAGGGTGGGAGGGAAGGGGGTGTAGCTATAAAAGTGAAACATGATGACTTCTTGTGATGATAAAAATGTTCTGTATCTTGATAATATCATATCCTGGGTTGAGATATTGTACTATATCTTTGCAAGATGTTATTATTGGTAAAAACTGGATAAAGTGTCCACAGAATCTCTCTATATCATTGCTTACATTGCATGTAAACCTACAGTTTTCACCAGATTTCTTTCTGTTTTGAGAATGTTCCTTCACCATTTTTAAAATGGTAGGCCTACTGGTGACAATTTCTTGTGATAAAGTTTTCCTTTATCACAAATTGTTCTTATTTCTTCTTCATTCCTGAAGGCCTAGGATACAAGGTACCAATTAAATGTTTGTTCAATAACCTCTATGCTGTGTTCAGGGTCCATATGTTTCATGGTGTTTGTGTCAATTACTAATACTAAATGAAGGGGCTGTTGATCCAGTGTGAGTTGTAGCAACAGAGATGATGTTTAATGGTGCTGTAGAGTACCAGGGCATGTGTATTTCAGGGCTGCAAGATAATCAGGTGTTTGCTTATTCCCGTCAGGGTGTCTCTCTTCCTATAAAACATCTCCCGCCACCACTTAAGGCAGAAGGCTAATGGCACAGAATGGAAGACAATTGCCCAGGACACTCAGAACACATATATTAGAGAGTGGTAAAAAGCTATTCTGAGTGTCCTGGGCAATTGTCATTGTCCTTCTTTTCTGTGACATCAAGTCATTATTTTTAACTTGCACTGTGAATTGTCCTTGTTTTCCTAGGGCACTCATCAGAAAAGGCTCACTTTGAAAGGTATGAGCAGATGCTGAGATTAAGAAACCTGAAATAATGAATGACTTCCAGACATAGGCAGGGGTGCCTCCAGTTTCCAGTTAGTGTACACTCCCCACTGGGGCTGGGGGGAAAGCTTCAAGGTTTAAACAAATTTTCAAAGGCTAAGTAAAAGATTTCAGGAACTGAAACTAAACTGATTACAAATATGCAAGGCCTTAAAGTTCTAATTTTTTTTTTTAATTTACAATGTTGTGTTTAATTTCTGCTTAACAGCAAAGTGATTCAGTTACACACACACACATACACACACACACACACGCACACACATATTTTAATATTCTTTTCCATTATGGTTTATCATAGGATATTGTATACAGTTCTGTGCTATACAGTAGGACCTTATTTTTTCTAATTTCTTTTTAATTCAAGGAAAAAGGATTATACTAAGAGGTTGATGTGTCTGGAAACACAAAGGTCATGAAGGTCATTTCAGTAACAGGCCTTGACCCTACATCCCCCCTTCATTGGCCATATATCTCACCATGGACAACTGCAATCTACCCATTTGATTCCAGCCATCTTGTTTTCTGCTGTTTTTATTTGAGGGCTTTGTTCACTTACATGTTTCTCCTCCTCTTAATCCTTTATACTCCATCAAATTTTTATTGAATATTTGTCCTCTGTAAGAGTGAGGATATGGCAGGGAAGTAAGAAAGTACATGAGAAACTTTTCTAGGTCTTTCAAACAGAGGAACTGCATTTGAGGAAATTGGTGATCTAAATACTGGAAGAAATAAAGAGCCAAGGATGATGGGGAGGTGACCTGGAGTTTAGTGAGAACAGGAAGCTGCTAATGACAGGAGGAATTGGTGCCTTGGAGCCTTTGAAGCCAGGTCCATCCTGGGAATAAGAACTGTAGTAAAGTTCTACATGGAAGGAAGGGCTTTCCTGGGGAAGCTGCACCCAGAAAGGAGACTCAGTCACTGCTGGAGATGACATCAGAAACAAAGGATAAATGCCCCATTTGCCCCCTCCTGGTGCCCTCTAGCATTCTGCCAGCGTTTACCATTGTGCAAACCTCTACCTTGTGCAAAGGTCAGAAGGCAAAGGAAACACACTTGCCTGTGACAAAAACAGAGCAAAGGAAAGTCAGGCAATGAATCTGAGAGCAAACTATTGGCAAATTCATTTGCTAATATTTTACCTATGTGAACCCCTTATGTCTCAGTTCCCAAAGGTGTGTTTATCTATCCCAAGAGTAAGATAATGGTGATTTTCATCGTCTCCCTTTATTTTCTTGTGTCTATGCTGACATATGTCAAAAAGCTACTACATTGTTTCAAATAATTCTGAGACTGGACAAATTACATGGACCTGCTGCAAACACCCCAAGACTTGTTCAGAACAAGTCTAACCTGCTAATTGTTTTGGAACTTTGGTACTCTCCAGAACTTCTTAACTAGGGCTATTGATGTTGCTCTTTAGAATAAAAGATAATCATCATCAAGAATAGGAAACCCACTAGCCTGTTGCAAACTTTGTTACCTACATCTCTGAGACCATGCCAAACACTGCCCAGGTCACAGTCAGCGAGGCAGCAAAATACTTTAAAATATTGAAAGTTAGTCATTTTCCAAGATCCCTCTTATCCCCATAATCCTTAGTCAGCAAACAGGGTAATCTTCTCCATAAATTTTGTTCTATAGCTTTGCTTTTCTGATCTGCTCCTTAGTGAACTCTCATTCTTACATTCTAAATCCCTTCTCATCCTCAGATTTCACAAATTGCTTTCTCTCTAACCTGTCTTTTTAGAAATGCGGTCCTGATACAAGTCTTCTCCTGCGTAGACCAACCACATTCCCACAAATCGTTGGTTGGGATAGGAGAATACACTACTGCCTTCCAAGTAGTGGCTCATCATTCTTCTTTCCTGATTGACACTCATCCTTCCATCTCTTAGCAACTGCTCCTCATTCCTTAACCATTTGCTTAAGGCCATTGCCTTAGGAGCCAAATCAACACCTATAAACTAGCTCTTCTTATATTCCTAAGGGATTTCAATATCTGTGAATATGATCTATTTCAAATCTGATCTCATTAATAGTATTTTAATAATATTCAAATAACCTCTCTTCTTTCTTCCCCTTATAGACATGCTCCTCCATCACTTGCATTTACCATGTTGTTTGACACTTACTTTTCTGTGTATCATGCATCTGCTATTGCACCTTTAGCTCCCCAAGAAAAAGGACTTCTCTTATTCATTTCTGCATCCCAACACCTCGTAGCTCTCCCAGCACATGGTAGTGACTTTATAATGAAGTGGACTGCAATCTCTCATTATGTAAATAAACAAGTCAAATAAGCAGACATGATAGCTCCTTAATGAGATAAAATTTGCTCTTTCTATATAACATATCAAGTTACACTGAGGGGAAAATAAAAGTTTTATATTTTTTTCTTTGTGAAATAACAGATAAATTCTTCCTTTTGGTCACAGAGGAATTGATATGACAGTTGGTAACAAAAAGAGAATATTTCAAACACAAGGAAAAAGAAGTATTGGATTTTCTTGGTATTAACTTTCAATAAGGTCTTCTCCAGCCATCTTATTATTTTTTAAAAAGCTATAATAGAAAATAATAGCAAATTCATGTGACTTGTTAGAGTCTACATTTTCCCCTTGTAATTATTATAAACATCTCAGGTCACTTCTGTAAATGGTGTGTTGGTAGGACTAACCCATTGCACAGAGTGTTTGGCTCTAAAGCATCTGTTGAAAACAATGCAAGCTGATAAGTTACCATGGACCCCTGCTGAACATGCTGCGCTTGCTGGAGTTTTGACTAATGGTGCTTGTCAAGGGTCACTAACATTTTGGCAAGAATGTTGACAATAACATCTCTTCTGAATTGAAGCATAGGAAAAAAAAAAAAAAAACCTGGCAGTTCTAGGAACTGAAAAAGGTGATGATTTGTTAATGTGTCTTTTGATGGGATGAGAAAGGATGATGTTGTCTGACATACATTGTCTTTTATTTTCATTTGCTGTTCCCAATAAATGAGATATAAAGTCACATCTAAGAAGAACTAGCAGCTTCAACTTGTTAAAGCATTAACATGCATTGTCTCATTCAAGCCTAACCAGCTAGCCTGTGAAATAGGTGTGATCATTATCTTACTGTCATTTTATGAAGATGCAGAAGTTAAGTATCTTGTCTGGGGTCATCCAGTTCAAGCGCGACAGAATCAGGATTTGACATCAGGTTGCCTACCTTCTCTTAATAATGAAGCTACACTGCCTCATGGAAAAGGCATCTATATCATACACTGACAGCGACATTAGAAACTGGCTCTTAAATTCAGTCATCCAGCCCTGCACCATTCTATGGAGATGTGCTTTAAAAACTGCACTGTTGGGAAACAATTATATCCTCAGACCCTGCAGCGATGCAGGCCAGAATCTACATATGCTACACTTAGTATTCCTGACACCAAATGTGTTCTGTGGGGCATTTCATTCAGACAATATATTTAAACTTTCATTTCTGGTTGTCTAACCTCCCTCAATGTGCAGTTACACACACTCAGCTTACCGTAGCTGGGTGCTCAGTAATGTTTCCCCACCAACCTGATTATATTCCCTGTGCCTAAGACACCCAGGCACATAATACTCAGTGCATATCTACTGAATGAACAAATAAATAAATTCTCTCCTCCCCAGAATTAAAGAAAGAAGATTCTCATGCCAAGTCCTAAGAATACATTAATTATGTTCATATATATATATATATTAATTCTATGCTCATGGTCTACTGAGATAATTTTCTAACCTCTTTCACTTGCAGGAGATCAATGGCAATCAGATATGAAAAATAGTGTTCATTGTTTTTAACTTGAACTATCTTGAATTAAACATTATATTCACTCCTAATTCATTTAAACAAAATTATCAAATATTTTTTATTTATCCCCAAATCAATCCTAATACCTGAGCTACAAAATAGGGCTTCCACTTGTTTACTTTTAGTTAGAACCCTCGAGGAATCAACGTACTTCCAGTGTGCTTCATCTTATACCAGTAATATTCAAACTTCCTTTCAAATATGAGATCCTATAATCAACAGTACCAACTTTCTCCTTTGAAAACGCAGAGCATGAGAATTCTAAACACATAGAATTTTTTAAATCAGCTTTCACTGTTTGGGAACGGGACTCCATTAGCCATTGTAGTTGAATACCTATTATATGGTATGGTGACAGGCACTTTCAACACAACATCTTCTTTCATCCTCATAAATATTCTACCGTCCAGATATTTACGTTGCCAGAGCTTTTACTAACTCCCTTTCTACCTACAAGTTCTCATAAAGGCTTGAATAAAATATTGTTCTCAGTTCCCATGACTGCCTGCAGCCATCTTTCTAAGATCCATCTCATGAAATAATATATTCCTGATAAGCTTTTCCGTCCTTTTGTTCTGGATTAGGATTTTACTTTTGCCTTGTGACTTTAGCTTAATGTTTTATCTGACTCTGTCTGCATACTTAAAAACTGCCTACTCATTCATTCATTCACATAATATTTGATTTCATACTTTGCGTCAGGCACTCTGCTAGTTTACTTGATATGCAATGGTACATAAAAACACACGCAGGCACTTCCCTCTTGGAGTTCACGGTCTACTGAGAGAGAGATATATACTATTATAAATTATCATAAAAACAAATTTAAAATTGCTAGTCTGATTAATAAGTTTGTGGTGAAGTGAGATGCAAAAGAATATCTGAAATTTCAAACTCCAGTAATGGTGGACTAAGCTGTAGCATATAGAACTCAACGAATATCTTTTTGAAGGCATGAGAACTATCAAGGCACCAAGGCTTGAAGGGACTAGATACTACAAAGAAGAAAAATTCAATGAGGTGAGCTGAAATTCTGCTTATTTTCCACCCTTTAGGTTTCCACTTATGTTTATGTGCACAGGTCAAGAAAAGCTTAGCGGAAATCGGAAGCCAGGAGGTGGAAGAGCTGACAGAGCAACTGTGATTGAGATATATAAAACTGGCATACAGGTTTCAACAAAAGAGAAAGGGTCTGACAAATACCTCAGGAATTCAGTTTGGAACACCAAAAGACTATACCTCAGAAGAAAGGGTGAATTCTCAAATAACTAGGCCCTCCAGAGGCTGAAATGCAGCCTGGAAACAGCTCTACCTTGTTGAGCTATGGTAATCCACTTATACTCTCACCAGTAGCTAAATGCAGAGACTGTCCAATTTTTCATGGCCAACAGCCAGCATTCAATAAAAAGTTAGTAGAAATTCCAAGAGACAGGACTAAGAGAGAGGAAAAAAAAGCACAGTAAGAGACTGACAAGTGATCAGGTATCACCGTTATCAACACAATTGGTATCTTCAAAAAGATAATAAAATGAAGAATATCATAAGAGCATTGGAATCCATAAAAGAATAAAATGGAAGTTCTAGATGGGAACATACAATTATTGATCTTGAGAACTCAATAGAGTGGGTTTAACAGCAGATTAGACACAGGTGAAGAGGATTATGGATTTTGAAGATGTCAGTAACATGATTCAGTCTGAAGCACAAAGTGAAAAATGAAAGATACATATCTAAAATAGAGTAAAGAAACATGAAAAGGACCAATACCTGTGTAATTAAAGACCCCAAAGGAGAGAAAATGTGAAGACTGTAAAGAAATAATTAATTTTCCAAAGCTGATGAATGATACCAAATATCAAGCACTATAAATATCAAGCAGAGTAAATACCAAAAACAAAAATTACAAAATTAATACATCTTAGTAAAATTTATAGAAACAGAAAATCAATTCTTAAAAGCCATAAGAAAAACCCCTCCTGCCAGAGTAAAATAAAGATAAACAGCTTTATTTCTCCACAGCAGTGTGTCTGTAATGTGCTGAGAGAAAACAAAACTGTTTATAATAACAAAATTTGCAAGCAACTCAAATATCTGTCAACAATAAATAAACAAGTCAATTATGGCATTTTCCTACATGTGGCATACACCAATTGAAATAAATGAACTGATATTATAGATGAGTCTCATGAACAAAATGTTGAGACAAAAAGAAAAATCAGACACAAATGAGTATATACCTCATGATTTCATTTATATAAAATCCAAAATAGACAAAACTAATCTCTCATATTAGCGATGATGGAAGTTCCCAATTAGGGGAAGAAGCTAGTGACTAAGGTGCTATGAAGAATGTTTATGGAGTACTGGTAATATTTTCTTTCCTGATTTGAATGAAATTGTCTTCAGCTATAAAATTATGATTTATGTCTTTTTTGAATTCATGTTAGAATTCATTAATTTAATTCATATAGAAAAACAAGCAATAGGGTAAAAGCTCCTCTCATCTTAAAAACTATTCTGAAAAATGGGACTAATCACTAATCACTTAGTCAAGATAGAGTTTAGACTAATTTCCTTACACTACTACCCACTGCCCAAAAGATAGAGCCTCTAGGAAAACCTGAAATGCCTCCATACCACATTCTAATACAAATTGTGCAAAAATACCTATAAAAAGGTTTAAAAGTCTAATACCAACATCAGGTTTTCACATTCCTGCCCTTACTCTTCCAAATGCTTCCAGTCTGACAATGGCAGAATATAATGGAGAATTACAAATTAAACTCTTAGGTTCTGAAGCAAATATTATGAAAGTTTATCTCTGGAGGAAGTATATGCCTCAAATTCAAAGGCAAAGTTTCTCTTTGTTAAGTTACAATGGATTGAATACAGGGGAAATTACATGCTATCTATATTATCTTAGAACCTATAAAAAAAGAGAAAAAGAAATATAAGGAACTTTATTCTTTAGTCAGAAAAAATGTATTTTAATTAAATAGAAAGTTTCCCATTACTATACTTTGAAGTTAGCTCTTGGTTAAGAACGTTGGAGGATTTCTTGTATAAATATGAAATATGCCACAGTCTAAAACTGGAATGCTAACTGCTACCAAACTAAGTGATCTCAGTTATATTTAAAATATAGGTATGTATCTGTAACATCTATCCATGAGACAATCTTGAAAGCAAAAAAAAAAAAAAAAAACCTAAAAGGGCATCTTAAATCATACAATCACTGAAGTGTTGGGAAGAAAGCAGACCCTGTGGCAAAGTATGTCTGTGAAGCGTTTGTAGAGCTCTTTGTCCATGGAATTGGAGCCCTATAAACCAGGACATGACCCTGAATCCCATACTGAAAGCTGAATATCTCCTCAGAGCCAAAAATAAGGAACAAGGACTGGGCTGACACGAAGACCCTACTCCTCGGCTAAACTGAAATTGTGTCTTTCAGCATCTCTTGGCTGTGCTTTAATTCCAACCAAAAATTAACTTCTCTGTATGTAATTCTTTCTTAGTTGTTGGAGGAATGATTACTGGACATGCTCTAATTTATCACTGGACAAGAACAGCCCATGAGTCTGCTGGATGTATAAAACAGAAGACACAAGAAGAAAGTCAGAAGCCACCCAGATTGTGACTTGCAGCCAACAAAAAGCCAATCACTTCTGAGTCTTTTCTCCAGCAGCATTTCTGCAGCGAGACAGTCCCAACTGCAGATGACTGAGTAACAGACGCAGATAAGGAACACAGCGGGAGGCAAGGACAGCCAGGCGGGAGCACCTGGATTACACCTCACTTACGCTGCCCCTGCTCCAACAGTGCCCTTTCAGCTAAATGCAATAAATCTCCACTTCCTTAAGTGACAGGGAGTTGGAATTGCTACTTTTGCTTTAAGCAACGAAAAACAGGGAGAAATCAACCTACTCAAAATAAAGAGTTGTTGTTCAGTTGCCCAATCATGTCCGACTCTGCGCACTGCACCACGCCAGGCTTCCCTGTCCCTCACCATCTCCTGGAGCTTGCCCAAGTTCATGTTCATTGCATTGGTGATGCTGTCCAGCCATCTCATTCTCTGATGCCCTCTTCTCCTGCCTTCAATCTTTCCCAGCATCAGGGACTTTTCCAATGAGTTGTCTGTTCGCATCAGATGACCAAAATACTGGAGCTTCAGCTTCAGCATCAGTCCTTCCGGGGAATATTCAGGGTTGATCTCACTTAAGATTGACTGGTTTGATCTCCTTGCTGTCTGAAGGGCTTTTAGGAGTCTTCTCTAGCACCACAGTCCAAAGGCATTAATTCTTTGTCATTCTGCCTTCTTTACTGACCGGCTCTCATAACCATACATGAACACTCGGAAGACAATAACCCAGACTATACAAACCTGTGCTAAAAATCTCTCTCAAATAGCCACCTACAAAGTCAGCTATACCCCTAATTTTAACAGTGATTTCTACTACATGTTGATCTTTGAATTAACATAATCATCATTAAGATGATTTTATGCATTAACATATTTACCAAATTCCCTGCAGTTTACAATACTCTTTGTAGAAAAGAAGAAAAACACAACAGAGTTTAAACTTTTAGCAGCTAACCCTTAAAAATATTTTAAATGATTTTTATCCTTGAAATATTGCCTGAATTCTCTCTGCAAGATACTCTTCTTTCCTCAGCAGATTTGGGAGAGCCAGAAATTTAGCAGAACATGCATCAAATAGGTGACACCTGAAGATCAAAACTGAGTCTGGCTTCACTCAGATAAAGCCTGCCTCTAACCCAGACTATTTCTCAGAGTTTTTCATGGAACCTAGGAGACAGATTTGCACTGCATTCCCCATAACTTAATAGTATTATTTGCTCAGTTTAAACAGGTGTTCAGGAAAGATAACTAACATTTGTTAATAATTCCAAACTTGGGCGAAAATGTGTTTTTTTAATATCTCCAAATAATGTTTATCTTTTTACAGTTCCCATTTTATAGATGAAGAAACTGAGAATTTCAGAAGCAATCACACAGCAGCTAAAACACATTGCAACTCAAGAATTTTATTTCATGTCTACATGTCTTGAGATTTTCATTCTTCTTCAGTTAATCATAACCATTCTTGCAGAGAAATCTCACTAGTATTGTTTTTGAAAATCAACTAGATCAGTCTCCCTGGTTAAAAGTATAATACTAATAGCTCCCAAATTACATCTTTTCTCCCCTCTGTCCTAAGAGAAAGTTTCTCAGTCTTGGCACTACTGATACCTTGGCCTAGAAAACACCTTTGGGTTTCTTGTACATTGAAAGATGCTCAGCTGCATCTCTTGGGTTCTACCTACAAGATGCCAGTGGCACCCAAACCCTAAATCATGGCATTCAAAAACATCTCCAGACTTTCCACTGGAGGACAAAATATCCTCCATTGACAACCACTGGCCTAAGATATCCAACAAGCTCTTGAAACTTTAGACAAGAGTCTGCATCCTCTTCTCTTTAACTGAAGTCATTCCACAAGCTCTAAAAGGATCCTTTCTTGAATCTCATTTTAAAAAACTCAGATTCTTTAACATGACAAACTGTGCCTTCACAATACTGTTCTCCTCTTTGTTGTAGTTGTTTAGTTGTTATTGTTAAATTATGTCTGACTCTTCTGTGACCCCATGGACTGTAGACTGCCAGGCTCCTCTGTCCATGAGATTTCCTAGGCAAGAATACTGGAGTAGGTTGCCATTTTTTCTCCAGGGGATCTTCCCAATGGATTGAACCCAGTCTCCTGCATTGGTAGGTGGATTCCTTATCACTGAGCCACTTGGGAAATCCCATCTTCCTCTTTAGAAAATTTAATAAACCTCACACTGCCCATTTGTAGTTGCATTCGTTAGGAGTTACTGAGAAATTCCATGTTTCTATCCCCATGTACAGATACCCTGGACATCAATCTTAAAAAGAGAACTGGATGTTAATCCCATCTCTAACATTCATTAGCTGTGCAATCATGAATGAGTTAAGTTCTTTGAAGTTTTCTTATGGAGAAAATAAGGATTTTGAGATTCAAACAGCAACGCAGTGCCATAAAGGCTAAATATACCTATAGTATAATGACCTTGAGCTGGTAGCTTAATTTCAATAATTCGGTCTCTTCATCCATTGAAAACTACGAATTTGAAAGTTACTGCAGATCCTATGACTGTGAGGATAGATGAATAATCATGGTCTATTATTTTCACTCTCAATCTTTCCACTACAGTACATTAGCTATCTTCTGATCACTGTGAACTGGCTACTCCTTCTGCTTATAATAATATTCCTCCTTAAGTTCACATGGTTCATTCCCTCATCTAGTTCGAGTCACCTTCTCCATGAAATTAACCCAAAATTACCTAGATAAAACACCCCTCCCCAGCCTAGCACTGGTGAGATGAACTTGCTTTGTTATTTCACTTCTTATAATAATACTATGTTACTAATATTATATTTATAATAATACTCACATATTATGCTTCTTGTCTGTTTTCTCCCACTGGAATTTAATCTTCTCAAAAGCAGGAGTGCTTATTTTATTTAACCCAGTTCCTAGAAAAGTGCCTAGCACACATTGAAAATATGTTGAATAGCTTAATTTATGGGAAGGCAACTGCTCCATCTCTTGCTTTGACAGAAAGGGTCTGGTTTTTGCTATTTTATATACCAGGGATCCATGGATGAATTTCTACAGGATCTTTCTGTTTCAGGAAACTAGTCTTAGAACCGCTTATTTCTTTTTTTTCTTGCATTTAGCTTGATTTACTATCTCAGCACATGGTACATTCATCTCTCAGCACCCCAATTCTAACAATATTTTGTTTCACTGATTTTCACTTTGGTTTTAAGTAGCAAGAAACTTTCTAAAATAAAACATTTTATGGTAAACATATTTGGGGGAAAGTTAATAAAAGTTATATTTCATTAATGCACATTTATTTTATCTTTAAAACCATAATATTACAAAGTCAATCCAAGAAAACAATGAGATCATTTCATTGAATAAAATCACTTGAAATCAGGAATTAAGTGTGAGAATGATCACCCTCAGCTAATTTGTTTCCACATTTTTTTTTACAATATTCAGCAGACCTTGAATCACCTAAATAAGTATTTGCAAATGGTGATATCTATTAAGAAGAACTCATTTGCTGATCTCAGAATATTTATATAAATATCTACAAGAGCAAAATAGAAGAATAGCAGAAAATGTTTGTGTTGCAAAGCTATAAATCTTTTAAAACTGATTGCATTATTGCATTCCTAATGACAAATAAGATATGAAGCCCACACAAGACTGAAATAAAAAAAATAATGAAGAAAGTCTCCATATAATGAAAAGAACAGTAAATGGATAAGAGATTCCCAGTGGGGAGAAGTGGAGAAGGCAATGGCACCCCACTCCAGTACTCTCGCCTGGAAAATCCCACAGACGGAGGAGCCTGGTAGACTGCAGTCCATGGGGTCACTAAGAGTCAGACATGACTGCGTGACTTCACTTTCACTTTTCCTTTCATGCATTGGAGAAGGAAATGGCAACCCACTCCAGTACTCTTGCCTGGAAAATCCAATGGACTGATGAGCCTAGTAGGCTGCAGTCCATGGAGTTGCTAAGAGTCAGACACAACTGAGTGACTTCACTTTCACTTTTCACTCTCATGCATTGGAGAAGGAAATGGCAACCCACTCCAGTGTTCTTGCCTGGAGAATCCCAGGGACGGTGGAGCCTGGTAGGCCGCCATCTATGGGGTCGCACAGAGTCGGACACGACTGAAGTGACTTAGCAGCAGCAGCAGTGGGGAGAAGAGTTATTGACTGGAGGTAGAGATGAGGAGAGCTCAAGGCAGGGTGTGGCAACAGGAATGGAGAGGGGGCTGTTCTAAACCCCAACTCAACTGACAGTATCTTTTTTTATTTTATATGGGAGCATAGTTGATTAACTGTGATGTGTTAGTTTCAGGTGTACAGCAAAGTGATTCCGTTAAACATATATGTAGCTCTGCTCTTTCTCAAATTCTTTTCCCATTTAGGTTATTACAGGATATTGAGCAGTGTTCCCTGCGCTATACAGTAGGTTCTTGTTGTTTATCTATTTTAAATACACCTGTGGCTGATTCATGTTAATGTATTACTTTACAATACTGTAATTATCCTCCAATTAAAATAAATTAATAAAATAAATACAGTAGAATGTACTTGTCAATTCCAAACTCTCAACCTATCCTTTCTGTCATCCCACCCTTCCTCCACGGTAATCATAAGTTCTGTGTTCTATTTTCTAAGGTATATAAATTCATTTGTATCATTTGCTTTCTAGATTTGACATTAGTGTCTTGAATAGACCATATTCAGTTACAGGGTCCCTTTGTTTGGTAGAGTGATCCAGGGGAAATAAGGTGGATGCTAATGTCTAAGCTCTCTCCTTTTTTAGGCTACTTGAGTAAATAAGTAAGACTAAATCAACAGAGCTTGAAAAATGTGTCTGTGTCTGTGTATATGTACATGTGTGAATGTATACAGCAAACACATGTGATGTGTGTATAAATGTGTATTTATGGATATAAACACATAGGTTACAACCAGATATCTCTGAAACCCTATTCTAGTGATACCTGAAACACCCCACATTCTTCTATAGACAAATACCCATCCTATTATAGGAAGGGGATATATTTAATTATTCAAATAATCTTGTGCAAGAGTATTTCTCTGCTTCCACATTTCATAGCTTGTTTTCACTTTATTTATTGTGCATATTGAACATAATCCTGAAGATTATATTATGCCTAGCACATGATTTTTCAGTTATTCCCTTTCTTTGTGTCTCTTGCAGAATGAATTGAGATTTAGTGTTATAAGCAATTATGAGTTTCATACCTTATGAGTATAAAATAATGAAATATATATTTTTATACCATTTTACATACTGAACAATAAGTGGAGAGCATATAATTTTAGCAGTTAGACTATGGCAGCTGGTGAGTACACTTCATTTTCATGCATCCTGCGGGTAATAAAAAAATAATGAATATATCACTGTACTTACTGTCTTATGTAAATGTTTCATGCAGTTGAAGAGTTATAAAGTCAAAATAAAATTTTAATGGCAGAGGAAGAAATGGCATGATCTTAGAAGAGGGTGTTATCTTTTTCTGGTCTGTTATGAATAAGGGATAAAAAGAAGCTTTTCTTCTGGTCTAACTGTATTGATGCTTTCTTTAACCAGTCTAGGAAAGCTACAACCCAGGGGCCAAACCTGGCTCATGACCTGTTCTTATAAATAAAGTTTTATTAGAACACAGTCATGCTCATCTTATGTATTTTCTGATTGCTTTTGTGCTACAATGGCAGAGTTGAACAGTTGTAAGAGAGATGGTAAGGCCTGCCATATCTACAATATTTACTATCTGACCCCTTACAGAAAAGGTTTGCAGACCCCTGGACTAATCCATTCCCTGCCTCCTAAAGGATGTAGAGCAAATTTTCTTAGGCAACTGAGTGGTCCTAAAATGGCCCCAGCACCATCACCATTAAAGGGTGTGTTAGTCACCGTCAACACCCCCATATATCTGGTTCAACTCTCCTTCAAGCACACAGACAAGCACACTCCCCAGCATAAAGTAGAGCTATCTGCCTCTAACACTCTTACTTCCCTTACAAAAGTACATGTCCAGCTGTTCATGCCTGCTGAGGCTTCACCATAGCTTTTGATGTTACTAAAGCAACTGATACCTGGACCTACGTTGCTGATACTGGAGCCCAAGGTCATCAATGTCTGTATCCGTAGTGCTGACATGTGATGCTGGGAACATGGCAGATAATTACAGCAGTGATGCTTCTGCTATTGCCGCCAGAATTTCTGTTCTTGCTCATCTCATGATGAATGCTGCCATTGGGATGCTACGTGTACCACTTCCTTGCCCTGGTGTCCCAGGCAAGTTCTGGTTTCGTGTTCGCCTTTCTTTAATAGCCAGTTCAGGTAGGATTTATAGAGTCCAAGAGGAAAGGGATGGAGCAAATCCCCCCTCCTTCTGCTGAATGATGTTTTGTCATGGGACCAAATCTCCATCTTATTCTCTTCCTCAAATAGATTCACTCCCATGAAGCACCCAAGACCATCACATAAATTAATATCAGAAGGTTCTACCATCTTCTGGCTCCCAAGTCCTCTAAACTTACCCAGGTTTAGCAGTTTCTCAGAATTTGGATGGGGTAATTTGGAACCTGTGGCGCTTTTTTTTGTAAATTTTTATTGTAGTATAGTTGCTTTAAAATGTTGTATTCGATTCTGTTGTACAGCAAAGTGAATCAGCTATATGTAGATAGATATCCCCTCTTTTTTGACTTTCTTCCCATTCAGGCCACCACAGGGCGTTGAATAGGGTGCTCTGTGCCATTAGCTATCTACTCTGTGTGTGCATGTGTATTAAGTTGCTTCAGTCGAGTCCAACCCTATAGACTGTAGCCCACCAGGCTCCTCTGTCCATGGGATTCTCCAGACAAGAATACTGGAGTGGACTGCCATGCCCTTCTCCCAGGGATCTTCCCAACCCAGGGATCAAACCCACATCTCTTACATCTCCTGCGGTGGCAGGCAGGTTCTTTACCACGAGCACCACCTGGGAAGCTCTTACCTGCTTTATACATAGTATCAATCATTCATATAGGTCAATCCCAAACTCTCAATTCATCCCACCCCCAACTTCCCCCCTTAGTATCCATATGTTTGTTCTCTATATCTGTCCCTATTTCTGCTTCGTAAATAAGATCGTCTACACTAATTTCTTCAGATTCCAAATATATGCATTAATATATGATATCTGTTTTCTCTTTCTGACTTACTTCACTCTGCATGACAGCCTCTAGAACCTGTGCTCTAGTCTATGGCATTTAAAAATCTCCCTGGATTCTATCAGCCAGTTTTCTGCTTGATGCTTTGGATGGCCTTCTAAGGAAGATGGTCTGTTGACAATTGCTTTCTAGTAGGCAGGGGCCAGAGGTGAGAGTGGGGAGGTTTTCATCTTCTATGCAGGGAGGATTATTATATTCAGCAACCATCCCCTGGCAGGTGCTGTGTCTTCATGAGCTCATGGGTATGTGTAGTGAGATACAGTAAGGTCCCCCATCAGATATCTGAGAACACAGATGTGCAGAGTTACTATTATAGGACAAGAATGCTGAGAACCTGTAGAGACTGGACTGTTATCAGACAAATGTTCTAAACAACCTGGATACAGTTTATAAATGTGTCCATGCACTTATTTGACCAAAGCCAGCCAGAGCTTTTAAGGGTAACCCCCAATACTCCTTTTGGGTATTCAGGAAAGCTGTAACTTATTCCTGGCAAGATTAGAGAAATCACTCTCTTGAGGAGATCCCCAGTTTTTCCAGAATTCTGGATTCTTTTCTATCTGCTTGCATCTTTCCCTGTCACACATTGCAGAACATTTTGGAACTGTGAAAATGTGCTGTGCCTTTAGTATCCTGCCTTCTGCATCACAACCTACAGGTTTCCTTATTGGCCATGAGGACTAGTTCAGTGCCTGTGCAGGTGCCCTGGTTGGTCCCTTGTGGGTTCACGGACTTATTAACTGCAGGCAATCAGGTTGAGATGAACCGTGACAAGTGAAAGTGAAAGTGTTGGTCTCTGAGTCTTGTCTAACTCTTTGAGACTCCAAGGACTTTAGCCCACCAGGCTCCTAAACCATGGAACTCTCCAGGCAAAATACTGGAGTTGGGTGCCATTCCCTTCTCCAGGGGATCTTCCTGACCCAGGGATCGAACCCGGGTCTCCTGTATGCAGGCAGATTCTTTACCGTCTGAGCCACCATGGAAGGTCTAGAGATGGACCATAGTCACCTTAAATATTCTGGCTTGCTACACGGATGCTGCCATTGTGCCAGGATTTTGCTTTCCTGGTATCTCCCCAGAAGAGTTACTGCCAAAGGACAGAGAATAACCCAGCTGACATACAATGGGGAAAACTTTGGAAATGGGAGATGAGACTCCATGGTTACATTCTTTTTCCTTTCTCCCCAAGACTGAATATTTAAACAAGAAAAAAAATGTTCATACAGACATTTGGGAGACATATAAAAATAAGTGATCAGTCCCACTTTCAAAAAGCTGTGACCAAGGGAGGTGATAGATGCATATGTGTGGGTGATTCATTTTGCTATGCTATAGAAACTAACACAACATTGTTAAGCAGCTATTGTTGTTGTCCAGGCACTCAGTTTGACTCTTTGTGACCACATGAACATCAGCACGCCATGCTTCCCTGTCCTTCACTATCTCCTGAAGTTTGCTCAAACTCATGTCCATTGAGTTGGTGATGCCATCCAACTATCTCATCCTCTGTCGCCTAAGCAACTATACTCTAATAAAAAAATAACTAAAAATAATATTGATGTAAATATCTTTATGATCATATAATTTGGAGAGATTGATAAAAGCAGGTATACTAAGACAAGAAAAGAAAAGCAGTGACCAGATGGGTAATAGATCCCTTTGTATCTGCTTTTCCTCCTTTCCCACTTAATTTCCTTTTTATTCTCATTCCTGCTTCCTAAAAATTGTTCCCCTCTATAAAATATTAGCACACATCTTGTGCCCCAGGCTCTGCTTTCTGGGAAAGCTATTCTGAGACAATTCCCAGAGTTTTATCTTGGTAGAAAAAGAATGTGTAGTTCAAGTGAGTTAGCACCTGAACCCTCAAGGTTTTAAATAGGATATATATTGGAGAGTGTAGGGAGGTGATAGAATAGGAGAGAAAAATGAGAAAAACTGACTACTACTCTGCCCTTTCCAGTATGGAAGCTTAAGGCTAAGCACTGAACTTTCCTGAATCTCAGTTTCCCTGACCCTAAAAGTGAAGTGAAGTCACTCAGTCATGTCCGACTCTTTGTGACCCCATGGACTGTAGCCTGCCAGGATCCTCCAACCATTGGATTTTCCAGGCAAGAATACTGAAGTGGGGTGCTATTTCCTTCTACAGGGTATCTTCCTGACCCAGTGATTGAACCCAGTCCCGCATTACAGGCAGACTCTTTAAGGTCTTAGCCACCAAGGAAGACTCTGAAAGAAGGAAATTAATAGCTTCTGGGCAGTAAGAATGAAATGAGATAATGGATAGAAAGTAAGACAGATTATGTCAAAATTAATCTATAGATCATGGAGTCAGACAAACCTTGGTTAGAATCCCAGATCTTTATCTTTTACAGGATATGTCAATTTGGGCAAGTTAGTACTCAACTTCAACACAGCACTTAGTTCATAGAATCACTGAATTACAAACAAAAGAATTCATGTAAAGTGCTTGCTTAGCACAATGTCTAGAACAGGGCTGCCACTAGATGCTACCTACTTGCGTCTTTTAGATTATTTGTGATGCTTAAAGTATTATACACACAATAGCTATTACTAACCCATCATAATTTTGATAATTTACTTTTTCATAAAGTGCATTTCTGTCTTTGATGCTAAATGGAAAATATGTCTTCTCCAAATGAAACGACTCTGATGACGGGCATAAGTAAGCAGATTACAGATTTTTCTATTTAATGCTTGCCCTGTGTCACAATGAGAAGCTGTATAATGGAATTTTTGGAATCGAAGTAAATATTATATGGAAATGAATCCAAAGTTTCAAGAAGCTTCTTTATGTGTCAGGAACTAGTTACTAAGAAAACATTTTTCTTCCAGGAGCTTGCACTTCAGGAAGAAAGACAAGGGAGGCAATTTACTTGACTGTGATTGAACAAATACAAAGTATTATATCCGACAGAGACATCTAATGTAGTTTTGAACAGCACTGACTGACTGGGATTCATACAAACAACGTTTTAATAATAAAAGCTGACAAAGGAAACAGACACATTTCCCTTATTACTTTGAAGAAAAGAAACATTTAAAGAAAGAAATGATCGGATGGACACCAAGGTGGGAAGAGGGTGGGATGAATAGGGAGATTGGGATTGACGTGTATACACTATTGAAACTATGTATAAAATAGATAACTAGCGAGAACCTGCTGTATAGCAAAGGAGCCCCTATTGACTGTTCTGTGATGACCTAAGTGGGAAGGAAATCAAAATAGGAGCAGCTACATGTAACCATATAGCTGATTCACTTTGCTGTACAGTAGAAACTAACACAATATTATAAAACTACTAAACTCCAATACAAAAATTTTTTTTAAATGGCAGAGAATCAAAGTAAAATAAAGTTTTATAAAAGAAGAAGAAACAGTTTGGTAAACAAAGATGAGACGGTCTATCTTTAACTCCATCAAGGACCAATTGGAACTTGTTATCTTCCACCAGGAAAAAGCTTAGAAGACTGAAAATTTGGAGAGGAATAGAGTGCTAGCAACCCACTCCAGTGTTCTTGCCTGGAGAATCCCAGGGACGGGGGAGCCTCGTGGGCTTCCATCTGTGGGGTCGCACAGAGTCGGACACGACTGATGCGACTTAGCAGCAGTAGCAGAGTGTTGGAAACAGTCTTTCCACCATAATGACACACATTTCTGAGCCCCATATATTTCCAGAATCTTCTTTACCTGAAGAACTGGTTAGGAAGTCTGTCTAAGCTCCTCTTGTAGTCTCTTGTGACCCAGGATAAAATCTGTATGTTTAGGATGAGCTGAGAAGAGGGTCTCAGTCCACAATACCCACAAGAATTCCCCACAAGAATCACAAAGTGATCAGACAAACAGAAAGTCAATGACGGCCTACATCTCTAAATTCAAGGACAAGTGGATGTTCAACAAATAATAACATTTGCCAGCAGCGGGAGTGGAAGCTGTCTCTTTCATGCTGCAGAAACAGCGGTAAAATATAAAAAGATTAACCGGTGTTCAATACAAACTACTCCCCTGAATTTGCCTGGTTTCCTTTCCTCTGCCTGGGGGATGACAGAACCAAGTAAAAGCACTCACTGAGGATTCTTAGAACATTACTGTGAGGTGGAAAGCAGAAAACAATAGATATTTATTTTGGGAAAATACAGACTCTATAGAGTGTATGAGCTTTTGGGGTGGAAAAAAAACCTTTTTTATCTCAATTCTATTCCAAGAAAGAATCTCAATATTTTAAGAAAGAATTTCCTTTATAGTACACAGATCTCTAGCTCACCCTGCAGGACAAAAGCTATTGTCATTTTTATTATGATTAGTAGTAGTAACTAATTTTCATTGGGAGCTTAGTACATGCCAACACTATGCTCACTCTCTTACATAGCTTAGTTTGATGGCTCAGATGGTAACGAATTCACTTGCAATGCAGGAGATGTGTGTTCGATCCCTAGGTCAGGGAGATCCCCTGGAGAAGGAAATGGCAACCCACTCCAGTTATTCTTGCCTGGGAAATCCCATGGACAGAGAAGCCTGGTGGGCTACAGTCCTTGGGGTCACAAGGAGTCAGACACGACTGAGCAACTAACAGTTCACTAAGAGTAGGATCAGGGGCAGAGGAAGGGGAAGGAGAAGATTTGGGGGAGGGAATGGTCAATCCTTAGAAACAGGAGTGAGTGAGTGAGAGGAATGAGATCTTCTATGTAGGTCACTGATTTTGGCAACAAGGTCTTGACCCTGCCAAGACATCTAGGAACCATGAAAATTACTTCTAGAATTGTTCTTCTGAACAACAGGAGACTGAGGCATTTATCTACTGTCTTCCAACTACCAATGGTTCAAGGTTATCCCCTCTGCATTTCTGGGCTGCCTCTGCATGTAAGAACAGACTACCAAGGTTTGGAGAAGGCCATCAGCAAAAAAAAAAAAAAAAATAGGGAGATAAGCAATGCTTGAGGTGGGATGTGGTCAGTATGAATCAAAATCCTTCATCAAAGAGTTGGCTAAAATAAGAGGTGAGTCAAAAAGAGGGTGCAAAGGCAACAAGACAGTCTGTGATAAGACTTATTTTCTTCAATCCTCACAACACTCTGTGTTGTCATCCCCATTTACTTATGAGGATATTAAGACCAAGATATCCTATAATTTACGCCAATTCACACAGCCAGTAAATGGTAGACCAGGACTTCAAACTCAAGCAGATGATCCTAAAACATGAAGTTTTAATCATCTCATTATCTGCCACCAGTAATCCGATTTCCACAAGTTCTTATCCAAGAGATTTATTTTTACTGTGCTAAGAAATGTGGCTTCCCAGGATAGCTCAAATGGTAAAGAATCTGCCTGCAATATGGGAGACCTAGGTTCCATTCCTGGAGAAAGGCATGGCAACCCACTCCAGTATTCTTGCCTGGAGAATCCCATGGACAGAGGAGCCTGGTGGGCTACAGTTCATGGGGTCACAAGGAGTCGGACATGACAGAGCAACTAGCACATACTTCACTTTCAAGAAATACAAAGAAGGACTTCCTTGGTGGTCCAATGGTTAACATGCCAAGCTTCCAATTCAGGGGATGCAGGTTCGATTCCTGTTCAGGGAGCTAAGATACCACATGCTGCAGGGCACAGGCAAAAAAAATTAAATTAGAAAAGAAACATTTTAAAAGACATGCCTCTTATGAGAATAAAATAAATTTACTGACAGTTCCAAATTGAAAGAAAGAAAGAAAAGAAATACACAGAAACATTTTCCAAGTAGGACGCTCATGGCTAAGTTGACTTCCTTAACACATCTTTAAGAAGAAGGTACATTTACGATTGAGTTGAGGTTGTGGTTACACTGAGGTGAGATCTGAGTGTGGCACTTCCGATGAAAGTTTCTAATAAAACTATCTACCTGGATTTCTGGGTTGGCCTCCTGGGGTTATTTGTGCAGGAATTCCTATACACAAAGGTATGATTTTTCATAGTAATCATATTTATGTTAAAGCCCTAGGCTAGGCTGTCTCCATTATGGAAATATGACCATTGTGTTAAGGGAATGAAGTGAGCTGGTTTTCCTATTCCATTGAGAAAAGAGCATAACTTAAAACAGTCTCCAATACAGTATACTAACACATATATATGGAATTTAGAAAGATGGTAACGATAACCCTGTATGCGAGACAGCAAAAGAGACGCCGATGTACAGAACAGACTTTTTCAATCTGTGGGAGAGGGAGAGGGTGGGATGATTTGGGAGAACGGCATTGAAACATGTATAATACGATATAAGAAACAAATCGCCAGTCTAGGTTCGATGCAGGATACAGGATGCTTGGGGCTGGTGCACTGGGGTAACCCAGAGGGATGGTATGGGGAGGGAGGTAGGAGGGGGATTCAGCAGTGGGAACTCATGTACACCAGTGGCGGATTCATGTTGATGTATGGCAAAACCAATACAGTATTGTAAAGTTAAAAAAAAACAACAACAAAAAACAGTCTCCTGAGCTTCTAAGTGTTGAGATGATGCACCATTTTTAAAAGTGAGAAAGAAAGCCTACTTTATGAGATGGGTAAGTAAGGAAGACTCTAAGTTATGAAAGAAAAAAAAATCCCTAAATAGATAGCCAGCAAAAGAGCTCTGCAGGGTGTGTTAAATACCGAAATGCATAGACTCATACGTGAGGTGACTGCATGTATATCCATGGGATCAGGGATACTCAGTAAAAGTGATGCTATTGATAATTTCACTGAATTAACATGTGTAAACCTGGACTACCCTGAGAAAATGAGAATGCACCCCATTCACAGAGCAAGAGGATAGACCTGTATTTTTCCCACTGTTACTGAGATGTGAGACTCATTCTGAGTGTTTGCAGATTCTTGAGCCCTATCCCTTACCTGCTATAGCAGAATCTCAGATGTGGGGCTCCAAAATTTGAATCTTAACCATTCTTCCAGATGATTCTTCAATGTACTGAAGTTCATGTACCAGCGACTGAGAAAATCAAGTTCATTTTTTCTGTATATATGTGCATATAATTAACATAGAAATACAAACACTAAAATAAGTCAATGTCATGATTTGTTGTTCAGTTGCTCAGTCGTGTCTGACTGCAACCCCATGAACTGCAGCACGCCAGTCTTCCCTGTCCTTCACTATCTCTCATAGTTTGCTCAAACTCATGTCCATTGAGTCAGTGATGCCATCCAACCATCTGGTCCTCTGTCATCCCCTTCTCCTCCTGCCCTCAATCTTTCCCAGCATCAGTATTATGATTAAGACCATAAAAACTGGGAAGAAAACAATTTCATTGATCTCATGTATTCATTAATGTGTACAGTACATATTTATCGAATCCCCAGTGAATGTGAGTTTGATAAGAGGGAAAACAATGTAAAAAGATAAAAAATAATTAAAGATAACGTATTTCTCTGAATGTATAGTCTAGAATGGGAGACTGTAGTGTAAATAACAACGATAAAACAAACAATTACAATTCATACATCAAAAATGATGAGGAAATTAAGACATAATATTAAGGACTTCCCTGGCAGTCACTCCCAATGCAGAGAGCCTGGGTTCAGCCCCTGGTCAAGGAACTAGATTTTACATGCCACAGTGAAGATCCCACATGCAGCAACAAAGACCCAGCGCAGCCCAATAAATTAAAACAAATGAATGTTTTTTAAAAAGAGATAATACTAGATTACAAACTTCCTGAACACAATGAACTCTATCTAATATATGCCGGAATATACTGCAGAGTGACCAACCATTCTATTTTGCCCAGAGTTGAGGGGTTTCCTGACACAGAACTGTCAGTACTGAAACCAGGAAAGCCTAGGCAAATCAGGACAAGCTGATCCCCCTGGCAGTGAAAAAAGGGAATAAAAAGAGGGTTTAGTAAAATTGAATATGTAACTGAATGAGATTAGCAGAAGGTATTCCCTTCTATTGAGGTCTATTATTTTTCAAGATCTCTATATGCAGAAGAGGAAACTGAGGCTCAGACAGGTTAATTACTTTGCTCCAGATCCCACAGCTGGAAACGGCTGAGCTGGACCTGGGACAGGTGTGCAGGGCTGCTTGAATCCAAAGGCCCCAGGGTAAGGAAAGAGGAGGCTCTAAGTTCTTTGCTCAAAACCTCCAAAGAGGCAAAAATATGAAACTACGATTGAATTCTTCATCCTGGGGAAACCAGCCATGTCTTATTCAGGGAAAGCCATTTTGTTTTTATTAACACACACACACACAGAGACAAATAAGATAGTCCACTTGTCTCCCTCCCTCCAGCAGTTGCTTTGAAGCTGAACAGAGGCTCCAGAGGGAGCAGGGCTGTTTCCAGCAACTGTTTCTCAAACACTTAACTTCATTTCAGATCAGAGCTGGGGTTTGAAGCTCTTAAAACCTCCGTTGCTTCAATCGCATGAGAGCAGAAGCAGCCAAAACAATCAGGGCCTCCCAAGCAGTCTATCTGAATGCTTCTTCTGATACTGGGTGCCTCAAGCAGAATGTGATGTGGGGCTGTTTTTTAAATCCACTTTCAACGTCTCTCCAACCTATTCCCTCTAAGAAAGGCAAACTGAGAGAGGAGGCAGGACCTCTCTCAGGCCTCCTGTTCCTCTTGCGCTCTCTCTCTCCCTTTCCTTTCCCATTCTATAATTAAGTAGTATTTAAATTCCAAAAAGAATGAGAAAAATGACATGTGCTCTTCCTAAAAACGTGAAATCAGCATTTTGTCTTATTTGATGAGATCATTTTTGGTAGGAAATCATATCTTATAGATGGAGTGGAAACTCTTCACCCCTGCCCAAACGTATTTCCCTCTTTTGCTCCCCATCAACATCGTTAGAAAGTTGATATGATTGGTTCCATTTGGGTTCACACATTTTTATTAATACATATATGTCCATAAGGGGTTCCTGGTGGCTCAGTGGTAAAGAATCTGCCTGCCAATGCAGGAGACGTGGGTTCAATCCCCAGTTCAGGAAGATCCATAATCAATAGGAACTATCATTGGGTGAGTTATTCTCTCACTCTTCATCAATAACATCCTATATACCACTACTTAGATCTTACATTTTTATTGAATCTTATTGTTTTTATAGGGGCAGTCATGTGATTACATGACGAATTAGCACATTGATTCTTGTTGCTTTATGGTATTCCATCACATGAATATTGCAGTTTCTTTTTTTTTAACTCCCAATGTTAAATGCTTAAATTATCATTTTTCACTTCCTCTTGCATTTCTCTACTTTTACAATAAACCTATGAGGTAGATTTTACTTTATGATCTCCATTATCCAGAAAAGAAAATCAAGGTTGAGACCAACCAAACACTTCAAATCCGTACCACTAAATTAGCAAATCACTGGAATCAAGAAATGGGTTGGAGGAATTATTTGTTTTCCATATCCAATGGACTCCACAAAAAGGAAGGAAAGGAAAAACAGCAATTACATTACCACATCAACACTAAATTCAAAGGCATTTGCTTTCCATGCTTCTATCTACAGGGTTTAGCAGGGTGCTAGCAAGTAAGGAGTGCTAAACAAATATATATTAAATCATTGAGCTGCAAAGACAAGAAGACTGAGTCTCAGGAGGTCCTAAGATAAGCTGTCACATACACAGCCCCAGAGGCAAAGAGCCCTTGTTCTATGCAAACATAATCAAACATGGAACCAGAGAACCAAAAAAACGTTGAGAGTGAAAAACAGTTGGGTGGGCAGTACACAGCAGTTTGAACACGTCCCAGGGATACAAGCTAGAGCCAAGGGCCTGGGATCTCACATGTCATTAGTGGACATGTTAGTGTTTGAGCCATTTACAGTCAAAGGAGATGTGAGAGGGCGGGCCCAGGAATTGTCACTGGGTCATGAAATAGTACCACATTTTAGAAAAGAGCAATTCTTCTCTTGCATAAAGTAAACTTGCTTATTATAAACCATCAGTTTCTTCTACCATATGACCCTAAATATATGCATTGTCTTGGTGCACAGGACTAGCCAATGAGTAATGAGCGTAATTGGCTGCCATTCACAAACACTTGGTCTATACACAAATGTAAGATTAAATGAGATACAACACTGAAAACACTGGGTACAGCACCTGGCACACAAAAAGCATTGAACTGAGATTCATTTCAGGAATATTATAAAGAGGGAAGGATTCTCCTTTTATATTCAAAGACTAGAAAAACAATTTCTTCCCTTAACAAACATTACCAACAAGGGACAGTGAAGTTTACTGTGTGTGTGTGTGTGTGTGTTGGGGGGACAACCTGAGATGCAAATTGTATTGTTATTGCTGATTATTTTCCTGAATTATCACATGTGTTTATAATCAAGTAAACTCAGGTAAACCTCTAACCAGAACCTTTTTCTTAAAAAAGCTTCCTGAGAGGCTTAGTAGACAGTAACAAGGAAATTCATATTTTCCTCAAACAGTGCCCAAGGCAAGACCATTTTACTATTTTTCAAAGCCTAATGTCTCCATCCAGGGAAAACAAACTGAATTGCTCTAGAGCACGAGAGGGCCAGCAGACTCATCCACACCCAGGGATGCTGCATTCACTGCAGGAAATGGCAGGGACAGGATCCTGCTGCCTGGCCGTGGACTCGAGGGGGAGGTTTGACTGCTTCATTGTTATCGGGATGTATTAAATCCTTCTTTCCTATCCAAGCAATTTGCTCTTCCCAATGTATTTCTGAAGTGTATTTTGGTTTTAATAAAGTATTAAGTATTTAAGCCAAATTGTAAAACAGACTCTCAGTCACTCAGAACTGTGGATTTGACACTGGTATCTCCTGGTGATAGAGTGACGTCAGCCAACCATTTGAAGTCAGAGCTATGTGTGTGTGAGGTGGGGCTGTGAGTATTTGTTGAATCACAGCCAGAAACGAGAAAGGTCAGACCCAACCCACATATCCCAGATCTGTGGAAATTTTAGCAGGAAAGGAAACACCGATAGCATCAGTCTCATCTCCCACTTGGCAAAAAAATGAAAGTAAAGCTGTTTATCCTCGACCCACAGTTTAAAAATATTCCTCATATTTCCTGTGTGTGTTGAGACCTAGACACAGAGACAGACTGAAGCTCAATTGGACTGGCAGTTTGAGAGTGAAAAGTGAAAAAGTGAAAGTGTTAGTCATTCAGTCTTGTCTGACTCTATGCAATCCCATGGACTGCAGCCCATCAGGCTCCTCAGTTCAGCTCAGTTCAGTCACTCAGTCATGTCTGACTCTTTGCGACCCCATGAATCGCAGCATGCCAGACCTCCCTGCCCGTCACCAACTCCCGGAGTTCGCTCAGACCCACGTCCATCGAGTCAGTGATGCCATCCAGCCATCTCATCCTCTGTTGTCCCCTTCTCCTCCTGCCCCCAATCCCTCCCAGCATCAGAGTCTTTTCCAATGAGTCAACTCTTCGCACGAGGTGACCAAAGTACCGGAGTTTCAGCTTCAGCATCATTCCTTCCAAAGAAATCCCAGGGTTGATCTCCTTCAGAATGGACTGGTGGGATCTCCTTGCAGTCCAAGGGACTCTCAAGAGTCTTCTCCAACACCACAGTTCAAAAGCATCAGTTCTTCGGCGCTCAGCTTTCTTCACAGTCCAACTCTCACATCCATACATGACTACTGGAAAAACCATAGCCTTGACTAGACGGACCTTAGTTGGCAAAGTAATGTCTCTGCTTTTGAATATGCTATCTAGGTTGGTCATAACTTTTCTTCCAAGGAGTAAGCATCTTTTAATTTCATGGCTGCAATCACCATCTGCAGTGATTTTGGAGCCCAAAAATATAGTCTGACACTGTTTCCCCATCTATTTCCCATGAAGTGATGGGACTGGATGCCATGATCTTCGTTTTCTGAATTTGAGCTTTAAGCCAACTTTTTCACTGTCCTCTTTCACTTTCATCAAGAGGCTTTTTAGTTCCTCTTCACTTTCTGCCATAAGGGTGGTGTCATCTGCATATCTGAGGTTATTGATATTTCTCCCGGCAATCTTGATTCCAGCTTGTGTTTCTTCCAGTCCAGGGTTTCTCATGATGTACTCTGCATAGAAGTTAAATAAGCAGGGAGACAATATACAGCCTTGACATACTCCTTTTCCTGTTTGGAACCAGTCTGTTGTTCCATGTCCAGTTCTAACTGTTGCTTCCTGACCTGCATACAGATTTCTCAAGAGGCAGGTTAGGTGGTCTGGTATTGCCATCCCTTGAAGAATTTTCCACAGTTTATTGTGATCCACACAGTCAAAGGCTTTGGCATAGTCAATAAAGCAGAAATAGATGTTTTTTTCTGGAACTCTCTTGCTTTTTCCTATGTCCATGGAATTCTCCAGGCAAGAATCCTGGAGTGGATTATCATTTCCTTCTCCAGGGGATCTTTCCAACCCAGGGATCGAACTTGGGTCTCCTGCACTGCAGGTGGATTCTTTACCATCTAAGTCACCAGGGAAGTCCAGAAACAAGTAGGGTCTTCTTAAAGTGGCAGTTGAGAGAGGTGTGAGGTCAGTAATTCTCAAATTTGCTTGCTCACTAGAATCAACTGGGAAATTTTTTAAACTACTTGATGCTCAGAAACAAGCACAGATTACGAAAGAGCGTCAAAGGAGGCTAAGCATTAGTATTTTTGAAAACTTTCCTGAGTGCCTATAATATGCAGCAAGGTGACATAAGTAAATCTGGACACAATCATTTTCCTGCCCAAGAGTAAACATACACCGTACCCACAATGAGCGAAAATACATCGGCCTTTTTACCATCTCGAACAAATTTAATCTATACTTATTTATTGCTGTAATCAAATGCCTGGCACATGTCAGGAATTCATTCATAATTAATGAATAAATGAATGACTAATCACTAGCTCACAAAAATATTACACTAAAATAAGCTTGCCCTTTACTCTGTGTAGCTAACTCACTGCCCAAAACCCCTAAAATCTGCATAATATTTGATGATTCATTTGACTTGTCATAAATTATCATTAAAAATTTATGAAAAAGTTACAAAGATATATGTACAAAGTGCTCATCACATGGCAGTACATAGATTCAATAAGTCAATTATGATATATTCATGCAATGGAATTCTTTGCAGACATTAAAATAATGATATGTTATTTTTTAATACAGAAATCTGTCCATGATATATTAGTGATAGAGAAATAGCATATTAAAGACAGCATGGGTAAAAATAATAATTTTGATTTAATAAATACATAAATTGTGTTTGTGTGTGTACATAGAAAAATCTGGTATATATAAACACTAATGTGGTTATATACAAAAGATAAAAATATAAAAATAAAGATAGTTTTCACACTCTTTTTATACCTTTTCTTTATTTTCCTCAACTCATGTTATTTTAATAATTGCAATTTTTTGACATTTAATTCTTTTTCCAAATTTGTGAGCAGCTACATCCCAAACCTGGGGCCTCCCTGGTGGCTCAGATGGTAATTAACCTGCCTGAAATGTGGGAGGGCCCAGGTTTGATCCCTGGGTCTATAAGATCCCCTGGAGAAGGGAATGTCTACCTACTCCAGTATTCTTGCCTGGACAATCCCATGGACAGAGGAACCTGGTGGGCTAAAGCCCATGGTGTCACAGAGTCAGACACAACTGAGCGACTAAAACTTTCACTTCACTTTTCACATTCCATGCCCATTTCAGGTCCATCTTGATTTCAGAACCCTCACCACTCACAAACACAGCCAGACCAAGATACAACAGTGGGGAAGAAAAGCCGGCCTTCAGTGCAGTGTTCACAGCTATGGGCCAGTATCCACTACTTATGTTGGCCATCACCACCCTCAGCTAAGTTCCCATCAGAAACTGATGACTTAGTTTAACCGAGAACATCTGGTTACATCCATAAATCCTGTATCTTGAGGACATCTGCTTCCATATGTAAAGGGGCTAGGTGATCTGGTATCATTTTTTCTTAATGCAAATTAGTATAACACCTTATCTGTCATCACTCACAGAGATAGCTACTTTTTTTTTTTTTTTTTTTTTTTTTGCCACACCATGTGGCTTCGGAAATCTTAGTTCCTTGACCAGGGATTGAACCCATGCCCTCAGCAGTGAAAGGGCATGGTCTTTCACTTTTCACTGCAGAAGTCCTAACCACTGGACTGCCAGGGAATTTCTCAGACAGTTACATTTTGAAGCAAACAACAAAGCACAGAAATGCCTCTAATGTGACATGACAGCTTTCAGAAAGAGGACCGTGGCGAGAATTTTCCTCTCTCTCTGACAGGGCGAGAGGGGAGAAGTACTTTGTGGGATTAAGGAATATAAATATTATAAATAACATATGATATATGCACTATTATTATACCCATTTCCTACATGAGAAAACAGAGGCATAAGGAGTTTGAGGCTTGCCCAAGTGATGGGGATAGAATAGAACAGTTATACAGGTAGTTATAAAAGTCCCAGCAGGGGATTATAGGTAGAAAGGGGAAACCTAGGGAAATTTGGGAGACCACTATAAGTCAATGATCACTCAAGAAAGCTACCCAGAATGTCATGGAATGAAGCAGACTTGTTTAACTATAAAGCCATAAATAAAAGCAGGCTTCCCTGGTGGCTCAGGTGGTAAAGCCTCTGCCTGCAATGCAGGAGACCTGGGTTTGATCTCCTGGAAGATCCCCTGGAGAAGGAAATGGCAACCTACTCCAGTACTCTTGCCTAGAAAATTCCATGGATGGAGGAACCTAGTAGGCTACAGTCTATGGGATCACAAAGAGTCAGACAAGACTGAGCAACTTCACATAAATAAAAGCAATAGATATGCCCCAGGTTATTAAGTGAAAGAAAAAAAAAAAACTGTTACCACTCTTCTACTGATTTAAGTGCTATAACAGTCCTAGTTTGACCTCATAGGGTAGACACTGTCCTTCTCAATATGAAGGAGGAGTTAGTGATGTAAGCCTGAGGTCTACTTGAAGGCAGTCTTGTCCCCCCACCACTTTCCTTTGATTTTAAAAAAGTAGCCCACTTAACATTTGGGGCAGAGCTCCCTCGCCTGCCTGCTTACGTCTCTCACAAGTATCCTATAAATCTACTTCTTGCCTATCATTTGCCTCTGGCTGAATTCCTTCTGTACTGAGACACTAAGAACCTGAGGCTCTGGAAGTCCAGACACCAGATGAGAGAGTCTAATTAAAAGACTGTGGGTTCAAGTGCCAATCTGAGCTGCACAGTTTCACAAAGACATATAAAAACATAAGTGGCAGAGTTGTTAGCATATCACACATGATCTGGGTTCCATTTATGTTCTATGACTGACTTTGTCAGACATGACAGAGTTTCTAGACCTAAAATCCATAGCTCAGTTTAATTCAGTCCTCAACACCAATTATGTTAGTTTCCCAGGTAGGGGATTGTTGTTCAGTTGCTAAGTAGTGTCCATCTCTTTGTGACCCCATGGACTGCAGCACACCACGCTTCTCTGTCCTCCACCATCTCCCAGAGTTTGCTCAAACTCATGTCTATTGAGTCAGTGATGCCATCCAACCATCTCATCCTCTGTTCCCCCCTTCTCCTCCTGCCTTCAATCTTTCCCAGTTTCAGGGTCTTTTCCAATGAGTCAGCTCTTCGCATCAGGTGGCTAAAGTATTGTAACTTCAGCATCAGTCCTTCCAATGAACATTCAGGGTTGATTTTCTTAAAACTGACTGTTTTGATCTCCTTGCTAATCAGGTGAATAAACCTGATTGGGGCCTTCTAGAGGCTTATACTGATGTAGCAATTTATTTCAGCCATGGAAGACAGACTTGTGGCCGTCAAAGTATGGTCTCTGGACAAACATCCCTGAATCTTATCAGAAATACAAGTTCTCAAGCCCCACCCCAGACCCACTGGACCAGAATCCCTGGAAATGGGTCCCAGATCTGTGTTTAACAAGGCCTTCCAGGTGAGAAGCTCTGCTCAAGCTACCATATCATGTGTGTCACAGGCGTTACCTTGTTTAATCCTCACAACAGAACTTAAATGTCAGCTCCTAATATCAGATGAGGAAACTGAGCCAGAGGGCCCTAAATATTCCCCAAAAGGCGTAGAGTCCCTTGGACAGCAGAGAGATCAAACTAGTCAATCCTAAAGGAAATTAACCCTGAATATTCATTGGAAGGGCTGATGCTGAAGCTCCAATATTTTGGCCACTTGCTGTGAAGAACTGACTCATTGGAAAAGACCCTGAAGCTGGGAAAGATTGAAGGCAAAAGGAGAAGAGGGCAACAGAGGATGAGATGGTTGGATGGCATCACCGATTCAATGGACATAAAATTGGGCAAGCTCTGGGAGATGGTGAGGAGGCACAGGGGGGCCGGACATGCTGCAGTCCACGGGGTCGCAAAGAGTCACACAGTTTTAGTGACTGAAAAACAACAACAAAGGCATAGTTGGTAAGTGAGAAGGCTGGAAATCTACCCCACTTGTGTAAGAGGCTCCTGCTAAGGTTCAGTGAATGGAATAGAGTGCGTCTTTTGACTCTGCTGCTACTTCAATGCAACCTCCTTGGTGTGCACGTGGCTGCACTGTTCAAAACACTCTAGAAAGGCATATCAAGGAATACAGTTTAATGGGAAACTAAGATACATGCGGGCACTTATCTCATAATAACATTCTACTTATGAAAGGATGCTATCATGTAATTAGACTCTGGGAGGCCAGGGGGGAGAAAAGTGGCTCTTATTTTAACTTCTTCACAATAATGGAGTGTTGCCAGACTTATTCACACAACAGATGCTGCGAAGATATGCACTGATTCTGTGGGTTGCTGCCTAACCCCACTGCAACAGAGCCTCTAGTCCTCGTGCACAGGGACGGAAGTCGAAGCAATGTCTAACACTTGCAGCGGAACTATAAATCTAAGCTAATGGGAGAAAATGCAACTCCTCAATTCAGACTTTCTGAAAATATTTGCCTGTGAGGTTTTGTACCACAGAGATCGCACGCACAGACGGAAAGACAGTATTTACCCTGGGTTGGCTTCAACTGGAGAGTCAGATTAGGGAAGGTAATCAAGTACATTTCACTTTTACCTAGTAAATAAATTAAATGGTCCCTGTGGTTACTCATTAAAACTTTTATGGTATGTTCATCAATTACCAAACAGCTTGAACAAAGCAGAGGTAAATTAACTTTTTCAAATCCACATGGCTCGCCAAAAGGAGTATACTCAGAGCAATTCCATTGGTTTAAAGTTCATCCAAAATACTATTAGCTTGGAGTCCAATTTTGAACTGTCAAGGGGAATATATACAATGGTAATTTCAGATCATTATCATGGCATTCCAATGCAAATGACCACAATTTAATTCATTATCACTAACATTACATCTTTATTTTGCTACCAACTGGTGACTGACATTTCCAGGCCTACAAGAAGCAAATGCTAATTAGACCACGGTGTACTCTTACCCTTTCTTCTTTGGCTGCATTTTTCCGTCTTTAGGGAGACATGCTGGAGGCCACTTCTGACCTGGTGCTGGCCCTTGACACTCCTTCTCGCGGGCCCTGAGCCAGGCCACCATCCCTGGGATAAAATGAAGCTCCTGTGAATTTCCAGCTAAGTGCATTGTGCCTCTGAAATGGAGCCTGTGTAACGGAATGACCCGCTTCCTTAAATCACCCATCCAACCTAATTTAGGAAGTCTAAAGCACTCCAGGGTGACAGAGCACAGGCATTAACATGCAAACAAACTGCCATGAAAGTTCAGATTTGCATTTAGACTGGACAAAAGGGAGAGAAATGGCTTTCTATGCTGTGCCTTGCATCATCAGAGTTTCACAAATTACTAATCTCCGAAATGATGCCAGAAGGGAACTTCCTCTGCTCCTCTCATTCATGCTTAGGTGGACTCAATTCATCTCTGAAAAGCATGCCTTTTCACTCTCAACATGAGATGAGAAAGGGTTGTGAAATCTCAAACAGCTCCAGTGACATGTTTAATGTGTTCAAATAAAAGCAATTAGTAAGCACAAAATTGAACCTCCTCAGATCTCTGGGCTGCAGACTCAGGGAAAAAGACATAAAACATGGATTTTCTTTCCATTTCCCTAATATGTCACAATAAGTCTGCCTTCAAGACAATGTCTGTCCCTAGAAGCTCTGTGAAAGTGTTATTTATTCTCTCATTATTAAGCTGCAATAATAATAATGACGGCTTCCTGGTGGCACAGTGGTAAAGAACCCACCTGCCTGTCAGTGCAGGATCCGTGGGTTCAGTTCCTTCATCGGGAAGATCCCCTGGAGAAGGAAACAGAAATCCACTCCAGTATTCTTGCCTGGGAAATTCCAAGGACAGAGGAGCCGGGAGGGCTACAGTCCATGGGGTGGCAAAGAGTTGGACATGACTTAGTGACTGAGCACAGCACACACAATAATAATGATAGATGATCATTATAGGCGGGTCCTGATAATTGGCTTTTCATAGTTTAATCTGCAAAACAACCCATGGAGGTATAGCTCAGTGGTAGAGCATCTGACTGCAAAACAACCCTGAGAGATATGAACTGGGTTATCAATGAGGAAAAGGAATCTGGAACGCACGGAGAGTAATTCTAGTTAAGCAGGGTGATGAGTACCTTTTATTGACTGTTTCTTCTGCATCACTATGCCCTTCTCTATCTGTGTTTCTTTCACTTCCCAAGCCAGCTCTTTTCATTCAAATGCTTATTAGGATCTGATTTCCCAATTAAGACAACAGAAGGGACTTCCCTAGTAGTCCAGTGGTTAAGAATCCACCATGCAATGCGGGGGACGCAGGTTCAATCTTTGGTCAGGGAACTAAGATTCCACATGCCCCAGGGCAACCAAACCAGCAAGCCACAACTACTGAGCCTGTGTGCTCTAGAGCCCAGAGACACAACTAGAAAGCCCACGTGCCATAACTAGAGAGTCCATGTGCTGCAACAAAAGATTCTGCACAACACAACTAAGACTCAGTGCAACCAACTTAATTACTTAGTTATTCGTTTAAAAAAAGAGAATAGAAGATGGTATGATCAAGGAATCACAAATTTACCTATCCCATGTGTTGCATGTGGAATGAATAAGTAAAGTATTGAAGCATGATTAGAGCAAAAAATAGATGGAGTAATTGATAACAACGAATTTTAAAATGAATAGATTTGAAATGCTTTGCTCTATATTGAAATCCAGCTGGGTTAGAAGAATTTCTCCTTTAACATGATTGATACATGTATAATTTAATTATAATTTAAGGTTTCAAGCACAGTCACAATTAGGTGGGTGTACCTGACTTGGAGTTATGCTTTTAGAAAGTTGGCACGTGGAAAGCCACTGCTGTACTTAAAATGCCTATCCATGAATGCAGCTCTCAGAAGCCTGAGCTGGCCCCCCCAACCAAAGGAAGTTCTCAATGTCAACTTTCCAAAGCTTGTTTTCCTCGTCTATCATCTAACCATTAATAAATTTCACTGGAATAACTGTTCATTGCAGACTGAGGAAAAAAAGAGGCTTCATGTGTTACATGAGACATTGCTCCCCTACTTCTAAAATATAAGTATCCTGCTGAAAAAAGCATGTGCCCTGGGGCTCGAGACTAATAGAAATTTCAAGGCTTGTCTTGTTTGCAGGTTAATCTTTCTTTGTCCCCCATCTCAGCCAGCAAATACAATATCATAATAATACAACTCATCTCAGTGTTTTTGAACTTGGCTTTGGATTGGGAATCATTGTGTCTTTGCCTTTAGATGTCTCACTTTGATGCATTCTATTTCAAAGGGAAAGATAAAACCCAAAGTTCATTCTCACAATGGGACATCCTTTCAAGCCAAAGAGAAATGTTGGTCCTCTTTGCGGCACACAGCAGCCCGGATTCACTTTGAGATCCTCACTTGAAAGCACCTGGGCAAGTGCAAAACGGCATCAGTATTTATTTTGCCACAGTGAGAACAGAATTGCCATAGCTACATCCACTGCACAAGTGGGCGGACAGAAGTGGTGGGAGTGAAGCAGGGAGAAGACCTCGGGGAACAGGTTTTCTCATTGAGTCTTCCTAATTACTAGCCGTGCAGCTAAGCTCCTCAGCACTAATGGCTTCACTGGGTATAAGTAGCATATATATATATATATATGTGTGTGTGTGTGTGTGTGTGTATATATATCTGGGCAAAAGGAAGGATCTGTTCAAACCCACATTCTTATCTCTCTTTTTCTCTCTCTGTCTCTTTCAATTCAACTCCCAATTACACCAAAGGAAAAAGAGTCTTTTGTATACTTCACCATTCATAACACGTTTCACCTTCTAAAACTGTTTTCAGTTGATTCCTCAATTTGTCATTCTATTTGACTCTTGAGTTTCTCATAATTTTGAAGAAATCTTTTTCTAAATACATTTCTAATTACACCTTCAACTTTTAATAGATCACAATTTCCACAGGGATGCATAAATTCATTTTTATCTTTATATCTTCAGTGCCTAAAACAAAGCCTAGAATACATTACTCTACCAATATGTGTTTGATGAGTGACTAAGTGAAGAAATAACCAAATGAAACTTTAATTATTTACTCTTCTTTAAATCCTCCTCCTTTCTCTAAGCATACTCACAACTGTGCGATCTTGAAAAAAACTTTTAATGTTTTTGCATGATGTATCCTCTGAAATTCATCAATTTCAAAGCACAAGATGGCATATCTCTTTCCACCTCCTTCCCAAGTAAGAGCAAATTTGTAACCAAAGAAATGGATCAAATGACCGGTCTTTAAAAATTAAGGAGTGTTCTCTCAACTGAAACAAAATACAGAGGCTATCACCCTCTACTCCATGTGTCCTCGTACCTTCCTTAGATGACATATCATGTCAGTACCCTGAGACTCCCATGATCCCCACTGGTAGGATCTTAACTCAGGTCTTAATGGCAGTAGTAGCATAATTGAGTGTATAATTGAGAAACTTAGCTCACTGGTAGGCTAACATTTTATTTGCAAAATCTTTTCTGAGTGCTTAAACTACAAGGACTACACTAGATGTTCTAAAGGATGGATTTTTTAATCATATAGCAACCCAAAACTCAATGAACTAAAATTCCAGGAAAAAAAAATATATGGTTAAACGTCTATGTTTTGTGTCTGAAAATTATTTATCTCATAAAAAGCTTCAAAATTAAGTACTATTGGGAGAGGGATTTCACTGGATCACTGAAAGCTTCAAACTGGAGATGGCATTTTAACAAAGCCTTGAAGGAATGAATTAATATGTGAATGCTTTTTCAGTGGTAGGTTCTTAAACAAATAATAAATTAAAAGTCCTTATTTGTCACATTTGGAAATTTCCATGTTGGAAATATACAAACCACGGCCTGTAGCCAGTTCTCTAATTCCTAAAAAGTTTAGAATTAGCTCTCATTGACAAATATGCTCCAGCTTAATTAACACTGTTTGATAAATTTCAACTTAGGCCACCCTTGTTATGAACCTAAATGCTATATATGAAACTGAAAAGATTCAATTGTCTGTATATTGAAGGGAATGTTTCAACGAAAGAAAAGCAGTTAAGGAGAGAGGCCTAGACAGGTTTTGAAGGACTTTTAGCTGACTCCGGTTCAAAGAGTCACGATTACATCCAGGAAGAGTATCCCCATCTCTGAGTAGCTCTGAGCCTTGGCAATGTGAAGTACTGGCAGGTTGACTTAATCAGAGTGTTTTGTTAAAAATTTGATCGTATGTCTTCATCTTCCAAATCTATGAGTTGTATCTATGATAATATAGATTTAGGAAAACAAAATCAATACAACTCCTTCTATAAATATTTTTCTTAATTTGTACAGTCATGAAGTGAAGAATTAAAAAAATTTTACAGTCATGAAAGGAAGAATGAAGTTAAAACAGGAGAGGTCTGCGTATTTCTCTGTGAAACCCAACTTGGCGTGAAGTCAGGGTTTCTTTGAGCAATTGCCTGATGATGGGAGAGAATTTGGCAAAGGTAACCCAGAATTCTGGATGTGCTTGTGTTTTTGTTTACTGAGCCCAGGGGTTTATTTCTCAAATGAATTCCTTTTTTATTGTGATGGTAGTAATCATGAAAATCCTCCTGGTAATAAGCTCTGTGAAGGCTCCTTGGCAAAACAGGCTATAAATATTGGCCAAATGCCACATTTCAATATTTTGGTTTGAAACACAGTAGCCAAAAGCTAGGGAAATGTTTTCAGAAAAGACCCATTGTCCTGGCCTTCAGCTGGAATCCTCAACAACAGGCTCCATCTGCTGTCTTGCTGCCATTATTCTGGGCACAAGTAGAAGACACTTGCCTAGTCAGACTGCTCAGTGTCCAGCTTAGAAAATGAGCAGGAAACTATAAAAAGTGCTTCTTTACTAAGTGAGACGGTGGACTATTTGAACACCAAGATCCCTCATCAGTCTTTAATGTTATGAGTCTAAGAGCCACTCAGTTCTGAGAAAGCCAAACTGTAAAGAGCGGGAAAGGTATGATGGTGGGAAACTGGAAGCATGGCCTCTAAGCATGAATTGGTCACTAACCCATGATGTTGCTGGGTGACCCGACCCCTACATTTCCTTCTAACTCTACAAATACACAAATCTACTGTCAAAGGTGTTCTAAACTTATCCTTTAGTATTAGGCTCTATCTAAAAGACAGATAAACTCTATTCACTCAGTATGATTTGAGGGCTTCCCAGGTGGCGCTAGTGGTAAAGAAACTGCCTGCCATGCAGGAGACTCAGGAAATGCAAGTTCGATCCCTGGGTAGAGAAGATCCCCTGGAGTAGGAAATGGCAACCCACTCCAGTATTCCTGCCTGAGAAATTCCATGGAGAGAGGAGTCTGGCGGGCTACAGTCCATGAGGTCACAAAGAGTTGGACATGACTGAGCACACGCACAATGATTTAAGGACCACTGATTGTCTTCCATGCAGTACCTACTAAATTGCATGTTGCAGAATCAAGAATGAAAGAGAAAGGACTTCTGCATGAAGTTGATCACGGTTGGATAGGGAAACTGCAACTGAAAACACAACCAAAACATATTGTATTGGTGCAGAGATCCCTCCACCATTCCCTCCAAGGAGCTATGCTCTTCTAATGGACATCACTTGCACATTGAAGCCCAAAAAATGGGATAAATGAACTTACTTATAAAACAGAAATAGAGTTACAGATGTAGAAAACAATCTTATGGCTACCAGTGGGGATGGGAGATGGGATAAACTGGGTGATTGGGATTGATATATACACACTACAATGTATAAAACAGATAACTAACAAGGACCTACTGTATAGCACAGAGAACTCTACTCAATATTCAGTAACGACCTATATGGGGAAAGAATCTAAAAAAGAGTGGATATATGTGTATGTATAACTGATTCACTGTACTGTACACCTGAAACTAACACAACATTGTAAATCAACTATACTGCAATGAAATTTTAAAAAAAAAAAACCTCCCAATTGTCAATACAATCCTATAATAATTAGGACATTTAAAGACATTTCATAACAGCCTAATCACCCCTTAGGTTTGCTCTAGATAGGGGAGCAGGTCACACTAAACAACACAGGCATGTCGAACCACACTGGCGGTTTCATCTCAGCCAGCCTCATCTTTGTTGACTCACTAGCATGCCTTCAGTGTGATCCCTGTCATCACCACGGACATCAGGATCAGTTCCGCCCCTTAACTAACATTGAGATATGGCACAGTCGTCACTCATGCGTTGGTTCTCTCATCTGCCCAAGGGGCATCCGGCTCCTCAACACAGGCTTAAAAGCAATGTCTATAAAGAGGTCATGCAATAAATGTGCCCTGTTATTCATTTTAGTATTATGCTACATAGGCATGCGTAACATGGACCTTCTGCTTGTTTTTATGTGTTTCATAATATTTTAATGAGGTAGGGCTGAGCAAGTGTGTTCAAGAGACTATTCTCCCATCATTCTCACTGAATCTTCAAAATATTCAGAAACAATTTTGATGCTATCTTTAATTTCCCTTTCTTATCAAGTCTACTTAGGGGTATCAATCCTACTTTAACTTCTCTTCCTGTGCTTTGTCTCAAATTATGAATGCCACAATATTCTGAAAAACTGTCATAATTACTATTAAGACGGTTCATTCAGGTATCTATGGAAATAGAGAAAAAGAAGGCAAATTTAGTCATGTCAGATGGGGTGTCAAGTAAGGCTTTTAGAAAAGAGCAACAACCCTGGAGTTCATTGTGAAATATGACTGAGCACTAGAGAGAAAGCCCAAGAGGGGTTCAGGTACAGGGCCAAGGCACTGGGTTCATGAAAGCCCATGCTGCCTCTGGTCGCTCACGCCATCCCCATGAAAAACGCAATACAGAGGAATGTCAGCTGGCACAGGCAACAGCTGGGGACCAAATCTGAAAGAGCCCAGTACACTGCGCTTAGGTATTTGAACATAATTCATATAGAAAGCAAGAGTGTAATGAGCCCCTGAAGGGTTGAAGCAGGGAGCCTGGATGATCAGATTTGCATTTTTAGAGTCACACTGGAAAGAGCCCTAGGAATGGAACAGTAGGCTGGAAAGTAGAGAACCAGAAACTAGGCAGCCCCACTGTTCCATACATGGCCTTATTCGCTGACATCTCGCAAATTTTAGCAATCAACACTTATGAAATGACAGGCAAATAACAACACTTCCTCACTTTTGAGTGGAAGTGAATGAGTGGCTCAGACAGTAAAGAATCTGCCTGCAATGCAGGAGACTCAAGCTCAATCCCTGCGTCAGTAAGATCCCCTGGAGAAGGGAATAGCTATCCACTCAAGCATTCTTGCCTGGAGAATTCCATGGACAGAGGAGCCTGGAGGGCCACAGTCCATGGTGTCACAAAGACTCAGACAGGACCGAGCAACTAACACTTAGGGTGAGTAGGGGAGGATGACAGAAGAGTAAAGTGTGATTCGAGGTTCATGTCTTGCTAGTTTTATGAAGGTTTCCCATTTGAGAATAAATCTAAGGTATAATTCATCCCTAATTAACAGAGCGTGAGAAAAACAAACAAACACTAGAGACTTCATTTGAATTGTTTATTTATTTTAACTACCTAAAGATTATAGACCCAGGCTCTTCACCAACTTATAGGAAAGGAAATACAATAAATGCATAGGTGAAGATGACTCGTAGAGGGAATGTTGTGAAAACAGTCTAAAGCAATGCGCTTTCTGGAGATATTTGATATGCACCCATCTGCATACCTAATCAGCACCACACAACAGATTTCAGTAGTACTAAAGGCAAATATCTGAAGCTTCCTCACACTGTTCAGACTGCAGATTGCCATGAAAACCCCATCATACAGGAGAAGACTTTATATAAAAGAGACACCATGGCTTTAGTATTTAAAGAGTGTGATGTAAATGAATGTTTATACACATTGTTATATGATTTTTAAAATTACTGAAATATAAAGTAATTATAATATTAATGATATACATACCCTGATTATTTTAAATTATCCAGTGATGAGTATTCACTATGTATCAGGCACTGGGAATAGTACTTTGCACTCATTTTATCATTTAATATTTAAAGTGGTACTATCTCATTATACAGATGAGGGAACAAAGAGGAATTGTCACAAATCACCTTCGTTAGTTGGAAATAATAGAACATGACTTTGAGTTAAGGTGTCTATGACACTACAGGTCATACTTTTTAACAGTTGTTTAATACTAGCCTGGATATGGGACTCTACACAGTCTGGATCCTCTTAGTTTTCAGCAATTCCTTGTGCAAACCTCACTTTTTTCAAGAAGGTCACACATTTTATTCCTTGCTAATTCAATGTAATAAATTCTTCTTGGAGTCCCCTTGCTCCTTCTTGTTGCACTTGGTGATACTCTCTTACTCTTTTTCCAAAATTTAGTTCAGATTTTATTTATCTCAAAACCATGGGTCTTTTATAAAGAAACTAATTAATCAAATTATACACCTCCTTGTCTCAAAACATAAGTTAAATAATTGTTGGCCTTTTGTCTATGATCTAAATAAATATATATTGGTATAGAAATTTAATTTTTATTTTAAATAGCATAATAAAATATTAATAGATATTTTACTTAATATCTATTACTTAAATTCACACATTACTTAAATTCAAATTTTATGAGGTGTTTATACCTGAGAGATGTGTTCTAAGAGTTAGTATTTCACTGAATAACCAATAGGTCATTAAAGAAATCAAAGGAGAGGCTTACCTGAAGAAACAAGAAAAAAATCTTAAATAAACAATCTAACTTTATACTTAAAAGAATTAGAAAAAGAACAGGAAAAGCCCCAAATTAGTAGCAAGAAGTAAATAATAGAGATCAGAGATGAAATAAATGGAATAAGACTGAAAAACAAAAAGGAAACAAAGATCAGTGAAACTAAGAGTTTTTTCTTTGAAAAGATAAAGAAAATTGACAAACATTTAGCTAGACTAACCAAGAAAAAAAGAGATAAAAAATCAGAAATGAAAGAGAAGTTAAACTAATACCACAGAAATACAAAGCATCATAAAAGACTACTATAAATAATTATATAACAACAAATTGGACAACCTACAAGAAGTGGATAAACTCCTAGAAATATCCAATCTTCAAAGACTATATCATGAAGAAATAGAAAATCTGAATAAACTGATTACTGGAAAGGAGACTGAAAGTGTTACACGCAGTCATGTCCGATAGCCTGCCAGGCTCCTCTGTCTATGGGATTTTCCAGGCAAGAATACTGGAGTAGGTTCCCATTTCCTTCTCCAGGGAACCTTCCCGACCAAGTCTCCTGAATTGCAGACAGACTCCTTACCATCTGAGCCACCAGGGAGGCAGATAGAAGTGGATAAACTCCTAGAAATGTATAATCTTTGAAGACTAATTCATGAAGAAATAGGAAATATGAATAAACTGATTACTAACAGGGAGATCGAAACAGTGATCAAAAAACTCTCAACAAACAAAAGAACAGGACTAGATGGTTTCACTGGCAAATTCTACAAAATCTTCAAAGCAAATTTAATACTTCTCAAAGACTTTCAAAAACTGAAGAAAAGGGAAGCCTTCCAAACACATTTTACTAAGCTAGCATTACCCTGATACAAAACCAGACAAAGACATCTCAGAAAAAGAAACGTAAAGGACAAAATCTTTGATGAACATAGATGCAAAAATCCTTAACAAAATATTAGCAAACTGAATCCAACAATACATTAAAATCATCATTCACCATAATCGAGTGAGATTTATTCCGGAGATGCAAGGATAATTTGGTATCTACAAATTAACCAATGTGATAACATCACATTAACAAAATGAAGGATGAAAATCACATGATCACTTCAATAGATACAGAAAAAGCATTTGACAAATTTCAATATTCATTTATGATTAAAACTCCCAACAAGTAAGTATAGAGGGAATGTGGCTCAATATATTAAAGGTCATATATGACAATCCTGTACTAACATCATACTCAATGGTGAAAACCTGAAAGTATCTCCTCCAAGATCAGAAATGAGACAAGGATGCCAATTCTCTTCAATGTTATTCAATACAGTTTTGGAAGTCCTAGCCACAACAATAAAACAAGAAAAAGAAATAAAAGGCAACCAAATCAGAAAGAAAGAAATAAAACTCTCACTGTTTACAGATGACATGATACTACACATACAAAACCCTAAAGACATCAACATAAATCTATTAGAACTAATGAATAAATCCAACAAAGTTGCAAGATCAACATACAGAAACTGTGACATCTCTATACACTAATAATGAGAAATAGAAATTAAGAAAATCCCATTTACAATTTCATCAAAAATAATAAAATACCTTGGAATAAATCTAACCAAGTAAGTGAAAGACCTATGTACTGAAAACTATAAGACACTGATGAAAGAAACTGAAGAAGACACAAGTAAATGGAAAGATATTCTGTGTTCATGAATTGGAAGAATAAACATTAAAATGTCCATATTACTTAAAGTGATCTACAAATTCAATACAAACTCTACCAAAGTTCCAAGGCAATTTTCACATAACTGAAATAAGTAATTCTAAAAGTTACATGGAACCACAACATAGCCCACATATCCAAAGCACTATTGAAAAAGAAGAACAAAGCTACAGGAATCACACTTACTGGTGTCAAATTATACTCCAAAACTATAGTAATCAAAACAGAATGGGGGCTGGCACAAAAACAGACATGCAAACCATGAAACAGAATTGAGAGCCCAAGAAAAAACTGACATGCATGAACAATTAAATTACAACAAAAGATCAAAGAACATACAATGGAAAAAGGATACTCTATTCAGTAAATTACCCTGGGAAAATTAAAGAGCCAAATGCAAAAGAATGAAACTAGACCACTATCTTACACTACGTACAAAAAATCGGTTCAAAGGGAGGGAATATATGTATATGGCTGATTCATGTTGAGGTTTGACAGAAAACAATGAAGTTCTGTAAAGCAATTATCCTTCAATAAAAAAATAAATTAAAAATTAACACAAGTGGGTTTAAAGACTTGCATATAAGATCTGAAGCTACAAAATTCCTGGAAGAAAACATAGGTGGTAATCTCAATAATCTCTGTTTTAGTAATGTTTTTTGTGAATGACTTCAAAGGCAAGATCAAATGAAACTTCTTCAAACTGAAAACTTCCACATAGTAAAGGAAATAATCATCAAAATGCCAAGGCAACACGCCGAACTGAAGAAGATATTTGCAAGTCATACATCTGATAAGGGGTTAATATCTAAAAATATATAAAGAACTCATGCAACTCAACAACAAAAATATAAGCCAACCAATTTAAAAGTGAGCAGTGGATCTGAATAGGTATTTTTCCAAAAAAGACATACAGATGACCAACAGACACAGGAAAAGATATCCATCACTAATTATCAGGGAAATGAAAATCAAAACTGCAATGAGATATCACCTCACACCTGTTAGAATTGCTACTATTAAAAAGACAAAAAATAAGAAATATTAGAGAAAATGTAGAGAAAAGAGAACCCTCATTGTTGGTGGGAGTGTACATTGGTGCAGCCACTATGGAAGAGTATAGTGATGACCCAAATAATTAATAGAATTATCACATAACCCACTAATTCTACTTTTTAAATTCATCCAAAGACCACAAAAACACTAATTCACAAAGATATATGAAACCTTAAATTCATTGTCGCATTATTCACAGTATTTAAGATACTAAGACAATCTAAGTGTCCATGGATGGATAAATGGATAAGGAAGATGTACTCAGTATACACAATGGAATACTACTAAGCCATAAAAAGAATTGGAATCCTGCCATTTAATAATATAGATGGGCCTTGAAGGTATTATGCTAAGTAAAACAAACTGAAAGAAAAATAAAATGATTTCACTTGTATGGGAATCTTAAAAAATAATCAACAAAATAAAACAAAAATAAACTCATAGATACAGGGATCGGATTAATGATTACCAGAGGGAAAGAGGGTCAACTGTGTGGTGATGGATGGTAATTAGACTTGTGAGCATTATCATTTTGCTATGCATATAAATGTTGAATTATAATATTATACACTTCAAAATCTTATACTAAAAATAAGTAAAGCAAGCAAGACTGAAAGACCTACATTGCAGCAGAGAACGAGGCAGTGCTTCTGTGGATTAAACTAGATCTGGAACCAGGGGGAAAAAGTTAGTAGCTGCAGCCTGATGATTCAGAAATGTGAAAATCCAGAGAGTAACCAAAGATGGGTGAAAATAGCAAACTCACACTTACAGAGGAAACACTGACTTTATTTTATAATATCCTTCAAAACTTAGAAATAATCATTTATCATTTACACCTGTTGTGCAAGGATGAGAAAACCATTCATTATAAGAAGAGGTGGCAAGAATACACAGAAGAACTGTAAAAGAAAAGATCTTCATGACCAAGATAATCACAATGGTGTGATCACTCACCTAGAGCCAGACATCCTGGAATGTGAAGTCATTTGGGCCTTAGAAAGCATCACTACAAACAAAGCTAGTGGAGGTGATGGAATTCCAGTTGAGCTGTTTCAAATCCTGAAAGATGATGCTGTGAAAGTGCTGCACTCAATATGCCAGCAAATTTGGAAAACTCAGCAGTGGCCACAGGACTGGAAAAGGTCAGTTTTCATTCCAATCCCAAAGAAAGGCAATGCCAAAGAATGTTCAAACTACTGCACAATTGCACTCATCTCACATGCTAGTAAAGTAATGCTCACAATTCTCCAAGCCAGGCTTCAGCAATACATGAACCGTGAACTTCCAGATGTTCAGGCTGGTTTTAGAAAAGGCAGAGGAACCAGAGATCAAATTGCCAACATCCACTGGATCATTGAAAAAGCAAGAGAGTTCCAGAAAACCATCTATTTCTGCTTATTGACTATGCCAAAGCCTTTGTCTGTGTGGATCACAATAAACTGTGGAAAATTCTGAAAGAGATGGGAATACCAGACCACCTCACCTGCCTCTTGAAAAACCTATATGCAGGTCAGGAAGCAACAGTTAGAACTGGACATGAAACAACAGACTGGTTCCAAATAGGAAAAGGAGTACGTCAAGGTTGTATATTGACACCCTGCTTATTTAACTTATGTGCAGAGTACATCATGAGAAATGCTCGGCTGGAAGAAGCACAAGCTGGAATCAAGATTGCCGGGAGAAATATCAATAACCTCAGATATGCAGATGACAAAGTGAAGAGGAACTAAAGAGCCTGTTGATGAAAGTGAAAGAGGAGAGTGAAAAGGTTGGCTTAAAGCTCAACATTCAGAAAACAAAGATCATGGCATCCGGTCCCATCACTTCATGCGAAGTAGATGGGGAAACAGTGGAAACAGTGTCAGACTTTATTTTTGGGGGCTCCAAAATCACTGCAGATAGTGATTGCAGCCATGAAATTAAAAGACGCTTACTCCTTGGCAGGAAAGTTATAACCAACCTAGATAGCATATTCAAAAGCAGAGACATTACTTTGCCGACTAAGGTCCGTCTAGTCAAGGCTATGGTTTTTCCTGTGGTCATGTATGGATGTGAGAGTTGGACTGTGAAGAAGGCTGAGCGCCAAAGAATTGATGCTTTTGAACTGTGGTGTTGGAGAAGACTGTTGAGAGTCCCTTGGACTGCAAGGAGATCCAACCAGTCCATTCTAAAGGAGATCAGTCCTGACTGTTCTTTGGAAGGACTGATGTTGAAGCTGAAACTCCAATACTTTGGCGACCTCATGCGAAGAACTGACTCATTGGAAAAGACTCATGCTGGGAGGGATAGGGGCAGGAGGAGAAGGGGACGACAGAGGATGAGATGGCTGGATGGCATCACCGACTCGATGGATGTGAGTTTGAGTGAACTCCGGGAGTTGGTGATGGACAAGGAGGCCTGGCGTGCTGCAGTTCATGGCATCGCAAAGTGTAGGACACGACTGAGCAACTGAACTTAACTGATACTTCCATTTGTTTTCAATAATCGATCAACAAATATATCAGGATAGCCAAACACACTAGGCTGAAATGAGAACTGAAGATAAGCTGCTCAAACACATTTCAAGAAAGAATTCATTGGCTGGGTGCAAGCAGTCTAATTATGTGGTAGCCTCCAATTCCCTGGTAGCTCAGCTGTTAAAAGAATCTGCCTTCAATGCAGGAGACACTGGTTTGATTCCTGGGTTGGGAAGATCCCCTGGAAAAGGGATAGGCTACCCACCCCCAGCATCCTTGGGCTTCCCTGATGGCTCAGCTGGTGAAGAATCTGCCAGCAATGGGAGAGACTTGGGTTCAAGACCTGGGTTGGAACGATCCCCTGGAGAAGGGAAAGGCTACCCACTCCAGGATTCTGGCCTGGAGAATTCCATGGGCTGTATAGTCCATGGGGTTGCAAAGAGTTCAGGCACAACTGAGCAACTTTCACCTCACTTCCAGCTCTTAGCTTCAGCAGGGTACCATCAACTTGAGAGGCAAGGCCTTACTCTTCTGGGAGCATCCCCTCACCAAAGCCTAAGCAAGGCGGTGGTGTAATCCCTACCTTTCTTTTTTTTTTAATTTGCCTGCACTAGGTCTTAGTTCCAAGATGTGGGATCTTACCTGCGGCATGTAGTCTAGTTCCCTAACCAGAGATAAAATCCAGGCCCCCTGCATCGGGATCACAGAGTATTAACCACTGGACCACCAAGGAAATCCCTCCTACCATTTCTAATCTCTGTTCTAGAATTCCCCAGGGTTACTCTTCACTATTTTATATTACTTACTCTGTCTTGTCCTGTTTCCCAGAGAACCCAATCTATAAATATGAGGTGCGCACACATATGCACTCACACACACACATGACCAGTACACAGAAATGCCAAGATGGAGATCCAGGTTCTAACATCATAAATGCTATGGTGAATTGAAGAAAACTTGACACTTTCTGTCTTTATAAAAGGCCCAACCTAGGCTTCAAGAAATAGTTGAAATTCTATTCTTCATTCTACATGCTCCTTCCTTCCACACAAGAGGATTCCTGCCTTGTCCTCATCACAGCTAGAGACGCAAATAAAAATATTTCATTTTAAATTATTGTCCTGTGATGTGTTTAATTACTTTGCCCTCAAAGTCCTTGTTCATATTTTTTTAAAAAACCACTAATGCCAAATTACTTTATATAAAGTATGTAATTATTTCATGTTAAGTACCAAAAACTGGGCTGGCATCTAGTATGTACTTAATACAAATTAGCTCCACTTTTTCCTAGAGGAATTATTCTCATTTCTTCACTTAAGGCTCAAATATTTCTATTATGTAGTCATAACTCTTACAGTATTAAAGGTATCATATTCTATACCTCTCCTTCTCAATTCCAGGTATGGGATCTATTTTGTTAATATTCATGACATCTGATTTATAAATAAAATTGATGTAAGTTAATGTGATCACAATAATGGAAAAGGATATGAAAAGAATATATATATGCATAACTGAATCACTTTGCTGTACAATAGAAACTAACATAGCATCAACTATACTTCAATAAAATTTTTTAAAAGGAAGTTGGTATGTACATGTACCTGTGAAGGCGTATACATATGTGTACATACACATGTATAGAATAAGAAGGATTCATATACTTTTTACACTTAAGAATATATAACAAATTATTTACTTGATTCAGTTTTACAGTATTTCAGCTAAGTTTTATTTATCATCTCCATCCCCCAAACCTCTCCCACTGTTCATCCTGACACTTTTGTCTGTAATAGTTTTTCCTTTGTATCAGCCTTCTGCTTCCCCTTGTGGCCAAAGAATCAAGCAATCATTACCTTAGGTGTAATTTTGCCAGAGAAAGACAGAGAATATCCAACAGTCATCTTTGCTATATTCTTAGATTTTTCTTTATAAAAACTGATCTGAAGTTCAACGTCTGTTCCTAGATTTTTTTTTTTTTTGCTTCAATTACTCTTGGGGGGAGAAATCATAATGTCAGCCCTCACAAGCACCTCCTGATGACTTCCAGAGCAGTAGGATTTGTCAGAAGGGCAATCTGTATTGCTCCTGACTCTCCACCTTTGCCCTGGCCATATTTCCACCTTCCCTGTTCTGAGGATGTGAGTGACACCGCTGGCTGCAGTCCTGAGCCAGCCAGGTCAGGCTATGCCTTGAAATGGGTGCCTTTCCTCATGTCAGCACAACCGCTCCCTGACAGCAGCCTGTCCTCTGACGGGGCGCTGCAGAGGGTGTGCAGCCCTCACCTCAGCTCCTCAGCTGTAGCTCCACCTCCTCGTGAACAAAGGAAAACAAAACGAGAGATGAGGAAAAGTAACATACTCCCTTTATTTTCTTTTCTGGGCCTTTGGAGCTTTGCTGAAACATTAAAAAAAAAAAAAAAAAAAAAGGAGGGGGAGAGAAAAAGTATTGCTTTTAACTCTGAAAATATTCACCTTTTAACACAAGGACTTTGCCCTTGAACTTCAAAACTGTGTCCTGCCTAAAAGACCAAAGGGTTTCTAAGGTAGACTTGGCCTCATGGTTTCTGAGCACTGTTCCTGTTGATTTACTATTCTCCTCTTTACATTTTTTCCTGTGTGATCTAGAGAATGGATTGAACTGAAATATAAGAAGCCCTTATAACAGATATTCAGAGGCATTTAAGAGGGAAGCCCTGCGACACAGATCTAACATTCTCTCCATTTATGTGACGGAGGAAACGAAGCACATACAGGTAGGAAGGTTCTGTCAGGCTTGGCTCCCAGCCCGCCAAGCAGGGGGGTGAGACTCAGGCTTTCTGCTCAGTGACAGATGTATGGGAGTCTTCTTTTTTGCTTATTAGTTCTCAGGTATATTATGAGGTTATTGGAGACAGCATCAGACCATGTAATGTAGTTTTGCTAATAACTGACACCCTGGATATTAAATAAAAGAAATAAAAGATTACTTCTAAAACTAAGGCAGCAAAAATACTACAATGATTGGTTTTTAAAAGATTCTATCAAAAAGAAACAGTATGATGGATGTTACCAGGCACCAGAAATGCATTGCATAACATAGTTGAGGCCTGAAAACTATAGATTAACTATTGGTATAATGCAGTAGTCTCAGACTGATGACTGGTAATTAATGACTCACTTAAGACATTCTCATACTTGCCTAACAATATAAACATTGACCTAGAATATTTAGGGGCTTCCCCAGTGGCCCAGCAGTAAAGAATCTTCCTGCAATGCAGGAGACACAGGAAATGTGGGTTCAATCCCTGGGTTAGGAAGATCCCCTGGAGGCAGGCAGGGCAACCCACTCCAATATTCTTGCTTGGAGAATCCCATGGACAGAGAAGCCTGGCAGGCTACAGTCCATAGGGTTGCAGAGTCGGACACAACTGAAGCAACTGAAAACGCCTGCACAAGTATCTAGAATAATGCAGAACTTATCCATTCTTAAAATGTCTATTCTATTGTGCCATTTCACAGCTGAGAGGCCTAACACCCATAAACATCTGAAGAATTTGCTAGACAGCCTTGGAAAATTTTGAAAATTTACCAGGTAGCATTGTTCTGACAAAACCACATCCCATCTTAACTAACCTTGTAATTCTGTGTATCTCCATGAAGTATAATTATACAACAGTACATTAGAAATGAAATACACAACTTAAGGATTTAAGCATCTTGATTGACTCTATTCCAGCACAGTACCACCTGTACTACATACTGACTTCATGCTCTTAAGCAAGTTAGTCACACACAATGGGGTTTAGTTTACTCATCTATAAAATTGTTTCAGTTCAGTTCAGTCGCTCAGTCGTGTCTGACTCTTTGTGACCCCATGGACTACAACACATCAGGCTTCCCTGTCCGTCACCAACTTGCTGGATAAAATAGTTTACTCATCTATAAAATAAATTTCTACCCTACAGACTTGATGCCCTTGTAGACTTCCTAGCTGGCACTCTCTGGCTCCATTCCACTCACATGGATCCCACAAGGAAGCGAAGCCTCAGGAAGCTCTCCCACCTGACCTGCTACCACTTGGCCAGTGCCACTATCAGGAATGGAACAAGACACATAACTGTAAACTCTTCAAATTCAAAAGTGGAGAAGCAGGTAGGGATATAGAGTCCCATCTCCCACTGGCCGCTATTAGCATAATCCATAATTATAGTCTCAAACTTTGTTGTTGCTCAGTCGTTAGGTCTTTGTGACCCCATGGACTGCAGCACGCCAGGCTCCTCTGTCCTACACTGTCTCCCAGAGTCCACTCAGATTCATGTCCAGTGAGTCAGTGATGCTATCTAACCATTTCATCCTCTGCCACCCCCCACCCTTTTTGCCTTCAATCTCGCATCGGTAGCCAAAGTACTGGTGCTTCAGCTTTAGCTGTACATTCAGGTTGATTTCCCTTAGGATTGCCTGGTTTGATCTCCTTGTAGTCCAAGGGATCCTCAAGAGGTCTTATCCAGCACCACAATACAAACTGCTATACTGCTGGGCAAAACATTGTATTGCATCCACCTTGAAGACTGCGAAGTTGAAACCAAGAAATCTGGAACGTAAATCCTTATTATACACTGACTAGTCTTGTGATCTAGAACAAGTCATGTTTTCTTATCTTTGATCTCTAATTACAGTAACAAGTGATATTATCTGCCTAGTATAATGCCTGAGACAGAACAGGTGTTACTTATGAAAATGAAAGCCAAAATTGACTGGCCCTTTCTATTTACCACTGCAAGAAACGGTTTAAATGTGTTGTCTCATCTCATCTTCACAACCATATGGGGTAGGCATGATTGTTTCCTTATCTATAAAGATGGGGCTAATGAGGCTCAGAGAGATTAAATTATTTAACCCAAGTTCATATAGGAGGTTAGACTGCGTAGATTTAAGTTTCAGCTCCCAGAACTCTTGGAGTTATCTTGGAGTTGTCTACAATAACATGTTATCTACCATAAGTTATCTACCATAACATGTTTCCATGGCTTACCAAGTAAAAAAAAAATCTGTTCTATCAACTAGGATTTGCATGTGAAAAACAAGTATTTCTTTTATTAAAAAGAATGCCATAAATGGAAGGGTTATTATCACATATTTGTTGGGACAAAAAATGAAAGTGTCTGGGGAATGATGTAAATTCCTATCCCCAAGCAGTGCTGAATAATCTTAAAATAAAGAAAAGGATTAGTTCTACTGACTCCTTGTCTGCTAACATTTATTAATGCAAAAATAAAGTATTACACTCTTTTCTGATTCTTTAAACATCTCATGCTGTTTTCTTGAATTAATATCACTTAGGAAACAATTCTGTGACCCAGGTTCTATATGCTTATTCACATTTAATCCTCACAGTTCAATTCAATATAAGTCAGTTAAAAATTAACTGAGCTTTTATTATGTGCCAGGCACGGTACTATTTGTTTAAGGCATGCGCCCACCCTGATGGAGTAACCATGTCATGGATTTTAAAGCTCTCACAGCAAAAGCTGCAAAATAGTATTGCTATCAATTTATGCACAAATCTGAACCTCAGAGATTCATTTGCAAAATATTGATATTATTATTCAAAAACATTCTATCCTAACACTCTTTTCACTACCCAACCCTGTCTCATCGAGTTATTGGTTTGGACTTAGAGCAAGCATGAAAAGGTAGGGATTTGGTAGAGGGGAAGAAAGAGTCAAATAAAGCAGAAAATCCTTTATTGTAAGGCATCCTAAGCTCAGAAACACTGACCGCGTGACCGATAGGTCATTTCTATTTGATGTCAGATGAAGGTGTTTAAATTCTCAATTTCAAGATTGATTGAAAATCAGATCATATCATACTATCTGCCAAATCTCAACTTTCAGCTATTATTCTCCTCTTAACTTTTTTTTAAACTTTCTCCTACAACAAAAGAGAAGTCTGTCCTCTTATTCTTCAATTTCCAGCAGACCTTTTTGGGGATCGTAAGCAATTGACAAAAGAAACAGACACATTTCTTGTAACATACTTTCCTCTTAAAATTGTGTGCTTTGCTGAATAGCTGAGAACAAATCATAATACTATCATCTCTCAAATATTTAATCAAAGCATCCAAGGAATTATTCTCAATGCTTTCCTGACCTGAGATGTTTTGGCCAGATTATACAATTTCAGAAAACACTTACAAAAACTATGACCAGATAGTAAAAAAGGAGTAAACTTATTGACCACCTGTATCTATTTCATGGGAAAGGACTCTAGATTTTCTTTTTTAAGTTCTTCATTTTACACTTTAAAAAATGTGTTTTGTATAGCACTTGCCTTCACTCTAGTTTTATATTGTCTTTTTATTGGTGATATCCACATCTTTTATTTGACTTATCTCACATTTTATTACCCTATTTTAACAATATATGAGCATTGGGTGGAAGTGTGGTTCTTCCCCACTTCACAAGTCTGTTCCATGTGTTAGGAGCTCCTCTGGCTTCTCTCCTCCTACCCCCGATTGGGTCCTTCTCTTGTGGAAAAGACTGATTGATTCGGCAATTTGGAAAGATAAACTGGGCATGCATAATTCACCCCCTTGCTGTTTCCTCTCTTCCGTCTGAACTCAGACTCCTTGCAGAAATCACATTTTATATCTTGCCCCTTTGGGGTTGGATTTGTCCTAGACCAGGGTTGTGTGGGACTGGGTGGTAAGTCTGTTTAATACTAAGTTTCACTACTTGAAAGACATTCTTCCACTGGATTATGTAATACCAGCTTGCTCTTGTTGCATAGACTGTATTTTTGTCCCTATCCATGTTATTCCTTCGTCTTGTAATTAAGTCGGTACCAAACGACAAAAAGGAAGATGGTATCTATATATTAGGTCACTCAAAAGACCTGAAAGGAGAAATCAGAGAAACAAGCATTCACAAGCAATTTAGGAGAATTTCTTCTTTATATAAACATCAGAGTTTCAGAAAGAGTCCTATGGAAAAGGAAAATATAGGTCAGTAATCCCTTGAGAGAAAAACAAACAAACATTTATCCTGCTGTATTTTGGAACATCTGTTTCTAATCTAACCCCTCAAAATGAATCCCAAGTGGCATGGGGTGGGAAGAGGGGGCAGAGAAAAGGGCACTTGGAAAATAAAGGTATACGATAAAGAAATAAGATGATTCAAGCCCAAATGGGGAGGAAAGGCTATAGATTTGCCATATATTTTGTTCAAGACAAAAACACGCTCCGGAAACCATTAGGTTATGAAATAAATAAAAGAAAACAGTGTTTATTTTTCTCCAACATATAGATTATGACAGCATTGCATATATCTATTCTATTATCATGCTGCTTCTTTCTGGTTAGTGTTAATTCTTCAGATCCAAAGACTCTTTTAAAAGGATAAAGATATGTCTTCTCCAACAGACATGTAAGCTAAAGAGTTTTGTCCATTGACTTCTGGAAGAATATTTTAATTCCAAGCAGAAACCTTTTTAAATAACTGTTAGACTTTTAAAATGCTTAAGGAATCTAGTTATACTGAGAAAATAAATTGGAATAAATGACTTTTTTACTACAGAAATGGATATGGATTTCATGATTTTAGAAAGCTTGGCTCCCTAGACCCTCAAAGATTCTCTAATACAGAGGAGTTTTAATCTGGGGTCTGTAGATCTATGGAGGGTTGATAGGTGGGCTTCAGGTGGCCTATTAGTCCCTCAAATCATATCTAATACTTTATATGAGTTTGTGTGGTTGCATTTATGAATTTCTCTGAGAATATTTTGTCAGGAACTTGACACATATTACAAAATTAAAAAGAAAAAATTAACTTGAAAATAAAGTGGTTAATTGCCACTGTTATGAACCCATTGAGCCTACTGCTACTAAGCCCACTATGTATCTAAAGTCCTGTAAAATATTAAGTAATCCCCCAAGTTATTTCATAAAATGTATGAGACTGATTTGCAACTCTCTAGCAGAATTCATATTGAAAGACTCATACCAATGGTACTGATTTTTATCTTTAAACAAATAAGTATTTCCAACGTTCAAAAAAGTTCCCTATTCTATCTACCTGGTAAATTGGAATTATTTAATATCATAATTCCAAAGCAAAATCACATAATTTTCTTCTTTGATTCCATCAGGTAACTGGCTATGATTAGAAAACTGAATAGCAGCTACTATACACATATTTGAATTTGGGATAATTATTTAAATGTTAATTATGAAAATTAACAATCCAAGTGTCTCAACTATGAATTGCAGATCTGGCATGCATTGTTCTCCCACAGGTTTAAGGATTTGTTTGGGGCAGAAGGAGAGTGAAATTGCCTATTATTCCAAGAATATAGACTTGGGATAATAGCTGAAGGATAGCTTTTCTTGTTCCCAGAAAAGCAGTGTCTGGCATACTCACTGCTCTAAGCTTCAATGAGAATAAAATTTAAAAGGAAGTGAGCCAGTCATCAAGACAGTATGGTACTGGCACAAAGACAGACATATAGATCAATGGAACAAAATAGAAAGCCCAGAGATAAATCCACACACATATGGACACCTTATCTTTGACAAAGGAGGCAAGAATATACAATGGAGTAAAGACAATCTCTTTAACAAGTGGTGCTGGGAAAACTGGTCAACCACTTGTAAAAGAATGAAACTAGATCACTTTCTAACTCCGCACACAAAAATAAACTCAAAATGGATTAAAGATCTAAATGTAAGACCAGAAACTATAAAACTCCTAGAGGAGAACATAGGCAAAACACTCTCAGACATAAATCACAGCAGGATCCTCTATGATCCACCTCCCAGAATTCTGGAAATAAAAGCAAAAATAAACAAATGGGATCTAATTAAAATTAAAAGCTTCTGCACAACAAAGGAAAATATAAGCAAGGTGAAAAGACAGCCTTCTGAATGGGAGAAAATAATAGCAAATGAAGCAAGTGACAAACAACTAATCTCAAAAATATACAAGCAACTTCTGCAGCTCAATTCCAGAAAAATAAACGACCCAGTCAAAAAATGGGCCAAAGAACTAAATAGACATTTCTCCAAAGAAGACATACGGATGGCTAACAAACACATGAAAAGATGCTCAACATCACTCATTATTAGAGAAATGCAAAGCAAAACCACAATGAGGTACCACTTCACACCAGTCAGAATGGCTGCGATCCAAAAATCTGCAAGCAATAAATGCTGGAGAGGGTGTGGAGAAAAGGGAACCCTCCTACACTATTGGTGGGAATGCAAAATAGTACAGCCACTATGGAGAACAGTGTGGAGATTCCTTAAAAAATTGCAAATAGAACTACCTTATGACCCAGCAATCCCACTGCTGGGCATACACACCGAGGAAACCAGAATTGAAAGAGACACATGTACCCCAATGTTCATTGCAGCACTATTTATAATAGCCAGGACATGGAAACAACCTAGATGTCCATCAGCAGATGAATGGATAAGAAAGCTGTGGTACATATACACAATGGAGTATTACTCAGCCATTAAAAAGAATACATTTGAATCAGTTCTGATGAGATGGATGAAACTGGAGCCGATTATACAGAGTGAAGTAAGCCAGAAAGAAAAACACCAATGCAGCTAACACATATATATGGAATTTAGGAAGATGGCAATGACAACCCTGTATGCAAGACAGCAAAAAAGACACAGCTGTGTATAACGGACTTTTGGACTCAGAGGGAGAGGGAGAGGGTGGGATGATCTGGGAGAATGGCATTGTAACATGTAAACTATCATGTAAGAATCAAATCGCCAGTCTATGTCTGACGCAGGATACAGCATGCTTGGGGCTGGTGAATGGGGATGACCCAGAGAGATGTTATGGGGAGGGAGGTGGGAGGGGGGTTCATGTTTGGGAACGCATGTACACCCGTGGTGGATTCATGTCAATGTATGGCAAAACCAATACAGTATTGTAAAATAAAGTAAAAATAAAAATTAAAAAAAAAAGGAAGTGAGCTTCAAATCCCAGGCTTCCAGTTATAATAGCAGTAACCACTTACATACTCTCCTTTCATAAATAGCAACCATCAGGACTGTGTTTGACACATAGAGGCAACATGCAATCAGTAGAAGATTTTTTTCTTGTTATTGCTATTAATAAATCATTCTCACAAAAATTATACTAGTTATTTAGTATTAAGTCTCCTTTTATAAGTGCAAAAACTGAGATTTAGGCATCTTAAGTAACTTTAAATAAAGCACAAAATTGAAAAGTGTTAAAATCAGGATATAAGCCTAGGCTGAAAGAAAAGCAGCTTTAAGAGGAAGAGAAGTGAAGACTGAGGTTTGAACACCTGAGGTTGGAGATGACTATTGGACATCCAGGTACCGATGTTGAGTAGATGACTGTTCCTGGAATTCATGAAATTAAGTTGGAGACACAGACTTAGGAAATATCTCACATAGGTTGTGAAGGGAAATAGTTGAAATATGAAGAAAAAAAAAGAAGAAGGAAGAGATTAAGAGAAGACGACCAAGGGATTTTCCAGGTGGTCCTGTAGCTAAGACTCCGCCAATGCAGGGAACCTGTGTTCAATTCCTCATCAGGAGCTAGATCCCACATGTGGCAACTAAGAGTTTACATGTTGCAAGTAAAAGCTCCTGCATACCACAACGAATATCGAAGATTCCAATTGCCACCACTGAGACCCGGCACAGCCAAATAAGCAAATTAATTAAAATTAGTTTAAAAAAAAAAAAGAAAGAAAGAAACGACCAACAACACAGTGTCAGCAGATGCCACAAATGCTGACAGAAGAATATCTCATATGCCATTTAAGCAGGAAAACTTCAGTGATGTAAGAGAATAAACAAGTTAACCTAGTATCAGAGATGCCAAAGGAAATGACAATTTGAAGAGGGACTTCAACAGCATCTGGTGCCACAGAGAAGTCATAGGGAAGAGACCTGGATCGAGACACTTGAAACTGGCAAACAGATCATTTCCAGAGGAATTCTAGTGGACTGGCTGAGGGAGAAAGCATATTGCAGTTGATTTAGAAGAAAAATAGACAACTGCATTGAGAATACTATTTGTAGGAGGAGCTTGCTAATGACGCAAAGGAAAGAGATTGGGGAGAAAAACAGGTGGAAAATACCCTCTCCAATCTTATTTTTCCTTTTACAGAAAAAGAAATGGACTTCAGAGTATCCATAAACGGGAGGAGAAGCAGATCAGAGAGGAAATTTAAAGGGCATAATAGGATGAATCATCAACCAATAAAGGTGACATAGGAGACTCAAGGGATACGTTCAGGAGCGCAGGGAGGCAGATTAGCCTCTGTCCAGAGACACAGGGCACTTTCTCAGAGGGTGGAGAGAGATACTACAGAAATATAAAAGTCCATGATGTGGCAGCAGGCTGTGCAGGCTCCATTTCGGAGGAGGAAGAAGTCAGCACTTTAGCTGAGAGCACTAGAAGAGCAAGTTGGAAGGGAGTGATTAAAATTTGGAATGGATGCTTTGGACACATGAAAGGTAGCTGACCAGAGATCTATGGAGAATTGTCGAATAGCCCTTAGGGTGCATCTCGGGAGAAAGAAAGTAAATCTGCAAAAGTGTGTAATTCCCTCTCAAAGCACAGCAGGCCACATGTAAGCACAGAAAAAGCAGAGAGATGGCAGACTGGTTATTTAGTGTTCAAAACCATCCTGAAGGAAAGCATCATTATTTCCCCTTGCACATGGAGAAACAGATGCTTTACCTGGTGAATCAAACTGCAATTGGCCAAGTTGAGTTCTGACCTCACACCCTTCGCTATATCCACACTCATTGCATGGGTGGTCATCCACCATGTAAACTTACACCAGTGGTTTCCAGTAAGAGTGCTCAGCTTGCATAAAAATAAATATTTACCTTGAAATAGGGATTTTAATAACTATATGTTCCCAGGAAAAGCCTGGCTCTAAGGACAATGGAAATGTCATGCACTTTAGAAAGTTTACACGTGTGTGTCTCTCTCTGTATGTAGATGCGTTTTAATTCTTTTGTGAAAAATACATCTAACTTACTGGAGCTTGCTTTGCCATCAATAAGGACTCCTTTCATTCAGGTGGTTATGGAAGCATTGTCCATCTCCCTTTATTTGTAAAGAACAAAGAAAGGAATATCTTGGGTTTTAATCATCATTTTGTGGTTAAACTCCAACCTAACGGATTACAAGTACTTTTGTCTCAAATCATCCCATCTGATTCATTTTAAAATAATCTCAGAAATGGATTTTTAATTAGGAAAAGACAGACTGTAATGCACCTTTGTTAAAAAGAATCAGAAAAAAAGTTGATAGTTTCTTTAAATATCAAAAATGTAGTCAAAGTATTTTGGGCCATAATGGACGTCTGACATGCTTAGGCAGGATATGGGGTGTTAGCTGTTACAATAAACAATCCCCAAATCTCAATGGTCCAAATTCATTTCCTGCCCACATGAGAAGGACTAGCTCTTCTCGTGGCTCTTCTCCAGTGATGACTCACGGATCCAGGCTCTTCCTGGGTACTGGCCATGCCGTATGGCCTCCACAGTGACACTGAATGGAATGAAAAGGCATAGAGGAGCACATGGATAAGTTTATGGCCAAGTGTTTTACTGGAACGCAGTACTTTTCCCCATCTCATTGGTCAGAACATAATCATATGACCCCGATCTAACTGAGGGTGAGGCTTGGAAATGCAACCATCCTCTATGCCAAGGAAAATAAACAAGACTGATGCGCACCTAGGCCATTTTATTAAGGAGACTACTAGCCAAGTTTTTACTCTGTTGATGGTGTGCCAAGTCACTTCAGTCCTATCTGATTCTTTGCAAACCAGGGACTGTAACCTGCTAGGCTCCTCTGTCCATGGGATTCTCCAGGCAAGAATACTTGAGCCAGTTGCCAATGCTTCCTCCAGGGATCTTCCTGATCCAGGGATCAAACCCACGTCTCTTGTGTCTTCTGCATTGGCAGGTGGATTCTTTACCACTAGATCCACCTGGGGAGCCCATGGTAAGCATGAGCAAAATTTAAAGCTTTACAAAATATCTAACATTTCTGAGTGATTTTGTGCACTGAGTGGAATGACTGATGATCAGTGACTTAGCTTCACCTCTCTTACCTATAAATTATTACTTTATATTTTAACTTAGAGTGGACAGTGAGAAATAGACGTGAGAAGAAAACTAATGCTTACTGAGAATCAGAATGAGGGAAAAAAAAGTCTCAGAAAGGCTAATGAATAATCCAAGGCTATTAAGATACAGAACGTGGGTTCTATCAAAGCCTTTAGGAATCCAGCAGCTTTCCATGGAATCACAAGCACTAGGAGGTTTTTTTTCAAGTTTAAGTAACATACACAAGTTAAATTTTGCTTTAAGGAATATTCTGAAAGCCTTCAAACAGCCTCTCCTCTATTTCCAGAATGTTCTTTGCTTAGATGCATCTTGTTCAAGTCTTAACTTAAAGACTCGCTGAGAGGATTAATCTTTTAACTCTAAGTATCTGACTCACTTTAGTTTCTTTTTCTCTTTCAGTATCCTTTTTGCCTATTTACATCAAGGTATAATTTTTTAAAGTGAGAAAGCACCACTAAGGAAAAAATCACATCTTCTCCACCTGGATAAAAGCAGGGATGGTGTCAAAATCATTCATTCATTCATCTATTCCCAGGATTTCTCACAGTGGCTAGCATTTTGTAGATGCTTGAAAAATAAAGGAATTAATGAATTAGTGTGTCAACAGGTTTAATACAGTCTTCTGGAACACAGTATTTTTCAATAATTGTACTATAATTGCCAGTTAGGAAATCAATGTTTGAAAAAGTTAAGTAATTTGTCTTGGGTACACACCTGGTAAATAAAGACTTCCTGATTCAAAAGCCTGGGATTTTCTGCTATGCAACATGGACAAAAATATTTATTCTGGTTTTCGTGACCTCTCTATAAGGGTACGATAAGTCCTAGATCACTAATATGTTTGTTTATTAGCAGTAAATATGCCCAGACTGAGATGGTTCTGTGTGCTACTTCAACCTTAGCTTTCATGCTAAAACTACAAATATAATTTGTTTGATATTTAAATTTCAATTTTAAATGGAGCCATTTTGGGAAACACAATTTATCTAGCAAACAGCTTGCTGCCACACATCAAACTAGGTGCTTTAGCTATCTTTGTAAATCCTGACAATAGCCCTTTGCGATCATAAAGATGAAAAAACTAAGGCTCAGAGAATCTAACTTTGTGATCTTTGAAAATACATAGGGTGCAATGCAGCTAGGATTCAAGCCCAGGTCTGCATCCAGAAGCCATAATTTTTATGATATATAAGCATAGACCGTCTTTGGATCCCTGCAACTATCTCTGATATCCACAAGGCTGAGAGGTTTTGCTGGCATTTAGTGATTTAAATCTGACATAGCAGAGACTTTTACCCAAATCTTCAAGTGCATGAAGACAAACACAACTTGGGCGGCAGAGAAAGAGTCATTATCCATTTCCCCTTTTGTGTTTCTTCTCAGAAAGCTTCTATTTGTGTTTTCACTATTTGACAAGCACAGGTAGCTGTGTGTGTTTCTATATGATTGTTTGATGTTTATTGTATTTTTAACTCGTAAGGTGTGAAATATACAATATGTTAAAGTGACAGTTGCTCAGTCATATCTGACTCTTTATGACCCCATGGACTATAGCCCACCAGGCTTCTCTGTTCACGGGATTCCTCAGGCAAGAATATTGCAGTAGGTTGCCATTTCCCTCTCCAGGAGATCTTCCCGACTCAGGGATCGAACCTGAGTCTTCTGTACTGCAGGCAGATCCTTTACTGAGACACCAGGGAAGATCCATAGATTTTTCTAAATACTGTTACTGAAACCTTTAAAGAAATATAGGAAAACAGAACCATTTTCCATTTTCCTCTTGCATTTAGAGCTGTATATTGGATGGGTGGTCCTAATAACATATGAGTCATTCTTGTGACCAAGAACCTGAAAATCATGAGGAATTAAAAATCAAAAGATTGTAGCTCATGTCCCAAAGGAAAAGGCTACAATAAGAGTTCTTGGAGTTAACAATGATTCATTTTCCTCAAGTGCCTCCCTGCTTCTTTTTGCAGCAGTTTCTCTTCTAAAGTGGTTGTATACAAACATCACAGAAAAGAGGTTTGGCATCTCATCCTCTGATGCCCTTTTCTTCTTCTGCCCTCAATCTTTCCCAGCATCAGGGACTTTTCCAATGAATCAGCTGTTCATATCAGATGACCAAAATATTGGAGTTTCAGCTTCAGCATCAGTCCTTCCAGCAAATATTCAGGGTTGATTTTCCTTAAGATTGACTGGTTTGATTTCCTTCCTGTCCAAGGGACTCTCAGGAGTCTTCTCCAGCAACACAATTCAAAGGCATTAATTCTTCGGCGCTCTCCCTTCCTTATAGTCCAGCTCTTATAACCATATGTGACCACTGGGAAGACTATAGCTTTAACTATACAGACCTTTGTCACCAGAATAATGCATCTGCTTTTCAACACCCTTTCTAGGTTTATCAAAGCTTTTCTGCCAAGAAGACAAATTTCTGATTTCATGGCTGCAGTCACCAACTGCAGCGATTTTAGAGCCCAAGATGGGGAAATCTGTCACTATTTCCACCTTTTCCCTAATGACAGAAAGCAAAGAAGAACTAAAGAGCCTCTTGATGAGGTTGAAGGAGGAGCGTGAAAGAGGTGCCATTAGAGTGGTATCATCTTGCATATTGGAGAAGGCAATGGCACCCCACTCCAGTACTCTTGCCTGGAAAATCCCATGGATGGAGGAGCCTGGTAGGCTGCAGTCCATGGGGTTGCTAAGAGTCGGACATGACTGAGCGACTTCACTTTCACTTTTCACTTTCATGCATTGGAGAAGGAAATGGCAACCCACTCCAGTGTTCTTGCCAGGAGAATCCCAGGGATGGAGGACCCTGGTGGGCTGCCGTCTATGGGGTCACACAGAGACGGACACGACTGACGCGACTTAGCAGCAGCAGCTTCAGCATCTTGCGTATCTGAGATTGTTGGTGCTTCTCCCACCTATCTTGCTTCCAGCTTGTAACTCATCCAGCCCAGCATTTCTCATGATGTGCTCAGATATAGGTTAAACAAACAGGATGACAGCAGATGGACCTGTCATACTCCTTTCTCAATCTTGAACCAATCAGTTGTTACATACAGGGTTCTAACCGTAAGCATAGGCATTGTAAGCATAGGCATTTTAAATTCTTTGTTTTTAGAAAACATTTGTATTGCAGGTCTTCCCTGGTCATCCAGTGGTTAAGAATTCACCTTGCAATGCAGGGGAATTGGGTTTGATCCCTAATCAGGGAATTAAGATCCCACATGCCTCAAGGCAACAAAGCCCGCACACCACAACTAGAGAGTTCAGGTGCCACAGCAAAAGATCCCACAGGACACAACAATGATAGCACATGCTGCAAACTGAGACCCAACCCAGCTAAATTAAATAGAGAAACATTTTTGAAAAGAAAGAAAGAAAACATGCGTATTACATTTTTAGGGTAAGATCTAAACTGTCTCTGCTCACCCATTTGGCTGGGTTTTCACTGAAATTGGAATGCATTTATTGAATACATTTATTGAACTATTATCTCATTAGTACCTGGTTCACAGACTTCTACTATAAATGCTATGCTTGAGGTGGGCTCTAAGAATAAAATAAAATTTCTGCCTGGAGAAGTTCACTATTTAATAGTGACACAAGAACAGGTTGGTGAACAGATCGTTATGATTTTTTACATAGAAGCCACTTTAAGTTAAATCAAGACAGTGTAATATGGTCTAGGTATGAATCTTGGGTCTGGCATTATTTCTCCGTGACCTTAGGCAAGTAATTAAAACTTGCTGTGCCTCTCTGAAGCACCTTCCACAGAATAGGCAAAGGGTATTTTTCACTGATGTTAGTCTTGGTCCCTTGACCTGCTTTGGGTAAAGTACTGTTAGGAGACATAACATGAGCAGAGGCTCGAAATGCACTGTGCTTGCTTTGGCCTCTCACACTTTTGCCATCTGTCCTGAGCAGAACATGACTCAGGTGGCTGCGGATGCAACGTGAATGAACAAATAGGTAGAGTAAGTCTGAAACCAGCTGCAGCCTAGACCCAAACCCCAGAGCATCAGGGCGTATGCAGATTTCTGAGCAATAAAATGTAAGTTCCTGCTATAAGCCACAGAGATCTTGAGGTTGGAGGTTACACATCAAAAGGTGATGAATACTTGATGCATCAATATAAGAAAAAAATATATTTTTTCAAATGAATAGAGGTAACTTTTTCTCCGTTTTCCTCCATTAGCTTTCTGATGCTTACATGTTTAGAAAGTGACATTTTTGCAGCCTTTAGTTAATATCAATGTGAGATATTACTGATGCTGTCTGAGAGGCACAAGATGATATTCAGCATGTGCAAAATAGATAGTTATCTAGCATACCCAGAATTGTCAAAGCACATTTGGGAGAGAAGATTTTTTAAGAAACTTTGAAAATCTAGACCTGGATCAATAAAATTTTATAAATAAATTTTATTCTAATCTGAGAACCATGTCTAACACTTCAGAGATGAAGAGCTTTCTGTGAACATGGATCCTGTATTAATTAACTGCCTCTAGGAAGCTTTCTCTTACTATTTGGAAAGTTTTAATAAAATCAAGAAGAAACAGAGTACCTGTACTGATTATTAGAGAAGAATATTTTCCTGGACAGTCATTTTTGTTTGTTTAAATTTTTTAAACTATGCAACCTAACATGCCTGAGAAGTCCTTAATGTGTACCAACCAAAAGTCAGAGAAATTGTGTCATTTCTCCCTCAGTCTTACTCTCTTCCTTCTCCTATTATCCATGCACATAATAAAACATTGGGAGATTTTTAGAAAGGAGAGAGAGGGAGAGATGAAACAACCCCAAAGGTCAAAAATCAATGATCCTTTTATAGATGGGACTCCTGGGAAACCCACATACTTTACTTTTAGCCAGGGTCTCAGACTGTTTCTTGAATACTTGGTTTTTGATGATATAAATCAATAATTTCTTTAAGGGGGGTCCTCTAGGGACCCAGGGAAGCTACCTTTGAAATATCAAATGATCTCTGCCAGTACTGGAAGGGCTTCTAAGCATATCCTGTGATTGTGCATTACCATTTATCTGGCAAAAAATAAATTTCAAGAATAATGACTTTCACTTTAAGATAGACTACCTTATCCAGTTGCAAAGGAGTGGGAAACTGTAGGTCAAAACAGGTTTAACCAAAAGCCAAACCATATGGTTGATGTGGTAAGTTACCTGAACATAAATCAGAACACAGTATTCCAAACTATTTTTACAGAATCTATTTGGCAACAGTGAGTGGCATTTAAGGCACAGTAAAGCAGCAATCTATAGTATTAACAAATAAATATGCATGTAACATCCCCCTTTTAAAAAAGTATAATTAGACAGAGTGAGGGTTAGTAAGGTAGAAATAATATTAACTGAGGTTATCTCTGGGTACAGGATTATGAATGATTTTCATTTCCTGCTTTGTGCTCTTTGTTTCTCATCAAACGTTCTATAATGAATATATATATCTTTGTAATTAGCAAAAGTGCTACTTTTTGAAAAGTTATCCCTAAAAAAAGTTTTCTAAATTTCTTTACTATTGACATTATTGTTGTTCAGTGGTAAGTCATGTCAGACCCCATGGATTGTAGCACGCCAGGCTACTCTATCCTCCACTATCTCCTGGAGTTTGCTCAAATTCATATCCATTGAGTTGCTGATGCCATCCAACCATTTCATTCTCTGCCACCCCCTTCTCCCCTTGCCCTCAATCTTTCCCAGGATCAAGGTCTTTCCCAATGAGTCAGCACTTCGCATCAGGTGGGCAAAGTACTGGAGTTTCAGCTTCAGCATCAGTCTTTCCAATGAATATTTAGGGGTGATTTCTTTTAGGATTGACTGGCTTGATCTTGCAGTCCGGTGGACTCTTAAGAGTCTTCTCCAGCACCATAGTTCAAAAGCACTAATTCTTCGGTGCTCAACCTTGTTTATGGTCCAAATCGCACATCCACACATGATTACTGGAAAAACCATAGCTTTGACTCTATGAACTTTTGTTGGCATTGACACTGGGAAGTGGATGATTCCTTACTGTGAGGGACAGCCTGTGCACTGTGTCTAGCAGCATTTCTGGCCTCTACTCACTACAGATCAATAGAACACTATCCCATTCCCCAACACCCACTCCCCCCCTCCACACACACACACATTTGTGACATCCAGAAATGTCACCAAACGTCACTAGATGTCCAGAGAGAGAGTGGGACAAAATGATCCCCAGTTGAGAATTGCTACCTCAAAATACCCATTCAATTCAGTTCAGTCGCTCAGTCATGTCCAACTCTTTGCGACCCCATGAATCACAGCACGCCAGGCCTCCCTGTCCATCACCATCTCCCGGAGTTCACTCAGACTCACGTCCATTGAGTTGGTGATGCCATCCAGCTATCTCATCCTCTGCTGTCCCCTTCTCTTCCTGCCCCCAATCCCTCTCAGCATCAGAGTCTTTTCCAATGAGTCAACTCTTCACATGAGGTGGCCAAAGTACTGGAGCTTCAGCTTTAGCATCATTCCTTCCAAAGAACACCGAGGGCTGATCTCTTTCAGAATGGATTGGTTGGATCTCCTTGCAGTCCAAGGGACTCTCAAGAGTCTTCTCCAAAACCGCAGTTCAAAAGCATCAATTCTTCAGTGTTCAGCTTTCTTCACAGTCCATCTCTCACATCCATACCTGACCACTAGAAAAACCATAGCCTTGACTAGATGGACCTTTGTTGGCAAAGTAATGTCTCTGCTTTTGAATATGCTATCTAGGTTGCTCATAACTTTCCTTCCAAGGAGTAAGCATCTTTTAATTTCATGGCTGCAATCACCATCTGCAGTGATTTTGGAGCCCAAAAATATAAAGTCTGACACTGTTTCCACTGTTTCCCCATCGATTTCCCATGAAGTGATGGGACCGGATGCCATGATCTTCGTTTTCTGAATGTTGAGCTTTAAGCCAACTTTTTCACTCTCCTCTTTCACTTTCATCAAGAGGTGTTTTAGTTCCTCTTCACTTTCTGCCATAAGGGTGGTGTCATCTGCATATCTGAGGTTATTGATATTTCTCCCAGCAATCTTGATTCCAGCTTGTCCTTCTTCCAGCCCAGCTCATTGCAGCCCATTCTCATGATGTACTCTGCATAGAAGTTAAATAAGCAGGGTGACAATGTACAGCCTTGACGTCCTCCTTTTCCTATCTGGAACCAGTCTGTTGTTTCATGTCCAGTTCTAACTGTTGCTTCCTGGCCTGCATACAGGTTTCTCAAGAGGCAGGTCAGGTGCTCTGGTATTGCTATCTCTTTCAGAATTTTCCACAGTTTATTGTGATCCACACAGTCAAAGGCTTTGGCATAGTCAATAAAGCAGAAATAGATGTTTTTCTGGAACTCTCTTGCTTTATCAATGATCCAGCAGATGTTGGCAATTTGATCTCTGGTTCCTCTGCCTTTTCTAAAACCAGCTTGAACATCTGAATGTTCACGGTTTGTGTATTGCTGAAGCCTGGCTTGAGAATTTTGAGTATTACTTTACTAGTGTACAAGAATGAAATTCAAAAGTCCTGAAAGGTTGACCCTAAACTGAAATAAAGAACTATTACTAACGATTATGTATTTCTGATCTCTTAGTTAAAGGCATTACATTCAGTCTCCTTGATCATTCTGAGAATGAGGCAGTCTTCCACAGGTACAAACCAGCCTTTGTGGCTATAATTTTCTTCTCCCTTTGAGTTCACTGCTATTCTTCAGAGAGCCCGTATGATGCACACCAAAGATACTCCCATAGGGCAGTGGGGCATGAGGATGTGGAGCTGGAGGCCACAAATGCATGGACAACTAGGCTGTCCTCAAGTATTTAATTACCTACAAATGTAACTCCTGCATCACATAGAGTAAAGTTACTTGCTCAAGATTCCACAGCGAAATATGAATTCTGATTCTTATCTAATTATGTAACCAAATGAGGTTGTCTTCTCCACTTCTATCTCTTTAAGTGAAAAAAACATACATTAAATGCTGTGCTGCCCACCACATAAGGATTCTATGAGTTGTACCCAAGTGTATGCTTGGAACTTTTCCTGGCAAACTTCAAGGCACCGAAGATATATCAAGGAGGATTATGAACAGCAATATTAGTTTTACTTTATGGTAGAGACATTTCTGCCTCCAAAGCTAGGAGAATATATAGAACTCCAATTTGGTTGCACGTACAGAATGAGGAAATCGGGTGAGAAAACAGAGTCAGTCACTGTTCTGTATAAACCCACATGTTCGGTTCAAAGACATGTTGGAGTTAAAGGTCCAAAATGAACAAATTTTCCTTAGTGGTACTTTTTGCAAATAAATGAGAATATGGAAAAATGTACAGCAGGGACCTGCAAATTGAAAAATACCACACATTACACTGGTTCAACAAATGGTGGTGGGAGGCCGAGGTTTCTAAAACTTAACACATTAAGACACTTCCATTGTTAACTCATTTCTGCTCTAAAAATCTATTAAAATAATTTGTCTGGCCAATCAAGCTAGTGTTATTATAATGTGTAACCATCAGATCCAACTAAATTATAGTTCTAATACCAGCTTGCATTTTAAGACCTTATATCAGTGCTTTATGCTCTTACGGTATTTTTTTATTCTTAGAACAATTCTGTGAAGTACTCAGGGCAGTTCGGTGGCCAGCATTTCAGTGCTTATTCGTGATAGACGTACATCAGAGAAGCGCACGTCTGACATTTATGTCCTTATTCACTGTCTTTCCTCTGCACTTGCCATTGGCTGGGCAAGGACACTCAAACACGGGTTTGTAATACCCCAGGGCTTACTACTTATGCAAAGTGATGTTACAAATCTCAGCACAGCGAGCTGCATCCACTTGGCTGCATGTCACTAACAGTCTCGCTGGTATTACCTTCTCAGACCATGAGGAAAACTTAAGCACGTTTTCCACATCTTGATAAATGAAGCAGAACATTCCTGGGGTGAGGTTCAGTGAATGGTCCTAAAAAGTGCGACACAGAAAGCTAGTTCTAGATCGGGCTCTGGACCTGTTTTCTTTCCTCCATCAGAACATCCTTGCTGCCGACTTAAGGCTTTCATGCGTGTTGTTTACTCTGTCTGGAGCCCCACCTGGCCCCCATCTCTGATCATCTCCACCCCCGTCCCCTTTCACCTAAATAACATCAGCACAGCATCAGGCTTCTGCTTTGCAGGCTTTCCTGGACATTCCCCAGCTGAACTCGCAGGCCTGTGTTTTGTGTCCTGTCTCTATACGCTAGTCTCTTCTTTTCGTAATATGTATAACCCTCTAATGAAATTGCTGGTAATTTCATTTTCCAGAACAAACCAAAAGAATGAAGACTATCTTGTTTTCAGTGTCTGTGCAAAATGATAGACTTTTAATGTAGACATGTGAACGGCTGCAACACACATCCTAGTCTACTTCATTATCTCACTTTCTGTATTTGTTCGAGCTTGCTGTTTAGAATAACACCTCCCAAACCTAGCAATTTGAAACAACAATTATTCACTTAGTTCAGGCTCACTGTGGGTCTACTTGTGATCATTCTGGTCTGGACTGGCTCTTCTCATCCCTACTGGAATCCCTCGTAGGTAAACAGATTCCTCCCAGGCTAGTTGCAAGGTTCCCAAGAGCAACAGAGGAAGGAAGACCTCAATGAGCAAGTTCTCATTAAGTCTCTGTTTGTACCAGAGATGTCCAATGGGTCACAGTGGGTCATATGACCCAGAAAATCCAAGTGAGAAGAACTACCCAAGGATGTGTCAGCAATGAGACGTGAACAAACTAGACATCAGCACCGCAGCCTCACTACATTTTCATTTCGCAATAAATCTAATACCTGATTGTTGCAGATACTTCTGAGTCTGCTAACACGAGAACTCTTTTACCTTGCTAACAATAAACACAACTATGACTTGCTCATTAATTAAATGATTCACTCTTGAGAGAAGTAGTGACAGAGAAGATGAGAGGAAATAAGATTTTGAGGCTGCCTGCTAAATATACTATGCATCTCCTCTTAAGCCATTCTCCAGGAGCAGAGAGAACTCACAAGATTTTAAAATAGAGTTGTTTGCACTATCAAAGCAAAAATATGTACATTATTTGAAGTATGTTGATTCTCTCCTTCTCTTTTACTTGCCTCAGCCTCTTTCCTTAACCCCTGACTATATAAACTTGTGACAATAAAGTGAGCATTTCCAGTCGGGGCTTCTCAGTCACAAATACCCAATACAACTTGCCTGCTAAAGCTGATTAAAAATAAAAATGTGTCATTGTAACTGGCTCCCTCCCTTTCTCCACGCATCCTAAATCCCTTTCATTATCCAGCTTTCCTTTCCCAAGAAATTACAGGGGGTATTTACAGCCTTAAGCCTCTTAAGCCAACTTCAACTGACCACGTTAGCCTGCGTTCCCAAGCTTATTTCAGAGAAGCCCCTGAAACATAGAAGGATGTGTTTACTAGAATGTGGCTCCCTGGGGATGAGCCAGGCACATCTGTAATTCTAAGGAGAGTGTAATGAGGAAAAACTGGTGGCATCCTGAATGGCTCACAGCTGTTCTGGAAGCTGATAAATAAGATGCTCGACAGGAGATCCCTAATTGGAGCCAGTTTTTCTTAAGTGGATCCACAGTGCGGTGTGAGACTGGGTGTTGGAGCGCTGATAGTCTTGTTCACATGTGACTTAGTTTGTCTTGTAAACAGTTTCAATTTCAAACGGTATTGCCTTCTTTGTTCAAGAAGGAAAAAAAAATGTTCACTTTGTTCAATTTTTTTCACACTAATTAGAGGCAAGCTAGCATTACTCCTTTGGTGTTTTTCTCTACAAAAACTCCCCCCGTTGGTAGCCTGTCTCTTCCTTTCCTTCTTTCTCTTTTTTTGCGTTTCTCTTTCTTCCTCCACTTCCTCCTTTTTTCCTTTTCTTTCTTTCTCTGCCTCCTGTTTTTCTCTGCTCTCTTCCCTCCTTCTTTCAGTCCTTCCTATCCTCAGAGGTACCAGTTCTTTGCTAGGATCTAAAGCATTCAATTCTTTTTTGCCTTTCAGACTCCAGCCACTCAACCCTGATTCTTGAATTTACTTACTTGAAGATAGGGGCCTTATGGCCTTTTAAAGAGAGTATCTGTAACATTTTAATTTTCTTATTTAAGAAATAGACAAATAACTTCTAGAAGAAGGTAACAGATTTCCTATGCACGGAAAAACTTTAATGGATTCCTCCTGAGATTGTGTTGCTACAAAATCAACTGGGAGTAGCTTTCCTTTTCTAGGTGACATGCCTTCTTTGCTATTGAGTAAGAGAAGGCATTGCCCTCATGGAAATTGCCCTCAGGCTCTACCACCCACCCTTTGTTGTTGCTTAGTTGCTAAATTGGATCCCATTCTTTGGGACCCCATGGACTGTGACTCATGAGGCTCCGCAGTCCATGGGGATTCACCAGGCAAAAATATTGGAGTGGGTTGCCATTTCTTATTCCAGGGGTTCTTCCTGATCCGGGGATCAATCCTATGTCTCCTGCTTAGCAGGTGGATTCTTTCCCCAACCTGGATCTTGCCATTAGTACCATCCTCCCGAATAGAGCTGTTAGAAACTGGCTACAGTTAAAATAATAAACAATAACGTGACTAGAAGATTGGATATCAGACTATATATTTAAAAAAAAACTAATACACTATGTAAAACTCACCATTCTCTTGTTTCTTGATGTTCAAGGAGTGTGAGAAAAGTGGACAAAAAATCCAGAACTTTGCTGACAGCATACATGCTTTCTTTCCACAAATGGAGACTTTTACTAGTTCCCATTTTAACAAAGTAAGAAATCCCTCCCAGCATATGATGATTTGCTTCTAAAAATATTGATTGCCATGGCAATATTTTTTGCTTGTCATTATGGGATAGTATCCACCCATTCTATCCAGAGCACTTCAACCCCTCACTCTTGCTAATGAGATACAAACTAAATCCCAACATCAAAACATCATGTGACAATAAGCATTGCTTCAGCCATCTGGGCCATACTGTCCTCCCATAAATATAGTTACTAGAATGACGATACTTTCACACCTTAACTGCTCTCCGGTGCTTCATGGTTGGGTGGGAGTGGGGATTCCATTCTTCTACAGGTTTACTGGTTTTCAGAACGTGGAGGCAGAATTAAGTCTCCATGAGCAGGTAACTAAGTAATATTAACTTACTTAGAAGTCTTGAACTAAGTGAGAATTCATGAAGGATAAGAATAGCATCCTTCTGACACGGATTCCTTTTCCCCAAGTTCCCACGTGAAACAGTGAATGGAAAGGTCAAGTAAAGGAAGACTGTCTTTGAAGCAGCAAGAAAACTTCCAGCATTCATCCACTCGCCAATTGTCAAAGCAGCATTTGTGGTCCAGGCACCACTAAATGCTAAAGACAGAGAAATGAAAAAGACACTGCCTTGCCCTCAAAACCTACACAGTCCTGTGAACTCTAGCCTGGAAACTAAAGTCAGAGGAGAAAAGAAAATGCCATCAAATGCAGTTAAATCATCTTAATGGTTCCTCTGAGAGTAGCTCCTTCTGATTTGGGAGGTGAGTTCTTTCATGGACAGCCAGAAATTTTAAGCAGGAAGTACCTTATACCTCTGTCAGCATAATTCATCCCTGGTTTCAGGGAACCACATTAGATATTTACTTAGATCAATCCATCTTAAATATTTATCCAAATTGATGACGACTTCCCTCCCACCTGGCTCAGTTCCATGGGAAAATGTTTACACCCCTATAGCAGCAGCATCAGCAAGGTCTTATTGGATGGAAAAACACAGAGTTCTGGCTCCTGATGACTTTGGCATAATATCTTAGGAAAGATCACATTTTCAAAGATTATCGTGGACTGAGAGACAGCAAGCTCAAACACTGGCTTCAGTTCAGTTCAGTTCAGTCGCTCAGTCGTGTCCGACTCTTTGTGACCCCATGAATCGCAGCACGCCAGGCCTCCCTGTCCATCACCTACTCCCGGAGTTCACTCAGACTCACATCCATCGAGTCCATGATGCCACCCAGCCATCTCATCCTCTGTTGTCCCCTTTTCTTCCTGCCCCCAACCCCTCCCAGCATCAGAGTCTTTTCCAATGAGTCAACTCTTTGCATGATGTGCCAAAGTACTGGAGCTTCAGCTTTAGCATCATTCCTTCCAAAGAAATCCCAGGGTTGATGTCCTTCAGAATGGACTGGTTGGCTTTCCTTGCAGTCCAAGGGACTCTCAAGAGTCTTCTCCAACACCACAGTTCAAAAGCATCAATTCTTCGGTGCTCAGCTCTCTTCATAGTCCAACTCTCACATGCATACATGACTACTGGAAAAACCATAGCCTTGACTAGATGGACCTTAGTCGGCAAAGTAATGTCTCTGCTTTTGAATATGCTATCTAAGTTGGTCATAACTTTTCTTCCAAGGAGTAAGCATCTTTTAATTTCATGGCTGCAATCACCATCTGTAGTGATTTTGGAGCCCAAAAATATAAAGTCTGACACTGTTTCCACTGTTTCCCCATCTATTTCCCATGAAGTGGTGGGACCGGATGCCATGATCTTTGTTTTCTGAATGTTGAGCTTTAAATCAACTTTTTCGCTCTCCTCTTTCACTTTCATCAAGAGGTGTTTTAGTTCCTCTTCACTTTCCGCCATAAGGGTGGTGTCATCTGCTATCTGAGGTGATTGATATTTCTCCTGGCAATCTTGATTCCAGCTTGAGTTTCTTCCAGTCCAGCATTTCTCATGATGTACTCTGCACAGAAGTTAAATAAGCAGGGTGACAATATACAGCCTTGACGTACTCCTTTTCCTATTTGGAACCAGTCTGTTGTTCCATGTCCAGTTCTATCTGTTGCTTCCTGACCTGCATACAGATTTCTCAAGAGGCAGGTCACGTGGTCTGGTATTCCCATCTCTTTCAGAATTTTCCATAGTTTATTGTGATCCACATAGTCAAAGGCTTTGGCATAATCAATAAAGCAGAAATAGATGTTTTTCTGGAACTCTCTTGCTTTTTCGATGATCCAGCGGATGTTGGCAATTTGATCTCTGGTTCCTCTGCCTTTTCTAAAACCAGCTTGAACATCAGGGAGTTCATGGTTCATGTATCGCTGAAGCCTGGCTTGGAGAATTTTGAGCATTACTTTACCAGCATGTGAGATGAGTGCAATTGTGCGGTAGTTTGAGCATTCTTTTGCATTGCCTTTCTTTGGAATTGGAATGAAAACTGACCTTTTCCAGTCCTGTGGCCACTGCTGAGTTTTCCAAATTTGCTGGCATATTGAGTGTAGCACTTTCACAGCATCATCTTTCAGGATTTGAAACAACTCAACTGGAATTCCATCACCTCCACTAGCTTTGTTCATAGTGATGCTTTCTAAGGCCCACTTGACTTCACATTCCAAGATGTCTGGCTCTAGATTAGTGATCACATCATCACGATTATCTGGGTCGTGAAGATCTTTTTTGTACAGTTCTTCCGTGTATTCTTACCACCTCTTCTTAATATCTTCTGCTTCTGTTAGGTCCATACCATTTCTGTCCTTTATCGAGCCCATCTTTGCATGAAATATTCCCTTGGCATCTCTAATTTTCTTGAAGAGATCTCTAGTCTTTCCCATTCTGTTGTTTTCCTCTAACACTGGCTTAGCCAGAGCCAATCGCCAGCCTGCTGATACATGGGAGTTCAGATATGTTATAAAAATGTGTCTGATGAAAATAAAGTTGTAGTCATGACAGTCAAGGGATGAAAGAACAGCCACAGAGGCAGGAGTTGTAAAATCCCTCTCTTCTATCAATCATTAGCCACAAACAGAATATCCTCCCTAACTCTTAAGGTTAGAGATTTTCCTTGACATAGTCTTCTCAACTGAAAAATAAAAATGTTATAGTTGGATTTGGAGGAGTCAGTGCTCTTTGGCAGATTATTTTTAATAAAAATATTGCTTCATCTCTAAAATGAGAAAAAAGTTACTAGACTGCTTAGCCCACAGTGTGTGTGTGTGTGTGTGTGCGCGCGCGTGTGTGTGCTGACTTCAGTCATGTCTGACTCTGTGCGGCCCTATGGACTGTAGCCCGCCAGGTTCATCTGTCCATGGCATTCTGCAGGCAAGAATACTGGAGTGAGTTGCCATTCTCTCCTCCAGGGGCTCTTCCTGACCCAGAGATCAAACCCAGTTCTCTCCTGTCTCCTGCATTAGCAGGCAGGTTCTTTACCACTAGCGCCACCTAGTGTACCCCACGATGAATAAGGCTCAAATAAAACTGTCAGCCCGATACATATTTGGTGGTTACTAGATATCATGTGAACAATTTCTTTTAACACTATCTAGAGATCCATGATGGACACATTACTATTATTCTCATCATAAATGAGGAAGCTGAAGCTAATAGAGAATAAGTAACATGCATAAAGTTAACGGCTAATAAGTGGCAATACCTATATTAGAATGCTATGTTTTATGAAGTTGCATGAATCAGTTACATGAGGGCCACATTCTGCCTTTAATATAACAATGAAGTAAATGTTGGCTCCACTTTCATTTTAACATCCTCTGATAAGTTAAAATTAAAACAAGAACACAAGGGCATTTATTATTAATTGCACATTCATTCATTTTTCATTTGGGCAGACATCATCAAAAGCCAAGTAGTGACTTCCTCGTGCACTCATTTTTTATATTGTGTTTATAACTCTTTTAATAATGCAAATATTTATTAAGGGCATCCCTGGAGAATCAAAGGTGCTCAGCGAAGGGATTTCTAAATATCACGATCCACTGCCGAGTAAAAACACCAGGATACTTCTACTGTTTAAAGGGTCAGAGCCACGGGGTCTGTCAAAAGGGTCATTTGGCACAAAAACAAGGCAGAAGGTTACCCCGTTTCTGGAATAAAGTAGCAGCAGGTATAATCTTCACCAACAGAGAGAGAGGAGGCATGAGGGTAATTTCTCCAGGGTGAGAAAAACTACATCACAGGCCAGAAAGGGCACCAAAGACAATTATTATACAGTGGACCTGAACACAGTAAAAATTCAGCTTTTTCAAGCATTATTTTCCATACCAACAAATTACTTCAATTTTAATAAACATTTGAGGGTTTCCTATATATAAAGCATCCTATAAGGTCCCTGATAGCTCAGTTGGTAAAGAATCTGCCTACAATGCAGGAGACCCTGGTTCAATTCCTGGGTCGGGAAGATCCACTGGAGAAAGGATAGTATTCTTGGGCTTCCAGTATTCTTGGGCTTCCCCTGTGACTCAGCTGGTAAAGAATCCACCTGCAATATGGGAGACCTGGATTCAATCCCTGGGTTGGGAAGATTCCCTGGAGAAGGGAAAGGCTACCCACTCCAGTATTCTGGCCTGGAGAATTCCGTGGACTGTATAGTCCATGGGGTCCCAGAGTTGGACACGACTGAGTGACTTTCACTTTCATAAGGTCCTAGAGACTTAAAAACACACACACACACACACACACACACATGTAGCCTTCTGCAAAAATCTTAGCCTAGTGTTAAGTTTGTGGAATGCCTTGTGTACTCTGCTAAGGATTTGGAACTTCATCCTGGAAGAAATGCTAGTTAAGCATCAGAGAGGACATTTTTTACAGTATGTAAATATCTGGTAGCAAAATAAAAAACAGAATGGAGTGTGCCAGGTTAGACATATGGAATCCCCTTAGGAAATCACTGCAAAAGCCTGACCAAAACCTCATGAGGATGGCCCTGCAGCATCAGCCACAGGGATGCAGAAGACTCAGTGGAGTTGAAATACTTTTGAGGTTAAACACAGCTAGAATTCGTGACTGGCATGAGATACAAAATAGAAAAACACATTTAGAATGCCTGTAAGCATTCTGTTTCAGGTGCCTGGAAAAATGACGCATCAATTTTTCAAAAGATGGAGATAAACAAAGAAGAAGAAGGGACTTCCCTGGTGGTCCTGTGGCTGTCACTCTGTGTCCCTAATGCACCGGACTTGAGTTTGATCCCTGGTCAGAGAACTAGGTCCCACAAGCCACAACTAGATTTGTCATGCTGCAACTGTATAGATCAGGCTCAGCCAAATAAATAAATCAATTAAAATATTTTAAAAAAAAGAATGGAGAAGAAACAGTAAATGGCTGGTTACTGAGAAAGATGTTGAACTTCACATTGGACTTGACTTCGATGTGCCTGGGGAAATCCATAAAAAGATACTCTGCAGATATTTTAGTCTAGCATAATAACTGTGAATATTTGGATGTCACAAGTTATAACTTGTTCCAAAAATCCATTCCTTTAATATTTTATCTAATTATTGTTCTTTCATGAGCCTTATTAACAAGAGGCGCATATCTTACCTCTTAAGCCTCCTCTACTCTTTAAATCCTCTAAGATATTTGAGAACTAAGGCCAAAGGAGGTCAACTAGAATCCCACATGATATGGTTCATTCACCACACTTTGTTTCTCTCGGCTGCATGAGTTCCCATCCCTCTTGGCCGGAGAAATGATTTTCCCACTGCCATAAAAGAGTTCTCTGAACAAGGCTGCAAGATGATTCCTCTTCCTCAAAGCTAAGCTTGTCAAAGGCTAATGGAGGCTGGGACTTCAAAAAAAAACAAACATTAAAAGACTTTCAATGTGATCTAACATTCTCTACTTACTTCTCTCCAAGCCCAATTGCACCAGGGTGACTCATTCCCAAAGAAGTTATCACACTAGCTTCCCATTGGGTCAAAACTGCCCTGCTCCAGGACCTTAGTACCTTGAGCTGTTCCAGGTGATCTGGTCTATGTATCCCATGTCCTCCTGATGGTCCTCCTTTTCCTTGACCATCATCTAGGTTGGAGCTGTCCTTATTAACAAAGAAGCAAGAGCTCACTGTCAAGTCCAGAGAAGAGAGGGTGGCCTTTCAACCTCTTTCCTCCAAAAAGTCAGTAAGACTGTTTCATAGCTTTGTATATCTAGAGTTACAGAGAGAAACATCCATGATCAAGTTAAAAATAATTCCGGATTCAACTGTAGTAACATGACAAAGATTCCATATATTATTATTTTTATCATGGAGAGGAAAATCATAATAGGAAAAGCGTATACACTTACACAACTGACATAGATCAGATGCTGTTTCCCCTTTGAACAGAGGAGCATTCTGTACAGCTGGCTCCTAACTATTTGTTTATTCTCCTGTTATTTCTGCCAATGGACTTGCTGGCTAGGGGAGACTGTGGTTTCCCAGGTATGAGCCCAAAAAGGACGCTCACCAATTCTATTTCCTTGTAGCCCAGCCCCTCATCACACAATACATATATTGAGCAACCAGGGAAACAAAGATGCTCTTTAACTGAGCAGCTCTTATATTCCAGGCACTGTCCTCAACAGTCTGAAGGTGATAATAAAAAGGCTTCTAAGAGATGTTTGTGCTTAAGCAATAGAAGCTGGCTAGGTTAAGAACGCAGCACACCCTCTCCAAAAACTACCTGGATTTTGACAACTATGGCAGCTTCAGTCTATCTTTCAAGAAAATATCCTTATGGTATGGACAGTACAGTAATTCTTCACAGAAAAGTGGAAAATAGGCTTGTTAAATGCAGAATGTGTCTCAAAGGAACACTTCTTAGTGAGGGCTTTGGATTCTCTAACTACAAAGATAAAGCACTGCAAAATAAAATTTCTGGACAGGGTTAGCATACAATATTAACATTTGACATTTAAAGACTAAAACCCTTTCTTTCAGTAAATACTCCATAAATCTCCCAGGCAAATTATCTCCATTTCCTGGATCTTCTTAATTGACACTCAGCTTTTCTATGAAGCTGTGTTTATGACTGTGGACCATCTGAGAGCATGGGCCTTCCATTCAAGTAATATCTTCTATGTTGACAATAACCTGTCTTTAACAAAGCAATAAATTCCTATTTAAAACTATTTAGCTAAATACTCCAGAGATCAAATATAATTTCCTTTAGTTGCTCTCATACTGTCACAATTCTAATTATGACACTGTTGGGAATACTCGCTTTCTTAAAAAATGTAAAATGCAGCATAAAAATTTATGAAGCAAATTATTGCAGGTATAACTGTTCAAGGGTGTAGTGGTCTCTTTGTAACTCAGTTTCCTCGACCAGTGCCCTTTTATACTGCATTTTATGGTCAATGTGATGCCTCATTGAAAAAAGAATATTAAAAATAATTTATTAAGATTAAATTGCCTCTTCAGAAGGCACGATTTTATCTTTCTCATTTTACAAGAATCCTGTTTTAATTTGCTTCCTATGCCATGCCTAGCATGAATTTAAGGATTTAATGGAGTACGGATTGAAGGCTGATATTGATAAAATGATTAATTTTATATTTGAAGGATTGGTTTGTTTGATTTAGGAGAAGATTTCAATGGTCCATTATCCCTGGACTCTATTTAGGCCCAATAGTAATTCTCATTCATCTCCTATCCACTGTGAATAAGAATAGACATCTTTGTGATTACTCTTGATATATTAAAAGTTAACATGGGATAGAAATGGGCTTCCCTGGTGGCTCAGATGGTAAAGAATCTGCCTGTAATGCAAGACCGGGGTTTGATCCCTGGGTCAGGAAGACCCACTAGAGTAAGGGAATGGCTACCCACTCTAGTATTCTTACCTGAGAATTCCACGGGCAGAGGAGCCTGGTGGGCTACAGTCCATGGGGTCACAAAGAGCTGGACACAACTGAGCGACTAATGCTTTCACTTTTACTCTGGATAGAAATACTGTTGCCCATTCCACAAAGAGACAACAGATGCTTTCATAACAAAGCTAATTCCTTCAAGTATTAATACCTTAAAATATAGTTCCCTGAGCATACATAACCATGTTGGCCATGCAGTCAGTCAACATTGTTTATTAATCATGAGTGTCTCATGTATTGTCTGCTACTTTCTGAGGACAGTTAGCGTGCTCTTTAATTGAAATGCTTTATTTGAGTTCTTTTGTGCATCCAAGTGGTTACATGCAAACACATAACAACATTGGAACACCTTTAGTGCTTGAAATAAAACTTAATGAGATTTTTATTTCAGGCTTTATTAAAAATGATTAACAAAATTAAGAGAAACAAGGTTGATGAAATGATGGCAAACTGCATACTATAGGCACACAAAGTCATGTGTTTCTGTTGTTTTGCCTTGAATAAGCTAAAGCATATGAATAATTTGAGGCCATTTTTATACTGACCTAGAATCAGAAATAGTATAATATATATATATATATACACACACACACACACACATATATATATACAACTGAATCCAACTGAAGTTGGAGTTAATCACTTTGCTGTACACTTGAAACACTATAAATCAACTACAATTTTTCTGAAAAAAAAATTGTAGACAAAATAAAAAAAGAAAGCATAAGGGAACCCAATCTAGAAGGATTTAAACAGATGGCCTCTAAATCCCACAGAAAGCAAAATGGATGTAGAAAACAAATGATAAAACTGTCCCAGCAGTCAGATAAAAAAAATTTTAATTTGAAAGTCCTTCCCAATTCTAAATTTTATTTTCAGATTGAGTGTTATCACAGGGAAAACAGTTCAACAAGGAAGGTAAATTAGTTCTGCACATTAGGGGAATTATTTAATATGCATTGAAGATTCAATAGATATGTGGAGAGAGGCAGCCCGATTAAGACAGAGAGAGAAATAAGACAGGGAGAGGGACAGAAAAGAAGAGGATATTTTATATGCCAGTCCGTGAGTCCCTGCCTTTGAAAATGCTTATAATCTACTAGGGAGATAAAATGAGAATATATGAATTATAATGCACTGTCCTAAGTGCTCTGATGGGGAAATTTAGGGTGAAACAAGAGCACGTGGACTGATATCTCACAGACAGCCAGTGTAATCACAAACAGATCATAAGACGAGCTCACATCTAAACTAAAACTGAAAGGATGAGTTGGAGTTAACCAGAAAGGGGAAAAGAAGAGAAGAGTGCCTCACACACATGCCAAAGTCAGGGAGCAACCAGGTAAAATGCATCTTTGATAAAGTACAGTATTATGGATGAATCAGAGAATGAAGGCAAGAAAGGCAAGAGATAAGGTCAAAGAAGAGAGAAAACACATTCTTATGAAACCAGCAAACCATATTCAATAGCTTGGACATTATTTTGAAAGTTATGATGAGCCATTCAAAGATTAGAGTAGAGCATTACCACTGTTTCTTTTACAAAGAATTTCTTTGTTGGAATGCCAAGAGTGGATTGGAAGAAACTAGAGGTAGAATGCAAGTCTTAAAAGACACAAAGATAAATCTGACATCTGGTAACAGGGTACAGGCAACAGACTGATGGTGATCTACAAGAATCATGTCACTGTGAATATTCAAAAAAGATTTGAAAACATATCAGAAACAGAATGGACAGAAGTCAATTAAGTCTATGGTAAGATATTAAGGATGAAGTCCAAGTTTCTTGACTGTGTAAATGGAAGATCACCAGATGACCCTCTGCATCGAGCATGGATGGAGGAAGAGCTATTTTCTAGGACAATTAATGTGCCCAATAATTGACATGTTTCGTTTGAGGTCTTTTGTGCATCCAGGTAGGCTCATAATCAGTGGGCAGCTGGAGGTACACATATGAAACTCATTACAGAGATCTGTGCAGGATATCAGTTTAGTTCAGTCACTCAGTCACGTCCAGCTCTTTGCGACTCCATGAACCACAGCATGCCAGGCCTCCGTATCCATCAGCAACTGCCAGAGTCTACCAAAACCCATGTCCATTAAGTCAGTGATGCCATCCAACCATGTAATCCTCTGTCATCCCCTTCTCCTCCTGCCCTCAATCTTTCCCAGCATCAGGGTCTTTTCAAATGAGTCAGCTCTTCGCATCAAGTGGCCAAAGTATTGGAGTTTCAGCTTCAACATCAGTCCTTCCAATGAACACCCAGGCCTGATTTCTTTTAGGATGGACTGGTTGGATCTCCTTGCAGTCCAAGGGACTCTCTCAAGAGTCTTTTCCAACACCACAGTTCAAAAGCATCAATTCTTCAGCAGGAAATAATGATTCAGAAATTACCAAAATCAGTAGTCAAGAAAAATCAGAGTCTGCAGATTGGGATGGGAAGTTAGCTAAGTTCAGATGATTGAGGAACCAACATGAGGCAGTCTACTTCAGTTATTTGGAAAAAAATCATTTCTTTTTAAAATGATGTTCTCTACAGAAGAGGTTCTCTAGACATCAAATCTAAAAGTAAATATTTTGGATCAATTTATGCACTGGTCTAATTAGCGATAATGAGTCTAATTCATGATGATGAGTCTTAAGAAAAATCTCTTTTCAAGGGGAAGGAGTTAAAAATGATGCAGAACTCTGGGGTCTAGTTTGACCTGTGACAGCTTATAGAAGTTAAATGGCCTTCTTGAAGCTCAGTTGCCTGCTCTATAAAAGAGAATAATAACCCATAATTCAGAGGACAGTTGTGAAGATTAAGTTTTTTTTTTTTTTTACAATTGGTAGAGTTGGAATCACTTCGCATAGTACCTGGAGCATAACAGGAGCTCAATAAATGTGTTACCATTCTTTTCAATAGCTTATTCAGATGGGCTAAATAAATTAGTAAAACATATATAATGGGCAGAACAACAAAAACTTTTATCTATTTTTGTATGTATAAAGAAATTTTTTTTTTAAATAAGACTCAATCTCATTTGTTGAATCAGTTTCCCTTTGTATGAAGAATATTGGCTTTTTGCTCAAGCTCTGAAAGAAATATTGCCAATTTATAGTCAGGGTCGACTTGGTTTCATGAGCCATAATAGAGTCAATTTTTGCAGTTCATTGACTTGACCATTGGGTAAGCCAAATCACCCATTAAACTACCATGGTCTGGTTATTTAAATTGCACAGATAGAGCTCAACTAAAAAAAAATGAAATAAAATTGCATTCTGGATCATATAATTGGATTTGGCATTTTATATTTTGATTGTTTTGCTGTAGGTTTGAGATTGGTATTACCGACAAATGAATATACCTGCCACTCAATTTAAAATGCTGAAAAGCTTAAATATGTTACTTTGTGGGGCCCAGCTCATGCACAGTAAATTCTGGATAGTAATTACAAGGTGTTAACAGTAAGAATAGCTCAGGTTAAAGGTTCACTGCTTCTCAGTGACCCAAGTTCTAGATTTGAGGAAGCTATTTCCAAAGAAACACTAGTTAATGATTCTCTGATCTCTCTGTTGATAGAACTGTTGGAAGTTATAATGATCTGTAGAACACACTAACTTAACAAAACGTCAAACTTAAAAACAATGAAAAACATTATTAGTGGGAGGTATGCAAGTGGTTAAAGTCACAAGTTCTGAAATCAGACTGCATTTTGCAAATGGGGAAACTGAAACACAGATAAAAATAAGCTCCTTGCCCAGGGTTATAGAGTCATGAAATGCCAAAGCCAACATTCATGCCCAGGCAATACTAACTGCTACTATGTCGAAAAGCAATTTGTAAGATTTAATAATATAAGTTATGGAAAGTGTTTAACACAGTGCCTGACTATTGATATTTATTAACCATTTACTAACATAGGCAAGATACTGTATATAGCAATATTTTCTTTAAAAAAGGAAAAAAATACAAATTAGGAAATTTCATTCACTGTATAAATTGTCCTTCTGAAATTTTAGAGAAGTTTTCTTTGTTTAATGGCAAAATGGTATTGCTGCTGTATTTGATATGTGGTTACCAGTGTCAGAAATCTATGCTGTTTGTTTGAAAGAGTGGGTTCTAGAGAGAAACTACCTGGAATCTAATCATAGTACTGACTTTTAATAGCTGTGTGACCTTGACAAGCTATATAACCCCTCTGGGCTTCACTTGTAAAATGGAGATAATTATAATACTAATCTGGGGAGGATTAAATGAGTTAATATGTTAATGTATATGCAATAGTGCCTGGAATTAGTAGAGACTCGATTAAGTCATCTACTGCTATCATTACTATTTCCAGAGAAATTCATGCAGTGAAGATGTGTTAGTCACTCAGTCATGTCCCCATGGACTGTAGCCCACCAGGCTCTTCTGTCCAAGGGATTTTCCCGGCAAGAATACTGGAGTAGGTTGCCATTTCCTCCTCCAGATAATCTTCACAACTCAGGGATAGAACCCGCATCTCCTGCATTGCAGGCAGATTCTTTACCATCTGAGCCACCAGGGAAGCCCCACACCATGAAGAATCAGTGCAAATTCAAAAATAAAAAACCATTTTTCGATACCAATATATAACACACATTCAGATAAAATCAGAAGACTATTTTTTCCACTGTGAAATAAATCACATATTTTAAAAGTCAAGCTGCTTTTATATTTTTCAAATTAGAATTTAAAAGAATTTTAAATTCTTTTCTGTGGGCAATATCAGTAGAGGGAAAAATCCTAAAAGGTGCAAATGATATTATAAAGGAAAAAAATAAAATTGCAAGTACATTCTAATCTGAAAACATATACACACAAACAGTTTTGTTTGTGTGTCTCCTCTCAGGAACTCTTTTCTCATAATTTTTCATATATCTGCTTTTCCCTCATCCTTCAAGTCTTACTTGAATATCACTTCCTCAGAGAGAATGTCCCTCACCCTTCTGTTTAGAAAAACCTCCCTCTCTAATTCATAATTAAGCCTCCACCCTGTTTATTTCCTCCATAACAGAAATAATAATATGTATTTATTTTATTTGTTTTTTATCTCCCTACTAAAATAAAAACTCAATTAAGAGTGGGATTTCTCTACATTGTACCACTGCTCATTCATTAGATGCCTAATTTACTATCTAGTACACGCTGCCACTTAACAAATATTTGTTGACTAAATTAATAAAAGGCATAATATTTTTATATTCCACTGGCATTTGGAGCTTTATCTACAGAAAGACCCAATAATAATTTGGCCCTGAATTCACAAAATACAAGGTTTAAACATTTCTGCTTAGCCCCAGTGGACTTCTTGACTTGCAGGGAGCTCAGGAACTGGGAGGAATGAGATGGGCAGGGACCCAAGAGGAAAGAAGGAAGAGCCCCCTGCCTTAAGAGAGTTCCTCAAGACCCCACAGGGGAGTTCAAAGTCAACAAGCACTGTGATAATAATTAGAGCCTCTGTTAGCTCCTGCCTGATCCTAAAATAGACTCTCAAGTGGTCTCTCTGTCTCAATTTCCTCCACAAGACTGCAGAGAAGTCTATCTGAAATAGAAATCTCACCAAGTTTGCCTGCTTAGGGCTCTGCAGAGTCTCCACACAGCTGTCTGAATAAAGAACAAGCCTTGTGGCAGAAACATCAGGATGAACCTCCTTTGTCCGGTTGCAAATCCTCCAAACTTTCACAGCTTCTCCCTGGACTCAGAATCAATATGATAGATGTACTGGGTGCAATTCCAAGGTTTGCAGTTCCAAGAACTACCCTCCCTCTCTCATTTATCTGTGTTTTTTTCCATGCTCATTCTTGTGCCTGGAATAGTAACCTTTATCTTTCAAAATGTATTAAGGACTTTGGGTTCAGAATGGGTTACTGCACGCAGACATCTGTCCTTATGTGTGACTGCTCTTCTCTTCATGTCATCCTTTGATTACATATCAATTGGATGAAACACACACCCATGCACAAAGGCCCAGACACTTGACTAAAAACAAACATTAGACTTCTGAAAAAATGACTAAAAAAAATCCATATTCAGGAATAGAAATATGGTCCTCCTACAATATAATCTCTACTACTTTTCTGGTTATCAACAGAGACAGTATTTTACATTGCTACACAGAATGTTATCAATTTCTTTTTTCTCAATATTATACTTTTCAATTACACCCCGAGGCCCCTCAGGGAAATTTCCACTGGAGTCATTTGGCCCTTGATGGTCACTCTCTAGTCACAACACACAAGGAAATATCAGAAGCTTCCAAATCAGTCCAGTTCTTGTCATCACTGTTATTATTGTTTCTTAAGTGGGTTCAAATTTTTTGGATAGGAAAGTCTTCTGTAGTTTCTACAGATGAAAAAAGCCAGGACAAAGACTCTGCCATGTAGTCAAATTTCAATACTCAGTTATTGAGGAACCAAATATAAGTCACCGTATTGTACATGAACCAGAGAAAAGCAGAGAGGGAGATGGAGGAGGGAGAAGAAAGAAACACATGGAAATACATGTGATGTTTTATGTGTGACTGGGTTATATTTATAAATTATATTTGTGAATTCTATCAATACAAAACCTGCACAAACATTGCATGTACATATATGTATATGCACATACATGTACATACAGTCTGATACATATGAAACAGAAGGGGAGGGGCAGGGCACAACCTTTGAAAGAAAGATGTAGCCTGAGGACACAACATAAACTGATTAGAATCAAATAGGTCCAAGATGGCAGACAAGTCAACTTCAGTTAGACCCTGATCCTCAGTATACACTCATTGCAACACATCAGCAAGCTAAATGACCCAACCAGAGATGCCAGGATGGTTCCAAGGCTGACTGTCAAAGACCACTGTGGGTGGTGGCTCAGTTCCTAGAAATCTCCACCCCATCCCCTGAAATAGTTGGAATAATCCTCCCACTCATTAACCTATGAAATTACCCAGCCCATAAAAGCTAATCACACCGTATTTTGAGGCCACACTCACCCTCTGCAATTGCCCACACTCTGTCTGTGGAGTTCGTTTCTCCTAAGGCCACTCTCACCTTCTGAGATGGCCCATACTCTCTCTGCAGAATGTATTTCTCTTTAAATAAATCCACTTCTTACCTATCACTTTGTCTCTCACTGAATTCTTTCTGCAGTGAGACATTAAGAACCTGAGCTTCATTAGGTCCTGAAACCAGGTGTGCAATATAAGTTGGCAGGCCATAAGTTTTGGCCAGGTTCAAGTCCCAATCTGAGATGAACCATTTCACACACACACACACATACACACACGGTTTATTCTTGCTATTTGATGTAATTATGTTTTCTAATATTTGCATAAATACTGAATTAGCAAATACTAGACCATTGCTCTTAAGGTAAACACAAAGTTAGGTTCCTGTGAGACTCCTGACACAACATTTCCATCAACTGATTAGAGTCGGACATGACTGAGCAACTGAAATGAACTGAACTGAACTGAACTGATAAATACATACCTTGTTGGGCATGCACTTCTGTTTTAAAGATAACTTGTTTAATATATGTTGTTGGTTTCTTAACACTGAACACACAACCAACAGCTCTATAACTCAAGACTGAATAAAGCTTATCTAACAAGTATATTTTCTCTGAAAGGAACAACCCAAACTTCTTGCCTTTAGGAACACTAGACGGCACTTCAGCACTAAGGTTGGGCCAATCTTAAGTGGTGACATCAATAACAAAAGGCACAAAATTGTGCAAGATGTGGCACTAAATAAACCATAGAAAGGACTTGCTTACAGTATGAGAGTTGAAACCAGAAGGCAGAGCTGCTGCCTGGATCCCACCTTAGCGGGGAATGTGCACACCAGGTGACTCAAAGCTGTCCTGCTCCTTAGAGCCTGTGTATGTCCACAAATGACAAATGAAGCACCTCAAGTGTTGAGCTGGGGGTTACAAATATATTTTAATGAGTAGGCACTTTCACAAATATAAAATTGTGAATAATGAGAGTTGACAGGAGGCAGGAGGCAGATGCCTCCCCATACCCTGGGTAAAGTAATTTGAGATTTGTTCCCCTGTGGACCAATATTCTAAGACCAAAATAGCAGGACAATTGAGAGGGAAAGCCGGATTCTGCCCAGATAGAAGGTCTGAGACCACATATTTCTCATTCTTAAAGTCAGGAGACCTCCTCTACCACACAGGTGCAGAAAGGCTCCTTAGACATCAAAGGGGAGGTGATGCTAAGTGATGCTAACTACCTGTAGACCTGTAGAGATGCGTATGCACGCATGGGAGGATCCTGAGACACACCAAATGTGGACTCTGAACCAGACAAATCAAAACGACTGGCCAAAGGAAACCCGGAAGAAACACTCCACGTAAGTGATTTAAATTACCTCAAGGGCACAACTCTCCCTGTGAATGCTCCCATGTATCTATCCACACGCACTTACACTTTTTCCTCCTAATAGACACGTTCCATCTTTGTGGGAATTCCTTTCTGCAAAACCAAAGGGCTAAGGGTCTTGCCACTGACCTCTGATCTAAGTGGCCAGGATTTAGTGAATCTCAATGCCATCACCCAATCTCAATCTCTGGCCAGGAACCAGAGCCCTGCTTTAAGGCGCTGCAGGCTGAGGCCACTTGAAATCAGACATATTTATATATGCTAATATATAGATCTTGTACGTAAATGAAATCTATAGGGTCAATATTCATCTTTCATACCATTTGCTGCACATATAAGGAGCTAATAAGTATTAAAACAAAAAATAGAAACAAACTTGTCTTTCCCAGGTAATCTGTTTAATCATGGTCCTTGAAATGGTAGCTAGAAGCTTTTTTTCAGAGACTAGGTTTTTATTACTCATGCTTTTAAAATTTGTAACACCATTGCTTTTTTAAAGATAAAGATATATAATATCATCAGTAAAATGTGGAAAAATTAAGAAATAAAAAGTACAAATCACCAGCCTTCCTATGAGATAAAGCTCATTAAAAATTTGATTCACTTCTTCTCAGTGTTTTTTTTTTAATGCAATGCACATATAGATGTGCAAACATCTTTAAAAATAAAATTGAAAGTATACTGCTTTCTAGCTTGCTTTTATTTTATTAATGCTATATCAGCATCCCCCTCATCACTGTATTTCAGCCTTAGGTTCCTCCCAATCTCTCTTTTCAGAAGGACATACCCATCTGAGGTTGCTAAAGGCACCCTAGGCTCAGCAAGCTGCTGTCTTTGCTGAATAAATGCTGATGACGGCCTCTACTGGGGAGACTTAGAAGAAAAAGTACAAAGACTGAACTGCTTGATTTTTCCCTTTAATTTTTGTATTCCTTGAGAGATTCTCACTTAGTTAGAAAAAGGAATCATTTCCAAAGGTGCAAGGAAGCTTACCCTAAAATAGATTGCCTATATCATAATTGACCTTTGCATAAATGCATGCATTTCACAGCACTTCAGCGCAATCAAATTTCCCAGGCAGGCAGAGGTAGTCACACAATTTAAACACCAGAATTAGTTTTAAAATGTACATTTTAGTAACTCTCCAAAAGTCAAAAAGTTCAGTCTCCACATTCAATCTCTCATGATGTTATTGTTTTCCGATACAATAAGAGTTAATGATGGACTTTTCTGTTGCTGTGCATTACAAAAGGTATTCGGTCCTGGAAGAAAGGAGCAATTCCCTCTCTTTTGTTCTGTTAGATGTTGCATGATTATCTTACAACAGGCAATTCCTAAGCAAACTTAATCAACTAAAAATATATAAAACTATCATAGCAAAATTCTCAGATAGGTTCAACTGATTCTGAAAATTCCCAGTTTTTTCTTTTCTAACATTTGATTCTTTCCCCTAATGAGGAAAACCTATATAGCCACAAAACCAAAGAAAACTGAGATCATTATGAACAATTAAATGAATCGAGTCCATTACCTAAGATGCCATAATACATACGTAATTTGTTTATTATGTGAAAGGAATTAATTAACTCATAAGAAAGTGTTATAAATGGAAAAATTAATGTGTCATACTCTGACATGTTCTAGATTCTTTGAATGCTTTTTAAATTGCCATGTTGTCATTAAGTAATTATTGAAATTAAGCTAATTTTAGGCTGTTATTCCCAAAATAGAGCCAAAAAATTCATTGAAAGTTATTTATATACTAAATAATTAAACTAACATGGGAGTAATTTTTATTAACTGTAAATTAAGTTGAATGTTTTTTCTGGTCTCCCCCTAAAAGTGAAGGGTGCTGGAGAAAGAGGCCTGCCAGGGGCAGACACATGCTATAGACTATGTCACTCAAGAGATGCTGGGGCTAGAGGATTTGCCATTCACTACATGTGTGACTTTGTAACTGTTTCCTCATCTGTAAAATAGGAATATCAATAGCCTTGAACACACCAGCTGGCCTGGGATAAAGAATCTGCCGGCCGATGTAGGAAACACAGGAGATGCGGTTGGATCCCTAGGTCTGGATGATGCCCTGGAGGAGGAAATAACAATGCATTCCAGTATTCTTGCCCGGAGAATCCCATGGACAGAGGAGCTTGGTGGGCTACAATCTATGGGATCACAAAGAGCCTGACATGACTGAGGACACACGCTAAAAGTGAAAAACAATATCACTAATGCATGTAACAGCTTCCCTGTTGACTCAATGGTAAAGAACCCACCTGGCAACGTAGGAGACATGGGTTCAATCCTTAGGTGGCAAAAATCCCTTGGAGAAGGAAATGCAACCCACTCCAGTATTCTTGCCTGGGAAATCTCATGGACAGAGGACCCTTGCAGCCTACAGTTCATGAGTTGCAAGAGTGGGACACGATAAACAACAAATGCATTTAAACGTATTTAAAATCTTCTTGTAAATGGCATAGCCCTAGGCTTCATTTTCTTTGACTTTTTAATTGTGTATTGGGATGTAGCTGATTAACAGTGTGTGACCGTTTTAGGTGAACAGTGAAGGGACTCAGCCATACATATACTAGCCCTACACTATAGTTCAACAGAACTGGGGTCAAAATCAAACTGGAAACTCCCAGTTCAACAAACACTGATTTCCTTTGTTTCTAGAAGTCTTCTTAATCCTCTCAAGATACTCTTTCATCTTCATTGGCTCTTATAAAAGGTTTTTTACCCACTCAGTGCAAGTATTTGCTCCTTATCATGGGACATCCCTACATAAAGGATGGTTTTGATCCACAATCTTTCCTAAAAAATAAAGAAATCAAACTGACACCCCCATGGATGCTAAGTCATTGTCAATGTGCTCCCCCAACTGTTTCTTTACTCCCAGAAGAAGAGGCAGTAAGTGAAGTTGCTCAGTCTTGTCTGACTCTTTGCAATGCCATGGACTATAGCCGACCAGGCTCCTCCATCCATGGAATTTTCCAAGCATCCATGGAATTTTCCAACCTACTGGAGTAGGTTGCCATTTCCTTCTCCCAAGAGGCAGTAAAGTGAACCACGAATCATAACAGTCAACATTTACTGGGTCCTTATCGAATGTGGAACCTCTCCTAAGCAGTTCTTACACATTGCCTCACTCCATGCTCACAAAATCCATACAAGATAATTACCAATAGTGCCTCTTTGGGACAGTAACCTAAAATTTATAAACCTTAGTTTTTTCATACATAAAATGGGAGCTAACTAGTAGCTAGCTGATTAGGTAGTACTAAGTAACAGAGACAGGATTCAAATCCAGGTTTGTAGGTCCTACTCCCGTGCTTGAACTCAATGTCTGTAACACTTTCGAGTCATTGGGTTTGGGCAAGGATGTAACCAGTCAGTTTTCAAATCTACCATGAGTTAATGTCACTCACTTTACAGAGATATTGAGAGGGTTGAAATTCAAACAGTGTGTGGATCACAAATAAGTTCATGTGATACATCTTTGGAGCATCACAAATGTTAGTTTCCTTACATGAAGACTTAGGCTATCAGTATGAGGACCGCTAGCAAACTAACTAGGATATATGCCATAATGAGGATATATGCCTGGCATGGTGAAAACACAGCCAGATATCTAAGTTCAACAACACCTCTGCACACTAGATTATATGTTCAACAAGTTACTGGATAAGTATAAAACAGTTGAAGTGACTGGAAATGGCTGTATGTCACAGAGCATCCTGTTGCCAATAGGCAAGAACTGCACCACAGTTGTACAGGCAAGGGAGACTTTAAGGCTATTACAATAAGGGAGAGAAGCCGGAGCTCAAGTGGAGCTCAACTCCACTAAAACAAAGAGAAGGAAGATTTTAAGCGACTGTGTGGATCACAATAAACTGTGGAAAATTCTGAAAGAGATGGGAATACCAGACCACCTCACCTGCCTCTTGAGAAATTTGTATGCAGGTCAGGAAGCAACAGTTAGAACTGGACATGAAACAACAGACTGGTTCCAAACAGGAAAAGAAGTGCATCAAGGCTGAATATTGTCACCCTGCTTATTTAGCTTCTATGCAGAGTACATCATGAGAAATGCTGGGCTGGAAGAAACACAAGCTGGAATCAAGATTGCCAGGAGAAATATCAATAACGTCAGATATGCAGATGACACCACCCTTATGGCAGAAAGTGAAGAGGAGCTAAAAAGCCTCTTGATGAAAGTGAAAGAGGAGAGGGAGAAATTGGCTTCAAGTTCAACATTCAGAAAATGAAGATCATGGCATCTGGTCCCATCACTTCATGGCAAATAGATGGGGAAACAGTGGAAACAGTGTCAGACTTTATTTTTGGGGGCTCCAAAATCACTGCAGATGGTGACTGCAGCCATGAAATTAAAAGACGCTTACTCCTTGGGGGAAAAATTATGACCAACGTAGATAGCATGTTGAAAAGCAGAGACATTACTTTGCCAACAAAGGTCCGTCTAGTCAAGGCTATGGTTTTTCCAGTGGTCATGTATGGATGTGAGAGTTGGACTGTGAAGAAAGCTGAGCGCCGAAGAATTGATGCTTTTGAACTGTGGTGTTGGAGAAGACTCTTGAGAGTCCCGTGGACTGCAAGGAGATCCAACCAGTCCATTCTAAAGGAGATCAGCCCTGGGATTTCTTTGGAAGGAATGATGCTAGAGCTGAAACTCCAGTACTTTGGCCACCTCATGCGAAGAGTTGACTCATTGGAAAAGACTCTGATGCTGGGAGGGATTGGGGGAAGGAGGAGAAGGGGACAACAGAGGATGATATGGCTGGATGGTATCACTGACTCAATGGACGTGAGTCTGAGTGCACTCCAGGCGATGGTGATGGACAGGGAGGCCTGGTGTGCTGCGATTCATGGGCTCACAAAGAGTCGGAACGACTGAGCGACTGAACTGAACTGAACTGAAGAGGGAGAACCTGGACCGTGTGCATTTGATAACCCAGTTCAGTTCAGTCACTCAGTCATGTCCAAATGTTTGTGACCCCATGGACTGCAGCACACCAGGCCTTCCTGTCCATCACCAATTCCCAGAGCTTACTCAGACTCATGTCCATCAAGTCCGTGATGCAACTCAACCAGCTCATCCTCTGTCCTCCCTTCTCCTGACTTCATTATTTTCCAGCATCAGGGTCTTTTCCAATGAGTCAGTTCTTCACATCAGGTGGCCAAAGTTTTGGAGTTTCAGCTTCAGCATCAGTTCTTCCAATGAATATTCAGGACCGATTTCCTTCAAGACTGACTGATTTGATATCCTTGCAGTCCAAGGGACTCTCAAGAGTCTTCTCCAACACCACAGTTTAAAAGCATCAATTCTTCGGCACTCAGCTTTCTTTATGGTACAATTCTCACATCCATACTTGACTACTGAAAAACCATAGTTTTAACCAGATGGACCTTTGTCGGCAAAGTAATATCTCTGCTTTTGAATATGCTATCTAGGTTGATGATAGCTTTTCTTCCAAAGAGCAAGCATCTTTTAATTTCATGGCTGCAGTCACTATCTGCAGTGATATTGGACCCCAAGAAAATAAAGTCCGTCACTGTTTCCATTGTTTCCCCATCTATTTTCCACAAAATGATAGAACCAGATGCCATGATCTTAGCTTTTTGAATGTTGAGTTTTAAGTCAGCTTTTTCACTCTCCTCTTTCAGTTTCATCAAGATTTGATATTGATATAACTAGTTTTCCCCAAAAGAAAAGAATATTCTTCTCTTTGTGACCGAGAGTAGTTTTACAACATGGAGTAAGGCCTCCACTGAAAGGCTCCCTCCCTCCTGCAGAACCTGGGAGATAGGGATATTATTAATATACTCCCTGATGCTTTCAAAGAGATGGCTCATTGGTCCTTGAGAAAGACATTCCCAGGTTGTAAAACCTAGCAAGAGACTTTTTAAAAGACTTATATGTAGCTCAAAGAAGCAGAGAAAGACCTTAGAAGTTTTCCAAAGTAAATCTTCTAAGAAAAGAGAAGTAGGGCCCAGGGTTCAGAAGAAGGCTGTCTCAAATTTAGTCAAGCTCAGTTTTCTGGCCATCTTGGTCAGGATAACGCCAGGGAAGGTGCGGGGGGCGGGGCAGCAGTGGCACCTTCTCCCCACATCCTGCAACTTCATGGCGCTGTATTCTATGTACCATCTTTTCTGCTCATGTTTCCATAGCAGATACTTCTAACAAACAAGCAGAGAGGCGCTCACAAGCAATTTCAGATGAGGAGAAAAATAAACAATCTGAAGAGCTTGATTTACTTACACAGTTACTGAGGTCCTTAAATCAGTTAATTACACAGCAAATTGGCATCATATTTAGGTTTAGAATATGCACTTTGGTACTTGTTATTCAATACCACAACGACATCCATGAAAATATTCCAAAAAGGCATCAAGAGATAAATGGAGCATGTATTAAACAAGCAATCGAAATAGTTAAGCAGAAGTTTTTTATGTTTTCCTTTAAAAAGTCTATATTAAAGGCCTCTCCCACCAGCATGTTAATTTATGGCAATATTTAGTTTGGTGAGTAAGCTTTATCTTATTATATTCCAGTTAAGGAAGAATCTCCTAATTTTCTGAATTGTGTTGACTAGAAGTCTCCTGTGGAGTCAGTCTTGTCAGTTGGTTTATTAGTTAATTGTCATTTTATACCTTATATTCCAAATTCGAGGCACCCAAAAGAGCTCACTCTAAGATTCTCTTCTCCATCGGGTATCTACATAATTAGTCTCATTTCAAACAACTATTATTCAGGGCACAATAGAACAGAACAATTAATTTGGACCACATGCAATTATGCTGAAAGGTCAGGTGCTACCCATAATAAAACTCTGTTCAAAAGTGTGTTTGGGGAGAACATTATCATGGTTATCCACGAGACTTTAAGGGGCAGAAAATCTCCAAATGCAATCACATGGGCTCTAAAGTAATCACCTGCAATTTTTCATTTTTAAAGCAGGAGAATTTTAGCATGTTGTGCAAAATGAATACTTCCAAGACCAATCAAACTTGGGAAAAATTACATCAAGAGGTGACAAATTCATACCCTAAAGGAGAAAGCACATTTGGCCTGCAACTTCTGTGTGAGTTTCCTGTTCTAAAGAGCTTTCATGGAGCAGTTGTTACAAACCCCTCAAATACAGTTAATAATGAAAGTGATGGCTTTCTCCATCTTGGGTAATTTGAACTACACAGCTATAAAACCCACAGTCAGAGTATGGATGTGCAGATTATGAAGTATCCCCAGTACCCAAATGTCCATGAATTTATAATTCTGTGTTCTTCAACAATATTACGTTTGTCTGTTAAATGCAAATTTCTGAAGTAAATTTCACTCTAGAGGAAGTGCCAAAGATACCTCTGTCACTATTAAAGGTACATGTATGTTTTACAGCCCAAGGTAGGTTTATAAAATGCTCATTGTTTCCTCCAAGTAGAGGAGACTCTGCTGATCAAAGAGAAAAATGGTGAGGGACAAAAAGGCAGAAAAGCACAGTAAGAGTTGACTACAAAATGCTTTTCTCTGCACCCACCAATTATAGCATACATAAACAATATTTTGGTTTAAGAATCAATATGAAGAAATATTTACAACATGAGTGATAGGAATATCATTATTTCTTAGCCGCAAAAGTACAGCACATCTGGAATTTTTATAGCTCTACACTTCAAGAATTGCACATACATTAAATACGTACATATTATGGAATGTGTTAGTAGCTGTGTAAGATAAAAGCACAATTAAGGCATATCCGTTATCTCGATGATTTTCCTTTAGAGTGGAAATACTGAGATGTATTTGCATACCTGGCCAAGATTTATACTCTGAAGTTAGACAGATCTTAATTTCAATGTTGGTACAATGTTTCACTAGTTCTATGACCTTGGGCAAGTTCCTTAAGCTCTGTGTGCCTCGATTTTCATATCTGTAAAATGGTAATTTAAATATCACTACCAGGTACTTTCCATTGCTAGGAACAGGATAATTAGCTCAAACTTGCTGAAGCAAAAAGAACATTCACTTGGCTATATAAAGAAAATGCAGAGGGATGAGTAAAATTGTCCTTGAGAAAGATTGGAACCTAGAACTCAAAATCCTGTAATTTTAGAATTCAAAATGAAAGTGAAAGTCGCCCAGTCGTGTCCGACTCTGCAACCCCATGGACTATACAGTCCGTGGAATTCTCTAGGCCAGAATACTGAAGTGGGTAGCCTTTCCCTTCTCCAGGGAATCTTCCCAACCCAGGGATCCAACCCAGGTCTCTGGCACTCAGGCAGACTCTACTAGCTGAGCCACAAGGGAAGCCCAAGAATACTAGAGTGGGTAGCCTATCCCTTCTCCAGGGGATCTTCCCGACCCAGGAATCGAACAGGGGTCGTCTACATTGCAGGCAGATTCTTTACCAACTGAGCTGTCAGGGAGCCCTTCCTTTTATTTTCATCAGGACAATGTGTTTCTTTCTGTTTCTTAACTCTAGTGGTATTTTTAGAGCTCTTATTTCACCAAATCAAAGGAAAGATACTGTTTTAAGAAACAGAATTAGATTTCAATGTGAATATTATTTAGAAGAGATCCATGTTGCTTTTTAACCTATGTAACCAATTTTTTATTTTCTATGTGTTAGTAGCTCAATCATGTCCAACTTTTTGCGACCCCATGGACTGTAGCCCACCAGGGTCCTCTGCCCATAGAATTCTCCAGGCAAGAATATTGGAGTGGGTTGCCATTTCCTTCTCCAAGGGATCTTCCTGACCCAGGGATTGAACCTGGGTCTCCCATGCCACCAAGGAAGCCAGGTTGCTTTTTATTTTCTAAGCCAGGCCTAAATTAATGCCCTGCATTGTGAGTGAATGTGTATATGAGTACATGCACACGCCCACGAGAGAGAGAGAGAAAAGCATTCCGGCCATATCAGTGCCCAGAAGAAAACCTCCTGGTCTCTCTGTTCCACAGGTTACAAAATCTAATCTCATTAGCACAGCATTCAAGGTCCTTTTCAACCTGCCCTAAAGTGTGCCTTCTCACCCCTACACCTGCTTCACTTACTGTTTACTTCGACTGCATCATATTAACTGACATTTTCAAGAAAGATGGGCACGTCTCCATCTCCACACTTATTCTGAGCAGCTCTTTCTCCTTGCTGTGATTTTTCCCATTTCTGCATTTCAAAAGTCCTCCCCATCCACTGGGGCCCAGCTCAGATATAATCTCTATCATCAAGTGTTCTTTGTGATCTGCCTATTCATAAGTTATTTGAACAGACATATTTAGTACCTACATTATCTCAAGTGTTTGAGATAAAATGATGAATAAGATACACGTGTTCCTTTGAGGAACTCACAGTTTAATGGGACACATTTTTCTATTACAATATGATAGGATCAGGTGGAGCTATGTATAAAGCACAAAGGAGCCAACCCAATCAGTATCAGGAAGAACAAGCCCTGGAAAGGCTTCCTGAGGACATGCTGTCCAGAGTGCAGCCACGGCTTTCCTTTCACTATGTTCGACTTAACTTCCATAAGAGGAAAGCCAGTGAGGGTCTACAGTCCTGCTAGATGTCCACGTTTGGCTTTTTTATTAAAACCTCAGTAATAACTAAGCAGAACAATAAGAACAAACTTGCTGGTTTTGCCAGCCGCTGTACCAATTGCCTTCTATCAGTTCAGTTCAGTTCAGTTCAGTCGCTTATTGCCTTCTATAGACTAGCTCATTTCATCTTCGTGGGCGGCATCTCTATGAAGAAACACTAAGGGCCATCATGGCAATTTTACCTGACATGTTGGGATGTAGGCTGGTCTTGGTGAAACCAGTCAAGAAGAGATGGTAATCGGCTCAGGGAAGGTCACATGAACTGATTTGGACCATCAGATTTAATCCCTGCTGTTGCTATGAGCTTCACAACCCTACAAGACTTTTCTTATGCTGTTTAATCTCCCTGGAAAGCCATCTATCTCTGCTTTATCCACCTGGCAGATTCTTGCTCATTTTTCAAAATGTTGCTCAAATTTCTTCCCCTGTGATTTATCCTCAGACCTTCCACATACAGTTCATCTCTTCCCTTTTTTGACTGCTGTTGTTTCTTAAATCCATCTCCACTATGGCACTTCCCATAATACGTTAGTTGCACAAATATTGTACACTAAAACACGATCTACTTGAAATATGGCCCATGGCTTATATATCTTTTTATGGCCAGTGTTAATTCCAGTGCTGAGCATATACGTGTTAAATGAACAAATGAACGGATAGATGAATCAATGAATGAAGTTTATAAGATTGGGTTAGAGACCTGTTAAAGGACATTTATCAGCAATAACTAGGTTCCCAGCTAAATGCTGTCTCCTATTAATTTCTTAGGGTGCCTTGAGTCACTTTTGTCATTCATACCCCACATGCTGATTTCTGTTGACTACTCAACATTCCCACTATTTTTCTATTTGTCTATGTTACTTATAGGTGGAAGTAGTGACAGATTTCCTCTTCTTGGGCTCCAAAATCACTGTGGACGGTGACTACACCCATGAAATCAGAAGGCGATTGCTTCTTGGCAGCAAAGCGATGACAAACCTAGACAATATGTTGAAAAGCAGAGACAATACTCTGTGGACAAGGTTCCATATAGTCAAGGCTATGGTCTTCCCAGTGGCCACGTACAGTCATGAGAGCTAGACCGTAAAGTAGGCAGAATGCTAAAGAATTGATGCCTTTGAACTGTGGTGCTAGAGAAGACGCCTGAAAGTCCCTTGGACAGTAAGGAGATCAACCCTAAATGTTCACTGGAAGGACTAATGCTGAAGCTGAAGCTGAAGCTCCACTATTTTGGTCATCTGATGCCAACAGATGACTCGTTGGAAAGACTGGGGGCAGAAAGAGCAAAGGGCATCAGAGGACGAGATGGCCGGACAGCATCACCAATGCAATGAACGTGAACTTGGGCGAACTCTGGGAGATGGTGGCAGACAGGGAGGCCTAGTGTGCTGCAGTCCATGGGATCGCAAAGAGTCAGACATTTCTGGGTGACTGAACAACAGCAACAATGTTACATTTTAATATATCACAACAGTTACACACAACTAATAAAATAAGAAACAAGAAACATATTACATGGAATTATATTTATCTTGTACTAATCTATAACGGAAAAGAATAGGAACAAGAATGTGAATCACTTTGCTGTACACCTGAAACTAACACAACATTGCAAATTAACTATACTTCAAATTTTAAAAGGCTAAGAAAGAGAGATACCGAAATTTGTGGTACCAAAAAAAAATCACAATTTTTGGAGTATTCTTGCTGAAGTTTGTCATGAATTCTATCCAGTTTGTGAAATAGCTGCTTTGAGAGAATAGTGGTCTCATCCTGAGTCCCTCTGCTGAAGTGAAAGTGAATGTCGTTCAGTCATGTCCGATTCTTTGCAACCCCATAGTCCATGGAATCTCCAGGCCAGAATACTGCAGTGGGTAGCCTTTCCCTTCCCGTGTGGCTCAGCTGGTAAAGAATCTTCCTGCAATGTGGGAGACCTGGGTTCAATCCCTTGGTTAGGAAGAATCCCTCTGCTAACTTCCTCAGAAAAATATTAGAGACTGTTGGTGCCAAGTGTTTCATCTAACAGCTAACTTAGGGGATAAGATGTCAGAATCATGGTTGTGCGTCATTGTTAGTCTTCCTGAGTGTGGAAGAGAATATTCAGATTATTCTGAATGAAAGACAGTGAAGTAGATGTCTCTGACTTTGAATTCACCGTAGCGAAGTTTCTTAGCAATGATAATCCTGTCACAGCTGTTAGAATTTATTCCTTTATCCAAATGACATTTTAACAGGAGAGAAATCCAACTTATTATAAACAGATATAGACCATTCAGTCCAAAATGGCTCATTTAGCAACTTCATCTCACTGACAAGCCTTGTTTCTGAACATTTGTAAACATTATTCTTGTGCATTTGATTTCTTTTCCCTTCTACAAGGCTAAACTGGCTTCTGGCTTTTGTCCTATGAAATTTAAAACCAGCAGCTTAAAACGTTTATTTAATTACATCCTAGGATGTGAGAGGTGGAAATGTATAGCCATTTAACTAGCTAAGTGATGGAGAAAATGTTGGGTGACTGCGATTTTCTTGATTTTAGTGCTCTCTCAGTACCAGTGGCCTTAGTATCGAACAGGAGTGGGAGCTGTGGAAATTGAGGAATAAATTGAAAGGATATTTGGAAAAGGCATTTTAGTGGGAGGAGAGTAAGAGCTTTCAAGTAAATTGCTAGCTTGTATGTGTTCCCCAGATGACTCTGAATTCTTCATTTGAACTGACATGGGTTGGATAAATATATCACGATCCTCCTTGCCTGGTACAAAGAAGAAACAGACAGAAAACGTGTGAAACTTAAACAGTATATGAAGAATGGTTGGGCTTCCCTGGTGGCTCAGATGGTAAAGAAGCTGCCTGCAGTGTGGGAGACCTGGGTTCGATCCCTGGGTTGGGAAGATCCCCTGGAGAAGGAAACAGCAACCCACTCCAGCATTCTTGCTGGGAAAGTCCCTTGGACAAAGGAGCCTGGTGGGCTATAGTCCATGGGGTCGCAAAGAGTCGGACATGACTGAGTGACTATCACTTCACTTCATATGAGGAATAAACACATGCTAAAGGACAGCTTGCAGCCCCGAGGTCTCTACTGCTGAAGCTTTCTACAGATACATATTCCCAACCCTACATTACATTCTTCCCAACCCTTCCATTATATTATTAGTTCTCCTCCCCTGGTGGGGAAGTGCTCAGCCAATGGAGCAAAGATGCTTGCTGAATGAATTACAAGGAAGAATTTTTCTCCCCTTCGAATAAGCAGACCTCTTTCTAAACCAAAAGCAGAGGAATAAAAGCTATTGTAAATATAGTACCATAAAATGATGTGCGCTGTACATCACTAAAATGAAGAAATGCCCAGTTTGTTTGGGGTGTTGTCCACAGTAGGCATTTATTTCTGGGTATCACTTAGGCTTCCCAGGCAGGATCTGCTTACACTGAAATACAGGCACTAGAGATTTTCTGACTACACTGAGCAGAAGGATGAGTTGGAGTTAAGGCCAGTGAGAAAGGTGGTACCAGGTCAGACAGTCAGCAATCTGCTCCTTTCCAGGTCATCCTTTGGAAACAATGGTGTCCACCCTTCCCTGGCTTAGGGCTTCAAATATATTGTGTTTTATGCCAGATCATGGACAGAAAGCAGCCGACCATCCATCTTTCCAAGGAAGCGTGCAGTGCCCCTGGGCTCCCAGAGGCCCTGCAAAGCCAACTTGGTTCAAAGAGAGTGCTGTCCAGATGAGCTGAGTCACCATTTGATTAAACATGATTGTAAAGGTAAACTGAATACATAAAACATATCAGTTGAAGACATAGGTCTGGTTGATTTTGAGAGAAAGAGACCAACTATTCACACCTTTACCCTTTCCTTCCTACCTGAGGAAAGCCATGCAAACATCAGGTATATTTAAACTCCCTAAATTGTATTGACTCTTAAAATTTCACTATGCAAAGGGCCCACAATTATACTGAAGACTGAAAGAATGAGAGGACAGTTGGACTGATGTGAAAGACTAGGACTTAAATTCCAGCTCTAACATGAACCTGACAGAACAAAAGATCCACTGTAAGAATCCTGGATAAATATATATAAGGCAGCAGTGCTCGCCTTTATTTTCCATTTTTCCCTTTCCCACCATAAAATGCGCTCACACTTCCTCAAATGTTAAATGACTTCGCCAAAATCACAAACTAGCAAGTGATCCAAACAAGACAACACTCTGATCTTGCCCATGGAAGCCAGGTGTTCATCGCAGAATATCCACCTGTATCGTAAAATTCACAAACACTTGTTCAACACTTATCTTGGAAGAGAAGAGGACTTACTTTGATTTGGAAGCTTTATTTTATCAAGGAAAGAAGGGAGGGAGAGAGGGAGAAGGGAGAAGGGAGAAGGGAGTAAGGAGAAGGAAAGAAAGGAGGGAAGTAGGGAGGGAGCTAAGACAGAAGGCAGCCATCAGGGGCTGGTGTTGCCCCATGCCCCAGGTTGATGTGCGCACATATACCAGAAACTGCAGAGGGCCTAACCTACTTACATCCCTGGCTGATGGAACCTGGCTGCACACACAAAGGAGATGCAGTAGAAAGCCCAGTAGAAACTGTAAGTGAGGCCAGACTTAAAAATCTAATGTCTGAATGTACTCCTGAGCCCACTCACAAACCCACTACCAGAGAATAAAAGTTTGAGCTCATTCAAATGTTGGAGCACAACCTCTAGCCACCTTCTGATGGCCCACTAAGCTCTGCAGACATAGAGGCAACCCCTAGGAATCTAACAAAAATAAAAGTAAGAAAAATAAAAACTGAGCAGAGGCATCGGTGGCTACACATTACAGGAAAGATTTCACACATTTCGTCCAGGCACGTTACTAAAGAAACAGCAACAATTCTCAAAGGGAAAAAAGAACCCAGAGTCGTTATCTAAAATGTTCAGTATACAGCAAAAGATTATGAAACATGGAAATAAATAAGTCTAATTTATACATAGAAAGAAACAAAGCAGTCAACAGAAGCTGTCACTAAGTGTTTTCAGATGCTGGATTCAGCAAAGACTTCAAAGAAGTTATTAAATAAATTCAAACTACAAGATAAGCCATGTTTAAATAATTGAAATTATGACAGTAACTCAGTAAATAAAGAATCTCAAATAAAGAGTTAAAATCAGTTAAAAATAGAAATTCTGGAGTTGAAAACTCAGTAACATTAATCTACAGATCCAAGAAGTTCAAAGTAAGATAAATTTTAAAAGATCTCTATCCAGACATATAATAAGCACACAGAGAAAATCTTGAAGAACATGAAGAACATTAAAGGAAAATGACTCATTATGAGTCATATTTATAGATCTAAATACATATGTAAAAAGAGAATCAAGTTATCAAATCTTTTAAGAAACTATAAAAACAAATTCAAATTAGATCTAAAGCAAGTATAAGAAAGAAAATAAGAGATCACAGTGGAAATCAATATTATAAAATGCACAAAAACAATAGAGAAAATGGATAAAAACAGAAACTATATTTTAAAAGATCACTTGACTTACATGAATTGACCAAGAAAGTAAGGGAGAAGATTCAAATTACCAAATTTTCAATGAATAAAGGAACATCATTAATGAGTAACAGAAATTAAAAGGTTATAAGGAAATATTATGAACAACTTAGCTCAGACAAAATAAGCAGATTCTTAGAAAGACTTAAATTACCACAACTGACCTAAGAAGAAATAGACAATTTAAATAAGACAATAACATGGAAAACAACTGATTTAGTCATTTAAAAACCTTCCCACAAAGAAAAGCACAGAAAGTTTCATTGGCAAATTCTATCAAATATTTAAAGAAGAAAATAATTCTTCAAAAATTCTTTCAGCAAATAGAAAAGAAGAAAGCACATCTAATTTATTCTATGGAATTAGTGCTATTAATAGCTTTCATTAAAGCCAAACAAATAAGTCAAAAGAAAATCTATATTCCTTATGAACATAAACACAAAAATCCTTAATAGTCCCAAACTGAATTCAGTAACATATAAACATGATGATATACTATGATGGAGAATCACTCCCAGAAATATGAGGTTGATTTGATATTCAAATTTCAGTTAATGTGTTATACCATAGCTAAGTTGCTCAGTTGTGTCTGACTCTTTGTGACCCTTTGGACTGTAGCCCACGAGACCCCTCTGTCCGTGGGATTTCCCAGGCAAGAACTAGTTGCCTAGTTATGGGCAACTGGGTTGCTCCCATTCCTGGGGTCACAGTGATGGGAGATAGAGTTCCATTAAGCCTAGCCATGGAAATACTTCCTCATTTCACAAGCCTTCACAGCTCCCTAGACACAAATCCATCCCAGAACTGGTGTCAGATGAAGCTAAACCAGAATCCCAGACATTCGACTAATTATTGTTTCCCCCTATTTCTGTGACTGCTACATTTTTATTTTTGTCCAGTTTTACTGAGGTATATCCCTGGGGAAGGAGATGGCAACCCACTCCAGTATTCTTACCTGGAGAATCCTATGGACAGAGGAGCTTGGCAGGCCATGGTCCATAGGGTCACAAAGAATCAGACACCACTGAGACAACTTAGCATGCATGCACTGAGGTATAATTGACAAATAAAAATTGCACACATTCCGGGTAAACACAAGGTGATGACTTACTACATGTATGTATTATGAAATGATTACCACAATCAAATTAACACATCCACCACCTCACATAGTTATTTTTCCTTTTTGTGTTGTTTCGTAACTGCCACCACTAATTTTAAACTGCAAATGAGTTCTTCTGATTCCATTTCTCCAGGAAGCATATACTAAAGAATGTCTTACTACCAATTCAAATTTTATCATTTACAAAGTATTTAAAGTACGTACTGAGGTCTGACAATATGAATTTGACTTATTTACCTGGGTGTGATCTTAAACACTTTAAGCTTCAGTCTCTCTATATATGAGATGATGTTTATAATAACAGCACCTGCCTGGAAGATGTGTTGGGAAGATTAACTACAATAATGTGTATAAATGCAAAGCATGTAACATTACATGTTATTTGACACTACTACCAGTTACATTGATTTTACTTATCTTGTTATTAGATACCATATTAGTCCCTGAATGTTAAAACTTAATACATTCAGGGACTAATACTTTTTACTAATTCTTTTTGTTGTTGCTGTTTTTGTTCAGTTGTGTTTAAGCACCTTTATATTCTGGTCTGAACCTTTCTTTTCATATCCATCTCTTACTATATATCTCCATACACCCTGAACTCCAACCTTACTGAACTACTCAGTCTTGCTTAGAGAGTGTGTAACACAACAGCATGGAAAATACTAGGGCAACAATAAAGTTAAACAAATGGTTTCTTGCCTATTACTGTGCATGGAGCAAAATGTAATTATTAAAGTGATTTAAAGATACCATGGATTTTTGACAGTTGTCTCTTCAGGGGGTTAGCTTGATGCAATATTAAAATATGTTTCATTATATCTAGTGGAAATTCAAGAGGAATGCTCTTTGCAATTCAAAAGGGACAAAAATCTCAGAATAAAAATTCATTTTCAATCCCTGCAGAGTTCATTATGAACAACAGAGTGCTAGAAATTAAAACATTTAAATATATTTAATAAGGCTCTATAATGGAATGACATTTATGTTTAGATAGATTCTCTAGTCTCTCTCCCTCTTTCTCTTTTATCTTTCCAAACTCTATGCTTAGGGGAAAAGTGAACTGCTGATGTGATTTAATTGGTTAATTACGACTAGATTCCCCAGCAAAGTGGAGAGTTGAAGCAATTATCTAGATTATTAAAGTTTAGAAACCTTTCCCCTCCAATATCTTGATATTCCAGCCAAAGTAGGTTGTGATTTTACATTAATTGAGACCAAACTGTTTGTAGTTGTGGGAATCTGCATGCCTGAAGAATAAAATGGCAGTATTTAGGCCAGAATTAATTGAATTGGAAGAGGAAATTAAGGCAACTTAGAAAGTTGCTTAAGTTTTTAGTATTTTTTCATCCCTCCTCATATATGGTACTTTAACTATTACTGAAAGAAAATACTTTTGTCTAATCACCCACAGAATTAGTTTACATGACATGTAAATGACATGACATGACAGCATATTAAAAAGCAGAGACATCACTTTGCTGAAAAAGGTCCATATAGTCAAAGATATGGTTTTTCCAGTAGTCATGTACAGATGTAAGAGTTGGACCATAAAGAAGGCTGAGTGCCAAAGAACTGATGTTTTGAATTGTGGTGCTGGAGAAGACTCTTGAGAGTTCTATGAACTCTCTCAAGGAGATCAAACCACTCAATCTTAAAGAAAACCAACCCTGAATATTCATTGGAAGGACTGAGGCTGAAGTTGAAGCTCTTAGCCACGTAATGCAAAGAGCCAACGCACTGGAAAAGACCCTGATGCTAGGAAAGATTGAGGGCAGGAGGACAAGGGGGAAACAGAGGATGAAATGGCTAGATAGTATCACCAACTCAATGGACATGAATCTGAGCAAATTCTGGGAGATAGTGGAGGCCAGAGGAGCCTGGTCTCTGTCCATGGGGTTGCAAACAGTCAACCACGACTTAGCAGCTGAACGACAAGCACCAATATGGTTTATGGTATTTGTTTTAAAATGTTAAAAAATGAGTTTTGAAAATATTTAATATCTCACTATATATTTAATATAACTATTAACATCAAACATTTACTAGTAAAAAAAAAAATCCTTAACATTGATCACAGTTCATCCTCTGTATCTTGGCATAAAGGTACATTGGTCATCTTTGGACACAAAAATCTTTCTATGCTATATTCCACTTCTAAATTATTTACCTTCATGCAACTGGAAAAGTTTAAGCATAAACAAATCCAGTGAATAAAAAGTATGTATTTTCATTTCCCTGTCCTCCTTTTATTATATGTTATCCGTAGTAAACGATTTTTAAGCAGAAAAGGTAAACTTCAGTAATCAGATTGATTGTGATTACCAGAATTTGAAATAATTTACACAAACTCTATCCTGTTTAGTTATTTTTAGGTCTCCCAAGTTATGGTTTAATTAAAGCTGAACCTAAGAAGGGGCTTTCCTTATAGCTCAGCTGGTAAAGAATCCACCTGCAATGCAGGAGACCCTAGTTCGATTCCTGGGTCGGGAAGATCGCCTTAAGAAGAGATAGGATACCCACTCAAGTATTCCTGGGCTTCCCTGGTGGCTCAGATGGTAAAGAATCTGCCTTCAATGGAGGGGGCCTGGGTACGATCCCTGGGTTGGGAAGATCCCCTGGAGAAAGAAATGGCTACCCACTCCAGTATTGTGGCCTGAAGAATTTCATGGGCTGTATAGTCCATTGGGTCACAAAGAGTTTAAAGAAAAAGAGATTCTACACATGCCTGGTAGTTATGATTTGACGGTTTACACCTCATGTAACCAAATTTTATTACACACACACACACATACACACATTGCACTACTGGTCAGTATTCTTAACTGCTGTGAAAAGTTCAGAGATAGATTTTAGGTCAGACTTTTGAATCATAGTCTTACCCAGAATTATCTTTTTTCACTTACCACCTCTTGATTCTATATTCTATTGTGTTAACTGCACATTCAGACAGGCTCCTCCTTCATTGCAGGGTCTGGAAATTCTACATGTCCAAAATGTTATTTTCATAATCCCTGAGTAAAAACAGGTGCCTAATCTGAATAGCCCCAATAGGATTTCCAATATTAAATCCCGCTGACCTAACTTAGCTCCCGAATTCTATTACCTAACCAGTCACTTGTGTCCAGAAAGATGTGAGACATGTATGATCTGGGTTATATGTTCACTCCTAGGCCTGGCAGTGCAGTGAATTTCACTCAAAACCTACTGTGTTAGTCAGATTTGGCTTGATTATCCTGCAAAAACAGAGACTCTAAAACCATGACTTGAGTCAGAGAGGTAAAACATCTTCCTCTACTCTTCTAGGTTCTTCTGGCTGGTCTAAGTATTAAGTTGACATGAGACAGATTTATAGGAGAAATCAAACAAAAGCTTAATAACATACATACATGGGAGAGACCATGGAAAACAGAGTAACTCACCCAAATAGCCAAAGACCCCTCCTTAAATACCACCTTAAGCTAAAGACAAAAAAAAAAAAAAAAAGAAAGAAAGGATGCTGAGGGTAGTGGTTTGAGACATCATATCATCAGTTCAGTTCAGTTCAGTTCAGTCGCTCAGTCGTGTCTGACTCTTTGCGACCCCGTGAACTGAAGCCCACCAGGCTCCTCTGTCCTTGGGCTTCTCCAGGCAAGAATACTGGAGTGGGTTGCCATTTCCTTCTCCAGGGGATCTTCCTGACCCAGGGATCGAACCCAGGTCTCCCGCATTGCAGGCAGACGCTTTAACCTCTGAGCCACCAGGGAAGCCCTCATATCATCATATAGAGTTATTTAGTCTCTGAGTTGTGTCTGACTCTTGCGACCCCACAGACTGTAGCCTGCCAGGCTCCTCTGTCCATGGGATTTCCCAGGCAAGAATACTAGAGTGGGTTGCCATTTCTTTCTCCAGGACATCTTCCCAACCCAGGCATCAAATCCACATCTCTTGCACTGGTAGGCAAATTCTTTACCACTGAGCCAACAAATAGAGATGGAAAAAAACAAATGTTTCATAAATACATGTTTGCTGGGCCCTACAGAGACAATGAGACACAGAGTGGATCCTGATCACTAGGCCCTTTTCTTAAGAGTCTCCCCACCACCACCCCTAGCCCATGCCCTTTCAGATATCTCTGGTGATAACAATATTCCAGAAATGCTCTATCTAAATTATTTTAGGAAGTTAGGAGGAAGGGCAAAGTTTCTTTCTGAGTCTTTCAGAACTTGAGGGTTTTCAGCTTGAAGCAATCCACATGCCAAAGAGACATCTAAGCTATCAAGTTTTGGTGCCCTCCACTTGCAGCAACAAAGATTTCTTTCTCATTCACATTGGTTAGCAGTCATGGGTAGACTGTGGCTATTCCCACACACATGTCTTTTCCATTTCAGGATGTACGCTGAAGGAGCAATGACAATTTAGGACATCTCACGATGATGCAGAAGATAGAGGGAAAGGCATTTCTTGCTTGTAACTGATTCTTTAAGTTTCTGCTTGGCACTAGCATGTGTTACTTCTCCTCACATTTAATTGGCCAAAGCAAACAGCAAAACAGAGCCTAGGAACGGAACAGTTCTCCCACAGAAAGAAACCACCACAATCTCCCACAAGCTCAGTTCAGCAGTAGGCAAAGCTTCATTCCCCAGGGAGATTTCCAGCAGGAATATGACAGATTTCCACTACAAACATTCGCTCTCACAGTTTCAAGCTCCAGCTGAATTTTCTATGCAGGGTTATCGCTCTGCCCCAAGAGACCTCACATGGAGGTCACCTATGGGAAAGATTAGTCAGAAGGTTGGGCAAACCTTCCAGACTCGATAGAGTGGTGTGTGGCAGCTTTAAAACATGAGGGGAAGAGATGCAATTTTGAAGTTATTTTCAAGTAAAATGGGGAAACCCAGAGTGGAAAATTGGATAGTGAAACTTAAAGGATGGCGGAGACAGGGCAAAGAGAGGGACCTGCATGGCTTGATTTAGCAATGAGGGAATAATAAGTGAAAAACGCTAGATGAGAACAGGAAGGACGACAAATCTGGGACTAAACTCCAACATTTTGTTGGGTATCAAAGAATTTTGGCCCACGTTAGCCCTTCTTTAAGGTAAACATTATAAAGCACAAAGTCTTCCAGATTCTCTAAAATATTTTCCTTGAACCCAGTGACTACTGTTCCATGTGTTTGCTCTCTAACTAATTGATCTTAATTGATTGGTATCCAAGATCTAAATGGTCTAGTAGATCTATGTATGGAACTGATTTAGCTCCATTCATCACATGCAGCAGAACCTTTTCTATAAATCAACTGCAACGTATATAAATAAGCCTGCTTCAAGACTCTCTAATCTTTTCTGTTTTACTATTTTTTTAATCCTTGCCACACTGTCTTGTTTATTAGAGCTAGAAAATTTTTATCAAAAATGGCACAGTCAGATTAATTTAAGCATTGGTCCAATTAGATATTCCCCCAAAAGGAAAATGCTTATAATTAAAGAACTAAACAGTAGCAGGCACACCATCCATGTATTGCCAAATAAGACACTGATGCCTAACAGCAAAGCTTTTGGGAAGGCAGGAATTTGACTGTGACGGCCCTCCATTTAGAAGTCATAACGACGTGACCACCAAGATCTAGGATTACCATGCTAATTCGGTGATGAAAGAAAGCACTTTTAAGGAGAAAAACAGTCCTTTTGTTCTTGCAACTTGATTGCTGATGGTATGTACATCAGAAAATAAATAAGGCTGGCCAACTTGAAAGGGAAGATTAAAAACAAATTCTTTTCTCAATAGGACCAATAATTACAGAAAACACAGTTGGCTCTGCTACTTACATTCTCCATATTTCATGGTCAAAAACTTTGAGGGCTGTTAGCACTTTCAACTGTTTTCCCATTGATCTGATACTTCTAAGGAGTTATATATTCCTGAGATGAATTTTTAATTTGTTCCTGATTGCAAAAAGTAATACATTAAAACACCTGAGTTAATTGGAATAGTTTTTTCAGAGCTTCTCAGACTTTAAAGTGCATGTGATTCACCTGAGGACTGTGTCACAATCAGATTCTATAGGACCTATGACTGCATTTCCTACAAGTTGATTTGATGTCAATGACATCTTTTTCTCTAACTCATAATAAGGACTCTCTGACTTTTTTTTTTAACTGAGAGAATGAAATTAAATTTAAAATTAAATTCCTTTAAGATATATAATGTATTTTTACAAGGAGGAGATGGGATATAGAAATAACTCATCTTTCTTTTCTTCATAAACTACAATTTAGAAGAAACTTGAGAGGTTCTATTTAGACAGCAGAAAGTAAGCAAGAATGCATCTAATTGTGGCTAATTAGTGCATTAATTGTAGCTAATTGTGATGTTTGCTTAACTGTGTGTTGTTTTGATCATTTGTGCAGATAACTCACAGCAGCTGAGCATATAAGGGACATCTCCGTGTGTGATGGTATGTTTATGAAGACCGGAAGCCCTCTGACGTTTTGGGCGGTCTCTGAAAAGGTCCAGCTGGTACAGTCAAGAGCTTCAGCAGCTTGCTATGGCTCTTCATCCTGCTTGCAGGATGGAGATAAAGCCTGGTCTGATAGTCCCACAACAGACAGTCTGCCTCCTGCATCATACTTCCAACTTGCTGATGCTAGAAAGAACTGGGTTGATTTCTGTAGCCACAGGTAAAAATTATGGACCAGTTCCTCGATCCCAGGGTTTTCTGTTGTTGAAGTAGGTCACAGAAAGAGGCTGAGCACGGACTGGCAAGCTCAAACCCTGACTCTGCTGCTCTATGCGCATAAGCCCACAGGCAAAACCTTGCTCTTTTTGTGTCTCAGTTTCCAGATTTGTAAGATAATGATAATAATAACGAATAATTTTAGAGATGATGTAGATTGAAAGAAGTCGTGCATGTCACACTGGAATATTGTACCTAGTACAAAGGGAAGGGCAGTTATCAGGCTCATTCACAATTAATCGAAGCTGACATACATCAACCGATGGCAGTTTAACACTCTTGTAGACAACATGGGTTTTTCTCCATGCTGTTTCTTCCACCACCATATCACACTCTTCCTAACCCACTTCTAACTAACTGCTATTTGCATGGCATGACCTGGTTCAGGTAGGCCTCCTGCAGGAAGCTTTCCTTAAAACCCCTTTTTGCTGCTAGCCTGATAGTCTTGTGCATAATACAACCATGCCACCTTAGTCCCTAACTTTAAGCTCCTTAAGGACAGAAACTGAGTTATCAGCTAATTTTAATGTCTAAGGAAATGCTGTGTAATGTCATCATATAACAACAAATGTATAGTGAATGAATGACACTCCCATACACAGGGGTAATTTGAAGTCATAAAAAAGAATAATGCTAAAGATATTAACAATAACAAGTAACATCAACTTGCATATGGCAGACATTGTGCTCATAGCTTCACATTTAATTCCATAAACTATCCCATGGACTGCCACTATTATTATCCCATTTTTTCAGATGAAGAAAATGAGGTACTGAAACGGTGAGTGATTTTTCCACATTCCCCTAGCTAGAATGATGAAGACTTAACATTAGAATTGCAAAATTCAGAATTAAATTGAAGAAAGTAAGGAAAACTGCTAGACCATTCAGATATGACCTAAATCAAATTCCTTACAATTATACAGTAGAAGTGACAAATAGATTCAAGGGATTAGATTTGATAGAGTGCCTGAAGAACTATGGACGGAGGTTTGTGACATTGTACAAGAGGCAGTGATCAAGACCACCCCCCAAGAAAAAGAAATGCAAAAAAGCAAAATGGCTGTCTGAGGCAGCCTTACAAATATCTGTGAAAAGAAGAGAAGCTAAACTTAAAGGAGAAAAGAAAAGATATACCCATCTGATTGCAGAGTTCCAAAGAATAGCAAGGAGAGACACAAAAGCCTTCCTCAGTGATCAGTACAAAGTAATAGAGGAAAACAATAGAATGGGAAAGACTAGAGATCTCTTCAAGAAAATCAGAGACACCAAGGGAACATAACATGTAAAGATGGGCACAATAAAGGACAGAGATGGTATTGACCTAACAGAAGCAGATGATATTAAGAAGAGGTGGAAAGAATATATGAGAACTATGCAAAGAAAGATCTTCATGACCCAGATAACCACAATGGTGTGATCACTCACCTAGAGCCAGAGATCCTGGAAAGCAAAGTTAAGTGGGCCTTAAGAAGTATCACGAGCAAAGCTAGTGGAGGTGATGGAGTTCCAGTTGAGCTATTTCAAATCCTAAGCGATGATGCTGTGAAAGTGCTGCACTCAATATGTCAGCAAATTTGGAAAACTCAGTAGTGGCCAGGGGACTGGAAAGGATCAGTTTTCATTCCAATCCAAAGAAAAGCAGTGTCAAAGAATGTTCAAACTACTCACAACTGCACTCATCTCACATGTTAGCAAAGTAATGCTCAAAATTCTCCAAGCCAGACTTCAACATTATGTGAACTGAGAAATTCCAGATGTTCAAGCCAGATTTAGAAAAGGCAGAGAAACCAGAGATTAAATTGCCAACATCTGCTGAATCATAGAAAAAACAAGAGAGTTCCAAAAAAACATCTACTTCTGCTTTATTGACTATGTCAAAGCCTTTGACTCTGTGGATCACAACAAACTGGAAAATTCCTCAAGAGATGGGAATACCAGACTACCTTATCTGCCTCCTGAGAAATCTGTATGCAGGTCAGGAAGCAATAGTTAGAACTGACATGAACAACTGACTGGTTCCAAATAGGAAAAGGAGTACATCAAGGCTGTATATTGTCACCCTGCTTACTTAACTTTTATGCAGAGTACATCATGTGAAATGCCAGGCTGGATGAAGCATATGCTGGAATGAAGATTGCCAGGAGAAACATTAATAACCTCAGATATGCAGATGACACCACCCTTATGGCAGAAAGCGAAGAAGAACTAAAGAGCCTCTTGATGAAAGTGAAAAAGGAGAGTGAAAAAACTGGGCTAAAAGTGAACATTCCAAAAACGAAGATCACAGCATCCGGTTCCGTTTCTTCATGGCAAATAGATGGGGAAACAATGGAAACAGTGACAGACTTTATTTTCTTGGGGTCCGAAATCACTGCAGATGGTGATTGCAATCATGAAATTAAAAGACACTTGTTCCTTGGAAGAAAAGCTATGATCAACCTAGAAAGCAAATTAAAGAACTGAAACATTACTTTGCCAACAAAGGTCCATCTAATCAAAGCTATGGTCTTTCTAGCAGTCAGATATGGATGTGAGAATTGGACCATAAAGAAAGCTCAGCTCCAAAGAGTTGAAGCTTTTGAACTGTGGTGTTGGAGAAGACACTTGAGAGTCCCTTGGACTGCAAGGAGACCAAACTAATCAATACTAAAGGAAATCAGTACTGAATATTCATTGGAAGGACTGATGCTGAAGCTAAAGCTCCAATACTTTGGCCACCTGATGTGAAGAACTGACTCATTTGAAAAGACCCTGATGCTACGAAAGATTGAGGGCAGGAGGAGAAGGCGACAACAGAGAATGAGTGGTTGAATGGCATCACCGACTCGATGGACATGAGTTTGAGAAAACTCTAGGAATTGGTGATGGGCATGGAAGCCTGGCATGCTGCAGTCCACAGGGTCAGAAAGAATTGGACACAACTGATTGACTGAACTGAACTAGGTATTAGTATTAACTGGAAAGATATTACATGTAGGCCTCAAGTGAATAAATTTCCATTTATTGTAATCTCAGCTCTAACAAGCTAGGGAAAGACCAAAACAAAATCTGGTTGGAAAAGATACTGGAATCCAGATAAACAGAACAAGGCTCTCTTGCTAGAGGTGGAGAATGCCACCAAGGACTGTACTAACAGTCCCTGGATTTCAGGTTTGGGGACCTGTAACATTTGGCCTTTCATTTGGCTTCATATAATCAGGAACTAAGGAAGGATGGGTTTGCTGAGTCCTGCTGTCTTCTTATCCTCCTTCAAACACTGACATGTGATTTTTTATTTCATCTCTGAGCACCTTAGAGCCTCTCTATGTATCTATCAATTTGCAAAAGAAACACTTTCTCATAAGTAATGCTTATCTATTTTAAAAGATACGCTTTCTTCTTTCACCTTGATGCTTACTTTTGTTTCTTTCAAACTCCTTGTGAAGTTCAAACCTCTAAGAAACCAATATTCCATCTCACAGCCTCACCAGTGCTGTATTATAGGTAAATTGATCTGTGCCCACAGGTAGCCTCTCTACTTTTTCTTGCAACTGACAACATTTTACAAAAATTAAATCCCTGTCCTTCCTACAGTTTTTCCAAATTATTGGCAAAGTGAACTGCAGCCCACTTGAATGAGACTACGATTCTACTACATCATCTCAAAGACCCATGTGTAACTTTTGAGAGACTGGTGGCACCTTGAGGCCACCTGAGGCTGGTGTCATAACTGATGCCAAGATAAACCACTGTTTCTTTTGCAAGTGGGAGATGGAGACCAGCAACTTGGTCCTAAGTTCTCTTTCAGACAAAGCAGGTAGGCTGACTATCTTACTTGCTTCCCTGTGTCCTGCATGCATGATCAGTCATGTCCAACTCTTTGAGACCCCATGGACTGTAGCCTGCCAGGCTCCTCTGTCCATGGGATTTCCCAGGCAAGAATACTGGAGTGGGTTGCCATTTCCTCCTCCAGGGGATCTCCCTTACCCAGGGATCAAACTCATGTCTCTTGAATCTCTTGCATTGGCAAGTGAATTCTTTACCACTAGCACCACTTGGGAAGCCATGACTAAAACATAATAATAATAGAATGAGCCTTTCAAAGCCAAAGAAAGAAAACTCCCATGGGACCAACTGGAAAGAAGAGTTTCGTGTGTTTATTTTCTTTATGTTTTTTGTTTGGTTGGTTTGGTATTTGCTTGCTTATTTTTAAAAAGTGCACATACCTCACCACCTCTCTAGATTTCCTAAACTGCTTAAGTTATAAGACTACATCAGAGGCAAAAAAGTCAGCATTTCCCACCCACTCTAGCCCTTGTTCTCTTGTCACCTCAACCTGTTCAGCTCCATAGATGAAGGGATGAAGAATGGTACAAACCTCCAGTTATATGATAAATAAGCCAGACAAATGGTTACTAGATTCATCCTCATGATCATTTTTAACATATTCTAACTAACATAATGTACATCTACTATATTTTAATAAAAAGCATAAAAAGTAAAAACAATAATAAAAAAAGATCCATACATGCACCCAGGAGAACACACACACACATACTTCCTCTCTCTTAATCCCCCGTCACAGCTTCCTGGTAAGAATCATGGCATCTCAAGATGTCCCATGTTATAAACATATCTGTGCTAGATGCTAACATGTTCCCAAAGTTCCATGGTATGAATTCTAGCTCCTGACTTTCTTGCAGGAAAAGTACAGCTTAGCTATACAATATTGTAGATCTTTTTCTTAAACCAACTGCTGAATCCCCCAGTTCCACAGGGGAAAAGACCTATTTAACAGTCAACAAGAAGAAAAGGTGATTCAACATTTTTACCTTTCCATATTTGCCAGAACATTTTCTCATCTCTTTTTTCTTTTCGTGTGTGTGTGTGTGTGTGTGTGTGTGTGTGTGTGTGTTTTGTCACCAACTTTGGTTTATAAATAAACACCATATATTCATTGCTGCTAACTTTATATGATTACAGTGAATACAGCATTCATAACTTAAACTTGCATGGTTTTGAATGTTTCTCATTCTCCATGGTATTATTTTTTTTTCCTTAAGACATGCTTCTGCTTGCTCTTATCTGGTGCTGAAACAACCCAATACCAGAGTTGGGAAAGCAGGCAGTGTTTCATTACATTCAGGCTAGAGCAGGGCTTCTCAGTCTCGGCACTGTTGACATTTGTACTGGATAATTATTTGTTGTGGGGACTATCCTATGTATGTAGGCTATTTAGCAGTATCTTTGGCCTCTATCCAAGGTGTGTTATTTATACACCGACTTGATAGACATGAGTTTGAGCAGGCTCCAGGAGTCGGTGATGGACAGGGAAGCCTAGCGTGCTGCAGTCCATGGGGTTGCAAAGAGTCGGACATGACTGAGCGACTGAACTGAACTGGCCTCTATCCACTAAATACCAACAGCATTTCTCCCAGTTGTAACAACCAAAAATGTCTCCCGATGTTACCAGATGCCCCTGGAAGGAGCAAAAATCGCACCTGGTTGAGAATCACTGCTGTGGAGGGCAAAAATAAGGAACCAGTGTCTGATGAGGACCAGCATGTTCCAAGTATTGTACTTATCTCTATTTTCTAGTTCTACTCTTTCCAACAATGCTCGAAGGTAGGATAATGTCCCTGCTTTACAGGTAGAGAAACTGACATCCCAACTAATGCAATAATATGCCTATGGGCTCACCATTCAAAACCAGCAGAAACAACTGAGTCTGACTCTGAATACTCGACTCTCTCCTCTACTTTCTGCTACCTGAAAAATTTGCCTACCATCTCAGTGATTCTAAAATCATTTCTCCTTCCAAGATGTACTTGGCAAAAAATACTCCCATCATCACCAGTAAATTTTGCTGTAATTATACACCTTTCTCTTTAAGTCAAAAGGATATCTCAGACATGTAATGTCAGAGCAAAATTTTTAAAAATATGATTATAATGACAAAGTTTCAAATACAAAATGTAAATTAATCCTAAACTAAATTTTAATAAACTTGTAGTTCAAAGAAGGTGTGCACCCCATCTTAATCTTCTTTTCCAGAATTCTTGTTGATGAAGGATTCATATTTGATACTAAACCAAATGGAAATCAATGAAGAAACTTCATCAATGAAAGTTTTCCTAGAAAACTCTATTGAAGGGTGTTTTGAAAATATGAGGCAGTGGCTTCCTACCATCTAAAAACCTCAGACAGAGACTTTCTCAGTCTAAGCACCTCATAAAGTGCCTTCAACAGAACTCTAGATTGATCCATGGGATATCAATCAGTGCAACTTCAAAAATAATCTTAGGTAAGTGTTTTGGGTGATGATTAAAAACAGCCATAGTAAACATAGTTCATCTTTTTGTGTTATATATACATTTAAGAGGAATATTCTTCCCAGGTCTCAATGGTAAAGAGTGTGCCTGCCAATGAAGAAGATGCAAGAAACGCAGGTTTGATCCCTGGGTCAGAAAGATCCCCTGGAGGAGAATATGGCAACCCACTCCAGTATTCTTGCCTGGAAAATCCCATGGACACAAGAGCTTGGCAGGCTACAGTTTATGGGGTCACAAAGAGTCGGACATGACTGAACACTGAGCACAAGAGGAATATTTACTGCACTGAGTATTCACCACACTAAGTGTCTCAAACTGATTTCATCATAGATTTCCCTTCATCCATACTCTGAAGAAGAATTAGTGCTTTGAAGAATGCATTTTGGGAAAGATTGCATTGTATTTTCTCTTCTAAAGAGTTTATATTTTGTTCTGAATGCAATCCTCTAGAGCTCTCTGTCCCTAATTTTTCTAGCTAATTTTATGACAATTTTCCACACTTTGTTTTATCAAGTATTTTAAATAATAGAATATAAGTCTCTTTTGGCATATCCATAATCTGTGGAATCTTTGAAAAAACAAATATAAAGCTCAGTTTATCTTTTTCAGACAAATAGGGTACATAATGTTCAAATTCCAGGGCCAAGCAGGAAAGCTTATTGTCATTTACCCCATTTTTAGATGACAGTTTTTCCAGCAGAAACCCCACCTCCACATACCTACAAGATGTAGGGAGATAAAGTATCAGTCAAAACTCTTCTTAGCCAAAGCAGATAAGCTATCAAATATACAAATATTGCCTAGTGAAAAGACACAGAGGTTAATTTTGTAAAAATATTCAAATTGTTTAATACCCATCACCATTTACCTTCACTGATACCAATGATAAGAGCGTGTGAAAGCCTGAACATAGAATTTACACCTCAACACAGGCATTTCTAGTCAAAAAAGGGTGCTAAGAGAATAAGTATGTTTTAGCTGCCCAAGCAGTTGTATTAACCAGCATGAACAATAGCCACATCAGATCAGCAAAGCTTAAGTCTCCATGAACACAGAGCTTCATGTTTAGAGAGGCTTGTACATTATGGTGAGCCCTGAGTTACTCACCTAGGCCTATGGATTCCTCTACCCTGGTTGAGGCAAGGTACAGAAGGTGATAAATATCATTGCCCAATTCCAGAGAAAGACTTTTCTAACATAATAATAATAGAAATGCAGTGTTGTTTACCTAGATCTCCATGTCTTTTCCACTGCATCTTACAACTATGGTTAGCTGGATGTTCACTGTCTGAAAGGGGTTGTCTGCTTAGAATATGAACTATGTGGTTATCAGGGGATTATTTATTTAATAAGATTGAATATTTACTTGAGCAGATTATCACTTGAATTACTACTCTAGTCAATAGTAGCACTGTGACTGGTATACTTTCAATGTTACTACAAAGGAAAGCACTAAGAATATCAGATGATTTTTCCTTTAGTCAAGTGTGTTCATCACATACAGTTAGTGTTTAATCCCTTTATGGTTATTATGATTTCATATGCTGATCCTACTATTCAGATGATGAAACTGAGATCCTACAATTCAGATGAAGAAACTAAAAACTGCCCAAAGTTATATAGTCATTAAGCGTCTGAAATAGGATTTCAGCCCATACAGCATGACTTTAGAGCCTGTTCTCCGAACCACGACTTGATCTCAATAATAAGTAAGTAGACGTTGTTCATGTATTTAGTGGTCATTTATTTAGTCGTGTGGTTCATGTATTTAGTAGAATGGCTTCATATTTCTAATAAGCAATTTGTAAAAGGAAATAAGAGAAAACTTAGAAACTTCCCTGTTGGTTCCGTGGTTAAGAATCTACCTTCCAATGCAGGTGGGTTCCATCCCTGGTCAGGGAGCTAAGATTTCACATGCCATGGGCAACAAAGCCCAGGCAGCACAACTCCTGAGACCGCACACCCTAGAGCCCACGAGCCACAACTCCTGAGCCCACGTTCTGCAACAAAGATCCCATGTGCTGCAACTAAGACCCGATGCAGCCAAACAAATAAATATTTTTAAAAAGAAATAAAATTTAAAAGTCTGTTTACAAGAAGAGTAAAATACTAATGCTAGAAAGAGGGAGAGAAATGATTTGACTAGCAAAACCTAAGCTGATTTTGAAATAAAGGTTAAGGACTGGAAGGATTGTGGTGAGCACATTTAGAAATGGTAGTGGTCAGTTCTAGACCTTGCCTGCCTCTAACTGTCTATGCTATCCCAAACGAGTTACTTCCCTACTCTGGCCACCTACCAGCAATAATAATAATAATAATAATAAATTACTTTTTCTAGAAATATGTCTCATTGCTTTCCACAATGTTTTTGGACTTATACTCCTAGAGAAAGAATGGGGTGGGGGGGAGAATCTCATTATTCAGGAATGATATATATGGCAATCCCCAAATTCAATTTACAAAAAAAATCAACATAGAAATCTCAATTGCCATTCCAATTTTAAATTATGCATAACTTTGATAAGTCAATCCTTAATTAAGTTCTTCATCTAGTAGAATTCTCTTTCCTATAACTTCAAATTCGCTTTCCAGTGTTGTTCCTCTTCATCAGTGATAAGCAGCTCTCCTTCCCTAATCTGTCAATCTTTTCCTTGATTTTGAGTCTTCCTTTACCAACACATATTTTCTCTCCTCTCCCACTTATCCAAACTTCCCAGAAGAGTTGTCTACACTCACTGTCTGTATGTCCTAAGCCCTCTTGCATCCCTCAAACCTCCATTATCATGTATTTCCCTGTTCCAATGAAGTGCTTTTTCCAAAGACCATCAGTGGCTTTCTATTATTAATAACTGACATACCCAACAGGATTTTTACCATTCTCACCCTCCTCATCCTCCTAGTATAGGTAGACTATTTTTCCCTTCTGTTTCTTAAGGTCCTCTTCTACTCCACTATCTCCAAACGGCTGAAGAACCTAAGAATGTGCACATTGAACAGAGCCTCTCGTGAGAGCCTCTGAAATATATATCCCAACTCAAATCTCTACCAATGTGCCAGCCTTATTCTACTTGAGTATTTGCCACAGATATGCAAATAGACATTAGTAAAACCTCCCATTTTTTCTCTAAATTCTCATATAACTTTTGTGAGCTCCATCCATCCTGTGAATAAAATCATACATCCAGTAGTTACCCCTTGTTGCCTGTGTATTACTTTCCCATACTTCAGCTAATAAGTCCTGATGATTTTATTTCCATCATATTTCTCAAAACTTTATCTTCCTCACCATCTTAATTTCCATTGCCTTAGTTCAGGGAATCATCATTTTTCTCCTAAACCACAAATTGTTCTGCTTGCCTCCAGGCAAGCTCCTCTTTCTCCTCATCGGGGCTGCTAGAATCATCTGTAAGTCTGGACAAGCAGAGGGAGCTAGAAGCAACGAGGTTTCCATGACACGTTACAAGCGTTTTTGAGAAGGTGATGAAATCCATGGAAAGGTTTCAAGCATTAAGAGTCATATGATCACAGTTATCTTTTATTCTCACCATACTGTGCCTCACACTTCATATTCCAGCAACAGAAAATGTACAATGTTGTTTTCCATCTTCATTACTATGCTGGTTCTTTTATTTTTGCATCTCCAGTTTCATTCTCCACTTTTCTCTTGCTTCAGAAGAACTGGGTTCCAATATCCTTTGGATTTTGCTACACATTTTCCCACTGAAAACTTCAGAGAGCTGGAGGAGAGGGAAGTCAGGGTATTTATTTCCTTGGCTTTTTCCCAATCAGGATATGGTTTGGCAATGACTGTGTTTCTCTGATGAAGGGCAATATTTCTCTTTGGCGGCATGGCTATGTGTCTTGCCCATTTTTAGATAACAGCACTTTCCTTTCTTCCTTTTAAACATAACAGTGGTAAGAGCTTCCAGTTTTACTTGATCTGAGAATGCATCATCATTCCTTATTGATTTTTCTTAACCTAGTATTTAGATTAATAAATAATTCCTTCATTAAAGTGTTTCTGATCATCGCTTCTGAGTGTGCTGCCTGCTGAGACCCTGACCTATACACTGTCTTTATATGGCTATCTCAGATCCATCCTCTGACACTCATCTTAACTCAAGAAACCACAAAGGTCATCTGGAAGGAAAAATCTTTGAAATATATGTCAAGTGTCTTCTGGTATCTCTATAGCTGTAGTTATCAGTCATTAATTTAAGACCTATTTCCTCTATTGGAAGGTGAAATTCTTTAAACCAAAGTTACAAATGGGTGATTCTTTTTGTATACTTTCTTTCTAACTCATTGTCTCATGCATAGCAAATTCTGATTGAATAAATAAATGAGTTATTGACAAACATTTGGATCAGATTCCCAGGTGTTAATGACCTCAATTGATATTGTCCTCCTGCCATATAATACTTCATGTTGCTTTATCTCAAGTCTCCTTAATTGTATCTCTGGGAAATCCTCTGTGATAATGGGCATTCATCTTTAAAACTGAAACTATCGCTGGATCGTTAAGAAGATATTAATCACTTATATATTGGCATGAATTAATTTAATAAAAATTGCTCTCTTAAATATTAACTTATATCTGCTCTAATGTTAGGATAAAAAATTCAGTTGGGGTTAGGAAATAATTATTTGGTGCCATTGAACACTTGGAAGTTTAGGTAAAGCACAGTAGAGTATTTTAGCGATGGTTCAACAGTCAGTAATGAGTCCATATTTTTGAGCACTGGAATTGAAGATCACAGGAAATTGAGCAAGGGGACTAAACTTTGGGAGCTCTGACAGATAATTTAGTTTTCATCTATTATGAAATATTACATATTTGATTTAGGAGAAAGGAGACCATGTACATTTTCCTCCTCTTCAACTTGAACTCTTTTTTTTTTTTTTTTGCCTTTATGGTTTTTTGCTTTATTTGTTAGTAGTTAATAAAGTGTGAAGTTTTTTCTTCCTATTATAAAGACAGCTTTTTAAAAAACCTAATCCACTTATAAATTGAACTGCTTGTAGTTTTACTTGTTAGAGGAGGACAGATGGGAACTATAATATCCTTCTGTCCACTTACATGGTGAGCTTTCTTATTTTAACCCAAGTGTGCCCTTTGGCTTCACATAGTCCATGGTCCGTCTTTGGGCCTGGGTAGTGAGATGCTGGGTACCAAACCACACAGTTTAATGAACATTCATTGAGCACATTACATGGTAAGTAATGTGAATACAAAGAGAGCTCCACCCCGTGATCTTCTATTGATAACTAATGCCTGGATCATAGTGTATACAAAACAAAGGTTCAGTGTGTTTCATTGACTTCACCAGAGGAGAAAGTAAAGTATCCAGAATCATCTAGGATCCTCAGGAGAGGCAGCCCACTTGTTAGAGATAGAAATCTTCTCACAATCCTTGGGATCCAAGGCTGCCTTCTTAAGTACACAGGAAATTGTATGGAGATTTGGGGGATGCAAACCAGAGTTGGATAATTTCCCAGCTTTAGGTTACTGCAGCTTCCTTGATGGCTCAGACGGTAAAGAACTTGCCTGCAGGAGACTTGGGTTCAACCCATGTCCTGGAGAAGGGAATGGGTACCCACTCCAGTATTCTTACCTGGAGATTTCTATGGACAGAGGAGCTTGGCTGGCTACAGTCCATGGGGTCACAAAGAGTTGGACACGATTAAGCGACTAACACACACAGGTAACGGTTTTACACTCTACCAGCCATTTTGTGGAACTTCTATGAAATCTTTCTATTTTGTCTTGGCATAGAGTGTGTGAAGTTTACAAAATGGATTTTTTTTTCATATAGTATTTGGAATTCATTGCTAGACTATGATAAAGAATATAATGATTCGAGTCAGCTTGACTTTGTGTTATTGTGATATTTGAGTTTGGTCACAGAAAGCTTTGAGAATCTCCATCAGTTAGAAGTCTTTCTTTTATGGAGGGAGGCGGCCAGTGGAAGGAATGGGCAGATTATTGCCTACTGGACAATAAAGGCAGAAGACCATGCCTTCTAATAGAACCACCAAAACAGCTTTTAGAAAAGGCAGTGTATTTTCCCCCTGTCGTGCAGACTTTTGAACTTGCTGAGGAGCCCAACTGTTTAGCCTGTGTAGAGGCTGAAATATCAGCAGCTTCGAATGACAATGAAGTTACAATTGGAAAGGGCATTAAAATGGGAACCACTTGAAGCAAGTGGCAAAGGGAAATCAATCAGCGCTGTGATTTTTTGCTTCTCCTGGAGAGCTAGCAAGGCCATGCATGAAGACAGTAGCAAAAATTTGCCTTTGAAAAATTTCACTGTAATTATCTGTCTAATGGCATAGTGTAACTCCCATTCATGGAAAGGGCAAAATCACCTCTGGGTGTCAGGTCTTACATTTCATGATGACTATTAATCATTATAATGGCTCTAATACCACTGAGCATCTGTCTTGTGCTTTGGCTTTTATACTGTGTTTTTAGACATTACATCATGGAGAGGCTGTGTGGCAGAGTGGGAGAGGCCAGAGACAGTGGATGGTAGACTCTGATTTCAGTTCAGCTCTGCTATGTAAGCCTAGGAGCCATAAGCAAATTTCCTAATGTCCCTATGATTCCTTGGCTGGAAAGTGAGCATGAAAATCATACGATACAGTAACAGTTGTAGATAATGTCTAAGTTGTTGTTGCTGTTGTTCAGTCCTTCAGTCATGTCCAGCTCTTTGCAACACCATGGACTCTAGCCCACCAGGCTCCTCTGTCCATGAAATTGCCCAGACAAGAAGACTGGAGTGGGTTGCCATTTCCTTCACCAGGGGATCTTCCCAACCCAAGGATCGGACTTGTGTCTCCTGCATTGGCAGGTGGATTCTTTAGCACTGAGCCACCAAGGAAGCCCAGATAATGTCTATAAGGTACCTGTAACATATTCAGTTCAGTTCAGTTCAGTTCAGTCGCTCAGTCGTGTCCGACTCTTTGTGACCCCATGAATCACAGCATACCAGGCCTCCCTGTCCATCACCATCTCCTGGAGTGCACTCAAACTCACGTCCATCAAGTTGGTGATGCCATCCAGCCATCTCATCCTCTGTCGTCCCCTTCTTCTCCTGCCCCCAATCCCTCTCAGCATCAGAGTCTTTACCAATGAGTCAACTCTTCGCATGAGGTGGCCAAAGTACTGGAGTTTCAGCTTTAGCATCATTCCTTCCAAAGAACACCCAGAGCTAATCTCCTTTAGAATGGACTGGTTGGATCTCCTTGCAGTCCAAGGGACTCTCAAGAGTCTTCTCCAACACCACAGTTCAAAAGCATCAATTCTTCGGCACTCAGCTTTCTTCACAGTCCAACTCTCATATCCATACATGACCACTGGAAAAACCATAGCCTTGACTAGATGAACATTTGTTGGCAAAGTAATGTCTCTGCTTTTGAATATGCTGTCTAGGTTGGTCATAACTTTCCTTCCAAGGAGTAAGCGTCTTTTAATTTCATGGCTACAATCACCATCTGCAGTGATTTTGGAGTCCAAAAAAATAAAGTCTGACATTCTTTCCACTGTTTCCCATCTATTTCCCATGAAGTGATTGATTGTGGAAAATTCTGAAAGAGATAGGAATACCAGACCACCTGACCTGCCTCTTGAGAAACCTATATACAAGTCAGGAAGCAACAGTTAGAACTGGACATGGAACAATAGACTGGTTCCAAATAGGAAAAGGAGTACGTCAAGGCTATATATTGTCACCCTGCTTATTTAACTTCTATGCGGAGTACATCATGAGAAATGCTGGGCTGGAAGAAGCACAAGCTGGAATCAAGATTGCTGGGAGAAATATCAATAACCTCAGATATGCAGATGACAACACCCTTATGGCAGAAAGTGAAGAGGAACTAAAAAGCCTCTTGGTGAGAATGAAAGAGGAGAGTGAAAAAGTTGGCTTAAAGCTCAACATTCAGAAAACGAAGATCATGGCATCTGGTCCTGTAACATATTAGGTGCTCAATAAAGAAAGACCATTACTATTCCTAGTATTGCCAGAGTTCATTCTGAAGTTAGACAGGGTATATATAAAATATTCAAAAATAAATATGAAGAAACTGGTTTCTATAGGGTAAGTAGTATTTGCCTCAGATAACACAGATCGCTAGTAAAACTATCAGAATTCAATATAGGACTTTCTTGTCCGAGTCCTGAGTCCTTAGAAAGTCAACACCTTCAATGCCCTTTCCCACTAGAAGTATATTGACAGTAAGAACAGCTGTTGTAAGAGAAGGACATAGATCTTCATCCACCTTTCATATCTAACTATGTATTTTATGTTTTAGGGTAAAGAAGCATACTACATACTCCAAAACAGGTCCAATTTCCATGTATTAGCACACCATTTATCCCAACACTGACCTTAAATTTACTATATCTGTATAAACCACTCTAACATAGAAACACACACAAAAATAATGGAGACGGGGGGAGGAGAGTGCGTTGAATTTAAGCCCTTTGATTCACCTGGGAGAAATTTTGTTTAGAAGAAAAATTATCTATCAAATTACACCCTTTGTATTCCACAGAGTGTTGGGCCAAATTAAGCCATATAGTACGTCCTAGAAATGAGTGCTATCCTGCAAAGCTAAATGTCATACATTGCATTTTCCCTCAGCTAAATAACATTTCTTTGGTTTCTAATGATATCAGTAAATTGAATAACTGAAATTGCAAACACAGGCGATAGAGTGGGGTGAGGGGTTGGGAGGAAGCTACTAAGGATCTTGTTAAATTATTGATTCACAAAGTCCACAGATAGCAAATCATTATTTTGTTACCTGATGGATCTGCAGGTCTTGCACGACAAAAGATCTTTTAAGCAGCAGGATTGATGCTTTAAATTGGGAAACAGTATATCAATAAAGGTCACTGTGACAGTATGACTTATTCAAATACAGTGCTATTGCAAGCAGTCAGTTTTCAAATTCCAGGATAAATGGCAGCTATTGTTTATATGTGTTTAGGTTCCTCACAGAAACCTTGTTTGAAATGTTTCATTATTTACTGCTGCTTTTTAGAAATGAAAGAAACCAATTTATTTATCTGTCATGATCATCTCTAACTACAGGGACCTATAGCAAAAATCAATTGGCTAATAAAATAGTTAATTGACTAAGTGCTTGTTGTGATGGGCCAAAAGCACAGACAGTGCACACGCAGAGAAAGGGAGCTTAATTAAAATGGGGCTGACCATCCTTAATGAAATTCTGCCATGTAGATAGAAATTAATGCCAGAAAGACATCTGCATTTATTCTTATATTGCAGAGTGGAAGCAAATTAAAGTAGCCCAATTAGTAGGTCTTTGTCTTAATGTTGTCTACATAGGGGCACTTGTGGTTAGCACAGGAGTTATAAGAAATTCCAAAAATCACTGTTTTCTCAAACTATGAGAACCCATACATATCATATTCTGATTTGATATATGAAATATAAACTGGGACAGATTAGTTAATATTCTAATTTTTTATAATGATGTTTTTTATTAGATAGATGGAGATGATGTGTTAAGGCCTGGTGTGGCAAAAGTTGTGTGCATGAAACATTTTTCAAATTTACTCTTTTCAATAAAATGGGAGTGAAAGTCAGTCATGTCGGACTCTTTGAGACCCCATGCCAGAATACTGGGGTGGGTTCAGCTCAGTTCAGTTCGGTTGCTCAATTGGGTCCGCCTTTTTGTGATCCCATCAACTGCAACACACCAGGCTTCCCTGTCCATCACAAACTCCCAGAGTCCACCCAAACCCATGTCCATTGAGTCAGTGATGCCATCCAATCATCTCATCCTCTGCCGTCCCCTTCTCTTCCTGCCCTCAATCTTTCCCATATTCAGGGGCTTTTCCAATGAGTCAGCTCTTCACATCAGGTGGCCAAAGTATTGGAGTTTCAGCTGATCTCCCTTAGGTTGGATTGGTTGGGTCTCCTTGTAGTCCACGGGAATCTCAAGAGTCTTCTCCAACACCCCAGTTCAAAAGCATCAATTCTTCAGCACTCAGCTTTCTTTATAGTCCAACTCTCACATCCATATGGGACCACTGGAAAATCCATGCCTTGACTAGACGGACCTTTGTTGGCAGAGTAACGTCTCTGCTTTTTAATATGCTGTCTAGATTGGTCATAACTTTCCTTCCAAGGAGTAAGTGTCCTTTAATTTCATGGTTGCAATCACCATCTGCAGTGATTTTGGAGCCCAGAAAAATTAAGTCAGCCACTTTTCCACTGTTTCCCCATCTATTTCCCATGAAGTGCTGGAAGAAAAACAAGCTGGAATCAAGATTGCCAGGAGAAATATCAATAACCTCAGATATGCAGATGACATCACCCTTATGGCAGAAAGTGAAAAGGAGCTAAAAAGCCTCTTGATGAAAGTGAAAGAGGAGAGCAAAAAAGTTGGCTTAAAGCTCAACATTCAGAAAACAAAGATCATGGCATCCTGTCCCATCAGTTCATGGGAAATAGATGGGGAAACAGTGGAAACAGTGTCAGACTTTATTTTGGGGGGCTCCAAAATTACTGCAGATGGTGACTGCAGCCATGAAATTAAAAGATGCTTACTCCTTGGAAGGAAAGTTATGACCAACCTAGATAGCATATTCAAAAGCAGAGACATTACTTTGCTGACTAAGGTCCGTCTAGTCAAGGCTATGGTTTTTCCTGTGGTCACATATGGATGTGAGGGTTGGACTGAGAAGAAGGCTGGGCACTGAAGAATTGATGCTTTTGAACTATGGTGTTGGAGAAGACTCTTGAGAGTCCCTTGGACTGCAAGGAGATCCAACCAATCCATTCTGAAGGAGATCAACCCTGGGATTTCTTTGGAAGGAGTGATGCTAAAGCTGAAACTCCAGTACTTTGGCCACCTCATGCGAAGAGTTGACTCATTGGAAAAGACTCTGATGCTGGGAGGGATTGGGGGCAGGAGGAGAAGGGGACGACCGAGGATGAGATGGCTGGATGGCATCACGGACTCGATGGACTCCGGGAGATGGTGATGGACAGGGAGGCCTGGCATGCTGCGATTCATGGGGTTGCAGAGAGTCGGACACGACTGAGCGACTGAACTGAACTGAACTGATGGGACTGGATCCAGATACCATGATGTTAGTTTCCTGAATGTTGAGCTTTAAGCAAACATTTTCACTCTCCTCTTTCACTTTCATCAAGAGGCTTTTTAATTCTTCTTCACTTTCTGCCATAAGGGTGGTGTCATCTGCATATCTGACGTTATTGATATTTCTCCCAGCAATCTTGATTCCAGCTTGTGCTTCTTCCAGCCCAGCGTTTCTCACGATGTACTCTGCATATAAGTTAAATAAGCAGGGTGACAATATACAGCCTTGATGTACTCCTTTTCCTATCTGAAACCAGTCCGTTGTTCCATGTCCAGTTCTAACTGTTGCTTCCTGACCTGCACACAGATTTCTCAAGAGGCAGGTTAGGTGGTCTGGTATTCCCATCTCTTTCAGAATTTTCCAGAGTTTATTGTGATCCACACAGTCCAAGGCATTGGCATAGTCAATAAAGCACAAATAGATGTTTTTCTGGAATTCTCTTGCTTTTTCCATGATCCAGCAGATGTTGGCAATTTGATCTCTGGTTCCTCTGCCTTTTCTAAATCCAGCTTGAACATCTTGAAGTTCACAGTGCACGTATTGCTGAAGCCTGGCCTGGAGAATTTTAAGCATTACTTTACTAGCGTGTGAGATAAGTGCAATTGTGTGGCAGTTTGAGCATTCTTTGCATTGCCTTTCTTTGGGATTGGAATGAAACCTGACCTTTTCCAGTCCTGTGGCCACTGTTGAGTTTTCCAAATGTGCTGACATATTGAGTACAGCACTTTCATAGCATCATCTTTCAGGATTTGAAATAGCTCACCTGGAATTCTATCAGCTCCACTAGCTTTGTTCGTAGTGATGCTTCCTAACGCCCACTTGACTTTGCATTCCAGGATGTCTGGCTCTAGGTGAGTGACCACACCATCATGATTATCTGGGTCATGAAGATCTTTTTTGTACAGTTCTGTGTTATCTTGCCACCTCTTCTTAATAGCTTCTGCTTCTGTTGGATCCCTACCATTTCTGTCCTTTATTGAACCCATCTTTGCATGAAATGTTCCCTTGGTATCTCTAATTTTCTTGAAGAGATCTCTAGTCTTTCCCATTCTATTGTTTTCCTCTATTTCTTTGCATTGATCGCTGAGGAAAGCTTTCTTATCTTTCCTTGCTATTCTTTTGAACTGGGCATTCAAACGGGTATGTCTTTCCTTTTCTTTTGCTTTTCGCTTCCCTTCTTTTCACAGCTATTTGTAATACCTCCTCAGCCATTTTGCTTTTTTGCATCTCTTTTTCTTGGGGATGATCTTGATTCCTGTCTCCTGTACAATGTCATGAACCTCCATCCATAGTTCATCAGGCACTCTATCTATCAGATCTAGGCCCTTAAATCTATTTCTCACTTCCACTGTATAGTCATAAGCAATTTGATTTAGGTCATAACTGAATAGTCTAGTGGTTTTCTCCACTTTCTTCAATTTAAGTCTGAATTTCGCTGCTCCCTGCCACCACCCCTGATCTCGGGCATGGGGTAGCTCCTCTCAGCTGCGCTTGTGAGGCCAGTGCTTGTGCGGCTGGGGTGGGTAGCTTTTCCCTTCTCTAGGGCATCCTCCCAACCCAGGTATCAAATTCAGGTCTGCTGCATTGCAGGCAGATTCTTTACCAGCTGAGCCACAAGGGAAGCCCCAAAATACTGGAGTGGGGACCTTCTCCAGTGGATCTTCCTGATCCAGGAATCGAATCAGGGTCTCCTGAATTGCAGGCAATTTTTTACTAACTGAGCAATCAGGGCAGCCAAATAAAATGGGAGACCATCCACAAATGACAACTAAACTTGGCTCTTCATGCATCATCAGCCATATTATGGCAATATGAGTGATTTTTCCCTATAAATGTAAAAACTCTAGTTTATCAGAGGAAAAAGGAACTCTTTGTTTGTTTTTTTCACCATGTCTGTAACTTTTGAATTTTTAAAGTCAGTTTTGCTATGGTAAAATTGACATATGATAAGTCTCACCAATTATGGTGTACAATGTGAGTTTTTTTTACCAGCATTATTGAGGTATCATTGAATACAGTTAGCTGCAAATATTTAAAATGTACATTTGGATAAGTACACTCCTCTGAAACCATCACCACAATTAAGATAAATATAGCAACCACAAAAAATTTTCCTTATCCCTTTTGTGATCACACTTACAAGCCCCCACTCCACTCCACCACATTCTTAGTCAACTACCAATCTACTGCAGATCAGTCTGTTGAGGCACATCTTGGAGAAATTGTAGGTTCAGTTCCACATCACTGCCATTATGTGAATATCTCACTAAAGCAGTTCAGTTCAGTTCAGTTCAGCCCTAGTCATGTCCGATTCTTTGGGACCCCATGGATGCAGCACTCCAGGCCTCCCTGTCCATCACCAACTCCCAGAGTTTACTCAAACTCATGTCCATTGAGTCAGTGATGCCATCCAACCATCTCATCCTCTGTCATCCCCTTCTCCTCCTGCCTTCAATCTTTCCCAGCATCAGGGTTTTTTCAATTGAGTCAGTTCTTCACATCGAGTGGCCAAAGTATTGGAGCTTCAGCATCAGTCCTTTCAATAAATATTCCATAATAAAGCAAGTCACATGAATTTGGGGGATTTCCCAGTGTGTACAGGGGTTTCCCTGGTACCTCAAATGGTAAAGAAACTGCCTGCAATGCTGGAGACCTGGGTTCAACCCCTGGGTTGGGAAGATCCCCTGGAAAAGGGAATGACTACCTAAGTATTCTTGCCTGAAGAATCCCATGGACTATAGCTTGCCAGGCTCCTCTGTCCATAGGATCGCAAGAGTCAGACAGGACTTAGCAACTAAACCATCACCACCACCACCAGTATTCTTGTCTGCAGAATTCCAAGGACAGAGGAGCCTGGTAGGCTACAGTCCACGGGGTCACAAAGTGTCGGAAACAACTAAGAGACTAACACTTTCTTTCACTTTCAATGCATATAAGTTATGTTTATACTATAGTCTATTACGTGTGCAATACCATTACATCTTTTAAAATGTACATACTTTAATTTGAAAATTACCAAAAACTGCTATTATCTGACAACAGAGGGTTGCCATAAATCTATTTATAAAAACTGCAATAAAGCAGTTATTGCAAAATGCAATAAAGCAAAACACAATAAAACAATGTATGCTTGTATTTCTAGAATCTGAAATGACTAAAATCATATGGTATGTAATCTTCAGCTCCTTTCACAACATGTGGTGGTTTATTCCCTAAGTCGTGTCTGACAACATAATTTATTTTTAGATTCACCTATGTTGCAAGGAGATCCAACCAGTCCATCCTAAAGGAATCAGTCCTGGGTCTTCACTGGAAAGACTGATATTGAAGGTGAAACTCCAATACTTTGGCCACCTGATGAGAAGAGCTGACTCATTTAAAAGACCCTGATGCTGGGAAAGATTGAGGGCAGGAGGAGAAGGGGACGACAGAGGATGAGATGGTTGGATGGCATCACCGACTCAATGGACATGAGTTTGAGTCGACTCCGGGAGTTGGTGATGGACAGGAAGGCCTGGTGTGCTGCGGTTCATGGGGTCGCAAAGAGTCGGACATGACTGAGCAACTGAACTGAACTGAACTGATGTTGTTGCATGTGTTAGGACTGCATGCATCCATTTCTTTTCATTGTTGCATAGTTTCTCATTTTATGGCCCATATTTTCCATCCATCCACCTGAATGGGATTTTGGTTTTCTTTGAAAATCTTGACTATTACAGGTAAAACTGCAATAGCACTTTACAGTAAGTCTTTGAATGGATCCACACTTTGATTTCTCCTGAGAAAATATGTAGGAATGAAATGTCTGAGTAATGTAGAAGGTACATGTTTAATAATGTTAAAAGCTGTCAAACTGTTTTCCAATGTGGTTGTACCACCATAATTTTACATTCCCACCACAAACTACAGGAGTTCCATTGCCTACGTTTTTATCAACATTTGTGGTGTAGCATCTTATAGCGGTTATAGTTCTCTAATAATTAATATTGAGCATCTTTTCATATAATTACTTGATATATGTATATCTACTTTGGTGAAGAGTCTGTTTAATTTTTCCCATTTTTATTGAGTTGTTTTAATATTACTGAGTTTTTGAGAATTTTTTGTATATCCTGGATACAAGTCCTTTTTTAATAAATGAGATTTCTAGTATTTTCTGCCTGTCTGAATTGTCTCTTCATTCTCTTCATGATGTCTTCAAAGAGAAAAAGATTTTAACATTAATAAAGTCAAAATTATAATTTTTTTAATTTTGTGGAACATAATTTTCATGTTGCACTAGCCAATCTTTTCCTGACCGAATGTCACAAGATTTCCTCCTATCTTTTTTTTCTAGAAATTCTATCATTTTCAATTTTTCACTTAAATATAAGATCTATTTGTTATTAGCTTTTGTATTTGGTGCAATCTGTGTGGACCATTGTCAAAAATAAATTGACCATATGTGTATGGGTCTATTTCTAGATTATATTCTCAAGTGATCTATTTATCTATTAAAATGGCAGCATCATACTGTCTTCATTATTGTATTTTATAATAAATGTTAAAGCCAGGAAGTAAAAAGTCTCCAAACATCATTTATCTTCAAAATGTCTTCAAATAATTTTTGACATTTTTATTTAAATTTTAGAATCTGTATATCAATTTCCACCAAAACAAAAGACTTCTGGGATTTTTATTAAGATTTTAATGAAGCTAGATCAATTTGGGGAAATTGTCATCACATAAAGTTTTCTAATCCACATACTTAGTTCATCTTTAATTTATCTCAGCAATGTTTTGCTGTTTTCAGTCTACAGATCTCCAATACCTCGTCAGACTTATTCCAACTGTTTAATATTTCTGATTCTATTATAAATGGTTTTGGATTTTTATCTCAGTTTCTGTTTCATTGCCAATACATAAAAATACAACTAACATTTGCACATTCATCCTTTATCGTGAATTTTTGTTCAATTCAATTGTTAGCTCTATAGGTTTTTTTTGGGGGGGGTGGGCTTCCCAGGTGGCACTAGTAAAGAACCCACCTGCCACTGCAAGAGACATAAGAGATGCAGGTTCAGTCCCTAGGTCAGGAAGATCTCCTGGAGAGGGAAATGGCAACCTAATCCAGTATTCTTGCCTGGAGAATTCCATGGACAGAGTAGCCTGGTGGGTTATGGTCCATACGATCACAAAGAGCCCAACATAACTGAAGCAACTTAGCACACATAGGTTTCTTACATATTTGATTTAATTTTCTACATAGAGTAAAATATTTTCTGCAATAACATACAGTTTTACTTTTTCTTTTCCAATGTGGATGGCTTTTCAAATTTCTTGCCTTATTGCTCTGGCTAGATTGTCCATATACTGTTGAATGGAAATGGTGAAAGGAAATATTCTTGCTTTGTTCCTGATTTAAGAGGAAAGTATTCAATCTTTCACCATTAAGTATTTTAGAACTGCAGGGTTTTGGTAGAGGCCCTTTATCAAGCTGACAATGTTTCAACTGATTTCAGGTTTACTTAAGAGTTTTTATCAGGAATTTATGTTGGCTTACTTCAATTTTTTTTTTTTGCATACATTGAGATGATCATGTTCTTTTCTTTCTTCATTTCTTAAAAAGGTAATTATCTTGATTGGTTTTTAAATGCTAATGGAAGCATGCACTCCTGGAATAAACTCCACTGTGGTCATAATGTATTACACTTGTATATACTGTTGGATTTAATTTGCTAAAATTTTAAGAATTTTTAATTCTATATTCATGATGTAGATTGCTTTGTAGCTTTCTTTTCTTGCAACAGTTTTTCCTGGGTTTGTTATGAGGGTAATGCTGACCTTATAGAATGTGTTGGAACATTTTCCTTCTTCTTCAGATTTCTGGAACAGCTTGTATAGAATCTGTTTTAATTCTTCCTTAACTGTTTGAATTCTCCAATGAATGCATGTGGACCTTGAAGTGATCTTTGTAAAAAAGTTTATCTTATAAATTCAGTATCTTTTATAGATATGTTTATTAATGTTATTTATTTCTTTTTCAAGTAATTTTGGTAGGTTGTGTCTTTCAAGGGATTCAACTATTTCCTTTAAGTTGTCAAATTCATAGTCATAAAGGTGGTCAAAGTATTCCCTTATTATCCTTTCAACATCTGTAGTAAGATCTGTAGCCATTCTATTGTCTTATCTTCCCCCTTGGTAATTTTCCTTGTCTTGTTCTCTATAAGAAATTCACTTCCACCATTATTTTCATTTCTATGTACATATAATTTTTCCTTTAAGATTTTTCTCTTTGTCACTGGCTTTTAGTGAGTTGATTATCATGTGCATTGGTGTAATATTCTTCATGTTTCTTGTGCTTCAGGTCCATTGAGCTTCTTGGTATCATGGCTTTAGAATTTGCATTAATATATTTGGAGTCCCAGAAAATGAAGAGGTATTTTATCTTATCTGATGAAAGAGTGGCAACAATTTTGTTTCTAGTTTAATAAAAATTCTAAATATGAAATTAAATTCTAGGTATAGAACTTTTGTATACATACGTATACACACACACACCCCAATACACATAAGTCTTTGAAATTTTCCCAGAGCTTAGTGAGGCATTGTGGGGTTTTTAGCTATATTTTCTACATTTCATTTTAAAAAGTTTGCATTTTTATATCTTTGAGTACACTAATATTTTCTTTCACAATTTCTAAACTGCTATTACTCCCATCCATTTATTTCAGGAGTAGTAATTTTTATGTGTTTTATTTCAAATTTTGTCTCTTCCACAAATATGATCAACCTTTCCTCTAGTTTCTTGAACGTGTGGAATTCAGTTATATGGTTTTAATGTCGTTGTCTATTAATTATGTCTTGTCTGGCATCCCACTCCAGTACTCTTGCCTGGAAAATCCCACGGATGGAGGAGCCTGGTAGGCTACAGTCCATGGGGTCAGTCGGACACGACTGAGCGACTTCACTTTCACTTTTCTTTTATTTATTTATTTATTTATTTATTTATTTATTTTTAATTTTAAAATCTTTAATTCTTACATGCGTTCCCAAACATGAACCCCCCTCCCACCTCCCTCCCCACAACATCTCTCTGGGTCATCCCCTTTCATGCATTGGAGAAGGAAATGGCAACCCACTCCAGTGTTCTTGCCTGGAGAATCCCAGGGACGGTGAAGCCTGGTGGGCTGCCATCTATGGGGTCGCACAGTCGGACACGACTGAAGCGACTTAGCAGCAGCAGCAGCCGCCACTAATTATGGATAGAATTTTTTGCATTCCTGATAAATTTTAATTGGATATAAACAATGTGTATTTTACCTTTTAGTGCTGAATATTTTTTGTATTGCTATAAACATATTAAAGCTTTGTTCTGATGCATAGATAAATTACTTGGAAAGTCTCATTGGATCTTATTCCATTACATAAATCATCAAGCTAATAAAAAGAGCTGAATAACAGGGTCTATCAAGTTAGAAGCCTTGGCAAGTCCTATGTGCTCTTGAGGGGGAAGACAAGCCAAACAAAGTTTCAAAGCTCTGCCACTTGAGTGAAATGTTTAGGAATCCAGTGCTTAGGAGTATTCTGGGATAACCCCTGCAAAGGATTAAAGATTATATTTGGTACCTTACTCCATAGGAAAGGAAACATCACACAGTGCGTTTCTTTGGTTCTAGAGACATCATGTTCATTATCTGGGACTGTGATCCTTTTCATATACCAAGTGTCACAGAAGGCTGTCACCTGTGAATAGGGACCAGAGCATGAAAGGACTGCACAGCAAGCCAAGACTGCAGTGTGAAAACTTTGCCTCAGGGGATATTTGAGCCAGGAGAACATATAGTTTTAGACATACCAGTGGTGATGAAGATGCTGTGGGGGATTAAAACAAGCCACAAAGTGAAAAATCACAATGAAAACTCCTAAGTTTCTGGAGTGGGGTCAACCTAACTGAAGAAAAGAATCACATACATTTTTGGAAAAGAAAAAAATAAACCCTAGCATGCTTCTAGGCTCTGGTAGAGAGAAAAAGTGCCTGGTGATGGTATAACACTGTCCAGACAATCAGAATGTCCATCATGAGCTAGGTCCTGTCAGACTCGCAAAGCATTAAGACAAGCTAAGTAAAAATACATTGTGATATAGAAGATACAGCAAGACTGAGCACAAAGTAAAGCAGAGGGCATAAACAAGCTACCCATCTGTCAACCCAGATCTCCTAGGATTGTACCAGAGCCTAAGCTCTGACCAACAGCCATACAGGAGTTTCCATTATGACCATTTGCATCTTACAAAGTTTAAATGAGATAAAATCAAAGAGCTGCCAATGGCAGTCAAGTTATAGAAAAATTTTAAAAGATGTATAACAAGTGTGTTTGTGATTATCTGCAAATAGAATTCTATGGAAATAACTGAATCAATAGTCACAGTAAGTTAATTTAAGCTTTTTGACAAAGATTTCAGTGGACAGGGAGAGGTTCTAACATTCCAGACTCATAATGAAGCAGCAATTATGTGCCAGAACTGATGCTAGAAATCTGCTATCTCTTATCTCACTGAATGCATATAACTAGTCCTGCTGCTGCTAAGTCGCTTCAGTCATGTCCTACTCTGTGCAACCCCATAGACGGCAGCCTACCAGGCTCTGCCATCCCTGGGATTCTCCAGGCAAGAACACTGGAGTGGGTTGCCATTTCCTTCTCCAATGCATGAAAGTGAAAAGTGAAAGTGAAGTCACTCAGTCGTGTCCAACTCTTGGCGACACCATGGACTGCAGCCTCCCAGGCTCCACTACCCATGAGATTTTCCAGGCAAGAGTACTGGAGTGGATTGCCATTGCCTTCTCCAATAACTAGTCCCATTGCCAACTCATTCGAAGATAAGTTGATTTTCAAAAACACAAGAAACCCATCTAAATATACATACAGCATTGTTAAATTAGGGGCTTCCCTTGTAGCTCAGTCGTTAGAGTCTCCTGCAATGCAGGAGACGTGGATTCGATCCCTGGGTCAGGTAGATTCCCTGAAGGATGGCATGGCAACCCACTCCAGTATTCTTGCCTGAAGAATCCCATGGACAGAGGAGCCTGGCAGGCTACAATCCATGGCGTCACAAGAGTCGGACACGACTTAGCAACTAAACCTCCACCGTTGTTAAATTTGGAGGAAAACTTTATCTGCCTTCAAATAAAATTTTCCTGTATACCATTCAAGTTAGCAATTCAAGAATAGTTAACATATATTATTGTATGCAGAGAATGCTCTACCACATCTAGTAGAGAAATTTGTTGCCAGGATTCAGAGACAAGGATTTCCTAAGACCAAGATTTCAGAGCAAGGTCCCCCAAGACTGAGTCTCCAACTCACGAGTCACCATTGACTCAGGCACTGAACTGAGATACCAACAGAAAAGAACCAACAGAAGATACCAACAGAAAAGAACCCTGCAGTCATCCAACAATAGGGCCAGACATCCCTAGATTCCTGATCGCACACAGCCAAGGTGCTGACTATATCGTGTTTCTTGAGAATTCTTCTGGCTCTAAATGCATACGCCTTCTGGTCATTATAATATAGCCCTCTACCCATTTTTCATGGTCTAGTCTCAATATGTAGGCCATATCTCTGCCTCAGGAGAAACTGGATGAGAATTAGCAAGTTCACCTGGAGGAGACAAGTCTATAGCAGCAGAAGATAAACAAAACAACAGGAAAAACGTGGGGGAGGTTATCTGCATATGTACAATATATATAATATTCTATTTACTAGTTGACCTTGAGACAATAAATTATATATATAGTAAACAATATAAATAAATCATCTACACGCAATTATAAAATTTAATTGGGAATGAGATATTTCATTGCATTCTATTTTTTAATTTATTTTTATTTTTTTAAATATAAATTTATTTCTTTTAATTGGAGGCTAATTACTTTACAATATTGTATTGGTTTTGCCATACATCAACATGAATCCGTGTTCCCCATCCTGAACCCCCCTCCCTCCTCCAGCTTTCCTGTTGTTATCCCAGCCTCCATTCTTCTCCAATCATCCCAACAACTGCTCAAGATTAATCTTTGACAGATTATTAATTATTTTAGAACAAACATCATGATTTCTCTATTTGTATATTTCCCATGGAACATAGAGCTCTGTCATGTGTGATCTCTGTAATGAATATTTTTAGAGTGAAAATTAAAGGTTCTAGGAAATGAAATTATATCCACATTATTGTGGAATCTTAAAGTTAAAACTTCCTTACAGACTTTTTAGTACAAATTTTCATACTCTGTGATGGCGGAGAATTAGAATTTAATTGATTTGCACAAGATCACAGAACCAAGCATCAGTAAAACTAATTCTGTTAACAAATATTACAAGTCCCTACTATGTAATAAGGCCTGGGATTATAATGAAGGTCTTTCACTACCTAATTTAGTACTCTTTCCAAAATACCCAGGAACTAGTTTTCAATTACTCATAATATAATATAAGCTCCATGCGAAAAGGGATTTTGTTCTATTCACTTCTATATCGCCAGCAAATTGAGCACTGCTTGGCCTCTGAATATTTAATGAATATTTGAAGAATAAGTTGATGAACCATCAATTTTCAGACTATGTAAATATCATTTGATGATCTACAAGTTATTTAAGAATCTTATCAGTTCACATTCAGAAATGTCAGTGATTACTGTACAAATCAAAGATTGTAGAATTCTGATCAAATGTGTTTCCCTTTCTCATAAAAAAAATAGTCATATGTATTGGAGGAAAGGATTCAGTTATATGTGCTTTGTGATTGCATTCAATATAAGCAAGAGTTTATTTCTTCCTTTTCAAAGAACGTTCACATTTCTGTTGGATTTTTTGTGTTTCCTTCCCTTGTTTGGGCACAGAGCAAACACAGCCAGAATCTATAATTGGCCATACTATGGCTGAGCCCTCACTTGCCCAATGGAACATCAGCTTTATGAAAGCAGGTTTGCTTTTCATGTTCACAGTAGTGTGTTGAGTTTTCTAAAATGAGACTCTGGCAAGCCATTATCAACGAGAAATAATAAAAGGCTAGTGGGGGCCAGGTTTGCATTACTTCTTTTTAAGGTGTTTTACAAAGGTATTCTTGGGAATGCTGTTTTTCAAAATCCTGTCCTGACAAGTTAAGTACTAGCAGTTCTTTGTTGAAAGAAAGATCTTTCATCTTTTTTTTTTTTTTCTATTTAGGAAAGTTTCTTCCTCTGAGATAGCCTCCTTTACTCTGTAATATGCCAATTGTATGGCAGGCAGAATTCACATATTCACTCCCCACCACCCTCTTTTATTCTGAACATAGGAAAATTGCTAGCTATACATACTGCTTGAGTCTGAAGAATGCCACATTCTTCCTGTTTCAGTAATATTGATTTATCATTCATAAACATCTCCTGAGTGTCTAACATATGCAAAGGGTACATAGGTAACTACAAAGAGGAATCAACCTTTACAATCATAGTATATGTAGAGTAGAAATAATTTGTACTGCCTGCCTTCCATATTCCAAACACTGAGTGAACCCATGACAGTATATAATTTAATATTTAAAAAAAAAAACAAATTAGGCACTAAGGTATGCATGCATGTGTACATGTCCAGTCATGTCCAAGTCTTTGTGAGCCCATGGACTATAGCCTGCCAGGCTCCTCTGTCCACGGGATTTTTCAGGGAAGAATACTGGAGTGGGCTGCCATTTCCTCCTCCAGGGGACCTTCCCAATCCAGGGATCAAAACTGCATTTCCTGCATTGCAGATGCTTTACCTCTGAGCCACCGGGGAAGTCCCATAGACACTAAGGTACTAAGATGGTTATTCTTAAAAAGAGATAAGTGAGACTTGATAAGATTGAACAGCTTTTCAGGGAATTCTCTGGCAGTCCAGTGGTTAGGACTCCATACTTCCTCTGCAGGGGACATAGGTTCAATCCTTGGTCTGGGAATAAAGATCTCACAAGCCAAGCAGCGTGGCCAAAAAAAAAAAAAAAAATTAGCTTTCAAGGTCACGCATAGATAGAAGACCTTACACTCTGATTTCAAACTGTGCTTCTTGCCCCTAATCTTCATGCTTTTCCTACTCTAAAAAATATTTTAAAATTTTACAAATCAAATTTAGAAAATAAATCATAAAATTTTAATTAAATCATTTAAATAATAAATTTCATTTATAAATTATATGTTTATGAATTATTAATATGATGGGAATTATTTAATTGATCTTGATCGTTAAAACTCCATGGCTTTGGGGGCTTATAAAGCTACTTATAAAGGTTTGACTAGGCAATTCTGGACATACTGATGAGAAAGAGAACACTGCCTGCGAATTACATCCAAGCTACCTCCAGGCCCCAATTTTCTCTATAAAGTGAGGAAGCATATTCTACCAGTGGTTTTCAAACTGGGAGCCTCCTAATCCTACTGTCTACAGAGGTGCCTCGGGGGCCAAGGAAAAAACCAAATGATATAATATTTTGAGCTGTCCCATTTCTATCCATCCACCCCCACAACACACCTTCAAACAGAGCAGCTGCACCTTTTTTGGTATGATACACTGGATTTCCATTCAAGATTATCTTTAAAGAAAATATTCATAACAAAAAAATTTTAATCAAATTTGACAGTGACTTGACTCTAAGTTTTAGCATCTAAGGCCTCTTTGATTTTGTGATTCTAAGGCCAATACAAGTAGCAATGAAGCATCTGGAGCAGAAACGACAAATTCATATTTCATCAGGAGTCAGATGGGACAGATAAACTTGGGGAAAAAAAAAACTTGAAAACCTGGTTAGAAATTATACAGGTAATGCTGTTCTGCAGAAACATGAGAGTATATGCCCTACTTCAAAATGTGTGAACTTTTAGATTTTTTTGGTCTTTAACACTGTGCTGATCTATATCTCTATATATCTAAACATGTGACTATATATCTCTAAACATGTGACTCCCAGTCTAGAATGAGAAACTCTGTCCAAAAAGAACTCTGAATTATAGAAACTGTGAAAAGAAGGATTATGTTCATATTGACGATCTGGGTTTGAATGAGCACCACTATTATTTCACTCAGGAAGAACTCAATGAAGATGCAAAATGCAGTCATGGCTTGTGAAACTGCTACCCAAATGTTCACACTGTACAAAACTGAGAAAACGGATAAAAAACAAACAAATGTAAAACTAGGACCCTTCATCTACTCTCAATTTCCTCATATGTAAAATGGACTCTAAGGATACTGAGCTATACCATTTACCAATGGTATATGGGATCTGACTTGTGGGATCTCTTTCCCCCACTGTGACCCTGGGTGGATTATTTTCAAATAATAGATCATAGACTTTCCACATCATCTTTTGCTAGAGTGCACATGTCACACACACACACACACACACACACACACATACACACACAGAAAAGCATGAGGTGGATATGGCAAGACTTTATCCCTGCTGTTCATTGTTCACTGCATCAAAAGGGAGCCTGCCAGCCACTTCTCTCTGAATGCACTAGTCTCTGAGCAGGGTCAAGAAGAGCCTTCTTCCTTTGGCTCCTAGCATTAGCTGTCTTATGTTTGACACTTCGTGCTGAGAGGCCTTACTTGGCTGGAAGCTCTGCACTAACTCAGCTCAGTCTGATGAGCCACTTGGAAGAACCAAGTTGAAGCTGTCTTAAAACTGCAAAAAGAGCCAGAAGGTCAGTGTAGTTAGTTTGTAAAGAACCAACCTGGCTAATGAAGAGGCCAGGAAAGTCCAGCTCACTCACATAAGGCTGTCTTTTGATCCTGCAGGAGAAGGGAATTAAAACTTTTATTTTACAGCAAATGTGCTTAGTGAGTCTGAATCTAATTCTTTGTCTGTTCCACTTTATTTCACCCTGGAACAGGAGAAGTTGCACAGAGCCACCCCCAAATGGGTAGGATTATCCTGAGATAATAAAGCAGAATGGCCTTAGAAGAACAGGGGAACTTTGGGCAAACTTGTAGGTACAGGAGTCAAGAGCATGTTTAGGAACTGTTTGTGTGGGAAGGGTCAGAAGATACATCACTTACCATTGCTTATTCCTACAGCATAATAATACTCACAGCATAGTTATCATTGATTAAATTAGATACATCAATGAAAGGGTTTCACAGTGTTCTTGGTTTATATAAATATAAATACTAAGTGTTTAATAAATACTGGTTATGTTATCATAACATATTACTATTACTGTTATATTATCATTATTTGAAAAAAAGCTTTAACAACACACTAATAAAATAAATGTATTGTAAAACTTATTAAGAGTGTTTTACATACATTAACTTATTTAATCTATATATAAACCTATAAGATATATAGATACAATTAATATTATTATGTCAAATGAGGAAACTAAGGTAGAGAGAGGTGAAATGATATATCCAACATTATCCAGCTGGTAAGTGGGTAGTCAGAATTCAAATTTAAGCAATGTGCTCGTGAATCAATGTCTTGATCACTAGTCCACACTGTCTCTCTACATCTTGGATGGCCAGGAATGCTATGCTAGGAATATCGATTTCTTCCTTTCTTCAGTGAGAAGTTATTTATGTTTTTGAGGAAACAAATGGCCAAACCATGCCAAAATAGGAATCACTGGAGAGCAGAGAGACTACAGATATCAGAGTCTTTTAGGAGGTTACTGAAAGGCAAGAGAAGGTACAGATGAGAGGCAGGGGTGAGATGAAGGAAGGAAGGAAAGAGACACAACAGAACCAGTGTAACTAACATGAGGTGTGAGAAACGGAGGAGAGTCTCAGAGCTCCGAAGCTCTGAGTTGGGCAAAGAGGAGGTGGCACTGTCACCCTTCTCCCCCCAAAAAAATAATTGGGGAAATAAGCAGGGAGAATAGATTTAAAGACGTAGAAGTCCTAAAAAGGCATTATGTAGTGAAAGAAAAACACTGAATAAAAAGTGTCACCTAAAAAAAAACTATTGCAGTATCAACACATATGTTCAACTGTACTGAAAGTTGTAGCTAATCCAGTAAGACAAAGCAAAAGGCACAGGATTGGGGCTTCCCTGGTGGCTCAGCAGTAAAGAATCTGCCTGCCAACACAGGAGATATGGGTTGGATCCCTGGTCTGGCTAGATCCCACATGCCATGGGGCAACAAAGCCCTCGCACCACAACTATTGACCTGCGCTCTAGCGCCCAGGAACTGCAACTACTGAGCCTACCTGCCAGAACTGCTGAAGCCTGCATGCCCCAGAGCCCGGGCTCCACAACAAGAGAAGCCACCCCAGTGAGAAGCCCATGCCCCGCAATGAACAGTAGGTCTGCTCGCGGCGAACAGAGAAAGGCCAGCGCAGCAGCAAAGACCCAGCACAGTCAAAAATACATAAGCAAACAAAATTATTTTAAAAGGCACAGGATTGGGAATGATGAAATAACACTCTCAGTTTTCATGATGACATGATTGCAGTCTATAAGCAAGCTATCGAAATAAGTGAATGTAAAATGTATAAGTGAGTGTAGCAAAGTGACTGGATATAAGGTCACTGTATTAAAATTACACAGCAGAGTCCAAAAGTCTGTTCTATACATCTGCGTCTCTTTTGCTGTCTCGCAAAACCAATACAGTATTGTAAAGTAAAATAAAGTAAAATTAAATAAAATACAATTACACAGCAATGAAAACATAAGAGTGAATTTGTATAATAACATCATTTATAATTGCTTCAAAAGTATTAACTACCTAAAGACAAATCTAATGAAAGATGTGGAATACACTGAAAATGGTAAGTATTACTGAAAGAAATCAAAGAAAACAAAGAAATTGTAGATAGACAATGTTCAGGGACTAGGAAATTCACTATTATTAAGATGTTAGTTCTCACAATAAATCTATTGGATCTATAGATTAATAAATAAATCTACTGGACCTATAGATTAATAAATAAATCTACTGGACCTATAGATTAATAAATAAATCTACCTTTGATTGAATCCAGTCTCAATCAAAATCCTTGCAGGGGTGTGGGGGGGTGTGTGTCGACACATATGTGTGTGTGTCAACACGTGTGGGTGTGTGGGTTTATGTGCATGATGGAAAGAGAGCAAATGTGTGTGTGGAAACTGACAAGCTAACACTAAAATTTACACAGACATTTGAAAAGACCGAGTATATTTGAGACAATCTTAAAGAAGGACAGGCTGGAGAATTTACATTTCCACATATCGAAACTTATGATACAGTATTTAAGATAGTGCCGTATTGATGCAAAATGATACAAACTGATCACTGGAATAGAATATCAAAAAACAGAGGTGCACAATGTCATCTGTTTTCTCAGCATGTTTATGTAGTACAGTGGGGGAAAATGTTCTTTCAACAATTAGTGCCTGTTCACTTACAGTCATAAAGAAAAAAAAACTTAATCTTAACCTCTACCTCACAGCATACACAAAAGTTGATTCCTAATGGATTGTAGGCCTAAATATACAGGGAAAATATTAATAAACTTTTAGTAAAATACATATGAGAAAAACTCATTATTTGGGTATAGGCAAATACTTCTTAAGCAAGACCTCAAAACTTCTAACCATTAAAGGGGAAAAAAAAGATTAAACTGTACCCTATTAAAATTAAGAAATTTGGTTCATCAAAAGTGAGAGTGACTCATTCGTGTCAGACTCTTTGGGACCCCATGGTCTATACAGTCCATGGAATTCTCCAGGCCAGAATACTGGAAAATAACCATTAAAACTGTGAAAAGGCAAACAGACTAAAGGACATAGTTTTAATACATAAGTATTAGGTTGAACAGTATCTCCCCAAAAACATATGTCCAAATCCTAACTCTTGATAACTGTGAATATGATCTTACTTGGAAATAGGGCCTTTGAGGTTATAATTAATTTAAAAATCTTGAGATAAGTTCACCCTAGATGTAGGATCCAAAATTCAGAGCCCCATATTGTATCTAGTGACTGGTGTGCATATAAGAGAAAGGAGAGGGGGATTTGAGACATAGAGTGATGGGGGAAAGGTCTTGTGACAATTCACATAATGATGGAGGCAGAGATTGGTGTCCTGCAGCCCCAACCGAAGGAATGCCTCTAGCCTCCAGAAGCTAGAGGAAACCAGAAAGGAAACTCCCCCTAGAGCCTCCAGGGGCACTCTTCGATTACTGCCGACACTTAGATCACAGATGTCTGGCCCCACAACTGTGAGAGGATAGAATTCTGCTGTTTTAAGCCATCAAGTCTGGGTGACTTGTTAAAGCAGCAGTAGGAGTCCAATATAACACATGATCTACAAAGGACTTGCATTCAAAGTACATTCTTCTCTTTTAGAGAATCCCCTGGTAGTCCAGTGGTTCGAATTCTGAACTTCCAATGCTGGGAGCCTGGGATTGACCTTGGTCAGGGAACTAGAATCCTGCAAGCTGTGGGGCATGGCCAAAATTTTTTAAAATAAAATCTCTTTAATAAAAAAAATTATAAGCATTAATAAATGCTCTTTTAGCTATATCATTGAGACAATCAATAGAAACACTGGCAGACTACTTGAAAAAGAAATCCACATAACATGGTACACAAGTGACTTGCAGATATATGAAAAGATGCCCAACTTCTCTTGTCATCAGGAAAATTAAAATTAAAATCAAATGTGATGAAACTATACTATACCAGAATGGTACAAATTAAAAAAGAAGGCAGGCAACTCTAATGCTGAATACACACTCTATCACTAGGCAATTCCATTCTCCTAAGCATTTTACCTGCCTCTTGAGAAATCTGTATGCAGGTCAGAAGGCAACAGTTAGAACTGGACATGGAACAACAGACTGGTTCTGAATAGGAAAAGGAGTACATCAAGGCTGTATATTGTCACCCTGCTTCTTTAACTTTTATGCAGAGTACATCATGAGAAATGCTGGACTGGAAGAAACACAAGCTGGAAGCAAGATTGCCGGGAGAAATATCAATAACCTCAGATATGCAGATGACACCACCCTTATGGCAGAAAGTGAAGAGAAACTAAAAAGCCTCTTGATGAAAGTAAAAGAGGAGAGTGAAAAAGTTGGCTTAAAGCTCAACATTCAGAAAACAAAGATCATGGCATCTGGTCCCATCACTCCATGGGAAATAGATGGGGAAACAGTGGAAACAGTGTCAGACTTTATTTTGGGGGGCCCCCAAATCACTGCAGATGGTGATTGCAGCCATGAAATTAAAAGACACTTACTCCCTGGAAGAAAAGTTATGACCAACCTAGATAGCATATTCAAAAGCAGAGACATTACTTTGCCAACTAAGGTCCATCTAGTCAAGGCTATGGTTTTTCCAGTAGTCGTGTACGGATGTGAGAGTTGGACTGTGAAGAAGGCTGAGTGCTGAAGAATTGATGCTTTTGAACTGTGGTGTTGGAGAACACTCTTGAGAGTCTCTTGGGCTGCAAGGAGATCCAACCAGTCCATTCTGAAGGAGATCAACCCTGGGATTTCTTCGGAAGGAATGATGCTAAAGCTGAAACTCCAGTATTTTGGCCACGTCATGCAAAGAGTTGACTCATTGGAGAAGACTTTGATGCTGGGAGGGATTGGGGGCAGGAGGAGAAAGGGACGACTGAGGATGAAATGGCTGGATGGCATCACTGACTCGATGGAAGTGACTTTGAGTGAACTCCGGGAGTTGGTGATGGACAGGGAGGCCTGGTGTGCTGCGATTCATGAGGTCGCAAAGAGTCGGACACAACTGAGCAACTGAACTGAACTGAACTGAACTGAAGCATTTTACAGTAGTCCTCACAGTAATCTTCTGAGGCATACATAACCATTCTATAGACGAGGAAAAAGCAGGTTCAGAGAAGGCAGAACAATTTTCCCAAAGTCCAGGATCCATCTTGCTCTAATATCCCTGTACTATGCACAAGGGTATTTCTCAAAAAAATCATGAGACATTTGGGACTACAGATCTGGAGAAAACAAAACGCCCTAGAGAAAGAAGGGGCAAAGCCAGAAAAATGCAGTGTATGAAGTGAGAATAAAAAGTATAAATTCTTTTTATTGGAGAAAATCTCTAGAATCAAGTTGCCCCATACCTCCCTGCCCCTTCACAAAACAAAATTTTTAAAAATCCACCATGGGGCCAACTAGCAGAAGAGCAAGGTTAAATTCCAGATCCTCTGATTCCCAGCTCCATTCATTTGCCTTTGTCCTATGCAATCTTCCAATCCCAGTTCTCCCAACATACATACCCTGATTAACACCTAGTCACATAGAATTGCCACAGAAGTTTCTCCATGCATTTGTCAGTATGGACAAAGCAAGCAAACTGACAGAAAACTAGTGTAGTGTTCCAATTCCATCAGCTACTCTAAAGATCAAATTTGATAGAGAGGTGATTGCTTGTTAACCAGTTTTATGAGTGTATTGAAAGAATTCAGTCTGACCAAAGGGCCTTATTCTTCCTTACCCTGGATGTCTCTATCTCTTTGCACCTGTCTCCTTATAACAAGTTATATCTCTGGATCTCAGAGAGATTTTAAAACACCACAGGTCTACTCTGAGGCATTTTCATTGCATTTCTGTGGACTATTTAAATCTCTTCTGTTTTCCATAAATTGAGGTGATCCAACAGCTCCAACTAGAAGGATAAAGTCTAGCCCAGTAGGGGAGGCATTAAACCTCCTTGCAAGTCAGCAAAAGCAAAAGTGACAGCCTGGTAGCAATTTAAAATTACTCCGAGACCAAAACTGCCAATTAAAATAGACTTTCACGGTAACAGATGAACATCTGCTATCTTCCATTTGGAAAGAAAAATTAAGAAGAGTTTACATTTCTTAGTAATGAAAAACTTAGATATAAGCCTGCAATGTTTTAGTTTGGGCTTTGCTTAAATTATATATTCTTGCATTATGCCTTCCAACAGTACAACATTTCCTTTTTTGTTGTTTCTTTTTAATAGCCACAAAATGTTCATAATGAAACAAACTAGGCAAAAGTCAGAATCTATGATTCATTCATAGTCATTCTAAAAGCTACACATTATCCTCTTCTCATCTCCTGCAAAAATAGATTTGGAGGAGATTATCTTAAAGATGGTATTTTGATGAAATGCATGTGATCTGAATTCTACAAAAGCATTCCTGGAAAAGGCCTCTCGGATCTCAGATGGAAAGAGCGAGGAAGGAAGGGATGGAGGAAGGAAGGAATAGATATTACACATGTGCACACATATAGGTGCACACAATCTAGACTCCTAAAGAGTACAGGGAGGGAGGGGGAGGGGGGTTCGGGATGGGGAACACGTGTATATCTGTGGCGGATTCATGTTGATGTATGGCAAAACCAATACAATATTGTAAAGTAATTAACCTCCGATTAAAATAAATAAATTAATATTTAAATAAATAAATATGATTGAAGCTTGATTCTAACTTGACTTTTTACTCAGACCCCCCATATAGTCAATTTTTTGAACATGTGGATTCTTTAATAAGTTATGCTTGATTAGCAGAAATCATACCAAGTATTATCTCTTAAGAAAAGAATTCTAGGATAACTGATAATCCATTTAGAGAGATATATCTTACATTCAAATTTTATACCTTTTGAGAAATCTGATCTTACTACTCAACTCACCCTTCCCATCTTCCTGTAATACACACCTCCATTATAATAATTAGTATTGAATCATATTGTTTACGGTCATGTCTTATCATCATGTGTTCCTAATGAATCATATTTTTTACTGTCATGTCTTATCATCATGTGCTCCTAAACTTTGACATGCTTCTTTCTACTTCTTATATAGTGAGTGAAGTCGCTCAGTCGTGTCCGACACTTTGCGACCCCATGGACTGTAGCCTACCAGGCTCCTCTGTCCATGGGATTTTCCAGGCAAGAGTCCTGGAATGGATTGCCATTTCCTTCTCCAGGGAATTTTCCCAACCCAGGGATCGAACCCAGGTCTCCCGCATTGTAGACAGACGCTTTACCGTCTGAGCCACCAGGAAAGTTATACTTCTTATCCAAGACCCAAACCTAACACAGGAATGACATTAAATAAAATGACAACTAAATGAGTAAATGCTATCATAAGAACGTGGTAAAAAAAAATTATCCTGAAGTGAACCTCAGTCATTTCTGCCGTCAATTACTAGTCAATCTCTTTAATTTTAAATGCTGACCTCAAGGTCTCCTCATACTCAAAGCCTATCTTCTATTTTTCCCTTTCTTTAATAATGTGTGACCTACATAAGTTCACTCATACTAACAGGAAGTATTTTCCACACATACCTGTTACACATTGACATGCTCAATGTGTTCCTCTAGGAAAGCTAGACTTTAACCACTTGACATAGCATCCATTCTCCCCACATCCTTTGTTCACCATCTGGTCAAAAACAGCTTCTGATGTCATTCCCCTCTCAGACACGCAATGCATTGGTCTTTATTTACTAAACAAATTCAGCCTTTCTTCACACTGCTTCTCAAGCAGGTATTGAGATGAAGCAACACAGTTTATGAACCAGACAAAGAAGAAGCACCAAAGAGAAAAGCAAAACCCTTGCGTGAAGTGTGATTCCTTGTGATTTGCACTGTGTGTCTAGTATAGGAGGTAAATTATATCACCCCTACCTCTGCACATGGTGATATTATAATATGGAGAGAGTAGGTAATTTTTCTACACATGAAAGTCTCAAACATTTGTTCAGAGAATGTTAAGTATGACAACTTATTTTCCTCTATTAGACCTTAAGCTCCTTGAATACAGGGGTTGTATCTTTCTTTTACTGGTCTTACTTATTGTTATTGGAGTAGAGTTAATTTACAATGTTGTGTCAGTTTCTGTGGTGCTATCTTGGTACTGAATCACATTAGTTAATCCATTCAGGATTGTCAAATGAATGAGTAAAATGGATCTATCATAGGATTTTCCTAGGATGTCCCACATAAGCACTTTACCCTCCCATCACCTCCTTCAAGAAAAATGAAGAATTACAGTGCCTAAATTATATGACCTAATATATGGAATGTGAAGTCAAGGGGGCCTTAGGAAGCATCACTATGAACAAAGCTAGTGGAGGTGATGGAATTCCAGTGGAGCTATTTCAAATCCTGAAAGATGATGCTGTGAAAGGGCTGCACTCAATATGCCAGCAAATTTGGAAAACTCAACAGTGGCCACAGGACTGGAAAAGGTCAGTTTTCATTCCAATCCCAAAGAAAGGCAATGCCAAAGAATGCTCAAACTACCGCACAATTGCACTCATCTCACACACTAGTAAAGTAATGCTCAAAATTCTGCAAGCCAGGCTTCAGCAATACGTGAACGGTGAACTTCCAGATGTTCAAGCTGGATTTAGAAAAGGCAGAGGAACCAGAGATCAAATAGCCAACATCCACTGGATCATTGAAAAAGCAAGAGAGTTCCAGAAAAACATCTATTTCTGCTTTATTGACTATTCCAAAGCCTTTGACTGTGTGGATCACAATAAACTATGGAAAATTCTGAAAGAGAAGGGAATACAAGACCACCTATATGAAGGTCAGGAAGCAACAGTTAGAACAGGACATGGAACAACAGACTGGTTCCAAATAGGAAAAGGAGTACATCAAGGCTCTATATTGTCACCTGCTTATTTAACTTATATGCAGAGTATATCATTGCCGGGGTCCAGCCCAGGTGGATCCAGGGTAATTCGAAGGGTGAATGGAGTAAGCGAGGCAAAACTTACTTATTTAGAAATATAAAGAAAGATTAGGGAAGAATAGTGTAGTGGGAAATTTAGTGGAGAAAAGAGGCTGAATAACTTGGTTTACGCGGAAAACTAATAAAGCTACAAGACAAGGAACTTGCACCATCTACATTAGGCCACCGGTGCCCACTTGAATAGCGGAGGGTGCCCCGCCTTAGGCTCCCTCTCACGTGGGTCTTAGAAGCCAGAGCAAGTAAGTAGACTCAGAGAGCTTCCATGTCCCAGGTGGGAATTCAGCCTGAAAATAGAGTAAAGAAGACACGGGGGAAACCAGTCTTTCCAGTGACTGGCCCATCCTCTATTGTCCAGAAAGGCCTTTTATACTTTTGATTGTACATAGAGATCAATGGATAATACAAAATTATGCAGCATCAGCAACCCTGACTCTTATCAAGACCAGGCTTTCTCTCTGCATACCTAGTTGTATACACAAGTCTTAGGTGATTTACATCATCTTCTGGCCAGAAGGCCAATTAGCATTTTACAGCCCTTTTCTGATAAGGGTAATAGTGTTGTTCTTCCCAAAGTCTGGTGCCACTCTCAGAAAGCACTAAATAAAGTTACATTCTTACATAGCAAGTACACAACAATTGATAACAAGGAAAAGGAGTACAGTGATTTATAACAAAAAGAAAACTCATTAACTCAAAAGTCTAGTATTGTTAACATCAAAACTACTATATTCCTATTTCTGCATCCCATTTACATTGATTAATATCCTCCCAGGTGCCTAAAAGATAAAGGATACAGAGGCCTAGCAGCAAACATTAACTCAACAAACTCTTCACCAAACTAATTCCTAACTCCAAAAGGCTCTATATCTTTAAGATGTTTTAAGCTTCGTGCCTCTCACGGTTGGGGGGCTGTAAACAATTCACAAGTTGTAAAAGTCCAGACACACTGGTCAGGTAAGTTAGAAAGCTATCAGAGGGGTTTAAGCCGAGACATTCTTTTTATATGCAGGAGACTGTTAACTGGAGCTCTGAGTTAACTCTTTCCAGAGAAAGCTGGTAATGTCAGAAGAGTATAGTATAGCAGACAGTAAACAGACAGATTTTGGTTTCAGGGTAGATGCTCAGGCAGAGGACCCCTTGAGACCTGACTCGCCTTACCCATCAGGTCTCTCCGCATGACCTTGTCATGGGTGGGATCTCCCGTGCTGGTTCCCAGCACATCATGAGAAACGCTAGGCTGGAAGAAGCACAAGCTAGAATCAAGATTGCCAGGAGAAATATCAATAACCTCAGATATGTAGATGACACCACCCTTATGGCAGAAAGTGAAGAGGATCTAAAAAGCCTCTTGATGAAAGTGAAAGAGGAGAGTGAAAAAATTGGCTTAAAGCTCAACATTCAGAAAACGAAGATCATGGCATCTGGTCCGATCACTTCATGGGAAATAGATGGGGAAACAGTGGAAACAGTGTCAGACTTTATTTTTGGGGGCTCCAAAATCACTGCACATGGTGACTGCAGCCATGAAGTTAAAAGACGCTTACTCTTTGGAAGGAAAGAGTAAGAGACAGGGAGGCCTGGCATGCTGCAATTCATGGGGTCACAAAGAGTCGGACATGACTGAGCAACTGAACTAACTAAACTGAATAAATGGTTATATATTATCAATGTCTCCATTTTTAGGCAAAAAAAAAAGCCAAAGAAGAGACTTTTTTAAGCAACTTGCCAAGTATCACACAATGAATCACAAAGATAAGAGTCAAATACCAGTTTAATCGCCATGTATTTTTCTGTTTATTTTCTGACTATTCATTGCAAGACAATGTATTACCTAGATAGCATATTCAAAAGCAGAGACATTACTTTGCCAACAAAGGTCCATCTAGTCAAGGCTATGGTTTTTCCAGTAGTCATGTATGGATGTGAGAGTTGGACTGTGAAGAAGGCTGAGTGCCGAAGAATTGATGCTTTTGAACTGTGGTGTTGGAGAAGACTCTTGAGAGTCCCATGGACTGCAAGGAGATCCAACCAGTCCATTCTAAAGGAGATCAGCCCTGGGATTTCTTTGGAAGGAATGATGCTAAAGCTGAAACTCCAGTACTTTGGCTACCCCATTCGAAGAGTTGACTCATTGGAAAAGACTCTGATGCTAGGAGGGATTGGGGGCAGAAGCAGAAGGGGACAACAGAGGATAAGATGGCTGGATCGCATCACTGACTCGATGGACGTGAGTCTGAGTGAACTCTGGGAGTTGGTGATGGACAGGGAGGCCTGGCATGCTGCAATTCATGGGGTCACAAAGAGTCGGACATGACTGAGCAACTGAACTAACTAAACTGAATAAATGGTTATATATTATCAATGTCTCCATTTTTAGGCAAAAAAAAAAGCCAAAGAAGAGACTTTTTTAAGCAACTTGCCAAGTATCACACAATGAATCACAAAGATAAGAGTCAAATACCAGTTTAATCGCCATGTATTTTTCTGTTTATTTTCTGACTATTCATTGCAAGACAATGTATTACCTAAAACTGCAAAGCAAAACACAGGTGGAGCCAAACCTTAGAGGCATATCTTACTGATCCATGTAAAAATACACACAGTTAAAAGTTGACTCATTACATCCTGCTCACTGGTGGGCAGCCAACAGAACACTGGAGAAAAATTCATCAAATCTCTTCAATTTACCCAGACTGAAATAAGGTTCCTGGGAAAACAAATGACTTCCTCAAGACTCCCCAGCAAGTGATGCTAAGGGAAGAAGGAGATAGATCCTACTGTCCGTCCACAAATCTGGTCCTCAGGCTGCCACACTACTCCGCCTGTCTTAATTAATAGCTGCTTCTGTTATTATCGAGGTACTCTCAGAATGGCCTTGATGGAATAATTCAACAGAGCTTTCAGAGCAGCTTATGTGCCCCACATTGGGACTGCTTTTTGGGGGGAAGCTGAGATAAGACATGTTTCCATTTCATATTGAACAAGCCCCCTGAAATGGAACAAAGGACAGCCTTTGTGAGTCAGACAACACACACACACACTCCTTGATATTTAATGGAAATTCCATTATCCTTATGTTTCTTGCCCAAGCCCATTGCTTTCCTCTTTATTCTCTTTGGCCAGAGTGATTAGGTTACAAAGCTGAGCTAATCCTGTTAGAGCCCAGATGACTTTTTCACACTTGTGTGTCCCGTAGCTCTTAGAAAGTCAGAAGGAATTACTGGACATTGAATTCACCTTGCCAGAAAGATGACAAACAGGGGAGGGAGTGTGGATGCCCAGCCGACCTGTTCTTTAACCTTTCCCTCTGGAAGCCATGCTTCCCTCTGTGGGTGTCGGTGCAGGCCAGAGGCATGGATAACTCTGCCCTTGAGATACAAAAAGAGCAAAGTTGACGTCAGCTGTTTCTTCCTGAGCAAACATTCCACTAATTCCACAGCCAGACAGTTTGCAAAATTGCCTTTGTAAGACTGCTGAGGTCTCCTTTCCCGTCAAGTTCACTTTGTATCTATTCAGCAAAGATGCACCTACCACAGAGTGCACCCAGAGACACGGCGTCAGAGTCGTGGCGAGCCCACTTCATGGATGATTAGCATTTTCTGACCCAGTCACCATTTTCAATCACTTGCACCTGTAGACCTCTGGCTGAGGCAATTACTTCTATCCTTCGAAACACTTTCCTTCTCAACAACATCAGAATAAGTTTGTTAAAGCTCTCTGCTTCAAATGGTGCCTTGCTTGTACACCAGCAGCACTCTGATACCAAGTCGGTATCAAAATACACATATTATGAACGCTGTTGCTGCTGCTAAGTCGCTTCAGTCGTGTCCAACTCTGTGAGACCCCATAGACGGCAGCCCACCAGGCTCTCCTGACCCTGGGATTCTCCAGGCAAGAACACTGGAGTGGGTTGCCATTTCCTTCTCCAATGCATGAAAGTGAAAAGTGAAAGTGAAGTCGCTCAGTCATGTCCAACTCCTAGAGACCCCATGGACTGCAGCCTACCAGGCTCCTCCATCCATGGGATTTTCCAGGCAAGAGTACTGGAGTGGGTTGCCATAGCCCTCTCTGATCCTGAACGCACTCCCCAGCAATTTAAATTCTGTAAATCCCATGCATATCCCCCATTAAGAATCACTGCATGAGATGAATGGCCATGTGTCTATTTGATTTTCAACCTAAAGTAGAGTTCCTAAAATTAACTGAGTTGATTTTCACTGAGCATCTTCCGTGAGGCTTCCCTGGTGGTTCAACAGTAAAGAATCTGCCTGCAATGCTGGAGACACAGGAAACGCAGGTTCGTTCCCTAGGTCAGGAAGATCCCCTGGAGGAGGGCGTGGCAACCCACTCCATTGTTCTTGCCTGGAGAATCCCACGGACAGAGAAGCCTGCTGGGTCTCAAAGAGTCGGACCTGACTGAGCACGTTTGCATGAGCACCTTCCATGTCCTTTGCATTGTGCTAGACCCAAGGCTCCTGGAAGTGTGAACTGTAGACCAGCAGTAACAGCAGTACCTGAGATTTGCTAGAAATGCAGATTCCTGGGCACCACCCAAACCTACTGACCTAGAATCTCCAGTGGCAAGGATCTCCCAGCAAATCATATAAAGTCTGAGAAGCCTATAGGTTGTGGCATACTATAAGTGGCTCCAGCATCAGTGGCAAGGTGATGCGTCTCCTGAAATTAAAACAGAATTGTTGGAACCTGGATTCCATGGCTTGGGTGTATTAGTGTACCAGAGCTGCTATAACAGAGCACCTCAGACTAGATGGCTTCAATGATTCAGGAATTTGCTTCACGGTTCTGGAGGTTTGGAGTCCAAGATCAGGGTGTTGGCAGAGCTGATTCCTTCTGAGGATGGTGAGAGAAGGCTCTGTTTCCCTCTCTTTGACATATAGATGTCTATCTTCTCCCTGTGTTTCTTTAAATCATCTTCTCTATACGTGTATCATTATCCAAAATTCTCCTTTCTGTAAGAACACCAGTCATGTAGTATTAGGACCCATCCACCCAGTGATACCACCTTTCCTTGACTACCTCTGTAAAGAACTATCTCCAAATATGGTCATGTTCTGAAGCAATGGAGGTATAGGACTTCAGCATATTTCTTTGGGAGGGGGGAGGCACAATTCAACACCAAGTTCTGGGGAATTTCCTAAGTTTAAGTATGATTTTACAAATATTAATCACTGAGCTAACACTGTGGCTTTTGCTATCACACTTAACCCTGGTATCACCCTGATGGTATCATATGATGCTAATCACTTTCTTTGGTTCCAAGTGAACTCTAATAATGCCAAGTTTTTGGTGAATTTTACTATGTCTTCAAGGTGAGTGTCATGGGGAGAGGAGTGTTGCGTATGGTTCAGTCGCTGCCCCCCCCCCCATTCTTTACTTTTGTTTAACTGTCAGCAGTTGCGCCAACTACCCATGATTCAAAGACAGAAGAGATACCACCATGAATCCTCTCATGTACATTAAGAGGCTGTTCTTTTATACTATCAGCCTTTATTTATGATGACAGGTTTTAAAATGGATGGCCAGGTAACATTTGCCTCTGAATTGCTTTGAAATTCTTGGTGCAGACATGGTTCATTATTGCCACTCATTTCAAAAATCACATTTTTCCTGGTGCAAATGATTTGTGAACTTCTGACTTTCAAATGTTGAGAATGGTCAGGAAATTTGTTTCTGAAGAGGCTAAAATGTAAGCCACATATTCCGTCACAGCTCTGTAAATCTTTATTGTTAGGGTGCTGACTTTCTATCTCCCTCCATGGACACTGATATTTTATTACTAGTTCGATAGATGCCTTGTCAATGTTAGTAGCAATGAAAACTTTTTGGGAGGCAGGGACAATAGCCTAAATAAATCCCACAGGGGCGTACTAAACACTCATTTAAGAATCAGGCAGCATCCCCTAGCAAGCTAAAACCTGAAAGTCAAAACACCCCCAACAGAATCCATGCTGTCACCCCTTCAAACCGCCTGCTTCCTTGCCTTTCCCAATAAATGGCCCCATTATCCTCTAGGTGTTAGCACCAACTTCTTTTCTTCACTTTCCACATCCAATCCATCAACAAATACGTCCAAAATTACTTCAAAAGTGAAAGTCACTCAGTCATGTCTGACTTTGCAACCCCATGGAATTCTCTAGGCCAGAATACTAGAGTGGGTAGGCTTTCCCTTCTCCAGGGGATATTCCAATCCCAGGGATCGAATCCAGGTCTCCCACATTGCAGGTGAATTCTTTACCAGCTGAGCCACAATGGAAGCCCATTACCTCAAAAATAGGTCCTAAATCAAGTTGCTTCTCCTAGCCACCATCTTTACCAAAGTCCTGGCCACCACAATTATTGAGTGGATGGCTGAAATAGCCTCCTGGCTGTTCACTGCACCTCACCACCCCAACATCTCCATTAACTCACTGCTGCCAAAGTGATCTTTTAAAAACTTAAAACATAATCATATCACTTCTCCACTTACAACCCCCTAAGGTTTCTCTATGCCTATAAAGTAAAATACAAACTCTGTACTCTGATTTACAAAACCACATACAGCATTTCTCTATCGGACTTTAACTCGTGTAACATGCCTTAGGTCAGAAATGGCGCTAAATACCCAACAAGGAACATCTTCCTTAATCATCAAGACAATGCTTCATTTCAGTAGAGTAGCTGGCAGAGGGAATGCTAGAGATGAGGATTTAATAAAGTGAAAGAACTTGCCCAGATGCACACAGCTAGTAATTTCTATAACTGAGATTCACACCTACTGTCGAACAACAACTCGTTAGTGCACGTTATGTGCCAGACACGAGGCTAAGCCCTTTATGCATATTTACTCATTTAATACTTCTATCATGGAATATTATTCAGCCATCAAAAGGAACAAAATTGGGTCATCTGTAGAGATATGGATGAACCTAAAGACTCACAGAGTGAAGTAAGTCAGAAAGAGAGACACAAATATTGTATATTAGCGCATATTTATGGAATCTAGGAAAATGCACAGACGGACCTATTTTCAGGGCAGGGATAGAGACACAGACATAGAGACAGACTTGTGGGCACAGTGGGTAAGGAGAAGGTGAGATGAATTAAGAGGGAAGCTTTGACATAAAGACACCACCACGTGTAAAATAGATAGCTAGTGGGAAGTTGATGTTTAATGGACGGAGCTCAGCTCAGTGCTCTGTGATGACCTTTCGGTGGGGGGAGGAGCGAGGGGATATATGTATACAGACAGCTGATTCACTTCGCTGTATGGCAGAAACTAACACAACATTGTAAAGCAAGTATACTCTAATTTTTAAAAATAAAATAAGCATATAATATGTCATTATTTTTGTAATAAATATATTTGAATACAGCTAATATTTTAATAACTATAAATGGAGAACAACCTCTAAAAATTGCGACTTACTATAGTGTACACCCATAGCTTATAGAATATTGTACATCAACTATACTTCAATAAAAATAAAATGCAAAAAAAAATCAGCTCTGTGAGTCAAGTGTTATTACCACCTTTATTTTATAGTTAAGGAGACTGAGACTCAAAGAGGTTTCATAACTAGTTTATGGTCATACAAGCCAATTAACGGCAGAGTCTGAATTTGAATCCAGGCAGGCTGTTCCTAGTTTCACGCTGATAACACTTTGTATATTGCCACTACCACTGAAATTCTCTACACTTCAGCTTCCTTATCTTTAAAATGCAATTAACCTACCTACCTTGGAAGGCTGTTTAAGGATTAAAGCAACAATGTATACATGAAATTCGAAAAAAAATTAAAAATAAGTTCCATTTAATCACTACAATGAGAAGGGAATGACCCAGAGCTTAATTGCGTGAGATAAAATAAAACTATAAGCTTCCATACTTGACAGTAGATTAAGACTGGGTAAAGGAAATAGAAATAGCATCGTCTAGATAAATACAGATTCATGCAAATGGATTTTTTTTCCATATGAAAGGCTCAGAGGATAAGGGTGGTCAAACTAAAAATATAGATGGCCTAAAATCCAATATCTTAAATACACTAAACCCAAAGCAGTTTGGTTGATGTGAGATCATAATTCCACAATGTTCATTTTCACCTCTTCTGTGTCCTCTCCCACTCCACTACATACCCAGCCTTCTTGATGCAAACCTAGCAGAAAGGAGAGTGGTGTGATCCCTGGAGGCAGCCCCTTGGCATCTGAATCTGACATAGTGCAAAGTCCATGTCCCGCTGTCTTTCACAGTTTTTATTTGGAGATGATTCACCGGATGGTTCCTGTGGTTCCTGGTCCAGCAGGGACACAAATGTGACAATCTGACTTGCAAGAAAAATTAATTCTTCTAAACTGGCAACTACCATGACCAGTTGGGGAGCTCTCTTCCTTAGCTGCATTCCATGAACTACAGAGAGGAAAAGACAGAACTGTCTCAGCAATCTCTCTGTATATCCCATTAGAGTTACGGCAGGAGGTGTTAGTAGCAAAAATGAATGAATCATCCATACTGGTGACTTCGTAGTTGCCAGTGCACCCCTCTTCCTTGGTCTCTCCCCGTCACTCTGCCTGCTCTATTCAGACCATCAGTCTTCTTGATTCTCCAAATCCCCAGTCTCCATTCTAGTTCAGGGACTCGAACACGTGGTCTTCTGCCTGGAACACTATTGACCCTACCTGCTGTGAGTTAATTTGTGCCCACTCCCTGGCCCCCTAAAAAATGATGTGTTGAAGTCCAAAGCTCAATATCTCAGAATGTGACTTTATTTGGAAATAAGATCTTTACGTAGTTAATCAAGTGAAAATCAGATCATTTGGTGGGCCCTAATCTAATACAACAAATGTCCTTAGGAAAAAAAGAGAGAAATTTGGACACAGAGACAGACACACAGAGAGAGAGGAATGATGTGAAGAGACAGAAAGAAGATGGCACTTTACAAGCCAAGGAATGCCTGAGGAAGCTCGGAAGCCTAAAGCAAATCCTTCCCTGGTGCCTTCAGAAAGCCGACATCCTGGTTTTAGGCTTCTGGAATTCAGGGCAGTGAAACAATACGTTTCTGTTGTTCTAAGTCACTCAGTTTGTGGTACTTTGTTATAGCAGTCCTTGCTGATGAACATGCTAATCTCTGTAGAGCTGTCTTCTTTCCATCCTTCAGGCTCAGCTTGTTATTATCCAACATCCTAACTAAAGTACCTCTCTGACAAAGACAGACTACTATACAAAAGATAACTATTAATGACCTACTGTATATCATAGAGAACTCTACTCAATACTATGTATTGGGGATTTCCTGGTGGCCCAGTGGCAAAGAATCACCTGCAATGCAGGAGACATGGGTTCGACCCCTGATCTGGGAAGATCCTACATGCCCCAGAGCAACTAAGCCCATGCACCACAACTACTGAAGCCCAAGCGCCCTAGAGCTTGTGCTCTGCAACAAAAGAAGCCCCTGCAACGAGAAGCCTGAGCACCACAGCTAGAGAGCAGCCTCCACAGTCCGCAACTAGAGAAAGCACGCACAGCAAAAGAGACCCCACATAGGCAAAAATCAATAAACTTTAAAAAATTAAAATGGTCATTTAAAAAATATTCTGTAATGACCTATATGGGGAAAGAACCTTGAAAAAAAAAGAATGGATATATTTTTATGTATAACTGATTCACTTTGCTGTACAGCAGAAGCTAACACAACATGATAAATCAACTAGACTCCAATAAAAGTTAAAGAAGCAAATAAATAAAGCTAATCTCCTTCTCTTCCCCAAAAAAGTACCTCTTAACAGGAGGTAGTATACAGAATGGTGGCTGTAGTTAACAATAGTAAATTTGAAGTTGAACATTGTGGGCATCCCTGGTGGCTCAGACAGTAAAGATTCAGCCATCTTTCCTGTAATGCAGGAGACCCAGGAAGATCCACGGGAGAAAGGATATGAAAGTTGCTAAGAGAGTAGGTCTTAAATGTCCTCATCACAAGAAAAAAAATTTTTTGTAACTATATATGATGATTGATGTTAACTAGACCATTTTGTACTGTACAGTTGACCCTTGAATAACTCAGAGATTCTGAACATCAACCCTTCTTCACAGTAGAAAATCCAAGTATAACTTTACACTTTGTCCTCTGTATCCTCAGTTACATATCCATGTATTTAATCAAGTTCAGTTGCCAATTTGGAAAAATATAATACAATGCTGTATTGTATTTATTGAAAAAAATGCATATAAATGAACCAATACAGTTCAAACCCATGTTGTTCAAAGGTCAACTATAGAAAAATACTGAATCATTATGTTGTATATCTGAAACCAACATATTATATGCCAATTGAACCTCAGTTTCTAAAAAATCCTAGAATATTCTGATTGAAAAGTCCCACTGAGTGTCAGAATGGTGAATAGAGAAAGATGTATTAAAAAATACAGATACATCTCTTCTCGGCCTTTTGGCTAAGATCAAGTATAAAAAATACAGATAGACAAAGAATAAAATTTTAAAAAGAAAGAAACAAAAGTCACTCATAGAGAACCATGTCTTTTTAAAATTATATACACTTTCTCTACAAAAATAGGATCATGATTTTTGTATCTTTAGCGCATAGATTAGAACTATGCTAAACTCACTTGTCTAAGGTTTCTTCTGTAAATACCATGGATTTTTCTACATAAACAATCACATCAATTGCTAATATAGCTTTACGGTTTTGAAAGAGGAAGGGAGGGAGGGAGGGAGGAAAGAAAGAGCCTCTGAATATGCTCTTGTCTGCACCTTTCTACCTCCTTCACAGTAGTAAACACAATCAATACCTATTCAACCTCTTTCACCTGCACTCTGCTTCTGTGTCTGTGTCTGTGTGGGTAATGTAAATTTCATCACAGAAAAACTATGATTTTCCTGTTCATGTTTATATTCTAAACATTTGTCATGGCTCTGGCACATAGTAGTTGCTCGAGAAATAAACATATTTAATGAGATCAGTCCTGGGTGTTCATTGGAAGGACTGATGTTGAAGCTGAAACTCCAATACTTTGGCCACCTGATGCAAAGAGCTGACTCATTTGAAAAGACCCTGATGCTGGGAAAGATTGAGGGCAGGAGGAGAAGGGGACAACAGAGGATGAGATGGTTGGATGGCATCACTGATTCAATGGACATGACTTTGGGTGGACTCCGGGAATTGGTGATGGACAGGGAGGCCTGGCGTGCTGCGGTTCATGGGGTCGCAAAGAGTCGGACACGACTGAATGACTGAACTGAACTGAATGACTGAAAAAGAACCTGAAAACAAAAACTGAATGCTTTCAAAAACAACAAGTGTGAATGAATAAATGCAAATAATGCTGTCTAAGACATGTCCTGGAAGTCTGAGACTGTCTCATTAGAATGTAATTTTAAAATGTGGCACAAATGAAAATCTTCCCCAAATCCAGGATATGATCCTTCTTTTTCTCCTTTTGCCAACCTTCTCAGAACTTTTTGACTCATGTTACATTTTACCAGACTAAAGAGCTTGTATGGAGCCATTCGATATTCATTTGGAGCCTCTGGGAGTCTTGCTGAGGCAACCTCTGTGGGTTTCTTCCTTACTAGGTGGGAAAAAATTGATCAAACAAGAGAGTGCTTCGTGAGATGTCAGGGAGAGTGAAGGGAATAGGAGAAAAGCTTGGCTGTTATTTACCAGCCCCTGCTGGCAACTTCATGCCTAGAAAATCAGCTTTAGGGGAGAGAGACTTATAAAAGCCACCTCTCATTGCCCATAGCTTAAAGGTCAGCATCGAATAAATGCTAACATCGCACAGAAAATTACCTCTGAAAAGCTCCTCTCTCCTTAGATCTATATCCAACATGCAAATGTAGCAATGTCTTATTTTTCCTTCTCAACCCTTGAGGGTTGTGGCTGTCTCACTTTCACACCAACAATGGCAATATTTTTTTTAATTAAACCAACAGATATTTATTGAACATCTACTATGCGTCAGCACCAGTTAAAGGTACTGACAATAGAGCATTAAACAAAACACCCGAAGTCCCAGCTGTCTGGATCTGACATTCTAGTAGGTGAGATAAACAATAAATAAAAAACATGTCAGATGATGACTCATCATGTAGTTTTAAATTTCCAGACCCTTCTCTTTTGAATGTGAAAAGGGGTGTTTCATGATTATTCTGGGACAAAACAAGTGTGAAGTAAGACTGTCCTAAGCAAAAGTAGGCATTTAGTCACCCTAGGAATGAAGAAAAATATAACTAGTATGCTCATAGAAATGCTGACCCTTAAGCAAGAATCAGAAGACCTAGATTCTTGATTTGAATTGTCTTCCCATGTTACCTTTAGCTAGTCACCTCAACTTCTATGAGCCATTTTCCTCCAATCATTAACTAGCAATCTGCCACCTGTATCGTTTGGATAATTCAGTGAATTCTATCTTCAAAGTGCACTGACTCTCTAAAGGAATGATACATAGTCTAGAAACCTGGGTTCCACTTGTTGGACCTCAGAGCAGTCTGTCCTAAAATAAGCAAAAATGGCACGTTGATCATTTCAAAATAGGGTTATTTAAGAAATGGGCTTCCCTGGTGGCTCAGGCAGTAAATAATCCACCTGCAATGCAGGAAACCCAGGTTCGATCCCTGGATCAAAAAGATCCCCTGGAGAAGGGAATGGCTACCAACTCCAGTATTCTTGCCTGGGAAATCCCATGGACAGAGGAGCCTGGAGGGCTACAGTTCATAGGGTCACAAAGAGTCGGACACAACAGAGAGACTAACACTTTTTTTCTTTAAGAAATGGCCAACACAGGAGGGCTACTTTGACCTTCTCCTATGTCTCCCTGAAAGCAGGAAATAAACCTTGTATGTGAAAGCCACCCTCCCTGCAGGGTAGGGAGGAAGAAAAGATGGAGAATTCAGACCAAGAAGTTTATATATACAAACCGTGCTCTTCTTTAACTTATTATCCCAAGCCCAAACTCTGGTTAGGTTCGCTGAACACCCAAGCTTACATTTCTTTGTCCTGCCAGTTCCTCACAAATGTATCATTGTTTTGTCTAGAAAGTAATAAAAGCTGCCTGCTCTGGCCACTGTTTTCCCCACAGGTAGATTTTTCTTTTTCCATTATTGGGAGGTGATAATGTATTCCACGTATAAAATTCATATCATTTGTGTATAGCCTCCTTTGTTATTCAGTGGGTTGTGAGGGGCCCCACTTTAAAACGAATTTGCTGGGAGGAGGTAAGCCTGGTCTGAGTTTTTCCAAACACTGCTACTCACTTGCCAAAGTGAGGTCAAGGAGGACTTGCTGTTAAATCCTTCAGACTCATCTGCAGGGGTTTCAAAGTGCTAATCAAAAAGCTAGATGAGGTGAGGTTTTTCACATTAGAAAAAAAAAAATGGCTCTGAAGGTTACTGGAGATCAGTCTGAAGAAGAAAGGGTGTGTGATGGTGATGGCATCACTCCTGCAGGGATGGAAACGGACTCGAGGTCAGGAGAGTGCTGAGGTTGTTTTGTGTTGGGCTTGAGTTGGCATGTTTTGATTTGACAGGGGTAGGGCCTGGAGAGGGGAGCAAGCTTCCTCCCCCAGTGGTGGTACATGAGTGCGAACCAGCCTCAACTTGGACGATCCCACCGGAAGTTCATCAGCAGGATGCGATGCTGAGCCGCAAAGGACCATCCTTTGCGTTCCAAGTCTGGATACAGACTGAAGATGACTAAGGAGCTGGGTGAGGCTGGGGCAGGATGAGATGGGGCAGCTGAATTCCTGGTACTTAGGCTAACTCGCTAGAGGTTGAAATCAGCTTAGGGCAAAGGCTGGTACCTACACTCTCATTTTCAAAACACCAGAAGAGCCCTGCACCTGGGGCTTAGGGTCATTTGAGATCCATTTTTGAGAAAAGGGAAACAACAAAATTGTATGAAAAATTTTCCCTGTGGAAAAAAATGACATCCACTCAAAACAAAATAACTGGCAATCAACTTTCTTTTTAGTATGAAAATATTATTAGCATAATTGGTTTCTGCAGGGCTGCCATTGGGACACCTGGACAGGGGAAGTCATATGCCTTATCCCAGCTTCTGATTGTTATTTCACAGCAATAGAAAGCCGTGAAATAACAATTTTCACTGAAATGGGTCGAGATAACCGGTCCCCTCTCTGCCTAGGGCTTTTTAAAACGGAGTCCCTGCTGCTACCCAGATTTCTGGATACTGGTCTCCCAGGGGTCACATATTTGCGGCATTATCATCCAGGGACCAAAAGCCCACCAGGGAGAAGATGTCCAATGATGGTAAAAATTTTCATCTTGAACTTCTATTCTGGATCTCACTATTTAAAAGGCACATGACCAAAACAAGACAAAACCAGAGGAAAGTCATAGGGAAGGTCATAGAAACAAAGATGGAAGGAGAATGTAAAACCAGGGGACACCATGGTAACCGAAGGACCCAGGGACACTTACCCTGGGGAACAAAATGTGTTATGAGCTATGGGTTTCAGGAGGAAAGAACTAAAGCCGGTGAGTATGATATTAGATTGAACAGGATTCTGGCTCAACCTATAGAACAATTTAAACTCTGAAATGATCTCATACTGAGATGCACCCTCTTAGAAGCGGCTGACCTGTCTGGGTGAGAACAAGCCCCTCCCTAGCTTGTTCTAGGATGGGGTCTTATAGACTGGTCTATAGACTGGGCAGCCTTCAGCGCTGAGGGTAAGTGAGTTTATAAAACTTACCCCAAAGTCCAGCCTGTCTCACTTAACCAGTTTGGGCTTCAGAGGTATCATTTGTAGACCTTTTAATTTGTAGAACACCACCTCCACCCACCCTGCCAATGATGTCTACCTATACTGGTGAGGGAAATTCAACAGTTGGGCACCTCTGTTCTTTTTATGTTAAGATTCCCTTGCCCCAAAGGTTCATTTAGCATAAAGAAGTAGCTTCTCTGTTGAACTGTTCTGTGTCCCTCCTCTAATGTACCAATGTCTAGTCAGCCTAACAGGCTCTAAGAAGTTAAGAGTCATCCCTTCTCTGACCTCTCATCATCCATCTGCAGGGTAAAGCTCAAACTTGGTCCAGGAAATCTTCCACGACCTGTCATCTGCCGCCTGAAGGCTCATTTGCTTTTCTCTCTCTCCTCGCCACATACTCCTATTACAACTCTGTCAAGAGCTTGTGAGCACTTCTGAAGAAGTCCCTCCTCTGAGATTCTTATATGGATTTGTATAATAAACATGTTTCCACAATTGTACTTCTCATACCATACTCCAAATATCCTATCCGACTGTGTGCTCCTTGAGAGAAAGACTTGAAGTATTCATATCTAAATGTCCATTATCTAATATATCACTGGCATACAGAGAGTAGACCCTCAAAATATACTTTAAATGAATCAGATATAACCAGAGTATCATGAAATTGAATATACAGCTTTTAAAGTCAGAGACAACAGCCTTTTATATATATATTAAATGTCTATAAAAACTCTGTAAATACAGGTTTTTTTAATATTGTTTGCAATTCAGTAAACAGATATATTGTCTTTTGCATAAAGATTTTATTCTTCTCAAATTATATTAAGTGTACTTTATTGGAAGGATATTGTTCATCTGACAACATCAAATTCTTGGTCACGTATGTTGTCTTCCAGCTTTTCTTCTCTCCTCTCCTTAATATTTGCTATTTCTTCCATCCTTCAGTTCCAGCCTATTGTTCATCTCTGGTAACTAAGCTAAGCTGCCCTTTATCTCCTCTTGAAATCGTCTTTTCTCTTCTTCTAAAACATTTTATTTATTTTTTAATTGGGGGATAATTGCTTTACAATGACCAGCAAAGACCTGGATAGCACATGGAACTCTGCTCAATGTTATGTAGCAACTTGGATGGGAGGGGAATTTTAGGGAGAATGGATACATGTATAGGCATGGCTGGGTCCCTTCACTGTTCACCAGAAACTACCACAACATTGTTAATCAGCTATATCCCAACACAAAACAGAAAGTTTTTAAAAAATGAATAGTATAGTATGTCAGTGCAAGAGCAGCAGTAGTATGTAAGAGCAGGGCTCCAGGATCCATTAAATTCAAGCTCTTTCATTTACTAACTTGAAGACAGGCAAGCAGCCAAACCTGTTTCTGCTTCAATTCCTCCTCTGTGAAATAGGATGCATGAGTGCTAAGTCACGTCAGTGTCTGACCCTTTGTGACCCCATGAACCGTAGCCCACCAGGCTCCTCTGTCCAAGGGATTTTCCAGGCAAGAATACTGGAGTGGGTTGCCATACCCTCCTCCAGAGGATCTTCCCGGCCCAGGGATCAAACCCGCATCTCTTATGTCTCCTGCATTGGCAGGCACATTCTTTACCACTAGCACCACCTGGGAAGTCTGTGAAACAGGAGTAATGGTACCTATCTCAGAAAGGTGGTCTGAGAATTGAGAAACAGGCAGAGTGTGCTTAGAATGGTCCTGGGAACCAAACTGTTTAATGAATTTTAATAATTGGTACAAAGGTATATTATAGTATATTATATTATATTTATCATTATAACAAAAGCAATAAAAATATAATTTAAATTATATTGCTCACTCTTTTACCTTCTTCAATTCTTGAGTCAAATTTCATCTCATAGAACACTTTCCTGACCAAGCTATAACTGCAAACAACTGCCCCACTCTCATCTATGTAGGTACTTTTTCTCCCTCCTTTTTTCCTCCATAATGTCTCACCCTATTTTATTTTTCTCCTTAGCACTCATCACAATCTAACACACTATGTTATTTATCTATTTATTCACTCATTCATTCATTCTGTTTACTATTGGTCTCTGCCCAGTAGAATCTCAGGCCCATGAAAATGAAGATTCTTGTTTATTTATTGATGTATCCTCAGCACCTACAGCAATGTTGTCACACGGTTGATACTCAATAAATATTTGCTGAATGAACAAATGTTAATAAAAAGTTTGCAATGACCTGACACATGATATATACTGAACATATCCATTCAATTTGTCTTTTAGTAGAAAGTGCCTTGGCCAAACATATTCACTTAATGAAATCACATCAGGCAATCTGAACTAATGGAGTTTGATCCTAGGGCCCATAAATAGCTAGAGGATGGCACACAAGTATCTCTCTCTTACTCAATGAGGGAAATGGTAAATAAGCATGCCAACCAGACTGGCTTCTTCTGGGCCTTTTTCTAGAGACCATCACAAGGATGAGCCAGGTGATGAAGGGAAAAGAGAAGACTCACAGAAAGAAGAGAAGGCATAGAATGGAAAGTTAAGACAGAGAGAGAAAAATTGACTAGTGCTTCCTCAACCTCTAACAGCTCTCAGTTCCAAATCCAGGTCGAAGCTGCCAGTCAAGAATGCAAAACCTCCTTTGTTGGTTTTTTGTTGGTTGTCTTGCTTCCTTTACGTGAACTGAATTGGTTTCTGATCCTTAGAATCCAAAGAACTAAGTTAACAATTGAAGATTGGTTAACTAGAATAAGCAGTATAGAAAAATGTACTGAGTTTATCACAGTTATTTTTATTACTTTTAATGTGCTTAGGAAAAAGAAGGCCAGAAGGAAATGAGCCATCTTGTCAGCTTCTTCTGAATAGTAAATTAGGTTATGATTATTTTTCTTTTGTAATGTAGTCTAATATTTGTCTTCCAAATTTGCCACAATATGAATGCTAAGAGCAAACCTTTTAGGCAGTTAAATGCTACTATAGAGTATGTACTCAATACTTTCATCATTGCTTGTTCATTTATTTATCAAAAGACTCAAATAAAGCACCAACTATTTTCCACCTACCTCTACAGAATAGTAAGATGATGTCATTAGTAAGTTTCAAGAGTTATTCTGAATTGTTGGCCAGGGTTTCCTTGAAAATTAATATTATATTCTAAAACTATTATGAATTCTAATAATCCTTTCTAATGTAAAAATTAATTGCTTTTGAGAAGGACAAGGTATAGAAAAGCCCTTTTCAGCTCCACCTTTAGGATGATGCTCAGTTTCTGATGTTTTTACCTGTAGAAGAAGATGAAGGTCGAAGTGTTAATTCCACTATCATTAATATTATGATTCTAATTATTATTATACATTTTTATAGCGTCTTTCATCTTAGAGTCTCACAGTAACTAACTGCTTTGTCTAGGAACTGATTAGCTCTGCCTTGAGTCTGATGAAAATTTCTAGATGAAAAATAAAGGAGATTGTCATAATGGAGTTCACATATCAGTCAATGAAGTGGAATGAAACTAACGTGGTTGGTTTCACCTTCTTTTAAATTTGATATAATCGGAGCTGAACAGAGACTGACTGAAAAGTCCTGAAATCATCTCCACCAGAATGTGAAGACTGACAGTATCTGATCTGGCCGTTCCAGCGGGTGCATTCAATTTTGAAAGGCCAGTTAGATAAGGGAATATTGGCACAACTTTCCAGATATCTACTCCCCAATTAACAATGTCATTTTGTGTTTTTCTAAGTGAGGACTGGGAAACTTGCCTTGGCATTACCAGCCTCTGCTTGGAGCTTATAGTTTTCACAGATAGTGACTGCTCCAGTTCTACAGCTTTGGAAGGATGTGGGGAGAGGTGATAGAAGGTGATGACGGGGAGAATAAGAATAATAATATAGAGATGAACACCATGGCTAGACTATTCCTTCAAGCCCTACTATGCTCAAGTTTCTACTTTATGGGAACCTATATTTTAGTTATGAAGACAGACCTCTATCTAGACATGCTAATAACAGTCAACTACATGGGTTTCCCTTGTGATTTTATTTGACTTGGCACTGACTAATTAACACATATCTGAGGAAACAAAGAGCAAAATAAAGGATCAAAAATAAATAAGTTCATACTTGGCACAGACTTCAGCAACCATGTTGCCCACTTCATTGTGGTCAGTAACAAAAAGTTACAGACGCTTGGCAAATTTTTAACTTCTGCATGAATATCCATGTATGATGAGGGGGATATACATGTGCTAAACATGTATATGTGTAAAAAATTTAGATGTTATACCCTCCCTATTTTTTGTCCCCCCAAACTTCTCCGGAACCAAGAATATGAATGGGTTTCTAATGTAGAGGATATTAGAGAATTATCTCAAGAAAAAAATCAAGACAACATAATAATATTAATCTACAGTGGTTATTCTGGCCTATAGATGATACCTTATCTTAAATTCCAATGATCCACCCTCTCATATATCAATCTATAGTTCAGAATGATATAACAATCAATCAGCCTGCTTCAAAGCTTACCAGTCATTTGAATTCTAGACAATTGTCTACCTTTTCACTCCCTCTTTTCTTGATAGCTATTGGAGGAACAGTTACACTTCATGCCTATTCTGATCTATGAGACCATAGCCAGGGGGCATTTTTGGTGGCATGGTTTTTCTGTTCTGTAGTAAGACTCCACAAAGAAACTGTTGGAGTGTCCAATGTCAGAAACTGACATCGGTTTCCATATAAATATTGTATGCCAGCCACTGAGCCTACTTTTGGCTTCTCCAAGAAGGTTGGATGCTGAACCATCAATAACTGACAACAATGACAAGAAGATAGAGCTATCTGATGAGAGCCTGATAGAAGCTGTCACAAGAAGGAGCTTATCTTTGCTGAACACATGCAGTGTTTCTCCTGCAGAATATATCTTGAGTGAAGAGTAATCGTGTCTACTTGTTTAATTGATGGAGAGTCCATGTATTCAAATTTTATCTGGACAAACTCAGAGAAAGGAACAGACACTGTCTGTATGTTTGTGTGGCAATGGAGGTTGCAGGGTAAATATCTCCGATATCAAACAGACTGAATTTTTGGGAGCCAGACAAAAGCACGTTGAGGAGGCATTTAGAGACTTACAAAATATGCAAACACACAGACATATATATACATATATACATTTACATTTAGAACAGATTTGTATATAATAGCTAAGAAGTGGGAAGCAACTCAAATGTTCAAAACAGGAGAATGGCATATTCATACATGAATGTACATTGTATGAATTATTGATTGACTCATACACTGCTTTACATTGTATGAATAGCATATTCACACAGTTTGATATATTATGGTTTATTAATACAATGGAACACTATTTGCAATTTTAAGAAGTAGCAAACTATTGATACATCAGCAACACAGAGGAATCTCAAAATTTCATTTTGAGAAAAAAGTCAGGGACAAAGGAGTTCAAACTGCATGATTCTATTTATACTGAATTCCAAGAACAGGCAAAATGAATGCAATAAATTATTGAATAGTGCTCCTACTTGGGACACAAATAGTTGTACCCCTCATTTTACATATAATGAAAACCGAAGTTGCTGAAGCAGATTGGCAAGGTTACGAGAATAATTAACAACAAAACTGAGATGTGAATTCCCAGACATAAACTGTCTCCCCTTGGCTCTTATTTATTCAGTGACTACATGTTTATGGAGCCTTCTCTTTATTCCAGGTGCTGTGCTAGGTATGAAAATCAAACAATAAAAATAAACTTGCCCCATGCCCTAACTGACAATGAAGCATACAAGGCAAAAAATTTACTTTTTCCAAAAAGATGTACTGAATTCATAGTGTGTAGAATAAAACCTAATAGTGTATAGGTTGCTCATCTCACCCCTTTAAACCTTGACTTTAAACTTACCCAGAAATCTACCTAGCAACAACTTCAGTCCTTGGGTCATAATTTTTTCTAAGAAGAATACAGAGGCTGAAGGTCTATCCTTTAAATGCAGCCGTGTGAAAGGAGGCTGCCATTTTCTAGCATATTTCCACTTCATTCCCCAAAGTCAAGTCTTCTAGGCTTTGGGAAATCTAAGAATTCATTTCTTCTCTCTTTATCATAAGTAGCAGTTGTCATTACCTTGTTATTCTAAGCGATAGCTATTTTAGCACTTGCTTGTTTCCCTCACAGAGTTGTGAACTCTTTGAAGGCAGAGTATTATTTCATTCATCTCAGTATCAACTGAGCACACATCCCCAAGTGCCTGTCTCCTGAACACTACACTATGCCTGGTAATCTGGGCCCTTCCCATCGTCTACCGCTATTTTCTTACTCAAGCGCATGTGCACCAAATAAATGGGTTCTATAGCCAAATACAGAGCTTTCCCAGTGGCTCAGTGGTAGGAATCCAGCTGAAATGCAGGAAACTTGCAGGAGACATGGGCTCAGTCCTCAGGTTGGGAGGATCCCCTGGAGAAGGAAATGCAGCCCACTGTAGTATTCTTGCCTGGGAAATCCCATGGACAGAAGAGCCTGGCAGGCTACAGTCCATGCAGTGACAAAAAGTTGGACATGATAGAGTGACTAAATAACAACAACAATAGCCATATATATTACATGCTCTGAAGGAATAATGGCCCCAGTGAAGGCTTAGATCTAACATATGACAGGTATACATGGATCTTGAAATAGACCAGAGTTCCTAAACTTCAGATTTTCTCCCATGACCTCAGAATCACCCATTCTAGTCCATCGTCATCCCTACCGCATCAACCTAGAAATCAAGTCGAACATCAGGCTCTTGAAAGGAGATAATGTGAAAAGGATAAAGCTTTCTCTGTTTCAGCACACTGCACCTGGCCTCCTGGAGCCAGTCACCTGCACAAACGAAAGCAAATATTCCTCAGGGTTAAGTTCTAAATTTCTCATGTGAAATTACAAAATACAGTGGAGTAAAAATGGAAGAGAATCCTTGGAATCTGTATCCTGGAAGATAATATCATGGAAGATGATGCTCATACGAGACGCCAAGTATCACACACACTGTGACAAAATAGCCACTGAACAGACAGACAACTCAGACGGATTGTTTGCTGTCAGAAAGACAAAGAAAAGCCTGAATGTTTGGGGGTGTTCTTCTTTTTCTCTCCTGTGCAACAGCATGGAATGAGCTAATGGAAAGGATGGAAATGATGCATGTGATAATCTGATCCACTAACGTGATGGGAAAGAATGCCTTGGAAGTTGCTTGTGGCCCAAACACTGATTGCAGACTCTCCTCCCATCCCTCTTCTACCATCACTTAACCAAAATGTTGCATTGGAGCATCAGGCATGATAAAATAAAAGAAGGTTTTAATATTTTCTTGCTTTATTATTCTTATTTTATTTTATTTTTTGGCCATGCCATTTGGCATGTGGGATCTTCATTCCATGATAGGGAATGAACCCTAACCCCCTGCAATGGAAGCGCAGTCTTAGCCACTGGACCTCCAGGGAAGCCCCACTATTATTCTTTGTTTTCCATTTGTAATTTTTTCAAAAGCATAACATAGCATTGAGAACATATTTGAATTTCAACCTAACAGTTGAAACAAACTTTTAAACCCAGATGTATTATTACTCTTTTGCCATGAGCATGTGTTTAGCTTAAGAATATTTATTCAAGAACCAAGAAATAGCTCTAGGCTCTTCTTTTTTTCATACTCAGTCACAAGTTACAAAGAACCTTCATTATGAAAATTTAACTGAGCCACGTGGTTTTGTGTCAATTTGCATTCTGAAATATTTGGCTTCTGCCAGTTGGAAAGATATTATTCTTTGTTAGGTTTATAAAATCCTACAACTTTAATTCTTCTCTACCATTTTGAAATAGATCTGGTTTTTGGCAAATTGAGTCAGTAAGTAGAATTTACTTTTTTCCTTGTAACTGTTTTATTTTCCTAAAAAATATGTGCAACGTGGAAAATGAAGCAGGACTGGAATAAATGGCTGTCAACTCAACAAACCTTAAGTAAATTTTATGCCTGGTGCTGCCATTGGTATTCAATATCACTAGATATTTTACCTTGAATAATCACTGATGGACATTGATTTTGCCTTTGCTCTTCACAGCACAGCAAAATTAATGTGAAAGTCAGACTCAAATGAGTCCCAATGGTGTTCTCGGATCTCTGCTGAGAAGCACATTTCAAATACAGAAGAAATGGCAACCAGCTGAGACCCCGTGTATCTTGTATTGTAACAATTAATGGATATGAACAGCCCTCACAGGAGAGCTCAGGTTACCTTTCTATCAACTTTGGAGGTGAGAGTCTGAAACAGTTCATTGAGGTTAATACGTAGTGGGTTTATGATTTGATTAATCCCCACCAATTAAAACAATGATGTTTCTCTTTTTTCACATTGTATTTTTGTAATTATTCTTTGGGGTACATGGATGTAACACTGAAATGTCAACAAGGGTGCAATAATTGCATAGGAGTTTAAAGTGAGGGAAAAAATACACTTTTCTGAATGTAATTTTTAAAAAGGAGAAAGAGAATGCAATACAGTATTCAATGGGAAAGTAACAGTAACTCTTTGCCCTTCATTCAAGAAATCATACTGGTGATGTGACGTGTTGACATTGTCTAAAACACTACCCTACCACTTATTTGGTTCAAATTAATTCAGATCATGAGACAGAAGAATGAAAAAAAAAAAGAGCAACTATGCTAGGTGTGGTAGTGGTTTGGTCACTAAGTTGTTTCTGATTCTTGCAACCCCATGGACTGTGGCTCCTCTGTCCATGGGATTTCCCAGGCAAGAACACTGGAGTGGGTTGCCATTTCCTTCTCCAGGGAATCTTCCAAACCCAGGGATCAAACAAGCATCTCCTGCATGGCAGGCAGATTCTTTGCCAACTGAGCCACCAAGGAACTTTAGACTACTATAGCTGGTGATTTTTTATAGATAGATAATGTTTCTTCTTTGCTTTTAATCTCCCAGAACCTAATTCAGCTCACTGGGGGCAGGAGATGGGTAAGTTCTTAGTAAATTTTGAAACGTAACATATTTGAATAAATATATAACAAATAAAAGACTTACTAGACATTACCTATGTGTCAGAGGAGTAACAATACCTGACTTTCATATATAGTTGGTGCCCTATTCCTGAGCCTTGGGCCATCACTTCTTGGCTTCTTACTCTCCAAAGGCATTTTATGCCAAACGGGTGCAACTCTCTGCCCAAAGATTTTTCTCATTGCACAAAGATTCTTGACCCACACAGGTAAGCCGTTAGTGCTATTAAGTCTGTAATATCACTAGAAACAGCCTCAATGAACGACAAAAGGATTTAGAGGGAAATAACTTCGTATTCTCAGATCTTGGCCGGGGGGCGGGGGGAGGCGGGCAGGGCAGGTAGCTTTGAGGGTTGCTCAGCAACATCATTCAGAGTTTCTTGCTGAGATTAATCCAAGGATTCCTAACAGTAATCATTTGATTTATGCACCCTATATTTTCTCCTTTCTCTCACTTTTGCCCTTCCCTACTGGTACCTCCTGGAATCACCTTCCAGGTGCTTATTGTCATAGGTCTGCTTCTAGAGTAATCCAATTTAAAATGCATGATTTGGCAACATTCCTCAGGATACTTAAAAAAAAAAAAAGATGGTACATGGCATTTATGCCACATCATGTTCTACAATGCAATGTAAATAAGCAGTTGTGATGCTCAGTCACAGTACCTACAGCTTAATACCTATTCATTGCATCAGCATGTTTCAAGTATTTGTATTAACTGCACATATCCTGTAGGAGTTTGTATTGTGTTTCTAGCACCTGCTCCTGGAAGGGATAGGCTACCCACTCCAGTATGCTTGGGTTTTCCTGGTGGCCCAGCTGGTAAAGAATCTGCCTGCAATGCAGGAGACCTGGATTCAAATCCTGGTTGGGAAGACCCCCTGGAGAACGAAAAGGCTACCCACTCCAGAATTCTATCCTGGAGAATTCCATGGACAATACAGCAACTTTCACCAGGACCAATCCAGTGATCAAAAAAGCAGAAATGTTCTACACAGTTAATCAGATTGCTTCATGGACAGGGTAGGAACCAAATCCAGTCATTTATCTTCAGTGCTTTACTTGTCGTCTTATCTCTTGAGCTGTCTGTGCAGCATACACTGAAGAGGAGATTTGGCAATTATTTGATGTAATTTAATCAAAATAGATGGCAAATCAAATACCCCAAGGCATAAAGTTACATAGAGACTAGATTTCATCTGTGTTGGTGTTACAACTGCCAAATTACAACTTTAATCTCTCTTGAATCTTTACTTCTCTTAATGAAACTAGTTGTAATATCACTGGATTTTTGTTTTACCATTTTCACATTCAACAGAGTTTTGGTAAATTGAATTGATTCTCTCATCCTCAGTCTATCTCAGTGTTTTTGAAATATGTCAAATATTAAGACTAGATTATCTCTATTTTTAAAATAAATGTTCCCATTAATAACTAATGATAGAAGAGGAGACAAACACAAGAGATAGTAAAGGATCCTTGAAGCTATAGGATCCTTGCTGCTACTGCTGCTAAGTCATTTCAATCATGTCCGACTCTGCGTAACCCCATAGACGGCAGCCCACCAGGCTCCCCCGTCCCTGGGATTCTCCAGGGAAGAACACTGGAGTGGGTTGCCATTTCCTTCTCCAGTGTATGAAAGTGAAAAGTGAAAGTGAAGTCGCTCAGTCGTGTCTGACTCTTAGCAACCCCATGGACTGCAGCCCACCAGGCTCCTCCATCCATGGGATTTTCCAGGCAAGAGTACTGGAATGGGGTGCCAGTATAGTGCTAGCTAAATTTATTACCAATTGTGTGACCTCAAACAAAATTCTTGATCCCTGTGGGTCATTTTTTATCTATATGATGAGAATAACAATACCTAACTTTCAGGGCCTTTATGATAATTAGCAATAATATATTTAATATCACTAAACACATTGTGAGTACACAGAGCTATAATTATTGTTTTGGTATTGCTCAATCTTCCCAGGCTAATTTCTAGTCCAATTGTATTAATTGCCTCTAAAATTGATTATGCTTCTTTGGAAAGCTTTGCATTCTATGTTTCTCTCAATTCACATAGGACCAGTTCTAGCCAAGGTTTTCATAAGCTTACAATTTCAATCAAGTCAACAAATAAAACTTTGCATAGGCAACTCATGAGGTAGAAGTAGAGGTGCCTGTTTCTCTAAGTGAAATGGTTTCCATGGAAGAAAATATAATTTTAAGATAAACTTAACAATTTAATTAAGTGTAATGTGTCACTAATCTAGGAAGAAAATTAAACCTGAAATTATTATTCTTGAGTTTATGTTTTAGAATTCAGCCTGTTAAACTGCCAGCTGCAAAAATTGCTATTATAGTGTTGCAAAAATTAAGTGAGATAACATAAGTAAAGCACCTAGCACAATGGTTGGCAGAAAAGAGATTCAAATAAGTATGACAACTTCTTAACAAAAGAAAACGATGAAATTGTAATACCATTCTTGCTATATCATGGGACAAGATAATTTGGATTGACATATACTACTTTATCCTAATATTATAAATCAGGGATGTTAAATATGCAACATATTCTTACTCATTTAAGACCCAGAGACATCATTCATAAGGAAACAGAATTTTAAATGCCTTCTTCACTTTTTTGCCCATAAACTGCACTTCCCTTTCTGTCTTGAAACTAAACAGCTGGAAAATATCCCCAACCAACCTCTCATTCTCAGTGATTTAAATTTAAGATTTTTGTTTTAGGGAGAATAAAATAAAATATCTTATCATGGTAAGATGCATCTCACAGCATTGAGCCCAACTGGTATAAATGATCCAGGCTCACAAAACACAATTTCATTCTAGAAAGCATTCCTAAACTTGCCATTTGGGATTTGTATTCCGAGAAGGCAGGTAATGCAACGAAGATGAGAGATCTCTTCTATCTTATTAAACGTCAAAAAAAATGACATTTTACTTATTTTTTTTTATAATTTTTATTGGACTATATTTGGTTTACAATGTTGTGTTAGTTTGTGTACAGTAAAGTGAGTCAGTTATACATATAATAACATCCACTTATTTTTAGATTTTTTTCCCATTATAGGCCACTACAAAGTTTTGAGTATAGTTCCCTGTGCTATACAATAGGTCCTTATCAGTTATCTATTCTATATATTTGCTGTTTAGTTGCTAAGTCATGTCTGACACTTCTGTGATCCCATGGACTGGAGCCTGCCAGGCTCCTCTGTCCATGGGATTTTCCCAGTTAAGAACACTGGAATGGGTTGCCATTTCCTTCTCTAGGGAATTGAACCTGCATAGGGGATACAGGGTCAGAAAACGAAAATCATGGCATCTGGTCCCATCACTTCATGGGAAATAGATGGGGAAACAGTGGAAACAGTGTCAGACTTTATTTTGGGGGGCTCCAAAATCACTACAGATGGTGATTGCAGCCATGAAATTAAAAGACGCTTACTCCTTGGAAGAAAAGTTATGACCAACCTAGATAGCATATTCAAAAGCAGAGACATTACTTTGCCAACAAAGGTCCGTCTAGTCAAGGCTATGGTTTTTCCTGCGGTCATGAGTTGGACTGTGAAGAAGGCTGAGCACCGAAGAATTGATGCTTTTGAACTGTGGTGTTGGAGAAGACTCTCGAGAGTCCCGTGGACTGCAAGGAGATCCAACCAGTCCATTCTAAAGGAGATCATACGGATGGCTAACAAACACATGAAAAGATGCTCAACATCACTCATTATTAGAGAATTGCAAATCAAAACCACAATGAGGTACCACTTCACACCAGTCAGAATGGCTGCGATCCAAAAATCTGCAAGCAATAAATGCTGGAGAGGGTGTGGAGAAAAGGGAACCCTCCTACACTGTTGGTGGGAATGCAAACTAGTACAGCCACTATGGAGAACAGTGTGGAGATTCCTTAAAAAATTGCAAATAGAATTACCTTATGACCCAGCAATCCCACTTCTGGGCATACACACCGAGGAAACCAGAATTGAAAGAGACACATGTACCCCAATGTTCATCGCAGCACTGTTTACAATAGCCAGGACATGGAAACAACCTAGATGTCCATCAGCAGATGAATGGATAAGAAAGCTGTGGTACATATACACAATGGAGTATTACTCAGCCGTTAAAAAGAATTCATTTGAATCAGTTCTGATGAGATGGGTGAAACTGGAGCCAATTATACAGAGTGAAGTAAGCCAGAAAGAAAAACACCAATACAGTATACTAACACATATATATGGAATTTAGGAAGATGGCAATGACGACCCTGTATGCAAGACAGGAAAAAAGACACAGATATGTATACCAGACTTTTGGACTCAGAGGGAGAGGGAGAGGGTGGGATGATTTGGGAGAATGGGAATTATAACATTTATACTGTCATGTAAGAATTGAATCGCCAGTCCATGTCTGACATAGGGTGCAGCTTGCTTGGGGCTGGTGCATGAGGATGACCCAGAGAGATGTTGTGGGGAGGGAGGTGGGAGGGGGGTTCATGTTTGGGAACGCATGTAAGAATTAAAGATTTTAAAATTTAAAAAAAAATAAAAAATCAAAAAAAATAAATAAATAAAGGAGATCAGCCCTGGGATTTCTTTGGAGGGACTGATGCTAAAGCTGAAACTCCAGTACTTTGGCCACCTCATGCGAAGAGCTGACTCATTGGAAAAGACTCTGATGCTGGGAGGGATTGGGGGCAGGAGGAGAAGGGGACGACAGCAGATGAGATGGCTGGATGGCATCACTGACTTGATGGACATGAGTCTGAGTGAACTCCGGGAGTTGGTGATAGACAGGGAGGCCAGGCGTGCTGCGATTCATGGGGTCGCAAAGAGTTGGACACGACTGAGCGACTGAACTGAACTGAACTGAGGGGATGCAGGGGGATTCTTTACCACTGAGCCACCAGGGAAGCCCCATCCTAGTGTGTATATGTCAGTTCTAATCTTCCAACTTATCCCTCCCTTCCCTTACCCCCATGGAACCATAAGTTTGTTTTTTACATCTGTAACTATTTTTGTTTCATAGATAAGTTCATTTTTACCCTTGTTTCTAGATTTCACATATAAGCAATATTATATTATATTTCTCTTTCTCTGGCTGACTTACTTCACTTATTATGACAATCTCTAGGTCCACCCATGTTGCTGCAAATAACATTATGTCCTTCTCGTTTAAGGTTGAGTAACATTCTTTAGTGGGCTTCTCTGGTGGTTCTGTGGTAAAGAATCTGCTTGCCAATGCAGGAGACACAGATTTGATCCCTGGGTAGGGAAGATCCCTGAAGGAGGACATGGCAACCCATTTCAGTATTCTTGCCTGGAGAATCAATGGACAGAGAAGCCTGGTGGGCAACAGTCCGTGGAGTTGCAGAGTCAGACATGACTGAAGCAACTTAACATGCACACATGCGTGCACATTTTTAAATTACGGTTTTCTCTAAATACATAACCAAGAGTGGGATTTCTGGATCATATGGTAGCTCTATTTTTAGTTTTTTAAGGAACCTCCATACTGCTCTCCATAGTGGCTGCACCAGTTTACATTTCCACCAACAGTGTAAGAGGAGGGTTCCCTTTCCTCCACACCCTCTCCAGCATTTATTGTTTGTAGACTTTCTTATGATGGCCATTCTGAAAAGTGTGAGGTGATACCTCATTATAGTTTTCACTTTCATTTTTCTAATAAGTAATATTGAGCATCTTTTCATGTGCTTTTCAGCCATCTGTATGTCTTCTTTGGAGAAGTGTCTATTTAAATCATCTGCCCATGCTTTGATTGGGCTGTTCATTTGTTTATTTGCTTTTTATACTGAGCTGCATAAGCTGTTTGTATATCTGAGAGATTAATCTCTTGTCAATTGCTTCATTTGCAAATATTTTCTCCCATTCTGAGGGCTGTCTTTTCATCTTGTTTATGGTTTCCTTTGCTGTGCAAAAGCTTTTAAGTTTAATTAGGCCCTATTTGCTTATTTTTGCTTTTATTTTCATTACTCTAGGAGGAGAATCAGAAAAGATCTTACTGTGATTTATGTCAAAGAGCTCTCTGCTTACATTTCCCTGTAAGAGTTTTATAGTATCTGATATTACTTTTAGGTCTTTAATTCACTTTGAGTTTATTTTTGTGAGTGGTCATAGGGAGTGTTTGGATTTCATTTGTTTACATGCACCTGTACAGTTTTCCCAGCACCTGTTTTGAAGAGACTGTCTTTTCTCCATTGTATATTCTTGCCTCCTTTGTCATAGATTAAGCTACCATAGGTGCACAGATTTATCTCTATGCTTTCTATCCTGTTACACTGAAGAGGAGCTCCATAGTTCCATTGGCTATGCTTCTGTTTCTGTGCCAGTACCACACCGTTTTGATGACCAGAGCTTTGTGGTATAATCTGAAGTCAAGGATTCTGATTCCTCCAGCTCCATTTTTCTTTCTCAAGATTGCTTTGGCTGTTCATGGTCTTTTGTGTTTCCATACAAATTACAAAAATCATGACATTTAAGATCTATGCCACAATAACACAATTTACACACATACCCACAAATGACCAAACATGCACGGGATTACAGCTTGCACTTTAATATACCTTTCATTTTAATTTTTAAACTTTCTAGCAAGCAATCCATTGGCAATTTAGAGATAAGTGCAAAGAAACTTTTTTAAATATATATTTTTTAGAGTAGAACATACTCATCTCTATTTTGATCCTTTCAGACATGATTTCACTACTTGTAAAACTTAACAGAAAACTTGGGCACAGTGTGATGGGATCTCCAAACTCTAATTTCTGCAAATCTACATTAGTTACAAGGAGATCAGCTCAGTCAGAGCTACAGGTTTAAAACACTAGCTCCTTCCTTCCCTCGTTTTCAGGTGGATTCCGCCAGTTTTATTAAAGGAAATCCTAAAATATAGTTACTTGATAAGCAGTGACGAAGTTTAAGTATGTTGCATGGGAGAGTCCAGTGGGAAAAGTTTCTGAATAGCTGATTTGCATGACTTATTTAAAAATTGACCCACATTATTATTTTACAAAAGCATAGTTTTCTCTTATTCAGGCCTCCTCCCTTTATAGTCTTATTCAACTTGACAATTATGAGTATTATAATAATATACTATAATAAATAGTGATCCTTTTCTGCTACCCCCTGTTGATAACAGTAAAGAACCCTTATATGAATAACCTTTTATTTTCAGTTAGGTGTGTCCATCAGACAAATAAATGTGAAGGTTTGAGTCCTCCCCACCTTCATATTAGCAAACATGTTAACTAAATTTGGATGGTAAACCACTGAATAATTCATTAAAAATAAATATGACATAAACAATCATTACAAATTTGCACCATTTGGTTTTCCTCTAAATAATAAGAAGAGAGCTGGCTCTGGCGGATGCTAATTGAGGTGGAAATGGGAGTGGGGAGCTTGTTTTCTGAGAGCACAATTCCTGGGCTTGGTCAGCTTAAATTTCAAAACTCAAAATGAATCCAGCAATCATGATCCTAAAATATAAATGCTCCATCCCGCAACCAGGATGGGAGTCAGGACTCCTTTCCCATTTCAATAATAACCTTTTCCTGGCACATATCAATAGGTACCAAAGCCAAGTTCTTTGCAAGAAAATGAATATTAGGTCTCACTGCTTGAATAACAATTAAATTTGGATGGTTAACTACACTAGATATGACAGTCTGTTAGGGAATGTTCCATTAGAGAACTGAAGTATTTGGATATATTACAGTCACTGTAATAAATTCAAGTCAGTGGATTTGAAAGTCCTTTCTGTATGAAAATGCAGATATAATCTCAGAATTATCTTTGCCGAGACATGCATTTATAGACATGTCTAAATGTCAAAAATGTCTGCAGATAGACTAGATTTGGGAATGCAAAATAACTATGTAAGATGTAAAACTTAGAAAAAATATCTAGCAAACATGTACCTATCTATTGGATTATTGTTAAATTCCCTATAAGTGGGAGAGTCAATTCCTAGGTAGGTTGATAAGAAGTCCAGGGTTCCTGAGGAAGAGAAAGGGGTCTGGGGTTCTTGATGAGGAGATAGGGGTCTGGGGTTCTCCAGGAGGAGGAAAGGACAAACTTTTTTTTTCTCTACATTCCTTAGTCTTAGTCACATAAAACAGTTTTTTTTTTTCCTTTAAGCCTGGAACTGATGATTACACAACTCAGTTTAAACACTTTACTAGGGATTATCACCATTTTAGGGATGAGGGAATTGAGGCTCAAAGTGTGTCCATAACTTAATAAAAATCATATGATACAACAGATGGTATTTTCCAAAGATAGTCACACCAATAACTCCACATGCTCTTCTATCATGCAACCTTGAGGTCAAGTCTATACCCTCTCTCCATTTTTCTGGGAAATGTGTTAACTGCTCTAACCAACAGAATATGGCAGAAGTGATGCTATATGGTTTCCTAGGTTACAAAGGCCATGCGGCTCCTGCCTCATTCTCTTTGGATGACAGCTAGGTACTACATATGAATTTCCACCACTCTGAGACTGTCTTATTGGAGTGGTCACATGTAGATGACCCAGTAGACAGCCATAGCTGAGTTTTCAGGCAAGAGCCAACATCAACTGACAAGCATGTAAGTATGCCATCTTAGACATCTAGCCTAGCTGAGATTTCAGATGACTGCAACAGCCAACATACAACTTCACCTGCGTGACAGATCTCAAGTGAGAACTTCCCATCCAGACCCTACTTAAATTTCTGACCTACAAAATCATGAGCAAAATGATTTTTTTTTAAGCACTGAGGTTTGGGGCAATAACAACTGAGAAGCACAGCTAGTAAGTCATAAAGCTAGGATTTGGAGCTAGTTGTGTCTGATCCAAGGGTATTATTTTTCCCAATTATATATCCCCTGGGGTATATAATTCTCATTATTTTTCACATTCAGGACATGGGACTTCAGTGGAGAGAACGTATAGCTTTGAAATCACCTTTTCTTTAGTGAACTGAGTGGTCAGGTGGGTAGGTCCAATAAACACTAAGGTGCAGCAAAGATAAAAGAAAGTACGAGGTAGAATGCTGAGACTTACCAGTCATTAAACCGTTAAGCTGAACCAAAAGCATGAAAGGGATCTCTGAGGCAATGGAATCTAACTCAGTCCTTGCGACTTAATGGTTAGTTAGCAGAGAAAAATGTACCAGAATAAAGGACCTTACCTTCTCCCCACTCCCCCGAAATATACTCTGTTATATCTTCCAGAAATCAAATATGGCAAGCAATTGCAAAACAGACAGCTATTTAGATTTTAGCTTCACTACAACTCCCAGAAGGGAGAGGACAGTTAATGGATGCAGAATTCAAGTGGAGGCAAGCATCTTTCTTATAGGTGAAACAGAGCAACTGAATTTGTTCTTATTTGTCAATCATCACCAAACAAGATATATTGAGTATCCATGGTGTACAAAGAACCCTGAGGTAGAAAAAGAAAAAAGAAACAGAACATAATTTTATTCCCAGAGAGCTCTGGCAAGCTCTCTAGGGATAAGACAAACATATGGGAAGTGATGACACAATTTACTTACTTTTTGCTTAAACACTTGTACTTTTCACAAAGGACCAGAGGGCATCATGACTGATATACAGAAATAATCTAACATTTGAAGGTCCAATGCAGGCATTGTATTTACACCAAAACTGTAGGAGAAATTCTTTTTCTTTTTTATCTTACTTGCAAATAAAAGGACACGATTAAAGCAGTTAGATGACTTGCTCAAAGTTACCCAACACAGCTGAGGTTTTTCTGGAGCCTGTCAATGCAGAATCACACATCTATTCATTGTGCAATGAAGGTGAAGGACAAAGAAGAATAGTGGACACTGAACACCAGACTCAGGACGGCTCTTGAAATGCAGAAGTAAAAGGAATTAACAACAAACAAAAAGGTCATCCACCTGCGTGTTGTTCCTGTATCACTTGATTTTCTGTAACCTCTAGTTTTTTCCCTGCCTTTGAGTTGAGCTAGGTTTCCCGCTTACCCTGCTAATTCCTAACAGCAACTTTAAATGTGCTACCTTTCTGGCATCTAATGTGCCTCCAAGTAACATATGTATAAATCAAATCAAGTGCTGTTTTTAAAAAATTCCTTTATGAATTTGTGTTAATTCCTCAATGAGAGCTAAGCCTAAAGAGTCTACTTCATACTTGCATCTATGCTTTACAGCTGTTCCCCACATGTCTCCCTGCCCCACATTAGACGTGTTCATTTGATTGTTAAGAAACCTAGATACCATGCTAAGAGTTTAAAGAGAAAACTGTGCCTGAACCTGAACTTGTCAGGGATATTTTGTACAACTAAGCAGGGCTTGAGCACAACATTAAAAATGGTGGAGTAATAAATATGGAGAGGATGATGTAAGGGAAAGTATATAGGTGTGGGCTGGTAGGGGAAGAAAATTAAGTTGTATAACATTGTAACAAAATTTGTTTCTAGTAATCTTTTAAAATGATGGAACATCTGGGATCGCATGTACACCCATGGTGGATTCATGTCAATGTATGGCAAAACCAATACAGTATTGTAAAGTAAAATAAAGCAAAAATAAAATTTTTTTTAAAAATAAATAAAATGATGGAACGACAGATTACCATGAAAGGTGGGAAGAATATAATTTCAGAGCGGGGTTGAGGGTACAAATACCACAATGCTTGATTACTCTTTCAATAAAATGTTATTTTTCCTAAAATTCAAAATAAAAGATAAACTTATATCAGGCACCTATCTTGCCGCAGGCATTTTGCTGTGTCCCTGTATGGAGTACACATTGACAATTAACAGAGTTTGCATAGAAATGCTAGTTAAAAGCCAGAGACTCCATTGTGGGCTTACTTTCAGAGCAGGTTTAATCCTATTTTTGAAGCTCACAGGTTTTTCCCAACGCATGATAGATGATGGAAAGCCAGCAGAGAAGCCTTTCATGTATTTCTTTATTTGCCTGCACCAGGTCTTGGTTGTGGCATGTTGGATCTTGAGGTAGGCATGCAAACTTTTATGCAGGCATGTCAGATCTAGTTCCCTGACCAGGGGTTGAACCTGGGACCCCTGCATTGGGAGCACAGAGCCTTAGCCACTGGACCACCAGGAAAGTACAGGGAAAAGTCTTGGAAAGGCAACTGTGTATTGAAGACATTCTCTCATGCAATGATATCTGGGACAGTTACCTTAATGGCCACCTTCCCCTCTCACGTAGTACTTAGTACTTTTTGGAAATATTTTCTACACTTTTAAAAATAACATTATTGGAACTTTATTTTAACTATCTTTCAAAGGCATTGGAGGAAAGGGCCTAGATGTTTATGGCCTTTAACTTATTTTTTAAGGCAAATACTCTCTAGCTTTGTTGATTATAATGTACTGTTTTTTTTCTTTTCGGTTCTCCACTCTAGTTTACCCTTTGGTATCAAATTGATGATGGTCAATATTAGTTAAGCAAAAATCTGTCCTATTTCCCCATATTTGCCTTTTCACCAAATTTTCATTTATGTATATACACATATATATATTAGCATAAAATATATATTTTATATTCTATATTTTATAAATATATATTAGCATATATTAGCATAAAAGCACAGCTCTGGAGCCAAACTCCCTCAGTTAAATTCTTGGCCATGTCACTTACTTCAACACAATAGATCCATAGTGTCTCTGTGCTTCAGTTTCATTTGTAAAGATGTGGATAAGTATATTCTCTCATAAGGTCATTTAAATGACTAAAAAGAGTAATAAGTTTCTGACACAGCATAATTTCTTTATACATATTAGCAATTTTAAGTATTGGAATACAATATCCAAGAGAGCAGGAAATTTTATCTGTATTGCTCACTGTTGCATCTTCAGTAGCTAAATAGTGCCTACCACATAACAGATATTCAATACATAATCATTGAATAAGTATATAATTTCATTTGCCTATTTTTATAATAGCAAGGGAGACTGTACTAGGATTCTATTATTCCAGAAGAATATAAATAAAAACTTAACTAAAGAGAAAATAAATTCTGCAGCTAATTGAAAAATTAAACTTGGACTTAATGAATCCTATCCATGAAGTGGCTCTAAGAGTCCAGAGAATTTCAGGATGAGTTACAGTAATATATGTAGTTGTAGCAAATACTTATTAAGCATTTACTATAAACCAGGCATTTGATAAGCATTATCTTATTGAATGCTAGTGTGTCCTTGTAGAATAAGCTGATTTTTATCCTGATTTTACATATGAGAATTTTGAAGCTCATAAAAGCTAATTAACTTGCCCAAGATTGTATACAGCTAACAAGTGGTAGAGTCGGGTATGCATCATAAGGATCTCAGAACCCAGTTATTCAGTTGCTCAGTCGTGTCCAGCTCTTTGTGATGCCATGGACTGCAGCACTCCAGGTTTCCCCATCCTTCACCATCTCCCAGGGTTTGCTCAAACTCATGTCCATCGAGTCAGTGATGCCATCCAACCATCTCATCCTCTGTCGTCGCCTTCTCTGCCTTCAATCTTTCCCAGCATCAGGGTCTTTTCCAGTGAGTCAGTTCTTCACATCAGGTGGCCAAAGTACTGGAGTTTCAGCTTCAGTGTCAGTCCTTTCAATGAGTATTCAGGGTTGATTGCCTTTAGGACTGACTGGCTTTATCTCCTTGCTGTCCAAGGAACTCTTAACAGTCTTCTCTAGCACCACAGTTCGAAAGCAACAATTCTTTGGTGCTCAGCCTTCTTATGTTTCAACTCTCATACCTGTACATGACTACTGGAAAAACTATAGCTTTGACTATATGGACCTTTGTCAGACTCCAGAGCACACGTTTTTAACCACTTTACTATGTGCTATTATATTTATTCAATAATCAATGTGTGCGGAATCTAAAATATGTCATGCTCTATTTTGAGAAAAATGCACAGAGAAAAACGTGGTGGAAGAACGGTTCCAAGGTAAAAAGAGCAGAGCTGCAATGGGACAATTAAAGGAGAGAGTGAGCACCTTAGTAACTAATATAAAGGGATGTCTACACCAAACAGAATGATGTATAGCGCAAAAGCTGCACTATAGAGCCAGCGATTAGAGACAGAGGAAAAAGTGGTCAGTCATAGGTCTGAAAACAAACAGCAAGGTGCCCCTGAGTGAATCATGTGACCTGCCTCTGGCTTTTTCTTTCCCCTCTGGCTTGTTATCTATGAAAGGATGACAGGAGCCCACAGGATGCTAGCCTGCCCTCTACATAGAGCACACTCTTTGTTCACGATTCCTAATCCTGCATATACTGCGGTCCCTTACTATGATACATCATTACAATGTGTTTAAATATTGAGGCACGAAATAGATGGGCCTCAGGCTAAGTAGCCAGAGGTCATCCCCTGTGGACAGATACTCCAACATAGCAGGAGCAAGAGAGGAGTTGAGCCCTGCTCAGATAAAAGACCACTTATTTCTCATTTTTGAAGTCAAGGAGACCTTCCTGACTACACTTGCACAGAAAGACTTCTTGGAGGTCAAAAGGAGGGGGGCACCAACCCATCGTAAGAGATGTCTTGGATGCAGACAGGTGTTATGAAAGAAATAATAAAACTCCTTAAGTATATCCAAGGTTACATGAAAGTTAATGCCATTAGCTCTCAAACTTTATTGGAAATCTGGACTTTTTCAAGCCTATTAAAACACAAAACTACATGCTTCAACATGGTTAAACCTTGAAAACGTTATGCTAAGTAAAAGCAACTGGGCACAAAAGGTCACATATGCTATGATTCCATTTATATGAATAGCATATAAATGGGTTGTTTCCAGGGGCTGTGAGCAACAGGGAAGCTGGGAAAGGATACAGGGTTTCTTTCTGGGCTGATGAAAATATTCTGGGATTAACTGATGATGACGGTTGTGCAATACTGTGAATGTGCCGAAAGCTAATCAACTGTACACTTTAAAATGGTTAATATGGTGAGCTTGATGTTATGTGAATTTTACCTCAGTTTTTAGAAGACACAAAAATATTACTAACAGGATCTTTGACTCACAGAAATCCTTTTTAACTTCAATTCCAAAGCCTCAGGACATTCATCTGAAATCAAACTACTCTGAAAGTTGCCAACATTTACTCTTTTAGAGATCAAGAAATGGAAGTAGAGAAAACTGAACAGTTTGCTTCTAAAATAAGAGGTCAACCTCTTCTAATAAAACAATTACAATAAAGGAAAAAACCCTGGGCTACTTCCCAAATTGCTTCCAGCAGAACTGCTCTAAGACATGGTATGTCTTCATTTTCATAAAATATTGAAAAATACTTTAAGAACACTAATTTTAGATGGCACAGTGTTATTTTAAATTCCTGAGTAGTTATTAATGCCCATAAAATAGCCAATATTCATTTACAGCAAATAAAACCAAGAAAAGGAATTTGTTACTTAAAATACTTTTCCAAAAAATTTATCATTATTTACTCACTTCAAATAGCTCGGTCTTCCTTCTACTTCTACATAAATCAAGCTCTTACCAATTTTTTCTAACTCTCCCTCCATCTTTCCATCCATTTGACTATTTAAAGTACTTTGCAATGACTGCCCTTACTCTGAGCCCCCAAGTGTGTCTTCCCCATGTCTATGTAAGACCATAGAGTAAGGCAGCAAAAGAAGCCAAGAAAAGGTGAAGCTCATAAAGTAGAGAGACAAGATAAAGGATCGGAAATGTGTTGGAGATTATGAGGCTCACGTTTAGAGCTTGTTGGCTAAAGAAAGCCAGTTGTGCAGCATTGTTAGTCAATGTCCACTCGCAGGCTGCCGTTCCAGAATGGTGTCAAGGTGTGGGTTAAGGCAATAAGCTTGGGTTCAGACACTCCTGGGTTTGAATCCAACTCTTTATGAGCATGGTCAGGTTTTCACCTACTTTGAGTCTCAGTTAACTCATATGTAAAATGGGATTAACAATATTTCCTGAAATTATCATAGTGAGTAAATAAGATTATGTTAGCAAATCACTTAGCACTGAGTAGAGTTCAAACTAAACTCTATCACCAATAGTAAAGTGAACCCCATATTTCACTACTATCAACATTATGGACCTTACTTATCTACCAACATTGTTCAAGGACATATTAGATTGTTTGGCTTTTATATTAATATCTATTATATTGAGCATTCAACAAGCATTCCAATGGCTTTTTTGGCCATTTATAAAGTTTATTTCCCCCTATCCTAATCATTCATTTCTTATTGACTTAAAGAACTTTTACATTTATCCCCTCTCGATCTCACATAGCATCATTCCTTCTCCTTTTTTGTGACCTTTCAATATTCTACCCTTTGCTATTAAGCAGACTGATTTCAAGGGCTTCTCCAATGACTCAGCAGGTGAAGAATCAGCCTGCAATATAGGAGACACAGGAGATGCGGGTTAGATCCCTGGGTCAGGAAGATCCCCTAGAGAAGGACATGGAAATCCACTCGAGTATTCTTGCCTAGAAAATCCCTTGGACAGAGGAGCCTGGTGGGTTATAGGCCATAGGGTCGCAGAGTCGGACACAACTGAGCACAGCACAGCACAGACTGATCTCAACTTGGTTCAGTTCAGTTCAGTTCATTTCAGTCGCTCAGTCGTGTCTGACTCTTTGTGACCCCATAGACCACAGCACGCCAGACCTCCCTGTCCATCACCAACTCCCAGAGTTTACTCAAATTCATCTCCATTGAGTCAGTGATGCCATCCAACCATCTCATCCTCTGTCATCCCCTTCTCCTCCTGCCCTCAATCTTTCCCAGCATCAGGATATTTTCCAGTGAGTCAGCTCTTCGCATCAAGTGGCCAAAGTACTGGAGTTTCAGCTTCAGCATCAGCCCTTCCAATGGTTGCTGCACTGCAATTCCAAACCATATTAATGAGCCAAATATTAGTCACCTGAATAACTGAAGAGGACAGTCTTTCCACTTCCATTTGCCTTTTAGAAGAGACTAATAAATTGATTCACAGCCCATGGCTCAGGGATGAATCCAAAGAGTTTATTCCCAGCAGGCAAGGCATGTGCCTTCTGTGTAACAGCTGTCTCTTTGTGCTATAACTTCAAGCACAGTATTGTGCTAAAATAGCAAGTAAGGCAATAAAAATGGGACAATTTGGCTTCCCCCTGTGCACTGGGACATGTGAATAGGAAAAATAAAGAAAAAAAAATCTGATTTTTTTCGTCAGTGAAATGGAGACACTGACCAAAAAAATAGCTGGGGTAGAGGAAAGGTCTGGGAGATGATATTTCCATTTCTCCTTTGCTAAAGAAAAACCCCAGTTATTCTCTGACTTGCTTTCTGATGTTTTGCCAATACCATCAGATTCTCTGAAAGGAAGAAAAGAGACACTGACAGCTGTGCCCAGCACAGAAACCACCACACTGTATAGCCTATCACATGGCATCAAGCCAAAGGAAGATATCAAAAAGATCCAAACACAGCTCACATGTATCAGAGTGTTTAAGAGAAACAGAGGGCAGCGCATGTGGGAGCACCATGGGCTCTGTGATACATTTTTTTGTCTCCAAAAACATGAGATTCATGCACTAGAAGAATTGATCCAGTAAAAGAGTATATCACTATGCCTGGTGTCAGGAGAGGTTCAGGGGAAAAAGGAAAATAATGCTTTTTGGGTAATTTCTACACAGTGCTTCTCAACACCTAGTGCTTCGCAATGATCTTCACGCTAACCTTCTAAACTAGGGAGCACTTTTTAGTACATAGAAACCAATTGCAAATTAGCGTACACAATAAAGAGAACTTATTAGCTGATCTGGGTTCATGAATATTAGATACCCTAGTGGACCCCCCTGTCACATTTACATGACTTTCTCCTCAGATAGAGCTCCTCCTCTTAGAAGGTGAGGTTGATCAAAAGAGAAGGAAAATCTTGAGCTTTTCCCAGTGTCAATTCCTTCCATTTGATTGTTGTGAGCAAATAATCACCATTTCTCACATGTGTCCTCAAAATTTCCTGTCTCCACAATGGCCAACCAAGTGTTAAAGATCCTTGCTGAAAGGGAAGGAGGAGAAGAAGGGTGAAAAGGTGAATAGAAGAAAGAGATTATGGATGAAATGAGAAAGTACATGAATGCTCCGGTTGCTCCATTTTCTCTGTAAACATAACAATAGATTAGATTCCATTACTCAACAAATATACGTTCATCTGTACCGTTTCATATGGTAGCCACCAGCTATATGCGCTCATTTCAATTTAAGTGAAAATGAAGCAAAATGTAAAATTTAGTTCCTCAATTGCACAAGTCACATCTCAAGCGGACAACAGCCACATGTGGCCAGTGGCTACCTTACTTGACAACATGAATATAGAATATTTCCACCATCACAGAAGGTTCAACTGGATAGTGATCTATATTTTTAAGACTTAGTCTGGCAAGCAAAATAAAGAGAGATACAATTCATACCAGAAAAAATATAGAATTCAGAAGTGAAAAGCAAAAGGAGAAAGTAAACTTTCTGATGGGAGAGGGTAGTGAATACTGTATCAAGAGGGTCTAAGGACAGGAAACAGATCAGCTTCTTATGGATAAATCTTTCTACACTAGAAAGAAGTATGAGATAAGGTTAGAACTGGGGAGTGAGGAAATGGGATCTGTAACACAGGCCCAGGAGACACATTGAGTCAAAGCTTAATCTCAGACTTGGGGATCAGAGATACGCCACTCAAGGTGAGGGATTATCATCTGCCTAAAAAAAGTTTTTTTTTTTTTAATGGAACTGAAATAAAACATGCTGTAAATTGGCTAATTGATCAGGTTGCTCTATCAGCTTCATTTCTTAAGGCAAATATTAGGGTTTGCAAATTTTACTATGAATTAGGTGCCAAAGAATGCATTTTCTTTTAAATTTCTTTATTTGAGTAGGCAGACAGTTTACAGATACAATCACCATCTTACGCCGGTTTGCTTGCTAAGGTGGAAGTGATAAAATAGTTTTTATATCCTATATTTAGCATGAAATGTGACACCAGATGTCACTAAGTGTACATAACCTGAAATTTTAGTAAATCTAAATCTCTGTGATCCGAAGCGAAATTTGTTCTCTCTAACCTTCCAGACAGATTAGTACATTGACCTGGTATCAGAAAGTCCTATGATTCTTGAAACACCAAGGAAAAATGAGGATGAAAGTCAATATTTTCACTCTGTTTTGCAACTATGGAATGACCTATAAAAGAAAGTAGAGGAAATCCTTAACTTTAAAGGATAAATGTTTCCAGCGTCCTTGACAGATATCTTTAAATGTCAGTGTTTAAAATGAATACATTTTTATTTCCACAATAATATACTCATTATGGAGAAAAACAAAATATAGAAAAAACAAGGTGGAATTGGGATAAATATTTGAACATATTTGTACAACTTATATATGAATACAATCCCTATTGACATTTTGATGTTTGGGGGTGTTTTTGGTTGCTAATTGTAGCTTAGACAAGTGTGTTTTGTCATACATTTAGAGTTAGGATTATTTTTAAAAGCTGTCAATATAAAAAACTTTGTTTATAACACTTTGCATAATATAATTTACCTACCCATTTTCCTTATATTGTTTTTAACTTTTGGATCATCATAAATACAAGACAACAAATATTTTCAGACATTATTACACAGAGGGTTGAGATTTTAGTGATTTTGTGCTCACGCACTGATGTTAGATCCCAGTATTGAACATATGAATCTCTGGTTTCCCATCTGTGGGATCTTGGAAAGCTGCTAAAACTCTCTGTACCTCAGTTTCCTTATTTGTAAGACTCAATTCATTCTGTGTGAAGAATTAAAAAAGAGATGATAATAGCTCATTCTCTTAATAAATAATATTCTCTCCATAAGATGGATTCCCAGAACTGAAATTACTGGATCAAAGCTACAAAAGGTTTCAAGTCTATTATGGAGTCTTGCCAAATACACTTTTTAAAAGATTTATGTCAATGGTTATGTCACCAGTCGTTTCTAAACATGCCTATTCGCTATTCGGTCACCAGCCATAATTTTAACTAAGTAAGCAAACAACAGATTTTCTTCAGCCAAAATAGAAAATAAAGTCCTACCATAAAAAAAAGTCAAACTTAGCATCTTGCTCTAAAACACCTGGAAGGAAACAATCAGGGCATCTATTCTTTAATATTTGCTCTCCTTTCTCAGAGGCCTTTATTTTTAATGACATTCTCAGTGGGGAAAACAATGTCCTGCCAGCAAATGGAATATTGCTGTTTGTAAGTAAAAGTAACAGTATTCAGGGGACTTAGAACGGATGAATGGAAATGATAAACATCAAATGATAATAAGAGGCTCATCTTTCTCCTGTGTCGCAGCTAAATAAAGCTTTACCGTAGATCCCAGTTGAGGAAATGTGCTGGCAGGTTTTGACTATCCAGAATTTCTATCACATTTCCCAAGGTTAAATACGCTGCCTTGAGGCAGCTGCTCAAAATGATAAAGGGGACACTGTAGGACAGTGGTGCTCTTTGTAATGTTAATAACCCTTGGTTCTGATATCTGATGCAACTCTGGGGAAATCTGCCAGTTCCAGACAGTTTAAAATCTAACTCAGTTAAGTGCACATTATTGCAAAAAAAAAAAGTTTGTGTTTTTTTTTTTAATTTGGCAAGAGCAGGAAGATAACTTGAGCATTCCACATATTTAGATACTTTCTTTATTTATATCACTGAATTGAATTTCCACAGGATAACATGTTGGGATATAAAATTAATGTGTCTTTTTCCTACCAAAGCAGATGGTATTTTATTTCAGAATTCACATATATTTACGTGCTTATTGAATTCATTTTTATGGTATAAAGCTAACCAGGGTAGTGATCTTTTATCATACTTTTTACTTATTTATTTATTTAAGATTTATGCCCCATCTGGCTTCAAAGGGGCATGAGAACATCTGCAGATGAATGCACAGGTAAAGCAAGACATAAAGCCATCGTTACGTTTAATTGAAAAGAGCAGAAGGAATGAGCACATTCAGAACCAGAATTAATGCAAGTACTGCTTTGGGTAAAAAAATTGAGTCCTCTATATTTTCTCATTGCTAATTTTTTTAAATGTATATATGCGTATATACATATAGAATCACTGTAATACATTACCAGCCATTCCCCTGTTTTTAAATGGGAAGCATAAGATAATTCCACCTAAAGAAGAATTGAATGCGATGGAGATCTAGGGTATCCTAGAAGCCAAGAAGAAGAGGGGCAAAGAAAAGGAGAAAGACACCACAAGAAACAGTTCTCAAGGAACATGCCTCTTATAGGGATGATCTGCACTGTGACTGGTTTGAAAAAGGCGATAATGAATAAAATAAAGTCGTGCTCATGTGATAAGTTTTGGCAAATAGAGAGGGCTTCCCAAGTGGTGCTAGTGGTAAAGAACCTGCCTGCTAGTGCAGGAGACTAAGAGACGTGGGTTCAATCCCTGGGTTGGGAAGATCCCCTGGAGGAGGGCATGGTAACCCACTCCAGTATTCTTGTCTGGAGAATCCCATGGACAGAGGAACCTGGCGGGCTACAGTCCACGGGGTCACAAAGAGTCGGACCCTACTGAAGCAACTTAGCAAGTGTTAATCAAATGTTGAAAGTAAATAAAAATGGGTACTTTCACATGTTATCATCTTAACACAATGATGGACTTGGATTTCTTTTTGAAGACATTAAGTTAACCAAGTAACAATATGCTCAACCACCATTTTAAAGAAGGCATTTTTGCATTATTCAATTCACTATCATATTAATTAATAAGTGTTGAAGACAAGAAAAACATCGTAATTTATATTCTGATGGTCTAACATTTAGGATAGAGTTTGCAGAAAGCTGGAGAAGTTGATTTAAAAAATAACAATATTGACATTCTCAAATATCAACTCCCTTAGTAAACAGTAGAATAATTTTCTCCTTCAGACAATAGAACCATATACCAGAGGCTCATGCATTCAATTATTAATTCATGGAAAGCATTTCTCTATTCTGTATATATCCTAAGTCATGGCTGCCATCTATTTGTGACCCCACCACCTGTGCATATGGGCGGTGTTCAATTTTCCTTTTTAAACTACAGCCATTCTAGCCATTTTGGTTATGTTTCCAGTAGCCCAATAAAATGACATTAGAAGATTTCAAGCATAAATTGCTACTGACACAGAAAGAAAGATGTTAAAACTAGAATGCTTGTGATCCAGCAACAGCAAAATTACAAGCCGTATTTGAAAAGTTAGTCAGAGCTGGGAGGTAACATGAAGTTAACCTGGCTGTGTTCATCTCTCTTGCATGAGTCACTGGAGTGGGAGAGTGACTTGCCGAAGGTCATAAAAAAAACAATGAAAGAGGAATGCTGGATGTACATCGGAGTTAGGTATCCCATCTGCCTGTTACCCTAACCTTTGGGTTCTGCCCTTCCCCATCCCTAGGATTCTCTCAGGGATAAAAGGCTACGCCAAAGCCTTTAACTGTGTGGATCACAATAAACTGGAAAATTCTGAAAGAGATGGGAATACCAGACCCCCTGACCTGCCTCCTGAGAAATCTGTATGCAGGCTAAGAGACAACAATTAGAACTGGACATGGAACAACCGACTTGTTCCAAACTGGGAAAGGAGTACATCAAAGCTGTATATTGTCACCCTGCTTAATTAACATATGCAGAGTACATCATGCAAAATGCCGGACTGGATGAAGCACAAGCTGGAAGCAAGATTGCTGGGAGAAATATCAATAACCTCAGATACGCAGATGATACCACCCTTATGGCAAAAAGTGAAGAGGAACTAAAAAGCCTCTTGATGAAAGTGAAAGAGGAGAGTAAAAAAGTTGGCTTAAAGCTCAACATTCAGAAAACTAAGATCATGGCATCCTGTCCCATCACTTCATGGCAAATAGATGGGGAAACAATGGAAACAGTATCAGACTTTATTTTCTTGGGATCCAAAATCACTGTTGATGGTGACTGCAGCCATGAAATTAAAAGATACTTGCTCCTTGGAAGAAAAGCTATGACTAACCTAGGCAGCATATTCAAAAGCAGAGACATTACTTTGCCAACAAAGGTCCATCTAGTCAAGGCTATGGTTTTTCCAGTGGTCATGTATGGATGTGAGAGTTAGACTGTAAAGAAGGCTGAGCACCAAAGAATTGATGCTTTTGAACTGTGGTGTAGGAGAAGATTCTTGAGAGTCCCTTGGACATCAAAGAAATCAAACCAGTAATATTCACTGAAGGGACTGATCCTGAAGCTGAAGCTCCAATACTTTGGCCACCTGGTGTGAAGAACTGGCTCATTGGAAAAGACCCTGATGCTGAAGTAACTTAGCAGCAGCTGCAGCAGCAGCAGCAGCTAGGAAAGATTGAAGGCAAGAGAAGGGGACAACAGAGAATGAGATGATTGGATGGCCTCACCAACTAGACAGATATTAGTTTGAGCAAGCTCCGGGAGTTGGTGAGGGACAGGGAAGCCTGGCATGCTGCAGTCCATGGGGTTGCAACTAAACTGAACCGAACTGATATAAGGTCTAGATTTACAAACCCCTGATTATCTTTTTCCCATAATGTTAGAGAATACTAAGTATGGGATGGATCAGGCAAGTCCATGCTCATATTCTGAATGACTCTAAAGACTTCTTTCTTAGCTTCAGCTGTACACACTAGGAAAGGAGCTGTTGTACAAGCTGGTGTATTTGGGAAGTGTTCATGGGAAGTGTGACCCACTAGTGGTTAAGAACCCACTTGCCAATGCAGGAGACATAAGAGACGCCAGATCAGTCCCTGGGTCAGGAAGATCCCCTGGAGGATGGTATGGCAACCCGCTCCAGTATTCTTTCCTGGAGAACTGCATGGACAGAGGAGTTCGCAAGGCTACAGTCCACAGGCTCACGAAGAGTCAGACATGACTGAAGCGACTTAGCAAGCATGGGAAGCAGGCATCAGGACAAGAAAGACGGAAATCAAGGAGAAAGGTATTTTTCCTTGTAAAAAAGTGCATTATCAAGTTGGCTATGATGATACCACTGGACCCTTTGGACAGTGTATTCCCTGGAGACATGAAAGAAAAAGTATCCATTGACTCCTGCTCTCTTATTTTGAGTCATCTACGGGCTTTTAATACTTTTCCGCAATGCCACATCCACTCGACAGCTCCTACAGGTATCCTCTGCTACGGAGAGGGATTGAGGGAAAATAATAGTTAAGAACTAAAGAATTAGGTAATAAAAAGAATTAATTAAGAATGATAGAGATAAATGGAAAAATATTCCAGATGTACACATTACCTAATTTAATACTCAGATATGTATTATGTCAATTTACTGATGAAATAACTCACATTTTGACATTTCAAAGGGATTTCTCATGACCACAAGGTCAATAGGTGATGAAGTAATCATTTTATTATTAAATTGGTAAAGTCAATGATCAGTTTCTTCATTGATTCGTGAAAAATACTATAAAATCTTAAACACACACTCTCTACCTTTCCCTCCTACAGTCTTATTGATAATCATATAGTGTCATTTTTCCCCAGTGTCTTTAGATAAGTATTCTTGTTTTATTTAACATAGCTTTTTCCCATCCTATTACCTATGAAAGGGGCTAGTAATAATGATAGTAATAAATAACATTAATTGAGCTTTTATTAGATCTAGACAATGTTCTAACCTAAGCTATTTACATGCATTGACTGATTTCATGTTTTATTTTAATTTTCACTGCAACTCTATATAGTTTTACTATAGTTTCATTATATTTCTTTTATATATTAGAAAACTGAGGCACAAAGGAGTTAAGTGATCTGCCCAAGATTAGCCAGGAAAGCTGATTCTAAAGTAGTGCCTTACCCACTGCCCTGCCCTGCCCAGCCTCATATTATGCCTGTCTGTACCATTCAGAGCAATCCAGTCATGAGAAGTTCAGTAAAAGACTGAGGGAAAGTTATGGTGTTTTCTGGCTGAATTGCTAGAAACTGAATTGTCCAAAACTATTTAATTCTTACCTCTGCATGATTACAAATTAATTCTGGAAGCAGAAACTTTCAGCACTATTTTTCTGAGTTCCTGTTATGTGTTAAGTGTTTTAATACAATACCTCATTTCATCTTCTTAGCAGTCTTAGCAGGTACGATTTGGTTAAGGGATAAAGTCTGGGACTCAGAGACATTCAGTAACTTACAAAAGGTCACACAGTTGCAGTGACAGATATTACTAAATTAAAATTCTGGCTGAGACTTCAAAGCCCATGCTTTTTATACAATTCAGTCATGCCCTCTGTAATCCAAATATGTAAAAATATTTGTGGGAAGGATGGCTTTACACAAACATCAAACATGGAGTCAGATTCTGCAAAGTACAATCATTTGGGCTTGTTTTCTTTTTTCTTGGTCTTTCCAATCATATCTAGCAGTTTCTAAAAGGATTGGTTTTTTTTTTTTTTATAGTGATAGCTTTGACCAAAAGCTACACAAAGAGTCAAACGCAACTTAGCAACTAAACAACAACAACCTATGTATCAACAACCTATGTATCAAATCATGTATCAGTTCATCATGTTGTGCACCTAAAAACTAACACAACATTGTATGCCAATTACATCTCAATTTTTAAAGCTACCTGTACAAATACATGCAATGGTATTTACACAATTTTATTTTCATTAATTTAAATACCACTCCCTCAAAAGGTGATTCAATTTGTTTCTTGGCCAGTCTACATATCTAGAACATCTTCTCAGTGTTCCCACTGAAGGATGAGGAAAGTAATATTCAAGGACTGAAGAGACTTTCCAGGAGGGACAGACAGAAATTAAACTGATACTGACAAGACCAGGAGGCAAGTGGAATAGGGAAAACCGGTGGGAGATGGTGACTTTTTTCCCTGAACGAAAGTATAGGAAGGAGTCTGTGGAACTGCATATAAAAAATGAGGCTATCAATGCTACTTACATCATAGGTTCAATATGGAAATCAAATAAGCAACATATCATAAGGCTATGAAAAATTCTGGGGCAATGGAAAGTGAGATGAGAGGTGGGCGGGGTTCTAATGATGATCAAGGTGATGGTGATGATGATGGTGACAATGATGACAACACTGATGATCGTGACAACGATGACAGAGGTTAAAGAGCTTGAAAATTTATGGAGCATCTGCTGATGTAAGTGCTACGTGGCTTCAGTTCAGTTCAGTCACTCAGTAGTGTCTGAGTCTGTGACCCCATCATCATCACCATCACCATGATTATAATTAGAACCCTGCCCACCTCCCATCTCACTTTCCATTGCCCCAGAATTTTTCATAGTCTTCTAATATGACATCATTTCTATGTGAGCAAAAATTGGTGGAAATATCATAAACTTTGCAGACTTTGGTAAAGTTACATAGATTCTAATGATGAAACTATTATTTCTTCATAGAATATTGAAATCTGCAAAGTACTTGTACAGGTGGACACATAGTAAATGTGCAATAAATGGTTCCTTAAGGTAACATAATAATACAAGGTGGTACAGAGTTTATCAAGTTTATCATTCAGTCATGTCTGACTCTCTGCGACCCCATGGATTATAGCCCATCAGGCTCCTCTGTCCACAGAATTGTCCAAGTGAAAATATTGGAGCAGGTACCTGTTCTCTTCTCCAGGAGAATCTTCCCGACCCAAGGACTGAACCCAAGTCTCCTGTATTGCAGGCAGATTCTTTACCGTCTGAGCCACCAGGGATGCCCTTATCAAGTGGTGCCCCACCTATAAATATGAGGCACTGTGAAGCTAGGATAATTTGAGGAGAGTTTAACAAAGACAATATTTTAAAACATAAAAAAGAAGATATAGAACCCATGGAAGATATGACAGTACACTATGGTCAAAACAGGGTAAAAAGAGGGGAAGGTTTGCTCAAAATGGACAAGGTTGTGTGCTGAGAGCCATTCTATGGTAGCTGAGAACTTCAGCTACAAGAGAGAACAAGCCTGCAGTGAGTCGCAGTGACAATCTGGGAGGTTATACACCCCAAGCTCACTCTCCACCCTCCTTTCCATGTAAATAGTCTACATGTCATCCTCTCATGGCACAAGACAAGAAGGAAAAAACTAGAAAGTGGATCTGGAGAGGTAAGCAGAAAATGTTTCACTGAGGGTGTATTTAAGCAGGTTAGCTTCTGTATACATGTAGAGAAACATACAAATATATACATGCTTACTAGCAATTTAGGCATAAAGTTTTCTTCTGTTACATCAAACGTGACAACAGGTTTCCTTTAGCTTAACAGTCAAATAATGAGTTTGTATATTTATTTTTCTTATTGATAATACCTTGATGGCAAGGGCTGAATTCCATTTTGTATCTCAGTCCTCACTGTTATTCGATATGTACTAGTTCAGTATACTTATTTCATGAATGCTTAATGTACTACATTGAGTTAAATGTTTGTTGGAGGCTACGCTTTTATTGGGCTTCCCTGGTGTCAGACAGTAAAGACTCCGTCTGCAGTGCGAGAGACCTGGATTCAATCCATTGGTTGGGAAGATCCGCTGGAGAATGGAAAGGCTTCCCACTTCAGCACTCTTGCCTGGAGGATTTCATGGACAGAGGAGCCTGGCAGGCTGCACTTTCATCAAATAAGTAATCTCACTTACATAGGATTTTGACTTTACATCTGAAAATAATTTTGTAGGAAAGAGTAAAGTTTTTAGTCAAGGTCACAGAGCCAAAGAGCCATAATAATATATAAGAGCCAGGGTCCCATTTTCTGAACCTGTCCTTTTCTAATATGCCGTTCTCTACATACAAATTCTCTTTACACGTGCACTTGACGACTCCATCCATTCAGCACCCTGGACAGTGCTTGGAACATGGAAACAGAAACAGTTTCTTTTACTTGCTTTGCCTTTCACCGTTGTGTTCTCTGATCCTAAAACAGTACTAGGAATACAGTGGGTGTTCTATTAATGGTTTGTTGAAGCAGTAAAATAATGAGGAGAGAGAGAAGAAAGAAGATTTTTCCCAAGCAAACAGTATATTATTTTTTGCTAATCATGACTATTTTCTCTTAGGTACCTTCTGGATACCCTGCACGTATAGACGGAAAATTCATTGCATTGGCAACCATGTACTTGGGCAACATTAAGTCTTAGGGATATTCTCTATCAGCCAATTTCTTGGTGATGAAAAAGGAAAGGAAATCATAAGTAGAATTTTCTGTAAAAAGACCAGTCATTTTTCTGTGTTCTCCTTTCATAGCATTAAAATACTATTCCCTTTCTAAATACCAAAAAAGTATTTCATGTAAGGGCTCATTCTGGGCTAATCTCTGAATCTATGGGTGGAATGACTGAATCTGGCTTTTCTCTCAATGAAAAAATTATTAATGGGAGAGCTTTAGAAATCATTTCCTTGTGAAATATAAATCTGTTTCTTTGAATAAAACATTCTGACAGGCAGCCTAGAAAGTACTAATACAAGGTAACAATCTACTTATACTGCTGAACTTTATTACACTGTGAGAAAAACAGCATAAAATTCTATTATGGCACATCAGAAAGGCTGGGCTCTGCCCAGGCCTTTGAACTCCCTTTACAAAAATACTCATAAATCATTTAAAACCATTGATCATATCCTACACCTCTCTTTCTGCCATAGTTCAGATGGAAGCTGTGTTATACTCTAAATGACTTTGCTTCTCGGATGTAAAACAGAATTTATGTTTACTATTCTTCTTCAGACATCCACACTTTCCTTCTGCAAGATAAAGCTTATAACTGCTTTAAATCATCCGTTTTCTTCATGTGATTACTGAAAGAATGGCAGATTTACAGGCATGAGACCATCTGTACCAGGAAAAGATTATTTTTTTTCCTAATAGAAGAGATGGCATCGTTTCATTGTCACATTTATAATCTTGCTTATCTGCACACAAGAATCCTCCAGGTTTGACCTGGAGGGATCTCCCCTTTGAGTCCAATGAAACATACTCACGTTTACGCTAAATGAATGTTTCTCAGCTTCTCAGCACTAATGACATTTCAGTGGTGAACAACTTGATAACTCTTTGTTGCGGGGCATGGCCCACATGGGGCAGGGGGAACAGCAGTGTGGGATGCTTAGCAACATCTCTGACTTTTACACAGTAGATGCCAGAAGCACACCTCCCCAGACCTGTTGTGAAAACAAAAATGTCAAATGCCGTATTGCAAAATCACCCCTAAGCTGAGAACCGCTGTGAAAACATTCCACACCCGCTCAGTAAACTAAGGGGAAAATTGAAGTGAAGGTAAACCTACTGAAGATCCAAAAGAATTCATACATCCATTCACACACCGTTCATTCATTCAGCAACTCTTTCCTTGAGTGGCTTTTTCCGGACCATTTGGATGTTCAGCAGATCTTCCCCATAGTAAATAACATCCTCATATAGAGCTAGTCTTAGTTATTTAAAGGGTGTAATTATGTACAAAGTCCTAGAAAAGACTTGATTGGCAAGTCTATGAGAGAGTGAAAAATAGAATAAATTTGAATCTTGATTTGGAACTCATGGATTCTGCAAAAAGTAGTCTCAGCACTTGTACTCACCAAGATTTTACTTTGTATTGGAGTTAGAAGAAGACATAGTGCCACAATGAGTTTAAGAGTGTTAATACCTCATAAAGTACGTAATGCTTCCAGTGCCAAATCTCCTAGCAAAACACTACATTTTAGCAGAGACAGACGAGCACAAGAGACAGACGAGCATATATTTTCAGAAATTTGAGGTAAATCATGTAGCGAATATACAATAAAACCTAGATTAGAGGTGTTTTTTCATTTGCTTGATACTTTATAATTTCAAGTTCTTCTATGAGTATGTATTTTTTTTATCATTAGAAAAAAAATCAATGAGCTTTATAAAGTTCATTAGAATTCTGGCTCCTATACGTTTGAAGTTAAGCCCAGTGCAGTGAACACCTTACAGTAACTTTCAGCCTCAGATAGGATTATTTATGGGCAACCACAGAGTACCCCTAGAGAGCAAGGAAATAAAGTTGACATGATGGCATTTTCCAAATTGCTTCTGAACACACAAAACAGCAGCAGGCCTTTGAAGACTAGGCCTGCAGTCTCTGCCCAGGGAACAATGGCTCCCATAAACAAAGTCGTCTCTCTCCAGTCTTCCCCACGTCTCCCCCAGGTGATTCCTGCTGCAGCAGCTAAAGCTTCTAACCACTTCGCCCCCAACACCCAGGCCTCTAGAAGGTCACATTTGCATTGGCTAGAAGGTCAATCCAGGTGGCAATGCCTGTGGATACTATCTGCTATTGCTTGTTTGCTTAATTACAGGCTCTTCCCCTGCCAGCGTTTCCTTCCATACCACCTCCTGCTCTGTGCTGCTTGGATGTTCAGCTGGATATGGGAGGAAAGGAAGCATGAAGCTGAGAATCAGGCTACGGACCTGTGAAAAGGACAATCTGTAAGTCCATGCAAGGTGTGTGCGGGATGCAAAGGCAGGGGATAAAAGTCTCTCAGAGAAAAATTACTTCCTGGAGAAAACAAATAAAAACCCCTCTGTGGCTATGAGTACCGGCTTGGATACCACATTGCCCTGGGCTCCAGCTCCAGCTCTGTCTGTGTTAGCTCTGTCATATCAGGGGCTCCTGGGAAGCATTCTGAACCCAGTTTTCCCCTCCTGAATAATGGGCTTAACAACACCTATCACTGTCTGCAATCTAAATGATACCTACCACAGGTCATATTTACAATACTTTTACAAGTCTTTCATTTATTCACTCAAACACTTTGCTGAGTGCTTAATATGGGACAGAAACTCGGCTACATGTTGGAAAAAACACAGTCAACAAAAGTAGATATAGTGTCTCCCCTCAGGGAGCACCAAGCTCAATTGAAATCTGTATATTTAAGAAACCTACACTAAAGTATATGATGAATGATACTACTTACAGCAAAGCAGAAGTTAGTGGAGGCCATTTGAGGGTTGGGAGGACTGTGCTGAGGATGATCAACTTGAATCTGGAAGATAGAAGATTTACCAGGTGAAGGAAAGAAAAGCTGAACAACATAAGGAAGTATCTTATGATATTAAGGACCATGGGAGGCCCAAATAGCCAGCTCCTTTGTGTACTCAGCACACAATGCAGGGCCTAGCACACGGAGGTCAATAAGTATCTGTTGAATTAATAAATGAGATTTCTAAGAAGTATTCTGTGAGTGTTGATTCAATTACTTGCTAGAGGTACAAATTTTGGCAAACAAATTACTAGTCTAAGCCTCAGTTTCCTTATTTGTCAGCTCCTTTATATATTTTTTCATATGAATTTTATTTTATTTTTTGTTTTTTTAATAAATTTATTCATTTTAATTGGAGGCTAATTACTTTACAGTATTGTAGTGGATTTGCCATACATTGACATGAATCCGCCACAGGTGTACATGTGTTCCCTATCCTGATCCCCCCTCCCACTTCCCTCCCCATTCCATTCCTCTGGGTCATCCCTGTGCACCAGCCCCAAGACCCTGTCTCATGTACTAAACCTGGACTGGCGATTCATTTCACACATGATAGTATACATGTTTCAATGCCATTCTCCCAAATCATCCCACCCTCGCCCTTTCCCACAGAGTCCAAAAGACTGTTCTATACATCTATCTTTCTAAATTTCATATATATGGGTTAGTATACTGTATTGACGTTTTTCTTTCTGGCTTACTTCACTCTGTATAATAGGCTCCAGTTTCATCCACCTCATTAGAACTGACTCAAATGTATTCTTTTTAATGGCTAAGTAATATTCCATTGTGTATATGTACCACTGATTTCTTATCCATTCATCTGCTGATGGACATCTAGGTTGCTTCCATGTCCTGGCTATTATAAACAGTGCTGCAATGAACATTGGGGTACACGTGTCTCTTTCAATTCTGGTTTCCTCAGTGTGTATGCCCAGCAGCAGGATTGCTGAGTCATATGGCCGTTCTATTTCCAGTTTTTTAAGGAATCTCCACACTGGTCTCCATAGTGGCTGAACTAGTTTGCATTCCCACCAACAGTGTAACAGGGTTCCCTTTTCTCCACACCCTCTCCAGCATTTATAATTTGTAGACTTTTGGATCGCAGCCATTCTGATTGGCGTGAAATGGTACTTCACTATGGTTTTGATTTGCATTTCTCTGATAATGAGTGATGTTGAGCATCTTTTCACAAGCTGGAATCAAGATTTCCGGGAGAAATATCAATAACCTCAGATATGCAGATGACACCAGCCTTATGGCAGAAAGTGAAGAGGAGCTAAAAAGCCTCTTGATGAAAGTGAAAGAGGAGAGTGAAAAAGTTGGCTTAAAGCTCAACATTCAGAAAACGAAGATCATGGCATCCGGTCCCACCACTTCATGGGAAATAGATGGGGAAACAGTGGAAACAGTGTCAGACTTTATTTTCTGGGGCTCCAAAATCACTGTAGATGGTGATTGCAGCCATGAAATTAAAAGACGCTTACTCCTTGGAAGGAAAGTTATGACCAACCTAGATAGCATATTCAAAAACAGAGACATTACTTTGCCGACTAAGGTCCATCTAGTCAAGGCTATGGTTTTTCCAGTGGTCACATGTGGATGTGAGAGTTGGACTTGTGAAGAAGGCTGAGCGCCGAAGAATTGATGCGTTTGAACTGTGGTGTTGGAGAAGACTCTTGAGAGTCCCTTGGACTGCAAGGAGATCCCACCAGTCCATTCTGAAGGAGATCAGCCCTGGGATTTCTTTGGAAGGAATGATGCTAAAGCTGAAACTCCAATACTTTGGCCACCTCATGTGAAGACTTGACTCATTGGAAAAGACTCTGATGCTGGGAGGGATTGGGGGCAGGAGGAGAAGGGGACGACCGAGGATGAGATGGCTAAATGGCATCACAAATTCGATGGATGTGAGTCTGAGTGAACTCCCGGTGATGGTGATGAACAGGGAGGCCTGGCATGCTGCGATTCATGGGGTCACAAATAGTCGGACACGATTGAGCGACTGAACTGAACTGAGCATCTTTTCATGTGTTTGTTAGCCATCTGTTTGTCTTCTTTGGAGAAATGTCTGTTTAGTTCTTTGGCCCATTTTCTGATCGAGTCATTTATTTTTCTGGAATTGAGCTGCAGGAGTTGCTTATATATTTTTGAGATTAATTCTTTGTCAGTTGCTTCATTTGTTATTATTTTCTCCCATTCTGAAGGCTGTCTTTTCACTTTGCTTATAGCTTCCTTTGTTGTGCAAAAGCTTTTAAGTTTAATTAGTTTATTTTTGCTATTATTTCCAGTACTCTGGGAGGTGGGTCATAGAGGATCCTGCTGTGATTTATGTCGGAGAGTGTTTTGCCTATGTTTCTCTCTAGGAGTTTTATAGTTTCTGGTCTTATGTTTAGATCTTTAATCCATATTGAATTTATTTTTGTGTATGGTGTTAGAAAGTGTTCTAGTTTCATTCTTTTACAAGTGGTTGACCAGTTTTCCCAGCACCACTTGTTAAAGAGATTGTCTTTTCTCTATTGTATATTCTTTCCTCCTTTGTCAAAGATAAAGTGTCCTTAGGTGCGTGGATTTTTCTCTGAGCTTTCTATTTTCTTCCATTTATCTATATTTCTATCTTTGTGCCAGTACCATACTGTCTTGATGACCGTAGCTTCATAGTATAGCCTGAAGTCAGGCAGGTTGATTCCTCCAGTTCCATTCTTTCTCAAGATTGCTTTGGCTATTTGAGGTTTTTTGTATTTCCATACAAATTGTGAAATTATTTGTTCTAGTTCTGTGAAAAATACCATTGGTAGCTTGATAGGGATTGCATTGAATCTATAGATTGCTCGGCTCCTTTAATACCATCATCTCTAGATGATTTTAGGGATTACATGGTGGGCATGAAAGGATTTGCCTTGTCAAGGGCTGCACAAACATTAGGTTAGTCTTCCATGAATAAGAGATTTCCTCCATAAGTATCACAAAGATGACAAGCCCCCTGAGCACAGGAGCCAAATTTATTTAGTTCACCCCTACATTCGTCACACCCATTGGGGTACCTGGACTAAACCAAATGCTCAGTAAACAACTATTAACAAAATACTCACTGATAGTGATTATGCTTTTTATTCCCAGTGAGTATACACAGCTATGTGTGCCTACACATCAACTTTGGCTTTGGTTCCTGTGTTGTTTCTGTCTAAGGCATCAAAATACGAGCATATTAAACCAAATATGATTACAGTCTCTCTCTTGTGCTCTATGCACTATTCATGAAATTTATGCCTATTAACTGTCCTGAAAAGGTCCTGAAATATTTCTAAGCAGAGCTGGTGCCTCTACTAATTGAGTCTTTCCCTATATTCTCTAACTCAATTTGCTTCTGAAAAACAGGAGCGGGACACAGGAAGAAAGAGGGGTGGGAAATTTATAATTTATTGGAAGATGAATAAGGCCACCTCAAAGTCTGAAAAGTGGTAGAGCACAGCTAGTGTTGAGAGAGGCCATTTACCACACAGCTAGAGCACATGCTTGCTGTGGATGCCAAGAAGGCAAGATCTTGAGCTCTCATACCCGAATCCTTTCTTCCTGTGAGCAGAAAGCAACCTTGAGGAATGACATAATCTCTCTACCCTCTCCACTGGAAAAAGCTATGGCTTTTCCAGTAGTCATGTATGGATGTGAGAGCTGGACATAAAGCTGAGTGATGAAGAACTGATGCTTTTGAACTTTGGTGTTGAAGAAGACTCTTGAGAGTCCTTTGGACTGCAAGGAGATCCAACCAGTCAACCCTAAAGGAAATCAACTCTGAATATTCACTGAAAGGGCTAATGCTGAAGCTGAAGCTCCAATATCTTGGCCACCTGATGCTAAGAGCCAACTCATTGGAAGAGACTCTGATGCTGGGAAAGATAGAAGGCTGGAGAAGAAGGGGATGACAGAGGACAAGATGGTTGGATGGCATCACCAGTTCAATGGAGACGAGTTTGAGTAGCTTCGGGAGATGGTGAAGGACAGGGAAGCTTGGAGTGCTGCAGTTCATGGGGCCACAAAGAGTCAGACACGACTGAGCAACTGAACAACAACCCCCTCCACACCTCTAACACAAAGCAGACTTGCTTCCACGCACTATGACAGTGGTGACTCCCACAATCCAGAATTCCTCTCCTATACCCCTCAGACTTGGTGAAGGGAGAAGCTGGGGGAACCGAAACAAACTATCATAAAGCTCTGGTTACCACTCCGGCTGTGAGGAACAGCATCCTTTGTCTCTGAACTAGGAGTCTCGTGTCTTGTCAGTCCATGAGACTATGCAGATTAACTTGCTAGCTTGTAAGCAGAGTAAAATCACAAACTGTCCACTGTTGTGGACACTGGGTAATAATTTTGGCATTAGAATCTGATATATCTGGGTCTCTTTTTCCATTGGCTTTTTTTGAGCTTCAGTTTTGTCTTTTGAATGCTGTGATCATAACCCCAACCACAAGTGCTGAGCCAGAATTATATTTTTTCATTTGCAACCAAATAAGTCTAAATACCACATTGTGCTAACAACAAAACAAGACAAAAGAAAACAACCACAAGCTTATTGGTCACAGGAAAGTCAGAATACTTCTGGGTGTCTCAGACATGGGAACTCACAGGCCATTTATGGGGTTATTTTGAATGATATAACTGCAGTTATCTTCTATCTTTATGTTCAAGATTCTAACTCCTAGGAAAGGAATATTGATTAGTTGAGCTTAGGTCAGGTCTTTTCCCTTTGACCAAAGTGATGTGATAGGGAGAGAAGAGGGACAGGCATTTTAAATACTTGGACTGGTTGGAGTAGCAAATGCCCAAAGAAAAGACAAAAGCTACAGATATCCTTTAAATATCACTCTTGGCATATGTAAATGCTCCATGTATATTAGGTGCCACTATCTTGTTCTTTAATGCTGTTATTGTTGCCTTTATGGTTAATAATAACAAAAATCTTATTACAAAGCTGTCAGTTACTGATAGCATAGGCTCATTAGAAAATATCTTTTACTGTTAGAAAATTCAAATCTCTCAGGGAAAAATGTCATAGATGTAAATTTAAGAGGTACCAGATTTTTTCCAATGTTAAGTTTACATTAGCCTAGCAACCAGTGGGTGTGAAGGCCTGGACTGACAATTTGTCTCAGATTTGATAAGAAAATGAAGAATGTAACCCTTGATTAGGAATACAGACTCTAGCTGCTTTGAATGTTAGCCTAGCAACTTGTTAATTATTTGATTCTTGGAAATTAGATTAATCTCTCTACATTTCAGCTTTCTCATATTTAATTCATCGAGTTAATTGAAGTAGACAATCCACTTATAGCATTCACACAGCCCGTGACACTTAGTACATGCTCAATAAATGTTAACTATGACTACTATTCCGTGAGCTGCAAAAGTTCATGACTTCCCTCTTTCACCTGCCTGCCCACACCATATAAATAATAGATCTGCAAACTCAGGCATGGCCTCTACAGGACATTTTTATAAACAGAAATAGCCAAATAATTATGAAAACTCTGCCTGCTGAGGATAGACTTAATCTGGCAAATATTTTTTCTGAGAAAAACAAAAAGGTTCAATAAGATCTTAAATTTGCTTGTACAGGGAGAAAAAAGTACACTTAGAGAGATTTAATTATTTGGCAATAAAATCCTCCTCTTTTATCGTGATTTCAGTGTGCAATTTAACCACGCTTTTTGATTGTGTGTGTGTATGTACATTGTAATCATTCAACTGTCTTAGCTATTTATCGTCTCTGTCTTATAAACTGTTTATTTTTGCACTGAAACAAGCTTTTAAAATTTTCATAAATGTTTGTTTTACATAACCACTGTTGAGGAAAAAAGAAAAAGCTTATTCATATCCTTGTAATTCTTAAAGTATAGAAAATGATACTTTGTGACTCTGCATTGTCAGCCTATAGTTATGTAAATATGATCTGTGACCAAGTATTTACTGCATTTGTATTCACTGAACAATGCAGCAGAGACCCAGAAATTATAAAATATGTAAATTTATTGATCTGTAGCATCTCTTCCTGTTTAATCTATGCTTTTTTAAAGACACAAAAGAATTTGCCAAAATGTTAGTTCCATAATAGTTGCTGACCTCAATAGCTAGGCATGACTTCTAAAGAAATGGGAAAAATCATTTTCACATCTCTCACTATTGGATTTTTCACTTTGCATGTCCCAAATTTTGTGAACATGAATCCAGACAAACCTGAGCTCAAATTCTATCTTTGCCATTTTACTTCCCACATGCTCAGTGTACTCAGTCATGTTTGACTCCTTGTGACCCCATGGATTGTAGCCCACCAGGCTCCTTTGTCCGTGGGATTCTCCAGGAAAGAATACTGGAGTGGGTAGACGTTCTGTCCTCCAGGGGATCTTCCCCACCCAGGGAAGGAACCTGGGTCTTCTGCATTGCAGGCAGACTTTTTACCATCCGAGTCATCAGGGAAGCCCCTTATGTAACTTCATACTTCAGTTAACTTTGCTGAGCCCTGGTTCCTAGGACTCCTGGTCTTTTATTGTATTGGGTCTGTGGGAAATCAGAATAATTTTTCTGAGTTTGTATTTGTGGTCCCAATTATATAAGAATGGTCCTCCCTCTCAGAGGTGATTTCATTCTTCACAATGACCTTGGTTTATGTATTCCTCAACCTTGACCGCCATGACCAGAGAGCTAGATTTCCATAACAAATTGCTGTTCTGCTTTTCCTTTTGCCTCTTTAATTACTCTTTTGTCCCCATCTGCCTCTCCTCTTCTTCCTACTATTCCATGCAAGGAGAGCTGTAACACAACTGAGTCCTTGACCTTGTGTTCTCTTATGTCTTCATTCCTGGAAACAACTTGAAAAGATTCTTAACTCACTAATAATTGGTATCAACCATTGTCTGCCATCAAGTAATGGCAGACATCCTAATTCTTGTAACAACTCTATAAGCTGCTTCTAATATTTGCCTCTTTTACACATGAGTTTTATTTCTAGCCTTCAAAAGAAAACTTAAAACCAGATTTGCTCAACTCTACCAGATATCAAATTGCCAGTATCTGCTGGATCACTGAAAAAGGAAGAGAGTTCCAGAAAAACATGTATTTCTGCTTTATTGACTATGCCAAAGCCTTTGACTGTGTGGATCACAATAAATTGTGGAAAATTCTAAAGAGATGGGAATACCAGACCACCTGACCTGCCTCTTGAGAAACCTGTATGCAGGTCAGGAAGCAACAGTTAGAACTGGACATGGAACAACAGACTGGTTCCAAATAGGAAAAGGAGTACGTCAAGGCTGTATATTGTCACCCTGCTTCTTTAACTTCTATGCAGAGTACATCATGAGAAACACTGGGCTGGGTGCACTACAAGCTGGAATCAAGATTGCTGGGAGAAATATCAATCACCTCAGATATGCAGATGACACCACTCTTATGGCAGAAAGTGAAGAGGAACTAAAAAGCCTCTTGATGAAAGTGAAAGAGGAGAGTGAAAAAGTTGGCTTAAAGCTCAACATTCAGAAAATGAAGATCATGGCATCTGGTCCCATCACATCATGGGAAATAGATGCGGAAACAGTGGAAACTTTGGAAACTTTATTTTTTTTTTTGGCTCCCAAATCACTGCAGATGGTGATTGCAGCCATGAAATTAAAAGACGCTTACTCCTTGGAAGGAAAGTTATGACCAACCTAGATAGCATATTCAAAAGCAGAGACATTACTTTGCCAACAAAGGTCCATCTAGTCAAGGCTATGGTCATGTATGGATGTGAGAGTTGGACTGTGAGGAAAGCTGAGGGCCGAAGAATTGATGCTTTTGAACTGTGGTGTTGGAGAACACTCTTGAGAGTCCCTTGGACTGTAAGGAGATCCAACCAGTCCATTCTGAAGGAGATCAGCCCTGGGTGTTCTTTGGAAGGGCTGATGCTAAAGCTGAAACTCCAATACTTTGGCCACCTCATGCAAAGAGTTGACTCATTGGAAAAGACTCTGATGCTGGGAGGGATTGGGGGCAGGAGGAGAAGGGGATGACAGAGGATGAGATGACTGGATGGCATCACTGACTCGATGGACATGAGTTTCAGTGAATTCCGGGAGCTGGTGATGAACAGGGGGCCTGGCGTGCTGCAATTCATGGGGTCGCAAAGAGTCGGACACGACTGAGCGACTGAACTGAACTGAATGATCATACGCTTTCAGATATACACACTACTTCTCGACTCACACCTCTTGGCTCTACACTTACAACTCTTGGCCACCTGAGTTTTCAGCTTATGTATACAACTAATCAGGTCTGAGTGTTTTTACTGGAGGATGATCAATTTCCTACAGACACACTCTCCTATGTCCATTCCAGTTTCTGTCCAGTAGAATTACCACTATCTTCATTATTTCCTCAATTGCTGGTATGTTATGTTGGGATGGCCAAAAACTTTGTTCGGATTCTTCTGTCTGAAAGAACTTTTTAGCCAGCCCAACAGTTCACACATCAAAGGGTCAGTTAAGGGACAAGAAAAGTGAATAAGTATAGATGGGGCAGCATCTGGCACAGGATCTATTCTCAGTAAGTTGTTGTTAATAATACTACTGCTACCACAATGCTCTTAAAGCTGACAATCTAGAAAATGAATAGATACACAGAGAGTAACAATTCAATCAATATAAGCGCTCTGATGGATGTTTGTATAAGATGCTTTATGAGCACAGCAGAGAGTGTCTAAATGTACCATGCCTGCACGTTTTAGTATCAGTCACTACACACAGAGAGACGCATGGGCACACACAGTGACTGTACGCATGTCCCATATTTCAGAGAGGGAAGTATATTGGTAAGATTCCTCTGGACTATTCCCCCATGGAATGAAATTCTTAGTGAATGCCACTTTGAAGTGAGGCTTTCTATCTTCAGTTACCAGATTGTCTCCTGAAGTAATTGAAACCCGTAAGCCTTGAATATAAAGTTGCTCGGTGCCATTGATTATAACAGAGCAATTTGAGCTGAGGCGACAATGCTGTTTTTGAAATGGGAGGGTTAGCACAGCCAAGACAAAATATATAAACAGATTTATTTAAATACATATTTTTTAAAGGATTTGTGCCTGAGTGGTGCAGTTCCTAAATCTGTAATTACATTTAATATAGTCAGGAAGCCTAGTCATTGCTTCCTGGTCCTTCCCACAGGAGTCAGGATAACATTCAGTGAACTTCATGGGAAGAAAAGCCCAATGACCTTCTCTCTCTTTGGAGAATCCTAAAGGAACAGAGCCTGAACTCAGCCCATGCTGCTACTGATAGCACAGCTCCTTGCTACCACCCATTACCTGAAGGGATGAGAAAGCAACCATTAAATCCCTCTATCTCTTAACTTACTGAGATCCAAAAAGGAAGAAGATAGGAGATGGCATTAAAGCCTACCTCTACTTACTTCTATTTCTGCCTCTGTGAAAAAGAAAATTAATTCTCATTTGGACTAAGTCAGAGGAAGAAGTTAGATTGGTAGGAAAGGTTCCGATCTCTGGTCAGAGAACTAGATCCCATATGCCACAACTAAGCATTTGCATGCTGCAACTAAGAGTTTGCATGCCACAGCTAAAAACACTGCATGCAACAACCAAGATCTGGCACAGTCAAATAAATTAATAAAAGGTGGGAGGTCCGTGTCCCCTACCTTGAATCTGGGTGGGATTGCACTTTCCAGCATCAACTTTCTAAAACCAACTAGGTGTCCTACAATTCAATTAGATTCTTACTGCAGATGGTGACTGTAGCCATGAAATTAAAAGACACTTGCTCATTGGAAGGAAAGCTATGACCAACCTAGACAGCATATTTGAAAACAGACACATAACCCTGCCAACAAAAGCTTGTACAGCCAAAGCTATGGTTTTTCCAGTAGTCATGTATAGATATAAGAGTTGGACCATAAAGAAGGCTGAGCACCAGAGAACTGATGCTTTCAAATTGTGGTGTGGAGAAGACTCCTGAGAGTCCCTTGGACTGCAAGGAGATCAAACCAAGCAATCTTACAGGAAAAAAACCCTGAATATTCATCGGAAGGACTGATGCTGAAGCTGAAGCACCATAACTTTTGCAACCTGATGCAAAGAGCCAACTCATTGGAAAAGACCCTGATGCCAGGAAAGATTGAAGGCAGGAGGAGAAGGGGATGACAGGGGATGGATGAGATGGTTGGATAGCATCATCAACTCAATGGACATGAATTTGAGCAAACCCCAGGATACAGTGGAGGACAGAGGTGCCTGGCTACAGTCCATGAGGTCACAAAGAGTTGGACACAACTTAGCAACTGAACAACAATAACAACCACAGACTAAAAGACTCAGTGCTATGAGATCGTCACCCCTTTGATCCCAGCTCTTCGTGGCTCAGACGGTAAAGCATCTGCCTACAATGCGGGAGATACGGGTTCAATCCCTGGGTTGGGAAGATCCCCTGGAGAAGGAAATGGCAACCCACTCCAGTAGTCTTGCCTGGAAAATCCCATGGATGGAGAAACCTGGTAGAATACAGTCAGTGGGGTCGCAAAGAGTCGGACACGACAGCGACTTCACTTTCACAGGTGCTGGAGACTACCACACTTTTGACTGGTAGGCTTGGCTACAAATTCAGGAGTTTTCCTGAACCCCTACAGTTTCAGTGATTTGCTAGAACAACTCACAAAACTCAAGGAAGTGCTATATTGAGATTACCACTTTATTATAAAGGATACAAAAGAACAGCCATTTGAACAGGTACTTGGGACAAAGGTCTCAAGTGCAGGAGATTCTGGCCCCATGAAATCAGAGTATGTTACCCTCCCAGTTCACCAATATGTTCACCAACCAAGGGGCTCACTAGTCCCTCTCCCTTCCATGGAGATCAGGGGGTGGGACTGAAAATTCCAACCCTCTAACCACATGGTTGGTTTTTCTGTCAATTAGTCCTCTAAAGCTTTCTAGAGGCTCCACTATGAGTTACCTCACTGCATAAATTCAGATATGATTGAAGAGGGATCATTACAAGCAACAAAATACACTCTAATCACTCAGAAAACTCCAAGGATTTTTTAAAGCTCTGTGCCAACATTCAAGGACAAAGACCAGATATATTCTTTATTACATCAGACCTTGTGATGCTTTCACAGAGAGAATTGCTAAAGGGATTCTGTGTGATGCACCAGGCTGGGTCATAACAGGCCATGCACCTTCCACCTTGTTCAATGGACCATTCATACTCAGAGCTCTGAGCCATTCTCTAAGAAACTCAATCCACAAGGCCTCTGTGCCATAAACCAACCAAACCCCACGTAGGCACTCTGATTGCTTGTCCGAACTTTTGTGTCATTCTAATAGATAAGAGGAGTCTTTAGATAATTCTAGCCACCAGCCCTCTAGTCACCTTAGCCATTAAGTCTGACCAACTGAATTCCCAGACTGTGAATCAGAGAAAAACCACCCCTGCTGGGTCCTATCTGAATTCCTGACCCCTAGAATCTGTAAGCACAATAAGAGGGCTATTTTAAGCTGTTAAATTACAAGGCACCCTATAACACAGCAGTAGTAACTGGAACAAATCATAACAAGTGAGTCTGGAGAAGTAGAATGGGACCGGGTCATGCCATGTTAAGAGTGGTAGGCTTTATTCCATTGAAAAGCAGTTTTAAGAGTGGGGAGAGATGCATCAGAGTTGGAGTTAATTTTGAATAACTCACCCTGGCTGCAGGGAGGAGGCTAAATTCAAGATGGGCAAGACCAGAGTCAGGGAGATATATAAGAGACCATTGCAAGATGACAGTGACATTTACTACGACAGTAATGACACAAATACAGAAGGGAGGATAGCCTTGACAAAAAGAAAAAAACTACAGAACAAATTTAGAAGGTAAAAGCATTGCAATTTGGTGGAAAATCCAACACAGAATTGGGGAACAGGAGGGAGAAGGAAGAATTAACGATGGCTTACATGTTTCTGGACTGAATGGCTACAAAGATGATAGGGCTATCAACTGAGATACAGAATAATGGAGAGGTTAACTGGTTGAGGAAGAGATAATGTTTACCATGCCTTGAATGCGCTGAATTGGAACTTCTTGGGCTTCCTTGATAACTCAGGGAAGTTATCAGGGAACTCAGTTTGTAAAGAATCCTTCTGCAATGCAGGAGACCCTGGTTCGATTCCTGAGTCAGGAAGATCCTCTGGAGAAGGGATAGCCTACCCACCACGGTATTCTTGGACTTCCCTTGTGGCTCAGCTGGTAAAGAATCCACCTGCAATGAGGAAGACCTGGGTTCGATCCCTGGATTAGGAAGATCCCCTGGAGAAGGAAAAGGCTACCCACCCCAGTATTCTGGTCTGAAGCATTCCATGGACTATACAGTCCATAGAGTCACAAAGAGTCGGACGCGACTGAGCAACTTTCACTTTGGAATGCTAGGTGGATGTATCCAGCAAATTGCTCAAAACTTGGAAAAGAAGTTAGGACAGAAGGTAGTAGATTTGAGAATCAAGTCTCTACAGTTAAACCAATTAAAAGAGATCATTTAGGGAAATTATGCAAGATAAGTAAAATAGAGAATCAAATCTAAATCACTATAGAACTCCAGCATGCAAGAGTTTTAGAGGGTAGGAATGATCAAGGAAACAAAGAAAAAAAGTAAAGTAAGGTCAGAGAGGAAAGCAGGAGTGGCACTGACTCCGAGGAGTAAAGTTTCAGAAAGCCTTCATTGTTCTCTGTCATTAAATGCAGCAGAGAGCTCCACTAACCCCATGTCAAGACCTTTGCAAGACACTGAGCATATGAATGTGAAGACATCATCATTCTAGCCTTCAGAGAAACATAGACAGGTAAACACACATGTGACAGGAGAGTGGGAACAATGCAGAATAGGACTGTTACTCAGTACAGAATCACCTCCAGGAGGGAGAAAGTGACTCGGTGCAAACTGAGAAAATATTCACAGGATAGAATATATCAGATTTTCATCTTCTAAAATGGAATGCAAGCCACTTGAATTCAAGAAGCAGAACTTTTTTCAGACTCAAGCCTTGAGGACCACTACTTGGAGTTCAGTAAGTAAGTACACAGGTGTGTGTGTCTGTTGCAGGGCGGGTGGGAGTGTGTGGGTGTAGGTGTGTATGTGTGCATGCTCAGTTATGGCTGACTCTTTGCGACCCCATGCATTGTAGCCCACCAGGCTCTTCTGTCCATGGGATTCTCTAGGCAAGAATACTGGAGTGGGTTGCCATTTCCATGATGGGCCTGAAATTCTGTAACTTCTGGGAACATCACACATTCTAAAATGCATAACCTGCATTAATGTGTTAAAAAAAAAATCCCACCTGGAGGAGGAAGATGGTTGTCATTTATACCCAGACCCAAAGGGAAGCCAGACCCTTCTCCCTGTTGCATCAATTCAGCTAATCTGTGAACTGCCTTTCTCCACCCTGGAACCTCCCCAGTGGCGTCTGACCCTGCACCATTTGGGGGATGGGGGGGGAATGAGGGGGAAAGCTCAGAAAGGAGCATTTACTGCAGCCTTGAACTGAAACTTAGAAGCCAGAGTTGCTCAGGAACTAAAAGCAGTTTATTTCTAAGCTTTCATTTTTATAAAATTGAGATGACTCCCATGTCCTGCCCCTCCTCCCCACTCTCCGGGCTAGCCACCTTCAAGTCCCTGGACAGGTATGTCAGGCTTCGGGGCTGACTCATCTTCAGATGATTTCAAGGTTTTGCAGAGGTCTAGAATGTACACAATTCCAAGTTTTATCTTTGAAGAAACAGCTAGCCATGTAGTTTTTAGATGTACAAGAATGTCTTCCATAGGCAAATGCACAAAACCATGTAAGTACCATGCATACGACTGGTAATTTTAGTAAGAAACCTGTCCCTTTAAAGTGCTGTGTTTGTATGTATGTGTGAGAGAGAGAGAGAAGACAGAAAAAAACAGAGAACAGTGATTTCAACCAGGGGCTATTTACGTGACAGGAGACACTTGCCAATATATGGAGATATTTTTGGTTGTCACACCTGGGAGGGGGAGGTGTACTAGCATCTAGTGGTTAGAGTCCCGGGATGTTACTAAACACCCTATAATGCACAGAACAGCCCTTCACAACAAGGACTTTTCCAGCCCCAAATGTCAATAGTGCCACGGTTGAGAAATCTTGAGAGAGAAAGACAAGGAGAAGAGGAATCAAGTAGTCATTTCAGCATTGTTGTTTTTTTTTTCTTTTTCTACACAAATCAAACCTAGTTGCAGAACCATCACGTCTTCAAGTTGGGAGAATATTCTATTCATCACGTGGTCTCACGCACCATGAAATACAGCATCAGGATGGCAAGACAGACTGGCTTGTGTATTATAATTCTATTAGACAGACTTGTTGGATGAAAGAGAAAACATCGCACATGACTCTATGATAACACTGCAAAAACATCGCCCTTGTGCTGTGACTAAAAAGAGATAACCCCTCAAGCTAGCAACAGAAGGAAGCTGACTGCGTGAGGAGACAACAAGAGACAAAATATGTTTAATGTTCCAATTGGAAACGCACTGGCAAGACGCAGCTCTGAGACAATCTTGTAGATTTAGGAACCAGAAGGGAAAATGGCCTTTGACCTCCAGGGGCAGCTGGGAAACAGATGCCTGAAGAGCCCAGGGAAGAATTTCCGACCCAACAACAGGCATCTTGCATGTGTCAAATAGTATTTCCTTTTGTGTGGAAATTTGCCGCTTCTTGTTAAAATATGAGAAAACGTCCAATTTCTTGTGCAGCCTCCCTGAGGCTTCAGCTCATCTGGTTGGCCACACTCACAGCTGGAATTTCTGATACCCAGATTCTCACACTGCATGTTACTTAAGGATCTGCTGTTCTAAGAAATAGCACGGGGTTTTCCCCTTGTCTCACGGATCGGTGGGCAGTACAAGTCTTTGTAGAGATTTCAGGAAATCAGATGGATATTCACAGTGAAAAAAACATGAGTCTGAGGAACAGACAAGCTTGAGTTTGAATACTGGCTAGATCCCTATCCTAGCCTGTAATGTCAGTAATGTCTTAACTTCTTCAAAGCTCAATTTATGAATAAGTCAATAAGGAAACATGATCGTTGTGAGGATTAGGTGTGACACCATATTTAATTCTGTCAGGACAATGCCTGGCAGAATTTATGGTAGGTATGCATTTGGGCTTCCCTATGGCTCAGGCGGTTAAGAATCTGCCTGCAATGTGGAAGACGCGGGTTCAAATCCCTGGATTGGGAAGATCCCACGGAGGAGGTCACGGCAACCACTCCACTATTCCTGCCTGGAGAATCCCCATGGACAGAGGAGCCTGGTGGGCTACAGTCCATATGGTTGCAAAGAGTCGGACACAACTGAGCAACTGAGCACAGCACAGCACATGCAGTTAGATGGCTATTATTGAGATAGGTATTGTTTTTCTGAAACTTAAGATTTAAAAGTACTTTTCTACCTATGTTATTTTGTGTTTCTGCTTATAACCAAGTTGAGACAAATGCTAAGCTGAAGAAATTTCCTTGTACCTCTTTCTAATCACGTTGGTGACAAAGTGACAAAGGTACAGGCCACACAGGATGGAGACAAAGGTACTAGAATTTAAAGAGAGACAGCTTTTCCTATTGAGAAAAATTTTAGAACCTGCATGTGTCTGTGCATATTTTTCCTGAATTTCTTCCCAATGAAGAAAGAGAGCATAACGTCTAATTAGAGTAGATGGGGAGAGGTGATTCATATGAATGCATAGCCTCTTAAAAAAGATGTTTTCTTAGACTCAAGTACATTTGATGCCTAGAGAGACAAAAGTGTGTATCATTTTTCCCTTCACACCCACCCTTCTCACAATTTCACAATGACCCCCCTACCAAGTCCAAAATAAAGTCCTGGTCTTCTGGAAGGCAGTGGAAGGGAATGTATATACTGTTGTGAAATACAGTGCATGGAATTTCACACAGTCTGAGATTTCAACTGTGGGGAAAAATCACTCTAGATGTTATACCCATTTGATAATACAAACTGTTTAAATAATGAAGACACTAAAATATGAGACATAATTTTAGTCCAGGGATCCAAAGCTTCTGTAAAACCTTCTAAGTTCTGAAGTTCTAACAACCCTTTCCTTCAAGTGTCTTTCAGAGCCAAAGGCCTAAAGGAAATGCTATGGCAGGCCAGGACATTTGCTAGAAACAGCATGCTTGGGTATGAGTCCTAAAACCAGCACCTACTAGCTATTTGAATTTGGCAAAGTAATTTCTCTCTTCAGAGTCTCAAGTTTTCTCATTTGTAATATAGTAATGTTCTCATTTACCTTGAAGGCTTGTTTGTAGGTATTAAGTAAGATGGTTCATATAAAGGCATAGAGATGCCCCTGTTGATAGTCTTATCTTTGCTACTAGAGACTCCCATTTCATTGTTCCTTAGAAAAGTGGAACAGTGAATCTATGCGTTCATTTCAACTCCATCTGATGGCTTGCTACTTATTGTCCCCACCTATTCCCTAAATTGAAGTCTTCTGTGCACATTTCCAAAAGGGAAGCCACTAATGGAAATGCTGCTTTATTTGGACAGATTCCCATGTACAACCACTATCCTGTGTGTGCATGCACGCTCGGTCACTTCAGTCATGTCCAACTCTGAAATCACATGGACCAGAACCTCCCAGGCTCCTCTGTCCAGGGATTTTCTAGGCAAGAATACTGGAGTGGGTTGCCATGCCCTCCTCCAGGAACCTTCCTGACCCAGGGATTGAACCTGTATCTCCTGCAAAGCAGGCAGATTCTTTACCACTGAGCCACCGGGGAACACCAACCACTATCCTAATGGACTTCAAAACAGAAACATCACCAATGTCTCCCCAAATGTGATAAACTTCCTGCTGTGATTATTACAATTATCTCTAACTTTTCAGAGACTTTGGGATCCTTCACCTCAATATCCTCAAATTTTTAAGGCTCTCTGGAGAAACAGATCCAATGGAATGTGTATAGAGAGAGATCTATTCTAAGGAATTGGTCACATGATTATGGAGACTAATCAAGTCCAAAATCTGCAGGGTAGGCCAGTAGGCTGAAGACTCATGGAGGAGCCAGTATTTCGGTTCAAGCACAAAGGCTGCCTGCTGGCAGAACTCCCTCTTACTCATGGGAGGTCAGTCTTCTGTTTGAGCAAGGCCTTCAGCTGATTGGATAAGGCCCACCCACATTTAGGAGAGCAATTTGCTTTACTCAAAGTTCACCAATTTAAATATTAATATCATCTAAAGACACCCTCTGGAGAAGGAAATGGCAATCCACTCCAGTATTCTTGCCTGGGAAATCCCATGGACAGAGGAGCCTGGTGGGCTACAGTCCATGGGGTCGCAAAGAGTTGGACACAACTGAGCAACTAACACACACACACACACACAAAGACACCCTCACAGAAAAATCCATAATAATGTTTGATCAAATATCTGGATACCATGGCTCAGTCAAGTAAAACAAAATTAACCATCACCATCCTTTCTCAGGGCAGTTGTCCAGACAGGATGCTCTGAATGCTCTCAACCCCAACACAAGATTTCATTTGCTGCTGGTCCCCTCTGTCCAGGTTTTGGCACACAGCTTTCCATGCTGTGATACCAGTAGCTAATAGTCAAGCAGTATAATGTCCATAGTCATTTCAAGAACAATCAGATCATCAAAATCATAAATCTTCTATAGTTCAGGCCATTCCATAGTACCTAGCACTACGTTCTTCAGATAGTAATATGTATCACAGATATTTGTTGAGAATACACCAAACTCTAGGCTTTTATCAGCTTTAAATATGGGGGGAGAAAGAAGTCCCTCATCCTCACAAAACTTATTTGTTGACTTTGATCATTTGGGTGAAACCTAGTCAGAATGAAGATGATTCCTTTCATTACATTTATCACAAGCTGAAATCATCAAGGCACTGTGATAGAGAAAGTCTGGAAATGGAAATCAGTTTAGATGTACTAGTCTGGGAAAGTCTACGGGTGACATTTGAGTTGAAATTGAAGGATCAGGAATGAAAAGAGCCTCCAGGCAAGGGAACAATAAGAAAAAGATTTTGAGATGCAAAGAGCAGTGTGACTGGAGTCATGCAATTGAGAGGATAGTTTGGAGGCAAAAGGTCTAGATCATATAGGACCCAATAGGTCATAGTAGTGCTTATATCATATTAAAAACACCTCAACACATGGATGCACTTTATGTGAGGATATGAGACAAACCAATTTAAATTTTAAAACATATTCCTTGAGCTTCTATGGAGCAAACAGGTGGCCTACAATAGCTTCCCTAAATTATCTATTAATAGTCTACAAGATTGGACCCACTTGTTTATATTTATTCCAGTTGACAGAGCTGGGAAATTTAGAAAAATACTTCCATCATCTTACTTGTCCTGATGGTTTAATTTCTGCCTGAATCCCTTTAGTCCTACAATAAAAGCTTAGTCACAGCTTGACTTGACTTGAGATAATCCCTGAAGCTTGAACAGTCTTGGTTTCCACCTTAATCTACCCTCACTATTCTTGCAAGGAAGCAGGGGGTTGTATACTTTATTATAGTCAGGGAGAGGTTTCAAAAGAGACACAGAAAATGAAGACATTATAGTTCTTCAGAATACCTATGTTAGCATTTATGTAGACACTTAAGATATTCATTGAATGTGTTCTATGTTTCAGGCACTGTGCTGGCCACTAGGGTTATAGTGATTGATAAGAGAGGCTATTTCTATGTGAAAGAGAATAAACGCACTTCAAAGCGTTAAAGGCAAAGGTCATATTAATTAACAAAATTTTCCTCTAGAACAAGGAAGTGTCTTCATCTGGAGATAGGGACAATAGGATTGCTTCAAAGATAAAATTTTTAAATCGTCACATTGACTAGCACATAGTGGATACATCTTAAGAAGCCACATTGATAGAGCTCCGGATTTCAGAAATTGAAGTGCTTAGAATTCTATCACTACTCTGACTTTCTGTCCTATAATCAAGGCTTATCTGAGCTACAGATGCCAATGGATTTTAGGAAGGATTTATTTACAATCTTCTATGAATAAGCAGTTTCTTAGCAAATTACCCAGACCACACCAGTCGAAGAATCCTTCTATTATATTGCTTATATTGTTGTATATTAACACATGTTTTCTCTATCAAAGGGGCTATAAGCTTGGCCCCAGGAACAACATTTTCTTTGGAAAGCCAGTTTTTTTCATGTACAAAGAGAAATCGTAATCTGAATCTGATCAGTAGTAGAACAGCATTTAGGGACTCACAGATAGCAGGTGCCACTTTCTTCCAGACAAGATAGAAATGAGGCATTGTATTATAAACAAGGTAGTAACAATAACATCACTTGTGTCATGAAAACAAATGTGAACTTTATGAACCCTAAAAATCTATTCTTCTGGACTGGGGGTAATAATCTAGTAATAATAAAAAATCCCACTCACTGAACATAAAAATGACAACAGTTGTAATGGCATTGATTGACACTTGTGTATCTGTCCTAAGCACTCTGCATCTCACTTAATCCCTAATGAAATCATCTGTTCCCTCCATTCATTCACACTTAGTAAAGCTAGGGCTTGGAAAGGTAATCCAAATCACCAATGGGACTGATAGTCTAACCAAGGCAATCTAAAGCCAAAGCCACACTCGTGATGAGTATGCTGTACAGGGTGGCAGTCTTTGCAGGCATGCCTACCTGACCAGAGGTGCTGCTTCAGACCTGCTTCTCCCTGGATAAACAAAGTGAGGCTGTTCAGGAACTATGCAGGGCTGTTCAGGAACTTGGCAGCTTTCAGACACCAAAGGCAATGACACTGAAACCAAGCACACTGGTGGTCAAGAGGAGCCTTTCGTAACAACTAGCATCAGCTGCTATCCTTTTGCCAAAGACGTAGCTGCAACACACTGACTGAGAAAGCCACACTTTCTGTGAAATCTGCGATTCTGCACACTTTGGTTGTACTGTATTACTTCTGAACACGCTGAATTTTAGAGCGTTCTCAAGGAGAGGAGAGGGGGAAAAAAAAAAAAGCAAACTCAGTAAATCCCAGTATTTTTACTGCCTTTGCCAAATTTGACATCTTTCAAAGTAACTGTGAGAAGCACGCACAATCTCTGCCAACTGCATGATTTAGCAGCTATAAAATCCCTCTGAATCAAACCCATTTTGAAATAAAAAGGAACCTGCTTGAGAATTTCATTGCACTGTTGGATACCTACTCAGAGATCAATCACCTCTCTTCATTCTGTATTCCTAGTATATTTTTAAGTTTAATCTTTTTTGCAGCTTACCCATTTAGTTAAGGGCAGAATTTTAAAAGACTAAAGATTGCGAAAGGAGGAGGAGGACGTGAAATCCGAACAAAGACTTTCTTTATATTCTGCACAATAGAAGTAAAAAAGATGGTCTATTTTCTTTTCATCTTTTTCCCCAATAGTGCAGTACCTAGATTCTCAAAACTTGAGTGTCCTGTCCCCCAAGGAAAATAGTATCTCTCTGCAGGCTGTCTAGCAGGATGAAACAGCTGTGTCTCCTACTCCACAGGGAATTTCTTCAGATGAAAGTCTATTTTTTTGCTGAATATGATTGGGTGAGCAGAAGGCTAAACACATTGCTTATGGCTGGGCCTCCAATGACAATAGAAAAAAAAATGTGTTCATAAAATGTAGTATAAAATGAATTAATTTAACTATCTGGAGACTGAAATATACATTGTAAAATAAAATACTGGCTATAGGAATATAAAGGTGTGAATATCGCCAAGCCACAAAGGAATAAAAATAAAATTGTTTGATTTTGGGTCTCTATGAAGGTTTAGTATCTATGAACAGAGAATTCTTGGCTCTCACTTGGAGTCTCACTGATGCAAACATTTTAGTTATGGCATATGGCACAGACACGCCAGTTATGTTTATGTTTAAAGGAGAAAGCAACAAAGGAAGATAATTTTTTCTCACAATGTTCATTTAAAGGACTAATATATGTTGATCTATAGAACTACTAAGAAAATACTAAAAGTCAGATATGAACTGAATTTCCATTAGGGGGCAAAATCTTACATTAGAAAGTAACTCACAACCTTTATCTTCCTCTCTCTAAGAAACAAGCCCTCACAAAAGAATCACACTCAGAAACCCTTTGTAGATTCTAATTGTCTACTAGTCCATATTTTTCTGGTTTGGACAACCAACAGCATTTTACTAATACCCCAAATTCATTTCAGTGATAGTCAATTTCAAGGTGTACCATTCACGTGGGATCGGTATGGAGCTCTCAATCTGAAAAACAGATTCACAACTGTGTATCCTTACTCTGCATAAAGCCATCAAGTTGCCAAATGGTGATTACTGTCTTGGATACAAAACAAAAATAGCATCTGCAACTTCCTTATAAAATCTACCCTGAGCTAGAGCGTGTGTGTGTGTGTGTGTGTGTGTGTGTGTGTGTGTGTGTGTTAGAGGATCACAGAAAAAGTGAAAGTGAAGTCACTCAGTCATGTCTGACTCTTTGAAATCCTATGGACTGTAGCCCACAGGCTCCCCCGACCATGGGATTTTCCAGTCAAGAACCCTGGAGTGGGTTGCCATTTTCTTCTCCAGGGAATCTTCCTGACCTAGGGCATAAACTCAGGTCTTCCACATTGCAGGTAGACTCTTTACCATCTGAGCCACCAGGGAATCCCTTTGAATCACAGGAAAGTTTACAAATAAAAAAGAATCATTTTTCACTGAAATATAGAATGGGGCTTATTAGTAGAGTGATCATATAATTTATCATCTAAAAAGGACAATCATGAGAGTTAAAGGGGGCACTATTGGTAATTGCACCAAGACAATAGTCATAAACTAGATATATGATGACACTATTAATAGCAAAATATCCTCTTCCTAATCAGAACATTAATATAACAGCAGCATGATAGGCAAGGGAAGACTTGCTTTGGAAATAACTATGCTTAGATTAAACTCTGACATATATTAGTTGCTTTCAAATTGTAGTACTGGAGAAGACTCTGGAGAGTTCCTTGGACTGCAAGGAGACCAAACCAGTCAATCCTAAAGGAAATCAACCCTGAATATTCATTGAAAGGACTGCTGCTGAAGCTGAAGCTCCAATACTTTAACAACCTGATACAAATTGTCAACTGATTGGAAAAGACCCTGATGCTGGGAAGGGTTGAAAGCAAAAGGAGAAGGGAGCGGCAGAGGATGAGATGGTTAGATAGCATCACTGTCTCAATGGACAAATTCCAAGAAGTAGCGAAGGACAGGGAAGCCTGGTGTGCTGCAGTCCATGGCGTCGCAGAGTTGGACACAACTCAGAGACTGAACAACAACAAAAATATTACTCATATGCATTTGTTTCCATATTTCTCCATTTCCTCATCTGTAAGATAGCAGAAAATATAGCTAACTTTGTGTAGTAGTTACAATGCACCAGAAAATATGCTAAGGCATAATATTGAATAGCTTCATTTAAACCTCATAACAGCTAAACCATATTGTACTATTTTCCCTATTCTACATGTGAAGCAATGAATTAAGTGAGGTTAAACATCTTGCTAGTGTTCATTCAGCAAGTGGCAGAGTTGGAATATGAACCCTAGCAGTTGGTCTTTAGTGTTCATACTCTTAACCCTTGTGATATCCTGAAGATATCAATACCAATTTTTCAGAGTTTTTGTTAGGGCTAAATGAGAGACTGAATGCCAGACAACTAGCACAATGCCCAAAACACAGCAGAAAATAAAGACAGAGTTAGTAGTAATGGAATACAAAATAGCCAAGATGCTTTTTTGAGGTAACTCATCTGGAACTACTTAATAGTAGTGATCAATAGTGATCAATAGGTTGCAGGTGATAGTTATTTATAGTGAGTTGCTCTGATAATTCTGTAGCTAAAGCTCTCACTTGACTAGAAATCTCTACGAACCTGATCTATTCTGAAAGTGTGTGTGCATGCTCAATCATGCCCAACTCTTTGCGACCCCATGGACTATACCCTGCCAGGATCCTGTCCATGGAATTCTCCAGGCAAGAATATTGGAGTGGGTTGCCATTTCCTTCTCCAGGGGATCTTCCCACGGACTGAACCAGTGTCTCCGGGCATCTCCTGCATCGCCACATGTGAAGACCTTATAAATCAGAAGACGAGACTGAAGTAACAGTCACTTTAAACTTACACAAAGGCCATGAGGGGAATCTGGGGGGCGACAAAGCTGTCGCATATCTTAATTGTGATGCTAGTTACATGACTGCATTTTGCCAAAATTCAGAACTCCTCAATTTTACTCCCAAATTTTCTCAACTTAGCATTAAACTACTTATTTTCTCTCAAATTCTTTACAAACAAAGAAGCATTTGCATCCTCTACTCATACTTTTATACAACAGTAATTAAATATCCAAGAAAGATGGATCCCATTTGAAATATTGTACAAACAGAGAATTATTAGGAAGTAATTTGTTGGTTCATTCTCTCTAACATTTATTTTAAAAAACACCCTTAGAAGGCAACCTATTAAAATGATTAACATCATAATCATGTGACCAAAGAGCCAATAAGTTAATTAAAGTTCATTCATTCTACGAGCTCATCTCAGGAAGAAGTTGAATAAATTGAGCATAAAGATTTTTACATCCAATTTGATTTGCCTTCTAAATAAATTTTATATGTATATATATATAGATTTTTTTCTTATGCTTACAGAAGATTTAATAACTTGGAAAATGTACCAAAACAACACTTAGGAAGATATTTTAACCAAACTCCCCAATCAGACTTTTTAAACCTTGTGACTATGATTTAGGATGCTAGTAGTAGATAAAATTATTTTCCATTACCCATTTAGAATATTTGATTACTAATTTACATAGGCAAGGCATCAGAACATAATGAATGTATGTCACCTTTGAGAGAGAGCATTTTCAGAATTGAAAGTGAGCGCCCTGCTGCCTTCAGCCCAAGAATGCTAATAATTCAAATACATTCTGTCCAATCAGATGAAAGCACCATAAAGCACTTACATGCCAGGAAGTTGGATGCTGGTTAATACAAAACATGTTGGGAGATGAAGCAATCTTTTATTATTTGATTATAAAATGCCACCTTTACCCTTCAACTCTGAGTGATTTATTACAAGATGATTAAGACTGTGTGTTGATGCCTAAGAGGAACTGTTTTGATTTATGACAATTTCACACAAAATCACAACTGTCTTGTTTAAAATCATTCTAAGTTGCAGTCCATGTTTGAGTATAGAAAAATAAAAGTTTAAACAATAAACAATTCAAGATTGCCATCAACATCTGAATTCACTGGGAGTTTCTTCTTGTATGTTTCTCTCCTGATGATTATTCTTATGTGGCATTTTCTCAGACTACCAAGCAAGGGCTGTAGTTTAGCCGGTGATATGCTTGGCTTCCTATATCGGTCACCAAGCTCAGGAGACTACGATTGCCAGACCAGTCCTTTTTCTAAGATGTCTTATCAATCTCCAGGAAACCAAAAATGTGGCATTTTAATGAAAAATTCATTAAATAATGTCATTCTAAATACCTCTTTTATAAAGGAGTGATCAATAGGTTGCAATAAACACTTGAATACTTGAGTTTTATTAGATTCTGCTAAGAACAAATATCTCTATATTGATGAATAGATGGTAACATGGGTTACTAACCAACTAAGATCGCCTTAGAAAGTAGTTTCAGACCTACCTCATCTAAAGTATGTAATCTTGAGATAAGATGCTGGCAAATGCCTGAAGAGATGTGCCAGTTAGTTAGGGCCACAAAATTGAGCATGTGGGCTTTGTAAATCAACTGAGTTTTCTTAATGTCACTGTAACTTGAAAAGTGGGTGGGTTTTCTTGCTTCCTATAGTATCATGCTTTAATGTGTCTCTGCTTTCCCTTTCTCTTTTAAAAAATCTCAGGCTATCTCAGTTTTGCTCTACAAACTAAGAGGTTTGGACACATCATACTAAGCATTTTAAGAACACGGGCCAGGGTAGCAGGCAGTATCCTCCAGAAATTAGTACGGTGACATCTCATATCTCAAGAGGGAGACCTTCCCAATCTGAAGGTTTTGTTTCTTCTATCTGTGCTCTAGGTATTAGTATTTTTAAGGGAGGTTAGTTTTCTTTTTCAGAACATCAGACTGAAAATTTTTATTCCAGGATTCTTAATTCATAATGGTAATGAACTGTAGAAAAAAATTATTTTTGAGAAAGTAAAGTCTGGGTTTTTGATTTGGCAGAGCCATAAATGCTTGTATCTTCATTGTAACGCTGTACCTCTGACAGTTTTATAGTTTAGAACGTTTTGATCATTATTACTAGTTCATGTGAATTGGCAACCATTGAAAAACAAAAGTCTTTTTAAAAAACTATTTATCTGGCTTCACTGGGTCTTACTTGGGGCAGGCAGGATCTTTAGTTGTGACACACAGGATCTACTAGTTACCACATGCGAACTCTTAGTTGCGGCATGTGGGATCTAGCTCCCTGACCAGGGATCGAACTTGAGCCCCCTGCATTGGGAGCACAGTCTTAGCCAATGGGCCACCAGAGAAGTCCTTAAAAAGCATAGTCTTTAAATCAAGACAATTTCCCATATTTGAAACTTTAGGGGATTTTTTGTTGTTGTTTGGTTGGTTGGGGGTTTTTCATTGCTCCTTTTGTTTTTTGTGTATGTGTTTGCAAGTAGGATATATGAGGCAGATAATTATCATTCCTCTTGAGTTTTCACGGGCTACAAATGTGAAACTTGGTACTCCTCCCATATTACACTTCGGGGAAGGGGGGGTCCGTCTAGTAGTCTGACACTAGCCCAGAGAAGAGCACTGAAATTTTGAGAGTCTCTAAACTTGTAGGCAGTTTTTAAGAGCTTTCACATTTCCCCCTATAGTTTCAGAAGAAAAGAGAACAAAGCTGCTAGCCAGGACACATGCTCTCCTGACAAGGGTAGCCTGAGAAATGGAGATTAAATTGCTTCTTTCTTCTGATCACATACTGATGGGTCCGTGTCACCTGTTTCCGGCTACTGAACTGTATTTTCTCCACAATACGGCCGGGTGTTTCACATAGTCCAGGCTGGTGTTGTATTACTAATGGGTCCTCGGACCTCCAAGAGGCCACATGTCTGCATGGTGTGATATCTCAGCTGGAATTTAACTTCTATTACTATCTTATTTTGTGACCTTTGGCAAGTCTCTTAACCTTTCTGAGGATCTCTTAACATTTTTCCAGTTCCAGGGTTTGAAAAGTGTGGATAACAATAGACAGTGCTTGCCTTTCAGAGGTGGCATGAGGACTAATTAGCTGATGTTTGTTAAGAGCTGTATAAATGCTAAGTATTATGATTATTCTTTACTTGTGTTAGCGTTACAAAATGTCAGTGTGTTGAGTGGGAGAAAATGGGGTTTAGGACCCTGGTGGAGCATTACTGTCTTATAAGTTTCCCCTTTCTGACGAAATTACTAGAAATATGTTTAGTTATTTGTAAACTAAATGGTTTCACTATAACTAGAGGATAGCAGTTAGCTCATTTGAATTAATACATAAAAACTATATCTCACAGTTTTCTATGGACCAGAAGACTCAGAAAGAAAGGGCCCTCCCAGGATAATCTGTACATATTGAACTACTGCAGGGCGTGATTGCTGTACCTGACTGCCTGGAGTTAAACATGCTCCATATAGGAACAAGGCAACATCAGATCCCCAGAGAGAATTGAGTTGTTCCACTAACTAGTTGCTTATGTTCAAGTAGTGAAGGTGGGTGGCAGCTCTAGGTACGTTAATCACTCATATGTAATACTCCATTTTTTAGATATGCAGTGTAGAGCAGTGGGCAAATTTAAACAAACAAATATATAAATAACTTTACAAAGCAATGGGGCTCTTCACTAACAATTTCATTAAGAATGCATCACAGTATTTGACTCTGATGGCTCCTCCGTTCCTTCCACCATCACACCTTCACTACTAGGCACTCAGAAGCATGAATAGACCTGACATCTGGACTGTACACATATTTTCAAAACAGTGGAGTTTTAGTTCAAAGGAAAATATTTTATCACTTATATTTAGATCAAAGTAATAATTTTTTAAATGGATATCCCAGGGCCTGCATGCAGCCTCTAGTATTAATACACTTCCTTAAAAGTATATGCATTACTGACATTTCAGGACAGGTGATCCCCAACCCTGGTACGTTGCTGGAAGTCACTGATACTTTTCTTTAGTTTATTTGCATTTGGTACTCGACACCAACTTCTCATTGCTTTTTGACAATAGTGCTCTCAGCACCACCAAAAGAGATCAGGATAGGAATTTGCATAGAGGCTGGCTTCCCCAATGGCTCAGACAGTAAAGAATCTGCCTCCAATGTGAGAGACCCAGGTTCCTTCCTTGGGTTGGGAAGATCCCCTGGAAAATGGAATGGCTACCCACTCCAGTACTCTTGCCTGGAGAATTCCATAGACAGAGGAGCCTGGTGGACTACAGTCCACAGGGTCACAAAGAGTTGGACACAACTGAGCAACTAACACTTTCATATAGAGAAGGTTTGGAAGCATGCTTTATCTAATCTGACTTTCTCATACTGGATCAGTTCCCCATCACATTGGCAAACTGAGGCAGATCATTAAACATGTTTACTTCCGATTTTCACAGGAAAATTATCTACGTGACCACTTCAGTTCAGTTCAGTCGCTCAGTCGTGTCCGACTCTTTGCGACCCCATGAATCACAGCAATAGAGGAAAACAAATTTCTGCAGAAACTACAGTATATTCAAATGCTGCTTTGTATCTCGTAACACTCGTACCCTGACACCATTATTGTATTACTAATTGACACTGACTTGTATAAAACACCAGAGATGAATGATAACCGTGGATGGGCAAACAGATAAAGAAAGCCCTATGAGATGCACATTAGTAAGAACCCAGTGTAGTGAAGAAAATGAATCTGACCTGGGCTGAAAGATAATAGCAGCATTAGCCAAGATATCACATAACTATTGATATTTAGAAGTCAAAGACTTACTCTCAGTTTGGATAAATGTTTCTCTCACACATGCATTTAAATGTCTTTTTTCCGCAACAAAATGAATGGTATTTGTCTTTTCTTTTCTCCCTACAGACTGCCAGATTATTATAAAAGAGCATTTTATATAGGTGAGTATGGTACACCAATTGAAACACAATTGTATCATCATTTCAAGCTCAATAGGCACAAAATACATCTCTTACTTGGCAATTCCCAGCCTGTTGTCAGGAAATAGACACAAATCAACTGAAAAGCTTGTATTTATTCATATCCAAGAAAGGTTTTCTTGTCAATAACTATGTATGAATTTTTCCCTAGCGATTTAAACAAAAGGAAGATCCAGAATGTTTTGGTAGTTTATTCTTATCTTCATTTGTATATCTACAAAAGAAGAGTTAATATTATATGATGCCAATATATTTCGAGCAGAGTAATACTCTCAGCTCAGCTATGACCTTTTCCCCTGTAATTAGTTCCAACTGAAATTAGATTCAGTAAAAGCATGGCTCCAATTAGAGCTAAATCAAAACAAAACTCAGGGCTTGATTACATATAGCAAAAGTGTGGAGGGAAAAGAGGGGTAAAAGAAGAGGCGATATTCTTCTAATTTAGTTCTGCAGATTGAACCATATGGTAAATCCTTTGAACTCTGGAGAAAATGTGCATTTATTTCCATACAGAGTTAGGTTAATATTTTCCATGACTCATAGAGATTTTGCACTCTCACCTCAGTTGACCAGTTTTCCAAAACTCTGCATGCAAAAAGCAAATCAAAAATTTTCAAAGTTCTGACCTAGGAAAAGATCTAGGTTCTCTAGGAGAAGAAAAAAGGGAAATCTTCAAGCTTGTTTTGAATAACCTTATAAAACACAAAGCCAAGATTATGAGAGTTATTGGAATGCATTTACTTATCTCACACTGAATAACTCTACATAGCTGCCTGACATGCAAGTCTATAATACAGCAGAATTTCTAAGTTCAGTTTTCTTGCCTGTAAAACAGACAAGTAAGCAAGTAAATAAACAAAAAGGATGGTAAGACTAAGTCCTGATTCATGAGGCATACTATAAATGTGAGTTACATTTCTTCTCTCTTATCAAACTTGTGTTGAGGCCCAAAGCCGGAAAGTCCACAGACTGACCAAAATATAGGCTTCATGAAATACAGCAGTGGAAAAATGGGCTTCAGAAAAAATGTTTGGGACTAATTATTGGGAGCTTCAAAATCCAAGTTAAGAAGCTGTGACAAACATAAGGATGTGTCTCACCTACAGGAACAGACAACTATTTCAGGTCTGAATTTGCCTTTTATTCACAGAGAGCCTATTTCAGCACTGCTACCTGGGGATTTATGAACTCTCTAGTCCACAAGTATGAGATTGCATATTGCACAGCATCCAAAGACAGGACTCACTTTACAGCAAAAGAGGTGTAGGAATGGGCCCGTGACTATAGGATTTGCTAGTCATAGGTCATAGCACATACTATGGCAACCCACTCCAGTGCTCTTGCCTAGAAAATCCCATGGACAGAGGAGCCTAGTGCAGGCTACTGTCCATGGGGTTGCAAAGAGTCAGACACGACTGAACAATTTCACTTCACTTCACACCATCCAAAGGCAGCCAGTTAGCTTCATAAAACACTAGACAGTGAAAGTGAGGGCTTCCCTGGTGGCCCAGATGGTAAAGAATCTGCCTGCAATGCAGGAGACTCAGGTTCGATCCCTGGGTCAGGAAGATCTGCTGGAAAAGGGAATGGAGCTTCTAAAGGCACAACGTGCCAGCCTGAAAGAAACACTCCAAAAGGGATGAAGTGTCATCCTTCAACACAGAGTGCTGCTGCTGCTGCTGCTGCTAGGTCACTTCAGTCGTGGTCGATTCTGTGCAACCCCATAAATGGCAGCCCACCAGGCTCCCCTGTCCCTGGAATTCTCCAGGCAAGAACACTGGAGTGGGGTGCCATTTCCTTCTCCAATGCATGAAAGTGAAAAGTGAAAGTGAAGTCACTCAGTCGTGTCTGACTCTTAGCAACCCCATGGACTGCAGCCCACCAGGCTCCTCCATCCATGGGATTTGCCAGGCAAGAGTATTGGAGTGGGATGCCATCGCCTTCTCCTCAAGACAGAGTAAACTTACTTAAATTAGAGATCTCTGTGTGACACTGTCTCTCCAAGAGAAGGAATACATGGGTTAGGGGATGAAAGAGTGGAAGCCTGAGACATCCCTGGTGGTCCAGTGGTTAAGACTCCCCTGCATGGGGCCTGGGTTCAATCTCTGGTCAGGGAACTAAATCCTACACGCAGAACTATAAAAAGATCCATATAACACATCTGAAAAAAAAAAAAAAGAGAGAGATCTCGCATGCCACAATGAAATGGAAGATCCCATGGGCTGCAACTAAGACCTGGCATAGCCAAATAAATAAATATTTTTTAAAAAAAGAGTGGAAGACTTACCCTCTCTTCCAATGACCCACCAGGTGACCTTGTGCTTTCTGCCCCTATAATTCTGGGGCTATGCAAGGTTAAAGATATTGGTCCCAAGAAAGGGGAAACTCTAATGAGCAGACAGCACCAGGGTTCATTCTAACTACAAAATACAGCCTGCCCCAGGGCCATCTGGACTCCTTGTGTCCAGAGGCCAGGAGATGAAACCAGGAGGCACCATAGTGGCAGGGGCAGTCTACCCTCCTCAGTAGGATATTAAACCACCACAACCCACTGGGCATCTCCAGTGCTCTCTGGCCTCAGAATGACCATGAGCACACACATATAAAAGCCCTAAACTATGAAGAGTATTGCGTGTTCAGATCATTCAAGACAGAAGGTTTGGTCATGTCACCAGGTAAGCCACACAGACTTGCCAAAGTGAGAGTCAAGAGAATTCAAGAAGCGATCATAAAGGAGCAAAAAGTGAGTATCAGCAGCAGCCCCAAGATCAACCTCAGTGAAAGGAGTTATAGTTCATCTCATTGGCCTCCTTCTTTTTGAAATTCCCCTCAAGAAGAAAGACTGCAGAGTCTGGGAGTTTGCAACTGATGTCTGTACACCATTGAAACTATGTATAAAATAGATTAACTAATGAGGACCTACTGTGTAGCACAGGGAACTCTACTTAATGCTCTGTGGGGATCTGAACGAGAAGGAAATCCAATAAGGAGGGGATAAAGGTGTATGTAAGTTGGAGAAGACTCTTGAGAGTCCCTTGGACTGCAAGGAGATCCAACCAGTCCATTCTGAAGGAGATCAGCCCTGGGATTTCTTTGGAGAGAATGATGCTAAAGCTGAAACTCCAATACTTTGGCCACCTCATGCGAAGAGTTGACTCATTGGAAAAGACTGATGATAGGAGGGATTGGGGGCAGGAGGAGAAGGGAACGACAGAGGATGAGATGGCTGGATGGCATCACTGACTCGATTGACATGAGTCTGAGTGAACTCTGGGAGCTGGTGATGGACAAGGAGGCCTGGCGTGCTGTGATTCATGGGGTCACAAAGAGTCGGACACGACTGAGTGACTGAACTGAACTGAACTGAACTGAACTGAACTGAAGGCTGATTCACTTTGCTCTACAGTAGAAACTAACACAACATTGTAAAGCAACTATAAGTTGAGTTCAGTTCAGTCGCTCAGTCATGTCCGACTCTTTGCAACCCCATGGACTGCAGCATCCCAGGCTTCCCATCCATCACCAACTCCAGGAACTTATTCAAACTCATGTCCATCGCATTGGTGATACCATCCAACCATCTCATTCTCTGTCCTCCCCTTCTCCCACTTTCAATCTTTCCCACAACTATACCCCTCTTTATTTAACTTATATGCAGAGTACATCATGAGAAACGCTGGACTGAAAGAAGCTTGTGCTGGAATCAAGATTGCCAGGAGATATATCAATAACCTCAGATATGCAGATGACACCATCCATATGGCAGAAAGTGAAGAGGAACTAAAAAGCCTCTTGATGAAAGCTCAACATTCAGAAAATGAAGATCATGGAATCTGGTCCCATCACTTCATGGGAAATAGATGGGGAAACAGTGGAAACAGTGTCAGACTTTATTTTGGGGGGGCTCCAAAATCACTGCAGATGGTGACTGCAGCCATGAAATTAAAAGACGCTTACTCCTTGGAAGAAAAGTTATGACCAAACTAGATAGCATATTCAAAAGCAGAGACATTACTTTGCCAACAAAGGTCCGTCTAGTCAAGGCTATGGTTCTTCCAGTGGTCATGTATGGATGCGAGAGTTGGACTGTGAAGAAAGCTGAGTGCCAAAGAATTGATGCTTTTTTTTTTTCATCTTAGGTTGAGCTTTATTTCACATTTTTGTTGTTCTTTTAAACAAACGTTTTTGTGTTTTTTTTTTTTTCACTTTACAATATTGTATTGGTTTTTCCATACATCAGCATGTGCTTTTGAACTGTGGTGTTGGAGAAGACTCTTGAGAGTCCCTTGGACTGCAAAGAGATCCAACCAGTCCATTCTGAAGGAGATCAGTCCTGGGTGTTCTTTGGAAGGAATGATGCTAAAGCTGAAACTCCAGTACTTTGGCCACCTCATGCGAAGAGTTGACTCATTGGAGAAGACTCTGATGCTGGGAGGGATTGGGAGCAGGAGGAGAAGGGGACGACAGAGGATGAGGTGGCTGGATGGCATCACCGACTCGGTGGACATGAGTTTGAGTAAACTCCAGGAGATGGTGATGGACAGGGAGGCCTGGCGTGCTGCGATTCATGGGGTTGCAAAGAGTTGGACACGACTGAGCAACTGAACTGAACTGATACTCCGATAAAAAATATTTTTTTTTAATAAAGGCTGCAGAAACCATGAAGGAGTTGTTTCCAAAACCTCTGCAGAAAAGTATATCTGTGTGGCACACAAGTGGAGAATGTGTCAAGCAGATCTCTTATAAAAGTCTCAGAAAAGGTGAGAGCCTTCAAGGACCTCAGCTTTAGAGGTCAATAGACCTTCCATCTAGAAATCTGTCATTACCCTGGCTCAGAGCCCATTTTTCTAGTCTTTATTTTTCATACTATAAATTATCAGACAATGAAAATGATTGATTCCGCTTGGCTTGGATTGCGTGTATAACTCTGCTCCAGAAATCTCTTCCCAGTCGGGGAGGGGGCTGGTTATGAGTCTCGACCCTAGAGAAGGCTCCCACCGAACAGACCCTCATCGGCTAAGAAAATCAAAAGCAATCCTTTAAATCAATATGACAAAGATACCCTCTACAATTCCTCTGATGCAAAACAATCCACTTTCTTCAGAAGCAGCTTTCCCATCTGGAGATAGTTCTAAATATTTCTCTCTGTCCCTGGGTATTTTGGGAACTGCATGTGGCCACTGCCTCTTAAGGTAACACAGATGATATCTGCTGCCTCTCAGAATTTCAGTAAGTGACCAGAAATCTGTAATCTTTTGAGCTTCTGGAAATTTCATCGTTTGATGTGATTTCAACCACTTTTTTCTGTCATTCAATCCATGCCCCATGCACTACTACAGATGAGGAAAACAGCTTAAAGATAAACATGCCATTCTCCAATATCCATTTAGGTTACTTACTTGCAAGTGTTGCGATGCCAGTGGTTATTTTGGACAGGGCAAATCTCCACTTAAGCCAATGAGGGGTGACACAGCAGGAGAGAGGTTCAAATCTGTCATTTTTTTTTTCTGCCTGCATTTCCATTTTGTTTCCTAAACTTCAATCTCTCCAGAATGTAGTGTCCATTAGGATCCTGCATCTAAAAGAAAATTTTGATGCTCAAAGCTTTTTATCATTTCTTTCACAAATGAAATTCACAGCCCCACAGTGCAAAACATCACTTGGAGTAAATCCCTTTGGAGACACATGATAGCAGTATTTAAGTTTTATCATAATGGAGCTTCATCTGCAGATTTCCAACACAGAGACATTCTAGTTTTCTCTGGCCACTTGAGAAAGTACAAGCTAAGAAAATTCTTGGAACTGTGCCACAGACATTGACAGGAGCAAAAAGAGCCTAACTATCGGCTGAGGGGAGAAAAAAATGGGAAGTAGGCAAAAAGAAAGGAATACTTGCAGAAACCCTGTGAAGGCCAGACACTTGGCATCTAAGGGCATTAACTTATTTAACCTTTACAAGGAGCCTGATAGATGGGTTTTAATCTTACTGCCTGCAGGTGAGGAACTGAGGCTCCAAAAGAGTAAGCAACTTGCCAATATGGTCATACAGTTTATACACTGAAGAGATGGGACTCAAAAAAACTCATTCCATCATCAAAGCACACATTTTCAAAAACACAGCAGGGCCGAATCTCTGGTCTTACCAGAACACGACTCTCCCCCTTCCCTTGCTGTTGAATATAAGAAATCATAGGTGCTATTGAATACAAGAAATTAAAGGAGGCAAATATGGCAGGACTCCACAGTGAGTGTGCAGCTGCTGTGCCTCACAACAATGTTTATAGGGGCAATAAAGACAAAAAAAGAAAAGAAAAGACAATTACAGTTTAAAAGCTAACCAAAAGAGTATAAAAGGTTAGTGGCAAGATTACCTAAAGTTCTACCCTTATCCCTACCTTCGTGTATGGTAAAACAGAGAAAAATTTATGTCCATATGGCAAGAACTAGAGTTTATTAAACAATGTTTTGTCCTTCATGTTTTAAATTTTATATCTTGTTTAATCCTAACAATCCCCTCATTCAGAGAATACAGTTCTCGTTTTACAGATGAAAAAACTGAAACGCAAAGACAGTTTAACAACTATAATTGTTCAGGTACAAGCTACAGAAAACCTGACTCACAGTGGCTTGGGCAAGTAAAGCATTGTTTCTCATGAAACCGGAAGTCTGGGTGGGCAGCAGAGGCTCATACAAAGAGTCCACACAGCCAGCACGGACTCAGGCTCCTTCTGCCACTCTGTACACCATCCCCAGCATGTGGCTTTTATCCTTATTCTTTCAGCATATCTGCTGGACCTCTGAGCATTGTAAATACATTGCAGGGAGAGAGATAAAGAAAGACGGAAGAGCAAAAGGTAAACAGAAAAGAACCATGCCAACCAAATCTGTCCCTTTTTATCAAAAGGATAACAGAGTTTCTGAAAGCCATACCCAAAGCTTAATCTTCTTGCTCAGAACTACATTACTTAACCACCTATCTCTGTAAGAGAAACCACTGAATTGAATATTTAGAATATTCTAAACTCCACTGCAGCCCTAAATAAAATCAGAATTAGTAACGAGTTAATATTTGGGCAAAGTGCTTAGAATAAGATCTGACTCCTAGTAAGTGACGTGTGTTTAACATATGAAGAAATGAAGGAATTAAGTAACAAAAGAATGAATAAATAGGACCTGGATATTGGGTAGGCAAACAGAATTATTTAACACAGATAAAAGACTTGCTTAAATTGCCCAACTAGCAAATGGTAGTGATGTAATTCCATTTTGAGTTCTGATTTCAAAGGATTTTTTTACTTTTTTCTTATAACATAAAAACACCCCCTCAGTAATCACTCAGTTGTGTCTGACTCTTTGTGATCCCACAGACTGTAGCCTGCCAGGCTCCTCTGTCCATGGGATTTCCCAGGCAAGAATACTGGAGTGGGTTGCCATGCCCTCCTCCAGGGGATCTTCCTGACCCAAGGATCGAACATGGGAGCAGATTCCTTACCATCTGAGCCACCAGGGAAGCGATCCCCACCCCCAGTCACACACACACTTTTAAATTCCTATGTGACTATGTCTGCAAATGTTATATAATTTTCCTGAGTGCTGCTTAAAATATTAGATTCCAATTGCAGAACTGGTTCTAAGAAAATAGGCATGCCAGTCTAAACAATTCCATTCTCTGGGGGGTTACTTAGCCTTTAATAGGCAGGCTGAAAGAATATCACAAATAGCACTGGCATTCGCAGCAGCTCGGCCCTGGCTTAATTGTAATTGTGTCCCTAAACCTAGTGAAAGTGAAAGTGTTAGTCGCTCAGTAGTGTCCAACTCTGTGACCCATGGCCTGTAGTCACCAGGAATTTGTAGGAATTTCTAGAAATTTCTATGAAATTTCTAGGCAAGAATACTGGAATGGGTTGCCATTTCCTTCTTCAGGGGGTCTTCCTGACCCAGGGATTGAACTCAGGTCTCCTGCATTGCAGGTAGATTATTTGCCATCTGAGCCACCAAAGAAGCCTAGAGCCACTGATAAACTGGAAGAAGCACATGACTCCCCAGCACAGACTGACAAAGGAGCGCTTGAGTGTAATGTGGGGACTGCCTTTTATTAGCCAGACTTCTAGCCCCTCTGGTTTTTATTCCCTAGGATAGCAAGTGGTCTTGGTGTGCTGTGTCACCTATTGGCAGTGCATCCATATATCAACAGAGCTGGTAACCTCCTTTGTTTGACCTTCAGCATCCTTAAATGTCAAACATCACCCTCCATATACAGACGCATCAGGTCAACTCAGGTTTATCCTAGGTGCCCAAAGAGAGAATCAAAGATCAGCCCTTATAAAAATTCATTACTGATGAATATTGAAATATTACAGGGAAATTAATCAATATTATTAAACATCAAGAGATTAAATGCTGGCTCATTCTATGAGAGATGGAACCAACCACCACAGAAGACCTCTTAAAAGTGCTGATTGGGATTGTTTAAATATACATGTATATGAATGTGAAAATGACTAACTTTTCCAAGGTCGATCAAGGATAGAAAGCAAACAGAAAGCTGAGTATGAAGGGTTCAGTGGCACAGGAGATTGTCCGTGGCCCTTCTCAGCAGTCGTGTGACACCCACAGGATTCGCACTGACTCTCCCTGAAGTACCCCTGCACTAATCGAGGAACGGGAGCTTGGCCTTTCTCTTTAGCCGAGATCCACTGTGAATTCAACGGCTATCCACTGCCTAGGTCGAGACCTTAAGAATCAAATCAAATAATGAAATCCCATTGGTTCCTCAAAAGAAATTACTGTTTTCTTTTCATGTGGATTATGTCTTGTTTAAACCCCAGTGACTGTTCAGTTTCTGCTCACATCAGACAAATATTTGCTAATTAAGGGTAAGAGGAGATAGAACCAGAAGGTCAATCAGCTTATTCCTTGCTAGAAACCATATAAGGAGGTTTATATCTATGAATTCTATTTTACAAAACAGTAATTTTTGTCTTGTCTTCCATACACACTGACACCGTTCCTGTTCTTTAAAACATGCCTTCCTCTGTGAGATTATTATTGTGAGCCCCAAAGTAAGAACAAGGAGTGATTTCTGTCCTGGACACTCATGAACTATTTCAGTCCGAATCTTAGATAATCTTCAGTTCATGCTCTGGAATTAGATTCTCTGAGTTTGACTACGGCTTTTACTACCTACACCCAGTATGGTCTTGAACAAGACATTTCACCTGGTAAAGCCAGTTTCCTTTTCTAAGCCATGATGAGCTTGCTAATATAAATACTGCAGACTTCCAGTTAGATGTAGGGTCATACATGTCAAGTGTTCAACCTAACTCTTAGGTACCTAATAAATATCCAATATGTAAGATTAGTAAGTCACTTCAGTCATGCCCAACTCTTTGTGACCCCATTGACTGTAGCCCACCAGGCTCCTCTGTCCATGGGATTCTCCAGGCAGGAATACTGGAATGGGTAGCCATTCCCTTCTCCAGGGGATCTCCTGTCCCAGGGATTGAGCCCATGTCTGTCTCCTGCACTGACAGACAGGTTTTCACCACTAGCACCACCTGGGAAGGCCAAGGTTAGTTACAACTTAAAGCAAAACAAAGCATACTTTTCCAGGTACTGAATCTTCTTATAATGGATTTACAGTGGACTCATATCCAATATTTTCCCCATCACTCTGTTCTCTCAGGAAATTAATAAACTACATAATTATATGAATATGTTTCAAAGATTCCAAATAGATCTTAATCCAAAGCCAATTCTCTACCACTCAGTGGCTCCATCCTCTGATTAATGGCTTTAGTCTTTTCCTTTTATTCTGGAATGGAGTGACCTAGTAGAAGGAGGGCAGTTCTACCATCAGAGTGGTGAGCATTATCTATTCCAAGATAAGAGGTATGATCTTCAGGGGATGTCAGAATCCCCTGCTCATAAGCCTCAGTACATAGATGGATATGTACCAAGGTGCCTCTAGTTTGCTTCAGTAATACCTCCCTTTGAGAGACATTAATTAAAATATTTAGGGATCACAGCTGAGTCTACAATTTGAATGGAAGCCAGATACTGAAAAAGGTCTCTCTTCCATTGTGCTATTTACTGCTGGTAAAAATATTCCAGCTGAGGCTCAGAATGCTAAAACAACACTTCAAAGATGTCATGCATTTAACATCCTCCTGCCCCACGGGGACCAGAGAAATGAGTCATGATGTAAAGTGGTCCTCCTGCAGACATCCTGGTGCTACAACAGTAAAATGGAGTAAAAAAGACATCCTGGTCTCAACAATAAACCCCATAGCACAAAAGGTCTCTCAAACTACAGTGACGGGTCCAAAGTCCAAGTTATTGTGCCAATAGGCCAACATCTGTGACTTTTCCAAATATCACTGTGTCAAATGCACCAATAAACACTGATGAATCATTTCACTTCCAGAATTTTCTTCTAATCAAATAATGAGAGCTGACATCTCTCTCACTCTCGAGTCTCTATTTTACCCCCATTCATTTCTCTCTTTTAAACTTCACATAACCACCTGCCTGTTCTTCAGGAATACCTCACACATTTAAACCATTACTCCTTTGTAGGCTGGCTTCTTGTATGTTGCCTGTTCAAGTACATGGCAGCATGATTTCTTCAATGAACACCATCCATGACTGCTTCTTCTCCCTTAGTTGCTGAGTACAGTCATCATCTTTTCAATGTTAATTTCTTAAAAATTCATTTCCTACATCCTAATTCCACTCTCCTACTACCTAGGTCCAACTATATCATCATCTATACTTTGTATCATGGAAATAATTTCTCAATTAGCTTATCTGTCTACTTTGTTCCACCAATGCAGTCTCCACAAAGCCACCAGTCACCTTTCACAATGCATTTCTAATTATGTTGCTCTCAATTAAAACATGCTAAAGACTTTTACTGCCTTCAGGATAAGGAACAAACTCCTTGCTGCTGCTGCTGCTGCTACTAAGTCGCTGCTGTCGTGTCCGACTCTGTGTGACCCCATAGACGGCAGCCCAACAGGCTCCCCCGTCCCTGGGATTCTCCAGGCAAGAACACTGGAGTGGGTTGCCATTTCCTTCTCCAATGCATGAAAGGGAAAAGTGAAAGTGAAGTCGCGCAGTCGTGTCCGACTCAAAGACCCCATGGACTGCAGCCTACCAGGCTCCTCCATCCATGGGATTTCCCAGGCAAGAGTACTGGAGTGGGGTGCCATTGCCTTCTCCGAACAAACTCCTTTAGATTTTCGAAAAGTCTTTTCATGATCTGGCCCCAAGCTCTCTTCTCAAGAAACCAATGTTCCAGATGTACTAAATTGCTTATAGTTTTTCCAGATTGTCATGCTTTTTCTTGCCCATAGGTCTTTGTATGTGATGTTCACTATATTTAGAAAAGTGATCCTTCCCCAATATTTTCATTTATCCCATTAACTCTTACTCACCCTTCGGTTTTGAATCTAGTTTAACTTCCTTAAAGTTCCTGACTTCCAGTTGTATCCAGTGCTTACCATATGCCCTCAGCACTTTTCACAAAATAATGTAATTGCCTTTTTATAAATTCCTTTCTAGACCTTTCCTTTTCTAAGATTCTTAAATTCAACAATTGTGCTATGGCCTTATACATAGTAAGTCCACAATAAATAATTTTTAATGACTATCAAGATATTTGTCAAGGTTTGATTACAGAAAGAGAAAATTGACAACTAAGACTAGCTATACAAATGAATAACAAATTTTGGCACATCTTTAAGGTGGAAAATAGTATTTTTCCTTTTCAAGGTAAAAAAGTTTTTTAAATGTTTTCATAGGTGGAAGCATAGAAATAATGGAATATTGAGTGAAAATCACAGATAAAATCTACATTAATAATAAGATATCAACATGATAGGTAGACAGATAACAAAGATAGGCAGGTAGGTAGAAAAATAGATAGGTGATAGGAAAAAAAAGAGGATGGGAGGGAGGGGAGAAAAAAGAAGGAATGGAGAAAGAAAGAAAATATACAAATTTGATAACAGATTTATATTTGGCTTATGCATAATATGTGCTTGCTTGTTATGCCTTGAAGTATATCTCTGATTTCCTGTGATGAGTCAAGTAAAAACATAATAAAAATGGGCCACAGTGAATATTGACTTTATCGTGGCCAGTATCTACAAGCAAAGCAGTCACATTTGCAGATGTTGAACATCACAGCTGGATTCTCAAGACAGAGCTAATGTTGAAAAGTTAGGTGGGCGGCAATTCAGGCGTCAGACACTCGCATCAAAAGCAGGAACAAAAACCAGAAAGACACGAGCAAGTACAGAAAGCAGGGCTCAATGGCCAGGGACCAGCTGAAACCATTAACAATCTCGTCCATGGATCTGAGTGGGTCCGCAAAGCTAAAGGGATGGAACCAACATCTCAAGCTCTGGAAGCACAGAAAAATTCAAGTTCTAATTAGGAGCTGAAGTAGACTTGCGTTGCATAGATTAGATATGCATGGTCAGAATAGGGTGATCATAATTTGGGGACGTGAAGGTAGGCATAAGATATGTAGACTTATTTCAATAAAACCCATATTGAATCCCACTAGCTAACGGAAATTAATTACCCCATATAAACTTATCTTCCTTAAAATGTGCATAAGGCCTATCCAGGAGATTCAGTAGTAAATGAAAGCATCACTTTTATATTTGAGAAGAGTGGGGAAGTGAGAGGCAGAAAAAGAGAAAGTAATTTTATGACTATTCTCAGATTTTTAAAAAAATGCCTCAGCATTCTTTAGTAGTTTTCAAAATGGAACTAAATAATAAATGTTCTCTTTGTAAAGAACAATTACCTAGTTAATTTAAAAAGTGTTTTCTTATAAGGGTTGCAATTAAAAATAGAGGGCAAGAGAAATTTGCTTTAGCCATTTGCTATCACCCCAGGGTTTGTTGATCAACTTTATGCTCCATTTATGTCCCCATAAATCATACCGTAGAATTAAAAGTATGCAGTTGACATGAATATTGCCCACTTTGCAAATGAGAGACAAGGAGGAAGGAAAACCTTTATGCAGAAGCATGAGTCTATCATACAAAAATTCTTTACAATTATTATCTCTGCTTCCCCACAAAAGTGAGATTACTCTCTTGGTAGATGTCATAGAATTGAGGCTTTGAAATGGAGATGCCAAGCTGTAAATTACATTTCTGAATCAATTATGCTTCTATCAGAAAGGCTATAAATAACATGCAGAATTACCAGATGTGTAATTTTTTGTTACACTTGAACATTTGGCACGTTTAGAATGTCTAAGTGAGGGACTTGGGTTAATCTGTGAATTTCACGGATTCATCTGACAAGACAGCAGAAAAGTGTGGTTGAGAATTACGATGACCTTGCTTCAAAGAGATTTATCACAACAAGGTCGAGTCAGGAATTTGCCTGCATTTTTTTAAAGGGATCTGGGTGGGAAATGGTCGTGGGAAAGCCCCTTGGTGTTTCCATTGGCTGAATTCTCAGAAGAGTTGAACAAAGGACACATTTAGTTTCAGGTGGCTTACTTGAGCAAAATATAATTCAATGATGAGCCCCTTTTTTTGACAGCTTTTACATGGATTTTATTTCCTCACCTTGAGATTTCTAAGTGAGAAATTGTTGGGCAGTTTATTATAACCAGTCTCAGCATCCAAACAGTAGGTACAGGAAAGGCCTGGAGTTTATCAAGTAGCCTCGGGCAGTGGCCTTCCCAGGAATATCACTTATTCCTGGGTCTGGTACATTGTAGCATTTTTCCCTTATGGCAGGTTAAGCTTTTATTCCTCTTATTGTTAAGTGCATTGAGTTATTAAATTTAGAAGCTGTCAGTAATAGGACTAAAGAAGAAAACTGCCTCTCTATTTATGAGACGATAGCCCCCACCTTTCCCTGAGAATTTCTGGGGACAGGTAGGATCTATTCTTTGTTACAGCACTGGAGGAAACCTGGCTTCCTTGGCAGAGTTAAGCAACTACCGTGCAATCAAATAAATTTTTACTGATCACGCTAGAACTGACTACCACTCTTAAAGCTAGCAAGTGGAATTAGGTGGGTTGTTTGTTTTTTTTTTTTTTTTCTGTCTCACAGCATAATAAACAGGAGTCTGGAATCATCTGGAGCCCAGCAGATAAAATATATCTAGGATTATGGTATTTAAAGCACCACACAGAGATTCCAGCCCAGCTTAGATTTCTCATTTATAAAATGGATATAATGGTATCTAATTTCCAGCATAATTTTTAAGGTTAAAATGGATAATTCTTGCCAAAATGCTTAGCATAGTTCTCTACTTGTAGTTGGTACATGAGGAAGTGGTTCTTGGTGTCATTTAGAGTCTTTTTATATTAATTCAACATGCTTTCCCCAAGATTCTTTCTTCTACCTACAACTGCCTGTCCCAAGAAAGGAATGTAGGCTAGCAATTGAGAGCTTAAACTCAGTTAGTTTTGTTTCAATCCCAGTTCAGGTATGAACTCATCAGCTTCATAAGCTCCAGAAAATTATGTTAACTTATCCCTGCTTCCACCTTCTCATCTGTTAAATAGGGCTAGCGATAGTAACCGCTCCAGAGAAATGATACTTTCCCTACCTAACTAGTGTTTGTTTCTGGATGTAACTGAAATACAAGAGGAAGAGTACTTGGAACACTAACACAATAAATGCTGCTTCTATTATGAATATTTTTAAATATCTGAATCCATCCTCCCTCTATTTTGTTTTCAACAAACTTCCATTCACATGTTAACTCCATAATACATAAGAAGCGTATTTACTTCCCATTATGGCGGACTTTATTTTGGGGGGCTCCAAAATCACTGCAGACGGTGACTGCAGCCATGAAATTAAAAGATGCTTACTCCTTGGAAGAAAAGTTATGATCAACCTAGATAGCTTATTCAAAAGCAGAGACATTACTTTGCCAACAAAGGTCCGTCTAGTCAAGGCTATGGTTTTTCCAGTAGTCATGTATGGATGTGAAAGTTAGACTCTGAAGAAAGCTGAGCGCCGAAGGATTGATGCTTTTGAACTGTGGTGTTGGAGAAGACTCTTGAGAGTCCCTTGGACTGCAAGGAGATCCAACCAGTCCATCCTAAAGGAGATCAGTCCTGGATGTTCTTTGGAAGGAATGATGCTAAAGCTGAAACTCCAATACTTTGGCCACCTCATGTGAAGAGTTGACTCATTGGAAAAGACTCTGATGCTGGGAGGGATTTGGGGCAGGAGGAGAAGGGGGCGACAGAGGATGAGATGGCTGGATGGTATCACCGACTCGATGGACATGAGTTTGAGTGAACTCCTGGAGTTGGTGATGGACAGGGAGGCCTGGCGTGCTGCAATTCACGGGGTCGCAAAGAGTCGGACACGACTGAGCGACTGAACTGACTGAACTGAAAGTAGTCATCATCCATTTTGAGTAACAGGATACAAAGTCCACTGGTGATTGGATATTAGAAGAATACTCTGTGTGTGTGTGTGAGTGTGTGCACGCGCATGCTCAGTCCTGTCTGACTCTGCAGCTCTTAGGGCTGTAGCCTAGCAGGCTCCTTTGTCCATGGGGTTTTCCAGGCAAGAATACTGGCATGGGTTGTCATTTCCTCCTCCAGGAGATCTTCCTGACTCAAGTATTAAACCCACATCTCCTGTATCTCCTGCGTTGCTGGCAGATTCTTTACCTGTTGAGCCATTGAGGTGGGCAGATATCAAAGTTAATGTACTTATCAGAAGAAAAATCAGGCTCAACTATCATAATAGGATGTACCCAAACCAAATAAGGTAAGAATATGAAGACTAGTAGCAGATCCTTCACAAAAGCAAGCAAGAGACACAAGGAGTCAGAGAAGACCATAGTCATGCACCTGTCAGATATCCTGGAGAGATGTTCTTGAAGGCACTGGGTCTTGCCCTAGAAAAAGGCCTCTTAAATATCCTGATTTCCAATTATTAGAAAATTTGCAGGAAGCTACTAATAAATAAATGCTTCTGATGTCTTAAAAGCATTGTTTTCTTTGATTTGATGGAGAGGAGCCTCAGAACACAATGCATGTCTCCTCAACAAGTACAAAATCACACATGGTTTTGGGCTTGCAATTTCCAAAAGGATAAACTATCTGAATCATTTTTTTCAACACTGAGGGTGAAGTTGTCACATTAGAACTTGGCAATGCACCTGCCATCTTAACTGATGTATGAAGAAGTGTTAAACTGAGAGTCAAGGTTTCAACCAACTCCCAAACATCCTGCAATATTGCCATGAACATTTTACATATGGTTACCCTCGGAATGAAGAGTATTTTTTCCCCTTTAGGATAATAATAGAGAGTAGGATCACGTTTCTGACTGACGTATGGCTGTCGTATCACATCACACTGCACCAATCATTTACACATTAAGCATTTTTATTTGTTTAAAACGTGGTGTTTTTCTCCCATCTAAATGACAGCTTTTAGGCAACAGAAGGAAAAACATTAAAATCTTAGTGTTTACTCTTTAAAGCATATAGTTATCAAAACCAAGTCATAAAAGGAAAATTGATGGGGCCAAATCTTCTCTTATGCCAACAGTGAAGTGTGAGTAAATAAAAAGGAAAATTGCAAATAAAATATATAAGTTCAATACAATTCATGCTAATATTTTTTTTTTAATTTTAAAATCTTTAATTCTTACATGCGTTCCCAAACATGAACCCCCCTCCCACCTCCCTCCCCATAACATCTCTCTGGGTCATCCCCATGCACCAGCTCCAAGCAACAATTCATGCTAATATGAAGCAAGAAAAGGATGGCACCGGAAAAACTAGATGCACTTGCAATTAATGTTCAGTCAAATGTGGATCAACTGACTATGACGACAAAAAGAATTATTCTCACAACTTAAATATTTTTAAAGATGTGGCCTGGGACTTCCTGGTGGTCCAGTGGTAAAGAATCCGCCTGCCGATGCAGGGGACATGGCTTCGAGCCCTAGGCCTAGAAGACTCCACGTGCCGCAGAGCAACTAAGCCCTTGCAGCACCAGTACTGAGCCCATGCCTGGAGCCTGTGTGCTGCAACCGGAGAACAGCCACCACTCGACACAGCTTGAGAAAGTCTGCACACAGCAATGCAGATCTGACGCAGCCAGAACAATTTTCTAACAAGATAGGACCTGTGTATCGTGGGAAAGAATGCACCTGACAAAGCAAAAGACACAGGAGACGTGGGCTCGATCCCTGAGTCAGGAAGAGCCCCGGGAGGAGGAAATGCAACCCACTCCAGTATTCTTGCCTGGAGAATCCCATGGACAGAGGAGTCTGGCAGGCTACAGTCTTTGGGGTCACAAAGAGTCAGACACAACTAAGCAAGTGAGTGCTCACACACACACCCAGCATGAGTAACACACTAGTTAATAATGTCTGACTTAGTTTTCACTTTTTTTCATTGAATTTATTATAACCCTAAAATGAAAGGATTAATCTTTCACTATTCAAAAAATTTATCTTTCACCATTCAAAAAACTCTAAACCATAGAGTTTGAGTAATATGTGAGCATTTTTTGGATGAATGAAAAAGTTCCATTGTTGCTGAAAATGTCTAATTGAGAAAATTTTATTAAAAACTACTTTTGATAATTCAATTTAATCTCAACATAGTTTCATGGGAGATGGTATATAAAGACAGGAAGATAGATTTATAGATTTGAAAATAGGAAGCAGTGACTGAAATGTTGCATTTGAACTGGATCCAGCTTTGATGAAGAATGGAAATGAGGCACCTGATGTTCTAATTCAGGCAGTGTTCTGGGAGAGCTGGTTCCCATGGGTTTTTACTAGAAAAGATGTATTTAATCGATAACAATGAGATTCTCAGTGTGAAAAAGAATATTAATGTTGTATATTCTCATTTACAGGGCTTCCAGGAGGCATCGGTGGTAAAGAACCCGCCTGCCAGCACAGGAGACATAAGAGACGCAGGTTCGATCCCAGGGTTCAGAAGGCCCCCTGGAGGAGGGCACCGGCAACCCACTCCAGTATTCTTGCCTAGAGAATCTCACGGCCAGCAGAGCCTGGTGGGCTACAGTCCATGGGGTCACAAAGAGTTGGATATGAGAAGGAACTTAACATACACGCATGCATTTTCATTTACATATTTTAATATCGTGTTTATAATAATATGTCCAATATTTTTTCCTCTAAAATATAGCTAGACCCCAGAACTAACCCAAGCTATGGCTGGGTGATTTACTCTGGTAGGCCCATAATATATAATTCAAATTTATTTATCTATTAGCCATAACACACGGCTTATGGAATCTTAGACCCCAAATCAGGGATTGAATCCATATCCATGGTAGCGAAAGTACCAGGTCTCTACCACTGAACTACCAGAGAATTCCCTATAACTCAAATTTAAAGAATTATAATTAGGCTAATAGCAGACTGTAATGTTTGATAATAACTGATTTTATTTTCTTTTCCCCCCTGCAGTTGACAAGGGGTGGAAAGACATGAGGGACAACCCCTGTCTTTTTCTGGGGAGGGAGTTGGTTTGCCAGCTGTGAGCGAGCCTGCTGCAGATAGGGTGGAGAGGGTATGCCTCAGGCAGACCCTAAGGGAACAGCTCTGCACCAGGGGGAAAGGCTCTGTGGCCAGGGTTTCTGCTGGGCATTTAGTCCTACTGCGCCCCCAAAGGCTGCAGGTAGGAAAGGCCTGAAGAAGGGATGGGGGCGCAGAACTGGAAGGATAGAAAACAGTAGTAATTGATTCTGTAAGGTACTTGCACTAATGCCACACAGTGGGCTGTTTAATATGAACTTGTTCACCTATCACGTGTTAGAAACAAGCTCCCTGTGAGATATGTAGACTTCTAAATGAAGCTCTAGACTCCTCCTGGTCCCTTTCTCTTTCCCTACATTTTGTAAGGATGCTGATATGGATTGGCCAAACTCCAGGATGATGAAGCATGGCACAGATTTAGAGACTGGGAATTTCAAAGGAGTGAAAAACTAAGCATACCCATTGACTATGGAAGCCTCACTCATGTGGCTAATGGACATGGGCCTTGGAAATATTGGGAGCCACCCAGGGTATGCAGCCACAGCCACCACCATGCTATCTTCAGGTCTGAACTGCTTTCCTCCTTTCTTCAGGTGGCCATGCACATACCTGAATGATAGGACCTAAGGTGCATATTCTCGCTGCAGTAGGGCATAGATAGAACTTGTCTAGGCAAAAGGAGTCCTCCAACAAAAGCTAAAAATTTGTGGTTCAAGCCAGACTTCCAACTGGTAATAACATATTTCTACTACTTCCGTACCAGAAACTCACAAGGAAGAATTTCTAAAACCTGTTTTCTAGAGGTTGCTATCTCTCTCTAAGCATTGTCGCTGTTGTTCAGTAGCTAAGTCGTGTCCGTCTCCTTGCAACCCCATGGACTGCAGCACGCCAGGCTTCTCTGTCCTTCACTATCTCCCGGAGTTTGCTCAAATTCATATCCATTGAGTCAGTGAGGCTATCTAACCATCTTATCCTCTGCCACCCTCTTCTCCTTTTGCCTTCAATTTTTCCCAGCATCAGGGTCTTTTCTAATGAGTTGGCTCTTTGCATCAGGTGGCCAAAGTATCGGCGCTTCAGCTTCAGCATCCAGTCCTTCCCATGTATATTCAGGATTGATTTCCTTTAGGATTGACTGGTTTGATCTCCTTGCTGTTCAAAGGACTCTCAAGCGTCTTCTCTATCACCACAGCCTAAAATCATTGGTTCTTTGGCGCTCAGCATTCTTTATGGTCTGACTCTCAGATCTGTACACGACTACTGGGGTAACCATAGTTTTGACTATACTGACCTTTGTTGGCAAAATGATGTCTCTGCTTTTTAATACTCTATCTAGGTTTTCCACAGTTTTCCTTCCAAAGAGCAAATATCTTCTAATTTCATGGCTGTAGTCACTGTCTGCAGTGATTTTCGAACCCAAGAAAATAAAATCTGTCACTGCTTCTGCTTTTGGCCTTTTTATTTGCCATGAAGTGATGGGACTGGATGCCATGATCTTCGTTTTTTGAATGTTGAGTTTTAAGCCAGCATTTTCACTCTCTTCTTTCAGCCTTATCAAGTATATGTCAAGACAATTTCCTATCTCTATGAAGAGAGAATTCCTAGAGCATTTGCCTATAATTCCTTTCATGAATGAAGGGAACAGGTTTGAGTTGCACTCTTTATCTTCTTTACATTTTACTTATCTCATATTCTGATAGATGATATAAGGATGGGACTTCAAGCAAGGTCCCTGTCATTATGTTCATGACAGAATTATTAAAACAACCACGAGAACACAGTTATACAAACATAACTCATAGACTACTTTAGCCTTTGCTCATGTGGCTAAATTAGTCACGCAAATCAGTTTTCAAAGCCTTCAGAGACACCTCCCTATAATTTCACAGATTCTATGCAAAATGTCGGCATCACTAAGGAAAATGCCAACAATCTCCTACTGAAACAATTTGGTCAAATAATTGAATGCCAGCTTATGAAAATAATTTAGACAGAAAATGGATTCAAGTAAACAAACATTTAACAACTTAACCAGTGACCAACTGATAATTTTACCCAGCAATTCACAGAAAATTCTGAATTTGTGTAAAGTTCATTATTCCTCTACAAACAATTGTTCACCATAGTTTCACAGAAATATTCAAAAGATAAACAGTGCACATTATCATCTGAAAGGCACAAGATAGTTCTCTGTTTTTCACTGCAATAAAGGAAACTAATACTTCATTCATTTTATTTGTCTGGGCTTTGTTGTTATTTTTTGACAAAGTGCATTGAGTTGAATTTTTTAAGCCAGAGACCTACATTCAACTCCATATTAGTTACTCAATGCTTGACCCTGAGCAAACTGCTTAATTTCTCAAATTTCCAAATCTGTACAGTGGGAATGCCTACAAAGTTGACTTACAAAGAAGTTTGCCTAGAGATCTAAATAAGCAAATACCTATTAAAGATGCTCAGCAAATGATGAGTCTCTCCTGCACTTCAGATCTTGTGCCAGGCATGGAAAATCTACAAAGATATTTAGGGATTGTCACTACCTTTAAATAGCTGAGTTTAGTAAGAGACTGTACTCAACCAATTAATTTTTATTATTATCAAGTAACATTATTGAGACCACAATGTGAAGGTTGAATAGGCTGCTATTCAACCACATCTGCCCCTTTCATCGTTAGGTTCTTTTTTGCCCCAGTCAGTATCCAAAACAGAGGCCATTATCCTTGATTGACAAATCCATGCCATCCTCGGCAAGTTCACTCACCCTAATATACGTTCACTTGAATACGTGTTCTTTCTTAGTTAGGAAACAGGGAACTAAAGGAACTAACTAAACAGTAACATTTGTGTGAATAGAGATTATATTTTGTTAAACATTTTATTGTTAAAATATAATAGGTGTTTCAATAAATCCTGGTTGCATGAGTGTATATCTGCTTTGTTCCCAATGCTCTACTAGAGGAAGCTGACTGTATGCTTTCTTAGTTAATCCTACATACTACCCTGATACTGAAACAGAAACGCTAGTTTGTGTGGAGAATACTGAGGTTCAGAAATGTTTATTAATTTGCCAACATCCAAGGAAATCCACCCTGAAGCTGAATCAACCCTTCAACGCTGAAGCTGAAGCTCCTACACTGGAAAAGACCCTGATGCTGGAAAAGATTGAGGACAGGATGAGAAGGGGGTTACAGAGGATGAGATGGTTGGATGGCATCACCAACTCAATGAACATGAGTTTAAGGAAACTCCAGGCAATAGTGAAGGACAGGGACAAGGACACGGCATGCTGCAGTCCATGGGGTCACAAAGAGTCAGACACAACTTAGTGACGTAACAATGAACACTGCATACATTAAGAGACTGAGGTGGCATCTCTGTCAGATCTAGATAACTCCAAACTTCCTGTCTCATCTACTGTAGCATCCTCTCCTCCTGCGTGAGGCTGGGTTAATCACAAGATTAAAAGATAGATAGTGCATTAGTAAAATTCTTTATGACTTTCTGCCCAGAAAATAATGCTAATTGACTAAGCATCCCCAATTAAGAGATGAAGTACTTATAATAACTAACCTCCATCATCATCAAGACTTTCAACTTTTACAGAGTTCCTTAAAGTTTACAAGTACTTTGCACATTTAATTTAGAAATATCAACTGACTTGCGCAGGGTCACATGATTATAAATGATAGGGCCAGATTTCTTTGTGGTTCTGAAGCCCGTCCATGAAATAATCCCTTATTCCCTATAAAGTGCTAGCAGTGTTGAAGAGGGAGGTACCTTGGCTGCAAATTGCTTGAGAGTTTTCTTACAAACCGAAGGAAGGACTTTCTCTGAATTGTCCTCCTCTATTCGATTCCACTCAGCCCAGTGACACAAGTGAGCAAGACAGTATCTTGTGTTGGTGCTGAAGGCTGGCAATGAGTCTGGAAACGGCCGTGAATGCTGTAGAGTTTACTTCCTCGACACTTGATTGAACAGAGAACTTCCCCAGCAAATGTATTCTATATTCTCTCTTGTTACCAACAAACATCTCAAAGGAACCATAAAACATTAATTCTGAAAAATGTTTAGGAGACATATGTAGTCTTTCCTCACCATGTTGCAGATGAAGAGTCTGAAACACAGAACTGACTTTTCCAAGGAAAAGTCAAGATTAAGACAAAATGAAAGGAAAAGTCAAGATTAAAAACAAAGTTTCTTTCCTTCCTCCCTCTTTTGCCTCTCTTCTACAATAATTAGTTGAGCATCTGTCGAATCAAAGGATACAAATTATTTTCCTATATCGTGTGTGTGTGTGTGTGTGTGTGTGTGTGTGTGTGTGTGTGTTCCAAACAGGGTCCTTGCCACTGAAGACACAAAGCTGATACTCTAGGAATTCACTATTACTGGAGAAACAAAGTTGTAAGCAAATAATCACTCAAAAAAAGCAGTTATAAGTGTCACAGTTGTGATATTTTCAGGAGAGAATATTGCTCCTGTGAGCCAGATCAGCTTGTTGATGCCCTCTGTTCCTTAATCTACAGCTTGCTTCCTCCCCATGGGTTGATTCTTATCGCCTTGTCAATTGCAAACCTCCTAGGAGACCAGAGTGGATGACATGGTAACCTAGAGCGGACCTCAGGGACCAGCCACCATAGCCGCAACTATGACACTTTCCTTCCATTAACCCCCACTGAGTACTAAAGATGGAACATTTTGGTTTACAATTCCCTAAACACCTCTTGAGTTTTAGCTTGCCTCAAGAAGGACCACACATCAGAATTACACTTTTCCTAGCTTCAATGCCTTATACTCTGGTTATGATCCAGGGCATCCAGGTTTCAAACCTGTATTTTAAATGTACTGTTTCAAATATTCGGGAAGTTCTATTTGATTATTTTTTAACTTGGTGGAAAAGATTAAACAGAAATGGCTTTCCACTTAAGAAGAAGCTTAAGTAATTAAGCTTTTAATTACTTATGTAATTATTAATAAATAATTCTATGACATTATAGAAGTATAGAAGCTGGATTCTAATTAGTATAAGTGGTGGGTACTCAACTTTTGTTTGGAAGAAGGCTTATTTGCCCACATCATCCAACATTTAGAGTTGATACAGGCCACTAGTGTCCATTTTTGCATTTAGTAAATGATTAAGGCAAAGGGATTAAAGGTTTAACAAACATGTTCTTCCCTCCTCAAAATAACAAATCCATGATACTGAAAAGTATATAGAGAGAAATTTTTAAAAGAGCAGTTATATACCTAATTAGGCTAGCTTGTAGCCAATATTTTTAAAAAGTAATGGACATAGTAGCACAATAACAATCAATCACAAAACTCATTAAATATGCACAAAATATAATTAATATGTATCCACCTGAACCAGTCTTAACATCTAACTGTTGTGTACAATCGGGCCAATTATTTCCATGAGGAATAAGATTCTCTCAAGTTTCCAATACTGACATTTGTAATCACACGCTAACTCTGGTTTCCTAAATACTCAACATTCTAAAGATTTATGCCATAGCTAACAATAGTCTCTTAGGCTCAGGAATAGTTTTCTGGTTTAAATCATAAAAACTTTTCAAGTCTGAGAGAAAGACAAACAAACAAAAAGTATGTTGGTGATTTTTTTATTCTAATCCTTATTTGCCATGTACTAATAATCCTTTTCAGAGAAGGCAATGGCACCCCACTCCAGTACTCTTGCCTGGAAAATCCCATGGACAGAGGAGCCTGGCGGGCCACAGTCCATGGGGTCACTAAGAGTTGGACACGACTGAGCGAGTTCACTTTCACTTTTCACTTTCATGCATTGGAGAAGGAAATGGCGACCCACTCCAGTGTTCTTGCCTGGAGAATCCCAGGGACGGGGGAGCCTCTTGGGCTACCGTCTATGGGGTCACACAGAGTCGGACATTTATCATATTCTTAAGTAAAACCAAGTTATTATTGAAATGGGTGGACATTTTACAAGACTTGTGTTAAGTAATATGCAAAAAAATCCTCTATAAATATTCCTCCTGAATCATTTGATCATTTATACAGTACATAGTTTTCCTAATGACTGCTTTGTACCATCCACCAGGGAACCTCTGAGAATGGCCAGGTGTGTAAGAGGCCCACTTTTTGGAGTTACTGGAGCCTCTTATTCGGAGATAAATGAGCAAATAGTTGGGGAAGGCAATGGCACCCCGCTCCAGTACTCTTGCCTGGAAAATCCCATGGATGGAGGAGCCTGGTAGGCTGCAGTCCATGGGGTCGCTAAAAGTCGGGCCCGACTGAGCGACTTCAGTTTCGCTTTTCACCTTCATGCATTGGAGAAGGAAATGGCAACCCACTCCAGTGTTCTTGCCTGGAGAATCCCAGAGACAGAGGAGCCTGGTGGGCTGCTGTCTATGAGGTTGCACAGAGTCAGACACAATTGAAGCGACTTAGCAGCAAGCAAATAGTTATATTCCATTGCCAGAATAATAGTATAGATGCAAACAACTGGACCTGACATGATAGAAGAAAAATTAAAGAACTGATGTGAGGGAAGTCAGGAAAACATACGAGGTGGCATTTGAGGACTGAATAGGAGTATTTTAGGTGCCTGTGTCAGGGAGAACAGGAAGAAGGGAATCCTAGGGGGGTTAATGATCCACCTGTTGTCCAGTTGTAAGTGAAAAGGAGAGCAGAGTGAAGGGACAGAGCTCACAGTATTCCTGTCCCTGCATATTGGCACCTATATACAATTATTCATCAGGTTAGATGATACTTAAACTATTCCTGTCTGTGGTTAAGATGACTGGCCTCTTCCAAACTGGAAAAGATTTTCTGCTTTTCCCTTTCCTGTTCTCCATTATACCTCACCTTTCTTGCAGCTCCTCCCTCGCAACAGAAGCCCCCAAGTTGCTTCTACAGTACTTGTTATGCAGGAAGCTGAATGATGAAAAGCTATTCAAACAGCATAACACGAACTAACTATTCCAAGCGTATCTATTGACTGAAGAGATTTGCATTAGGAACTAAGTCAGTGCAAAAAGACAATGGTAAATAGCAGCAAAAACAAAGAAATAGATTATTTAAATAAAGAAAAGGCGTTAACACCACCGTGTATCCATTTCTCCTCAGCTGAAATTTATCCTGGAGGAACTAAAATGAACTAATATGAGAATATGACTTTCATGGTTTAAAGGAAATCCAGTGGAATGGAATGCTAATTCTGTTTCTCCAACAGGAAAATAAGAGAAGCATTCAGTTGAATGCATCCAGTTTCTGCAGTACACTCACTGTAAAAAGTCTGGAGATATAAAGAAGACATAGTCATTGCTTTCAAGGATATAACAGTCCTTCAAAGGACACAGATAAGTCATTGCAATGCAAATTTGGGGAAGTGCACAAAGGATGGATACACAAAATGTCATGGGAGGATGGAAAAGAAAGGAATCCTCCTACTGTATTTGGTTGATGTCGCATGGGGGAGGGAAGATAATTAAACATAAAAACTTAAGAGGTTACATTCAAGTCAGAAGATTAATAAACGGGAGTGTTGATGGGGGCTGCAGATGATCTGGGAGACGACGGGACCTTCCAGGAGGAGGGAATGATGTACAACGTTTCAAGAATATGAAAGACTGGGACCACAGTGATTATTTCTGTATAGAAAGGAAAAGAAGTATCCGTGCGGCCTGATAGAAAGAAGTTACAGGGGAGTAGTGACGGGAGTCTAAGCTGAAACTACTTCATAGAGCCAGTTTGTGAAGAGCCTGCATGCCACACTGAGAAAGTTACAACATATCTGATGCTTTAAGTGATCAGATCTGCTTTTCAAGAAGAAAATTGAGGACAGGTGAGACAAGGGATTTTAGTTAGAGAGACTTGCAGGAACTTATTTCAATAATTTGAGGTGGGAGATGCTGTAACCCAAAACAGAATTTATATTGACTCGGGTAACTTTTATAATTTAGTCATAAAATAACTAAAGAACACTTACTGATGGCAAAGTGCTAAGCCCTTTCTCCTAGCCTAAAGCTCTTTTCTTTTCAAGCAAAAGCAGTAAAGAACTCCACAGGGATTTTGCTTCTAGGAGTCCCAAAAATCTCAACATATTCTCAAGACCCTGAACACTGCCTGGCAAAAAACAGGTACTTAATACTGCGTAGGACTGGAAAAGGTCAGTTTTCATTCCAATTCCAAAGAAAGGCAATGCCAAAGAATGCTCAAACTACCACACAATTGCACTCATCTCACATGCCAGTAAAGTAATGCTCAAAATTCTCCAAGCCAGGCTTCAGCAATACATGAACCGTGAACTTCCTGATGTTCAAGCTGGTTTTAGAAAAGGCAGAGGAACCAGAGATCAAATTGCCAACATCCGCTGGATCATCGAAAAAGCAAGAGACTTCCAGAAAAACATCTATTTCTGCTTTATTGACTATGCCAAAGCCTTTGACTGTGTGGATCACAATAAACTGTGGAAAATTCTTCAAGAGATGGGAATACCAGACCACCTGACCTGCCTCTTGAGAAATCTGTATGCAGGTCAGGAAGTAACAGTTAGAACTGGACATGGAACAACAGACTGGTTCCAGATAGGAAAAGGAGTACATCAAGGCTGTATATTGTCACCCTGCTTATTTAACTTATAAGAGTACATCACGAGAAACACTGGACTGGAAGAAACACAAGCTGGAATCAAAACTGCCAGGAGAAATATCAATAACCCCAGATATGCAGATGACACCACCCTTATGGCAGAAAGTAAAGAGGAACTAAAAAGCTTCTTGATGAAAGTGAAAGCGGAGAGTGAAAAAGTTGGCTTAAAGCTCAACATTCAGAAAACGAAGATCATGGCATCCGGTCCCATCACTTTATGGGAAATAGATGGGGAAACAGTGGAAACAGTGTCAGACTTTATTTTGGGGGGGCTCCCAAATCACTGCAGATGGCGACTGCAGCGATGAAATTAAAAGATGCTTACTCCTTGGAAGAAAAGTTATGACCAACCTAGATAGCATATTCAAAAGCACAGACATTACTTTGCCGACTAACGTCTGTCTAGTCAAGGCTATGATTTTTCCTGTGGTCATGTATGGATGTGAGAGTTGGACTGTGAAGAAGGCTAAGCGCCGAAGAATTGATGCTTTTGAACTGTGGTGTTGGAGAACACTCTTGAGAGTCCCTTGGACTGCAAGGAGATCCCACCAGTCCATTCTGAAGGAGATCAACCCTGGGATTTCTTTGGAAGGAATGTTGATAAAGCTGAAACTCCAGTACTTTGGCCACCTCATGTGAAGAGTTGACTCACTGGAAAAGACTAATGCTGGGAGGGATTGGGGGCAGGAGGAGAAGGGGACGACCGAGGATGAGATGGCTGGATGGCATCATGGACTCGATGGACTCCAGGAGTTGGTGATGAACAGGGAGGCCTGGCATGCTGCGATTCATGGGGTTGCAAAGAGTCAGACACGACTGAGCGACTGAACTGAACTGAACTGAACTGGGAGCGTGAATGAATGAGTGTGTGAATGAAACAAAATCTTACTTTTCACCTAACCTAGACCAGTTTCCCTAGGAACTAGACTTTGAGCAGAGATTGGAGGGCATGATATTCAGGGAAGAAGTCTCAGGAACAACACTTGTAAGGAAATGAGAGAAGCAAGCCTGGGTAGAGGAAGAAGATAAGCCACAGAGAAGCCTCAGCCAGCCCTAGAGGATGTGCTGCATGGCTCCTCAGAGTTATCTTGCTCTTTTGAACCCTATGTCAACTAGTCATTGGATAAGGACCACATCCTTGGGTATATTTCCAGAGAGGGATTCAGCTCTGAACTGTTGCTGGCAGCCAACTTCCCCATCTAGAGAAATGCACTGTGTGTGCTCAGTTGCTTCAGTTGTGTCTGACTCTTTGAGACCCCATGGACTTGAGCCCACCAGGCTCCTCTGCCCATGGGGGTTCTCCAGGCAAGAATAGGAGTGGGTTGCTGTGTCTTCCTGCAGACACGGGATCTTCCCAACCCAGGAATCAAACCCGCATCTCTTCTGTCTCCTGCATTAGCAGGCAGGTTCTTTACCATTAGTGCCACTGCCTCGTTCTAAAGGAGGAGGTGGGTCTGTGTTGTACTGTAGCTTCTACTACCTCCCAATGAATAAAGGAGATGACAAATGATTGGCTAGAATTGATGGCAGGAAGGAGACACAAGAAAGCAAAATCCCAGTTCTTCTAGTTTAGGTCCCAGAGCAATATAAGGTGTTTGTACAGGCTACAGGCTTCCCAGGTGGCACAGTGGTAAAGAATCCTCCTGCCAATGAAGGAAATGCAGGAGACCCAAGTTCAATCCCTGGATCAGGAAGATCCCCGGGAGGAGGAAATAACAACCCACTCCAGTATTCTTGCCTGGAAAATCCCATGGACAGAGGAGACTAGCAGGCAGACTACAGTCCATGGGATCACAAAGAGTCAGACATGACTAAGCACACGCTCATGTGTGCACATGCAGGCTACAGCCCTGTACTTACCACATTCTGTTTGCACACTCTCCACTCCCCACCCCACCACCCCCAAATCTCTACAGGAATTAATATCCTAGTGTAGAAACTGAACAAGACAGTAATGCTTGTCTCACAGTAATTCCCAAGGATTAAGCAAGATAATAAAGGTACTTTGGCCACTTCATGCAAAGAGTTGACTCATTGGAAAAGACTCTGATGCTGGGAGGGATTGGGGGCAGGAGGAGAAGGGGACGACAGAGGATCAGGTGGCTGGATGGCATCACCGACTCGATGGACGTGAGTCTGAGTGAACTGCGGGAGTTCGTGATGGACAGGGAGGCCTGGCGTGCTGCAATTCATGGGGTCGCAAAGAGTTGGACACTACTGAGCGACTGAACTGAACTGAAGCAAGATAATATATTTCATGGTGCATGAGACATAGTAAACACTCACTAAATGATTAAATGTCAGAGTTGTTTTGGAATGCTTGAATGACAGGACTGATTTCCTCCCATTTTTTTTTTCCAGTTCATCTCCAGTAAGTTATTTTAGGGAATTAAAATTCCCAAGTCTCAAATATCTGAAGTTCAAAATTTCTTGAAGTTCGGGGACTTTCTTCTATAAAGTCAAATCCCAAAGTTTTCTATAGCATGGACATGAAATAAATACAAATTCATGGTTACAAAGAAAGGGTTAATTCCCCTGATGAGCGGGGCTCTCCTCTTCAATCACGTCAAAAGAGTGAGAGGACATCAGAGCACTTCTCAGACCTCTGAGTTTAAAGAAGTTGCTTCATCTCTCAGAACTCAAGTTGTTTCACCAATGGTAGGTCTTTCCTCAAAAGGTTGATTTGAAGAGTACATGAAAGAACACCCAAAATAAAGGGCCAAGTGAACTGTCAAGGGGGCACTGGCTATTTAAGGGCTTCAGACTCCAAACAATAACTTCCTTTTTTGCTCTTGGTCTCTGTTTAGTTTCCAAGAGACCTGGACTGAGTTGCAAAAGTTAATTATTCTTCTCATTGAGCTATATGAGATTATATCCCCAGAGATTCCAAATCAAACCAACAAAATACCATGAAATATCTCTACCTTATTATAAAGAGGGGGATTTTTATAAGCTATGAATAAAAGTACATAAATATTAATAGACATGATATATACAAAATTTAGGATTAAAAAACCTCTGGGAAGGTTATGAGGGAGAGAGAAATACAATTTAAGAGAGTTTTGGTTTGGGGTTTTTCTTTCTAACTGAAATAATTGTGGCAAAAGTTAAAAGTGGTAAAGCTGAGTTGGGAGTATAGGGATGTCAAATATATTGTTTTTCTTTTGTTTTTATTTGAACCATTTCTAATCATAAAACATAAATATGAAAAGAAGTCTGTTGGTTTAGAAACCTGAATGGCTGACAGCTGGCAAATAAAGTTGGCAGAATTAAGACAGAAATAAAGAGGAGAATTCAACAAAAAAGGATACAAAAATTGTGTGCAGTGTGTGAAGATAGTTATGTTCTGTTTATCTGTAGTTCGAATAATTTGCCAGGTTATTGGCTTTGCCATGTCAACTTCCTTGAACCCTAACTTTGCACACTGCTATACAGTTATATTAATATGAGTATAGCCCTTGAGGGCAAAGGTTATAGCATCAGATAATCTACATTCAAGCCCCAGTTCCACCACTTTACTAGCTTAACTAAGATTTATCAACTCTACCACTTAATTTGCAAAGTGTGCATGAAGATCTAACATAAGATTCTGTGATGAATAAGATAATGCATGTAAAGTACTTAGTGTAGTACCTGACACTTGATAACCGTTATCAATATAAGCAGCCGAGACTTCCCTTGTGGTCACAAGCTAAGGCTCCACGCTCCCAATGAAGGGGTCTCAGGTTCAACCCCTGGTCAGGGAACTAGATCCCACATGCCACAAGTTAAGTGCTCAGATGCCTCAACTAAGACCCAGGGCAGCCAAATAAATAAATTTTTAAGCAGCCATCATTTTTTGACCACTGCATTAATTTGCTGTGTGTGTGTGTGTGTGCGTGTGTGCACACTCAGTCGTTCAGTCATGTCTGACTCTTTGTGACTCCATGGACTGTAGCCCACCAGGCTCCTCTGTCTATGGAATTCTCCAGGCAAGAACACTGGAGTTGGTTACCATTTCCTCCTCCGGGAAATCTTCCAGACAGAGATCAAACCCTCGTCTCTTGCGTCTCCTGCACTGTAGGTAGATTCTTTAGCTCTAGAGCCACGTGTGTTAGTTTGTTAGGGCTGCCATAACAAAGCACCGCAGATTGGGTGGCTTAAACAACAGAGATGTATTCTCACAGTTCCGGAGGCTGGAAGGTCAAGCTCACGGTGTCAGCAGGGTACTTTCTCCTGAGGCCTCTCCCCGTGGCTTGCAGATGGCACCTCCTCGCTGTGCCCTCACATGGCCTGCCCTCTGTGTGTGCTTCCCTGCTGTCCCTTCTACTTAAAAGGACACCAGTCATATCAGATTAGGGCCTGGTCGTAATGGCCTCATGTTAACTACTCACCTCTTTAAAGACCTTCTCCCAAAAGTTACATTCTGAGGTACTGCAGGTTGGGACTTCGACATATGAATTAGGGGCAGGGGGACAAAATTCAGCTTGTAACAACCACTTACTCTTTGCTATCTATTAAGCGTCAGGCACAAGGCCAGAAGCTTCTTTCTTCTGAACTGGACCCAGGTGTGGTTTTAGCTTTACTTCATAAATCTTTATACCCTTTAAGTCAGCTCCTTTAGTAGTTTACCTACCCTTATTTATTTTTTCCAAAATAGAAACAGGGTTCTTTTTTCCTAATTATTTCATAGATATAATGTATGTTCATTACAAAATACCCAGACAGTGCAACATGTATAAAGATAAAAGGAAACCTACCCACAGTCCCACTACAAAGAAGTAATCACTGTTTCCGATTTTGTATATGGACAGAATTTTTTTTTCTTTTTCTATTTACACATATTGCTTGCTAAGTCAGTTTACATATACAAGTTTGTTATTTTCCAACCTTGGGATTATACTCTGGCTATCCTCAATTTTTCACTTAAAATATTTTAGACTTTCTTCATGTCAAGAAGCATAAATCTGTATCATAACAACATAATATTTCTACATAATATTTTATAATAATATACAGTAGTTCATGGAGACTGTTTTCCAGCACTAACTGACAAATGTTTTTGCTATTTTAAAAAAAAATGTTCAGTGAGCATCTTTGTTAAAGCATCTTTTCCGTGACCATTTTTTATATACTTTCTTAGATTTAAAAAAATCATTTAAAATGTTAGATTTGTTGATACATATTTCCTGATTTCCTTCCAGAAACACGCTCCAATTATACTCTGTCTAAGTGCCTAACAGGTTAATATAATTGCCAAGAAACGTGCTGATTTTGCATCAATCCTTTCCTACCCCCTGCTTTCCCCAACTATAACCATGCTTTTGAGAAGCCCTGTAATATTAATCGAACCAATATAACATGGCCCTTTCCCCTCAGAGTGAAAGGCTTAAACAGATGATACAATTTGCAAGAAACACATGGAAACATATATCCAAGTGCTAAATTATATGTAGTACAGATGCTAAGCACCCTGGGAGGCTCAACTTATTTTCTTCTGCTTTTAATCCCCAAACAGGGTTGAACTGAAACAGATCCATGAGTTGTAATGTGTTTGATATAATATACTAAAGCAATACCTAATCTGGCTCAACTCTGAAGAAACTGATGCAAAAATAGCCACTACCAACCACTCTCTACTTACACCTGGTACTATGATTACTTTAACTACTAAACACCAGTCGCGGTGATTTTCATTATTTTTCTCTTAAGGGTCACTTCTGAACTTGTTTTCTACTTGCTCTCTCTCACTTAAATGCTGCTCCCCTGGGTCACCACCCAATGACTTCTTTTCACTATTCAGGTTTCAGTGTCATTCATCTCACTCATGACATCCTCAGAAACCCCAGTACATACTTTCTTTTCATCATAATATATACCATGGGCAAGAATTATCTGGCTTTTTTTATGCTTGTTTCATATTGGTCTCTACATACTAGGATGTGAACTCAATAAATGCAGTGATCTTGGCTGTTTCATCCATCACTGTATAAAAGCCCGTACTTTTTATCTTTGAATGATCTTTTTCACATTTTAACATCAAGTAGTATATTACACAGTGTCATTTAGACTGCAATCAGATATAAATGGCATTGCCTGCACGTGCTTGTACTTGGTCATATCTGCTTATATTGTCATCTCTTCATTAGAGCTGGTGTACTGTTGAAAACTACTTGCATGGAGTTTAAATGCCACGTAAAATATCTTTGAAAATTATGTTACAATTTAGCATTGAATAGAATATACACAAAGCCATAGAACAGAGCACCAGAAACAGAACATATGTTTGATGTTAGTGAAACAAATAATAATAGCAAAAGAAATAATCACATTTTCATGTTTTTCTTTCAAGCAAAAATAAGTGCATTATGGGGACTATGAAATGAAGGTCTATCCAAGAAGTTTAAACTGTGTCACATTTTGTTACTAAGACATATGCAAAATCTGTGTCCATTACCTACCAAGCAAAAGATTTAAAAACCAGAAACATTTATGCACCTAATTGTAGACTTTCACAATAAATAAAAATAAATGCTAGAACTTCAAGTAAAAGTAGGCAAATCTACAACTACAATCAGATATAATTGATAGAAAAAATAGAATACTAGTAAAGATATACAATTGACCAAACATTCAAAGTGAAAGTGAAAGTCGCTCAGGCATGTCCAACTCTTTGGGACATCATAGACTGTCCAAGGAATTCTCCAGGCCAGAATACTGGAGCCTTTCCCTTCTCCCGGGGATCTTCCCAAACCAGGGATCAAACCCAGATCTCCCGCGTTGCAGGCAGATTCTTTACCAACTGAGCCACAAGGGAAGCCTTGATCCTTCAATGTCAGCTCTTCCTATCATTGTGAAGCAGAATTCACCATCGTTCAAAAATCAATGTAATTCATCTTACTAACATACTAAAAAAAACCTATATACATCTTAGTAGATATGGAAAATACATATGACAAAATCCAACATTAATTTGTGATTTTAAAAAAATACTCTCAGCAAACTACAAATAGAAGAGAACTTTCTCATCAGTAAAAGCATCTACATAAAATTTACAGCAACCATAAAAAATAATGGTAAGAGACTGGATATTTCTCCCCAAAGAACAGGATAAGACAAGGATGTCCATGTCCATCATTTCTAGTCAGTACTGGGCAATAAGGCAAGGAGAACAAATAAAGGGCATCAAGTCCAGAATGAAAGAGGTAAAGCAGAAGACAGGAGTGTCTGTGTAAAAAACACGATAGAATGTGCAGTACAGCAACTGGAACTAGGAGGTGGATTTACAAAAGTTTCAGGATACAAGACCAACGTACAAAAGACAATCGTATTTCTTTTACCAGCAGCAAACTACTGAAAGTTGAAATATTTAAATGTATCACAAAAGTATCAAAAATATTAAATGATTAGGGAAAAACTGGATAAAGTATGTGTAATATCTGAACACAGAAAACTAAAACACATTGTTGAGAGAAACAGAAGACCTAAATAAAGTGATAAATCATCCTTATGAGTCAGGAGATTCAATATTGTTGAAATGCCCATTCTCCCCAAACCAATCACATAATATCATAGTCAAAATTCAAGCAGACTTTTTCTGTAGAAATTGACAAACTGATTCTAACCGTTATGCAAAAATACAAAGGACCTCAAATATCCAAAACTACTTTGAAAAAGAATAAAGTTGGAGGATCAGCATTACTATTATAGAGCTATGGCAACCAAGGATGAGTTACTGCAAAAAAAAATTAACAAATAAAACAATATAACAGAATAACAAGTGCAGAAATCGGATTCAAACATATATAAACAACTGATTTTCCACAAATTCACGAAGACAATTCAGCAAGAAAGAATACTTTTAAACAGATGGCAGTGCAACAACTGGATATCCATAAACAAAGGCAAAAAATTGATCTATACTCACATCATATAGAAAAATTGACTCAGTGTGGGTCATGGATATTGTAAAAATTGAAAATCATACATTTCTAGAAGAAATCATAGCAGAAAATAGTTTTAACTTGGACTAGGGGAAAATGTCTAAGACATAACACAAAAAAATGGTCCATAAAAAAAATAAATTTATAAACTGGACATTGTATTAGTTAGCATTCTCCAGAGAAACAGAACCAATAAGCTGTATATGCTGGTGGTAAAGAACCTGTTTGCCAGTGCAGGAGACATAAGAGACACAGGTTCGATCCCTAGGCTGGGAAGATCCCCTGGAGGAGGGCATGGCAATCCACTCCAGTATTCTTGCCTGGAGAATCCCCATGGACAGAGAAGCCTGGTAGGGTCCCCCCTGGTAGTCCCCATAGGGTCACAAAGAGTCACACATATATGTATATATAGAGAAAGAAACTTACTGTAAGGAATTGACTCATGCAATTATGAAGGCTAAGAGGTCTTAAGATGGGCAGTTAGCAAGTTGGAGATCGAGGATGTATAGTTTTCATCTAAGTCCAAAGGACTGAGAACCAAGAGAGCTGATGGTATAAGTTCCATTCCAAAAGCCAACAGGCTTGAGAGTAAAGAGCCAATGTTTCTCTTCAAGTCCGATACAGAAAAGACTGAAAAGCGAAAGTTGCTCACTCATGTTCAATTCAATCCCATGGACTATACAGTCCATGGAATTCTCCAGGCCAGAATACTGGAGTGCTTAGCCTTTCGCTTCTCCAGGGGATCTTCCCAACCCAGGGATCCCACATCGCAGGCAGATTCTTTACCAGCTGAGCCACAAGGGAAGCCCAAGTATACTGAAGTGGGTAGCCTATCCCTTCTCCAGCAGATCTTCCCAACCCAGGAATTGAACCAGGGCCTCCTGCATTGCAGGTGGATTCTTTACCAACTGAGCTATCAGGGAAACTGAAAAGACTGAACATCCCAGTTCAAAGCAGTCAGGAAGGAGGAGTTTCCTCTCAATAGATTAGGGAATTGTCATTTTTGTTCCATTCAGGCTTTCAGTGGATTGGTTGAGGGCCATCCGAATTAGAGAGGACAATCGGCTTTGGTTAGTCTACTAATTCAGATGTTAATCTCATCTAAATACAACCTCACAGACACACCCATAATAATGTTTGTCCAAATATTTGGACACTACATAGTCCAGTGAAGATGACCCATCAAGTTAACCATCACAGACTTCACCAAAATTTTACACTACTCCTTGAAAGAAACTCTTAAGACAATGAAAAGAAGCAAAAGACTTAAAGAAAACATTTACAAAGCATATACCTGATAAGGGGCTCATATTCGGAATATATAAGAACTCTTGAAGTTTATCAGTAAGACATCAAACAACTCAGTTTTTTAAAATGTGTAAAAAAATGGAACAGATGGTTTACAGAGAAGATGTATGAATAGCAAACAAGTATATGTTGAAACAATTCAACGTCATTAGTCATTAGGAAAAGGCAAATTAAAACCACAACTAGATACCACTACAAGTCTATTTAAAGGGTTATTATTTTTTTTTAATGACCATACCAAGTATTGGGAAAGATGAGGAGGAACTTAAACTTTCAAACATTGATAATAGGAAAGTCACATGGTAGAATCACTTTAGAAACAACTGGGCATTTTCTTTAAAAGTTAAACCTACCATATGATCCACCCATTCCTCTCCTATGTATTTACCTAAGAGAAAGAGTGCATATGTCCATATAATGACTTGTGTACAAATATTCATAACAGATATGTTTATAATAGTCAAAACCTGGAAACAACCCAATGGCTCATCACTGGGTAAAGGAATGAATAAACGGTATTCATACAAAGGAATGCTACTCAGCAATAGAAAGAAATGAATAATTATCAAAACATTAATTAATAAACACCACAAATTAATAAATACCACAATTAATAAGCACCACAAATATAATAAACACAGCAAACATCAGTGAATCCCAAAATAACTAAATGAAAGAACTCAGACCAAAAATAGAAAGTATTATATACTACAAGCAATGTACAGTTACAGAAAATATTAAAGTAATCTATATTACTGATAATTCAGTGGTTGCCTAAGAACACGGCTGGGACAGAGCGAGCTTGAGAGATGGGGATTACAAAGGGATATGGTGAAACTTTGGGGATATAATGGATATGCTCATGATCTTCACTGTAGTGATGACTTCATGGGTGTAGCATACATCAAAATTTATGATATACCTTAGGTAATGTGTAGTTTATTGTATTGATTTATACTTCAATAATGGATTCTCAGGTGGTGCTAGAGGTAAAGAAGGCAGCACCTGCCTGCCAGTGCTGGAGATGTAATAGGCATGGGTTTGATCCCTGGGTCAGGAAGATCCCCTGAAGGAAAGCATGACAGCCCATTCCAGTGTTCTTGCCTGGAGAATCTCATGGACAGAGGAGCCCGGTGGGCTGCAGTTCATAGGGTCACAAAAGGGTTGGACATGACTGAAGCCACTTAGTACGCATGCATACTTCAATAAAACTACCCAAAAAAGCCTGCATCCCTAACATAACAATATTTTAAAGAGAGCAAATAAGAGCAAAAAAGAGAGTATAGGTTAGTTCCCCCATATTAATATTTTATAAGGAGAAAAATAAAGCAATAAAAAAGCTTACCTCCAGAGATGTAAATAATATCTCATACAAAACATCCTCGCTGTATCACTGTGTAGGATACATATTTCTCTATTTAAAAATAAAGATCCTGGGGTTTCCCTGGTGGTCCAGTGGTTAAGAATCCACCTTGCAATGCAGGGGACACCAGTTCAATCCCTGATCCAGAGGATCCCACATGCCACAGTGGCAACTAAGCCTGTGCACCACAACTGTCGAAGCCCTTGTGCCTAGAGCCCACCCATGCTCTGCAATGAGAAGCCACTGCAACTCGAGAGGAGCCCCTGCCTGCCACACTAGAGAAAAGCCCATGCATAGAAACGAAGGCCCAACACACCCAAAACTACAAAGACATTGAATTTTCTTAAAAAATGAATATAAAAATAATGATCCTGTTCATAAGTTAGCAAAAGTTTCTAATTTCTGATTTGTTTTAATGAAAATATTTTTAAAGTTATAAAACTAAAATCACATTGAGTATATATTTGATTTTATAAAAAGGGAAGAATCTGAAATAGTATATGGAGGTACCCAAATATGTTTACCAGTAAACTTTTTCAAAAAATTAAGAAAACAATAATCATATAAATTTTATGTGAAGTATATAAATTTTAAAAGGAGAAAAATAATGGTATATATTCCATATAATTCCATCCCAAAGGCACCTAATCTTTGTTTAAAAGCAAAACTAGGAAGACAGATATCAAAATGTATATCATTGAAATCATAAGCACTATACATTTTGTGTTGATTTCTTTTTTAGTATTGAATCAGTCATGGGGATGTAATATATAGCATGATGACTATAGTTAATGCTATATCAAACATCTGAGAGTTGCTAAGGAAGTAGACCTTAAAAGCTCTCATCACGAGGAAAAACAATTAACCAAGTGTGCCGATGGATGTTAACTAGACTTAGTACAGTGATCATTTCACAATATATACAAATATCAAATTATTATGTTGGACACCTGAAACTAATACGTCAGCTTATCTCAATTTTTAAAAATACTGAGTAGGGTATTTCCTAAGTCACAATAGAAACTCTACAATAAATTAGCTATTTTAGATTGTTTAATTTCAGATGGTTTTTATTAAACACTAGGTGTGAGGCTATTGTTCTTTGACTTCTTTAAAGCTTTGACTGCTATTTATATAATAAGAATTGAAGGACACAGGCATGATCTTAATTCCACATTCTGTATTCCCCTCACCATTCAGTAGGACTAAAGAATGCTTCCAGTATTTTCTCTGCAATTTGAAGTCTTTCTGGGTTTAGTGTAAATAGTTGTAGGTCAGCATTTCAGCAACTTTTCTATAAAACACAAAATAGAATACGTCCAAATGCTGTATTTTTCAGCACTATTAAGTCCCAGTGTTATTAAGCTCAAACTTGAACTAGCCCTGTAGGGTAAATTGCAAGAAACACACTCATAAATTCTCTGTGAATTCAGTAGCATTCACTTGGACCGTGTGCATGCTTCTTGAATATTTTCAACAGGCTTGTTTTTGCTTTGGATTTTTCCAATATACATATACTTACTTATAAATGTTATGTACATGCAAGCCTACTCATAATATACACTAAACATACCGGGGGGGGGAGATCTTTTTAAAACATGAAACAGATGAAATTAGCCATGATTTTAAAAATAATGTATTTGATGTATTATCAGAACAAGTAACCTTCTTATAGTCAATAAAAAATGTATCACTACGATTCAAAGGTCTGGCTCTTGGTGGAACTTATTTCAACACCGAGTTTTAGATGCCATGGCATCCGGTCCAATCACTTCATGGGAAATAGATGGGGAAACAGTGGAAACAGTGTCAGACTTTATTTTTTTGGGCTCCAAAATCACTGCAGATGGTGATTGCAGCCATGAAATTAAAAGACGCTTACTGCTTGGAAGAAAAGTTATGACCAACCTAGATAGCATATTCAAAAGCAGAGACATTACTTTGCCAACTAAGGTCTGTCTAGTCAAGGCTATTTTTCTAGTAGTCATGTATGGATGTGAGAGCTGGACTGTGAAGAAGGCTGAGCACCGAAGAATTGATGCTTTTGAACTGTGGTGTTGGAGAAGACTCTTGAGAGTCCCTTGGACTGCAAGGAGATCCAACTAGTCCATTCTGAAGGAGATCAGCCCTGGGATTTCTTTGGAAGGAATGATGCTAAAGCTAAAACTCCAGTACTTTGGCCACCTCATGAGAAGAGTTGACTCATTGGAAAAGACTCTGATGCTGGGAGGCATTGGGGGCAGGAGGAGAAGGGGACGACAGAAGATGAGATGGCTGGATGGCATCACTGACTCGATGGACGTGAGTCTGAGTGAACTCTGGGAGTCGGTGATGGACGGGGAGGCCTGGCGTGCTGCGATTCATGGGGTCACAAAGAGTCGAACACGACTGAGCGACTGAACTGAACTGATTCACTAAATAAGCTACCTCCCACAACACAGAGATCTCTAAAAGGGGGAGAAAACACATCACCAGCTTGCTAAATAAGTCATGATGTTCATTTACTAATCACACAGAGTTCACCTCATGTCTCAGGTGTATCATTTTTAAATACCTTGCTAAGGGGATTATTTCATACCTGTGAATCATATATCAAGTAGTTTCCTAGAAATTTTCTTTTTTTTTTTTTTTAGTTTACTTTTTCTTTGACTTGATTATCTTATTGTTTCTGACCTCACTAAGTATTCCAACAGGCTTACAGGGGAAATAGAAGAAATGAGGCTCTATCATTTTCTACTGTGTTTTTTTTTTTTTTTGCATTATTGATATAACTTAAAATTCATGATTTCTTTGCAGTAATCACGTTTAACAGCATTGGTGCTGCTGCTAAGTCGCTTCAGTCGTGTCCGACTCTGTGCGACCCCATAGACGGCAGCCCACCAGGCTCCCCCGTCCCTGGGATTCTCCAGGCAAGAATACTGGAGTGGGTTGCCATTTCCTTCTCCAATGCATGAAAGTGAAAAGTGAAAGTGAAGTAGCTCAGTCGTGTCCTACTCTTAGCGACTCCACGGGCTGCAGCCTACCAGGCTCCTCCATCCATGGGATTTTCCAGGCAAGAGTACTGGAGTGGGGTGCCATTGCCTTCATTACTCAGGTATAATTGACATACAGTAAATTGCATATATTTAAACATGTACAATTTGATTAGTTTTGACATATGTATACATTCCAGAAGCCATCATCACAGTGTATTGATTATGCAACTTTATATTAAGTCCTGAAAACAGGTAGGATAAGTCCTGCAACTTTATTTATCAAAACAGTTTTGGCTATTCTAAGTCCATTGCATTTCCATGTGAATTTTAGAATCAGTTTATTTCAAAACACAAAGACTGCTGGGGGTTTGGGCTGTGACTGCCTTGGATCTATTAGATAAAGTGGGAATAATTTACACCTTAATTTTGAGTCTTCATTACTAGATTTCTGTCTATTCTCCTATCAAGTATTGAGAGAGATAGATTCAAACCTATGACTAACATTGTGGATTTGTCTAGTTATTAGTTGCAGTTCTATCAGTTTGTATTGTCATGTATTCTGACAATCTGTTATTAGGTGAGTAAACATTTAGAAGTATTATGTCCTCTTGATAAACTGACCCCTTTATCATTATAAAATCACCTTTTCCTTGATAAAGTCTTTTCTCTGAAATTCACTTTCTCTGATTTTAAATAGCCACTCCAGATTTATTTTAATCAGTGTTAGCATGGCATGTTTCCCTTCTTTTACTTTTAACCCGTTTGTCACTTGAGATACCATAGTTACCTCTAACGTTATTATTAATATGATCTGATTTCAGTCTTGCTATTTATTTTCTATTAGTCCTTTTATTCTCCTTTTTTTTCTGCCTCCTTCTGTACAAATTATTTTTATGAATCCATTTTATCTCCTTTATTGTTTTATTAGCCATAACTTTGTTTTGTTATTTTAGTGGGTTTTTTATTATTGTTTTGAGGTTTATGGTATTCATCTTTATCACAGTCTACCTTCAAGTGATATTACACTGTCTATATAGCATTTTTAAAATAGTATACTTTCATTTCTTCTCTTCCCCTTTTATGTTATTACCATATTTCTTACTTTAACATTTATATTATAAACCCATCACAGCCCAATTCATTCCTTCCCCAGAGAGAAGCTAGGATCTGGGGTTTTTCACTTGCTTGCTCTGTGTAGAGGCTAAGGGAGGGGCTATGGTGACTGCATGCTGCTACTTCAAACCACCGTTTTTGTTCCCACTGGCCCTCGGGCACCTAGACTATGCCAGGTGCCAGGAGCACTCCAAAGGCACAAGTGAGATAGAAGCCAGTACCTCAGGCAGTCCCCCCAAAAGCTGGAGTGTTGGGCATATAGTCCATCTCTTTCCCTCTCTCAGAAGAAGCTGGACACTAAGGGTTTCTCTCTAATTGTATGGTGCTGTGCCAGGGGTAGGGATTATGGTTAGACAATTCTCGATTTTTCCTACTGGCTTTGAAGTGGCTGGTTTTGGAGCCTCTCAACTTGTTTCTGAATTTCTCATAGCAGGGTTTGTCACTAATTGTTGTTGAATCAATGTGTCCAGGAGGAAAATGGGGTCCCGGGGCTTCTAATTCCACCATCTTGCTGATGTCACCCCTCCTTCTCTCTTAAAAGGTAACATAAATCTTTGGGTGATGGTCAAAAAATGTACAGAAAACATTATGAGCTAAAATAAATGCTATGAAACAACACAACGTTTTTCACTTAAACCATTTAACCAAAAAAAACTGATTGACTATATGAGAAGGAAACACTTTCTTGAGGAAGTGAATAGATAAGCAGAGGAAAACTTCTCCAAGAAAAGGAGTTGCACCTGTAACAAAAAGAAGAGGGGAGAATTGGAACAAGAGCAAGTCTGAGGCAGGATGGGGCCAGGGAGAGGGCAGGGCTCTGATCAAGCAAAGTCTGAAAACCTTAGTAAGTCATTTTAGACTTCGTTCTGACAGCAATCAGAAACCATTCCATGACTTTCAGCAGAACACAACACAATAAGGTAGGGGTTTGAAAAGACTGGTTTTTGTTTTTGTTTTTTGGTTCTTTCTAGATAAATCAGAAGGAAAGCAGTAGGAAAACCTAGCTGTCCTTGGCCTAGATTAGTACGTTGAAAGGATTCTCTCAAACAAATAAGAGAAGAGAGAAGAAAAATCACACCAAGTATCAGCCCGCAGAGTGCATATGGTTGAGAGGCCCCCGCCGAGGAAGGGTGAGAGAGAAAATCGACACGAGGAAGTACCGTACGTAGCTAGACGCGCCCTAGACTGCGGACTACCGCCAACAACTGAACTCCACTCCTGACTCGGCCACTTATCAGTCCTGAACTTTCAGACAAGTCAATTATCCCTATTCCACAGATGAAGAAACTTAAACTCTAAGAGGCGAACTGTACCTACCTCACCCAGTCGTAGTGTGACATGTAAACCTCTCAGCATTAACGCTGCTGCTGCTAAGTCACTTCAGTCGTGTCCGATTCTGTGCGACCCCATAGATGGCAGCCCACCAGGCTCTCCTGTCCCTGGGGTTCTCCAGGCAAGAACACTGGAGTGGGTTGCCATTTCCTTCTCCAATGCATGAAAGTGAAAAGTGAAAGTGAAGTCGCTCAGTCGTGTCCAACTCTGAGCGACCTCATGGACTGCAGCCCACCAGGCTCCTCTGCCCATGGGATTTTCCAGGCAAGAGTACTGGAGTGGGGTGCCATTGCCTTCTCCTAGCATTAACACTAGCCCCCCCGACCCACAAAAAGTGCACCAAAAATGTTAACTCTTAGGTGTGATGGTGTTGTAAAACTAAGCTGACTCAGCAAGGCTGTTATATATGCTCTAGGTCACACAACTGGTAGCTATAAAATTGTTGTTGTTGTTTTTTTAATTACCTTCTCAACACACATAGATCACTCAGCATAAGAATTATACTGATTTATACCCCTTCAAAAAATGCCAATTTCCCACACTGGTACAAATGTCAAAAATTGTCATTTAAAAAAATATCAATGATTAAATAAGATTTTTAAAGATTTGGATTCTATCTCAGGACTTCCTAGCAAAAGATAAAGATCCACTTCATACACAAATGTTAATTTCTGTGGTACTATATGACTGTAAAAGTCTAGATCAAAGGTTACACTGACAAACAGGATGTGGACTACAATATTATAAAGTCAAAATATTCTGCTGTTATATGTTTCACTATCTATTATCATTTTGCTTTCATACTTTGACTTGAATTGATAAAGGCTGTATTGTTCCTCAAAATAATATATATTTGAAACTCTAGGGAGCATGGAGATTACACATACATAAAATATCATTTGTATGTGGAATCTAAGATACCTATATAAATGGGCTTATTTACAAAACAGAAAGAGACAGACTTCAAAGACAAACTTAAGATTATCAAAGGGGAAATGTAGGGAAGGGGAAAATTAGGAGTATATACATACAATTATATGTAAAATAGATAATCAACAAGGATGTACTGTGTCCCACAGGGAACTCTACTCAATATTCTGTAATAACCTACATGGGAAAAGAATCTGAAAAAGAATGGATATATGTATATGTATAACTGAATCACTTTGCTGTATACCTGAAACTAATACAATATTAAATCAACCTAAACTTACAAATCTGTAAATCAACTACAGTGGTTGTTGTTTAATCGCTGTCATGTCCAACTCTTTTGTGTTCAGTTCAGTTCAGTCACTCAGTCATGTATGACTCTTTGCAATCCCATGGACTGCAACACACCAGGCTTCTCTGTCCCTCATCAACCCCCAAACCTTGCTCAAACTCATGTCCATCCAGTTGGTGATGCCATCCAACCATCTCATCCTCTGTCATCCCCTTCTGCTTTCAATCTTTCCCAGCATCAGGACATTTTCCAATGAGTCAGTTCTTTGCATCAGGTGGCCAGAGCATTGGAGCTTCAGCATCAGTTCTTCCAAAGAATATTCAGGACTGATTTCCTTTAGGATTGACTGGTTTGATCTCCTTGCAGTCCAAGGGACTCTCAAAAGTCTTCTCCAACACCACAGTTCAAAAGCATCAATTCTTTGGTGCTCGGCTTTCTTTATGGTCCAGCTCTCACATCCATACATGGCTACTGGAAAAACCATAGCTTTGACTAGATGGACCTTTGTCAACAAAGTAATGTCTCTGCTTTTTAATACGCTGTCTCAGATGGTTACAGTTTTTCTTCCAAGGAGCAAATGTCTTTTCATTTCATCGTTGCAGTCACTATCTGCAGTGATTTTGGAGCCCAAGAAAATAAAAGTCTGTCACTGCTTCCATTGTTTCCCCATCTATTTGTCATGAAGTGATGGGACCGGATACTATGATCTTCATTTTTTGAATGTTGAGTTTTAAGCCAGCTTTTTCACTCTCCTCTTTCACTTTCATCAAGATGCTCTTTAGTTCTTCTTTGCATACTCCAATATAAAATAAAAATTAAATTTAAAAAAATCTTTTAAAAGCATATGCACCTTTAATTGACCTAGAAGTTAGTGCACAATACCAGTTTTTCTACTAATATGCTTCCCAACATCAAAGTGACCTTCAATGGAATATTTGGGGGGCAGCTCTTTCAGGTGGGTATGCTCCCAACTTTGAATCTATCTCGTCTCTATACAGTATCTCAATTTCCCTGGAGATATTCCAGAAATTGAATATTATGAAAAAATATTTAGAATTCAAATGATTGTCATCTCTGATTAAAATCCCAGTAGATGTGGCTTTTAGGAAGACAATTTCTTGAGTGCAGTTATAATTGGACCTTTTTTAAGTTTCTTAATTTACATTTTCTATGCTTGAGCCAATGTAATGATAAACTGAATGACAGCCAAACATATCCCTATTATTTGAGTGTAAGAATCAAATTCCATGAGGATAGGGCTCAGACAGTGCCCTGTGTTTCTACTTTTTCTGCTGCCTCTTTAGACAAATCACATAAAGGCAAAAATTCACCCTGTTTGTAATCAACATCTCAGTCTCTAATACCATCATAGCTTTCTCTGTAAATGTTGCCTGGGAACTTGAAAAAGCATCTTAAAATATACTTTTCAAGTAGCAAGCATAATTGGTGTAACATAAATTAGTCCGACTAATATCCAGACTGATGATGTTTATTTTGACCTTGTTCAGACACTCATCACACTCTTATGTGTGACTCAGATATAGAAATAGCTGATTAATGGTAATGGGAAATCTAACTTTCAAAATTCAATAGTGACCTTGACCTTTGAATTTTTCCTTTAGTTCAAAAAACTGAGTTCAGCTCTTTACATCAAGGTTAGGTAAAATGAAATTATTTGTTCTATGTGCAGTCTAGGGAAGTTCTCAGTTGATGTTCTATAACCAGTGTCAAGTCCATAAGAGCGAGGTCCCCACAATGAGGGTAATTTATGTTTATGCAAAGGTGAATCTATCCCTTAAAGGATTTGGGGAGCAGAGGATGGGAGATCTGCTGTTGTTGTTCAGTCCCTACGTCATGTGTGACTCTCGGCAACCCCATGGACCACAGTAAGCCAGCCTTCCCTGTCCTTCACTATCATCTTGACCTTGCTCAAACTCATGTCAGTTAAGTCGGTGATGCCATCCAACAATCTCATCCTCTGCCACCTCCCCGTCTTTATGCCTTCAATCTTTCCCAGCATCAGTGTCTTTTCTTATGGGTCGGTTCTTCGCATCAAGTGGGCAACATATTGGAGTTTCAGCATCAGTCCTTCCAGCAAAAATCAGGCTTGATTTCCTTTAGGATTAACTCATTTAATCTCCTTGCACTCCAAGGAACTCTCAAGAGTCTTCTCCAGCACCACAATTCGAAGGCATCAATTCTTTGGTGCTCACTCTTCTTTATGGGAGATACAAGTATGTTAAAATAGATATGTCAGAAGTGGTTTTTTAATCAGACAGATAATTTTTTTCCTTTTAATGTTTTGTAAGCCTCAGACTTAAACATGCCCCTCTGTTGCTCTATGCACAGCCCTTCTCTTTTTTTTTATTAACACTTCATTTTTGTTTTTCTCTTCAGTGCCCATTTTCTTTCTCCTCCCTACCCACAGTCTTGGCTGTATACACAACTTTGTAAAATATAGGCCATTTTATGCATCTTTCTGCTTTCAGTTTATGTGAAGGCTGCTTAATTTATAATTTGAAACTATGTATTTCAAACCTGTCTCATGACTGGGACCCAGGATGGTGCCTCAGAGCCCAGCAGATGGGGCTGGCTGCATACTTGGGACCATGGGGCCTGGGCAACCTTGAAGGATCTGAAGCAAGAATGTGAACCAAGGGACTGGACTTGTGTATGGGAGGACGCCCCCTGAAGATCATGGGGCAGTGCAGCAAGGCGGGAAGGGTCAACACTTCCCCAAACCCGGGTGACAGACCACAACAGAGTCACTGAAGACCAAGAGACCCATGTTATTTTTAACTTTTTGTTGATCTTCCTGCAAAAGAAACTTCTGCCTATTGAATAGTCTATGTAGTTAGTGAGAATTTAAGGCATGAAAAGTGTTAGTTGCTCAGTCATGTCCCACCCTTTGCAATCCCATTGACTGTAGCCCTCCAGGCTCCTCTGTTCATGGGATTTCCCAGGCAGGGATACTGGAGGGGGTAGCCATTCCCTTCTCCAGAGGATCTTCCCAACTCAGGGATAGAACCCAGGTCTCCTGCATTGCCTGCAGATTCTTTATCATCTGAGCCACCAGGGAGGCCAATTAATTAACTTAATAAAATCTGTCTACAAGTTTTACTATATGATCCCATACACTGTGATATTTTACTTATTTCATCAGAAACAGACACACAGTTTACCTATTTTTAACTATCACAAATATTCTGAAAGCCAATTAGAATATAAAAGATCAACAGAAAAACCATGGTGGCAGGACCTGGAGAAGGGCCAGGACGCTAATGCTGGCCATATACCTTTTACAGACCCCTGCGACATTTTTAATGGGGTAGATTCTTAGTCCATAGATCATGTCATTCTTCATTTCATTACTAAGTTCCAAATTTCTCTCCAAAATGACTTTATCATTTATTATATCTCGGCCAGCAATGCCAAAAGATAAGTGTCCATGACATCATCAAAATTTGGTATTTTCTGATGTTCCATTGTGTTTTCAACAATAACAGGTAAAACAGTAATAGGTGAGATAGTATCTTATTGTTTTCATTTGCCTTTTTCCCATTATTGTGAGCTTGTATATCTTATCTTGCACTTGTTTATTGTTGCAGTAGGATAAGCCAGGCCATGCTGAAATATGAATGGTAAAATTCAAAATTTATACCTTTCTTGTTGGGCAAGTCTACAGGGCAACTCTCCCAATGACTGGTAAAGGCAGCTTCCACCTCATGACTCACGACCTCAGCCGATAACTCCAACGCTGCCACAGAGTGGGAGAGAGGATGCAGGGGATTTTCCAGGTCTTTCCCACCTTAGCCCAGACGTCACACACTGGGCTAAGTCACTCAGAGACCGTCGGCCAGAACAAGCTATGTAACTCCAAGGAAACCTAAGAAATGGAAGGACTGTCTGCCACCTTGATTTAACTTTCCAACAAGTCTGTGTGCTTTGGGTTGCTATAATGCTTTTTATGCCTTTATAATAAAGGGAAAAAATGTAAGCAATGATCAAGGAATCAATGTTGTATGTCACTGCCAGAGGTAATCATGTCTGTCCTCTGTTCACAAGCCTTTGATGGTTCCCCACTGCCTAATAAGCTAAATTTCTTGGCCTAGTTTTCTCTCCAGTAACAGCAGATCCAATTTAGGATGACCATTCAAGCCCATAAACTTTTGATCAGTTTTTATTCAATCTTTGCATTAGTTGGAAGACAGTGATGGTCCCTTAAGAATTGGTATAGAACTGAATGAAATTTAATAAGGTGCCTGACAGTTATGTGACTGTGATTTGTGGAGCTTTCATCTTATAACCTTAAGCAATATTGACCTCAGAGAAGACTAGATAGGATGAGGGACAAAAACCATGAATATGTTATCCATCTCTGTTCGAACATTCCTACTTGTTAACTGCCCCAATAGAAGTCTAAATTCATTTCTGAATAAAGCTTGTACCAATTTTCTTTTGAGAAAGTTGATTCATTGTCAAGACTTTCCATATATAATATGCAAGAAAAGATGATGGGTAAATGGATTTTACAATGTGCACCTTGACAGATACTATGAGGGTCTAGGAAGAGGGAAAAAATGAAGTGTCATGGGGTGATTCTCAATAGGACAGCCTCCAGGATTTGGGAGATTCCTTTAACATATCCAGGTTTACTTTGAACCCCAAGAGATAGTCCTGATTCTCTCAAGCAGAAAGGACACATTTTGAAACTATGCTCTTCAATTACTACATTTCAGTTGAGCACACAATACAAATAGCTCTCAGGGTGAGCTGAAGTATCTGGAAGTTTGCAAGCCTGCTTTGAAAAAAAAAAAATGTACCTCTGCTAGATTTTGTGAAACGTCATTTCAATTATTTTTGCACAATAGCAATGGAGAAACAACATTTCCTCTGATTAGCCTGACACGTGGTAATTTGGGTAGAGCTTAACTTATCTTCTACTAGAACAAATTGTCTTTCTGCCCTTATTTATACAGAATGCAGTTATTTTTGCTCCTTTCATTTGTATAATCTGTGGCCTGGTTTCATCTTAAATGCTTGTAATTGGGACACCGAGGTAGGCTTTCCCTGGATCAAACTCAACAGCTCAGAAAGCAAAATGGTGTTCAGAGGAGCAGTGGGGGGTAAGATTCAGCACAAACATAAGACTTGTTAAACAAAAGCCAAGGATGACTTTTTTTTAATACTCTGAGAGAACAATGAACTAGCAAAGAATTTCCAACTTTAAAAAAAAAAGCAGAAAAAAAGGAAAAATGAAGAGGAAGTATTTCCAATGCAACTTGATTTCAATTCTACTTTACACTGAAGACTGTTTCCTCACTCTCAAATTTACATCTATAAGTTTAGACCAGGAAAACTAAAAATTTGGTCTTGACCTAACAGGAAAAGTTCATATGTGAAGTTGTAAGTCCTCTTTAAAAAGCATTGACACATTAAATGGCATTCAGAGATGGCAATTAGCCTTGAGAACATGTAAACACGTACACGATTATGCATGTAGATGTGAATTTTATTCCCTTAATTATGCTACATTTAATTGGACCATTCTGGAGTAGATCATAGAATCAGACAAAACCTAGAGTTTTAAAGTCACCTCAGAGATTACTTCAGCCCACAAAGCTTATTTATTTTCTCTCTCTGATATGCTTTGATTCTATTGACTTAAATTAAATTTTATTCAATGTCAATTTGGCCTTTGTATTTAATATCTAGATGAACTGTTTTCACACAAAGGCTCAGCACTGAACAGAGAAAATAAACAGAAAAGGAAACTTTCTGAGCACCTAAAACTGGCCAATCCCTCTGATAATCCTTTTAAATGTATTAACCCTCACAACTATCACCATCCTCACAAGTATCAAATTTTATACCTAATTAACTTAATAGTTTTATATTTTTATTTTTTGCTCTTACAGTTTATTTTTCATGAAATTAAAAGTGCTCCTCAGAAATTGTGAGAAGATTTTTAGGGGAAATGACAAATACTTCAAAATCTGCAGTTGAGATATTATCACTATTAAGCTTCTATTCATTTTCCACATGGAAGTCTTAGTTTTTAATGTAATTGGAATCACACAGGTTATATAGTTTCTTGCCCTTCAATTTCTACTGAAATTATATCATCAGCATTTTCCTATATCATTACAAACTCTCCATCCATGATTTTGAAGGGCCCATTATGTTTCATCACTGAATGCACCATAATGAGTCTAACCCCTTTGATATTCTTATGGGTTGGGAGGGACTTAATTTGCTTAGAATCTTACTCTCTATGAAACCAGGTTGCATCTACAATACTAATGCTGTGAACTGCTGTGGCCACAGCTTCCCTTTGAGGTCACTGGTGTAACCCATTGGAAATCTAAAGTTCGGCACAAAAAGTGTGTTCGCAGAGGATGAGAGCTAGGGATGATCTGGAGAGACATTTAAGAGTCAGCAGGATAGACTGTGCTCTGCTCTCTTATTCACTCTATTATTACAGCCAAAATTTTAAAGAATTAGGTTCAAGACACTAAGACATTTCCCTTCTGGGCTCCAGATCTTCCTGAAGCCTACTCAAATTGTGCACACCTCCACAAACTTATAATTCTTCTTGTTTTCTTTTTTTAGTCAGTTTTTTAGTTACATTGTTTACAATGTACAGAAAATGTAAATATTATTTACAAAGTACAACAAAAAGAGATCTAATACATATTTACTAACAAACCTATTTACTGTCTGTAACAAAAGTGGTATAAAGACACTTTTGAGCAGACCACTTTGGGATTAAAATAGGTTAGTTCATTTAAAATATTGACTCTCTGGATCATCCCCGTGCACCAGCCCCAAGCATCCTGTATCCTATATCAAACATAGACTGGTGATTCATTTCTTACCTGATAGTATACATGTTTCAATGCCATTCTCCCAAATCATCCCACCTTTTCCCTCCCTCTCTCATCCAGAGAGATGATATGGGGTGGGAGGTGGGAGGGGGGTTCAGGATTGGGAACTCATGTACACCCGTGCCTGATTCATGTCAATGTATGGAAAACCAATACAGTATTGTAAAGCAAAATAAAGTAAAAATAAATTTTTTTTAAATAAATAAATAATTAAATAAAATAAATATCGAAAAAGTAGGGTCCCTCTATCCCAACAAGACAAAAGACAAGGACATGATAGCTTCCAACCCAGTTCCTACAAGGAATGGCAAAAATAAATGGAAATAGCATAGTAAGGATTATGATAAATGTTAAAATACTGTCTTGTAAGAGGAGATAGATTTGTTCCCTGTGGGTGTATGGCTTAGAATTGACACCAGTGAAATATAATTTTGTTTAATATAAGAAGAATGATCCAAAAATAGTGGACTGGGGGCTTCCCTGGTGGCTCAGTGGTAAAGAATCTGGTAGAGGCTCAGTGGTAAAGAGGTGAAGTCAGGAGACCTATCCCTGGTTTGGGAAGGTCTCACAGCAACTAAGCCCATGCACCACAACAGCCGAGCCTGTGCTCCGGAGCCTGAGAGATGGGACTACTGAAGCCCGTGCGCCCACAGCCTGTGCTCTGCCGCAAAGGACGCCATCGCATTGAGAAGCCTGCGTGCCACAGCTAGAGAGTAGCCCGTGCTTGGTGCAACTAGAGGAAAGCCCGCACAGCAAAGACCCAGCACAGTTCAGTTCAGTCGTTCAGTCGTGTCCGACTCTTTGCAACTCCATGAATCGCAGCAGGCCAGGCCTCCCTGTTCATCACCATCTCCTGGAGTTCACTCAGACTCACGTCCATCGAGTCCGTGATGCCATCCAGCCATCTCATCCTCTGTCGTCCCCTTCTCCTCCTGCCCCCAATCCTTCCCAGCATCAGAGTCTTTTCCAATGAGTCAAGTCTTTGCATGAGGTGGCCAAAGTACTGGAGCTTCAGCTTCAGCATCATTCCTTCCAAAGAAATCCCAGGGCTGATCTTCAGATGGACTAGTTGGATCTCCTTGCAGTCCAAGGGACTCTCAAGAGTCTTCTCCAACACCATAGTTCAAAAGCATCAATTCTTTGGTGCTCAGCCTTCTTCATAGTCCAACTCTCACATCCATACATGACCACTGAGAAAACCATAGCCTTGACTAGACGGACCTTAGTCGCAAAGTAATGTCTCTGTTTTTCAATATGCTATCTAGGTGGGTCATAACTTTTCTTCCAAGGAGTAAGCATCTTTTAATTTCATCGCTGCAGTCACCATCTGCAGTGATTCTGGAGCCCCCCAAAATAAAGTCTGACACTGTTTCCACTGTTTCCCCATCGATTTCCCATGAAGTCATGGGACCGGATGCCATGATCTTCGTTTTCTGAATGTTGAGCTTTCGGCCAACTTTTTCACTCTCCTCTTTCACTTTCAACAAGAGGCTTTTTAGCTCCTCTTCACTTTCTGCCATAAGGGTGGTGTCATCTGCATATCTGAGATTATTGATATTTCTCCCGGCAATCTTGCTTCCAGCTTGTGTTTCTCCCAGTCCTGCGTTTCTCGTGATGTACTCTGCATAGAAGTTAAAGAAGCAGGGTGACAATATACAGCCTTGATGTACTCCTTTTCCTATTTGGAACCAGTCTGTTGTTCCATGTCCAGTTCTAACTGTTGCTTCCTGACCTGCATACAGATTTCTCAAGAGGCAGGTCAGGTTGTCTGGTATTCCCATCTCTTGAATAATTTTCCACAGTTTATTCTGATCCACACAGTCAAAGGCTTTGGCATGGTCAATAAAGCAGAAATAGATGTTTTTCTGGAACTCTCTTGCTTTTTCAATGATCCAGCGGATGTTGGCAATTTGATCTCTGGTTCCTCTGCCTTTTCTAAAACCAGTTTGAACATCATGGAGTTCACAGCCAAGGATGAATACATAAATAAACTTCTGTAAATGGACTGGGATGCCTCGGAAGTACCAAGTTCTCTGTGACTGGAATACACAGGTATACACTTAATAATCATTAGATGGAGATGTTCAGAAGAGAAATCAAAATACTGGCTTTTTTATAACTGCTCTAGTATTGACATTCCAACTGACTTACAAATTTGATGTTTATTTTTCTTTCCTCATTATACTAGAAGCTACAATAACAATAAGTTACCTTCTTAAAGCTTAAAACTGTTTTTCACTTTTTACCTTCTTTCAAACTGGCTTTTCTTTGAGGGGGCCTGGACAAAAGTATGGAAGAAATGTTACCTAGTGATATGCCACCAAGATTCTTTTTCCAAGAAAGTATCACCGAGAGTGAACATATATGACATTTTAGAGGGAAGGAAGTCAACATCTAGGAAGAAAGAAGCAACTGGGTCAGAAATAGCACAGTGAACAAAGCAAGTGTTAAACTTCCATGGTGTTTTAAACTAGGCACGGGTCTTAATGGAATAATGGCCGCCTTAAAGAGGGGAAATATGTTTATGGAGACCCTACTTTGGGAGCATTTTCATCTCAAACATTTACATAAAATTACAAAAATAAACTTTAAGAAATTCTATACATTAATAAAGATAGAATGTGTGACAGGAGTTCAAGATGTTCAGGGAAATAAAACAACTGAATTTCTGAAAATTTCAGTGTAAGTGAAATAAACACCTAGATGAGGAAAAACAATTATACTGAAGTATTTAACTCTTTTGTAGTATTTAACTCGAGCTCTCAGTAAGTGAATAATCCATTGCTTAAAATTTTCCAAGCCAGGCTTCAGCAATGCATGAACCATGAACTCCCTGATGTTCAAGCTGGTTTTCAAAAAGGCAGAGGAACCAGAGATCAAATTGCCAACATCCGCTGGATCATCGAAAAAGCAAGAGAGTTCCAGAAAAACATCTATTTCTGCTTTATTGACTATGCCAAAGCCTTTGACTGTGTGGATCACAATAAACTGTGGAAAATTCTGAAAGAGATGGGAATACCAGACAACCTGACCTGCCTCTTGAGAAACCTATATTCAGGTCAGGAAGCAACAGTTAGAACTGGACATGAAACAACAGACTGGTTCCAAATAGGAAAAGGAGTGCATCAAGGCTGTATATTGTCACCCTGCTTCTTTAACTTCTATGCAGAGTACATCATGAGAAACGCAGGACTGGAAGAAGCACAAGCTGGAAGCAAGATTGCCGGGAGAAATATCAATAACCTCAGATATGCAGATGACACCACCCTTATGGCAGAAAGTGAACAGAAAGTAAAAAGCCTCTTGTTGAAAGTGAAAGAGGAGAGTGAAAAAGTTGGCTTAAAGCTCAACATTCAGAAAACGAAGATCATGGCATCTGGTCCCATGACTTCATGGGAAATCGATGGGGAAACAGTGGAAACAGTGTCAGACTTTACTTCTTAGGGCTCCCAAATCACTGCAGATGGTGATTGCAGCCATGAAATTAAAAGATGCTTACTCCTTGGAAGGAAAGTTATGATCAACCTAGATAGCATATTGAAAAGCAGAGACGTTACTTTGCCAACAAAGGTCCGTCTAGTCAAGGCTATGGTTTTTCCTGTGGTCATGTATGAATGTGAGAGTTGGACTATGAAGAAAGCTCAGCATCGAAGAATTGATGCTTTTGAACTGTGGTATTGGAGAAGACTCTTGGGAGTCCCTTGGACTGCAAGAAGATCCAACTAGTCCATTCTGAAGGAGATCAGCCCTGGGTGTTCTTTGGAAGGAATGATGCTAAAGCTGAAACTCCAATACTTTGGTCACCTCATGCGAAGAGTTGACTCATTGGAAAAGACTCTGATGCTGGGAGGGATTGGGGGCAGGGGGAGAAAGGGACGACAGAGGATGAGATGGCTGGATGGCATCACTGACTTGATGGACATGAGTTTGGGTGAACTCTGGGAGTTGGTGATAGACAGGGAGACCTGGCCTGCTGCGATTCATAGGGTTGCAAGGAGTCGGACATGACTGAGCCACTGAACTGAACTGAACTGTGAGCACATTTCATGTTTCTTGGAGTCAAATGGACCCATACAACTATCATGGGCTCATGACACGGGGGCAAAGAGCATGAGCTTTGCAAACACACAGGGCTGAGGTCAAAATCCCACTATGCTTTTACTACATTGTTGTTGTTTAGTCATTAAGTCATTCTCTGCCCATGGGATTTCTCAGGCAAGAATACTGGAGTGGGTTACCATTTCCTACTCCAAGGGATCTTTCTGACCCAGGGATCAAAAGCACATCTCCTGCTTGAGAGGCATATTCTTTATCATTGAGCCACCTGTGTGCAACATGGCATGATTTCTTTGTGTTTCAACTTCCCCATTTGTAATTTGAGAGTTGTTCTGAGGGTTAAATGAAGAAACATATTTGATGTGTTTAACACAGTTCTTGGAAAACTGTAAGTGTGCATTATAAATGTAGCTAAGGTTTGAGTTTTTTAAAGATCTGGGGCATGCATCTGTTCATTTATTAAAAGTTTACTGGCCCTCCAGGAGCAATTGCACCTGTGCTCTAGAACCCAGGAGCCACAACTACTGAGCCCATGCACCCCAACTACTGAAGCCTGTGTGCCCTTGAGCCTGTGCTCCACAACAAGAGAAGCCACTACAATGAGAAGCCCACTCACCACAGCTAGAGTGGCCCCCACTTGCTGCAACTAGAGAAAAAGCCTGTGAAGCAATGAAGACCCAGTACAGCCAAAGATAAACAAATACATGAAATTATGGGGGGAAAAAAGTTTACTGGCTCTCAAAGTTGGCCTCATCTATTCAACCATCACCATTACAGAGGCTAGAGATTTTCACAAAATTCAAGCAAACAGTGAACTCAATGATGGCATCCAAATAAAAAGGAACACCCCAAGTTAGACTCTGAAACCATGATGAACTTTTAATTCTGCTTTCTGAAGAGTAAAACCAAAATGGTCTTTGCTGTATACAGATCTCTATGTGTTACAATGTTGCAGTATGAAGTGAGTGATGGCAGTGTCCTAGGGTTCATTGGCATTAACCAAGAGCTAGCAGAATTTGGGCTTCTCTGCACCAGCTGGGTTTCCTCTAAACCTATTACCTACAATTGAGTTAAACAGCAACCAACATTCTTTAATTCAAATCATTTATTTTGATAAAATGTCTTCTAAGTCCAGCTTTCCAGGATTAAGGCAGTCTCTTTACTTAATTTCCAGCTCTGTTAGTTTGACAGTGTACCAAAGATAGAGCAAGACTTGGCAGGTGACCAGGGAAGCTGTGCACATGCTGGGGGCAATTTTCAAAAATGTTTTTCAAACTGCAATGAATCCATGTTGTCCTTCCTGGTATGTAATGATTGCAATGGACTTATACAGAGAAATATCAAAAATGTAGAGTTAGAGAGAAAATTCTTAACCGTTCATGGAAAAGTCAGATGAAAAAGTAGAGGATGTTAAAGAGGCATTTCAGCCAGAGAAAGAAGTATCCAGCCAAAGTCCAGTCCCTCAACCACCACATAATCTATAAATTACTGGAATGACAGCAGTGTAAATAAGTTGCTTAAATATCCTGAGTTCAATTTCTATATAACAGATAAGCAAAAGGAAATCCCAAGAAGTAAAATGGCTCACCACTTTCCAAAGTATACATCAATCTTCCAGCAGTACCAGAAACAGAACTATGGTTTCCTCACTCTTATGCTCTTTCCGTGTTACAGTTTAAAAGTGAGACATATACACACCAGTACATACAAAACAGAGAGCTGGTATGAAGCTATTGTATAACAGAGGGAACTCTACTCAGTACTCTGTAATGATCTATATGGGGAAAGAATACTAAAAAGAGTGGATACATGTACGTTATAACTGATTCACTTTATTGTACAGCAGAAATTAACACATTACAAATCAACTATACTCCAACAAAAATTAATTTTGAAAAATAAAACTGATGTTACATCATGAAGACCATACCTTAGAAATGCATCTATAGAAGAAAAATATATATGTATATATACAGCACAGACAGAGGTAGTAGAAAGTAGAGCAATGGTTAAAGCATTAATACCAGCAACAAACCAACCTAGATCTGATTTTTTTTAGCACTGCTAGTTGTATGATTGTGAGTAGTTTGCTTACTTTTTTCTGAATGGGGCTTTGGTTTTAGTTTCTCATTAATTCTGAAAGATTTGTGTATTAGTTGGTTGCAGGGAAATGAGATATAAATATACCCATCTCATCCAGTTGTTGTTACATTCTTAAATTATATAACAAATGTAGAGTGCCTAGCATAATCCCTGGCACACAGAGGAGTATTAGTAAAAGGCAGGTCCTAGAGGGAAGGTCAGAGTTTTGAATATATCTTCCTCATCAGCTGGCAGATCCACTTCATTCTGAGATGGACACTGAACACCTTAACTACTCAAGAAGGTCAAAACTGATTATATTCATCAGTTAACTGTAAAGGGCACCAAAACACAATATATTCATCTTCATACACAGATGAGGTGCTGAAGCTGACTGAATCAAATGTCCGGTGTTAGTGAAGATATGGCTGTGTGTCTTTTAAAGTATGTAAAAGCACAGGTTCAGGAAATAATCTGAGGAAACATGCATGAAAGTGGTGGAGCAGAACAAGACCCACCCAGGTCTACCTGTCAGAAGAGATCCCAGTCATGCTTACTGACGGCCATGGAGAAAACAGAAATCTTTCAGCCTTCTTCTGCATATCTGCAACTAAACTACTTGTTTTTAATGTCAAATAAGATAATGGAAGTTAAATATTCAAGTAAAAAGAACTTCTGTCAATCAATACACTCTTGGAGGAAGTGTTATTAATTCTGACCATAACAACTTTTACCCATATAGATCCTAAATCCAAATCAAGATTGTCCCAGGGAAGCATAGGATTTTGTCGTTGTTGCTGGCAATTTCTTTCTGTCAGTACAAACTTGAAAGAACAAAAAGGAAGTGGAGAAAAAATGCTCCATTTTTTGTGAGTTATATTCCTGCTTCTCATTTGGAGGATGGTCCTGAAGGAGCGCTGTCCAAGTGTTCCTCAGAGCTAAGCCAAGGAATTATCATGGGCAGAGCTAAATTTTAAAAGTCTATATACTAAAGAGAAGTGTAGAGAAATTGCTCTTGATAGATGTAGGATTTTCTCTTTTTATTATTTGGAGATAAAGGGTAAAAGAGAGGGAAAAGATATATACATTTAGCAGTTTTCTTAATACTCTTCATCTTTAGACGTCAATGTGGAAACAGAGGCAAGGGTGGCAAGTCTCTCAATGGCTTTGTTTTAGATGACATTACATAATGGCTTCTGAATTCCCTCACCTCTTCGTCCCAGCCACCAAAGCCAAAGGTCCATTCTCTGAACCTCCCATCTGTGTCCCTTTAGCTTAACTTCTCAAAACATCCATTTTAAAGGCTACAGACAGAAACACATAAAAAATCTCACCTCTTATGCTCTGGAAACTTGTTATTTAAAATGGGGGTCCCTGCTTGCACACTGTTGGTTACGAATGTATCTTGGTATACCCACTATAGAAAACAGTATACAGGTTCCTCAAAAAACTAACAATAGAGCTACCATATGATCCAGCAATTCCATACCTGGGTATATATCCAGAAAAGAATGAAAACACTAATTCAAAAAAACACATGCACCCCACTGTTCATAGCAGCACCATCTACGATAACCAAAGCATAGAAGCTCACACACACATATACACACAATGGAATGTTGCTGCTGCTGCTGCTGAGTCACTTCAGTCGTGTCCGACTCTGTGCGACCCTATAGACGGCAGCCCACCAGGCTCCGCCGCCCCTGGGATTCTCCAGGCAAGAACACTGGAGTGGGTTGCCATTTCCTTCTCCAGTGCATGAAAGTGAACCGTGAAAGTGAAGTCGCTCAGTCGAGTCCGACTCTTTGTGACCCCATGGACGGCAGCCCAACAGGCTCCTCCATCCATGGGATTTGCCAGGCAAGAGTATTGGAGTGGGGTGCCATTGTCTTCTCCATAATGGAATGTTAGTCACAAAAAAAGAATAAAATTATGCCATCTGCAACAATGTGGATGGACCTAGAGAATCTTATGCTTAGTGAAATAAGACAGAGAAAGACAAATATTGTATATATCACTTATATGTGCAGTCTAAAAAATAATATAAATGAATGTACATACAAAACAAAAATAGACTCACAAATACAGAAAACAAACTTGTGGTTATCAAAAGGGAGAGGGAAGCAGGGTGGAGTGAGGAGGACAAAGTAGAGGTATAGGATTAACAGAAGCGTGAGGGCATGCTAACTTACTTCAGTCGTGTCTGACTCTTTGCAACCCTATGAACTGTAGCTGACCAGGATCCTCTGTCCATGGTATTCTCCAGGCAAGAATACTGGAGTGGGTTGCCATGCTCTCCTCCAGGGGATATTCCTGATCCAGGGATCAAACCTGCCTCTCTTACATCTCCTAATAGGCAGGTGGGTTCTTTACCACTAGTGTGACCTGGGAAACCCAACAGATATCAACTACTATGCACAAAATAGATGAACACCAAAGCAAAGGGAATTATACCCATTAGCTTGTAATAGCCTACAAAGGAGTATAATCTGAAAAAATACTAAATCAGTATGCTGTACACCTGAAATTAACATAATATTGTAAGTCAACTATATTTAGATGAATAAAGCAGATTTTAATGAATTAATTAATTAATGTAAGTTTCTTGGAATTACTTGGCAGCTTGCTAGAAACACAGATTCTTGGGCCCCACTTGGAATCTGCATTTTAACAGGATCCCTAGGTGACCCCAAGTGCATGAAAGACTGAAAAGCACTGTTCTAGATAGGTTCACCATCCAGAGAAACAGCAAAGTCTTCTGTCTGTTCCTCTATTATGTCCAAGCTGAGCACTGGCAGCCCAAATTGCAAAATGATTATGTGTTAATAGTGCAGGCATTAGACAAGCCTAGCAAGCAACCCAATTCAAATGCATCCGAAATGACTCCACTCATCAGCAGGAGCACAGGCTGTGAATTTACACCTGGCTTGTGGAAACCATAACTATTCATCAGGTGCACATCTCTCCAAAGTGAGGAGTCCCTGCAAATGAGAGGCTGTGCATTCGTGACGATCATGGCTTGATGGTCTGTTAACACCCATACTCTGAATGCTGAACTGACCTTACAATCGCGGGCCTTTTCTTCCCCCCCTGTAGTCAAGCTTGTGCCAGCAACCATCATTCTTATTCACAAACACTACTACTTCATATCTTAAAACATCTATCTTAGGTGACCCACGACATGTCTAGGATTAACCCATAAGCTTCAGCCATGCATATGTCATCAGTATCTATGAGAGAATGGCACTCTGGAAGTAATTCCAATGCTTATAGAATAGAAAAGGTATTACTCATATATTCCTACATTCGTATGTTCATTTCTCAAATGGTAAATATTTCTTTTTCTCTCACTCTTTTTTTTTTCTCTTTCCAGCTTACCTCAAATGGTAAACATTCCTCCTCCTCCTCCTCCTCCTTCTCCTCCTCCTCCTCCTCCTCCTCCTCCTCCTCCTCCTCCTCCTCCTCCTCCTCCTCCTCCTTCTCCTCCTCCTCCTCCTCCTCCTCCTCCTCCTCCTCCTTTTCTTTTTGTTGCGTTGGGTCTCTCTTGTGGTGCAAAGGCTCCAGAATACATAGGCCCTGTAATTGTGGCATGCGGGCTAACTTGCCCCGCGGCATGTGGATGTTAGTTTCCTGACCAGGGATCAAACCCATGTCCCCTGCATTGGGAGGCAGATTCTTAACCACTGGACCACGAGGGAGGTCCCCAAATGGTAACTATTTCTTGAATAGTCTTTATATGCCATTTTGGTGACAAAACACATCCAGGCTTACAATTAACCTCAGGGAGGATGGATAAATTAACAGACAGAATGATACCCAATTATATGCACTAACTAGGGAAAACTCAAGGTAAGTACAAAAAAGATTCCTAAATAAAATCCTGAGAGATCAGAGCATGTCACCTAGAGAAGAAGACATTTAGGTCAATGTGGATAAATAGCGATTATTTGATGAACACAGATAGAAAGAGAAAGAATGTACCAGATTAGGGAGTGGGAGGCAGAAGGTATGAAGGCCTAGAAAGAAGAGGGAACATAAAACAACTGGGGAGAATTCCATGGCAGTCTAGAGGTTAGGACTCTGAGCTTTCACTGCCAAGGGCGTGGGTTCAATTCCTAGTCAGGGAAGTGAGATCCTGCAAGCCATGTGGCGTGGCAAAAAAAAAAAAAAAGGTGAGAAGCTAAATGGAGTAATTCATTATGTCTGTAGTACAGGAAGGGGTCACAGATGAGAGGTTCAAAGGATGAAACCAGAGGGATAGCAGGGGACATGTCATGAAGAACCTCACAAGCCATACTAATGAGTTTAGCTATTGAATGAAATGAGAGTGGGAGACTCAGACCAACTTCTTGGATTTCTCTGGTTGCTCTTTGGGGAATACACTGGGGGCCACCCTTAATTTCCAGATCTTTTCTCTAGTTCTTGCAAATAGCCTTCTACATGTCAAAACCAGCCATGGTAAGACAAACCCTTCTCACTGCCCACCTCTTCTGCCTCCTATTCTTCAGCATCTCTCTCACTGACTCTTCTGCTTTCCTGCTCTACTTGCTTTTATGGGCTCATGTGATGACATTGGACCCACCTTGATACCCCCATGGTGATCTCCCTATTTTAAAGTAAGCTGATTAGCAAGCGCACCAGCAAAACAGCAGAACCTACATTCATGTTTGACTGAATAACCAGAGGACAGGAAATCTTGGGAGACATCTTTAGAATTCTGCCTACCACCACCTTATAAAATAACTCAGAGGGCATGAGCAGGTTCTGGCATGATGAAGGCTGTGCTGTCTGTCTTGTGGATGGTTGGTCAGTGTGGTGAGTCTGATGCCCTTGGGAATCCTGCATTCCAGGAGCATTAATGCCAATCATACCACAGTCAGCCCCAGAACTTCCTGGGAAGCACTCCAGGGCCCTGTCTCTCATGTTGCCACACTGGAGCTTCACGTGTGACCCACTAAAAAAAGGCAATAAACTGAGAAAATCACCACCACCACCACCCATAAAAGCAGGAAGGAGTAATTTTCTGAAAACCTAGTGTTGTTAGGCAGCATTCCTGGATCACAAGGGCAACTGTTCTGGGTTTAGGTTTCTGGTTTTCTTCCTGATATACCAGGAATTCACACGCACAGAAATGGAAGGAGCCCAGGTGCTGAGAGAAGAAGAAAACCCGATTTGTGCACTCAGGGTTGTTATTATTTAACTGCAATTATGCTTTCAAGAGAGTGTTGCTTTAAGAACCGCCCATTTAATTTCTTAGACTATGAAAACCTTCAGGTAGAGTAATTGCCTGACATAGAACACCTAGGAGGCAAATTGAAATAAAAAGCCTTTTACTGAGTGGCAAAGAGAAAGTATTAAATGCTTGATTAGAAGCTCTGTCACTAATAGTGAATGCAAAGAAAAAAAAAAAAAAAAGCCAGGTGAATGCTCCTCTCTTTACATCTTATCTCCCCAACCTGTCTTTCTCTCCTCTGTCATTGTGGAATGTGTGAATTCCCACTCCTACATTGGACACCACAAACAGGCTTTGAAATTCTGTTTTCCTTACTGAAAACAAGGAAAGACAATTGATTCAATTGGTCTGTTGAGTATTTTTCTCACTGAAATCTTTTCCTTAAAAGATTGCTTTATTATGCTCCAGCTTCATTACTACAAAGACTTTGAGCCTGACATACCTGAGGTCTGCTTCTTTCTACCAATATGACCTTAAGTAAGTCAAGGGAACCTTCTGAGCCTCAGATTTCTCAACTATGATGTGGGAATAAGAACATGCATTTCTTGGATAGTTAAGAGAATTAAAACACAGAAAATTATCTGGCCCCTAGTCTATGCTCAAACGTTAAATCTCTTTTCCCTGTTCTCTTGTCTCCTTGTTTATGCTCTAATTAATCTCTAGCTTGTGCTCGCAGGAGTATGACAAGTAGATCATAAATCCTATAAAAGCAAGACCTATACCAATGGGATTCCATGAAGAGGTTCTTTGATTGGCATTCAGGAGATTTAAGCCCAGGAGTGCAAAATCGACTTTGATTAAGCCAATTGCCCTCTCTGTGTTGCAATTTACACAGGTATAAGAGGTTATTTAACCACATGGATTTCCTAGCTCCAAAATGTCATGTTAACACCTATTTTTTACCTCTTTCAAGACCCTACTGAGCAGGCAGTAGGCATTCAATTAATGCTTGCTGACTACTGCTGAATGAAAGTACACAATATGATACGCTTAGTGGCCATAGATAGTGGGTAGTGATGGGAATGGAGAAGGCGATGGCCCCCACTCCAGTGCTCTCGCCTGGAAAATCCCATGGACGGAGGAGCCTGGTAGGCTGCAGTCCATGCGGTCGCTAAGAGCCAGACACCACTGAGCGACTTCACTTTCACTTTTCACTTTCATGCATTGGAGAAGGAAATGGCAACCCACTCCAGTGTTCTGGCCTGGAGAATCCCAGGGACGGGGGAGCCTGGTGAGCTGCCATCTATGGGGTCACACAGAGTCGGACACGACTGAAGCGACTTAGCAGCAGCAGCAGCAGTAATGGGAACAGACCCAAGGCAAATCACTTTTAATTTTACCCAAATATTTTTAAGAGAATTTGAAAACAAACAAAAAAAATGTCACTCTAGGAGTCAGAAGGTAGTAAATTGCGGTTAATGCACAATTCTTCTAATTCTTGTGAAATGGGTCTGGATACAGCCCTGTATCTGCAGCTTCTTCTTGCTCCCAATGATGTCCTTGATCACCTCTCACTTCAGAGCTGAACTGCTATTCACCGTGGAGAACTACACACAGGAAGAAACAATGAAAAATTCCTAAAGGCTATGAAATATTCTACAAAGTTTGTACAGATTTTGATCTCACTGAACTTCTGAGATGGTAAGGAGGAGACCTGATGCCTTCTCTTGGGAATTACTTTTTTTTAATTTTTTTTTAATTGAAGGATAACTGCTTTACAGACTTTTGTTGTGTTCTGTCAAACCTCAACAGGAATCAGCCATAGGTATACACGTATCCCTCCCTTTTGAACTTCCCTCCCATCTCCCGCCCCATCCCACCCCTCTAGATTGATACAGAGCCACTGTTTGATTTCTTGAGCCATACAGCAAATTCCCATTGGCTATCTATTTTACATATGGTAATATAAGTTTCCATGTTACTCTTTCCATACATCTCACCCTCTCCTCCCCTCTCCACATGTCCATAAGTCTATTTCCTACGTCTGCAAATAAATTCTTCAGTACCTGTAAATAAATTCTTCACTACCATTTTTCTAGATTTCATATAGATGCGTTAGAACATGATATTTATCTTTTTTTTTTTTTAGCCCAACTCTCATATCCATACATAGCTACTGGAGAAACCATAGCTTTGACTAGATAGACCGATATTTATCTTTCCCTTTCTGACTCACTTCACTCTATATAGTAGGTTCTAGGTTCATCCACCTCATCAGAACTGACTCAGATGTGTTCCTTTTTATGGCTGAGTAATATTCCATTGTGTATATATACCACAACTTCTTTATCCATTCATCTGTTGATGGACATCTAGGTTGCTTCCATGTTCTAGCTATTGTAAATAGTGCTGCAATGAACAATGGGATACATGTGTCTTTTTCTATTTTTGTTTCCTCAGGATATATGCCTAAGAGTGGGATTCCTGGGTCATATGGTGGTTTTATTCCTAGTTTTTTAAGGAATCTCCATACCATCTTCCATAGTGGCTGTATCAATTTACATTCCCACCAACAGTGCAAGAGTGTTCCCCTTTCTCCACACCCTCTCCAGCATTTATTGTTTGTAGACTTTTTGATGATGGTCATTCTTACTGGTGTGAGGTGCTATCTCATTGTAGTCTTGATTTGTATTTCTCTAATAATGAGTAACGTTGAGCATCTTTTCATGTGTTTGTTAGCCATCTGTATGTCTTTTTTGGAGAAATGTCTGTATAGGTCTTTACACTTTTTAACTGGGTTGTTTGTTTTTCTGGTATTGAGTTGTATGAGGTGCTTGTATATTTTGGAAATTAATCCTTTGTCAGTTGTTTCATTTGCTATTATTTTCTCCCATTCTTAGGGTTGTCTTTTCAACTTGCTTATACTTTCCTTTGCTGTGCAAAAGCTTTTTAGTTTAATCAGGTCCCACTTGTTTACTTTGGTTTTTATTTCTGTTACTCTAGGAGGTGGGTCATAGAAGATCTTGCTTTGATTTATGTCATCAAGTGTTCTGCCTATGTTTACCTCTAAGAGTTTTATAGTTTTTCATCCTACATCTAGGTCTTTAACCCATTTTGACTTTATCTTTGTGTATGGTGTTAAGAAGTGTTCTAATTTCATTGTTTTACATATCACTGTCCAGTTTCCCAGCACCATTTATTGAAGAGGCTGTCTTTGCCCCATTGTATACTCTTGCCTCCTTTGTCAAAGATAAGGTACCCATAGGTGCTTGAGTTTATTTCTGGGCTTTCTTTCTTGTTCCATTGGTCTATATTTCTGTTTTTGTGCCAGTACCATACTGTCTTGATGACTGTAGCTTTGTAGTATAATCTGAAGTCAGGAAGGTTGATTCCTCTAGCTCCATTCTTTCTCAAGACTACTTTGGCTATTCAGGGTCTTTTGTGTTTCCATATGAATTGTGAAATTTTTTTTCTAGCTCTGTGAAAAATGTCTTTGGTAATTTTATAGGGATCACATTGAATCTGTAGATTGCATTTGATAGTATAATCATTTTCACAATATTGATTCTTCCTACCCAGAAACATGGGATAGCTCTCCATCTGTTTATGTCATCTTTGATTTCTTTCATTAGTGTCTTATAATTTTCTATGTACAGTTCTTTTTTCTCCTTAGGTAAGTTTATTCCTAGACATTTAATTCTTTTTGTTGCAATGGTGAATGAGATTGATTCCTTAATTTCGCTTTCTGGTTTTTCATTGTTCGTATATAGAAATGCAAGTAATCTCTGTGTATTGATTTTGTATCCTGCAACTCTGCTAAATTCACTGATGAGCTCTAGTAATTTTCTGATACTATCTTTAAGGTTTTCTATGTACAATATATCATCTACAAACAGTGAGAGCTTTACTTCTTGTTTTCCAATCTGGATTCCTTTCATTTCTTTTTCTTCTCTGATTGCTGTAGCTAGGACTTCCAGAACTATGTTGAATAACAGTAGTGAAAATGGACACACTTGTATTGTTCCTGATCTTAGGGGGAATGCTTTCAGTTTTTCACCATTGAGAATAATGTTTGCTGTAGGTTTATAAAAGGCAGAGGAACCAGAGACCAAATTGCCAACATCCACCGGATCACCAAAAAAGCAAGACAGTTACAGGAAAACATCTACTTTTGCTTTATTGAATATGTCAAAGCCTTTGACTGTGTGGCTCACAACAAACTGTGGAAAATTGTTAAAGAGATGGGAATACCACACTACTTGATCTGCCTCCTGAGATATCTGTATCCAGGTCAAGAAGCAACAGTTAGAATTGGACATGGAACAACAGACTGGTTCCAAATCAGGAAAAGAGTACGGCAAGGCTGTATATTGTCACCCTGCTTATTTAACTTATATGCAGAGTACATCATCCAAAATGCCAGGCTGGATGAAGCACAAGCTAGAATCAAGATTGCAGGGAGAAATGACAATAACCTCAGACACACAGATGATACCACTCTTACAGCAGAAAGTGAAGAATAAACAGCCTCTTAATGAAAGTGAAAGAGGAGAGTGAAAAAGTTGACTTGAAAATTCAGTATTCAGAAAACTAAGATCATGGCATCCAGTCCCATCAACTCATGGCAAATAGATAGGGAAACAACGGAAACAGTGAGAGGCTTTAATTTGGGGGCTCCAAAATCACTGCAGATGGTGACTGCAGCCATGAAATTAAAAGACACTTGCTCTTTGGAAGAAAAGCTATGGCCAACCTAGGCAGCATATTAAATAGCAGAGACATTATTTTACCAACAAAGGTCCGTCTAGTTAAAGCTATCTATGGCTTTTCCAGTAGTCATGTATGGATGTGAGTGTTGGACCATAAAGAAAGCTGAGCGCTGAAGAATTGATACTTTTGAACTGTGGTGCTGGAGAAGACTTTTGAGAGTCCCTTGGACTGCAAGGAGATCTAACGAGTCAATCTTAAAGGAAATCAGTCCTGAATATTCATTGGAAGGACTGATGCTGAAGCTGAAACTCCAATACTTTGGCCAACTAATGCGAAGAACCAACTTATTGGAAAAGACCTTGATGCTGGGAAAGATTGAAAGTGGAAGGAGAAGGGGATGACAGAGGATGAGATAGTTGGATGGCATCACCAACGCAATGGACATGACTTTGAGTAAGCTCAGGGAGTTGGTGATGGACAGGGAAGCTTGGCATGCTTCAGTCCATGGGGTCACAGAGTCGGACATGACTGAGCAACTGAACTGAACTATCATATATGGCATTTACTATATCATATACATGCTTCCCTTGTGGCTCAGATGATAAAGAATCTGCCTGCAATGCAGGAGACCTGGGTTCAATCCCTGGGTTGGGACGATCCCCTGGAGATCATCCTGAAGAATTCCATGGACTGTATAGTCCATTGGGTTGCCAAGAGGCAGACATGACTGAGAAACTCTCACTTTCAGTTATCATATATGGCATTAACTATGTTGTGGTAGGTTCCTTCTATGCCCATTTTTTGAAGAGTTTTAATCATAAATGGGTGCTGAATTTTATCAAAGGCTTTTTCTGCATCTATTGAGATTATCATATGGTTTTTATCTTTAAATTTGCTAATACGGTGTATCACATTGATTGATTTGTGTATATTGAAGAATCCTTGCATTTCTAGAATAAACCCAACTTGATCATGGTATATGAGCTTTTTGATGTGTTGCTGAATTCTGTTTGCTAAAATTTTGTTAAGGATTTTTGCATCTATGTTCATCAGTGATATTGGCCTGTGGTTTCCTTTTTTTGTGTTGTTTTTGTCTTGTTTTGGTATCAAGGTGATGGTGGCCTCATAGAATGAGTTTGGAAGTGCTCCTTCCTCTGCAATTTTTTGAAAGAGTTTTAGAAGGATAGGCATTCACTCTCCTCTAAATGTTTGATAGAATTCGCCTATGAAGCCATCTGATCTGAGCTTTTGTTTTTGTGGAGATTTTTAATCGCAGCTTCAGTTTCAGTGCTTGTAATCGGTTTGTTCATAATTTCCACTTCCTAGTTCAGTCTTGGAAGATTGAACTTTTCTAAGAATCTGTCTATTTCTTCCAGGTTATCCATTTTATTGCCATATAGTTGTTCATAATAGTCTCTTATAATCCTTTGTATTTCTGCATTGTCTGTTATACCCTCTCTTTTTCATTTCTAATTTCGTTGCATTGATCCTTCTCTTTTTTCCTTGATGAGTCTGGCTAAAGCTTTGTCAATTTTGTTTATCTTCTCAAAGAACCAGCTTTTAGTTTTACTAACCTTTACTATTGCGTCTTTCATTTCTTTTTCATTTATTTCTGCTCTGATCTTTATGATTTCTTTCTTTCTTCTAATTTGGGGGGTTTTTGTTCTTCTTTTTCCAGTTGTTTTAGTGTAAATTTAGGTTGGCTATTCAATGCTTTTCTTGTTTCTTGAGGCAGGATTGTATTGCTATAAACTTCCCTCTTAAGACTACTTTTGCTGCATCCCATAGGTTTTGAGTTGTGTTTTCATTGTCATTCGTTTCTAGAAACTTTTTTATTTCCCTTTTGATTTCTTCAGTAATCTGTTGGTCATTTAGAAATGTGTTGTTTAATCTCCATGTGTTTGTATTTCTTACAGTTTTTTTCTTGTAATTGATGTCTAGTCTCATAGCATTGTGGTCAGAGAAGATGCTTGATATGATTTCAATTTTCTTAAATTTACTGAGGTTTGATTTGTGACCCAAGATGTGGTCTATCCTGGAGAATGTTCCATGTGCACTTGAGAAGGTGTATTCTTCTGCATTTGGATGGAATATCCTGAAGGTATCAATGAGATCCATCTCATCTAATGTATCATTTAAGACATGTTTCCTTATTAATTTTCTATTTTGATGATCTGTCCATTGGTGTGAGTGCAGCATTAAAGTCTCCAACTATTATTGTGTTACTGTCAATTTCTCCTTTTATGTCTGTTAGTGTTTGTCTTACGTATTGACGTGCTCCTATGTTGGGTGCAGAGATATTTACAATTGTTATGTCTTCCTCTTGGATTGATCTCTTGATCATTATGTAGTATTCTTCCTTATTTCTTGTAATCTTCTTTAAGATCTATTTTGTCTGATATAAGAATTGCTACTCCAGCTTTCTTTTGTTTCCCACTTGCATGGAATATATTTTCCTATCCTCTCACTTTCAGTTTATACGTGTCTTTAGGTGTGAAGTAGCTTTCTTGTAGATAGCATATATATGGGTCTTATTTTTGTATCCATTCAGCCAGACTGTGTCTTTTGGTTGGAGAATTTAATCCATTTACATTTAAAGTAATTATTGATATAAATGTTCCTATTGCCATTTTCTTAATTGTTTGGGGTTGATTTGTAGATCTTTTTTCTTCTCTTGTATTTCTTGACTATACAAGTCCTTTTAACATTTGTTGTAAAGCTGGTTTGGTGGTACTGAATTCTCTTAACTTTTGCTTGCCTGAAAAACTCTTTATTTCTCCATCAATTTTGAATGAGATTCTTGTTGGATATAGTAATCTTGGTTGTAGATTCTTCCCTTTCAGTACTTTAAATATATCCTGCCATTCCCTTCTGGCCTGCAGAGTTTCTGCTGAAAGATCAGCTGTTAAGCATATGGGATTTCCCTTGTATGTTACTTGTTGCTTCTCCCTTGCTGCCTTTAATATTCTTTCTTTGTGTTTAGTCTTTGTTAGTTTGATTAGTATGTATCTTGGCGTGTTTCTCCTTGGGTTTATCCTGTATGGGACTCTGTGCCTCTTGGACTTGATTGACTATTTCCTTTTCCATGTTGGGGAAATTTTCAACTATAATTTCCAAAAATTTTCTCATACCCTTTCTTTTTCTCTTCTTCTTCTAGGACCCCTATAATTCGAATGTTGGTAGATTTGATATTGTCCCAAAGGTCTCTGAGACTATCCTAGGTTCTTTTCAGTGTTTTTATTTCATTCTGCTCTTCAGAAGTTATTTCTACCATTTTATCTTCCAGCTCACTGATTTGTTCTTCTGCTTCAGGTATTCTGCTACCGATTCCTTCTAGAGTATTTTTAATTTCAGTAATTGTATTGTTTGTCTCTGTATGTTTATTCTTCTAGGTCTTTATTAACTGATTCTTGCATTTTCTCCATTTTGTTTTCAAGGTTTTTGATCATCTTTACTATTATTATTTTGAATTCTTTTTCAGGTGGTTTGCCTATTTCCTTTTCATTTATTTGGACTTCTGTGATTCTAGTTTGTTGTTATTTGTGTAGTATTTCTCTGCCTTTTCCTTATTTTTTTCTAAGCTTATGTTTGAGGTCTCCTTTTCCCAGGCTTCAAAGCTAAATTCTTTCTTCCTTTTGGTTCCTGCCCTCCTGAGGTTTGTCCAATGGTTTGTGTAAGCTTCATATAGGGTGAGATTTACGCTGAGTTTTTGCTTGTTTATTTGCCTGTTTGTTTTTCCTCTGATGGGCAAGGCTGAGTGAGGTGATAATCCTGTCTGCTGATGATTGGGTTTGTATTTTTGTTTTGTTTGTTGTTTAGATGAGGCATCTTGCACAGGGTGCTACTGGTGGTTGGGTAATGCCAGATCTTGTATTCAAGGGTTTCCTCTGTGTGAGTTCTCACTATCTGATACTCTCTAGGATTAGTTCTCTGGTAGCCCAGAGTCTTGGAGTCAGTGCTCCCACTCCAAAGGCCCAGGGTTTGATCTCTGGTCAGGAACGAAGATTTCACAAGTGGTTTGTTATGGTATTAAGTGAGATTCAAATACCCAAAAATGAGAAACCAAAGAGGAACCCCAGACAAATAGCAGTTACAAAATCAGGCAAATAATAATTAAAATAATGGAATATACACATATATGTATATACCCATAAGCAAAGTCAAAACAGTCCAATAAAAATAAAGTACAGTAGATTGACCTGGCGAACAAAGGAAATCAAAAATTATATTTACCAGTTAAGAACAAAACTAACTAAAGCACAAACTGGAAAATAAAACTAAAGGTGCCAAGTGTGGAATAAAGCAATGAAAACAAAACTAACAAATATGTTGAGAGGAAAGGAAAGAAAGACTAGATATGCAAAGTTAAATAGAGGTAGATGAATAAGATTTATATACATTAAATGTTAACTTCAAGGGGAAAAGAACAGTAGGAAAAACAAAAAAGGAATAAATGTAGGAAAATATTAAAAGGCTTAAAAGTTAAAGAAAGAGAAAAGAAAAAAAGGAAAACTCCACAGAACCGCAAAAGCCCAATGCACAGGCAGAAATTTATAACAATAAAAAATGTGACTGAGGGGAAAAAAAGCTCAAAAGCTTAGTTAGATTTCATAGTGCCAATAAAATTGACAACTACAACAGGAGTGGGGGGGAGGAGAGAAAAAAAATCCAAAAGAATCTACGGAACAAGTCAAAACTTAAGAATAATAAATGTTTTTCTTGAGTACTGCCGTCAGAGTCCTTTCCCTCGCTGGGAGTCACAGTCCACCCCACTTCCCTAGGATGCTCTCTGACACTGTGCTGATCTCCAAACCTGCTGTGGGGGCAGCTCAGATTCTAATATGGTTCTACTCCTGTGTGTTCTCGCCTCAGAACTAGTGCATTTTCTTTTGTGGGAGTGCTCAATGTCCTTTTATATATTTCATGGAGACAGAGTCTGCCTAGTTATTTGTGTGGATTTAATCTGTAGCTTGTACAGCTGGTGGGAAGGTTTTGGGTCTTTTTCCTTAGCCACATTGTCCCTGGGTTTCAATTGTGGTTTTATTTCCACCTGTGCATGTGGGTCATCCACTGGGGTTTGCTCCTGAGGCTGCCCTGGAGGACCTGGGTTTGCCCTGTGAGAGCCAAGTGTGGAGGTGGTGCAGCTGCTTGGGTTGCAGGGTTTCTGGCAGCATCAGGTACTCAAACAGGTTGGTGGCTAGGGCAGCAGGAAATGACAACCAGTACTGGCCAATGATGCTGCTGCTGCTGCTAAGTCGCTTCAGTCATGTCCGACTCTGTGTGTCCCCAGAGACGGCCGCCCATCAGGCTCTCCCGTCCCTGGGATTCTCCAGGCAAGAACACTGGAGTGGGTTGCCATTTCCTTCTCCAATGCATGAAAGTGAAAAGTGAAAGTGAAGTTGCTCAATCGTGTCCGACTCTTAGCGACCCCATGGACTGCAGCCCATCAGGCTCCTCCGTCCACGGGATTTTCCAGGCAAGAGTACTGGAGTGGGGTGCCATTGCCTTCTCCGGTACTGGCCAATACGTTCCAGTATTCTTGCCTGGAGAACTCCGCTGACAGAGAAGCCTGGTAGGCCACAGTCAACAGGGTTGCAAAGAGTTGGACACAACCAAAGTGAACCTGCGTGCATAAACGCAAGACTTTTTTTTGCCTGTGGCAGCTCTGTCCCAGTAAGAGTTGAGCGTGAAGGTGGCGCAGCTGCTTGGCTTGTGGGGACCCTGGCAGCACTAAGTGTGCAGGGATACGGACTGCCTCTGCTGTAGTTATGGCCCCATCAGAGTCTTTTCTCGAGCCTCTTGTAGCTGGCGATCAGAAGGCCTCTTTGGCCAGTCTTTCTCCATAGCCCCACCCGTTCAGGCACTTACAGGGCTCCCTTGACTGGGGTCCTTCTCTGTCGTTCAGTGTGTCAAGCACATAGAAGGGCCCCCCTGGCTGGGGTCCTACTCTGAAGATTGGCACATCAGGAACTTAAAGGGGCACCCTGGGTGGGGTCTTACTCTGTAGCTTGGCACATCAGTCACTTAAAGGAGCACCCTGGGTGGGGTCCTACTCTGTAGTTCAGTGCATCAGGCGTTTGGTGGGCCAGCCTCCCTATTGTTCAGCTGCCAATGCTGGCAGTGTGCGGGGGGAGAGAGGCTATGGTGATGGCTCCGCCGCCTACACGTGACTCAGCAGTATCACCTTGCCTCCACGGCTGCCTGGCTTTCCCCCACAAGCATCTCCCTCCACAATCTCCTCCCCCACATTTCCTCCATCCATCCTTGGCAGTCAACAGCAGCCCTCACCCTGGGATTGCTCCACAGTCTCTAAACTCCAGCTCCCAGTTGCTGTGCCTTCCAGGGGACCTGTGTCCCTGTGTGGGGTCTGTATGGCTGTGGCAAGGACTGTCTGATTCTCATTCCATTTAGGCTGCCACAGATCAGCTGCTTCACTCTCAGCCTTAAATGTTTCTCCTCTGACTCAGACAATTGCCCCGATGTGGGGATTGGACCCCTGCTTCAGTTTCCCTACCCACCGAGGGCAGGTCCAGTCCTACTAACACTCCTGTTTTTCCCCCTAGTTTCTTCATCTTACCAAGTTTTGCATGATTCTATATATTCTTTTCTGCGGGTCAAGTACTCCCGTTTGCTCTCAGCTGGTGTTCTGCATGGTCTTCTTTGTCTGAAGATGTATTCCTGATGTATCTATAGAGTAAGTAACTCCACATCCACCTACTCCTCCACCATCTTGTTCTTGGGAGTTACTTTTGATTCCATTTTAATTTACATAAAATTGAACGTATTTTAAGTGTACACTTTGGTGTGTTTTGACAATGTACACACACTTTCATAACTATCATCCCAACCAAGATGTAGAATAGCTTCCACTACCCCAAAGTTCCCAAAGGACCTCTCTAGACAACCCCTCTTCCTAAGACAACTAAAGCTCCAGTTTCTATCACATTGACTTAGTTTAGTTCTAGAAATTAATTTATAGACTACATAACAAGCAACTTGCGTGTCTGGCTTCTGTTGCTCAACATAATGTTTTGGGATATAATATATCCATGCTTTATACATCAGGAGTTCATTCCTTTCCATTGGTGATTATAATTTTATTATATGAAAATATCACAGTTTATACATCCATTCACCTGTTGGTGGACATTTGTTTCGAGTTTTAGGCTTTTATGAATAAAAAGGATTTTATGCTGAAAATCCTTACCCATTTTATAAATACTTTGTACTTCTAATCAGTAAACAACCAGAACCAAAACTGCTGGATCATAGGGTGGATATACGTTCCAACACACTTTTCTTTTTACCCTGAGTATGGAAGAAACACAAGCTGGAATCAAGATTGCTGGGAGAAATATCAACAACCTCAGATATGCAGATGACACTACCCTTATGGCAGAAAGTGAAGAGGAGCTAAAAAGCCTCTTGATGAAAGTCAAAGAGGAGAGTGAAAAAGTTGGCTTAAAGCTCAACATTCAGAAAACGAAGATCATGGCATCCTGTCCCATCACTTCATGGGAAATAGGTGGGGAAACAGTGGAAACAGTGTCAGACTTTATTTTTGGGGGCTCCAAAATCACCGCAGATGGTGACTGCAGTCATGAAATTAAAAGATGCTTACTCCTTGGAAGAAAAGTTATGACCAACCTAGAGAGCATATTCAAAAGCAAAGACATTACTTTGCCAACAAAGGTCCGTCTAGTCAAGGCTATGGTTTTTCCTGTGGTCATGTATGGATGTGAGAGTTGGACTGTGAAGAAGGCTGAGCGCCGAAGAATTGATGCTTTTGAACTGTGGTGTTGGAGAAGACTCTTGAGGGTCCCTTGGACTGCAAGGAGATCCAGCCAGTCCATTCTGAAGGAGATCAACCCTGGGATTTCTTTGGAAGGAATGATGCTAAAGCTGAAGCTCCAGTACTTTGGACACCTCATGAGAAGAGTTGAGTCATTGGAAGGGACTCTGATGCTGGGAGAGATTGGGGGCAGGAGGAGAAGGGGACGACAGAGGATGAGATGGCTGGATGGCATCACGGACTTGACGGACGTGAGTCTGAGTGAACTCCGGGAGTTGGTGATTGACAGGGAGGCCTGGCGTGCTGCGATTCATGGGGTCGCAAAGAGTCGGACATGACTGAGCGACTGAACTGAACTGAACTGATGAAGTTCACAAAACAATTTTTCTTCTTCTGGTCTTCATGCCATTATCAGAAAGTTAATATTAATCTCCAAAAATAAGTAATATGTGTTTAGTGCTCACTGTGTGCTAGGACCAGGGATAAGCTTTCTGCATGTTACCTCATTTAAACTTGGACTGCAAGGAAATCAAACCAATTAATCCTAAAGGAAATCAACCCTGGATTTTCATTGGAAGGACTGATGCTGAAGCTCCAATACTCTGACCACTTGATGTGAAGAGCTGACTCACTGGAGAAAACCCTGATGCTGGGAAAGACTGAAGGCAAAAGGAGAGGGGGGTGGCAGAGGATGAGATGGTTAGATAGCATCACTGACTCAATGGACATGAATTTGAGCAAATTCTGTGAGATAATGAAGGACAGGGAAGCCTGGCGTGCTTCAGTCCATGGGATTGCAAAGAATCAGACACACTTAGTGACTGAACACAATAGGACAGAACCCCATTTAATCTTAGCAAAACCCTTTAATGATCAGCATTTACACAGCCTTATAAGGTTAATAGGGGCTTCCCTGGTGGCTCAGCAGTAAAGAATCTGCCTGCAATGAAGGAAACCCAGGTTCAATCACTGGGTCAGGGAGATCTCCTGGAGGAGGGCATGGCAACCCACTCCAGTATTCCTGCGTGGAGAATTCCATGGACAGAGGAGCCTGGTGGGCTACAGTCCAAGGGGTCGCGAAGAGTCAGACACGGCTGAAGCGACTGAACACATATACACAGGAGGTTAATAAGGGAAGCTGCTGTTGATCTTATGTAAGAGTTGGGAGTCAACAGAAAATAAATCCAGGAGCTGCATGCATTCGCTCCCATTTTACTATACTACCCCTTTTCTTTCACCAGGTATTTTCTTCTCAGCAAGAACTGCTGAGGGTTTTTGGAGATCAAGATGGTGGCCGCAAGATACTGGGTTTATGGCCCCTTGTGAACACACCAAAACTACAGCTACCAAGAGAAAGTCTCACTGGGAACTAGCTGTAAAGAAGAGCGAGCCATACAGATTCTGCTAGGAAACAAGAAGGAATCTGCTTGGGGGAAAGAGAAGTGGAGGGGGATATCACAGGCTAGGAGCTCCTCTCAGGGGAGCAAGGGGTTTGAGGCACTCATTAGGCACCCCAGCCCTGGAGTCAGACATGAGGAAGAAAAGACCCCTTAGTTGGTTTGAAAACCACTGGGGTTTACCAAAGGGCTTTAAGAAACCAAGACTGTGCTCCTGATGAGCACACACACTGATTTACAGTCACAGTGTAGTGGTAGCTGATTAAAAGCTGCCTGGGGTCCTGACCAGCTTGCTAGGACCACCCCAGGACACATCCGAGCCTGTGCCAGGCTGCTGCTCTAGCCCGTCCTGCTCCAGCACTATGCCCCACCAAGGTGGAGGTTGCCGTTGCCAACAAGAGTGGGCAAACTTGTTGGGAACAAAGCCACCCAAACCCCAGTCCTGCCTCGGACCAGGACAGAGGCGAGCATGGCCAGCTCTCGTATCCCTGCACACAACCTGAAGTTAGCTCTAGGGCAGAGACAACCTGGGCTGGAGCCCCTGGCCCTGTACACACTTGGGGACGGGTGTGGCCATCTCAGTGATGTGGCACCAACCCCTCCAGCCTGCCTCAACCTCTAACCAAGGCACACACTCCAGGAAAAGAGTGAAACCAGCACAGTACAGCCGTAAGCCCTCGGGCTCTGCCACATAACCAGAAGCAGCCCAACTCCCTCAAGGCTCCAGCTCCAGCTCCTCAGCCCCAACAGGGTGGTGACAGCCACTGAACATAGAAGAAGCCCCAGCTTGCACCTGACTCTGGCTCGAGCCCCTCCAGCTCCAACCCTGTCTCCCACCAAGACAGTGGCTGCCAGCACTCCCTGGGGAAGACACAGCACACGCTCACTTCAGATCTCACTCTCCCATCAAAGCCACTGGTTACAGGCAGCCTACATAGGGACACGAGCTCACTGTTTGTGGGATGTAAACTGGTACAATCTCTACAGAAAACAGTATGAAGTTCCCTCAAAAAATTAGAAACAGAACTACAGATTATCCAGAATTCTACTCCTGGCTAGATATCCAAAGAAAGCAAAAACACTAATTTGAAAACATAGATGCACCCCGATTGCCCAGAGCAGCATTATTTACAATAGCCAAGATATGGAAACAACCTAAGAGTTCATCAACAGATGAATGGATAAGGAAGATGTGATGCCGTAAGAGGAAACGTCGGGGGAGGGATAAATCAGGAGCTTGGGATTAATATACACACACTACTATATATTATATAAAATAGATAACCAACAGGGACACAATGTTCTGCACAGGGAACTCTACTTAATAGTCTCTGATAACCTAATTGGGGAAATAATCTAAAAAAAGAATGAATATATGTATATGTATAACTGAATCCTACACTGTACACCTGAAAATAATACAACATTGTAAATCAAACTATACTCCAAAAAAAAAGGGTTTTTTTAAGAAGATGTGATGGGATGTTGGAATGTAATGGAATATTACTAAACCATAAAACAATGAAATTTTACCACTTGCCATAACATAAATGGATCTGAAGGGTATTACACTTAATGAAGCTAATCAGAGAAATATGGATACTATATATTTTCACTTCTATGTGGAACCTAAAAAACAAAACAAACAAATGAATATAACAAAAGAGAAACAGACTCATACATACAGAGAACAAATTAGTGGTTGCCACTGGGGAGAGGAGAGGGAAACGGGCAAGACGGGGAAGAGGTACAAACTACTAGGTATAAAATAAGTAAAACAGATGGATGTAATGCAGGGGTTCCCCAGCCTCTGGGATCTAATGCCTGATGATTTGAGGTGGCGATCATATCCACCTAATGGATCACTGATGAAATTAGGTGCACAAGAAATATAATCACTTGAATCATCCTGAATCCCCTACCTCCTCCCCCGTCCATGGAAAATTTGTCTTCCATGACACTGGTCCCCGGTGCTAAAAAGGTTGGAGACCATTGAAATGTACAGGACAGGGAATATAACCAATATTTTATAACAACTTTTAATGGAGTATGGCTTATAAAAATATTGAATCATAGTATTACACTCCTAAAACTAATATAACATTATAAATCAACTATAATTTCAAAACAAAAAAATCTACTGATTCTTTGAGGCAAAGCAATGAGTGCCTTTTCACCAAGTGGGAATGCTTCATCTCTCAGAGCTTCCAAACTGAAAGGCACCAAAGGCCTCCAAGAAGTTGATCCATGAAGAGTCACTCACTCCCGCAGATACTCTGTTTACCAAGTGAGAGAGTGTGGACAGCACAGGGCGACACCCAATTCTAACAAGAATAAAATCTACAATGAAATACTCTGGTTCTAAATCAAGAGCATCATGTCTGTGGAACAGATTAGTACTAATACCCTGTCTTTAGAGTTTATCAGAATCACCTGGAGAACTTACTAAACTAGGTGTGTGTGGGCCTCCCCACCAGAACAGCTAACTCAGCAGGTCTGGGATGGAGCCTGAGATTTTGCATTTTTAATAAGTGCCCAAGGAATGATGGTGATGCTGGTCCTTAGACTTTTGTGTAGCACTGGGCCAGACTACCCACATCACTGTAATAAATCTCTGGTGAGAAACTGAGAAAGTGATGAAGTTTATCTAGCCAATTAATAGTAGGCCTGGAGCTGCAAGGTAATCTTTGAAGTATTAACTCTACATTTCTGGTATCCAGAATTAGAATTTCAAGGAACGGTTAAATTGTAAAGTTAAATGACCATTCTAGATCATTCTAGACTTGCCTCTGCATTTTGAGATATATAGGTAGATGATGGTGATGATGATGATAGGTAGGTAGTGATGAAATAAAATTTATATTTTATAGAAAAACAAGAAAATTTTAAACATAAAATTTTTTCCTGACTGTTTGGGTCTCCTCCCTCCCCTTAACTGCGTATTGCACATCTGCATTAACCAGACCTCCTCAGAAGTTCACATTTCTTCTTTTATAAAGGATGAGAATGACCCATTACTCAATAATTCCTTGGGAGATAATCTTACTTCTTAATCTTGTAAGGAATTAGGATGACCCCCACTTGCTTTGTACATGCAGATCTGGGGTGTATAAACTGTCAATACATCATTCAAAATAAAACACTTTGTCTCAAAAACATGCATAACTGCTTTGACCTCTACAAGTGGAACAGTCCTCAGAGCTTTCTGAAAGACTCTCTCCCAGGTTATTATCCTCAGGTTGACTCAAACTAAATTTTCCATATCTTTCCTAGATTGATTAATTTTTTTCATGGATGTTAGATTAGATAGATACAGAATGATACAATCTCAGAATGTGTGCCTTTTAAATGAAAGCAAGAATCATTTTAAGAAAAACTCACTACTCTGTGCTTATTTTTATGTTTTTACTACAAAAGAGGGAAACCTCTAAGGGGATTCAGTGTTCTGCGGGACCTCATGTTAACATTTCCCTCTGAAATGTTTCTTTAGTGGACACATAGACCCAGCTCTACAAGGATCCTTCAACTAATTTTCAGATTGAGTATTTAATTTCTTTACCAAAGCAAAAGTTTGGCAATTGCTTGATTAATTTAACCTCATTCTTCTTTGTCATGAGAACAAATCTAAATGTCTCAGCTGACAAACACCACTTTAGAAACATCCTGAATCTGATAAACGGCTTCCTTAAATGTCTTAAAAGTATTATTAGTAGAGGTGCTAGTTTGATTCTCAAATCCTGCTCTCCTGAGAGCCAGAGGGTGGGAACTGAATTCAGGTTGGGAGGGCATTGCCGCGCCCTCAGGCAGAGTTTCAGATTAGTATGCAGAACATGTATGGGTGACTCTGTGAATCCTTTAAGTCTTTCTTTTTTTTTTCCTATTTTTCTATTTTCAGGTTCCAAAAGGAGAGCTCAATTATTCACTGTTACAAAAATGGCCATTGATGATCTTGAAAACCCAGGTAAAGATACTGATGCTCAGCTGCATAAGTAGAGAGTTTTTATTAATAGATATAATTATTTTTCACACCTCCCTAAATAACACGAAGAGCAGTTAAAGAAGCAGCATTATTGGTGATTTTTAATCAGGTTCCCATGAGACCTAGGCAGAAAGTAATTATTCAAACAAATGAAGGAAGACAGCATAATCCATAACTGCACTAAATATTAAAGGAATAATGTCTCATTTTAAGATAAAGTACATAAGTGATATACAATTCAAGTAAAGCATCTTTTTTTATGTAGTTTACCACTTAATAAAAAACAAATTATAAGTAATTCTATTTAATGATTACATGTTATGTACAACATAATGCACCATTACTGTTTCTAGTATCTTTATCATTACAAAGGATTATTATTGTTAATATTAATAATATTATTAACTATCATCACAGTTCATTTTATACAGCACTTTTTCTGTGCAAAGCATTTCACAGTATTACTGAGGTTAGTCCACAAAACCCCAGAGTTAGATATTCTTCATTTCTTGTTGAAGAAACCGAAGCTAAGAGAATTTAAAGATCTAAGTGTCAGTCAGGTAGTTAACTGGAAGACCTGCCTAGGAATTAAATTTCTGTCTGCTTGTCTCCATGTGTCTGGTCCTTCCCACACTACCACCAGCTATGAGAGTCAAAGATAACACACTTGATATAATAGGTTTCAGCACGCAATAACAGAGGAGTTTCTCTACACATCCTAGCCCAAAATGCCACTTGAGGGCAAGACAATTTTGCAATTCAATGTCTTCTACCCTCAATTTCTTATTTTCCTTTTTCATTTACTAGAAGTAGTATGTTCCTACTTCTATATCCTAATTCCTGTTTCTCTCAATTTTACTGGAAGAGAAAAGTACACTTTTGCTTTATCTAAGATAAATTCTTTACTACTAAAATATCATTCAACCTCTTGTTCTCTCAAGAGTCTAGATAGATATATTTTGTCCACAATAGCCAGAGCTAATACAATCATCCCAGGACTAAGAAGGGGATGTACTTAAGGAAGAAAACTCATGACATCCACCTTATGCAGACATCTTTCCTAACCACTCCTAAAGTTAGTCCCTATCCCTTGAGCTCTTCCCTTCCATAAGAAATGTTTCTGATTATTTCATAAATACAGGTCACTCTGGTACAATGGAAAGATGGTGGCCTCTGGAATCAGATAGACCTGGGTTACAATGTTGGCTTGCTCCATTTCAAAGAAAAATTCTTTTAAACACAATTTTAATATATCTCTTAAAATACAATAATATTATTTTTTTCTTTAAAGTTTTATTTGTATCGGAGCATAGTTGATTAACAATGTTCTGTTAGTTTCAGCTGTACAACAAGGTGACTGAACTGTACGTATACACATATCTATTTCCTTTTCAAATTCTTCTCCCATTTAGGTTATTACAGAATACTGAGCAGTGTCCCCTGTGCTATAGAGTAGGTCCTGTTGATGATTTTGTTTGAATATAGCAGTGTGTACATGTCAATCCCAACAAGTTTGGGTGCTTTTTATTTTTTTTGGTCATGCTGTGAGGCTCGCAGGATCTTATCCCCCACCAGGGACTGAATCCAGGCCACAGCAGTGAAAGCACCAAGTCCTAACTACTAGACCACCAGGGAACTCTCTATCTTTTAATAGTTTTGACCACACTATTAACTTCTCTTAGCTTCAAATTTCATGTCTTTAAACTGCTACAAAGAGAGGTTTTGAGGATTTAAGGGGCAGTTATATGTAAGAACCGGGCACATCAGAAATGGCACCTAAACTTTTGATGATGTGCATGCTATAGGATATACAGAAGTCAAAATATAATACTGTATACATGAAACTTTTATAATGTTATAAATCAAGTAGTTATCATGTGTTTACTTTCCCTCCCCATCTTCCGGAGATACAAGGAAAAACAGCACATGCTTAACATATCTCAACAGTAGGGGAGAGAGACCTCGAGGAAATCAGTATAAAAATCAGGCTAAAAAGGCCAGTATCTCATCTGTCTCTGTTTCTTTCCTTTGTTGAGAAAATATTTATTGGTTGTGTACTATGCTCTAGGCACAAAGGATGACAATAATCCAAACATTTAAAGTAAACCAAGCATTTAAAGAAAAGAGTTCCAGAAGGTGGGGACAGAGACAGGTACAAAGGTCCAAAGACAGAAATATCTGATAAATTCAAAGACGAGGAAAGAAATTAACACAATTGCAATGTGGTGGACCTAGGAAATGGTATGAAAAGGCACTCAAACCAGGCAAACTATGGGAAATCTAATACAGTCCGTTGTCTCACACGGAATTGATCATTTCTTAAATTAGCAGGACTTTACTTTTTATAGAACCACATGATACAAATCTTGATTTACTTCTGGATGACACTGTCTCTCTTGACTACTTGCTACAGAGGTCTTTTTCTGTTTTCCTGTAGCTGCTATACAGATTCTGACTTGAATTTATGTCATAAACAAAAAGTATGACTAAAGCCTTTTAGACTTTTGGATGACCAAGTCTGGTAGGGTTGTAGAATGGTTAAAAGCACAGCTTCTGGAATAACAGCAGCCAGGCTGAGATCATCAGCTGGGACATGTGCCAGCTGTGGGGCACACAGCAAGCCTCTTCCCTTTTCTAACCCTGACACCTCTTCTAAAACTGAAAGCAGATGCGGACGTCTTGGTGGCTCAGTGGTTAAGACTCTGTGCTACCAATGCAGGGGGCGTGGGTTTGATTTGGGAGCTAAGACCCCTGAAAGATGCCCAAGCAGCCAAAACAAACAAAAACCCTGAAAATGAAAGCAGGTGATCCTAAGAATTAAATTCTGCATCAAGTGTACCTAGCACAGCTCCTGACACAAAACAGCCTAGCACAATATAGTCACCGATATGATTAATATTTATGTGGCAAAATAAACATCTCACTTGACTTTCTCTCAAAACCCAGAAGGTACAGAATAGTTTTTATGTTAAACTTTAGTTTGTAACTGCCAAACTGTTTACCTGTGCCTTCTCTAAACTAGGTAAAATCATGACTTAATCAAATTTAAGGAATGATAAGTTTCTCTGTTTTCATAAAGTCTCATCTTACAGGAACATGCATGATTCTAAAGAAAGTTGAGCAGTTATTTTTCAGCTGTGCAACCTCAAGCTAGAATACCTCTTGTGTGTTCATTTACTCATCCTATTATTTACATATTCATTATCATGTACAGAACCCTGTGTCATGTAGTGGGCATAATACGGAAGGAGATAAGCCATGCTCCTTATCCTCACAATCTAACAGCTTTCAGTTCAGTTCAGTTCAGTCACTCAGTCATGTCTGACTCTTTGCGACCCCATGGACCACAGCATGCCAGGCCTCCCTGTCCGTCACCAATTCCTGGAACTTACCCAAACTCATGTCCATTGAATCCGTGATGCCATCCAACCATCTCATCCTCTGTCCTCCCCTTCTACTCCTGCTTTCAGTCTTTCCCAGCATCAGGATCTTTTCAAATGAGTCAGCTCTTCACATCAGGTAGCCAAAGTATTGGAGTTTCAGCTTTAGCATCAGCCCTTTTAATGAACAATAAGGACTGATCTCCTTTAGGATGGACTGGTTGGATCTCCTTGCAGTCCAAGGGACTCTCAAGAGTCTTCTCCAACACCACAGTTCAAAAGCATCAATTCTTCGGCGCTCAGCTTTCTTCACAGTCTAACTCTCACATCCATACATGACCATAGGAAAAACCATAGCCTTGACTAGACGGATCTTAGTCGGCAAAGTAATGTCTCTGCTTTTGAATATACTATATAGGTTGGTCATAACTTTTCTTCCAAGGAGTAAGCGTCTTTCAATTTCATGGCTGCAATCACCATCTGCAGTGATTCTGGAGCCCCCAAAAATAAAGTCTGACACTGTTTCCACTGTTTCCCCATCGATTTCCCATGAAGTCATGGGACCAGATGCCATGATCTTTGTTTTCTGAATGTTGAGCTTTAAGCCCACTTTTTCACTCTCCTCTTTCACTTTCATCAAGAGGCTTTTTAGCTCCTCTTCACTTTCTGCCATAAGGGTGGTGTCATCTGCATATCTGAGGTTATTGATATTTCTCCCGGCAATCTTGATTCCAGCTTGTGCTTCTTCCAGCCTGGCATTTCACATGATGTACTCTGCATATAAGTTAAATAAGCAGGGTGACAATATACAACCTTGACGTACTCCTTTTCCTATTTGGAACCAGTCTGTTGTTCCATGTCCAGTTCTAACTGTTGCTTCCTGACCTGCATATAGGTTTCTCAAGAGGCAGGTCAGGTTGTCTGTATTCCCATCTCTTTCAGAATTTTCCACAGTTTATTGTGATCCACACAGTCAAAGGCTTTGGCATACTCAATAAAGCAGAAATAGATGTTTTTCTGGAAGTCTCTTGCTTTTTCGATGATCCAGCAGATGTTGGCAATTTGATCTCTGGTTCCTCTGCCTTTTCTAAAACTAGCTTGAACATCTTGAAGTTCACGGTTCACGTATTGCTGAAGCCTGGCTTGGAGAATTTTGAGCATTACTTTACCAGCGTGTGAGATGAGTGAATTGTGTGGTAGTTTGAGTATTCTTTAACAGACAGTAAATGAACACTTCAGGCTTCCCAGGTGGCTCAGTGATAAATAATCCACCTGCCAATACAGGAGACATGGGTTTGATCCCTGGGTCAGGAAGATCCACTGGAGAAAGAAATGGCAACTCACTCCAGTATTCTTGCCTGAGAAATCCCATGGATAGTGGAGCCTGGCGGGCTACAGTCCATGGGGTCACAAAGAGTCAGACAGGATCTAATGACTGAACAACAACAAAAAAAAGGGCATCTTAGACCTACTTTCCTGGAAGTTCTCCTTTGTATACCTGTTATGATTTATAGGCTTTAAAGAGATGCCCTCATTCCCTTTGTTATGGACTGAATGAATGTTCATAGGTTGAAGACCTAACTCCCAATAAAATGATATTAAAAGGTAGGGTCTTTGACAGACAATTAGATTTAGATAATGCCATGAGGGTAGGGCCCTCATGCTGGGATTTGTGTCCTCATAAAAATCAGAAATGACACCAGACCTCAGCCTTCTTTGACTGGCAACAGTCTTCCGAGAATGGGGAAGCCCTTTATTGCATGACTTTATCCTAAGTAGACAAAGGCCAACTGATTGATCAGCACACAACTAACTCTGGAGCAACACTTTAAATGACACTTTCCAAAGAGAGCAAACACCAGACTGGGTACTTTATATACCTCATTTAATCTACTTTTCACAACCATCTGGTGAGGCAAGTGCTCCAGGAATGCTGGATTGATTGATCAATTGATTTTACTATTTTCACTACTTTAAGACAAACTGCTTTTTAACAACATCAGATTCTTGGCTGCCTTCATTTATCCATGGCTTACACAACAGCATAAGCCACTTTTGTAAGTCTGAAGCCTTACCTGCTTCAGCTTTTAAGAGTCAGAAGAATGGCAGGTATGTCTTGTAATTAGATTTTTACATCAGAATGGATTTGATTTTTGACATCAATGAACAAACCCATTTGTCTATCCCTGCATTGCAGGAATAGAAATCCATCATAATTATTTGCCAGCTGTTGGTTCACCCCAGTCATGGTTTCTTATTCTGAAATGTTTCCTAACCTCCAGAAAGTCCTCACTACATTTGTAGTTTGCAGGTATCTGAACGGCTTGCATTTTTAATGAATTCCTAATGTACTCACTCAAGCAAACAAGGAAAATTATAACCATGGAACATTACATTTCAGACATTAATCATAATTGCTTAATAATACCAAACAAGGAGATTTTATTGCAAACTGAGACTTCTTATTTAACTTCAGAATCAGAATAATTGTCACATTTGCACATATTCTAAATGATACCACATATTGCCAAATGCCTACATTAAACAGTTTAGTCATAAAGAAATATTTTGTCAGCTAATTTAATTTAATTGCATGGCATAATCGTTTCACCTATTTCTCTAAAAACAGGTATTTTAATAAGAAAACTAAAAGGAGGTTATAAAAATCTCACTTTCTCAATTGCTAGGAAAGGTCTCTGCGGAAAGTTGCCAGACAATTACAAATTCGGGGGGTTTCTATAGTTCTTCAATGTATTTGTTATATACCATTAGTCACCAGTGAAGCCCTTCACTAATAGCAGTACCCTTCAACAATAGCCCCAGAGAATTTAACACTGATTGATGGCAGGTCACCTGGAATTGGTTGGCAGAATTTCCAATTTTCTGTTGGGAAATTGCTTATTTCTCCAAGTCTATTCCCATTTTTACAAGTGGACAGCAAGCTGAGATTATACATTATTATGTGTCTAAATATAAAATTGTGATGGATGGTGTCACACATTTAAAAAGAGTTAAGCATTTAATTTAAAATTTAAAAAGTTTAAACAAGTTTAAAATGTATTTTTAATCTGTCTCAGAAATTCATGGGCTGATTCATATTGGGGGGAATACTAAGAGATTGCCTAAGGATTGTCATTTATATGGGGTATTATTTTCATAAAATTATCCTTTTAGACTCTCGAAGCAGTAGAACCATGATTTTCTTGTAAATACTATCTAAAGAGTTCAAGCTTATCAAAAGACTGAAGGAATAAATAGATTCTTTCTGTAACAGTACTAATGCTAAATTTGGCACAGAAAAGAGGAAAGTAAGCAACCAAAACTCAAAAGCCACATTAAAATCAGAAGACACAGTTTGCTATTTACATTAAACTATCATTTATTTAAAAACACATACTAGGTGTCAATTTTAAAAGTGTATATTTAGGATGCAAAAATATCATATGTGTGTGTGCTTAGTCATATTCTACTCTTAATATCGTATATTACAGGAATATTACTATATACTTTTCCACTTAGAAACTCTACCAAATTCTTGAATTAAGCATTAAGCCCCTGGCTAAATATATTAAAGGCAACAGGTAACAATCCAATGACAAGTTTGAAATTTTGTCAATATGGTTCACTCTGGAGAGACAAACTAGCAAAACCCTCAAAATCTGCAATGCTCAACACAATTGCTTCATCTGAGGATAAAAAATGCCTTTATTGAGTTCCCTGGGAGAAGGGAATGACAGTATTCCTGGAATATAGTATTCAAGAATACTCCAGTATTCTTGCCTGGAGAATCCCATGAACAGAGGAGCTTGGTAGGTTATGGTCCATGAGGTCACAAAGAGCCAGACACATCTGAGTGACAAACACTTTCACTCAACTTTTCACACACGCAAATTCTTGAATGAAGCATTAAGTCACTGGTTGCCTATATAAATATATTAGAGGCAATGGATAACAATCCAATGACAAGTTTAAAATTTTGTCCGTATGGGTCACTCTGGAGAGAGAAACTAGCAAAACCCTCAAAATCTGCAATGCTCAACACAATTGCTTCATCTGAGGATAAAAAAATGCCTTTATTGAGCTTCCCTGGGAGTTCAGTGGTAAAAATCCCACCTGCCAATGCAGGAGACACAGGTTCGATCCCTAGTCTGGCAAGATCCCATATGCCTCCGAGTAGTGCCACAGCTAGTAAATCTGAGCACCCTAGAGCCCTCCCTCAGCAACAAGAGAAACTACCACAATAAGAAGCCTACCTACTCCCAGTATTCTTGCCTGAAGAATTCCATGGACAGAAGAGCCTGGTGGGCTATTGTCCATGGGGTCACAAAGAATTAGACACAACTGAGCAACTAACACTTAAACATTTCTAAAACTGTCATTTTAAAGGCTGCGTAGAATTTCATGATACGGCTACTTAATGCACTGGTGAATAATCTACTGATGGACATGTCGCTTGTTTTGTTTATGTTATTTATTTGCTAAATGGTTATTTATGCAATATTTGTTCATAGCTCAATCTCTACCTTGTCCTGGATTGGGAATACAAAGCCTCTGTTCTTGTAGAGCTTACATTTCTGAGATTTAGGGATAAAGACAGACAAGAAAAACAACGAACACAAATAAATATGGTAGTTGGTGATTAAGTCCTACAATAAACTATAATATCATAATAAGGCAGGATAAGAAGACAGTGGCAAGAAGTAATAGATGGTCTTTAAGATAAGAAGACCTTCAAACAGGGAACTGAATGAGAGTATGGCATTGGCCCAGTGGAAATTCAGGTGACAAACCTTCCAGATTCAGTAAAACAAGAGGCAGAGGGAATTCCCTGATAGTCCAGTGGTTAGGTTTGGGCACTTTAACTGTCAGAGCCTGGGTTCCAACCCTGGTCGAGGAACTAAGATCCTACAAGCTATGTGTTGAGGCCAAAAGGAAAACGAGAGAGAGAAGAGGCAGGAAAAGGAGTATGTGTGACATGCTGATACAGTGTAAAGGAGAAAATCATTTTAAAACAATAAAACTTTTGTGCCTGAATCTTTACACATACATCATGAGAAAATATTCCCAGGAGTATATTTGTAAGGTCAAAAATACGCTCATTTTTTAATCAGAATTTTCTCAGTATCTTATGCAAGGAAATTTTTTATTGAAATAGTTCCTTTAAAAACCCTCTATGTTATCATTACTTAGTGAAGTATTGAGGCTCTCTGAGAATTAGTGCACTCTCAAGAATCTGCTGTGTATGTTTCTGTCATCTCTATGTACAAACAGGCCTATCATTTGACATTATTCAACAGTTGTTGGTGATAAATGTCAGCATGCTGTGATTTGCCTGACAGCTACTTTGCATATGTTCCCTTCCAAACTAGACCCTCACTGCATCACCGTGCATGACAGCACTGCACATTCTAGAGACCCTGTAACTGCGTGACTGATGTTGTATAACACTTACTTTTTTATATTAAATTCTCACCCTAAGTGGTGAGAATGGTGACCATGAAGCGTTTGCCTTCATCTCCTCAGCATCCAGCATAAGTATCTACCACACAGGAGATGCTCTATAGGCACTTTGCATGAATGAATCAATAAAAACATCTTCCTCTGCAATGGCCTATATGGGAAAAGAATATACAAAAGGGTGGATATATGTAAATGTATAACTGACTCACTTTGCTGCACAGCTGAAACTAACGCAGCACGGTAAATCAACTAGACTCCAACAACAACTACAAAAAGCAAACATCTTCAATGATATTATACGTGAGATAAGAACTAATAGCCAAAGAATAATTAGTTAATTTTAAATACTAATATTTCAGAATGTACCAACAATCGTCAGTCCCAGGAGGCTCTCTTTGCAATTTCTAGTGGCTCAGCAGTCACTCAAAGACTGCACACTTGACTCTTAAACAACAGGGGCTTAGGGCACCAACCCTCCTCACACAGTTGAAAATCCCTTATAATTTACCGTTAGCCATCAGTACACATGGTTTGTATCTCAGGTTCCACATTTAAAGACTTAACCAGTCAGAGATCGTTTAGTACTACACTATTTACTACTGAAAAAAAAAAAAACCATGGATAAGTGACCAAGGTTCCTTATACACCTCCAGTCATCCCTAACCTCTGCATCCAGCTGACCACCCTACTGTCCACCAGAGCCTGGTACTCTGTATTAGACTTTAAAGATGACTTCTCCTGTATTCCATGAGTCCCAGACTCATAAAGAAGTTTTGCTTTCCAGTGGCTGGACCCAAACATGTAACAAAAACAACAATGCTGCTGGATAATCCTGCCCTCAGAGGTTCAAAAATTCCCCCCCACCACCTTTGGAGAAACTTTAGCCAAAGACCTAAAAGATCTCCATCTGGAAGAGGGAACCCTCCTCCACTGTGCAGACAACATCCTGATCATCAGCCTTCCTAAGGAGGCTTCTGAACCACCTAGCCTCCTGAAAGGATATATGGTGTCCAAGAAAAAGGCTCAAACGGCACAAACTAGGGTGACCCACCCAGGCTTCATTCTCAAAGGTCAGAGAAGCCCACCCAGGAAAAGAGAGAAGACATTTGCAGCCTCACCCCCTCCTAAACTAGAAGACAGCTTAAGGGTTCTCCCTCCCCATTGCCAGGTTTTGCCATTCTGGATCCCTAACTCCGGTCTATTAGTTATGCCGCCATATGCAAAGTTCAAAAGAAAGGATGATGATCATTCTGAATGGAATTCACAATGCAAAGGGGCCTTTCAAGAATTGAAAAAGTAATTGCTTCCGGCCCCTGCCCTGGCCCTCCCAGATTTAGCTACACTCTTCGACCTTTACATTCAGGAGAGAAAAACAATCATCCTTGGGGTATTAGTTCAAAAACTGGGGCACTTTACTTGAGTGGTTGTTTACTTCTCTAAACGATTAGATCCAGCCACCAAGGGATGGCCTCCTTGGCTTCAGGAAGTAGCTGCTATTACAGCCTGCTCAAGGAGGCTGAAAAGTTAACGCCTGGTCAGCCAGTCACTATATGGACTCCATTATGATTCAGGTTTTAAACAAAGCCCTCCTGTATAGCACAGGGAATTATATAACAGCTCATTTGGGAGAGGAGTTTGCAGGAGAATGGATACATGTATATGTATGGCTGAGCTCCTCTGCTGTCCACCTGAAACTATCACAACATTGTTAACAGGCTATCCTTGAATGAAATAAAGTTTATTTCCAGAGTGGTACAATCCACCTGCCATGCAGGTGATACATGTTCAATCCCTGGTCTAGGAAGACTCCACACACCAGGGGTAACTACAGGCAGTGCACCACAACTACTGAGCTGCAACTTCAGAAGCCCGAGCTCCCTAGACCCCACAGCCTGCAACAAGAGAAAGCACCAGAGTGAGAAGCCTGTGCACTGCAACTGAAGAAACGCCCGTGCAGCAATGAAGACACAGCACAATAAATAAACAAATTTTAAAAATAATAAAAATTAAGTTTCATCTAAAAAAAGATTCAGATTTTAGTAAGTTCTAAGGGAACAGAGTGGCTATCCCCCAGAAGGTTGATTCAAGTTCAGACTATGTCTTCAGACAATCCAGTGGCTACCATAAAAACCTGTCACACACTAAATCCTGCCACCACGATACCCACAGGGCTCCTGGAGCACAACTGTTCAGAAACCTCAGTTCAGTCGCTCAGTCGTGTTTAACTCTTTGCGACCCCATGAATTGCAGCACGCCAGGCCTCCCTGTCCATCACCAACTCCCGGAGTTCACTCAGACTCACGTCCATCGAGTCGGTGATGCCATCCAGCCATCTCATCCTCTGTCGTCCCCTTCTCCTCCTGCCTCCAATCCCTCCTAGCATCAGAGTCTTTTCCAATGAGTCAACTCTTCGCATGAAGTGGCCAAAGTACTGGAGTTTCAGCTTTAGCATCATTCCTTCCAAAGAAATCCCAGGGCTGATCTCCTTCAGAATGGACTGGTTGGATCTCCTTGCAGTCCAAGGGACTCTCAAGAGTCTTCTCCAGCACCACAGTTCAAAAGTATCAGTTCTTCGGTGCTCAGTTTTCTTCACAGTCCGGTAGACACCATCTATTCTGCTTGCCCCGACCTAGGAATTGAGCCTCTTCCAAACATGGACGAGGAATGGTTCACAGATCAGAGCAGTTTTATGAGAAAGGGGAGAAGTCTGCAGGATATGTAACAACTTTCCAGACCCAGGTCACAGAAGCGAAAAGCCTACCCTCCAGGGACTTCCACCCAATAGGCAGAGCTGACAACCCTCAAGGGTGATCCTTAGAGCTCAGGACTGGGAGGATCTGAAACATTTACACAGACTCCCAGGGCGTATTGGCCATCCTCCATGCCCATGGGTCTATTTGGAAGGAAAGAGTTGTGGTTACTGCGGAGAATGAACAGTTGAAACATGGCTTAATCATACTGAAACCCTTAGAACTAGTACAGCTTCCGAAAAGGTGGCAGTGACTCATGGTAGGGGTCACCAAAAAGGGCAGCAGTGGGGGGGGGGGGGGTGTTGCTGAGGGAAACAAGGCAGACTCAACTGCCAAAAGGTGGCCTGAGAACCAGTAACTTGGGAACCACCCCTTACACCTCAAGGGCCAGATCCATCCCATTATCCCCCAATCTACATAAGGAAGAAGTAGACAGTGTGGAAACAGGGCTCCATCAGAGGTCTAGGAGGCCATGGGTGGCTAGTTATTGAACATGGGCCAAACCTCTTTCCCTAAACCACAGCCTGTCAAGCCATCAGGGAACTCTCATTATGGGAGAGAAGCCCCATGTAATTGGTTGGTTGAGGTCATAGTAGCCCCTGGCATGAGGAGTATAATCAATGAGATAGTTGAGACATGCTGCTCTTGCTAGTATGTGGGCCATATATCTTAAATCGACCAGTGTCCTTGTCACCCAGGCCATATGGCTGATCATAGAAGCTAATTGTGTTCTATCAACAGGATGCCACAAAGGCCCACTGCAAAACCAGACCAAACTGGCTAGATCCAAGATAGAGGGAAGTGTAGGCTAAAGCTCGCTGCTTTTCTTGCCTTGGTTGATCTCTATGTTCCCACCCCAGCCCCTGAGAGCTAAAGGACACTTGCCCAGATTCAGCTCTGTGTTTGTTTCAATACGAAGTGTTTGGCAGAGATGCTCTGCAGCTGTACTTTGAGAGAGAGAGATGTTTTGAGAGTTACACACTGGTCAACTGCCCCAAATCCGTTCTGACTTGACCTCAGGGACCTACCTGCACAGATGAAACCTGGAGGAGTCCAAAAGTTACCTTTGCTTCATTACCATGCTAAGAACTCCACTCCAAGGGGTCATTTGTACTCTGCTACGGCAATCCATGACTTACCAACTAAATAACAACAGCAACCTACTCCAGTATTCTTGCCTAGGAAATCCCACGGACAGAAGAGCCTGGTGTGTTACGGTCCATGTGGTCGCAAAGAGTCGGACATAACAGCAACTGAGCACAGCACACAAGCGCCATCTGTGCGAGAGCAAGGGGGCGGGAGGGACTGCCCATGCACCAGCTGTTGCTGGAAATCTTTGTCCTTTGCCCCAGTTTCTGATGATGCACTTGCCTCTCACCCTGCAAAACTCCCCACTTGCCTCCCTTTGGGGAGCGGGTGTCTTTAGACACGAGCTCCCCTTCTCCATTCCCTGGCCATCCAAGAACAGCTTGTTTCGCCTGAGCCAAACTCAGCTTTGTTTTTGGCATTGGGAACCTGAGCAGGAAAGAACTCCCTGACCAATCCAGGGGTGCTTCAGTTCAGAGGGACCTCAAGAGTAGGGGTGCTCACATCTAATTGGGTAACATCCTCTGTCTCCAAAAGATTAGATAAATTGCCGTCGCTCAGAGATTCAAACAGTTAGGGCTAAGGTCGGGTAACATACGTAGCTCAAGATAGCCAGGGAGTTCACTTCTCCACCCGGGGTTGCACCACCGCCCAAAACCAGTAGGCAGTAGTTACAGAAGCTGGACCTGCGCCCTTCCACGCCCCTCCGCAACGAGTACAAAAGACAGAGGAGGGACTTGCCACTGGTAAAGCCAATTAACAATTCCCGAGAAATAAAAATAGAAACTGGGTAATAAAGCCTAACCTTTTTTTGTCTGTTTCCTTTGTGCTAGTTTCACCTGCTCACTGGCTGCCGTGTGCAGAGGTCTTGTACCCGAAACTTTTGGACCAGAGTTCCAAGCGCAAGAATGCTGCGCCCGACACCTGGGCTCTACGGGCCCTGTGCAGGAGCGCTGCGCACCGCACTGCGATTCAAGATGGTGGCCGCAGGCGGAGTGCAGAGACGCCGCAGGCGGAGTGCAGAGACGCCGCAGGCGGAGTGCAGAGACGCCGCAGGCGGAGTGCAGAGACGCCGCAGGCGGAGTGCAGAGACGCCGCAGGCGGAGTGCAGAGACGCCGCAGGCGGAGTGCAGAGACGCCGCAGGCGGAGTGCAGAGACGCCGCAGGCCCGCTGGGGCGCTGCACCCTACCAGGAGCCTGAGCGGCACACCTGCGCCAGACTGGCAATATCTCGGCCTCCTCCTGGCTCAGTCAGTTCAGTTGCTCAGTTGTGTCCAACTCTTTGCGATCCCACGTGTTAAAGCAGGCCAGGCTTCCCTGTCCATCACCAACACCGGAGCTTGCTCAAACTCATTTCCGTCAAGTCAGTGATGCCATCCAACCGTCTGTTCCTCTGCGGTCCCCCTCCCTCTCCTGCGCCCAATCTTTCCCGGCATCAGAGTCTTTTCCAATGAGTCACTTCTTCACATCAGATGGCCAAAGTATTGGAGCTTCAGCTTCAACATCAGTCCCTCCAGTGAATATTCAGGGTTGATTTCCTTTAGGATTGACTAATTTGATCTCCTTGCTATCCAAGGGACTTTCAAAAGTCTTCTCGAACACCACAGTTCAAAAGCATCAATTCTTCAGCACTCAGAGCGCAAGAGCTCACACCTCTCCATTTTTCTGATCAGAGAGTAAAACCTTCCTCTGCTTCTGGACCGAACTCAGTATCATTCTATTGGTTTGAACAACGCTGGGCAGGAGGACCCTGCTGGGGCTTGTTATCAATTTTGTTGATCAGGTTCTTGTTTACCTGTTGTCAGGTTCCCCCACTAGAATGTGAGCCCCAGTTACCATGTCTCTCCTGCTCATTTCAGTGCCCCACACTGTACCTGCCCCAAACAGGCACTCAGTAAATATGAGAATGAAAATAAAGCTAATGAGGGAATGCACGAGCATTCTTTGATTATAAACATCCCCCGACAGGTTAGTCTCCAAGTACGACCTACAATATGTAACTCAACATTCCTGGAGCACAGGAAGAAACATGCCCCAGGAATTGCCTAGCAGTCAAGTGGTTAGAACTCCATGATTTCACTCCTGAGGGCTTGGGTTCAATCTCTGGTCAGGGAACTAAGATCCTGAAAGCAAAGCAGGATGGCAAAAAAAAAAAAAAACCATGCTCTAAAGAAGTCCTTAATCCCTGAACTAGAGTTATCACACATCTGAGCACACATTCAATACACTAAGAATGAATGATACAGAATATGTGATGATTGCTTTTAATCTTTTATGCAAAGATAAATAAAGAATAATATACACAACTACTTTCTTCCTTTTGAAATATCACAGTTCATCAGTCTTTAATCAGGGCAGGTATGCGCCAAGGCCCGCTGGCAATGTGTTTACAATTTCTTTATCCACCTCTTCTTTGCTGTATTGTCATGCACTTGCTAATTACACAGTCCTCAGTATCATATTTAGGAGTCTTATTCTGGTAAAAAGTAGAAATTTCCTTTCTCTTTAGCAATTATGGCAAAGTTCCTGGTGCTTTGAGTGACTATTAGCATTGTAACTAGCCACATAGATGTCCCTTTTATTCAAGGTATTCAGTGTCATTTGAAATTATTATTTTGTCTCTCTAATAATAGGCCAGATACATGACAAAAGAAATCTGGTCATAATTGTTCTCCTTTATATTCCTCTCCCCACACCATCCCCAGTGCATAGAACAGTACTGAACTCAATCCTGCTGCTGCTGCTGCTGCTAAGAAACTTCAGTCGTGTCCGACACTGCATGACCCCATAGATGGCAGCCCACCAGGCTTCCCCGACCCTGGGATTCTCCAGGCAAGAACGCTGGAGTGGGTTGCCATTTCCTTCTCCAATGCATGAAAGTGAAAACTGAAATTGAAGTTGCTCAGTCGTGTCCAACTCTTAGTGGCCCCATGGACTGCAGCCCACCAGGCTCCTCCATCCATGGGATTTTCCAGGCAAGAGTACTGGAGTGGGTTGCCATTGCCTTCTCCACCTTGGCACTTAACAAATTTTTGGATGAAAAAACAAATCATTGAATGAATGAACCAATTAACTGTGTCTCAGTGTTGCCAGTGGATTTCATGAGTAAGATGCCTTTCTACTCTTTTCTGTTTCATCAGCTTCAGCTGTACTGGGTTACTGATGTTAACACAGGCAGAGTATAGAACCTAGCTTCAGTCAGTGATTGTCATTTCTATAATAAATCCAATGATGGGTTTATAATAAAGCAAATTGAGTGATGTTAACTTTGTGTCCCATGTTCCCCATTTGTGAACTCAAGGTAGCAGATGCTGTCTTTGCTCTGACACCATCGGCAGCTCCTTATATTTCCAAGGACTGCTTCTCTGCCTGACGGTGCTTTTGGAATATGGTAACATGACAGTGCCTGGGAACTAATGCCCCAAAAAGATGATGGATAAAATCTCCAGCTTCTCTGTCCTTTGGTGGAACAGTTCTGAGATTATACAGGATTTCCAGTGGCATTTGGAGCCCTGGTTGCCCATGGTAGACACCCCTAAGTCACAAAAATTCATTTGGTTTTCCTTCCTCCCTTGGTCCATTTCTCCACTCCCTCAGAGAAGACAGAGTGCCTGCCTGCCTGCTAAGTCACTTCAGTTGTGTCCAACTCTTTGCAACCCTATGGCCCGTAGCCTACAGGGCTCCTCTGTCCATGGGATTCTCCAGGCAAGAAAACTAGAGTGGGTTGCCAGGCCCTCCTCTAGGGGATCTTCCTGACCCAGGGATTGAACACGCATCTCTTATGTCTTCTACAAAGGCAGGCGGATTCTTTACCCCTAGTGCCACCTTCTACGGCTTCTAGGGAAGCTCTAGAAGACAGAGTATCTGAGATAATTTTCATGGGATTGAATACAAATCCCTGTCCCCAGGTATCCTGTCAGGATGATACCAGGGAAGACATTGGGGAATCATGTATCTATCGCATAAAGTTGTTGAAAGGATTCACTGAGTTAATACAAGCAAAGTGATTAGAAAAGCACCTGGTATACAGTCTGTGGTCCATAAATTTATTAGTTGGTATCTAGTATTATTTGTCTCCTCTGACCTGCTAATCTTGGTTCTCTATTTAGGTCCACAATTTTCCTCTTCGTAGCTGTCTCAATCCCCAGTCAATCTCTGAAATTTCTAGGTGAAGTTCATCTACCTCCTTTGAACCCACTTTTTTAATGACTCTATGCATTAGCTTATATTAATGCAGCAGAGGGGACCAAAGCTTTCAAGTACTGCACACATTTCACAAGATACACTGCAGGAAAAAAAAATGACTAAGAAGGATCAATAATATCCTAGGGTCTTGGTGGACACCTTCCTAGGGGAGGTGGACTTCTGATTCCTGGTGGAGGGTCTCAGTCCAACAGGGGCAAGCTTATTGGCATCCCTCGAGTATGGGAAGCCTAATTGGTGGGCCTATGGGTGGTCTCATACCATGTGGCCTCCTAAGTTGCTTCAGTCATGTCCGATTCTTTGCAAACCCCAAGGACTGCTGCCCACCAGGTCCTCTGTCCATTGGATTCTCCAGGCAAAAATACTGGAATAGGTTGTCATTTCCTTCTCCAGGGTATCTTCCTGACCCAGGGGTCAAACCCATGTCTCTTACATCCCCTGCTCTGGCAGGCAGATTCTTCACCAGTAGTGCCACCTGGAAAGCCCATACCAGGTGGAGGAGCCATAATTCCTGGAGGTGGGACTGCTCGACCAACAGGTGTGGGTGTAACCCCCCTTCCTGGGGGATACTGAGTTGGGGGTCCAGCAATGCTGGCAGTGGCAGCAGCTGCTACAATACCTCTTCCTTGTGGAGTCATGACTTGTTGGGATGGGCCCCCCGGCCCCATGGACAAGGCCAGTTAATCCAGCAAGAGTCTGGGGAATTGGAACACCAGCTGGAACACCTCTGCCAGCTGCTCCACCGGCCCCCAGCGTCACCAGTAAATGGTACTTGAGCAATGCCAGTACCTTTACAGGGTATTCCCTCCACTGTCATGGAAACCAAGTTCTCCCGGGCAGCCACACGAGACCCCAAACTTGCTTTTCTTCATACTCTGAATGCTCTGAATTCTTTGCCTTGATCTTCCTAAATTCATCACAGTCACAGAGGATCGAGTTCACCTATTTGTCAAAACCCTTAAAAGGACCAATGAAGATCCAACCATCCTGCCGGACGCATCTCACCTGTAGTCAATGTGTGGCAGCATCTTGCACCTCTTTCCCAGAGTCACGATTGCTGTTCCACCAACTTCCATGTCCACAGGACAGTTTCGGGATCCTTAAGACCTAAGAAAGCCTACGGATTAAGGTATGATGCAGGTTCTCCACCACACACTGCAAGCTGGGGCAGAAGCTTCCAATAGTAGAAGAAGCCTCTTTGTTTTGATCTGTTTCCTCTTGGTATCAGCTACCTGGCCATTCTGATACTGCTTTAATGACCTCTTGGTGTCTCAGCTAAGAAGACCTGTCTCAGTTCTGCCTGGACATCTACCACAGGTACTTGCTCCTGCTCAGTGACTGCCTCCGGTACAGGTGACACCGCTGGCTGCTCAGTGAGGCTGCCCTCCATTTGACTTGGGGTCCTACCTCACGTACAGAGCTGCTCCATAGTCCCCCTCAGGTGTAGACTGTCCCTGGCCTGCTCTGTCGCGCCGCTAGCCACTCCTCAAAACAGAACAGGTCAGGCATCTCCGGGAACCGCTCCCCTCCACCCTGCTCTTTGCCACCGGCGCACCAACGAATCACGCCTGCCCTGTCTGCGCATGCGCAGCAAGCCCCTGGCCCCACTTTTGATAGCTGCCTTTCAACTTGCCTTTCTCTAGGTCATCCCCAACAGCTTCAGAGGTAGCTGAACATGAAACTCGACAGATCAGACTTAAAAGGCTTACATCACTGCTGAAAAATGGCTAGATTTTTCTGTTTGGCCTTTTCTGTTCCACTAGAGAGATAATATTGCTAAAGCAATTGCTAGGTGAGCATTTAAGACAGACTGAGCGACTTCACTTTCACTTTTCACTTTCATGCATTGGAGGAAATGGTAACCCACTCCAGTGTTCTTGCCCGAAGAATCCCAGGGACGGGGGAATCTGGTGGGCTGCCGTCTCTGGGGTCGTACAGAGTTGGACACGACTGAAGCAACTTGGCAGCAGCAGCAGCAGTGGGTCTAACGGGCTTTCCAGGGGTTGCAGTGGTAAAGAACCTGCCTGGAGAAGCAGAGAAGCAGGTTCGATCCCTGGATTCGGAAGATCCCCTGGAGAGGAGTGGGCAACCTACTTCAGTATTCTTGCCTGGACAATCCCATGAACAGAGGAGCCTGGTGGCCTACAACCCATAGGGTCAGCAAGAGTCAGCATGACTGAGAGTGCACACTTGCAGGCACGTGCACACACACACACACACAGACACACCTCTAGTTACACGTCATGGTAAATATTTTATCTTTATTTATTGATAAAATAATTTGGTGAAGTTGTCCAATGGAGCCAGGATTAAAATTCAGAATTTTCTTATCTGAAATCTCACTCTCAAGCCACCACCACATTGCAGATCTAACTGACCGAGTATACTTGTTGGAAATCTCATTCTCCTTTCTCCCTAGTATCAGAGCTCTGAGTTTCTTGAGTTAATTTTTAGCTAAGATTTATTCTAGAACAATTCCAGAAAGTTTGACTTTATAGAAGCAGCTGTGTCAGTTCCCTTAATGTGTTATGAGTTATGACTCTGCTATATAAAAACTCTCGAATGTAGTCAAGTAGTCACCTTTTTGATATTTATGTTATCCTTTTTCCCAATGGCTAAAGGCTATGAAACACTATGAATATGCAATAAATACATCTTAGTGGATTGGTTTAAAAATTATAAAACAGTAAATTCCCTTTTGCATGTGAATATTTCTACAACAACCAGATAGCCTATATTTAAACTATCTGCCCCCAAAACATTTCTACACTGTTGGTGGGAGTTTAAGTTGGTGTACCCACTGTGCAAAACAATATGGAGGGTCCTCAGAAAACTAAAAACAGAACTACTATATGATCCAACAATCCCACTCCTGGACATATAGCCAAACAAAACTATAATTGAAAAAATACATGCTCTCTTATGCTCATAGCAGCACTATTTACAATAGTCTAGATGTGGAAACAACCTAAACGTCCATCAACAGATGAATGGATAAAGATGTGGTGTGTGTATAGCAATGGAATACTACTCAGCCATAAGAAAGAATGAAACAGTACCATTTCTGGCAACATGAATGTGACTAAATTTATCACACTAAGTGAAGCAAGTCAGAAAGAGAAAGACAAATACCATATGATATTACTTATATGTATATTCTACAAAACAGAAACAGACTCACAGAGAAGATGTGTGATTAGCAAGGGAAAGGTAGGAAGGGAGAGGAAGGGACTGGGAGTTTGGGGTTAATAGATGTGAACTACTAAATTCAGAATGGATAAACAAGGCCTTACTGTATAGCACAGGGAACTATAACCAATCTCCTGGGATAAACCATAATGGAAAAGAACATCCAAAAGGAATGCATATAACTGAGTCACTTTGCTGCACAGCAGAAATTAATACAACATTGTAAATCAACTATACTTCAGTAAAAAAAAAAATTAAAATAAGAATAAAAGTAAACTAGCTTCCCCAAAGGGGCTTCCCCAGTGGCTCAGGGATAAAGAATCTGCCTGCAAGGGCAGAAGCTGTAGGAGACCCAGGAGATGCAGGTTTGACCCCTGGGTTGGGAAGATCCCCTGGAGGAAGGTGTGGCAACCCACTCTAGTGTTCTCACCTGGAGAATCCCATGGACAGAGGAGCCTGGCAGGCTACAGTCCATAGGATTGCAAAGAATCAGACACAACTGAAGCAGCTTTGCATGCATGCAGCTGCCCCAAAATGTATAACCAAAATTATAGATTTTAAAATACTTTGGGGATGAATTAATCTGACATAATTGCAATATATATAATGAGGATGACTTCTCTTTTTCAGTTATATTAAATTATTGTAAAATATAATTAAGATAAAATTTACCCTCTAACCACTGTGAAGTCATACAATTCAGGAGTGTTAAGTATCAGTTCAGTTCAGTTCAGTTCAGTCACTCAGTCGTGTCCGACTCTTTGCAACCCCATGAATTGCAGCACGCCAGGCCTCCCTGTCCATCACCAACTCTGGAGTTAACCCAAACTCATGTCCATTGAGTCGGTGATGCCATCCAGCCATCTCATCCTCTGTCATCCTCTTCTCCTCCTAACATCCCCTTCTCCTCCTAACATCCTCCCAACATCAGGGTCTTTTCCAGTGAGTCAGCTCTTCACATCAGTTGGCCAAAGTATTGGAGTTTCAGCTTCAACATCAGTCCTTCCAATGAATACTCAGGACTGATCTCCTTTAGGATGGACTGGTTGGATCTCCTTGCAGTCCAAGGGACTCTCAAGAGTCTTCTCCAACACCACAGTTCAAAAACAACAATTTTTCACCACTCAGCTTTCTTCATAGTCCAACTCTCACATCCATACATGACTACTGGAAAAACCATAGCCTTAACTAGACAGACCTTTATTGACAAAGTAATGTCTCTGCTTTTTAATATGCTGTCTAGGTTGGTCATAACTTTCCTTCCAAGGAGTAAGCATCTTTTAATTTCATGGCTGCAGTCACCATCTGCAGTGATTTTGGAGCCCAAAAAACAGAAAGTTTGCCAGTTTCCCCATCTATTTGCCATGAAGTGATGGGACCAGATGCCATGATCTTGGTTTTCTGAATGTTAAGCTCTAAGCCAACTTTTTCACTCCCCTTTCACTTTCATCAAGAGGATTTTTAGTTCTTCTTTGCTTTCTGCCATAAGGATGGTGTCATTGGCAAATCTGAGGTTATTGATATTTCTCCTGGCAATCTTGATTCCAGCTGTGCTTCTTCCAGCCCAGCATTTCTCATGAACGTAGCATTTCTCATAGCGTTTCTATGTACTCTGCATAGAAGTTAAATAAGCAGGGTGACAATACACAGCTTTGATGTACTCCTTTAAGTATACTCACATCTTTGTACAACCAATCTCAAAAATTCTTTTCATTTTGCAAAACTGAAATGCTACACCCATTAACTCATTTCCCCTCCCTTTGAGTCGATAGCAACTAACTAACCTATTTTCTTTCTCTATGAATTTTTACTACTCTAGGTACTTCATGTAAGTGGAATCATACAGCATTTGCCTTTTTGCATATTGCTTATTTTACTTAGCCGAATGTCCTTAAGGTTCATCCATGTTGTAGCAAGCATTAGAATTTCCCTCCTTTTTAAGACTCCATTGTATGTATATACCACAGTTTGTTTATCCATTCAATCTTTTGGCAATTATCAATTATGCTGCTATGAAAATGGTTGTGCAAACACCTCTTTGAGACTCTGTTTTCAATTCTGTCAGATATATACACAGAAGTGACATTGCTGAGTCATATAAGAATTACATTCTTAATTTGGGGGGAACTGTTACACAGTTTCCATGGCAGCTGCATCATTTTATATTTCTACCAACAGCGCACAAGGGTCCCAATTTCTCTACAAGGTGATTCCACTTTTTCTACTATCTCAATGTCACCACATCTTGGTCTCCATCTTTTTTTATGCTTCCTTATCAATTGTAAAAACCCTATTTTACACATTTTTATTTACCTTTGAACAATTTTTTAAAACTAATATTCACTCACTGAGTGCCTACTTTTGATGATGGGAATTTTTTTTTAATGAATAAGCTCTAGCCCCTCAGCTCTAGAACCTCTCTGACTAGTATAAAACATATAAAAAGACTGCAAAATTATAATGTGATATGAAATATAATCATATAATGTATGTCACCTGATATACATGTATAAAAGGAATTCCCAGATGGCTCAGTGGTTAAAAAAAAAAAAATCCACCTACCAATACAGGAGACACAGGTTCAATCCCTGGGTCAGGAAGTTCCCCTGGAGAAGAAAATGGCTACCCACTGCAGTATTCTTGCCTGGAAAACCCCATGGACAGAGAAGACTGGTGGGCTACAGTCTATGGGGCTGCAAAAGAGTCAGACATGACTTAGCAACTAAACAACGTATTTTAAAAAAAAAAAACAAAAACCCTGTAAGAATGTTAGCTGATATTTTGAAGAAAAGACAGCATTATGATTGGATATAGACTGCTGAGAAGGAGTTTCAAGTCCAAAGAGCATAAAAGAAAAATTCATTATTAAACCGGCAATTTTATGATACATATTATATACAAAGGCAGATGGGTTTGAGAGATTGGGACTGGGTTGGTCCCCAAAAATATTAAATGTCATGCAAAATTCTTGTTTATGTTTATATCATGTAATTAAAATTCCATTCATGAAAATATAAAATGAAAGGATAGACTCCACTCCCCAGAGATTAGCTGCCTCTTGTACACCAAACCCAGCCCAGACCCAGGCATACAAAGTTTAATGCTTAGACCATTGCAATTTAGCCCAGTCCTCTGGGACTATGAAGGGTCAGGAAGTAGACATACCATGGTCAATCTGATTTAGAGTATTTTTAAAAACCTACCAACCATGCCTCCACTAATCTCAACATGTCATAGAACCACTGTTAGCCTAATTAAGGGCCTCCCTATAAGGGGCATTTTCCAGTGGTCATGTATGGATTTGAGAGTTGGACTATGAAGAAAGCTGAGTGCAGAAGAATTGATGCTTTTGAACTGTGGTGCTGGAGAAGACTCTTGAGAGTCCCTTGGACTTCAGGGAGATCCAACCAGTCCATTCTAAAGGAGATCAGCCCTGGATGTTCATTGGAGGGCCTGATGTTGAAGCTGGAACTCCAATACTTTGGCTACCTGATGAGAAGAGCTGACTCATTTGAAAAAAACCCTGATGCTGGGAAAGATTGAGGGCAGGAGGAGAAGGGGACAACAGAGGATGAGATGGCTGGATGGCATCACTGACACAATGGACATGGGTTTGGGTGGACTTTGGGAGTTGGTGATGAACAGGGAAGCCTGGCGTGCTGCAGTTCATGGGGTCACAAAGAGTCAGACACGACTGAGTGACTGAACTGAACTGAACTGATAGACATTCCTGAAAGAGAATCTTCACCAAACTTGCATGGTTAAAATCAATCACAGAAAACTGATACAGATTCCAAGGACATCTGAATATACAGTTCCATCAAATTATAAACCCACACAGACGTATGTGTCATTTATATATGGCAGGTAGAGTAATATGTATATAAATATGTGGGGGATATACATCTTTCAAAATTATTACCAAGATTATATGTGTGTGTGTATATATATCCTAAAGAAAGAATGAATACCATAGAAAAGAGGATGCATGCATATATGCTAAGTCACTTTAGTCATGTCCTACTCTGCAGTCTCATGGACTGTAGCCTGCTAGGCTCCTCTGTCCATAAGATTCTCGAGGCAAGAATACTGGAGTGGGTTGCCATGCCCTTCTCCAAGAATAGAGGATAAGTAGATGTTATTGGGAGGTATGTATATTCATAGAATGGATCAGTGGATCTTTGGGGAAAAGTCATTACTTCTTGCATTTATAAGGCAAGTTCACTGAATGATGTTTTGGGGAAGTTCAATTTTAAAAGATAATACACTTTCCACATAAAAAGCTAACTATTAAGTAGTAAATCATAGATCAAGTTAGTTAGCATTACCAAGATAGCAGAAAAGGGCACTTTTCAGATGCACAAAGTAAGAAATTTACTACCAAAATAATGTTACCACGTGTCTGATTATTTTTACCCATGGAAAGAAAGTATGATACACAAGTCTTTCATTAATGTTTGGATGCATATGGACTCACCTTATTTTCTCTATCCCTGGAGCCAACACTTGTGTAATTATTTGATATATATAATTTTTTTATCAAAAGCATTGGTGCACATCAGTGAGAACTTTCAACCACCTTGAAAATGACTTTTAGAATATTTCATTAGCAGACTGTCTTTCAGAGCCTGAGTTGACATTCATGTTTCTTCATACCAGTCTTTCATCCATAAAACCCTTTGTTCTGCTGAACAGTTTTCAGACAATGTAGGCAATCAAAAAAAAAAAAAAAAAAGGAAAAGGAAAAGAAAGAAAGAAAGCATCCATTCCAGCATTTGATCAGTCTTATTCAAATCTCATCTATTAATAATCTTTCGAAACCTAAGAATTTTATTTCCCTTCTTTCAGTATCATATTTTTTAAAAAGCCTCCCAAGTTTAATGAAATGGGAGTTTGATATGTCACAGGAATGAGGCACAATTCATGGTTATATTTTATCCACTTCTGTCACTTTCAATAAAGTATACAGGAAATAACTGCTATGTTCAGTTAGAAGATTTATTTTTAATTACAGAAGATTGAATTTTCAGCACTCAAACAACTGGGGGAAAAAATACTCAATTACTTAAATAGCATTTTATACACGCCAAAAAGATAATATGTTCAAAATGAAATAATTCGGTCAGATATTTTTCAGTTGTTTAATAAAAACAAAATATTAAGTGATTATTTTGAGAAGCAACATGTTTCTAACCTGTCCTATAAAATGGGTGTGTTTTGGAACCACAAAGACTCAGGACTATGTAAAACATGGATAACCACTTTGTCTAGTCTCCACAATGCAAGAATCACATTGACTCCCCCAACCCTTCCAATATTTATGTGCAAAATATATGTATCATTTCAGCTGAGGTACTTAGGAAGCTTAAAAATGGAGCTATTCCTAAACAAGCAAAATTTTACCATGTCTTGGCATGTGAAAGCACATAATCTGTGAAATATGCACATTTCAAAGCAGAAAATCCTGCTTTTCCTGTGCAACTATGCCTACTAATCCCACTACCATAATTTAAACAACCATCTGGAGCATTTAGTCATAAGGGTTAAACACAAACCATTAAAAATAAAGAAACACTAAGTTCAGCTTGATTTACTATCCTTTATATATTTTGCTTCAGCCTGTTGTATAAAGGGTCCTTTAGGGGCCAAACTGGAATTTGCCAGATTCTTTCTCAGAATAGAGATTTTAATTTCATCTTTTGTTCTATACTTTAAAATGTCCAAGTTTCATTATGTTTTATTATTTTGTTGTTCAGGCTAATTTGCTTTTATCATACTTCATAATATTATGGTTTGAGAATGAAATAAAGAGTAAAATTTGGTTTCAAATTATGTATCTTAGAAGAGAGAAATGGGAATTGTCAAAAAGAAATTAAAGAGTTATAGAAGCAAGATTCTTTTTTATACTTTTCTTTCCAAAAATGTTACTAAGAATTTCTAAATATGTCAAAATACTTCTTAAACGAGAGAACCGCATTTAAAATACTCATAAGAGTACCTAAAAGCAACTTTCAACCCCCTTCAGCCAGTTAGACAGGAAATACTTCTGTCAAGTCTTAGAACTCAGACACTGTAATATCAGGATGAAAATGGAACCAGTTAAGACTGGAGAAAAACTACTTTCTAAGAAAGCTTTCCAAAGAAGCTTCATGGAGAGAAAAGAGTTTAGCAATAAACTTGAATTCACATGAGAGATATTCCAGCATTTGTGCAAAGCTGATAAGGCTTCTCAAACAAGAACTGAACTTTCTCGGGATAGAAGGGGTTAAAACTCATTTAAGGAAGACTACTCCTGGGAGGAGCGAATGGAGCAATAAACTGAGATGTAACACACACTGAAGAGGGATGGGGCCGCACTGAAGAGCTAAATAGAACACAATAGCTGACTGCGTGCATGCATTTGGATTATGCCTTTGGGATGTTTTTAGGGTTTTGGACATTTGAACATTTTGTATTCAAAATTTTCGCCGAGCACCTGCTATGTTTCAAACACTTCATTAGGCACTGAAGTTATACAGATGATGGTAAGACTTACAGTTTTGCAACTTGACAATGGTGAGAAAGAGATACACAAACAGTAGAAACCATACTCGGAATTTTTAATTTTGACCTTTTCCCAAACTAGCAATCTGCAGTACAATACTCTCTTGATGCTGGGCAGAGGCAGCGAGTGGCAGCTCCCGTTACTCCATGACTGGAGTAAACAATGGATAACAGCTACAACCATCATGTACCTAGACAACCACTCTGTTTTCACTTACAGTACAAAATTCAATAAATTACATGAGTCATTCAATAATTATAAAACAGGATTTGTGTTGGACAGTTTTGTCCAAGTATAGGCTAATGTAAGTGTTTGGTGGGTTAAGTGTATTAAATTCTTGGCTTCATGGTGGGTTTTTCCGGACATAACCTCACTGTAAGCTGAGGAAGATCTGTAATGACATCTAAAGCAGAATCCCTACTCTCCAGGGGGGAGAGAGCATGTTGGAGAGCTCACATGCATATAAATGAACTTAGCTACAAATCAGAAATGGACTCACAGACTTAGAGAACGAACTTATGGTTGCCAGAGCAGGGGAGAATTTGGGGAAGAGATAGAGAGTTTGGGATCAACATGTACACACTGCTACGTTTACAATGGATAATCAACAAGGGCTTACTGTACAGTACGGGGAACTCTGCTCAATGTTCTAAGGCAGCCTGGGTGGGAGGAGAGATGGGAAAATGGATACACATATAGGCATGGATGAGTCCCTTTGCTGTGCACCTGAAACTATCACAACATTGTTAATCGGCTATACTCCAATATAAAATTACAAACTTTATAAAAAAGAGAGAAAGTAGCAGTCAGGGTTTCTGCCCTCCAGCCCCGCCCTGCAAAGCCCCGGGATCACATCCCAGAGCTCCTTCAGGCAGCCTCCCAACAAAGCTCTCCCACAGCAGGTTCTAACAGTTGCACCCTCCTCCTGCCCCGTTAAGCAGAGGAACAAGCCAGCATCACCCTCTCACCAGCCCTGTTGGAAGGCACTGTCGCACGGAGCCTCCCTGCCCCTTTCCCACACCTTGGTAAACCATCGCTTTATTAAGCTCTCCTCAAATGACGCAGTTTGAGAGTGTGATCTGTTTGTGGCTGGCAGCCTGGGAGACAACAGTTCTTATCTCCCTCTCTCGCTCACCAACATTTGATGCCACTGTCCCCTCTCTTCTTATCTCTGACTCTTGCTGCTTAGTCTCCTTAATGAGTCTGTCTTGGTGTGGTCAAGAAACAGTGACAACATTTATCTTCAACAGCCCTCCCACGTAAACATATCCTCCGAGTAAAAGCAATGTGCTCTGATGGAAACACGGCTTCAAGACAAGATCCCTAGGCAGGGCCTTTACTTGTCACACACATACACATACAGAATCCAAATTAGTTTTGTGAGGTAAAAGTCCTGTTTTATGACAAGTCAAGGACAATTTAAATATAAAATTCTTCTCTCTACCCTGTGCATTGTGTGGCTGTGTTAGGCAGCGAGAATACTTCCCTCACTGGCAGGAGCACCTGCTCAACCACAGAGAGCAACATTCTCCTAGCATCAGCAAGACAGCTCCTTAAAGGACTCCTTATTCCTTCTTGCTCTTGGAAGGGGTCACATGACCACCAAGATGCTGCTTAGATTTGGAGTATGTAAAATGTTGATAATACTTCATTTGACGTACAGTCCTCTGTCTCAAAAAAACTTGTATGACTATGCCTTGATTTCTAACTGGCAGAACAATTCTCAGAGCTTTCTGAGACGCTTTTCCCGGGTTATATTCCTCAGATTTGGCTTGAATAAAATTTTCCAGTTCTTTCTTAGATCAACTGATTGATTTTTTTCTGACAGTTTTATACCCCTCAGTTCAGTTCAGTTCACTCGCTCAGTCGTGTCCAACTCTTTGTGACCCCATGGACTGCAGCACACCAGGCTTCCCTGTTCATCTCTTTATGCCCCTAGGCACCTCCAAAAAATAAATTCTGAGTTGCTCTGGCTTCTCTTCCTCTGTTTATCCCTTAAATTCTGTTTCCTTCCAGAGTTACATTTGACCTTTCCCATGCTTTTCTCTTTTTATTATATAGACTCTTTCTGTGAAGCTTCACATCTGTGACTCTGATTTCCAAGTCAGAGGAAATGCTCAACACTTTCAAATGCTTAGCATAATAATACTAGTCCTCTCCACTGACCTTCAGTCCCAAATACCATTCTGGGTACTGGACAGCTCCCTTTAGGAGTCCTCAAAGGCCTCAAACAACAAATTCAAAATCGAATCATCAAGTACCCTCTAAAACTTACTCCTTCTCTTGTTCCATATCCTACTGAATGGCACTGGTCTCTGCTCAGAATTCCCAGGCACAAAGCTATGAGTTGTCCTTCATACCTCTTACTCCATACATCTCGAATCTATCCCCTCTTCTTTCCTCAGTCTCACTGCCTCCTAATTAAACTGCTGGAATCAAACCTTACTCTTCTATAATCCACCTTCCATATCACTTCTTTCTGATGTTTCTAAAATAAATCTTATCCTATCACTCTCCCGTTTTATTCTTTAATGACTACATATTACATTCAGGATAATACATTCAAGCTTTCCAGAAAGACTTGCAAGACCCTTGCCTGCATTTCGATAGATAAGCCTGTATCTATGGATAGATAGAGAGATAGACCTTACTGGTTCTAGCTCTCTGAAGAAGGCTTACTAATACAAGCTGTGACCTATGATAGAAATACAGTTTATATCACCATCAACATGCAGCACAACACATGCACACATACACATCAAGTATATAACTAAACTAAAACCAAATCTCATGCCAATTATTTGTTATTATAGGTGCTGAACTGCCGAACTTTTTTCTATTTTATTATTAATGCTTGTGTAACTTTTAAAATTACTTCTATGATTAATTAATAAATTTGACTTTCAATTAGAAAAACAAAATTATGTAATGTTAGTTGAATCCATTTATTCCAAGACCTTCTTCTGAGATTGCAGTCTTTTTTCCTGGCTTTTGGTTTGATTTCATTTGATTGAAATTTTACAGTAATCAAGTAGATCCAAAGACTACTTATAAGCTATTCTTCTCAAATCTTGAAATTTTATTTATTATTATAGTATTTGCTATTATTATTTATTTTCTTTTTCAGCTTTGTAAACTTTATCACAAATTGGTATCTGATATATAATGCAAATTGACTGGAAATGCTCATTTTTATCAGAGTAGACCTCAATCAGTCAGCACTTCCTAACACAAAAGCTCTAGTGTGATATTCCACCAATTTATTACAATTTCCTCAAAAAGAGATGATTTTTAAAGTTATTATTAGAAGTCTACCTAATCATGAACACAAATAAATAAAACTTAGTCATATGGTTTTATTTCAATATAATAAGTTTACATTTTATTGTTTTTGATTCTGTGGCATATCATTATTATTTTTATAAAGTGATTGTTAACTACCATCAGTATTTAATTCAGATTCATTGACTATTATTATGGCTATTTAATTATCAACAAAGCAAATTATTATTTAACTTTAATAAATGAAAATATATGAGTGCAATTAATTTTTCAAATAAAAGACATGCATTTTTTATTTTTATTGATAAACTATTTTTGATGTAATAGTTTTCCACTTAATGGACTATTTGAAGGAAGAATGATATCAATTAATATGTCTGTTAAGCACCACCATTTTCAAAAGTGATCCCTAATTATCTTGCTGTAGGCTATTTTGATAAATGTGAATGAAGTATCTGTGTATTTTTCCTACAACTAATATATAGCAAGAACTAAATTGGGCATTCCTTGCTTATATAATTTTCATCTAATTATATAGCCATTAGATATATCTCTCAAATGCTCAATAACTCTCTCTTTACAATCAACTCATGTTTAATTAAAAAGCAGTGATGAACTTGCTAACTCTGCATTAACTACTCATTTGTGATATAAAATTAATAGCGGGTCTAAATTATCTTAAGTGATTTAAGGATTTCCAATATACTCTCCCAACTTCAAAGGTACTTGATTCAAACAAACAGGAAATAAAAACATCATTAATTAAACATTTTCCTGTTAAATAATAATGCTTGCATTTCTATTTATTTTAATCTTAGAATATATTAACAATAAATTTACAAAACAAGAAATACAAATGACCGGTGGTTATATAAAATTTATTCAGTGCTGTTTATATATAGTGAAATGTAATTTAAAATAAAAAGGAGGAGGGAAGCTTATTTTGCTCTGAGTTTCTACCAGAAATAAAGACCAACGTGTGAATGGGGTTGTTACACAGTTTGCCATTCTGTCTGTCTCTGCCCTGCTTCTCTGCTTCCCATTGGACTTGGAAAGCCAGTTGACCTATAAAGCAGTGTGGACCAAAAGCATGACCCAAGAGGAACATTCATGATGCTCTGACCCAATGATATTATTTATATGGAAGTTAAAATATGAGAAATAGAGTGTATAAAGTTGATAATAAGAGCAGAAAGCAGCAAGAACTATTAGGTAAGACATCAAAACGGAAGCGTGCTGAAGAATAGTAAAAATTCTCTCGGCAAATTTCAAACATACAATAAAGCATTGTTAACTATAGTCACCATGCTGTATGATGACTTATTCCTCTTATTACTTACATACGCTTTGACCAATGTCCACCCATCTCCCCCACACTCACCGCCTGGTATCCACCATTCTACTCTCTGCTTCTAAGACTTTGACATTTTTAGATTCTACATGTAAGTGAGATCATATGCTAGTTTTCTTTCAGTATCTGACTTATTTCACTTAGCATAATGTCCCCCAGGTTCACCCATGTTCTCACAATGGCAGCATTTCATCCTTGTTTGTGGTTCAGTAATATTCCAGTGTGTATACGTATGTCTGTGTGCCTATATGTATAATTTTTTATTCATTCTTCTGTTGAAGTGTGCAGGTTGTTTCCACGTCTTAAATGCTATAAATAACACTGCAATAAACATGAGGATGTAGATATCTCTTCAAGATAATGATTTTACTCCTTTGGATAGATACCCAGACGTGGGATTGCTGGATCATATGGTAGTTTTATTTTTAGTTTTTTGAGAAACCTCTATACTATTTTACATAATAGCTTTGTCAATTTACTTCTCACCAACATTATATAAAGGTTTCCTTTTCTCCACATCTCACCAACACTCATTATCTTCTTTTTTTAATGATAGGTATGTTAACAAGTGTGAGGTGATACCTTATTGTGATTTTTATTGCATTTCCCTTATGATTATTGATATTGAACTTCTTTTCATATATCTATTTGCTATTTGCATATCTTCTTTTTAGCATATATCTATCCAAGTCTTTAGCCCATTTTTCAATTCAGCTATTTGTTTTCTGCTATCAAACTGTTTGAATTCCTCTCAGTCTTTTCTACTAAATATGTCATTACTATACATAAAAGCTAAGATTTTTTTAATTTTAAATAAAAAGTTAAAATATATATTTTTTAAATCTCTTACTGAGGGCAGAAGATTATCAGATCTGAGAGCTAGAATTGTGCTTCATCTCGAAAATCTTTCCTCTATCACATTCAGTGTCCAACTCCTTGGTGATTTGGCTTTTCTATGATCCTATGAAGCCCATTAACACAAATAAACAAAAATAAGAGACTGTTAAAATAAATTATAGTGTGATAGAATTCTATAGACTTAGTAAAAGTGGTATTATAAAAGTATTTTATTAGCTTAGAAATATGAAAATGAAGTAATAAATCACAATACAAAACTGTCATCCAATATGTGTGGTTTCTTTTGTTAAAAATAAAGTGCATATTTTAAACATCTGGTAGACAAATATATAATCTAGATAAGTCCTTAGGCCAACATGTTAAAAGTGTGACTTCTTAGTGGTGAAATTGTGATTGATTTCATTTTCTTATCTGTTGCATTTTCTAAATTTCTAAAAGAATTTTCTAAATTTCTCCTCTAAACATGTTTAACTTGTATAATCAAAACAAAGTAAAATTTAAAAATGTGAAAGCAATGTCTGTCCCTAAGTGTTTAGGATTATGCTTTTCCCTTACTTTTTTGTGACAAGCAAGTATTACTTTTATCATTGAAAATATATATAATTTCAAAATAGCATAGGTAAAATATAAAATGAGAGAATGCTTGATTCCACATGAGACTTTAATCAGGATTATGATTCACTATTAATATATCCTACATAAGCAACTCTGTTTTTAAAACACACCACTATAGAAACAACTTTTACAAAAAATATAGTACTATATAAGCTTGTTCAGGGGCAAGGATTTCCAGTGACAAATTGATCTTTAAAACCTCTGTAATACACAAAGGTTTTATACACATACACACACACACATACACACACACACACACACACACACACACACACACAGTCTTCCCTGGTGGTTCCAAGGTAAAGAATCTGCTTGCAATGCAGGAGACCCCAGGTTTGATCCCTAGGTCAGGAAGCTCCCCTGGAGAAGGGAATGGCTACCCACTCCAGTATTCTTGCCTGGAGAATTCCATGGACAGAAGAGCTTGACGGGCTATAGTCCACGGGGTCGCAAAGAGTCGGACACGACTGAGCAACTTCACTTTCACTTTCACACACATATATATACACAGACATACACACAGAGGAGCCTGGCATCTGCAGCCCACGGGGTTGCAGAGAGTCAGACATGACCTGGCGACTGAGCAACACCACACATACATACACACACATCGTCTTTATCATACAACTCAATAGCAAAAAAATAAACAATCCAACTTAAAAATGGGCAGAACTTAACAGTCATTTTTCCAAGGAAGACATACAAATGGCCAACAGATACATGTAAAGGTATTCAACATAGGAAAATGCAAATCAAAGCCACATTGAGGTATCACTTCACACCTGTTAGAGTGACTATTTTTTTTTTTAAAATAAGTGGTGTGTTAGTAAAGATATGTAGACAAGGGAACCCTTGCACACCATGGATGGAAATGTAAATCAGTACAGCCATTATGGCAAACAATATGGAATTTCCTCAAAATATTAAATATAGGACTACCATGAGGCCTAGTAATTCCACTTCTGGGTATCCATCCAAAGGTACTGAAATCATGGTATTGAAAAGACACCTGCACTCCATGTCCATTACAGCACCATTCACAATAACCAAGAAATGGCAGCAACCTAAATGTCCGTCAGTGGATGGATGGATAAAGAACATGTGGTATATACAGAAAGAGGAAAATCAATCAGGCTGAAGAAAGGGAAATCTGCCATTTGTGACAACATGGCTCAACTTCAAGGACATTACACTTAGTGAAATAAGCCAGATTCAGAATAACAATATTATAATATCATTTATGTGTGGAATCTAAAACTGTCAAACTCATAGCAGCAGAGAGTGGAATGATGGCTACCAGGGGCTCTGGGTAGAAAACTGGAGAAATGCTGGCCAGAGGGTACAAACTTTCAGTTATAAGATGAATAAGTTCTAGAAAGATATATATTTCAGTTATAATGATGAATAACTTATACTCATCATACAACATGATGAGCATAACAATATTGTACTGTATACTTGAAACCTGCTAAAAGGGTAGATATTCAGTGTGCTCACCACACACGCAGAAAAGAAGGTGGTAACTATGTGAGGTGATGGATATGTTCATTAGCTTGATTGTGATGGTTCTTTCACACTGTATGTGAAAATCAAATTTTCAAATTTTACACTATATATATATATATATATATGAATTTTATTTGTCAATTATATCTCAGTAAACCTGGGGGAATAAAGAGAAAGTCACATGATGGAGACAGAAGAACACAGCAACAGAAGCCACCGCAACGAGAAGCCTGCGCACCACGACTAAAGAGCAGCCCCCACTGGCCACAACTGAAGGAAAGCCCTCACAGCAGCAAAGGTCCAGCACAGCCACAAATAAATAAGTAAATAAACGCTTAAGGAAAGGAAGCGTCACGGAATGAAGTCAGAAAGAGAGAAACAAATATTGTACATCAATGCGTATAGGTGGAATCTAGAAAAATGGTAGGGATAAATCTATTTGCAAAGTATAAATAGAGACACAGATGAGAACAAATGTATGGATACTGAGGGGGAAAGGTGGTGGGGCGGGATGAATTTGGGGACTGGGACTGACTTACACACTACTGACACTATGGATAAAATAGGTAACTAACGAGAACCTACTGCACAGCGCAGAGAACCCTACTCAGTGCTCCGTGGTGACCTAAATGGGGAGGGAATCCAAAGAGAGAGGATATAGGAAAGCATATACCGGATTCATTTTGCTGTGTAGCAAAACCTAACACAACATTGTAAAGTAACTGCACTCCAATTAAAATTAATTTTAAAAAAATTTAAATGAGGTAAAGACAAAAATGATAGTATGAGAGTATGAGCATGTTCAATGTACAACGAAGAAAGTGGGGAAAATTGGAGAATATTGTGGTCAGAAAAAACAATCTCTGACAATGAAGATATTTTGGATTATTGCCACTTAACTATGAGCAAGAGAAATAAACTCTTTATGTAACGGGTTTAGTCTTTGTATACAAATAGAAATGTGTACTGAAAAAACTCTTGCAAACTCTTGAGTAGATCAGTAGATCTTATTTAACCTATGAATAAAAGATTTCTAAAGAGTAATAGAAAGCAAAGATAAGACTTTACCAGTCTATGGTGATTTACCAACCAATCCCTACAGAGGTTCTATCTTAATTATTTTCTACAACTTACAAAGCTGCCACCAGGAAAATAATTGTGTGATGGATTATGAAATAATTGTTCAGCTCTTCAAAACACAGAAAACCAAGAAAATCCAGAATATAGTCATCCATCCATTCAATTATTCATGTAACAAAACATCATTTACCAACATATCCCAGAGACTAGCACCCAGAAGTTGCTCCATGAATCAAACACTTAAGAACTGAGCACTGGGACTTCCCTGTTGATCAGGTGGTTAAGACTTCACCCTCCAATACAGCTGTGCATGTTCAACCCCTGGTTGGGGAGCTAAGAATCCCATGTGCCTTGTAACACTGTAACAGAAGTAACATTGTAAAAAGCTCAATAGAGGCTTTTTAAAAAATGATCCACATCAAATTTTGTTTTAATTTTTAAAAAATTTAGAAAAGAACTGAGCATTGTGCTAATAGTAAGCTCATAAAGATGAACAACGCACCATTCAAAGCACTGAAGAGCTCACAAATTAGAAGAGTTAGAAATGTGAACAAAGAGCTATAACGCATGTTAATGCTGGATATGTAGCTAGGAGTGTAATTCTACTTTTCAAAAAATTATTTTATTATGATTATGTTAATTCAGATTAACCTGGGCAAACACAGACAGAGACTGGCAAGAATCATAAGCATCAATAAACAATATCCTAATCAAGTTACAGCAAGTTCTAAAAGTAATTTTTATACCTATGTACAATTTAAAGACTATTTAAAGACTGACAGTCATACCCATCACAGCTTAACTCTGGCTTTTCCTCTGGGGTCACAAAGAGTCGGACACAACTGAGTGACAAACACTTTCCTAATGGGGCTAAACAAGCTATGCTGCGCTCAGTCGCTAAGTCATGTCCAACTCTTTACAACCCCACGGACTATAGCCTAGGAGGCTCCTCTGTCCCTGGAATTTTCCAGGTACAAATACTGGAGTGGGTTGTCATTTTTCCATTCCAGGGGATCTTCCTGACCCAGAAATCAAACCTGTGTCTCCTGAATCTCCTGCACTGCAGGCAGATTCTTTATCACTGAGCCACCTGACACAGACTTCATTTCTGAGCAAGATTGATACGTCTTGAGTCAGCACTGAAAATCCTAGTCAAGCTTTCACATCAACAGTATCTGAGGACAACTGAGAATAATAAGCCTTTTAACAACTTGCACGGAATCATTTTTTTAAAAGAAAAACAGTAAAAGGAAAAAAGAGAATAAAAATAAACATATGACCTTGGCTCTCCAACTTTTATCCACACACTGCTTGTTTGAACCATGTCCCATGGGTCTGTCTGCACAAGGGGGACTGCTGCTCTCCTCTGTAAGCTTGGGATGCCTGCCTCTCTCCCCAGTCCCAGCCCCAGCAGGGTGTCGACTTGTGATCAACAGAGAAATAGATCATGGAGAAGTGGGCTATTTTTCCACATCGCCTGTTTCCCCGCAACTGCCTTTTTCCTGGTCTGGAAGAAAAGTCTCCATGACAACCAAGTCACTAACATTCGCTCCCCACCAGCTGACTTGCTTGCCTCCCAAATGATCAGCTGGATATTGTGTTAAAATTATTTTACAGCGGCTGGCTAATCTGCAGGGATTATTTGTCTGTTTATTTTTTGAGAAATGGGCTCCTTGCTGAAACTTCTTCAGTGAGCCTAACTTATTTTTCTCGTACTTTAAAAGCATAATCTCAACTACACAGAACAAGCTTAAGCCAACATTAGAGAGTCACCTCCCAGGAAATAAAATATGAATGTGAAGCTTCCTTTCTCATGCAAGTGCTTCGAGGGCAGAACCAAGCTTGATTTTTCTTTCCCTCCTCAGGTGCCTAACACATGGTCTGGCAGGTGGTATACATAAAATGAATGTTGAATATCTTATCACCTGAGATTCTCCAAACAGAGTATTTTATGTTTAGGTTGATGGGTTGAGGCAGAATTAACCTCCCAGCCATGTAATAATCTTTTTGTTTTTAAAAATGTCTGCCTATGAGAAAGGCAGGAAACTTACAGCAGAGTATTAGTACATGGTAATTGTTAAGACTGTGCCTATAAGAAAAACTGGAAGGGGACTTCCCTAGCAGTCCAGTGCTTAAGAATCTGCTTGCAATCCAAGGGATGTAGGTTCGATTCCTGGTCAGGAACTAAGATCTCTCATGCCATGGGGTAACTAAGACCACCTACCACAAAGAAAGACGGGAAGGAAATATACTAAAATATTTATCATCGTTATGTTTAGTGAAAGTGAAGTGAAGTCGTTCAGTCGTGTCCGACTCTTTGCAACCCCATGGACTGTAGCCTACCAGGCTCCTCCGTCCATGGGATTTTCCAGGCAAGAGTACTGGAGTGGGTTGCCATTTCCTTCTCCAGGGGATCTTCCCGACCCAGGGATTGAACCCAGGTCTCCCACATTGTAGGCAGATGCTTTACTGTCTGAGCCACCAGGGAAGCCTTATGTTTAGTAGATGGAAATGTGGAAGTATATCTTCTGATTTTTCTCAACTTAATTTTTTCTTTTTTGTTAACTAAATGTATTTTCCTTTTCAGTATTATCTTGGTTTTTTGCAGGGGCTGTGACAAGATACTATTAACCAAGTAGTTTATAAACAACAAACATTTGTTTCTCACAATTCTGGAGGCTGGGAAGCCCAAGATCAAGCTTCCAGCATGGTCACATTTTGGTGAGGGCTTTCTGCATGGCTCATAGTCAGCCTGCACCTTCTCATTTGGTCCTCATACGGTGGCAACAGTGAGAGATCTCTCTGGGGTCTCCTTTATAAAAACATTAATTCAGTACAGGAGGGCTCCACTCTCATGACCTGAGTTCCTCTCAGGCCCCACCTGGTAATACCATCACATCACCATTAGGAAATTCACCATGTGAGTTTGCGGGAGACACGAACATTCAGATCATAGCAAGTATCTACTATGTTCAAGCCACCGTGTTGTTGCTTAGTGGCTAAGGCATATCTAACTCTTTTGTGACCCCATGGATGGTAGCCTGCCAGGCTCCTCTGTCCATGGGATTTCCTAGGCAAAAATACTGGAGTGGGTTGGTTTTTTCTCCTCCAGGGGATCTTCCCATCCTACGGATTGAATCTGCATCTCCTGCCTTGGCAGGCAGATTCTTTACCACTGAGCCACCAGGGAAAGCCCAAAGGCACCTTGTGTGCATGTGTGTGTGTGTGTGTGTGTGTGTGTGTGTGTGTAAGTTGCTCAGTTGTGTCCAACTCTTGCAACCCCATGGACTGTAGCCTGCCTGGCTCCTCTGTTCATGGAATTCTCCAGGCAAGAATACTGGAGTGGGTTGCCATTCCCTTCTCCAGAGGATCTTCCCAACCCAGGGATTGAACCCAGGTCCCCCATACTGCAGGCAGATTCTTTACCATCTGAGCCACCAGCAATCCTCTAAGACACGATGCGCTGTGCTGTGCTTAGTCCCTCAGTCATATCCAACTCTTTGCAACCCATGGACTGTAGCTGGCCAGGCTCCTCTGTCCACAGAGATTCTCCAGGCAAGAATACTGAAGTGGGTTTCCAGGGCACCATGAGTTCAGTTCAGTTCAGTTCAGTCACTCAGTCGTGTCCAACTCTTTGCAACCCCATGAATTGCAGCACGCCAGGCCTCTGTCCATCACCAGCTCCGGGAGTTCACCCAAACTCATGTCCATCGAGTCGGTGATGCCATCCAGCCATCTCTGTCGTCCCCTTCTCCTCCTGCCCCCAATCCCTCCCAGCATCAGAGTCTTTTCCAATGAGTCAACTCTTCACATGACATGGCCAAAGTACTGGAGTTTCAGCTTTAGCATCATTCCTTCCAAAGAAATCCCAGGGTTGATCTCCTTCAGAATGGACTGGTTGGATCTCCTTGCAGTCCAAGGGACTCTCAAGAGTCTTCTCCAACACCACCAGGGCACCATACTATTCCCCAAATAAGGAGGATTAACCAATTGCTCTGGAGAAGGCAATGGCACCCCACTCCAGTACTCTTGCCTGGGAAATCCCATGGATGGAGGAGCCTGGTAGGCTACAGTCCATGCAGTCGCTAATAGTCGGACATGACTGAGCGACTTCACTTTCACTTTTCACTTTAATGCATTGGAGAAGGAAATGGCAACCCACTCCAGTGTTCTTGCCTGGAGAATCCCAGGGACGGGGGAGCCTGGTGAGCTTCCGTCTATGGGGTCGCACAGAGTTGGGCACGACTGACGCGACTTAGCAGCAGCAGCAGCAGCAGCAACCAATTGCTCTCCTATTCAGAACCATAAAGAGAAGAGGTGAACGAGATAGAAAACAACTCTTTAGAAGAATTATTTACCCTGAAATGCATGCTAACTGGTGTTATGACTATATGCTGTGGTGTGATGAAATGAGACAGGGACCTTTCCATTCAGAAAGGGAGCTTGTGAAGAAGTATGAAAAATCTTTTCCCCTTCTCTACAGACAGATCTGATCTTGGTTAATGTTCTTGCTCTTTCTCCTGAAATAATGGAGGAAGACATATCTGTACTGGCTTCTGGAGGACAAGTAGGAACTAATTAGTCCAGGTAAAAACAAAAGAAAGGCAGAAAAATATTCCATGTAGAACCGTATAGAAAGAAGAGCATGTTCAAAAAGCTGGATGATTATGAAAGCATGATGACACCGCAGAGAATGCAATTTTTGCACCTACTCACGGAACTGGAGGCCGGGGAGAGGCGATATCCACGCAAAAACTATTAAACAAACTTATTATATGCAGACATTGAACTTTATACTAAAGAAAAGGAGAGGTACGGAAGATTAATGCACATTTGTATTTTATAATAATCTCTGCATCTGCAACATGGAAAGTAGATTTGGGGAGAGAGGAATAAATGCTAGAAAAGACCAGTGTTCTTTGCAGGAGAGGATGTTAGCCCGTACCAAAGCTGATATAGAATGAATGGGGGAAAAAAAAGTAAACAGAGACATTTTGGAGGTAGAATTGATAAGAGTTGGAGATTTATTGAACATGAGGTTAACAGAAAGAAAGGATCAAAGGAAACTTCAAATTTCTGACTTGAGCCGATGGACAGAGGAGGCAAAAAGTGACGATCAAAGAAGGATGCTTTAGTGATTTCTACATAAGTTGAATCTGATCTGTTTGTGAAACACTCAAATGGATATAAAAAGCTAGCAGCTCAATGTGGGACTAAGGCTGTGTGTGTGTGTGTGCATGTGTGCATGTGAGTGTGTATACATGAGTAACAGAGAAACAGAGTAGCCCACGCCCCTTAATGCCCCAGCCATATCTAGATTTGTAACAGTCTTTTGGGTGTCAGGGGCTTTCCAGGTAGCTCAGTGGTAAAGAATCCTCTTGCCAAGGCAGGAGATATGGATTCAGTCCCTGGGTTGGGAAGATCCCCTGGAGGAGGAAATGGCAACCCGCTGCAGTATTCTTGCCTGGGAAATCCCGTGGACAGAGAAAACTGGCCCACTACAGTCCATGGGGTTGCAAAAGAGTTGGACATGCCTTAGCGACTACCAACAACAAATCTGGGTCTCAACGGTACAAAATCACTCAGCAGTTATAAGATGGTGTGGTGCATTAGAGAGAGCGAGACTTTCAAGTCAGGTACACCTTAGCTTTTATCTCAGCTCCACTACTTACTGGATACAAAGATGCGAGGCAAGTTATTATATTTGAGCCCACTCCCCCTCCATCAAAAATGGAACTGCTGATCCCACAGGCTTAAGTGAGATTATATGTAAAAGCATTTGGCACACAGCAGACCCTCAGTTATTCTTTATTTTCTTAACTCAGTTTCTAGCGGTCTTGGCATTCTCTCCCTCCATCTCCCTTTTTTTTCCAGTACCTCCCTGACTCCAGTTTCCACTTTAACTCATACTGTTAATAAAAAGCATTATTTCAATTACCTGATAAAGAAAAAATTCTGCCCCCGTGCCCCCATCTTCCCTCTGTACTGTCTGGCCCTGCATGTGTTTGTAATCCTCTCCTGGCCTTGTCTACATCTAATTTACTTCCTTTCAGTTGAATGTTATCACAAGACAAGAATTGTTCTCACTTCATGTTTACTGCAAATAGATAACCATTATCTCCAATGGGCCTGCTTGGCTCTATCTTAGGTGGTTCACATTCTGCAACTTGTTAATTATTTCATTTTATTTCTCTACATCAGGTTGGTTCCTTTCTACACTGATACTCAGATAAAGAGATGAAAACAAGTTTGTACTTTCATATGCCTTTTCAAACAGATTACCACTGGAAACAAGCTGAGGCCCTTAAAATTTGTTTTGATTGTAAAGTTCAATGAGCACATCAAAATTCTCTGACTGGTGAAGACAAAGACTTTCAAATTCCCCTTTACAGGGAGGTGAGTTAATTTCAGTGAGGGATCTCAGTCAAGTGAACCAAGGCTGGGTCAGTTCCGGAACACACGGCTCCTTCATATGAGGGGTTATCTAGGGCGGCAGCCAGAGCATGAGGGATCAAAGGGCAAGGTTCAGGCAAATCCAGGAAAGAGAATAGTGGCCAGAGAAGAGAAAGCAGTTGCCTTATTCAAGGAAAGGCATTAGAATGAGAAAAGAAAGGAAACCAGTACTCTGGAATTTGGTAAACAAAAGATAGATGGAGAGGATTTAGGTCACAAACTGTGAGAAAGGGACCAGTGTATTTAAAGTACCCTCTTCAGGGATGATGGTTAAACATCTGACCCCACTCCAAACTGTAATTTGAAAAGATATGTGCACCCTATGATCACAGCAGCACTATTTACAAAGCCATGACTTGGAAGCAGTGTTCATTGGCAGATGAATGGATGAAGATATAATACATATATACAACTGAATATTACTCAGCCACAAAAAGGAATGAAATAATGCCATTTGCAGCAACATGAATGGACCTAGAGATTACCATACTAAGTGAAGTCAGAGAAAAATCATATGATATCACTTATCATGAAATCTAAAAAGATGATACAAATTACTTTATTTACAAAACAGAAACAGACTCACAGACTTCAAAAACAGACTTATGGTTACCAAAGGGGAAAGGTGAGGGGGGTGGGGGTAAATTAGGTGGATGGGATTAACATATATACACTACTATATATAAAATAGATAATCAACAAGGACCTCCTATATAGCATAGGGAACTCTACTCAATAATAGCCTGCACAGGAAGAGAATCTGAAAAATAATGGAGATATATATATATATTTCATCCGTTCAGCTATATACCCCATACATCCCTTTGCCGATAAGAGGTCTGAAAGGAAATATAAAGAAGAAAGAGCCTCCTCCTCCTCCTCCTCCTCCTCTTCCTTCTCCTCCTTTTCCTTCTCCTCCTCCTCCTCTTCCTTCTCCTCCTTTTCCTTCTCCTCCTCTTCCTCCTTAACCTTGTAAATCAGCTCTACACAACAGAACTGAGAAAAAAGGGAACCTGCTTTTTCTGAGCACCATCTAAGTGCCTAGCACTTAAATACTTGACAGGCCTTATCCTTCTAAATCCCCACTATGCTTCAATTTCACAGTTAGCAAAGCTGAAATTCCTTAAAATAACAAAGCCGGTAGATGGAAGAGCTAGGATTTAGACACTAGTCATTCTAACTCCAAACACAATTTTTAACAAATCCTAATTTATGAATTGCACTTTGATGGTACAATATGAATCATCTCTCCACAATGTCCTCCATCACCCAGCTACTTTTCCCTTTGCTGAGTGTATTTCTGATCCACCACAGCACAAAGTGAACCAGGGAATCGCTCTAGAAGGCAAGTATTGGGTTGACCAAAAATTTTGTCCAGGCTTTCTCATTACACCTTGTGGAAAAACCTAAACAAAGTTTTTGGCCAACCCAGTACGTCCCAACCTCTTCATTCAGAACTCTGGGTCTCTGGTATGCTTTGCTTTGCTTGTGCATTCATTGAAATATAATATATTTTGTGATATGAATTCAGTAGTGGCATTTAGAGACCTAAAACCTGACACTTGGCTTTAAAATCCTATCATGAGATAAATATCCTTCTTGTATGCCAAGAGGAAAAAAATCAAGATGAAAAAGCAATGCATTTAATAATCATCCCAATGAACAGGAGTGAAAGGAGCTGTGTGGCTGGGCTGATGCCAAGTCACCTCTGCTCTGTCTGACGCCGATCCACCACTTCTGTCTTCAGCTGTTTATTCAGTCCAAGGGCCTCACTCCCTGTTTGATATGCATCCCATGGGTTGCCAGGGCCAGACATCCTGAAATAAACCATCAAATGGACTCCAGGCAAACTTCTTGTTCCTGTTATGAATTTTGAGAAGTACAGAGAACCATCTGCAGACCAGAGTGTAGTCCTTTTAGGCATACTGAGGCAAGGTCAGCTTCCCTCTTCTGGAGGATATATCTCCCCTAGTCCAGGAGCAAAGAGCAGAGGTGACACCTTCTGTGTTTATAATCTTGTTTGCAGCCTGGTTCAGAAAAAAGATCGTAGACTTTGTAGTTAGAAAGTCATGGGTTTAAGTCTGAGCTCTGCCACCTACTCTATCTGCAATGTTATAATACATGCCACCTAAATATGTATACATCACACGTAATATAATGACATGTGTCCACCATTAGGGGCTTCCCAGGTGGCGCTAGTGATGAAGAATACACCTGCCAATGAGGGGGACATAAGAGCTGCAGGTCTGATCCCTGAGTTGGGAAGATACTCTGGAGGAGAACATGGCAACCCACTCCAGTATTCTTGCTTGGAGAATCCCATGGACAGAGGAGCCTGGCGGGCTACAGTCCATAGGGTTGCAAAGAGTCAGACACAAGGGAAGCGACTTAGCATGCACGCACACACACTCATCCACTATTAGAGTATCATATAGATAGTTTCATGGCCCTAAAAATCCTCTGTGCTCTGTCTGTTCATCCTGTCAACAAGCAATCTTTTTACTGTCCTCATTGTTATGCCCTTTCCATAACATCATATAGTTTGTAGCCTTTTCAGATTGGCTTCTTTCACTTAGTAATATGCACTTAAGTTTCCTTCGTACCTTTCATGGCTTGACAGTCTTTTGTTTTTAGCATCAAATCTACTGTTTACAGTGGTGAACATTTTTTAAACAGAAAAATCCAACTGAGATTTACTACATCAGAGTTTTTCCGCATATTTTAACCTGGTCCTCAGGGTGATTCTGATGCACATCTGGGTCTGATAATTGTAAATATTTCTCCCAGACTTAAAAAGCATATACATTATAGCCAGACAAAACTATAATTTGAAAATATACATGCACCACAGCAGCAGCATTTCCAATAACCATAAATGGAAACAACTTAATGTCCATCGACAGATGAGTAGATAAAGAAGATGTGATAGATCGGTAGACAGACAATGGAGTATTACTGAGTCCTAAAAAAGAATGAAATCATGCCATTTGCAGCTACATGGAAGGACCTAAAGATTATCATACTAAGCAAAGCAAGTCAGAAAGATAAATACCATATGATATCATTTATATGTGGAATTCAAAATATAACACAAATGAACTTACCTATGAAACAGAAACAGACTCATCAACATAGAGAAAAGACTTGCAGTTGTCAAGGGTAAGGGGGCTAAGGGAGGGCTGGACTGGGAGTTTGAGACTAGTGGATGGAAACTATTACATACAGATGGATAAACAACAAGGTCCCACTATATAGCACAGCAGAACTATATTCAACATCCTGTAATAAACCATAATAAACAAGAAAAAAGAAAAGGCACATGTATTAATGCTCCCTAGATTTAAGATTCTTTTCCTTTGAGGGAAAAATGTTTATTTCCTCTAAGATGGACAAGTCTATGCTCCATCCCAGTCGGTCAATGAGCCCTAGGACAAGAGAGAATACAGAAGAATCTGGACAGGGTGGCTTCTCCCCTAGTAACGTACGTTTTGCCTTCAGCTCTTGATCAGTTGGGAGGGAGGGAAGAAGAAGAGAAAAGGGCAATTTGTCAAGACAAAGTGGTAGAAAACAGGAAAAGTGCTAAAATTCTGACATCTTAATTTTTGCCACATGATAGGCACTCTAAAGAAATTGTCTCTTCACAGATATATAGAACAGTCTTTTGGACTCTGTGGGAGAGGGAGAGGGTGGGATGATTTGGAAGAATGGCATTGAAGCATGTATATCATATATGAAACGAATCACCAGTCCAGGTTCGATGCATGATACTGGAATGCTTAGGGCTGGTGCACTGAGACGACCCAGAGGGATGGTACAGGGAGGGAGGAGGGAGGGGGGCTCAGGATGGGGAACACGTGTATATCCATGGCAGATTCATGTTGACATATGGCAAAACCAATACGATATTGTAAAGTAATTAGCCTCCAATTAAAATAAATAAATTTATAAAATTTAAAAAATTTAAAAAAAGAAATTGTCTCTTTAACTTTATTTCTATAGGAGGTAATATTTACACATTTAAAAGGAAACTAAAAGCAGAAACTTTAACATTTGCAGATGAGAGAAAGGGGATTCAATCTAATGTCTGCCTGTCTTCTTGTATATTTATTATTTTACCCATTCCAGATCTAGATTGTATGATTTTTGAGTAAAAGGATCACATTGGTCCATGTCAAGCCTGCTGCTTAACAGACACAAGATACACAATCAATATCTATGAAATACATCTTAAATGAATAATTGTTCACAGGAGTATGCCACCTCCTTTTGCCAGATTCACTCCAATAGAAAATGAAGAGAGATTAGTTAATATTTCTAATGGTCCAGTGGTTAAGATGTCATGCACCTAATGCAGGGGGCTTGGATTCAACCCCTAATCAGGGAACGAAATCCCACATGCCACAACTAAAGATTTTGCATGCCACAATTAAAAACAAAAATCTCACGTGCCACAACAAAGATCAAAGATACCACATTCTACAACTAAGACTTGGCACAGCCAAATAAATGAATAAGAATATTTTTTATGACCCAGGAATCCCACTACTGGGCAAATACCCTGAGGAAACCAGAAATGAAGAGGACACATGTGCCCCTGTGTTCACTGCAGCACTATTCCCAATAGCTAGGACATGGAAGTAACCTAAATGTCCATCAACAGATGAATGGATAAGGAAGTTGTGTACATATACACAATGGAATATTCAGTTCAGTTCAGTTCCGTCGCTCAGTCGTGTCCGACTCTTTGCGACCCCATGAATCGCAGCACGCCAGGCCTCCCTGTCCATCACCAACTCCCAGAGTTCACTCAGAGTCGCGTCCCTCGAGTCAGTGATGCCATCCAGCCATCTCATCCTCGGTCGTCCCCTTCTTCTCCTGCCCTCAATCCCTCCCAGCATCAGTCTTCTCCAATGAGTCAACTCTTCTCATGAGGTGGCCAAAGTACTGGAGTTTCAGCTTTAGCATCATTCCTTCCAAAGAAATCCCGGGGTTGATCTCCTTTGGAATGGATTGGTTGGATCTCCTTGCAGTCCAAGGGACTCTCAAGAGTCTTCTCCAACACCACAGTTCAAAAGCATCAATTCTTCGGCACTCAGCCTTCTTCACAGTCCAACTCTCACATCCATACATGACTACTGGAAAAACCATAGCCTTGACTAGATGGACCTTTGCTGGCAAAGTAATGTCTCTGCTTTTGAATATGCTATCTAGGTTGGTCATAACTTTTCTTCCAAGGAGTAAGCGTCTTTCAATTTCATGGCTGCAAGCACCATCTGCAGTGATTTGGGAGCCCCAAAAAATAAAGTCTGACACTGTTTCCACTGTTTCCCCATCGATTTCCCATGGAGTGATGGGACCAGATGCCATGATCTTCGTTTTCTGAATGTTGAGCTTTAGGCCAACTTTTTCATTCTCCTTTTTCACTTTCATCAAGAGGCTTTTTAGTTTCTCTTCACTTTCTGCCATAAGGGTGGTGTCATCTGCATATCTGAGGTTATTGATATTTCTCCTGGCAATCTTGATTCCAGCTTGTGTTTCTTCCAGTCCAGCGTTTCTCATGATGTACTCTGCATAGAAGTTAAATAAGCAGGGTGACAATATACAGCCTTGACGTACTCCTTTTCCTATCTGGAACCAGTCTGTTGTTCCATGTCCAGTTCTAACTGTTGCTTGCTGGCCTGCATACAGATTTCTCAAGAGACAGGTCAGGTGGTCTGGTATTCCCATCTCTTGCAGAATTTTCCACAGTTTATTGTGATCCACACAGTCAAAGGCTCTCAGCCATAAGAAGGAACGCACTTGAGTCAGTTCTAATGAGGTGGATGAACCTAGAGTCTATTATACAGAGTGAAGTAAGTCAGAAAGAGAAAGACAAATATCATATATTAACACATATATATGGAATCTAGAAAGATGGTACTGATGATCCTACGTACAGGACAACAAAGGAGAAACAGACATAAAGAACAGACTTTTGGACTCAGTGGAAGAAGGAGAGGGTGGGATGATTTGAGAGAATAGCACTGAAACATATACCTCACCATATGTAAAATAGATAGCCTTTGGGAGTTTGAAGTGTATCACAGGGCAACCAAAGCCTGTGCTTTGTGACAACGTGGAGGAACGGGTGGGGAAAGAGGTGGGAGGGGGGTAAAGGATGGATGTAGATTAAAATGTATGCCTATGGTTGATTTGTGTTGATATATGGTGGACACCATCACAGTATGTGGAGTAATTATCCTCCAATTAAAATAATAAATTTTTTAAAAATAAGTTGTAAAAATATGTATTTTTAAAACAAAATCTAAAAAAAAATTCCTGATATTTTATGCAATTCACTTTCTGATATTTTTTGATGGCATAGGCCTCAGACAGAGATACATCTTAATGCTGTTGATGATTCAGAAAAGCCTGTTAAACCTCAGACTCATAATCACAGGAGGCAATGGTGGTTCATTTTCTAAGCTCGACCTGACACACCTTTTGATCAAGGAGAGCCAGGGTAATGGTACCTATGATTTATCACCCTTCCAGAAGAGCCACAGATCCCATTCTACTATGCCTCAAACACATTTATAGCTTCTTTCAACTAAGCATCAATTCCCTCAATGTTAAAAAGCAGTCGACAATAAATAAAGACAAGAGTTTGCTTCTAAATATATGGAGGGTGTTTCCTTATAAATCCCCTTCGAGGCCTCCTAATGACTTATAGCTCATATTGTAGTCATAGAATGAGCTGCATTTGCCCCTGGGCCTTCTCAGGCTAGTAACACATTAGACATTTGGGATGTGCATTAATTCTCTCATACCATTCACTGCTTTATATTTCCATAGAGCTAGCAGCTCGGTGCTAATGAGGTCAGAGTCCCAGGTTTGATTTCTCATGGGTACAAATGATTACCCCTCTCTTGTTTAGATATATAAGTATCACTGAATCTTGCCAGCTCGGACTATGTTTTCTTCATGGACAAATTCTTATAGAAAAAAGAGGGTCATTTCAACCTCTGGGTCTCAACATTCCACTCTATGAGAATAATAATAATAGATCCTTGCAGGTTCAATCCTTGGGTTGGGAAGATCCCCTAGAGAAAGAAATGCCAACCTACTCCAGTAATCTTGCCTGGAAAATTCCATGGACAGAGGAGTCTGGCAGGCTACAGTCCACGGGGTTGCAAGAGTAGGATGTAACTGAGCATGCAGGAGAGACACATCTTATAAAGTCCAAAGAAGAATCTAAGAAGATACTGTATATGTGTGCTTAACAAAGATTATAGAAATAAAGGATAGGGGAAGGAAGAAAAGGAAGAGGAAGGGAGAGAGAGAGGGAGGGAGGGGAAAAGACAAGCCTCGGTAAGGTGGTGTTAACAGAGTACCACTGTGGCCTTTCATCGTTTATTCCTATCTAATGCAATAATAGCACCCCAGTATTTTTCTCAAGGAGCTAACTTTTTTCCATTTTGTGTTTATGTATGTGACACATGTTCCCGATCTAGAGGTGAAACCATACATATCACAGGTCTCACCAATCCACTTAGTTCTATAGGATTGAAATAGGCTTACATCAATTCAAAGTCAGTTTCAAAACAACTGGATAAGGAGTTTTCTTCATAGACTTAGAAAGTGAAAAAGTGAGCCAGCACTATCTTGGAACCATCTTGAATTGAGAGCTTGCCTGAAAATGAGAACAAAACATAACTGCAGAATCTAGAGATGTAGAGAACTCATTCCCAATGATGTTGTTTGAGCACCTGGATCTAGCTATACCTGAAGCTAATATTTTAAATTGTCAGCCTACAAACTTCCCTTTTTATTCAAAGCACCTTAGAGTTGGGTTTCTATCACTGAGACTAAAAGAATCCTAATTAACGTGGTTACAGAAAATAGGAAAGAGGTTAAAATACCTTAGCTCTGCCACTGCATATCGTTCAGCCTATGCACAGGAAGAGAACAAAAGTTACACAGAACACGTTTAAATCTTGACTCTACTCCTAGTGTTCTAACTAGGTTTAAACAAATTATTTAGTCTTTCAGAGCTTTGTCTTTGTATACGTAAAAGGGATAGATAGCTAATGGCCATGTAGAATTACATAGAGAATTAAATAAAATGAAACACATTAAGAGTGTAGCACACTGTAAGCACTCCATACGCTACCTTCTACATTGCTAATTACCTTCTAGAAATCCAGAGATGAGAGGGGATTAGACAAGTTCTCAGGGACCGTGTTCTTGATGCTATCAGCTCACATACTGAGTTTCAAGTTCAGTTTTCCATTCACTTGAGTTCCATTGCAGTGTGACTGACCAGATTACTGTCTCCAACTCACTGCGGTTATTGTTTCACTCTCAATTAAACCCACAATCCTTTCACCAGTGTCTTTTATTTAATGGGGTAGGGTGGGATTCTGCCGCAGAGAAAATATCTCAGGAAGTTGGAAGTGCGGTAAGATGGAAAAAAGAAATCCTGTGTCTAGTCTCATTCTCTGGAGAGCTTTAAAAGGCATGATGAATGAAGGCAGGAGGGACGAGAAGGTTTTGCACAGGGGTTTGGGAATAACCAAATAGTTCAATGTAAGAAACGGAATGGAAGGAAGATGTATTTGTACACCAGACTGCCATAAAGAAGAATAACCCCAGAAGCACCTTTGCAGGGTAGGAGATGGAGAAAGTATGGAGTACGACATTGTTCAAAAAAGAAAAGATGGGGTAGGCAGCCCATGGTACAGGGGCTGGTAGAGTTACAGTGCAGGGCGGTCAGTGCGGACCACAAGCAGGTAGGCGTGGTCCAGGCAGGGTCCTCCACACCATGAGCAGCAGAGCTACCAAAATAGTGAGAGTGGCAGAAGCTGCGGGATGGGTGCACGCTCCCAGTGTCCACCTCACCACGTGCAGAGACTGCCTAGGCGGGGACCGCAGTATTCCAAGCCTCCTGCACACAGAGCAGGGACAGAGGGAGCTGACAACTGAGGTGCAGAAAACGGTAGGCCCGTGAGACAGAATATATATATCAGGTTAGAGACCAAAATTCTGCAGGAACCCTCCTTGTCAGACAGCCTAGAGAGAAGGGCAGTAAAGAAGATAAGGAAAACCCAGGACACCAGACCAAGGTCAATGGCCACCTCAACATGGATACTGCTGCAACTTCAACTACTGATGCAGACACCCAGAAAACCCTCAACCTAAGGAGAGCAAAGAGACAAATACAGTCCATCCACCCACTGAGAATTCATCCACTCCCAGGGCTGACTGAGTAGGGCAGTGCTAAGTCAATGCCAGCTTATCACCACTGCAGTCATCCAGTTTAATCATCCAAGAAGAAGAAATGAACATGAGATTCCAGCAGTAAGAAATGAACAGAAGATAGGCGCTGAAGACCTTAACTGGTTACTTTTTGCCCATTGACCAAATGACTAGAACTATCTGCACTGTCCCTGCAGCATGGGGTTTTCATTTTTACCTAAAGACATCTCTTTTCGGTAATGACAAATGTGGGTGTGTTTTTTTTTTGAACCCTGGTTTTTCTCAATACAGCATTAAAGGTTTTAAATTGTTTCATATCTAGTGAAGTTGAGATTTTTAAGAACCTCATGTTTAAGTTGTAAATGAAAGTTTACAACTTGATTTTTTCAAAAAAAAGTCAACAAACTACAAACCCCATCTTAATAAAGGTCTTAACTTGTAAAAGGATTTTTTTAAGTTAAAAAAAGAGAATAGCATTACATTACCTGTCCTGGCTTACAGAGCCCTGTCCAATCTGGTCCCCTCTAATCTTTCTGATCCCATCTATTGCCACATTTCCACTCTCCTTCAGAAAGCATCCATAAGGCCTTGGCATTAATTGTCTCCTCTTACTGGCATGCTCTTCCTCTAATCTTTGCAGGATTAGTTCCTTCTTGTCACTCAGTTCCCAGCCTGTTACCTTCTCAGGGAGGCTTTTCTTGACTAAACAGAGGCACCCAGCCACTCTGTTACATCAGCCTATATTAATTATCACTGCGGTATCTATATTTTTCATTTTTCCATGTTGTTTATATTTGTTTTCCTCCCTTAGAAAGTAAGCTCTTTAAGGGCAGGGATTCTGTTTGTTATTCTTTGCTGTTTTCCTGTCATCAGAAACAGTGTCAGAAACATAGTAGGTGCTCAATAAATGCTCATTAAGTAGACATATGGGGCTTCCCAGGTGGTGCGAGTGGTAAAGAATCTGCCTGCCAATGCAGGAGACGTAAAAGATATGGGTTCACTCCCTGGATCAGAAAGATTTCCTGGAGAAGGGCATGGCAATCCACTCCAGTATTTTTGCCTGGAAAATTCCATAAGCAGGGAAGCCTTGCAGTCTACAGTCCATGGAGCTGCAGAGTCGGACATGACAGAACAACTGATCACACAGACAAGTTAGATATATTCGTGCGTAAATAAATTGTAGAGAGGGGTCTTGTTCAACACACAGTGATTCCTCTCAGCATTCAAGGCCCCCACCTGTCTCCAAAGAGTTCAACATCTCCACCCAAATATTACATCTTTGCATTCGAGGCCCCCACCTGTCTCCAAAGAGTTCAACATCTCCACCCAAATATTACGTCTTGACATGTCAATGTAAAACTCAGTTGTCAGTAGGATAGCCCAGACCTGAAGGCAGCGAGAATTTAGAGAACAGAGATAGAAGAAACAAGAAGAACCCAGGTACAAGTGGTAACAGAAAGGAGGACAAAATGGAATCAAGGTAAACCAAGCAAGCACACGCCGACATCCACAGGTGCCAGGTACTTCACTATACCCTGGAAAGATAAGAGATGCGATAGTCCTCATCTGAAGTGCCCACGTGGTCCCTGATGACCCAACTTGAGAGGCCCAGCAGGAAGGGGCATCATTTGGGTGACCCGACAGATGGGGTGAACAACCTGAGCAGAGTGGCCAGAGCTAAGAGAATTTCATCTTAGAGATGACAATCACCATGCAAACAGCGTAGTCAGGGACCAAAGCAATGGCCCCCACTTCCCTTCAACGGGAATAGGTTCCTCGTTACCTGTATCACATACTGGGCTTCTGGGTTCAGCACGGGATCCCATAGTCAAAAAGTGTTTGAAGCCACTGTGTATAAGGCAGATTCAGATCTCGGGCTAGTTTAACAGCAAAAGAGTTTCAGTACATTCCATTATTTAAAGACAATATTTGCTTTAAACCTCTTCCACTTCTGTCTTTAAGAAATAGGTAAATAGAAGCAATGTACCAACATTCTCATTTCCAAGTCCCCGGTGGGTTTCACTGTCACAATCACCTGGGGTTATCAGGTCCGTACCTCAGCAATTGCTGGCCAGCTGAGACCCGGAGCATCCCACTCCAGTTGGAACAGAGTTGTCTCATTCTTCAGAACAGAAAAAGTGAAAGTGAAGTCACTCAGTCGTGTCCGACTCTTTGTGATCCCATGGACTATAGCCTATCAGGTTCCTCCGTACACGGGATTTTCCAGGCAAGAATACTAGACTGAATTGCCATTTCCTTCTCCAGGAGATCTTCCCAACCCGGGGATTGAACCCAGGTCTCCCACATTGAAGGCAGTCTCTTTATCATCTGAGCCACCAGGGAAGTCCAACAAAGGCTGGTATTGATTTCTCTATGAGCAACAGTATTTAGCTCTTGTGCCTTCAGTCTGAGGGGCCCTGGAAACTTCAGGTACTTTTCCTGGAAGAGACTAGGCATCTTTTTTCTCCTTTGGACTGGGGATGTTTGTTCCCCTGGTTTCTTAGATAGGCAACAGGAAGCAACTTTCATGAGCTGGAAGGCCAGACTACAAAAAATCAATAAGTCAGGTGTTTACAAATTTTTCACACTCTCACCTGCCATCATGGGTTAGTCTTTACCAAGATGGCCATTCTGATTCACTAATTTTTTTACTGGAGTATAATTGCTTTATTGTGTTAGTTTCTGCTATACAGTGACATGAATCAGCTATATGCATAGATATATTCCCTCTCATCTGAACCTCTCTCCCTCTCTTACTGCCCCTCTAGGTCATCACAGAGCACTGAGAGACCTCCCTGTGTTACCAGCAGCTTCGCACTGGCTATCTATTTTATACATGGTAGTGTATTTATGACCAACCTAGACAGCATATTAAAAGCAGAGACATTACTTAGCCAACAAAGGTCCATCTAGTCAAAGCTATGGTTTTTCCAGTGGTCATGTATGGATGTGAGAGTTGGACTATAAAGAAAGCTGAGCGCCAAAGACTTGATGCTTTTGAACTGTGGTGTTGGAGAAGACTCTTGAGAGTCCCTTGGACTACAAGGAGATCCAACCAGTCCATCCTAAAGGAGATCAGTCCTGAATGTTCATTGGAAGGACTGATGTTGAAGCTGAAACTCCAATAATTTGGCCACCTGATGTGAAGAGCTGACTCATTTGAAAAGACCCTGATGCTGGGAAAGATTGAAGGCAAGAAGAAAAGGGGACAACAGAGGATGAGATGGTTGGATGGCATCACCATTTCAATGGACATGAGTTTGAGTAAACTCCAGGAGCTGGTGAGGGATAGGGAGGCCTCGAGTGCTGTAGTCCATGGGGTCGCAAAGAGTTGGACACGACTGATCGACTGAACTGAACTGAGTGTATTTATGTCAAACCTAATCTCCCAGTTCATCCCACCACCCCTTCCCAATCTGTATCCACATATCCAGTCTCTCCATCTGTGTTTCTATTCCTTCCCTGCAAACAGATTCATCTGCACCATTTTCTAGATTCTACATATGTGTGTTAATATACAGTACTTGTTTTTCTCTTTCTGACTTACTTCACTCTGCATGGTAATGTAAACTGATAAATAAAATTCAGGGGCAGGGAGGGAATGGTAACTTCTAAGATATGTACAGGTTCCAAAGTTAACATAGGACATTCTGGTCCATTCTCTGAGATGGTCTTCCTAGCAGCTCTGTAACAGAGAGAAGGCAGGGATGAGAAAACAGACTCAATTTCCTATTGTGCTTCTTTTCAGAAAAACTATTTGGCTGTTCTTCCCCTGACATGAAGAGTAATTTGAACCAAACTGATCAAAACAATTGTTTCCTTTAATCAGAGGCATCTTTCACCCATATTTAGTAAAACTCAGGTGGAGAAAGACCCTGGTCTTGGTGTAAACCATGGTTAGCCCCAACAATTTATTCTTCCGTCCCAAAGATTCTACCAGTTTTGCATCTGTCTATTTCTCCTGACACAGAAATTACAAAAAACAGTTTGTTCATAAGTAATATCATATGGTGAAAAGAATAATAATGCTAAATCATTTGTTTAATGTTTCCACACACCTCATGTTATACCACTCTTACAACAGTGACATGAATATTAGTACCTTATTTTACAAAAGAATAGATGAAGAAATTGAAAAGCAAAAAATTAGTTAAATCACATTTAAGATGGCACTCAAAAGGAAGGACAGCTCTGCATGCAAGCAGTTTTACTGGCCTCTAAAATCTGTTCTCTTACCGCCCTCTTATAATGCATCTCAGGCTCAGAGGTTGAGAAGGAAGTACCTGTGTGTGTCCAGAAAGGAAACTGTCCAATTCTCCCTTCTTTCCACTAATATGTATTGAGTATCTGTTATATGCCAGATATTAGTCTACTCACTGGGGCCAAAGCACTGAAAAACAAAGGCTCCACCGTCCTGAAATTGACATCCTAGATGCAAACACTCTTGGCTTTTGAGCGATTATTATTCCTCACTATCTACTCTCCCACAAAAAGAAAATAGGATCTCCTTATACACACATCACAAAATAAGAAATCAGTGGTTCTCGGTCTTTTTATTCCAAGGTGCTGGTTGAATACCAGAACCACCACTCCATTGATGACTGTGACATAGACAAAGAGGCTGGGTTTTCTATACAATTCCCTGCATGCTAGCTAATCTTAATTGCTTTTTTGTTTCTCAAAGAAGCAAGCACTCTGCAAGAAAGTATTCTGTTATTGTAAGGTAACTATGAATCCAGAGGTAATTATATGCGAACTTCAGCACTTAACTATGAACGGTCACAAATTACTCGTGACCCACATCATAAATGAGGTAGATATTGAGATACTATATTCTGGGCCAAGTTTGTATCACCAGGATTCCTGTCTTGGAGAAAGGAGTAACTTACTAAATCATTATAGACAATATATATATATATATCATATACCATATATCATGGATCCATAAAGCCTATGTATTGGCTGCGGATCTGAAAATGTGTGCAGCTTTTGGGATCATTTTTTAAAATTCATCAGCTTAGTGCACAATAGCAGTCAACATGAAAGGTCAGAAATGGCCTTCCAAGTAGGCATGGAGAGGAGGAAATCAGAAGTTATGGAAAACCTTCCTCCCAACTTCACAGACAGGATTCCCAGGTAGCTCAGTGGGTAAAGAAGATGCCTACAATAGAGGAGACGTAGGCAGACGTGAGTTTGATCCCCTGGTCAGGAATATCCCCTGGAGGAGGGCATGGCAACCCACTCCAGTATTCTTGCCTGGAGAATCCCAGGGACAGAGGAGTCCGATGGGCTACAGTCCATAGGGTCGCAAAGAGTCAGACACGACTGAAGCGACTTAGCGTGCACGCATGCACACAACCTTACAGATAAGCCTTCGGCCAGTCTCATATATGGTTCATACCAGAAAGGGGCATGATAGCAATTACTAAGATTCACCAAGTCTCCCTCTTTTTATTGTCGCTAGAATGTGGGAATCAAACATCTTGGGTGAGGAAAGAAAAATGGTACTTTTATTGGATTTACGTGATGTTTCCTCCACTACACAGCCTTAGAACCCACCCAAATGAGTCAGGCTCCCTGCAGGAAGCAGAATTGATCCTAGATCATTCAGATGAAGATATTTTAAATTAGGGACCAATTACAAGAGTACAGGCATAGTTAGAAAAAGTGAAAGTGAAGTCTCTCACTCGTGTCCAACTCTTTTCCAACTCTTTGCGACCGCATGGACTGTAGCCTACCAGCCTCCTCTGTCCATGGGATTTTCCAGGCAAGGGTACTGGAGTGGGTTGCCATTTCCTTCTCTAGGAGATCTTCCCAACCCAAGGATCAAACCCAGGTCTCACACATTGCAGGCAGACGCAGCACCATCTGAGCCACCAGGGAAGCCATAGTTAGGAAACAATCCAAGATGACGGGCAATGAGAAGTAACAGTGTGGGGACTTCCCTGGCAGTCCAGCAGCTGAGACTCTGCGTTCCCATTGCAGAGGGCCCGGACTCAATCCTTGGTCAGGAATCTTGATCCCACATGCTGCAACTGGGAAAAAAAAAAAAGATCCTGTATGCCACAACTAAAGATCCCACATGCCACAATGAAGATGGAAGATCCCATGTGCTGCAAGTAAGACCTGGCACAGCCAAGTAAATAAATACATTTTTAAAATAATAATAATATGAAGAGATGATATTAATACCCCTAAAGCCAAAGCTAAGATGTTCCAGGAACCCAAGATGGAGATGGAGCCTTGGAGGAGAGTTCTCCAGAGAAACTGGGGATATGTAGTTCTTGCCTGAGACAGGAACCAAAGCAGGAAGAGGGTTTGGAGAGATACATGCCAACCTCTCACTCCCTCCACATTTCAGTATACTGCCATTGCATCTTACTGGTTAAATCCAACAATTAGCCTTCCAGCCAGGAAGTCTCAGTGAGGCTATCTACAAGGGTCAACTGTGCAAAGCACAGAAAAGAGCAGAAAAGGGAAAAGAATAGAACTGCGGGTACAAGTGAATAAAAGGGGTAAAGTTGACCCATCCTTCTAGCCCCATCTCAAGTCAGCCTCCCGTATTTCTGTATCCCTTCCCTGATCCCCTGGTGTCTCTCATCTCCGCTGACCTCCTGGTCTCAGCAGCTGCTCTCTTCTCCCCAGCGCTCTTGCACATACTGCTCCTTTTTTCTCAGACTCCTTCTCCCAGTCCTTCTTCAAACGCACAGTTTTTCCTCCTCCTCAGAGGCTCTTTAAACACCATTTCTCAGGGAGACTTCAGGAGACCCAACATTTCAGAGTCCTCCTCTAGAAAAGGTAGAGAAATGAAATGAGAAGACAAACTGAATCTACTGGAGTCCTTTAGAGTATGTACTATGGAACTGCTGGCGAGGGTGAAATTCAGAGGGGCTGAGTGGCTAAAACCTGCAGTAGCTAAACTTCCTCATGAGGAGAGTCTCAGCGCTGCCACCACTGCTCCCCTATTCAGCCTCTCCTGCAAGTAGCTGATGAATTTGTCTGCAGCGCAGCAGCTGCAGGAGACACGAGTTTGGTCCCTGGGTTGGGAAGATCCCATGGAGGAGGGCATGACAACCCACACCAGTATTATTGCCTGGAGAATCTCATGGATAGAGAAGCGTGGCAGGTTACAGTCCATAGGGTCACAAAGAGTTGGACACACTTATCCAAGTGGGGCGAGGGGTGGCTACATTAGCAGGCTGCTCAAACTTCTAAACCCAGCTGGGGACTGGGGATACCCATTATGGACTGCTTTAATGTCCCCCACTCCTCCATTTTTAAAATATGTCACACATGCAATGATGTATCAGTATGCATCTTCACTCACCCCACACTGTCAGATTCAGCTTTGCTCATTCTCTGTCAAGACTGCATAGCCCTTAGCTCACTCCTGGGAACCTCCTAGGTAGATCTTCAAAAATTATACTGAATAAAAGAAAGGAATGAGCCCAGGATTTAAACAGACAAATGATACAAATTAAGACACAAATATAGATATACATATATATAGATGCTAGATCAGAAAATACAGTCAGATTGCATTTTCATTCTGTGCCAATGAGACACCATTTGCAATTTTGAGTTTGATACTAGGTGTCTTCATTTTAAGGAGACCTTCACTAATCAGAATACTCCTATAAAAATGGGAAGACTTTCAAAGTCCTGGAAGTCATCTGACAACCTTAGTGGTAGATATCTTGCTCACTCTAAATATACTTCTTAAATGCCTTTTCCTTACTAAATACTGTCAAATGAATTTGCACAGAAAGGGAGTTTTGCTTTTAACTGTGATAGGCAGCTTACTTATTTGTACATGTATACCATGCTTAGATATGCAGATTACACCACCCTTATGGCAGAAAGTGAAGAGGAATTAAAAAGCCTCTTGATGAAAGTGAAAGAGGAGAGTGAAAAAGTTGGCTTAAAGCTCAACATTCAGAAACCGAAGATCATGGTATCTGGTTCCATCACTTCATGGCAAATATATAAGGAAACAGTGGAAACAGTGTCAGACTTTATTTTTCTGAGCTCCAAAATCACTGCAGATGGTGACTGCAGCCATGAAATTAAAAGATGCTTACTCCTTGGAAGAAAAGTTATAACCAACCTAGATAGCATATTCAAAAGGAGAGACATTACTTTGCCAACAAAGGTCCGTCTAGTCAAGGCTATGGTTTTTCCAGTGGTCATGGATGGATGTGAGAGTTGGACTGTGAAGAAGGCTGAGCGCCGAAGAATTGATGCTTCTGAACTGTGGTGTTGGAGAAGACTCTTGAGAGTCCCTTGGACTGCAAGGAGATCCAACCAGTCCATTCTAAAGGAGATCCGTCCTGGGTGTTCTTGGGAAGAAATGACGCTAAAGCTGAAACTCCAGTACTTTGGCCACCTCATGCGAAGAGTTAACTCACTGGAAAAGACTCTGATGCTGGGAGGGATGGGGGCAGGAGGAGAAGGGGATGACAGAGGATGAGATGGCTGGATGGCATCACGGACTCGATGGCCATGAGTCTGAGTGAACTCCAGGAGTTGGTGATGGACAGGGAGGCCTGGCGTGCTGCGATTCATGGGGTCGCAAAGAGTCGGACACAACTGAGCGACTGAACTGAACCGAGCCATGCTTACTGGGCTTCCCCAGTGGCTCAGCAGTAAAGAATTTGCCTGCAGTGCAGCAGCTGCAGGAGACGCGAGTTTGATCCCTGGATTGGCAAGATCCCCTGGAGGAGGGCATGACAACCCACACCAGTATTATTGCCTGGAGAATCTCATGGATAGAGAAGCGTGGCAGGTTACAGTCCATAGGGTCACAAAGAGTTGGACACAACTGAAGTGACTTGGCATGCATGCACCATGCCTACTACTTTTATCCAAATCATAAGATTTTGAGATTGTGAAAGTTTGCATGAACTGCCAGGGGACAATGAAATTTATGGTTTAAAACCAAAAGCTCACATTTTTACAATTCTGTTTAAAGAAGTTCAGGAAATAGAACTGCCTTATGACAAAGCAATCCCACTACTGGGCATACACACCGAGGAAACCAGAATTGAAAGAGACAGATGTACCCCAATGTTCATCGCAGCACTGTTTATAATAGCCAGGACATGGAAGCAACCTAGATGTCCATCAGCAGATGAATGGATAAGAAAGCTGTGGTACATATACACAATGGAGTATTACTCAGCCTTTAAAAAGAATACATTTGAATTCGTTCTAATGAGGTGGATGAAACTGGAGCCGATTACACAGAGTGAAGTAAGCCAGAAAGGAAAACACCAATACAGTATACTAACGCATATATATAGAATTTAGAAAGATGGTAATGATAACCCTGTAGGCAAGACAGCAAAAGAGACACAGACGTATAGAACAGTCTTTTGGACTCTATGGGAGAGAGAGAGGGTCGGATGATTTGGGAGAATGGTATTGAAACATATATAATATCATATATGAAACGAATCGCCAGTCCAAGTTCGATGCATGATACAGGATGCTTGGGGCTGGTGCACTGGGATGACCCAGAGGGATGGTACGGGAAGGGAGGTAGGAGGAGGGTTTAGGATGGGGAACACGTGTACACCATGGTGGATTCATGTTGATGTATGGTAAAACCAATACAATATTGTAAAGTAATTAGCCTCCAATTAAAATAAATAAGTTTATATTAAAAAATAAACATAAAAAAATAATAAAAGGGAAAATGAAAAAAAAAGTTCAGCAACCAAAGTAATGCATATGCTCACCATAAATGTTTAGCTACAAACCAATATACTCAATTAAACGCTTATCTTCCATAAATAAACTAAGCCCCAAAAACGTAAAAATCAGGAGACAAGATAATGCCCAGAACTTCATCTTTTCCTAAAGAAAAGGCCACTTCCCAAACTAACTTTTAAGAAAGAAAGATATATATTTTTTTTATTTCAGAGGCATTTCCTTCCTTTATGTTGGCAATATACATTCCAACAGCAAATCTGCTTCTAAAAAAATGAGTTTGTATTAATGCATCTTAAAAGCATGAAACTATAGCTCAGACTAGATGACTAGCTGCAAACAAGAATGCGGATGGAAACACTGTTTTATGCTCTGTAAGCATGCTGCACTCTGAGGCATAAAGGTACTGGGAATGTCACACTGAAGATTATCCGTGCATATCTTTTCTTCTTTCATTTTGGACTGCAGTTAAAGTCCATGCTAATATCATTTCCCATTTCCCAGAAAAGAAATTAAAAGTCAGAAACAATTTAAATTACTTGAATCCTCTCCCATGAGAGGAATTTGTATACCTCAGAAATGAATGTGGCTCTTTGATGGGGAATGCTTATTTGCTGTTGACAGCTTTTTAGTGAAAAAGATAGAAATCAGATTGAATTTCGACAGTGAGAAATTGAGAGCTTGTTCTGCCAGCAGGAGGCTGAGGCCTCTAATTTTACCTCTGCAAAACAAAGATGAACCAAGAATATAATCTACCTACTTTTCAAAAACAAAACATAAAAATTCTTCATGTAGCCTGCTTCAAAGTAAGAAAAATTGCACATAGGGTCGGCTCTGTTCTATCTATCCTGGTATTAATATAATAGCTGGACTGTATTCAAAAGCAGATAGAGTAGATTCCAAATTCCATTATACTCTCGTTTCTGAACTTTTCATTTGAACAATGAAGTCCGCAGTAACCCCATCAAACTTCCTTAAACCAAAGGTCTGACAATCCCTGAATACTAAAATATCTCTAACACACAAAATTAAATTCTATTCTACACGCAAAAAATCGATTGTCAAAAGTACCTTTTTGCAATAGTGGTGATATACAGATAGCCTTCATTAGACTCTAGTAAGCTCCTAATGATATATAATAAATCCAAACAGACAATACTTGTTTCATAATAGAAATAAAACTTGGCTTTGGCGAATCTGTCAGATTCTTCAAAAGCATTTAATTTTCTAACATTTGGATCTGAGGCAAAGGCAGTGTTTATAAATTTCACATCCCAAATGAAGCCTGAGGGGGGGAAACATTGTAACAGTTTTCCAAGCTAATAGATTGTGGTTGTGAAAATTCAGTTCAGTTCAGGTCAGTCGCTCAGTCGTGTCTGACTCTTTGCGACCCCATGAATTGCAGCATGTCAAGCCTCCCTGTCTATCACCAACTCCCGGAGTTCACCCAGACTCATGTCCATTGAGTCAGTGATGCCATCCAGCCATCTCATCCTCTGTCATCCCCTTCTCCTCCTGCCCTCAATCCCTCCCAGCATCAGAGTCTTTTCCAATTAGTTAACTCTTCTCATGAGGTGGCCAAAGTACTGAAGTTTCAGCTTTAGCATCATTCCTTCCAAAGAACACCCAGAGCTAACCTCCTTTAGAATGGACTAGTTGGATTTCCTTGCAGTCCAAGGGACTCTCAACAGTCTTCTCCAACACCACAGTTCAAAAGCATCAATTCTTCGGCACTCAGCCTTCTTCACAGTCCAACTCTCACATCCATACATGACTACTGGAAAAACCATAGCCTTGACTAGACGGACCTTTGTCGGCAAAGTAATGTCTCTCCTTTTGAATATGCTATCTAGGTTGGTTATAACTTTTCTTCCAAGGAGTAAGCATCTTTTAATTTCATGGCTGCAGTCACCATCTGCAGGTTGTGAAAGAGACCTTTGCTAATACAGATTTTTAACATCTAGGATGTTTCTGATACCATGACCTTGTGTGTATTATCTCAGGAAGAAAACAAGGTAGGTGTTAGTACAAATTCAAAACAGGGTTTCACCAGGCAAAATTCCTTGGGCTCTTCTTTGTCCTGTAAAAGAACAGGAAATAAAAACAATAACAACTATTTCTACTACTACTATTACTACCAAGCTGCCATACAGAAAAGCATGATATTTCAGGGGATAAAATTAATCAAATACAAAAGTAAATACAGTGAGGGATTTCCCTGGTAATCCAGTGGCTCACTGCTGTTCAGTCACTCAGTCTTGTCTGAATCTTTGCACCCCCATGGACTGCAGCTCACCAGGCTTCCCTGTCCTTCACCATCTCCCAGAGCTTGCTCAAATTCATGTCCATTGAGTCAGTGATGCCATCCAAACATCTCATCCTTTGTCGTCCCCTTCTCCTCCTGCCTTCAATCTTCCCCAGCACCAGGGTCTTTCCTAATGAGTCAGCTGTTCGTATGAGGTGGCCAAAGTATTAGAGCTTCAGCTTCAGCATTAGTCCTTGCAATGAATATGCAGGATTGATTTCCTTTAGGATTGACTGGTTTGATCTCCTTGCAGTCCAAGTGACTCTCAAGAGTCTTCTCCAATACCACAATGGCTAAGACCCAACTTTCCCAATGTAGGGGGCCCAGGTTCAATCCAGGACTATACAACTATAGAAAAATGTAGATGTGATATTTGATAGAGGCAAAAATATATAGATACAGAATATTTCTGTTTTAGGAAGCCTCAATCAACCATGTGTTTTCAACAAGTTGAAAAGAAATTAATTCCCTGCATATTTGAGCATCAACACTACATAACAATCTAGCTATAAAAAATAAATGAAGTCTAATTGAGCTTATTAGTCCAAAATTACTTTACTAAATTCTAAATTTAAAGTAATATTAGGATACAAAAAAGATCTGAGAGCTCATCCAGTTTAATTTGAGAATTCTACAAAATAGAAAGTAAGTCCACTGAAAGAACCAACAGATTTATATTTCTGGAACTTGGTTAGTTATCCTGAAAAAGCTCCTAAAAACAACCCAGAAACACTAGCAAAAAATATGGTAAACATCCTTTTAAGGTGTGTTGGTTAGTCAGAAAGAAAATGATCCCAGATGGAAATATGAGAATAGAAGATGAAATAAAGAGCAAAGAAAGGGTTTTTTTTTAAGGTAGATGAATCAAAATAAGTATTTATTAGGCAAAATAATGAATATAGTAATAAATTATGGTATTTAATATACATTAAAAAGTGTAGAATAATAACAGTACAGGCAAGAGTTAAATCAATAAAGTGCGCTACAGCCCTAGAATTTTTATTGAATTAGTAAAAGTATTAAACTATATTACACTGGAATAAATTAAGGATGCATGTCTTAATGTCTTAATGCCTAGAAAAACCACAAAAAGAAAAGTGAAATAACAATGTGATGGAAATGAAATAATAACTTTTAATGATAATCAATAAAAGGCAAGAAATGAGAGAAAAAAGAATATGACCAATGTGATAAACAGAGAACAAACACTAAGTCAGTTAATGTAACAGTAAACATAAGTGGACGAGACCCTCTGCACAGGCACACATACACACATCCAGCAACAGAGCAATGTGCCCACCAACATTTGAATGCAGTTAAAGCTACTCTTAAATGCGTGTGTTAGGAGAGAAATGACTAAGTATCACTTCAAAGAGAAAAATCTTCAAAAATAAAGAATAAAAAATAAAATCCGGAGAAACAGGGGGAAAGAAGTAACAAAACAAGAGCAGAAAATAATGTGAAGACAAATATATTAAATAAGTCTACAAACTTGAAAATTTTTTGAAAAGATAAAAAAAATTAACAGTTTCCTAACAAAAATGATTCACAAAAACAGACAAAAGCAATGCACAAACCATCCATTTCAGTTAAGAACAAAGGGATATTTCTACAGATTCTTCAGATGGTAACAAGATAATACAATGTGATTATCAACATCTCTGTGCTAATAAATTTAAAAATTAGATGCTACAAAACATTGTCTAGATTAAAAACAACTTAAACTGTCTTCTTAAAAGAAATACAGGGAAAAATAAGGAATTTCTAAATAGTTTTATACTCAAATTTAGAGAAATTAAACCTATTATTAAATTTTATAATAAAATTTCAAATCAGATTATTTGCCTAGTAAAATCTTCTAAATATTTAAGAAATAAAGAACCCCAACAGTATACAACCTCTTCCCTAAAAACAGGAGAAAATATGGAGAAAACCTCCAACTCATTTTATAATGCCAGGGTAGTTAAGTTCAGTTCAGTCGCTCAGTCGTGTCTGACTATTTGCGACCCCATGAATCCCAGCACACCAGGCATCCCTGTCCATCACCAACTCCCGGAGTTCACTCAAACTCATGTCCATCAAGTCAGTGATGTCATCCAGCCATCTCATCCTCTGTCATCCCCTTCTCCTCCTGCCCCCAATCCCTCTCAGCATCAGAGTCTTTTCCAATGAGTCAACTCTTCCTGTGAGGTGGCCAAAGTACTGGAGTTTCAGCTTCAGCATCATTCCTTCCAAAGAACACCCAGGACTGATCTCTTTTAGAATGGACCGGTTGGATCTCCTTACAGTCCAAGGGACTCTCAAGAGTCTTCTCCAACACCACAGTTTAAAAGCATCAATTCTTTGGTGCTCAGCCTTCTTCACAGTCCAACTCTCACATCCATACATGACCACAGGAAAAACCATAGCCTTGACTAGGCGGACCTTAGTTGGCAAAGTAATGTCTCTGCTTTTGAATATGCTGTCTAGGTTGGTCATAACTTTTCTTCCAAGGAGTAAGCATCTTTTAATTTCATGGCTGCAATCAACCTCTGCAGTGATTTTGGAGCCCCAAAAAATAAAGTCTGACACTGTTTCCACTGTTTCCCCATCTATTTCCCATGAAGTGATGGGACCAGATGCCATGATCTTCATTTTCTGAATGTTGAGCTTTAAGCCAACTTTTTCACTCTCCTCTTTCACTTTCATCAAGAGGCTTTTTAGTTCCTCTTCACTTTCTGCCATAAGGGTGGTGTCATCTGCATATCTGAGGTTATTGATATTTCTCCTGGCAATCTTGATTCCAGTTTGTGTTTCTTCCAGTCCAGCGTTTCTCATGATGTACTCTGCGTAGAAGTTAAATAAGCAGCGTGACAATATACAGCCTTGACTTACTCTTTTTCCTATTTGAAACCAGTCTGTTGTTCCATGTCCAGTTCTAACTGTTGCTTCCTGACCGGTATGCAGATTTCTCAAGAGGCAGGTCAGGTGGTCTGGTATTCCCTTCTCTTTCAGAATTTTCCACAGTTTGTTGTGATCCACACAGTCAAAGGCTTTGGCATAGTCAATAAAGCAGAAATACATGTTTTTCTGGAACTCTCTTACTTTTTCCATGATCCGGGGGATGTTGGCAATTTGATCTCTGGTTCCTCTGCCTTTTCTAAAACCAGCTTGAACATCTGGAAGTTCATGGTTCACGTATTGCTAAAGCCTGGCTTGGAGAATTTTGAGCATTACTTTACTAGAGTGTGAGATGAGTGCCATTGTACGGTACTTTGAACATTCTTTGGCATTGCCTTTCTTTGGGATTGGAATGAAAACTGACATTTTCCAGTCCTGTGGTCACTGCTGAGTTTTCCAAATTTGCTAGCATATTGAGTGCAGCACTTTCACAGCATCATCTTTCAGGATTTGAAATAGCTCCACTGGAATTCCATCACCTCCACTAGCTTTGTTCGTAGTGATGCTTTCTAAGGCCCACTTGACTTCACATTCCAAGATGTCTGGCTCTAGATGAGTGATCACACCATCATGATTATCTGGGTCATAAAGATCATTTTGTGCAGTTCTTCTGTGTATCCTTGCCACCTCTTCTTAATATCTTCTGCTTCTGTTAGGTCCATACCATTTCTGTCCTTTATCGAGCCCATCTTTGCATGAAATGTTGCCTTGGTGTCTCTGATTTTCTTGAAGAGATCTCTAGTTGTTCCCATTCTGTTCTTTTCCTCTATTTCATTGCATTGATCACTGAAGAAGGCTTTATCTCTTCTTGCTATTCTTTGGAACTCTGCACTCAGATGCTTATATCTTTCCTTTTCTCCTTTGTTTTTCACCTCTCTTCTTTTCACGGCTATTTGTAAGGCCTCCCCAGACAGCCATTTTGCTTTTTTGCATTTCTTTTCCATGGGGATGGTCTTGATCCCTGTCTCCTGTACAATGTCACAAACCTCATTCCATAGTTCATCAGGCACTCTATCAGATCTAGGCCCTTAAATCTATTTCTCACTTCCACTGTATAATCATAAGGGATTTGATTTAGGTCATACCTGAATGGTCTAGCGGTTTTCCCTACTGTCTTCAATTTAAGTCTGAATTTGGTAATAAGGAGTTCATGATCTGAGCCACAGTCAGCTCCTGGTCTTGTTTTTGTTGACTGTATAGAGCTTCTCCATCTTTGGCTGCAAAGAATATAATCAATCTGATTTCGGTGTTGACCATCTGTGATGTCCATGTGCAGAGTCTTCTCTTGTGTTATTGGAAGCGGGTGTTTGCTATGAGCAGTGCATTTTCTTCGCCCTCTTCATTCCACATTCCAAGGCCAAATTTGCCTGTTACTGCAGGTGTTTCTTGACTTCCTACTTTTGCATTCCAGTCCCCTATAATGAAAAAGATATCTTTTTTAGGTGTTAGTTCTATACGGTCTTGTAGCTCTTCATAGAACCGTTCAACTTCAGCTTCTTCAGCGTTACTGGTTGGGGCATAGACTTGGATTACTGTGATATTGAATGGTTTGCCTTAGAAATGGTTTGCCTTTAAGCTAACATCAAAATCTAATCAGAGAAACCTATTTTTTAAAGAACATAGACACAGATTCCTGAACACAACAAAACTCACCAGTATATAGCAAAATATGTTACAACCAACTTGCATTTCTTCTCGACAATATTAGTTTATCATTGAAAATTCAATATAATGCATCAAAATAAGAAAATAAAATGAGGGGGGAAATCTACTATTATTTTTACAGATACAGAAAAGGTATTTAATAACCTTCAAAATTCTTTCATTATTTCAAAATGAAACTTTCAGCAAATTGGAAATAGCACGGCATTTTCTTTATCTGAGAAATCACATCTTTTAAAAAAATCATACTTCATATGCTTTCATGTAAAAATTCTTCCAACTTTAAGTTGTAATATTAAAAGATTTCCCCAAGATCAGGAATACCAAAACAAAGTCACTATTTAGCAATTCAATCCAACATTTAATAATGAAAAAGTGCCTAGCCAAGGCTTTAGAATTAAAAAATGCAAAGAAAAGCAAAATTAAAAGTGTCATTATTTACACACTATATGGTTGTGTACATAGTTCAACTCTATGGACAATATATTAGACATAATAAGTGAACTTAGCAAGAAGTCCTAATGAAAATGTCAATATACAAAAAATATTTGTATTGATAAATATCAGAAACAAAAATAAATTTATTTTTCAAAAATGTTTATCAAAATATCATCCAAAAATCGAATACCCAGAAATTTATCTCAGAACAGTATGAAAGACTTTGGTGCTAAAAATTAAAAACTAATACTGAGAAAAAAAAATTTAAAGGATAAAAAGATGGAATGAAAGAAAAAATGGGAAAAATACATGGAAAGAAAAGTCATGTTCAAAAACTCAGTGATCTAAAGGTATCAATTTTCCTTAAACTGATCTGCAGATCTTATGCAATTTTGAAAGAAATTTCAAAGGTGTCTATGTGCATAAATCAATGTCAGTAAGAACAATTTATAGGGAAGCATAGTCCAAGCTTTGTTTTAAATATCAAAGCTGTGCACTTACACTACTAGAAATCAGAACCTAATTATGAAATTACAACAATTTAGACTGTTGGATATTGGTATAAGGAAAGACTAAAAGACCAGTGAAAGATTTTCTTAAGTCCAAAAGTGAAATCACAATAAAATGAGAAACAGCCTTTATTGCTACTGGGCCAATTGAAAATGCAAACAGAAATATTGACCTCCTACCTCACACCATATATAAAACTCAGTTTTATATGAATTGTAAAAGTAAGTAATAAAACAATAAGCTCCTAGAAAAAAATAAGAAAATATCTTCATGACTTGGAAGCACAAATATTACAAATGGGATGCAAAATTGCTAATCATAAAATTTCTGCCTTATTATATCAGTTCGGACCCAAAGTGCCATCCCAAATGACTTCTATAATGCCTGCCAACGGAGATTTTAAAAAAACAACCCAGAGGTTTGGAGACACTAATCAAAGTGACAAAGGTTGACCAATGAGAGACAGAAGATGGATAAGAATTCAGATGACAAACTCTCTTATCATTTATCCCTTCAAAGTACTATTCTAAAACAGCTTCTCTTCCCTGGTGGCTCAGAGGGTAAAGTGTCTGCCCACAATGCGGGAGACAAATAAAAAAATTAAAAAATAAAAAAATAAAACAGCTTCTCTGTCCCAAAGCACCCTGTGATCTTGAGTAGTTGGATCTGCTGAGCAATCAGCTGTGTCTGCTGTGGCTTGTAAAGCAGTAGCCACCTTCTTTTGAATACCTCTCCTCTTTCTCAACTCATATTCCTTTTCTCTATCTTTTTAACTGTCAAGCGAATACCTGCTGATTGTATCAGAATTTTACCCTTGCCTTGGGCTCTGTTTTGGTGCAGATCTGCAACAAATGCACTGGTGGATGGATAAATTAATGCATGCATGTGTGATAAGTCATGTCAGCTGTATCCGACTCTTTCCCACCCCGAGGACTGTAGCCTGCCAGGCTCCTCTGTCCACCGAGTTCTCCAGGCAAGAAGACTGGAGTGGACTGCCATGCGCTGCTGCAGGGAATCTTCCCAACCCAGGGATCTAACCTGCGTCTCCTGTGGCTCCTGAACTGCAGGCAGATTTTTCACAGCTGAGCCACCAGGGAAGCCCCACATAAATGAATAAAACAAATATTATAATATCAAGTATGTCAATATAAGAAGCACTATTATTAAAAATCACATACCTGTAGTCCCCTATGTCTAAGCCCAGAAATCATAATTGTGAAATTTTTTATAAATATATATATTTTGGTCCTTTAAAAAAAAACGTTTCCACTTTATTGACATATAGCTGACATATAACATATGTTTAAGTTGTACAATATGATTATTTGATACATGTATATACTGTGAAGAGATTAACAGAATACAGTTAGTTAACACATCTATCACCTTACATGATTACTTTTTTTCTGAAGAGGTGAGAACATTCTTCTCTTAGCAATTTTCAAGTATATAAACAATATTGTTACCTATAGCCATCATGCTATACATTAGATCTCTAGAATTCAGGTGTCTTATAACTGGAAGTTCACACTCTTCAACCACTTTAACCTATTTCCCCCACCTCCCCACTCCCCGCCCCTGGTTCCAGAGGCTGGGAAACCTAAGATCAAGGCGCCAGTGGATTTGGTGTGTGGTGAGGATAGCTGTTGGGGCTTTACCAGTTTACAGTGGTAAAGAATCCGCCTGCCAATGCAGGAGACGCAGGAGATGCAGGTTTGATTCCTTAATTGGGAAGATCCCCTTGAGTAGGAAACAGCAACCTACACCAGTATTCTTGCCTGGAGGATCCCATGGACAGAGGAGCCTGGTGGGCTACAGTCAATGGGATGGCAAAGAGTCAGACACAACTGAGCAACTGAGTACACACACACATGAGGACAGCTGTCATCGCACTGTTTCATGGACAGCTGTCATCTCAGTGTCCTCACGTGCTGGAAGGGGCACGGGGCACACTGAGATGTAGCAGGGCACTAATCCCATTTATGCGGGCTCTGTTCTCCTGATCTAATCACCTCCCAAAGGCTGCACCTCCAAACCCCATTACCCTGAGAAGGACAACATATGAATTGAGGGGGACACAAACATTCAATCTATGGCAGGGTGGATGCTAGAACTTTTCCTGTGTGAATTACAGGGTATCCATAATAGAAGATGGCAAAACCCAGTAAGCCTTCAATAATATCATTTCCAGAAAAAGGAGAAATCCTAAAATAGCTTTATTTTCCTCTGGCACCTCTTATCAGCTTGTTTGCAAAGATCATTTGTGGGCAGTAAACTAGGCTAGAGGCTGCTTTTCTGACCCTACATCATGAAAAAGAAAAGGTGGCAAAAGATAAACAACTATGCTTCTAGGAGAAGCTTAGGAGCATGTTCCCTTCCCTTGGAAATAAAGCTCAGGGAAAACATCAGGAAGAAGACCACATTAGAGAGAGACGACATAGAACTGGGAGGGGGGCAGCTAAAAGTGAGGAAAGCTATATAACAGTGAGAACAGAAATAAATTCATTTTCTCGTTACCTGCAACTTCTACTTTTCTGCAGAAGTGAATGGAGAAAACCCATCTGATGGAAGAAATAAAATAATGCACTCTTCCCACTGCAACCCTATGAGCAGTAATATACAGGAGCATCCCTTTATAAACAAGTTTTTAATCACCTGGATTCAGGTTTGGAATTCATATTTGATTTAGGCTAGGTCCTATGCCGAATTTGCCATTTAAAATCATAAATAGATAGATGGGTAGATATATGATTTGTCTATTTTTATATAATTCGGTAATGAAAGGATTCAACATTCTTAATCATTTCTTGAGGAAATAATACAGAATTGGGAGAGCAAAGGCATTTGAAATGAGTCTTTAAAAAATAAGAAATAACAAAATAAGATATTTTTGAAAAACACATTGTGTCTGGCTTTTTCTCCCTTTCCAATTCTCTTCTTGCTTACCAAAGGGCTGAAAGCATATTTTTTGGAGTGATAGGATTAAACAAAAGGCAAGGACACTTCTCCACAAACTTCCTCATGTTCTCGCACCTCAACTTTTAATTAAAATATTGTCAGTTGGGGATAAGGGGAACAAAATACAAAAGTAATTATATACAGAAAAAAAAAAAGCATATTTCACCAGAGCATAAGCTATTAGCACTTCCTTAGTTATCTGACCATCTGAATTTAAACTCACATGCTGAGCTCCTGTGAGACTCCAGCATCCAAATCTGCAGAGAAGAGGAGTCAACACCAGAGCTGGAAAACGGAGCAGATGCCCTTGTGAATGAACCCAAGGCCAGAGATAAGGAGAGGGGGCCAGTTTGCCTATGGAGAATCCACACAAGCCTGAGTCTCACTGTGAACGAAACCAATGACTAATCACAGCTCCTTTCATGGTACACATAACAGACATGAGTACCTTGGAAAGCAGAAGCCCTGGTTTGTACAAAAGAGGAGGAAGAGGAAACAACTATGGCCAGTGGTCTATTGGTTTGGACACCATGATTCAAGCTATAACTTTATAAGATGATGAAGAGCTCAAATAGAGCATCGGGCATGCACAACTCCGTCCCCGTATCACCTCCTCTCACTGACACCCCTGAGGTTTCCCAGAGAACCCACTGATGTGGGACATAACTGCTTTCAGTGCTTAACCCTCTCTCCAATACATCTGAGGAATTTGACTTTCTGTCAGTCCTGCCCTTACTCTGCATGCGAGTGGCCAGATTTCAACTGGCTGAAGATTTCCACCTACTTTTGATCAACAAAAATAAAGGCACCTATTTCACTTGGCTTTATTCCCCAGTTTTGTTGACTTTGTAATACTACATACATCAGGAAAACACAGGTTCTTAAAGGTCATTACAGAAAGGAACATTAGTGAGTATCTTTAACATCTACTTTGTGAGAAGTGTTTTAAACAAATGGCTCATTTCATCATCTGGGTGAGATGCATATTATGTCCACATTCACATGAGGAAGCTAACCTGGATCATGCTGCTTAATTCCTCTGAACTTCAAATAGCTAACCTAGAATAAAGCCTGGGGATTCCTTGGTGGTCCACTGGTGAAGAACCTGCCTTGCAATCCAGGGGACCCAAATTTGATCCCTGGTCAGGAAACAAAGATCCCACATGCCTCGGAGGAACTAAGCCCCAGAGTTACAACTAGAGAGTCTGTTCACAGCAACAAATGATCCCATGCGCTGCAACTAAGACCCGATGCAGTCAAATAAATAGTGGGAAAAAAAGAAAAAGAAACCAAGCTTGAATTTGAAATCATGCAGACTCTACACACACACACACACACACACATACACAATCTTGTATTTCCCCTACAAATGATAACTCAGCAGGGCCCTTGAAAACAAGAGTATCTCTCTTCAGATCTTTTTAAGCAGGCTGACTCATCCACTAGGTTCATCTCAAACAGAGGTGATGAGGTTGAGCTGATGATTGGGTATAAGCTTTGGTTTAAAGAGGACTTGATTCCTGGATTGAGATTCCCAGTGGCAGGCAAAATTGACTCTTGTAAGTTTAATCATAAAGTTCATTATCTCATCTCCAACTGTTGACTAGATCTGTGTCTTTGACAACTTGAACTCCTTGATATCCGATTTTCTCCTCTATAAAATGAGAATCACAGAGCCACTCTATCTGGGTGGCTTCTGGCTTACAACAGTAAGCTCAGAATTTGATAACCAATGTAAAACACCAAAGCAGTGTCCAATAATTGTGAGTTCCTTTCCTTGTCTCCACTGTCAATGGGCAAAGAGAGTCTGATCGTGAGGAGTGAAGGAGGAAGTTAGCAAATTATGTGAGGCTGCTTTAGAGTGCAGGTAGTTTTAGCAGAATCAGAAAGCATCTCTACAAGGAAGCTTTAGGTAATCGGCCACATCCACAGACAGCTCAAACTGTACAGTAATAAGCATCTCTAGTACTTCCATAATTTTTCTTCCATCATGTTAAAGGTTGACACCAGCAGATGCACAAGCCATTTCACTGGCAATTTTCACAAAATGCCCTGAACAGGCACAATAGCAGACTCCGCGGTGATGCACGGTGATGCCAGTGAACAAAGCAAGTACAGCCCACTGCTCTGAGCTGCAGGCTGCTTTCTGAGCCCATCACTGTGTAAATGGATGTGATTGAGAGAGGAAGGGGAGGACAAGACATTGTAGAATAATTCAAACGAGCTTCCTTGACCCGCAACTGGATGTAATCAGAAAAGTCTGGTAAATGTTGCTAGAAGTAAAGGAGAGACATCTGGAATATTGGTGCTGGAGCACTTCCACAGGTATACTGGCACAAAAGAATTTTGTGATTCTTGGGAACTGTTTTCTCTAGACGATGAACAGCCGTAAGGAGAACTAGAGAAACTGTGGAAGGAATCTGTAAGGATAATTTAATGCAAGCTACATTTCCTCTGCTCAGTCCTCCCCACCAGGTACTGCTGCTGCTGCTGCTGCTAAGTCGCTTCAGTCGTGTCCGACTCCGTGCGACCCCGGAGACAGCAGCCCACCAGGCTCCCCCGTCCCTGGGATTCTCCAGGCAAGAACGCTGGAGTGGGCTGCCATTTCCTTCTCCACCACCAGACACTGGCCAAGTGTTAATGCAGTTTCTAACCAAGCATCTCCACTTGCCATTCGATGTTCCCACAATCACACAGTAAAGTGTTTCCCAATGTCAGACTGCAGTCTTCTTCACTGTACTCAGACAGAATCCATTGTTTCCAGATCTTACACCTAGGGCAACACAGATGAAGACTCACCATCCACAGGAAAACCTCCAATATCCTGGTTCCTCATCCCTGAAAATGTACTAGCTTGTCAACATTCTACCTGAAGGATCCCAGAAATGCTTACTTTCAATGGATAATAAGGCCTGAAGGACAGTGGAATTTTCACCTCCTCACTTTTAACATTTTACTTACATTAACTCATTCTATGCACTCACTATTCTGATAAGCCACAAGGGACTGAGAGTAAATACCCTCAAATTTTGCTGAGCTCTCTATAGGTATTTTAGGTAGTTTATTATTACTTTTCTTAATCCTTGTTTCTACCCTGGAAAGAAAGGCTTGTTCAAACCATTTATGAGTAAGTCAATTTAAGCCAGTCTATGGAGAAGGAAATGGCAATCCACTGCAGTATTCTTGCCTAGAGAATCCCATGGACAGAGGAACCTAGCAGGCTACAGTCCCTGGGGTCACAAGAGTCAGACATGACTTAGCAAAAAAAAAAAAAAAAAACACCACCACCACCACCATGGTTATACAGCTAGAAAAAGTTTAGGCCTTCCAAGGTCATATCCAGGTCTGTCTCCTCTAGAGTTCATGTTCAAACCCACTAGTATGCTGTTCTTGTTTGGATGAGCTGCAAACACAGACATGGGCTTTTCCAACACAGGTTGCACAGGCTTGGTTAATCTTTTTCAATCAACAGAGCACTAAGATATACATCAATTAAAGAAAAACAAGTGTTTTCTGACCTTCCAAACTTTGGTGTTCTCAGTCTCATACCTGGTTCTACCAGGGAGAGTGGTAAGGGAGGAAAATCAGAGTTGGTGGGATGGATAAAGAATCTGCCCTTGAGGAACTTTTGATGGAATTAGGAATTTGAAATAAATTAGCTTTAGTTCAGTTAGAAAAAATTACCAGGTATAACATGATAAAATGGTAAGTGGTATAGGACCCCCCCACACACACACACACACACACATATACACACTCCAAAAGCACAAAAACCTATGAAGAAGTGAAATAGTCATGGTGGGCTATACTTGAGCTGGAATTTAAATCAATTCTTATAGAATGAGTCAAATAAGGACAGGTAAGTACAGAAACTGCTGTTACTCAATCCACTGGTCTGGTTTATATTATATGTAATAGGAACCTATTCTAATTTACGCACAAAAAAAAGACCTTGATGAAAGGATATACTATACTTCATAAAATCAACAGTAAGCAGAGAATAGAGCTAGGAAAATGAGCAGGAACCAAGGAACGCCAACCAAGGTATGTGTCAGTCTCTTTGAGACCCCCCTGGATTGTAGCCCACCAAGCTCCTCTGTCCATGGGCTTCTCCAGGCAAGAAAATTGGAGCAGGTTGCCATTTCCTTCTCCAGGGGCTCTTCCCAACCCAGGGATCAAACCCCCATCTCTTGCATCTCCTACATTTGCAGGCAGGCTCTTTACCACTAGCACCACCTAGAAAGACCAACATAAAACACAGTCAAGGTCATTTGGTAGTGAGTCTGAAGATCACTACTGACATGGAACCAAACAGTCGCCAGACAACTGGTATCACTACAAACGACTCTTGACTCTGCTGCTATAACTATGGAATCTAGACTATTCTCTACTATTTAGATAACTCCCTCAGTATTAGAGACAAAAAAGCAGGAATGAGAGGAGAGAAAAGGAAGGGAAGGGAGGGGACTTCCTTGGTGGTCCATTGGTTAAGACTGTGTTCCCAATGCAGGGGGTTCAGGTTTGATCCCTGGTCAGGGAACAAGGATCCCACATGCCGCAGGGTGTGGACAAAAAAAAAAAAAAAGGCAAGGAAGGAAGAGAAGAAGGAGGAGGAAAAGAGGAAATGGGAGGAGAAGGGATGAGGAAGAAGACAAGGAAAAAGAGTCTTTGTTAATAATAAATCCCATAAAATGGCATCTTGGATACACAGGTGAGGAAAGAAAGATCCTCTCAACTCTACCCAACTACCCCTGAGTTTCAGAAATGGAAAGTACCCCTACACTATATACAATAGGGAACTTATTCTAAATAGAAAGTTTGAAATCTGAGTAGCCTCAAAGTTTAAACTGCCCCCTCATCCCCTTCAAATAAAAGCTCCAAAGAGTCTCAAGACTTTGACAAGTATTCATTCTATTTAGTGTGCTAAGAAATTTTGCCTTTCACCTATAATTAAGCCATATTTTTTAAAAGAATATACACAGAGTTTTAAATATTTGAAGCTTGATTTTGGTGTTGGCTGTGTTCTACACAGCGACTCTGTGAAGGTTCCCAGGATGTCTTAATGCTTTAGGAACCAGCATGGCCATTCCTAAGGAGAAGCACAGCAATGCTGGGAACTCTGGGAGTTCCTCCTTGACAGCAGTTCTATCTTTTCCAAGAGCTTCTTCACTTCACAGACTGCCACCTGGAACACAGGCATGGGCAAGCCAGAAAACACAAGGTCTCAGGAACAGAGGTTCTACTGAAATATCCCGAATATAAGTAATTCTCTGTCAGCAGGCTGCTGAAATTATAGACTGAAGCATAACAACCAAAGAGAATACAAAAGACTAAGTCCTCTTAAATCACTAAACACTGGCCAGTGAGACCTCAACAATTCATATGTTAACATATATAGCCTGGCCAATAGGACAAGGGTATTAAAATTACTGAGATCTTACTCTGTGCCTATCACTGACATGTACAATTTTGTCAGCAAATGTATGCATGTGCCATCATTTCCAGTCATTTACTTCACCTCTTTTAAGCCTTCCTTTACTTTTTTACCAGTAAAATTCGAGTATATATTCTTGCCCGGATGATTACACTGGATTGTTACAAAGATCAAATGAATGAGTGAATGTAAGAAGTGTTTTGGAAACGTAAATGCAAGGGCTTGTGATAATGACAGCTACATTTGATGGCTTAGCCTCCATCTGAGCTCTCCAAACATTCAGGGCAATGTTCTGTTCTTTGCTTTGTTGCTCCTCTGAGAGTCTCAAGCGGGAAGCATACTTTTAAATGTAGCTCTGCTGGCTCCAAGACACAGATCTACCCTGTAAAAGATAAATGGAAGGTTGTTCCTAAAAGTACACTGGAAGCTGCCAAGGGAGAAGACTTATCAAAGAGAGGACATCAAGATGTCACTCACTCTTCCCATCTGCACCTGTGATTGAGAAAAATGTTTTCTTTAATACAACTTGATATTTGAAAGGAAAATGACAAAATGAGATCCATTCCCTTTATCATTCACATTATGCCAGAGGGGTACGAATTTGATCTAAGACATTTTGATTTATGCCAACTGACAGAGTGTGCCCAATGATGGAAATAGTCACCTTTATTCCTAGGAGATACATCTAAGATATGTGTATTGATATATATAGACACACATATATATGAATGTATATAGATATATATGGAGGACTTTCCTAGTGGCCCAGTAGTTAAGAATCCACCTGCCAATGCAGGGGACACGGGTTCAATTCCGGAGAACCAGGGAAGACTCCACATGCCTTGAGGCAACTAAGCTTCTGGGCACAATTGCTGAGCCCGCACACTAGAGCCCAAGCTCCACAGCAAGAGAAGCTCCACACCAAAATGAGAGCCTGTGCACCACATCTAGAGAGTAGCTCCCACTCGCTGCAACTCGAGAAAGCCCATGGGCAGCAACAAAGACCCAGTACAGCCGTAAATAAATAAAGAACCGCCCCCAAAAAGCAACAAAAAAAGACAGATATGCTAGAGCAGAAGCCAACACAACATTGTGAAGCAATTTGCCCCCAATTAAAAATAAATTTTAAAAAACAG